>NC_090933.1:418179187-419429187 GCF_040938575.1 Ambystoma mexicanum | reverse complement strand
AACTTACATTGTTTGAGTAACCTTGAAGGCAAGTGGTTAAAAAATGTTCAAAAGTTCCATATTTATTTATTTTATTAATTTATCAAGCTATTATATCGCTTTTATCCAAAGAGCTGAAAAAGCAAGAGAAAATACAGCAGTAAAAACATAATGGCATATGACAAGCTAAATCAAGAAAAGGAGCCCACAAACAAAAAATAAACTGTTTAGCAAGACAAAGATTGAAAAAAGTGAGATTTAAAACCTTTCTTAAAGAGGTGAAGAGAGTGACAGGAACGAGTATTCCAAAGTTTAGGAGCTAAAAGTTAGAAAAGAGCGAAATCACGAGGATGCACAAGGAAGATGGGGAACAGACAGAAGGAACTGAGAGGCAGAGCGAAGATCATGAGAGGGATGATACAAAGGGATCAAAGAGCAGAGTTGGGGGGTGGGGGGTGAGACACCCACTTGTCCCTGGAGATCTGTCATCCAGGTGGCCAAGACATGGCCAACGGTATTGGATCCATTTCCTGGGGTGAACCAGTGGGGGAGGATCACCTGGATGGGGAGTATTCGGGGAGTGGAACTGGGACACCTTTTCCCCATCCTATTCAGAAGTTATACCCCTCCCCCTTTTTCAACACAAACACTTTACTACACTGTGACAGACAACAGACTAACACCAGAGCCTGACTGACATGTCCCAACACAAGGGTCAGGCAGAGTTAGGCAATTGACAATAACTACGCACAACTGACAGCCCTTTCCCTTCCCCACAGGGATAAAAAGCGGAGAACGAAAGCACACTTTGAGCAAGGCCAAATACGCCAGGAAACAGCTACACCGGACCGGCAGTTCAAACAGAGGAGAAAGGCGGCGAGACCTGGAGGGACGATGAAGAGAGAACTGCCCTTGCCCTTTTCAACTCAGACCTAGGAAGTCTCTGAAATGGAAATCATAAGACTGGGAAGTCCAGCTGGCGTGTGGTGTGACAGGTGTAAACGGCACACGGGGCCATCCTGCTCTGAAAGCTAAAGCGGGAAGAAGCGATTGCCGTCGTGGTGCCGTCCTTGACTCCAGAGACAAGAAACTCTGACAGTTCAGCACAGCCGGAGAGTCAGAGAAGGCAGATAGTGAAACAGAACTGTGCTGGACCCAAGGTTGCAGGCTGCAACCTTGTTGAACAAGGAACTTGGGTAATTGAACTTTAAAGAAACCCTAATAGAAAGTTTAGAAGCTGAGTGTCAGGCGTTGCTCGCGCACATTCGAAGGACTCTGACTGAAGCTTTTGTGGGTTGTGTTGAAACTACAAGAACCAAGAGGCCTTAGGAGAGGCCAGTATGAAGTGTGAAGGCGGTCCTATGAGGGTCAAGCAAAAATCCTTGTACACTCGAAAGTCTTTGACACATTGGAGAAAACGGATCAAACTGTGAATGTGTGATGCCTGACTGGGGGCTAAAGAAAGCCTGACTGGGGGCTAGAAAACCAAGGGAAGTGAATTCTGCATAGTGTCAAAACACCTATGAATATTGTGGCAACAAATGTGAACCCGGCAGAGGGATGCCTGCTAATTGAGGGTAAACAGGGATATACTCTTTAACATTGTGACGAAAAGTGTGAACCCGACGGACAGATGCCCACAATGGATAGTTGTTCAAAAGGACATTTAAACTGTTTGAATGCTACGATTTTGAGTGAAAGGTCATAATGAACCCGATTGAGGGAGGCTAACTTTACAAGAAGGATCAGAGCCTGGCTGAGGGTTATCCGAGGGGCGAAGAGCAATCGCCCAACGTGAAGGATTATCAGAGGAACTTTTGTTTCCTTTATTGTTTAACTTTCAGCAGGCCGTCTAAGGCAAGAGACTTTGCAAGAAAGAGACTTGGCCCAAGAAGGTCCTGGCATCGTTGAAAGGGAACTATAATCTTGTGCTGGCGAGGCCCAGGAGTGCGCTGTGCTCAAAGGCCCTGTCTTGTCCCGTGCTAAAAACGTGGGCAAGGGAGATCCCAGCCTTACCATCCTCACTTATCATTTGGTGAACAATACTTTCTTTTCTTGTGAACATTATCCCACACTACTTTGTATTTTAGTTGTAAGGATTGGCAATAGTTTTTTTAGTATAGGCCCTTTTTATTTGACAAGACGGCACTAGGACTGCTTTATTGTTGTTTGATGGTCGTAGCTTGCTCCCATCTTAGATTTAGGTTTAGAGTATGTGTTTTTCTCACCCACTAGAAAGTTTAATAAACCACATTGAACTGTGATCACTTGTGTCTGTCTTTACTGTTGCCAACATGAGTTCCCTACAGGGGGCAAAGCATGAATGCCTTTGAAGACAAGACAAAGGGCCTCATCAGGGCCTTGGCGGTATCTCAGCAGTAATTGCGCTGGGATACTGCCAACACTATTAGCATTACTGTAACTTAGTCTGGCGTAATTTGTGCCGGATCTGAGATGCTGTGGTGATGTAATTAATCATTTATTTAGTGTCCACAAGACTATATGGGGCTTTGCGGTGCTATTACGGCTGGCCGTAATAGCACCGGTGGTAATAGCGCCGAAAATTGGCAGAAAGCTGGAGATTTAGCTCTAGCTCAGAGCTGGTGGTCAATTTCCAGCTTTCAGCCAAAAAACTCAGGATTGGGCGTAGCAGTAATGCGGCAGCAATAGCATTACTGTTGCATTTTTGCTGCTCCGCCCAACCCCTGATGAGGCCCATAGAAATTTACACCTTAGTGATATAGGAAGCCAGGGAAGACACAGAAGATAAGGAGAAATGAAAGAAGGAGGAGAGGAGCAGAAAAGAGTCCAGACTGTGGAGTGAAGGAATGAGCAATGTGGCAGAATAGAATAGCTAGGTAGGCCAACATATAAGGAACAACAGCAATTTCGCCAGGAAAGAACTAAGGGTTGTAGCAGTGTCCTAGTGGAAGAAAAATTCAGAAGGTGAAGACTTTTTTGAATATTGAAAAGGTGGCATTGACAAGAACGAACTATTGTGGCAATTTGTGGCTGAAGAGAGAGAGGGATCAAAAATAAATCTGAGATTACGTGCTTGGTGATTTACCGAA
This sequence comes from Ambystoma mexicanum, assembly GCF_040938575.1. NCBI lineage: Eukaryota > Metazoa > Chordata > Amphibia > Caudata > Ambystomatidae > Ambystoma > Ambystoma mexicanum. Next base: position 419,426,137 of record NC_090933.1, on the reverse strand, counting down.
AGATGAAGCCGAGGAAAAGAAATAGAAGGAAGGGAGGAGAATGAGGCAGAAGCAGGAACAAAAGAATGTCAGTCTTGTTTGGATTTAAGCAGAGGAAACGGGAGGCCATGTAAGAATTGACAGCAGAGAGACAAGAATATTTTTGCTGGTGAATAGAGTCAGGAAAAATGAACAAGAAATAAAGCACCTGCAACCTGTGGTCACGAATAAAGGGAGCCAAAGGGGAAGTATAGAGACAAAATAAGAGGGGACTGAGGACAGAACCCTGGGGGACACCAAAGGGAAATGGGTGGCACTGAGAGGAAGACCCTTTCCAGGAAACAACAAAGGAGCGATTAGATAAGTGGGACAAGAACCACTGAATAGCAGTTTGAGAAAGTCATTGCTTCACTTCTGCATGGCAATATTGCACGCATGATATCATTGTAATATGCAAGCTTTTACATAATAAACACAAGCCTTGGAAAGTCTTCTGTACTACACAGACCATTGGTGATAATTAATGCTTAATGGTTTCAGAAGAATTTGTCCCAGGTTGCTGCCTGACAAATCAAGGCTTTTATGCATTTCTTACGTCACACCTCATTTTCATGTATTTGCATGGGGAGAGGAGGGACGGATCATAATTTACGTTTCCACCGCCCCTTCCTCTCTGCTATATAAATACCCAGCATTTACGCCAGCATGAAATGTTCATGTTGGTGCAAATGCTGGGGATTCCTTTGGAGTCTGATGGCTGTGGACTCCGTAGGAATCCATTGGATATTCTGCCTATCATGAGTAAATGGCAAGCAGCGTTTACTCAATTTGCACAGCGGAGTGCAAACAGGTGATGTACAAGCATGTACGCTGCCTTTATGCACTCTCTTTTGCACTCTGCCAGCCAAATGAGGAAAACTACATGGCGGGAAACTGTTTACGCAAAAAGGTAAACGTAACAGGCCACTGCCATGTTTTTTCAGGCAACTCCAAAATTAGCCCTTTAGTGTCCAGCTTTTTGAAGCAGAAATATAAATGTTAGCTTGAAAATATAGTAATGCAGAGTGCACGTCCACAGAGTTTATAGCAGCACCACACACATTGAGCCCAGATGGCCCCTTGGTGAGATCATTTAAAGGAAACAAATAAACATCTGCACTCAGTACATAGGGAGAATTGGTGCCTGTCTTTCGAGACTTTTAGTGGGCCAGATGCTTGAGTATTTTAGGAAGCACGTAAGGGCCCACTATGCATGCAGCCGGGTCTGAAGGCCCTATCACGGCCATCCAACCATACGTGTAGTAGCGGAAACTGATGTGTGCATTGACCCATTGAATGTAGGGTCTATGCTGTATCGTGCCTGCTTTGTGCAGCATTGCAAACTTTCAAGAAGCAGATTTGGATCTCTGCACCAATCGCTTCTGTGTGGGAAACAGTGCAATTGCTGTCCACTGAGATTGTGGATGGGGTTGGAGGAGGTGACAAAGGGGTGGGCTCTTGGTGGGCAAAGAGCACAGTGCTGTTTGTCAGAGCTGGGTACAGTGAGGAGGAAATCCAGATTTATAAGTGCTGGGATTCACAATGCAGGTGGTGTGTTCCGCATAAAGAAGCAGTATTCATCTTACCTGTATCCATGCCATTGATCACTCATCAAATCAGACAAACCTGTCTAATTGATGTGCCAAATGCGTGAGAGGAGCCCCCATGACACGCTAGACAAAAGATCAGCAAATTCACCTGCGGACAGCATTATGCAGAATGGTTCTAACCGATCGGTCCTGTCTGGGACAGGGTTTACTTCTAATGTACCTCAAACCCCACATCACCTCCTTGCACCAAGTCATCAATCCTGAGTTGTGTCAGACACAATGTAATCATGTTTTGGAGCATGGCAGGGTCTCTGGGCTTATGTGGGGAAGCCCAACTGTTGCGCAAGGCAGCGAGGGAGCTACATTGGAGAGTGGGAGCCTTTGTAGATCTGTGCCATGATGTGACGCTCATGGGAAGGATTTTAATAGAGCAAGCATGAAAGGCAAGCCAGCTGTTGGGGTGGTCAGTAAAGGACCCAATGACAAAGAGGGTTCATGTTGCGTGCACCATATTGGTGACTGGGGGAATGGCGAAGTTGGCGCGATGTTGCAATTTAACATGTATCTAGTGTAGTTAGTGGGAATGGGATGAGTGTTACTTTTAGTGTTACTTTGTGTTTAAGTTGATACATTTCAGATTTGCACATGTGTAGCAAGATTAATGTCAAAACCGCAGATGAAATATCAATGCAATGTAGGCATGGTGTGCCACATAGCACCTAGAAGTTGAGCAGCGAGGAGCTTCATTTGCACATGATTTGCAATGGGGAAATCGCTGTGAGAGCATGTGGTAGTCTTGTGCATATATACACCGACATTCGTACATGGGTGTCTTGAAGGAAATGTGTTTTGGAACAGTTGGGGTACATGAGAATATACTGATTTGTATAACGCAAAGTCCTCTCATACATTTGGAATTGCGCAGGGCCCAGGAGCCTGAGCTGACAGGCTGACATCTGTGTGAATGGGAAAGCTGATTTAGCAAGTTTGAAGGCTGATGCAGGCCAGCAAGCAGCTGAGACAATGTCAGGTGGTCAGTTGCGGGCAGGCTTGAGCTTTTACGACTTGGCATTATTGTGGAAAGGAGATGCAAACTTTTTAAGAACATAGGCACCTGTTATTCATTGTCCAGACAAGTCTGGCCATCTATTTGTGACCAAGTAATAAACTGGGTGTAAGGTCTGCTCAAGGGCACAGTTGACAAATGCTTTATGGGTTTCAGTCAGTTTCTCAGGAAGCACCATAGGCCATGTGTTGAATTGGTAGTGGTGCAGATTAGAATGAAACAAGGGCACCAGCAAATCTGTTTGGGTAAGATATTTATGTAAGCTATTTATCGCCAGTTAAAAGGGAACTTGTTTATTTCTCCCCTCTCCAACCAGCTGGAATATATATTGAATTAGGTTTATGTTTGAATGTGTAACTTTGTGATGATGTCAGAACCTACCACGGAAGAATCCCAGAAAAGGGGTGTGCTACGAATATGAGCTGATGATGGAAGTTAGATACATGTGACCAATGAGTGTGTGGGAATTAAAGGAGATTCAACCTCTTTGTATAGGCTTGACAAATCATGTGTGGGAGATGATTTGTAATAACATATGTGGGAGTGTTTTAACTGTTGCAAAATGTATATAATGTGAAATGTTTGTGTGGTTCAGGGAGACTCGGTTTAGTTTGGCTCTACAGCGTCATCTAGCCCCTCCCGGCTGTTTGTACAATAAACTTGCTCTATGGACAAACATACACTTGCTTCTTAAATGGTGGGCCTACTTTGGGTTAAGGTGATCAGAGGCCCATCTACACATTTGGTGTCCCTGGGTGGGCTTCAGGCCTTCTGTGATGTTGGGGTTTTCCTGTCTGCATGCTGCTCAACTTCTCTGCGGGACCAGTCTTTCCTACACAGTGAAAAAGAGAGGTTTACAGGCGCCATATTGGTTAGAGGCCTGTTTGTTGTCCAGAGGCAGGGTAACATGGTCCAGTTGTGCAGGGCAAGTTAAACGAGTACCACTTTGGAGCGCTTTGGGGTTCATTTTCACGTGAGTGCTCTTTTGGCAGGTAAAGCAAAGGTAAAGCAAAGGGGTAATAGAGGAAAACAGGGTTTTTTCTTTGATTTAAGAGGTTTGGTAAGGGTAAGGTATGTGTTCATGTGTGGAGTTAGACAGGTTACATGAATTGAGAGGGTGAGTGCTTTGGGGGAGTGAATTAACTGTTTTATGTTGTAAGTCCTTTGTAAATATTTTTTACCTAGTTTGTTATTTTAGAGGTGTGAGGTGGTATCCCCACCAGCACAGCCATTGGGAAGTTTGCCCTGATACCATTCAGTTTGCTTGTCTGGTTGGTTGGCTGGAGCCCTCAGCTAGGGATGAGGTGGCATCTTATAGTAAGTCCACCCGTAGATACCTTTCGGGACTATACCCTTGGCACCCTTAAATTTGTATTGACTGTGCAGACACAGCCCTCGCCAAGCTTTTCGTGGGCAGTCGAAGTAGTGAAGGGTATCTTCCTGTATTCAGCGAAAGATGGTGTTTTAGTAAAAATGCCATACCAGTGATGCAGAGAGGGAGAGCAGTGGTGTTGTAGTGAAAAACATTACACTCCTTTTATGCTCGATTGAGGGAGATCTCACAGAGATTTGGCCTGTGATGAGTTTTTTGATAAAGATGCTGTCTTTTGTGTAAGAACGAGAAGTGTAAGTAAAGTGAATATCTAAGAGAGGTGATTGTGGTGAAAGTGAGCAGGGTGAGTGATTGTGGGGAAGATTAAGAAACCAGGAAAGGTAAAAAAGGGGGTTGCTTGGCTTGAATTATTTTTGCCGCATGTTTGGCTTCTGTGTTTTATATCATTTATTTTTAAGTGAAATTGTTTCGGTTAGATTGGGGTGGAGTATGGAGACTCCACTGACTCACTAGTGTCAGGTACTTCCTGTCTACAAGGTAAATATTTTCAAGTACCATTGAGAATGGCTGTGGGAAACTAAGGGTAAAATGCTCAATTCTTGGCCTAATGAGGGGACCTATGACAAGGGGATATTGGAAAACCTGTATACTTTCTTAGTCACTGGGCATAAGGGTTCAAAGTTAGAGAATCATTTTAAATATCTTAGAGCTATGGAGGATGTATGAAAAGGGCAGGAAGGCCCACAACGTTAAAGTTTCAGAGGAAGTGCTGAAAAAGGAGGCTGCAGGAATTCCTTCTTTACCGGCCCCATATGGGTGCTGTGCTTTATTGCCCATAGAAGGGTAGTTAGACCATGAGTTTGAACCTCCTTTTTCTCCAGTGGCCACTCCTTTTGTTGCGAGACAGACACAGATAACGCCTCACTCAGCTACGATTCCAAAAGGATGGGATGCTTAGAAAAGTGGAAGGGTAACCCCTTCAATGGCTAAGGCTGCAGAAAGGTTTAAAATGTAGGGGATGGAAAGGGAATAACCCCTGTGGAGGCATCATGAAGTAAGACACAGACAACATACTTAAATTCAAATAAACAATATTTATTAACTTAAATATCAGGCTGGTAGAAGGCCTAACGTGTCCAATCCTGAGGCCAGATTCCCCCTACCTGAACAAAACTAAGGAAGGTCTGAGTCAAAAAGTCCAACGTCAAAGCCTGTCTGTGTCGAAAGCCTATGCTTGCCCTCACAAATAAAGCTAAACAGTGTGTAGGAATGTAAATGATCAAAGAATCAAAGAAACAGTGATCAACACAAAGTTCTAAGCTTTTTTCAGCTCCCAGCTTATCTTCGGCTTCCCTTCCCCAAGTTTAAGAATGTTCCACCAAAAAGTCTTCAGGATTTTACCTTGTTCAAGTTCAAATAGTTCCACAAAGTCCTCAGGGATCCCTTACCCAAGTTCAAAGTAATACTGTTCAAACAAAAAAAGGAGACGGTAGGTTTAGTTAATCAAATCTCAGGGTTCCCTTTCCCAAGCCTGCAACGTTGCAACCAATGGATGATTCACTCTCCTTCTTGTTAGGTTTTTCAGTGTCTTTACCTTTTATAATGTAGGGCTCACTGGTCTAGGCACAGTTATCAGACCACACAGTCCACCCATCATAGGTTGCGCAACCAGGGCCCCTTGGTTCTTCAGCCCACAGAGGTTTCTCTGCATTCACACCTATGTGAAAAGGCACACTCCTTTAGATTCTCCTTGTTGGCCTCTTGGTTTTGTCATACACCTTTTGCCAGTCTTGGGCCTTGCTGCACTGCATTTATTCACAAAGTTCATTTGGTGGAAATTCTGTTCATGCCCACCTTTGGTTGCACTTGTTCACATTTCTTTCTTTCCCCATAGGTTGCTTTCATATGGGTATTCTCCTTTTAGTCTTTATTGATTCTGGGTATTGCTTATAAAGTTCATTAATACTCAAAATAAGTGTAACTTTTGTATTTTCAGACACTTCGGTAGTCACCCTGCTTGGTTTATCATTGTTGTAAACTTTCATTTAGCTCAGCGTTCAATATGCATGGTGAGATGCTGTTTAAAACTTCAACTTAGTTCGGTATTCAATATTTATTGTTTTAATGCTGAGTTTAGCTTTCATTCAGTTTGATATTCAAAATATGCAGTTTAGCGCTATTTCAAAACTTTCCTTGAGTTCGGTATATTTAAGTTAGCTCTATTGGAAAACTTCCATTCAGTTTGGTATATAATATGTATCTCATTTCGCTTTGAAGCTTTCATTCATATGGAGTTTCATTCTTAGTAAGCAGCCTGCATAGGGCGCGCCAATTTCTGAGTTTCTTTTCCCCAGTACTTGCCGATTTCTGGCGTTTTCCTCTGGCGGCTCTTGCTGCTCCACTCAACTCCCCAGGCTGGTGCCCGAGCTCAACAAGCCCTGCTTGCATGTCACTTTCACTTCTGCAGGCGCTGGCAACTTTGTCACCTCAGGGTGGACGCAGAGAGTGTCCTCTCTTTCTCTGGTGCTCTTAGCAGCTCCCAGCTGCTCTGATTCCAACACGGAGGCTCCCACATCTTGGGAATATATTTTGGCATCCAGGTCACACTTCTGGCCCCACCACAGCTGCCTCCACACAGAAAGGGTCCCCTGGTCTCTCTTTCATAGGTCTCCCTGCTGCTGCACCCCTTGTCTCTTCACTAGTCTCCTTTTATGTACCTACAGCCTCTTGACAGGCTACAGGTGAGGACACCTATTTAGATTTGCCTGACCATGTTTAAGAGGACATGCCTGACCCTCATCATACTGTACAGGCATTTTCCTCGTCTCAGTACCTAAGTGGTGAAAAGTTGTAGTGTTCATAACTCTTAGTCCCCTCTTACCAGCACTTTCAGATGTTAAATGTCGGGAAATGAGGGGAGAAGTCCTACCCCATAAAGGTTGGGGAAGGTTCAGGTTGTTCAAAATTAGGGAAAGGTGGGTACCGTGTCTTGCCTAAGGGTACCCCACTCCCAAACTCTGAGGACCCCCCACCCATGGTTGGGATCCTAGATCAATGGCCTTTCCCTGGCTACCTGAGATGAGGTTCCAGGGGGTTCATGAGTCAGAATACCCTCAGGTTTCTCACCCCTACGACTGCCAGGTTAGCAGAGAGATTAAGGGTGGAGGAGCGAGAGAAAGTGAGACCAGCAACCGGAAGAGTAGATGGATGGATGAGAATGGGTGACAAATGGGAGACTGTGCTTTTTTCCGCTAGGATAGAGGATAGGCCGTCAATGGCAGTGAAAAAGCAGGAGTGGGAAAATTTGGAAGAAGCATTGAGGATAGCAGAGGAAGAGGTAGTGCTGTTACGACAGCAGAGAAGTGAAGAGCGGAAAGAAGTGCATAGGCAGTTAAAGGACATAGAGGGAGGAATGTAGAGGCATGGATAAGTTCTTGTTAGATTGGATAAGTCAGTTATCAAGGAGGTCAATGTGGACATTGAGGATGGAAAGTGTCACTATGGGCACAGGATTTGAGCAAGTCAAATGGGAAACGGCACCCTACAGTAGTGCTGAGTATGTTTCTGTGCCCATAGACACGCTGGGGGATTTGATAACAGGAGCTGGAGATGAGGTGGGATGGCAATCGGATGCTAAGCTGGGAGAACAGGGTACAGAAGCCCCATCTTCCGCTCTAGTAGTAGCACCAGAGATTACACCATGGGGTTTTAGGACATGCCGTTGTACTCGTATGGCTGTAGTGAGCAGCAGGGGAGAGACAGGGAAAGCCCCAGTAAATGTGGGTGTGACTCAATTTCTGTTGCTCCAGAAGGGTCAGGGAAAGGCGTATTATGTCCTGTGGTCACACATGGACTGCAATAATTTAATGAAGACACTCCCTTCGCTCACTGCAGGGGTGGGGTAGTGGATTTATGCATTAGAGAAACACACTGCCAGTGTCACATTGGCCATAGGGGAAATTAAGAGCATATTCACAGCTCTAATGGGGGAACAGTCAGATGAGCTTTGGAGGCAACAGGGTATCCAGGAGTTCTGTTAGATGTGAACACTGATGATGGAACAGCATAATTATAGGGCACAGGTATGGGGACCTGCAGGTTATGTACCCTGATACGCCCGATATACATTTTGTTTGGCCAAAACAATGAAGTTAGACGACGATCCTGCCGCACACACCCAGGTATTTCTGGAGGTGTGGAGGGCAGAGAGGGGAGAAGCATGGGATGCGAACATTACCATTTTTTACTGTATACTAAAAAATGGACTTCCCAAAGAAGTCTAGCATGATCTTGATAAAGTAGTAGGAATGGAGGCCAAGAGTTGGCCAGAAATTCAAGCACATATTGTGTATTGTTAGGAGGCAACAAAAGAAAAAGGAGACCACAGAGCAGGCACAAAAGGCAGAGGCCAAGCCTGCTGAGAAAAATCTAGTGAAGATTTGTTTGGAAGGAGCAGTGATTACCAGCTTCACTGAGAGACAGTAGCGACAATTAGGAAAACAGGGGCATATGGAATCAGGTATGACACAAGGTTGGATGGACGGGTGTGCTCCTGGTCAAAGGCAAATGAGTGGGTTTCTGATGGGCAGGCAAGGATTTTTATGAGGAGGGGGGTCATTTGACGGTATCAGAGCAATGGGACCTCGGTTTAATGGGCAGATGGGAAATAACTATGGAGCGTTGTATGGGATTCAGTGTTGGTCATGTGGACGGATGGGACATGTGGCATGAGATTGTCAGGACAGGCCACAGTATTTAATGTAGGTGCCCAGCAAGTGCAATCTCTGACCATGCCATATGCCTGAGGTTCTGTGCAATCACACCAGGTACGAGGTGAACAGAACCCGGTGTCTGGGGCTGCATAGACCTATGTGTTTTAACCGACCATGCCAGCAAAGGCACTGGTACAAGCATGGTAGAAAAATCCTTTACCCCAAGGAACGGTCACTCACTACACTGGATCATTTTTGGAGGGAATCCTTTCCTACACCCCAGTGCTAATATGAGCCTATATTAGGACAGTCCACTGGGACCTATGATGTGTCCAGTTCTGTCTGTTATTGCCGATTTCGGAAGAGGAACCCTGGATAGGTGTACCGGTAGGTGGCCAAACTTTTTAATTTTTGGTCGATACAGGGTCTATGAAATCTTGCATCAAGGAAGGTGAGTTTCCCTTGTCAGGCAAAACAATGGACACACAGGGATTTTCTGGGGCTATCCTGTCGGTTCGTTACACGGAGGATCTACGTATTAAGGTAGGCACACACAATCTATCTGTTCCTTTCATGTATTGTACAGATACCCCAGCAAATCTCTTGGGCAGAGATCTCCTCAGTCAACTCCAAATGTTGATTGCTTTCACAAAGGAACGTATAGTATGCTCGAATCCAGGGTTGTATCTGGTAAGAGAAGCAGCACTTTTGCATGCATATTGTAAGCGATAAGTGGGGTACCTGTATATTCAGCTTTGTTTTTTATGGAGAAATGGTTGTGTTGAGTTGGGTCCCGGGGATCAGAGATCAGACATGGCGGGTGCCATTTGTGTTTTGTCTCAGCCTGCTGAGCCGCAGGACGTAACAATAGGCGCCATTGTCACAATGCTAATAGAAGCAGTGGTCATCAAAAAGGACAGGGTGGTTCTCTCAGGCACTGATGAGGAAGGCGGAAAGTGGTGGGTTCACAGTTTTGTACATCGATCCAACCTTATTGCGAAGGGACGTGTCTCACCAACAATTGCTCCAAGACATTGAAGACACAGGAGAAATGGTTTTTGTGATAGGGGTTCCTTGCCAGATAGTGATATATCAAAGGGAAGTGCCACAGACAATGCTCATCATTAGAAATTCATCACCATATTGAAAGGAGGATTTGGAGAAAGTGGCAGAACATTTTTGACAGGGGTGGACAAAGGGATTTATGGGACCATTATGGCATTGTTGAAGCAATAATACAACCTCCTGTGTCCCCATGTAACATGGTCATCTACCCTGTGAAGAAAGCAAAGGAGTCCAGTTGGAGGATGGTCCAGGATTTGCACCCTCTCAATAATGTTGTTGAGGTGGAAATCCTAGTGGTACCGAATCCTGCTACCATTCTCTGTGATATCCCTACTGCGTGGACCCACTTCATGGTGATTGATTTAAAGAATGCATTTTTCTCGGTCTTCTTACACCCCAAGTCTCAGTACCTCACAGCGTTTATATATCCTGGTCAGAGAATTGAGCACACAAGGTTTCCCCATGGGTACTGTGAATATGTGGAGTCTTAATGGGGTGGTACTGATGTATTTGGGGAATTTACATGTGTCCAGTACAGTAATCCAGTACGTTGACAATTTACTAATCTGTTGCACTTCAGAAGAACAATGTCGAGGAGATTCAATAACGCTCCTCACCCTGCTCACCAAGAAGGGCTACAAAGTGGACAAAGAAAAATTGCAATACTGCCAGACAAAGATAGTATATTTGGGGCAATCAATATTGCTTGCAGGAAGAAAGGTAATGTCAGAGAGAGCCACCGCAATTCAGTATATTCCCCAGCCAGTCACGGTAAAACAAATGCAGCAGTTTTTCATACTCTCTAACTATTGTAGATGGGGGATCTTTGACTACTCTAGTTACACAAGGCCCTTACTGCAGGGACTTAAGGGTGCGAAGAAGTAGAAGGATACACTTGAATGGTCTGAAGAGATGGTAACCTGCTGTCGGGAACTCAAGGCCACGATCAGTAATGCCCTGGTCTCAGTGAACCTGAATTAAAAGAAACAATTTAATCTATTTTCTCACTCAAATGGGCGGGTGATGACAGCAGTTCTAGCCCAGCAAAGATTGCTTGGACATAAGCCTGTAGCATACTATAGCGGACTCATAGACCCAGTGATGCAAGGACAGTTTCCTTGTGAGCAAGCTCTAGCGGCAGCAGATTTTGTTAATGAAAAGTCTTCCAACATTACTATGGGTTGCCAGGTGACATGGCATGTGGAACATCCAGTCTTTGCGATCTTGGAAAAGTCCACGCCGACTTTGATGACCCAGAGAGTGTCGGGGTATGAGGTTATTCTATCAAATGCTTTTATACATCCAGTACAATGTCACCTGGTCGATCCTGTTACTTGTGTACCCAAGCCAGTGAAACCTGATGATATTCTCCACGACTGTGTGACTGATGAGGGAGAAGAGGAAGAGAGGACAAATGTTAAGGAGGATGCCTTGGAGGGAGGTGAGGTACTCTTTTTTCATGGGTGCTCGACAATTAATCAGGACACTCATGAGAGGCATATGGGTGCAGCAGGTTTAGCCCTTGTGGATGAGGAATACCAGCTCAGGGCGTAGAAACGGTTGCCTTTGCATTACTCTGCACAAGTGGCAGAACAAATGGCACTTATAGAGGCGCTGGAAAAGAGGGTTTTGGAGATCTGACGGGACCCCTGTCCAGCATGCTGAGCTGTTATCCAGATTAATTGAAGCACTAACACTGCCAACAGAGGTAGGGCAATCATGTCGCTCCTCGCGCCACCTGACTCGCTACATGCCACCCGCCCCTCCTCCTCCCTGCCACCCGGTTAAGCTGTACCTCTCCTTTGTCCCCCTCTGTATCCGACCCCCCGCTGTATATCTGTTCTGTTGTTACCACTGAAAAGCACTCTAATGTTGTACTCCTCTGTAAAGAGCTCCATTATGTCTCTGTATTGGTGTATAGCTCTGTTAAGCGCTCTGTTGCTTCTCGAAGCTAGAGCCACAGTCAATACATACCATAATAATAACTTAATTACATTTTTTAATTTAATTTGGTTTAATATAAAACACTTTACACATTTAATAAATATATCAAAGCATAAAATATTCTGATTCCTCGTTTCAAATTACAAATCACATTTCAATTAATATTATGTGCAAATAAAAAAAAAACTCATTTTAACAGGAATGTTCCAATGAGATAAAATAAGGGTGCCACGTCAGATATCAATTCATATGCCCATAATAGAATTATAATACACGAATTACAAAGTTTAAGAAGAGCATGTGCATATTACTTTGTTCATTATTGGGTGTTATACAATTTCTTCCATGTTGGGACCAAACACAATCAACAGTCAACAATCCCCTCCCCAAACCCCGGCTTTGGTTTCACCCCCTCCAGTTTCCTGGAGGCATTTAACCAAAGCCTATAAAGACCCAGCTGCAAGTTTCTGCTCTCAGTGTTGCAGCATAGCCGCCAGAAAAGCTGATGTCATGATAGAATCAAGGCAATGGACATGCTCTCTTAGATATTTCACGCAGCTTTTGTCCATTGCCGGGCATTCGGTCAAAACATGCTTTTGGGACTCAAGAGCACCCGGGATTTGGCATATACGACATGTTCTCTCAGGCTTTGGTATCTCCCAACCCCTGCCTGTTACTTCCAGCACGGGTATCCTGTTCAGTCGTAATAAACGGATAAAGCGATGCAAGTGCTTAGAGGGGCAGATGACCAAGTAGTGTTGGGCCCTCCTATATGTAGAGAGCCTTTCTGTCACAAACCCATAGATACTTAGGGAGCAAAGATGTTCAAAATGTTCACCCCAGTCCCATAGCTCGATTTTCTTATGGACCTCTTTTTCCAGTTTGTGTAGTGCCACTTGCCAATCAGAACAACACACAACGTTGCTAAAATCCTGTACAATACAAGATTCATACTCCATTCCATTCTCATCATGAGCAACTACTTGCCGAAGGCTGGAGAGTAAATGAGACTCAGTACTGGTCTTGGTTTGCAAATATAACATTGCATGTCATTTCATAACCACAGGCCTAAGAGAAAGTAGCCAAAGCTCAAGCCTAATAAAGACCATTGGGACACAAGAGGGCAACCCCAACATTTTCTTTGAAAATGTCCCCTCGATAGGGTGTAATCAGTCTAAGTCCAGCATGGTCAAGCCTTCATCCCATTGATGATGTCAGGGACTAGGCATTGCATATACAGTCGCCTCTCTCTGTCCAGGCTGAAAACCCCAGTCTGAAGCACAAAATGGTGCGTCAAAGACGTCAACTGTGCTGCCCTCCTAGTTTGTGCCATTTTGCATGCTTCGCAACCTCTTTTAACTTCCAATTCAACTCCCAAGTACTTATATTCAGACACATATTCGATTGGTTCATTGCGGACCAACAGGAACAGTTGTTATACTTTTTAAGAGTTAATTAATACTTTCGTTTTGGTTCTGCTAATTGTGAGAAACCAAAGGGTGTCTCACTTTCTAGTCCCCGGGGATCTCTCTCTCAGGTGGCCAGGGCACGGCCATCACCTTCAGATCCAGACCCTGGAGTGGACCAGTGTCGGAAGATCACCTGGGTGAGGGATCTTCGGGTAGTGGGGGTGAGGCAACCGATGGTTAGACGTGGTATTCCCCCTTTCCCGTGCCCGTACCCCATCCTATTTTTTGGGATTCTCCAACATCCCAAGTCCCCGCCCTTCTACACAAACACTTGGCCATTGAAGAGGACAACTGAGAGTAAAGAGGCTAACCCTTACATACCTCAATGGACATGTCCTGTTAATCAGGTAATGCAAAGTCAGGCACTTGACCTTCATCACATATATCTGATACCCACTAGCTCCCCTCACATGGATAAAAGACGGAAGATGGAGACACAAGGAGCAGATCTTCTAGGGCAAAGGTGAACCCACTGGAGCAGAATGACCAATTGAGGGATTAGAGCAAGGGATAGAGAGATGCTGAACATACCTGTAGGCAGGGGTGGACTGGGAGCCAAAAGGGGCTCTGGAAATAATTTCAAAGTGGCCCATTATTACACATTTTCAGAAAACCCAACCCTTTTCCTATGGGAACATTTGGAAATACCTCACAAAAGAGGCCCAGGGTGCCCAGGCATGGGCGTAATTTTAGGGGGGGCAGGGGTATTTGTCTCCCCCAACTTTCATGACACACCATTTTGTCCCCATTCATTTGGCTGGGACACCTTTTCAACAGATGAGATGTCTCCCCCAACATTTTTAGCATAGTTACTCCACTGTGCCCAGGTCTACTGGGAAATCTCCAGAGTTCCCCATGGGCCAATCCACACCCTGGCAGGGGCGGATGGATAGATGTATGGGTGGATGGATTTAGATGGATGCATGCATGCAGAGATAGATTGGTGGGGGAATGGATGGAGGGAGTGATGACTGGATGGACATATGGAGGAGCAATCGATGGATTTGAGGAGGGATGGTGGAATCAGCAGCACAATGACCATTGGGTAGATTGGTCTTCAGCTCCTCCCCAACCCCGAAGTTTTGGGTTATGTTGGCTTGACTTGGCTGATCTACAGAGCTGTGGCAGTACAAGAACAGACACAGACAGTAAAGGGTTAACAAAGGCCCAGTAATTACCAATGTAAAGCATTTCATTGTTAGCAGCAGACAGCTCATTCTCGCAGCTGTTCTTAAGTGGGTGCTTTCAGACCTGGAGAGAGTTGAATAATAGTAACAATGAAGCTGCAACAGAATAGTCTGATTAGAATGTGTAAAGAAGTTAGATGCCCCCACACAAGTAAGTGTGACCCTCCCTGACAATCTCTGAAGTTAGCCCCTCTTACAGCATTTGAAGGGTCAGCCCACGCCAACCCCGACATTATAGCCCTGTTGCATCCCTAGGAGGAATGGATGGAGTAAGAGATGGAAGGGGGTGGATGGACTTAGATGGATGCATGCACAGAGAGATAGATTGGCGGTTGGGTGGGTGGATGGATGGATGGCTGAATGGCGGGAAGGAGGAAGATATGAAGGGATGGGCAGATTTATGGGTGGATTGGTGAATGGCTAGGATCGAGCTAAAGAAAAGGATGGGCATCTCAAGATGGATGGAGAGCAATAGAGCCGTAGACAGATAGAGAAATGAGTCTGGCGCGGGGATAGCAGTGCACCGAGAAGCACACGGGCGGATGGCATGCCGTTATTCATGTGCACAAGCGGCCGAGTACAAGATAAAGGGGCGGGGCATGCAAGGGGGCGGCCAGAGGAACATCGCTCCACTTCTTTTTTTTTGGTTCACTTCGGCCACTGGGTTCCACGCTTGCGACTGACCCGCTCTATATGTGGGGAACCAGATAATGCGCTCGGGTGGTACCTTAAACGGTCTGTTTCGACATTTATAGAGAAAAATAAAAAAATATGCATAAACTGCTTCGGTCATTGGGAAGCCATAGAAAATGCCATATTGGCCCCCGTGCACTTCATACACTAAGTAAAGTGCCATGTTCACCATCTTCCAAGGCAGGTGGGAGAGGGTGAGCAGACCCTAACTACATTTGGAATTGAGAGGATGAACATTATGGGCCCGATTCATGGAATTTTTTGCATGGTTCAAGGTGAGTTTGCACTGCTGAAAACTGACTTTGCACTGCCGACACAAACACTGATACATGGAACTGTGCGCAAAGTGTATTTTTGCAGTGCAAAGTCAGTGCAAAGTCATGTTGGCAGTACAAAAGGAATTTTGCACTGCAAAAATACACCTTGCACAGTTCCATGTATCAGTGTTTGTGTCGGCAGTGCAAAGTCACTTTTCAGCAGTGCAAACTCACTTTGAACTGTGCAAAAAATTCCATGAATCGGGCCCTTAGTGTATGTACCATCTATGCACTGGCAACAACTCCGCTCCTGACCTCCAAACAAAACCTTCTGGCTCATGTATTGCATGAGGGTTACAACTGGTTGTGATAGGGGGCGGGGCATCTTCCTAAACGAATCTGTAAAAAGTACAAGGCACATTGACAAGTATTCGATTAACGGGTGCCGCGTTAGAGGGTGATGGAGTAAGCTTACTAGAATGTGGGTGGCACCAAAGTGATGCAGTGCAGCTGCTGTCTATTTTAGGGGGCACATTGCTGCACAAATGAGTCCCCGGGCCTTTGCAATGGGAAATAAGCAAATCCCGGAAATGTGCATTTTCCGCATCCACATCAAGGCCTGGGGGGTCATGGTAAAAAGCCATTTTCCTTGGTGTAAATTCCAGTTATAAATGTTTTTTTTCTAAATCCACTTCGGCGTATTTATTTTTGGACACTTGGCTATGATTGCCCAGCAGAGAAAGCAAGGACAATTCTACTAGTTAAATGAAAAATACCAAATAAATACCAAAAGCTCAATTAAACACCCATTGGAATTTTCCAAGGTACAACTGACATCAATCAGAGCTTTCCTAATAGATATTTAAGACACATAGCAACAACTGGATCCAGTAGAAACCATTTTTCTCCTTTCATCTTGAGTTTCCAACTGGCTCAGATCCCTCCTCCCCGGGTCTGCTCACATGCAAGGCGTATGATCCCATGCCACCTAAGCCGCTAAACTGTGTGCAGAGCATGCGCTCAAACCCTAGAAGCCCACAACAAGGAACTTCAAACAAAAAGGGGATCCAGTGTTTTAGGTCAATCTGGGTTAGAAATTTTCAAGGCAGGAGAAGCACAGAAAAGATCACGCTCTGGCATATTCTTCGCTCACGTGGCAGCGCATTGGTGATTTTCCATGTTATTTCTCCTTCCCCCTCCTTACTGGAAATTATGACTCCACTGAGCAGACTCCACTGTAATTAAAGAAATATCCAACAAGGCCACAAATCACGAAAGCGCGGCAATGTGGCTTTTCACTATCAATGTTGAGGGGCGTACATTTTGTTGTGAAAGGGGTAACACGAGTTAGCATCCATGTGTTTAGGGAAAACTGCTAGATACCCAGAATAGGCCTGAGCCAATATGCTTTATCATAAGAAACACACTTCCGAGGGTACACGAGAATTTAGGAATAGGTAACTTTTAACACCCAAAGGGGCTTGTCCAGTGAGTTTTTTAGTTTTTTTTCTACCAATGTTTCTATTAGTCCATGCACTTTCTGCCACGTGAGGTGGCTAAGTGAAGTTGTGTTATGTATGGTATCTTGTTGGGTAGTGTGGTAATGTTTGGTTTGACGGGGTAAGGTGCAGGGGCGTTGCTAGGGGGGGGCTAAGGGGGCTATAGCCCCTGATCTTTTGGTTGTAGCCCCGGATAGAATCTCAGGAGCTACAGCCAAAAGACTAGCTAGCCCCCAGTCCCAACAGTGCCGACATCAGCTTAGCCCCGGGTCTTTTCCAGACCTAGCAACTCCCCTGGTAAGGTGTATGACGTGGTGTTAAGTAGAGTGGTGCAGCCTTGGAAGGTGTGTGTGTGGAGTGTCATGGTATACATGTGGCATTGTATTTTATGGTATAGTATGCAGGGCTTTGTTATGATATGAAGGTTATAAAATGCCACATAGCACCAAGATGGTTTCCATTCCTTCCACAACACACAGGGAGCCCTTCTCACTGGGCCTTGCTTCTCCCACTTATCAAGGCTGTTGTTTCACCTGTGGAACACCACACCAACCCAAACATGTCAAGCGCAGAATGAAATCTCTGGGTAAATGGCGGTGCTCAGTGGGAGAAGGTGACAACCTTTTATGAAATCAGTATAAAAAGAGGATCTATCCAAAGAAGCAAGTCTACTGAGGTTGATAAACATCTAACGAGTACACTGTAGATTCAGAAAAACCCACGTCGGAAAGAAAACCAAGAGCAATCTGTGAGAAGGGGGCCTTCCAGTTTAAGCCCAGATGTGCCCTGGCCTGTGCAGATGTGGGCAAATTGCGACGGCATGTAAAGAAATAAAAGCAGGTCACCCTGCAGGTACCTGAACGCTTAGCATTCATTTTACGAAAGAGGTGTCTGTCTACATGTCTTATTTCCTAATTTTGCATTTCAATATTCCTTCCATAATATGTTCAAGTGAAGCAGAGAGTCAGTTTTTATGATCCAAATGATTTGCAAATGGCACTTGAAGGGCGCCGCCAGTAGGAACTTATTCATTTCCATAGCAAATGTTCCTTCATACGATACAGTGATATGTTGTTGAGCTTACCTAAGTTGACATGATCAAAGTCCCGACTGCCAGCCGAAGCACTCACGCAGTCGGGCGGCTGCTGCAGCCTGCCCTGCTGACCTCGCTGGCAACTTGTGCACTGTGCAGGGCAAGTGCGGTTCCGGTACCCAGCTCAGGAGGCCCTCATGCGCAGCCGCGGGCCCAGCTCTGCTGTTGTGAAGAAAAAGAAAATGCGCAGCGCCTGATTTGGCAGTCAATTCAAGGCAAACAACACAGGCAGAGGCGGAATCATGCAATGTGCTGCATTGTATCCCTCTGCCTCAAAGAGGCCCTACAGCCAGAGGCCTACCGGGGGATATCCCGGTGTCCCGGTGGGTCAGTCCAGCCCTGCCTGTAGGAGGTCGTTGCCTCTGGGAAACCGTGAAGGATAAGCAGAGAAAGTCAAACACCAGATGAGAAGAAGCCTGCATTGTGTTTCAAGGACACCAGCGACCCTCCCGTGTGAACAGCAGAGTTGAGGAGGCGAGGCCAAGCCTGTTGTATCAATCTTGACTTGTGAATCAAAGCCGCAGAGAAAAGAAAGGAATGCACAACAACCGGTGAGTTAGTGAAAGACATGAAAGACTGGTTTGTGTCAAGGAAAGATGGAAGCCGCAACAGGGTATCTTGCAATTTAATATTACGCGCGTGCCTATGAGACGTGAAAGAAAGCAAATCAGTAATGAACTTTAAAGATTCAGATATCTGTGAAGCCAGTGATACAGAGTAGTAGAGTGGTCCGGTGAAAGGAAATAGCCCACTGGAAAGTGTCAGCCAAATGTTTGATGAATTGTTAAAAAGCGGCAATTGAACAAACTCTGGAATGTGCAATGATCAAGATTAATCCTGTTGAAAAAGGAAGTTAAAAAGTTATTGCTTTAAGAGAAAGATCTCTTTAAACTTTGCTGATTGTGCTATGGAAATACCAAGACCAAGAGACACTTGTGCAAATACCATAAGGGAGAGATAAAGTGAAAGTCGAAGTGGTCCTGCGAAGGTCTTGCAAAAAGCCTCACACATTCGAAAGCCTTTGACATCAGTGAAAGACCCCAGCCCGACCGAGGGAGACCTGGAATATGAAATAAGTTAGGGGAAGGGATCCCCCAACGAATGTGAATAAAGCTTGGGGAAGGGAACCCCTGCAAGTGCTGTGATTGCGAGGTAGGAGCCCGACTGAGGGAGACCTACGTGAACTTTTGTTGAACTGTGAAAGAACTTTTGGAAAACTGGAATAAGTGACTTTAACATGGAAGGCCAAGCGGGCCTCGACCCATGTTTTGAACTGCCTTTGTTTGATTACCTGAGCCAGAGTGTGTCATCCTGTTTACGGGGGCCGCCTTACTCCATGCTTTTCAACGTGGGGAGGAGAGCTGACTCAGCCACCTTGATTCTTTATGTTATAACACTAACTTTCCTTTGCATATACATTCCCCATTACACACTTTTTGTATAAGAGATAGGGCAGGCATTAGGTTTTGTTAGTATAGGCCATTTTGATTTGACATAGTCTGACTAGGACTGTGTTTTCTTTATTATTTGATGGTAGAGACTACTCCCATCATAGCTACAGGGCAAAGTAGGAGTTTTTCCTAACCCCAAGAATTGAATAAAGGTTTTGAAACTTGTAGCTCTTGTGTCAATGTCCTACTTGTGATACCATGTCTCCCTTACATAATATTTAGTGAGTTTTGATCAGCATAATTCCAGACTGCCCCAGCTGCCCGTTCAATCTCATAAAAATCTGATCAAGTATCACCAAATCATCTGCATAGAGCAGGACTTTGAATCACTGAACGGATATCTTAGGCGGGCAGCATGTCAATTTCTTCAGTGTGCCAGTCAGATCAGATAGATATGAGTTAAACAGTAACGGAGTAAAACAACACCCCGGTTTCACGCCAGCTCGAATTTGAATGGGCCCAGTTAAGGATCCTTCCGCGTCAAGTTTTACCCTTACTGTTGTCCTGGTATGAAAACATTCTATGAAGCATAATATCCTAGCCGGTCACCACATTTACTCCATCTTTGTCCCACAACCTAGCCCTGTCTACAGTATCAAAAGCGTTGGGAAAGTCTACAAAGTGGGCATAGCGACCAGGCACCTCTTTCAGCCGCGTTCTCTCATTTATAAAGTCCATCAGCCTTAGATTGTGGGCTGTGGAGTATCCTGGGCGAAAGCTACTTTGAAATCTGTCTAATATTCCAGCACTGTCCACCCCGCGCTGAAGCTCCTTAAGTATAATGCTTACCGGTGCAATCTAAAGCATTCGGTAATTGTTGGGAACGAGGGGAGATCCCTTTTCAAAACCTTAACTATAAATAATGTTTGCCAGGAAGCAGGAATCATGCTCTCTTTCATGATTGTATCATACATTATCTGGAGTAGGGCAGCCCAAAAATCAGCGTCCTGCTTCATGACAACATTGGCAAGACCATCATGCCCCAGAGCCCTAGAAGATTTTAACATGCCAATTCTATATTTTATGTCCTCTTTATCATAGACAAGTTGAGGGATAGTTATTTCTAAGTAAGAACAGCCTCCAGATTCCTGTGCTCCGGGGCCTACTCTCCTGCTTAAGTGCTGTGTCCAAATTTTCTCGCTTATAGGGTTGAGGACATTCCTAGAGCTATTGCCATTGGCTTTACCCAACAAGAATTACCTCCCATAAGTAATAATAATAATAATAATAATAATAATAATAATAATAGGGATTGTTAAATGCACCGCACACTACCCGTACTAATTCAATGGCGCTTGGAAATGATAACTCAGACAGTGTGGTGAACGAAGCCGCACCCTTGCCCTTAGTAGACCCCCAGAAAATGGAATCCGTGTCATAGCAGGTACAGTTGCCAGCCCACTACACTGCAGTACCTTTGCTTCAAATCATAGAGCTGCAGGAGAGAGCAACTAGAGATGAAAAGGAGCTCTGGGAAAACAGGGGATGTGCCTTCTCGCCAACGGATTTGCTGTGGAAACAGTAGTTTATGGGGAAAGTAGTAATGCCTTTAGTGCTTCTTTTTGTGGCCCTAGAACAACTACATTACCAGTTGCACACTTCTCAGCAACAAATCACAGAGGAGCTCCAGGAGGAATGGCTCATACCATACCTCCAGGAACAGGTAAGTAGATTTGTAGGGAACTACATAGTTTGTAGGGGATTCAATCCTGGAAACACTATGAGGTCAGTAATGGGAATTTTGCCGAGGCCCTCTGGGCCATTTCGGGAACTCCATATTGATTTCATAGATATGGTTCAAAGATGTAATCATTTTCGTTACCTCATAGTTGTTGTTTGCCCATTTTCCCGATGGCTTGAGGTTGGTTCCTGTGTACACCCTGGTCTGCAGCAACAGTTTTGGTGAGGGAGTTATTTCCACGGTGGAGAATTTGTGAGGTCTGTAAGGAACTCATGGTGACAACAGTACAGACAGACACAGGTGCTCACAGTTCAAGGGTGGTTATTAAACTGCAAATATAGGGTGGAAAAACTCCTAAGCTAAACTGAAATCTGAGATGGGAGCAAGCGTTGACCATCAATAATAATAATGTAGTATTTATATAGCGTTACGAACCCTCGAGTATCTGAGCACTGCTTATTATTACGACCTCGGAAGGATGAAAGGCTGAGTTTGGCCCTGCCGGGATTCGAATCTGCGTCAACAGGCTCTGGACAGATGTCAAAGTGAGCGTTCTACTCGCTGTGCTATCGGACTTGTGGTCAAATGAAAAATATGGCAGTCCTTTGGCGTTGCGTCAAAATAAAAGGGCCTATACTAAGAAAAACCTATTGCCACTTCCTTACAACTAATTACACAAAGAGTGTGGGATAAAGGTTCAATAAAGAAAGAAGTGTTCACAAATAATAAGTCAGGAGGTGATTTCAAAGGGTCTACCTTGCCCATGGTTTTAGCATGGGACGAGGTGGGACCTTGGAGCACAGCAAACGCTTCAGCTTTCTCAGCACGAGCTGACAGTTCCATTTCAGATAGCACAGTACATGCTCCAGCTTGCTCAGCACGAGCAGGCAGTTCGGTTCTAGCTATGAGGTTCTTCGATGGTTAAGTCTCCTTTCAAACAAATGCCTCTTGCCTTCGAGGGCCTGATGCCTTCAACCAACAAACACAAAGTTCTGTCCCACATAAACTTTGGGTGACGGCTTTACCCTTTGGTCCCACTCTTCCGGGCGACGACCCCTCTCCAATCGTATTCACTAAAACACTAGACAGTTTCTTTTCTCAATGAAGTTTGGGTGATGACTTCTCACCCCTGGATCTCCTTCGGTCGGGCTTGGACCCCAAATGAGAAAGGGGACACTTCCCTTCCCCTTGTCTTGCAATATTTCCTGTTTTCACAAATCTTATTGTCTTTTCAAACAATGTAGTATGACTTTCCCTCGAGGTGGTTCACTTCTTTAAGAAACATAGTTCATTATGGGACGTTTAGATTTTGCCCCTTTTCGTTAGCATCCCTCCACCGGGTTCACTCTTGCCAACTTTACGAAACACAGTTCATTGGGCTTTGCCCTTGGTTGTCGGCTTCCCTCTGCCAGGTTCACTCTCGTTGACTTTTACCAAACAGTTCACTATGGGAACTTAGACTTCGCTCCTTCTTGTTAGCATCCCTCTGCCCGGTTCACTCTTGCCAACTTTCACCATGCGGGATTCACTTCCCCTTCTTCACAATCATCTGTTGGTCAAAGGTTTTCGACGGTACAGAGGATTTTATAATAACCCTGTATGACCACTTTGACCTCTCTTCACCTGTTCCCAAGGCATTCTGGTTATGGTAGGCTCTACCTTCGGGTAATCGCCCAGAGATTTCTGCGTGAGCACCCACGTGGTGCCAGACGCCTCTGTTGCAGGCTTTCCTCCACGTTCTCAATAGTCACTTTTTGCATTTAAAGTTCAAATTAGTGGTTTGCTACTTTTCATTCAATACACCCCGGTTTCTTATCAACTCTTCCCTCGACTTACCAGCTGTGATGAACTGCTTGGCTTTCTTCTCCTTCGAGTCAAGGTTGGTACCACTGAGTCAAGCGTCTCTCCCCGGTTTGGCAATCAGCGGAGGAGGGTCTTGTGTACTATTCACATCTGGTACAACAGATGCTGGCTATTGTTCGCAGACTTATCATTCCCTCTGCAGAGGTTTCACAGGCCTCGGTCGGAAAGGGCAAGGTTGACTCTTTCTTTGTCACCCTCTCGGTCTGTGCAGTCTTTCTCCTCTTGAACTGTGCTGAGTTAGATTTTACATTGTGCTGTCTGCCTTGCTCTCCCTGTGGTCTTGTGCTCCCCCTTTTAGCCCTGTAGGGAAAAGAAAGGGCCGCCAGGTATGTGTGATCTTGGTCAATTACCTGACTTTGCCTGACCCTTAGGTTGGATTATATCAGGTGAACAGCTCTGGAATTAGTCTGTTATTTTCCTCGGTGTTGTGCAAAGGTTTTCAAGTCGGAAAGTGGGGGGGGGGTGGGGCGGTTAGAGTATTCAAGTATAATATGGGATATAGAGATGAAGAGGTGTTGTGAAGAAAACGGGAGTAATCAGGATCATGATCACAAAATAAACAGGGGGGTTTGTGGGAATGGTAGTCTTATCTGAGTAGGTTGGAAATGTAGGAAATGGTAATCAGAGGGATGGGAAGAATAATGATTGGGAATATCTGGATAAAAGACAGGATAGCAAGGTTTCTAGGAGTTGTTGTTTCTGATAGGTTTATCGGAGTCAGAGGGGTTGTTGGATTCTAGTAGGGGAGATCTATTGGGCAGAAGGGAGATAGATGTCGAACAGCCTATAAAAGCTATAAGGACTTCGTCCCCTTACCTTCTTCCCCGGTATAATTCTGCACCTCACCTGGGGTATTTCTCCAGACTTACCCCCGGGTTCTTCCACCCAGGTGATCCTCCATTGCTTGGCCACCCCTGGGGTTGCGATCTGAGAGCACAAGCCCTCCCCAGGCCACCTGAACAAGGGACTCCTGAGGTCTAACTCAGAGAATACCCTCAGGTTTCTCACAGGTCCTGAAGTCTGACAAAGGGACCCACTTCTTTAATGCCTTGTTTGCAGAAATGACTTTGCTCTTGGGGATCAAGCACATGCTGTGTTCAGTGTACCACCCTCAGGCCACCGTGATTGCATAGAGGTTTAACAGCGTTCTTAAGGTCCGTCTCTCTAAACTATGTATCAATTTGCATAGGAACTGGCCTTATTGCTTACCAATTGTTCTGTTTTATTTGAGGAATCAGCCAGGAAAGGTTCACCAGCTTAGTCCTCATGAGATTGTGACTGGGTGTAGGTTACACACACCGATCTCACTTGCACTCACATTATCAGATGCACATACATCAGCAGAGGTCCCGGTGAGGAGTTTAGGGAGTATCCTAGGGCGTTAACCAAAATTGTTAGACTTATATCTTCACAGGTTGTGTCTTCTCATCAACAGTCTACAGGAGATAGCGTCAAGGAATCCGACGATCTACACCAGCTACAATTGCTCACTGGGGACATGATCTATGTCTGCACCTTCGTCATATGCTGGAATGAGCGCCGTTTCCATGGGCCACCTCGTGTGATTTTTGCAACTCCGTCTGCTGTGAAGATGTAGGGCAGCAAGAGCTTTGTCCACCTCAGTGGCGTGCAAAGGAAGCGAGATCAGGCTCAAAGTTAAGTATACTCTAAGGATTCACAGTCCATTCCATTACAAAAGGGGGGAGTGAACATGGACCAGCAACCGTTATTTTTAAGAATAACGGGAAACTTTTGATATAAAATGAATATTAGAATGATTGATTATATGTTTTCCAAATTTTTTCTATTTTTGTGTTCCAGTATGACGGACAATATGAGTGTGAATATTTTTTATTGATCTAGTATTGTAGAATTTGATTAAATACTGTTAAGGTCACAAAGAAACGTTGACGCTGATTTCCTGAGCAATGAGGACGATGTAAATTTAAATCTGAATATAGATGCACATGGTTTTGCAGCAGAAAAACTTATGTATAGCCATGTGAGGAGAGTGGGGAGAGAGATGTGTCAGATTCTTCTACAACTGTTCTCTTATCCTCCATGCTTCTGGTGTCCTTACGTTTTTTATCCTGAATGAAATAGAGTTAGCAGAGGAACTGTGTGTAGTGCATCGAGCTCTCTGCAGGGTCTGAGGGAAGTTTCAAGGGCAATCAGTCACAACGTCTATTTTACCTGTTGACAAAGAATGTTCAATCATAGATTGTAAAGAACAGAAGAATGTGCGTTGTGTGCAAAGAGTACAGTTGAATTTAAAAGGGTCCATTATAATAAACAACCGATGAGAGCAAGGGGTAAAGAGTTGCAGAGCTGGAGGGAGGAGGGGATTCTCAGAAGAAGGGTGGCACAGGTAAACTAAGAATGGGGAAATGTATGGAGGAAGTATCTGATGTATTTGATATGGCTCAAGGAGCCAGAGAAACCTTTTAAGATTCATTTAGTAGCACATTTTTCTCTTGTGTTTCAAGGGCGATGGCACAGTGCCTGTTGACACACATGGGAACTGCACTCACACGCTTTGCATTGCTGATATGGCTGGAGGTACATCTGCGCTTCTTGATGTGATTTGGTCTTGTGGACATAAACAATTGCCTACAGACTGGTGAGATGTGTGCAGTCTCACTATGCTACATGTGCTGTCTTTCTTATTCCTGAAAAATACTTGGTCCTTGCCTGCTCAATAACCAAAGCAACATCTGTCGTACCTTTATCCCCTGTACCCCTTGTGTCCCGTGTGTCATCATACATGGACACCCCAATGACTTTGACTGATTATGAAGAAGAGGAACTATTGCAATAGACCAAGCGGTCCAACTACATTTCGGTGACATCGTCAAAAGCTCTGATGGACATTCCGGAGCAGTATTGTCTGTTCAGCCAGACAGAAATGATTTTTTCCTCCCTCCTGGCCTCTGATGTCCAAGCCATTGCAAATGTGAAGTGGCTCCAGGTAAGCAGATACAAACTCTTTTTATTCCTCCAAATCGCCATTCAGTGCCATCAAGGAAGAACTACAGGCCCTGAGGCTCATTTTCTCACAGAACCAGTATATTCCTGACCTCCTAACAGCTATAGAGGGAGGAGTCTGCCAGAAAATAAACAAAACCTGATCTACATTTGTGCTTCTGAATGATTTGGAGAATGGAGCTCTTACTTAAACAATTGCCGCTTTGCACAAGCTTAGGATGGCCATGGCGAACGAAGCAGGATTCACAAATGAGCCTTTGTTGGACTCTTTTTTGGAGTACTGTTTAGGATGAGCTTAGTGGTCAACATCTGTCATGCGCTCTCCCACCTGGCACATCTGGGACCGTTCGCGACCTCCCGCCATTGATTGTTCCTTCATGTTCTGCTTCCACACTGCTAGCGCGGTCTAGTCCATTTCAACATGGCCGCCACTGGGAGGTTCTTATCCCCAGTCCTCCCGGCGGTCGACGCATTGCAACCCGTGAGTTTTATTTCTCCTTTTGGTTCAACACTTTGGTCATTTCCTTTTGGCTCAGCTGAGCCCTGTCCCTTGCCTCCTCCTCACTGCTCTCCGCGGCTTTGCTCTTTCCCCCTCTCTGCCCTCGGAGGCGCTCCTCGTTCCTTTCAGAATGGTCTCTCTCTTTCTCTCTCTCGCTCTCTTTCTCTCTCTTGCTCTCTCCGCTCTCTCTGTGCTTCCCTTTCCCGTCTCCGGTCCTGCTCTGCCTCCCTCCTCTTCCTGCTGCCCCTTGGCCAGGATTACTCTCACTGACCCGTCCTTGCGGCGTTCTCTACTCCGACTTGCATTTTCCCCCATATCTCTCTGCACTTATTGAACCTGCCAGCCGGCTCATCAGTCTGCCATTTCCAGAGTCCGTTCTCTGCAGGGGACCTTACCCCTGGGTAAACTGCTGCTAGATTCTGCTACCTCTGGTATTAACATTCTGGGAAGAATCCTGCAAAACCATTACAAACCAATCCAACCAGGGTTTTTTTGTGCCGTTTAAGGCTTTTTCCCTAAACTGGTTATCGCGGGACCAGGGTCACAGGTCTGCTTGTCTTCCAAGCAACCATTGTAGTGTCGTACCAAGGTAGACCATACCTCCATAAAAGAAAGGACTACCGGAATCGTGGAAGAAAGAAGACACTTGCAAATAACTCCAGCAGCTCAGGTGAGGAGCAGGGGGTGTGCTCGGAGTCCGATAGCGAGTCTGACAACATCCTAATGCCAATTATTGTCTTTTTCCTTATTATCTTTTGTTCATATCACATGGGTATTGTGATTAATTCTGTGGATTCATCACTGATCCCCAGCCTCAATTTGCCTCCCATGTGACCCTGGGAAGGCAGCTGCTACGTGATCCTGACCATGGGGGTGGCATTATGAGGGAGGATCATATGGGAGGAGATGGCTGACAGGGAGATTTGGTGACCCTATCAGGAGAGACGCAGTATTCTTCTTCTGATAATGAGGAGGACCCTATAATTTCTAATTTCCTAATGACATATTGTCACTTTACAAGTCCTTCCCACTGTAGGACCCAAATAACCCTTTCTGCAAAACAATCTAAGCAGACTAACATTTACAGGTACACCTGATTCACATTTAACATATTTTGTTTCTGATGGTTTTAGTTTAGTAAGGGTCCCAAACAAAATACCATTACACATAATTTAACATCACCTATTTCTGACAGTTTTGATTCAAACAAATATTCACAACAATGCAGTGTTAACAAGCCTAAAACTGCTATGGACTCCAATTCCCATAAAACCTCCAGGACTGGGACGAGAAGGAGGAGAAAGGAGTTAATGTGGAGCAGCAGAAACACGAGAGCGGACTGTGTGGAAGGAGTCAGGTGCTTCTTACCGGCAAGGCAAGAGACCGGGAGAAACACAGCATGAGCTGCAGGTGAACCGATGAAGAGCCGGCAGCAGTTGGAAGGCTGTTGGGGACACAGTTGCAACCAGGGGCAGCAGTTCCACTGGCGGATGAAGGAGAAGGCGGCAGGAGAACCTTTGAAGGGTCTCCAGAGCGGGAAAGTCTTTCCCGAAGCACAAACTGCGCTGCAGCCATATGCCACTGGTCATGAATGCCTGAAAATACTGGTGAGTCTTCCCAGAAGCATTGGGAGGCCCAGGGTGCACCGACAGGCATATAAAAGAGTGGACATTTCCGTTGAAGATCACCCAAATTATATAGACGGACGGAATTTACATGAGTCTCCATGGTTGAGATGTCGACATGGAGAAAGCTGGAGTAAATGTTGTCATAAGAAAATTAACATTAATGAAGCATTTGAAAGGCAAGATGTGTACAAATCATCATATATGAGATGTCAATTTGGGGAAGTTTTGGAACAAGCATTGCCACAAGCCAATGAACATTAACAATGAAGTCAACAAACACAACTTAAACAAGTCTCCATATATTGGATGCCTGTATGGGGGAAATTGGAACAAGTGATACTTGGAGCTAAGAAAGTATAAACAGTGAAGGAGTACAACTGTTTTATACTTTAAGGGAAAGAGAACTGAAAGATTGTAAGAAGACCTGGTGAAAGAGGTCCATCAGGCAAGTGAGCCTTTGGGGGAAAGATACCTGGCAGGAGAGCATACCAGGGGATCTTCCAAGCCCAGAGGGGGATTCCTGGCCAGGGAGTACACCAGGAAATCCATCTAGAGTTGTGTGAAAGGGAAATACATTGTAAAAGGGTTACTGGCAGGAGAGTATACCAGGAAACCACCTTTAATAAAGTTGCTATGTATAAGAGACATTGGGCCTCATTATAAGTCTGCCGGTCCAGGAACTACGGTACCGGTAAGCATGCCGGTACCGTAGTTCCCGGACTGGCAAACATGAGTTGTGCTTGGGGGCGCCCGCCAGGTCGGACCTGGCGGGTATAAAGGCACCCGCAAGCACAGCATGTCAGATGCACCGGCACCGTTATAAACGGTGCCGGTGCATCCGTCCTCCCCATTCCCATGCAGCCCTATGGGGCCGAATGGGAATGGGGAGCATCTTTTTTCCAGCACCCACAAATGGGAAATTACCGGGTCCGGCAGGGGCCTAATGACCCGGTAATTGCCCATTTGCGGGAGCTGGAAAAAAAAATTCACAGGCATGGCTACCACGGATGTCATAATGAGGCCCATTATTGTTGCCGCACTTAAAATACCAACGCATAGAAAAGACACTCTTCGTCATTCTTAAGAAAGGGTGTAAAAGAGACACTTTTGCCAATCTTAAAAATACCATTGCTTGGAAAAGACATTTTCTTTCCATCATTTAAGATGCCAATAGATACTTTTACCATCCTTGAAACCACCATTGCTTGGAAAAGACACTTTTTATCATCTTTAAGAAAGTGTTAGGTGAAAGAGACATTCCTACTACTCATAAAGAACCAATATTTGTACAGAACGTTATCAACATATTGCCTGAAACAGTCCAGGGGAATGGAATCAACCCCTGGATACAATGATTCTTTTGTGGGATTGACATACTTATATTCGTTATTCTTTCTGAATTTAAAGCAGAGACATTTAGCTTGCATTCTTTGTGGTTCATTTTAAGTGTGGAGGTCAGATATGTTTTGGACACAAGGACAGTTTGCCTAAGTTGGACAACAAGTTTTGATTTCATAGGCAGGGAAATATTATTCGATAGGGACAGAAAGGCCTTTATCCAAACCCCTTTTATTTTAATAACATTTTTAATGTTGAAAACATAACAACTTTGTATCCGTCTCTCATTTCTGACACTTTACAGTACTCAGATTGAAGCTGTCTTGGGCCTCCACCAAATTGGGGTGATTGTGTGGAGCAGCAGGTGGATTGCGGAAATGGTGTGGTATGAGTTGGGTTTGTTCAGAGAAGGGGTATGCTCATATTGGGACCAATGTGGGAGACGACTGTAGGGTCCTTTATTGAGAAACTGGTTTTAAACAACAAGAAATTGGTTTATTAGTTAAAGTATTTACTAAAGGGGGAATGTTTGTGTGGTCAGTAAAGGTCCCAATGAGAAAGAGGGGCTCACGTTGAAAGTGCCATATTGGTGACCAAGGGAATGCTGAAGTTTGTGCATTGTTGCAATTTAACGTGTATCTAGTGTAGTTAATAGGATTGGGATAAGCTTTTCTCTTAGTGTTACTTTGTGTTTAAGTTGATACATTTCACATTTGCATGCGTGCAGCAATATAAATGTAAAAACCGCAGATGAAATATAAATGCAATGTAGGAATGGTGTGCCACGTAGCACCTAGAAGTTGAACAGCGAGGAGCTTTGTATGCACATGATTTCCAATAGAGAAATCAATGTGAAGGGACGCGGTCGTCTTGAACTTGCATGCACCGAGGTGCATACATGGGGATAGTGAGGAACATGTGTTTTAGGACAGTTGGGGTACATGAGAATATACAGACTTGTATGCCGCAAAGGCCTCTCATACGTTAGGAATTGTGCTGGGCCCAGGAGGCTGAGCTGACGGGCTAACCTCTGTGTGAATGGGAAAGCTGGATTAGCAGGGTCGAAGGCTGATGAAGGCCAGAGAGCAGCTGCAACAATATCAGATGGTCAGTTACAGGCAGGCTCAGGTTTTTACAACTTGGCATTATTGTGGAAAGGAGATGCAATCTTTTTAAGTACATGGGAGCCTGTTATTCATTGTCCAAAGAAGTCTGGCCATCTGTTTGCGACCAATCAATGCACTGGGTGTAAAGTCTGCTCAAGGGCAGAGTTGATAAATGCTTTATGGTTTTCGGTCAGTTTCTCAGTAAGCACCAGAGGCCAGACGTCTTGAATTGGTAGTGGTGCAGATTAGAGTGAAACAAGGGCATCAGTCTGGGCGGGTAAGATTTTTATCACCAGTTCAAAGGGAACTTGTTTATTTCTCCCCTCTCGGCATAACGTTAAAGTGTCTTTGCAAACCATGTGCATCATGCCCGGGGTTAGAGGTTAGCTGGAACTTGTAATGAATTATGTTTATGTTTGAATGTGTAACTATGTGGTGAGGTCACGACCTACCATGGAAGAATCCCAGAAAAGGGGTGTGCTACGAATATCAGCTGATGATGGTAGTTAGATATTTGTGACCAATGAGAGTGTGGGAATTAAATGAGATTTCATCTGTTTCTATAGGTTTGACCAATCATATGTGGGGGATGATTTGTAATAAAGTATGTGGGAGTGTTTTAATTGTTGCAAAACGTATATAATGTGAAATGTTTGTGTGGTTCAGGGATACTCGGGTTAGTTTGACTTTACAGCATCATCGAGCCCCTCCCGGCAGTTTGTACAATAAACTTGCTTTACGTACAAACATGCACTCACTTATTTAATGGTGGGCCTACTTTGGGTTAAGGTGATCAGAGGCCCATCCGCACACAGCTAAGGTGGGAGGGAGTGGGCAGATGAGTGTGTTGAGACCCACAAAACTTTGTCAGTAGATGGAGCTGGGTGCAGGGCCAGGTGTGCAAGTAGTCTGTGCAAGCAGACTTTGGCCTACTTCTGTCAATGTTTTACAATAATAAAGAAGATGTAATTTGCAGACAAAAACAGGATGTCATTACAGAGTAGCCTCCCATGTGTAAATGAATCAATGGCAGCTCAGCTTCTACTGATGACTGAATCTGACCATGAGGTCAAGGGCCTTTACCTTGCACATGCACAACAAAATGCAGAGAGCTGAATTTCTTCATTCTCCCATACCCACACCCCTCACTTCCATTTGAGTGATGGGTGACCACGGGTCACACAGGATTGGCCAGAGGTACCAAGCCAACACCCAGCTGGTACGTCTAGGCATAGGCGGCGCCAGCCTAGGGCTTGGGACGGCTAAAGCCCTCCTGCTTTGAGACAGAAGGCATCACTTTGCTGTGGCGCACAGGTCGGGTCTCTGACAGCAAGAGTCTATCAAATGTCACACCTTGGAGAGAAATGTACTTATTTACTTTTAAACAGTCATTAACGTGGCTGCGGCATCGGTATACATACAGGGCCTCTAGCAAACTTTAAATGACATACCTGGGAAAACCTTATAAAAGGTTATGGTATTGACCAATTTAAACTAAATACATATAAGCACAAAAATCAGTCTTTTCAAACTCGTACTCTCAGTGCAATTTCAATAAAGCGCCCTAAAATACCAGCTTTCCAGTTTGGTGTGGAATTAGTTTGCTAAAAACCCACAGTCAAACCCCTTTTATCTCCAATAGTGGCAACCATGTGGTAGAGCGTTTTGATGGTATTTGGCGCCTGATACTAGAAAAGGAATATGTGTCTCCTCCCCTTCACATCAGAACACAAGTGGCATATAGGTATAACCTCACTGAATTTTTGCCAGGAATCCAGGGTTCTGCCAATAGCAAGAGCTTAGAATACATAACGGGTTGTGGCATCAGGTGTCCACTCTGCATAGGCTTCAGTAAACCCAAAGGCATTAACAATATAGTGTGCCAAATTTGTCCTCTTCCCAATCTCGCTGTCCTCTCTTAGATATGGTCTCTGTTGTTAAGCAATGCATGCATCTTTATTTCATCACTTCCGGCAATCAATTGAGCGATAGAGACGCGGCACCTGAATTCCATTCGTGCAGCGCTGTTATAAGAACAGGAGAGGCCGCTTCCAAGCCTCCTTCCTGCTGAAATGACTGGTTGCACACCATAGTGCAAACAACATTTTTAGCTCTGAAACAATGTTAACAAATGAAAGCAAGGCAATTCGTATGCTAGCGTTAGCTGCAAGGAAAGAGGACAAACCTGGAGATTGAGGAAGGTGGCTTTGTCTAAGACCTATTGAAGGATGGACCTAATGATTATGGAACCTGTAGAATTTAAAATATCGCATTGAACAAGTGTTTATTCTTTTTGTTGTAAGAATATAAATAATAGGAGCCAACATACTTTGAAGCCACTGTATCTTCCATATTGGGGGTCAGTACTAGTTTGGAGGCAGCCATGGTGCTAATAGCACCATGGCTGCCTCCAAACCCGTGACCGGGTCCGTGGTGACTGAATGGGGACTTACCGGGACATTCTGACCTTTGTGGACCCGGTAAGTCCCCATTCCGAAAACCATTCCCCATTCCCATTCGAGCCCCCATAGGGACCAGGGAGCTAATAACGGGCCCGCAATTTACGGGCCCGTTATTAGCTCCCTGGTCCTTTAACGGGTCACGCTAAGGGAGGCTGGTAAAACCAGCTGGCCCTAGTGGGACCCGCTAAGGGACCTCGGAATGCGGCGGTAGGGGGTTAACGGCACCGGCATCCTTACCGGTGCCGTTAACCCCTTACAGCCGCACTCGGAATGAGGCCCAATGAGTTATTATAACGAGTTATCACCTTTTCCTGTCTCCATCGATCATTGGTGATAGGCTTAATACTGACCGTGCTCCTGTTGGATTGTTACCAGACCCCAGTTAATAAGCCAGTGATTTAGAATTAAATGCATTGCATTGTGTTGACTAAACTGTGGCACGTACCATTTTGAACATGAGAGACTTGAAAGAGTGCGCTAAGCGCAAAACAAGTGTCAGCTGATTAATTAGTGGCTCATTTCTTTTATAAGTATGTATTGTGATTTCTACTCTTATCACTAACTGGAAAATATATAGCGCAGCAGCGAATTTGCCGTGATAACAATCTGAATCAGCACAAAACAGAGGGGGAGCAAGTGAAGTTTTTAAATTCCACTGTAGTTTGCATTGGTTCGGCTCCAGGGTCCCTCGCTAACAGTAGACTGTAAAGCGGGAGACTCAGTCAGGGTTCCCCAGGCTATGCTTCAGTAGCTTACCCAGGCCAGGTCCTTTGCCCGGACTTGTAGTTCTGAGTTTAAAATAGGAAAGGCAGAACTACAAGTGTTAGAATGCCATGAATGAAACATGGGTGCATGACTTACTCCGGCTTGGCATGGGAAATTTGAGAGCTTTGTATGCAAATGTACTTGTTGTCGTTCAGCAGTGGCAGGTAAGGTTATTTAAGCGATCTACCTCTAACTTATACTCCGTCAATCATCCCAATAATAGGCTGACTGTTGCATGTCTAGCACTGCCAGTTTGACCAGTTTCCCCTTTCATTTCCAACCATATTTACGATGTCCTATGTAGGAGAACAGTCCTGACTCTATGCAAACTTGAACATAAAGCAGACTATCTCCAAAGGATTCTACTCTAGTAGGAACAGAATGAAAGTCATGGCTAATCTAATTTTTATAATTTAAAATGACTTACACTTGACTGTGATTAGAAACGCACCTAGAACAAGGATACGTCACTGTACCTCTTCTTCTCGCCAACTGGCTTGGTCCCAGCTCAGGTTGAGCTTTCTTTTGCCAGTGGTCAATTTTCACATCAATTCAAATGCAGAAGGCAGGCTTCAAAATACTTGTCTGAAACCACAAATGACCACTGGAGCCTAGACAGCACAGGCGAATAAAGAAAGGAAAGGTAATTGCAATCAGAGACCTTTGTTCTTTTGGGGGCAGACTATGGGGGGAGCTGATGCAGCATATTAGCCCCAGAACAGGGGCAATCCCGGCCTTCATTTTGTAAACTGGCAGATTAGTTTCTGACCCACAGTAAGTACAGAAGGAGTAAGGCTCTCTGGTGGTTGATGCAAAAGAGGGAGACCACCCCACAAGGGATATGCCCCTATTGGACCTTAATGGGAGTCTTGAAAGCCAGCAATCTCCCCACTCTTTTGGGTCACTGATGTAGTTATTGACAGTTTAAATCCTCCTTTAAAGGAGTGAAGGTATATTGCTACAGGCAGGAGAGAGGCCCTTGCCTTAACACCCCTGTGGAACATAAGGGTCACTTGCTGGAAGAACTTGGAGCCTCACTGCAGCTGAGGATCAGAGACCTGTACACAGCAGAAGTCCGTCTGCCTGGTGCTGCCTCAGTCAACTTCAGCCCGGGCTGAAGCAGCAGGAGAAAGCTCCGTCTCTGTGTGGTTCTCAGGTGGAGACCACCAGCACCCCAAAGCCCACAGGTATTACTTTTGGCAACTGCTGTTTCTCAGAAGTGTCAGAATAGGATATTGAGTAACTTTGAAACCATTGAGCAACCTTTGAACCGCAGTGGAAAAGCAAGACAGCGTAATGCGAAGGGCCGTTGAGCAAACATAGGCCCCACTGCACAGGTAGACCTGCCTGATGGGGCCAGTTGAGCCTGCTTTCTTCGAAGACACCAGACTGAGCCTTCCCCTTGGTACTATTACATGTAAAACGCTGTGGTAACTAGTACAGCCGAGCCAGCCTGAAAACTGCAAACTGCTACTGAAACCTCTGGAAAGTTCACTAAAGAAAGGTAGCACACTGGCGAGCCAGCAGCAAAGTGACTAAGTACTTTATCGTGTTTTAAGTATGTAGTTGGAATTCTTCATTGATTTTTGTATTGTGATTTAATTATGTGAAACGTTTTTTTTGTAAAAAAAGGATAACACATTCAATTAAATAAATAAATAAATCACCCCATTACTTTACCCTGGGCCATACAGACTGGTTAGGTCTTATTCCCCAGGAAAGTATGTGTGCGTTTTCTTCTTTCCTTATCCATTTGCCTAATATTTCAATATCATTCTTGCAGTGAAATTTCTAGTTTACCAGCCAGCCTGTAGGCCTGTATTTAGCCTCCTGTATCCCGAGTGTGTTCACGTGTGGGTGATTAATGACATTAGTTGTTCTGTGTGTTTTAGTAAACACTGCCGTTTTTATAGAGCTTTGATTACCCATTGCTTTTCTTTTAGTACTAAAATACAGGGGTAGTGCGCTGCCGTCCCCTGTGAACGTCACAACTTGGTCATGCTGCTTGCTCACTCACAAAAAGCACCATATGCCTCCTTAATATGCACATTTTAAAGAATAGTACTTGGATGTAAGGTGTCCGTGCTAGCCACCTTCGGTAAAAATAAGCAGACTTTGAGCAGAAAAGCAGAGCACCCTTATCTGGTATTCTCATGGAATACCACCAGTGGTATTTTACCCAACCTGGATTGGGCCAGGTTGGATTGGGATTTCACAAATACCACCAATTTAACTTTTACTTCCCAACTCACAATGAGCCCCAAAATCAGGATTAAGTAGCAGAAATCCGGCAATCACATAATACCCCTAGAAAAAAAGTGAGTCCAGTCACAATCAGTGCACGTGGCAACTCTAACTTTGCCCCACATTTTCAATGACGTACAAGGGTAATCGCGAGCGAATCCTACAGCAAATGTCTCGAGCTCCCTATTACGATCGGCCCACTGCTTTGTGCATCACTTATTTGGTAAAGGAGAGCACCAGGGACCCACGACCCCGAACTTGGTGGGTCCTGGCGAGACTGAGAAAGTTACTTTCAGGGGACAAGGAGGGACGAGTAGAATCCATGAAAACCCCCCAAAAGGTAGCAGTACAGCCTAGCCTGTACAGCCAATACAACAGTGACGCAAATCCAAAACCTGGCAAGCGTCTGCGTACTTCTTAGCTCACCACCTGCGCTGATAACCATCAGACACAGTATTAAGGAAACTAAACCTGTCTTGATTCAAAACAAGTTCCCACTAATTTGAATATCACTTACAGAGCTGGCAATGTGTAGGGAACGAGAAAACATCGGAACTGTAGAAAGAAGATTGGCACAATGGCTTGCCCGCAAGACCAGAGTCAGCATTGCACAGAAACCCTCTGATAACCAAAATGCAACCAGACACTTGTCAACAACATTAAGCCATCAGATTAAATGTTCCAGTAAACACATATTTTTCTCACAAAAAGAACTGTCTTCAGGCCAGTGCATTTGAAACCCAAGAACAGCATATAACGCACTTATTTAAATATTTGTATTTACTTACTGAAAACATAAAACTTACAGGAAGCGTTCTGGGAACAAACTATACCACTTTAGAACAAAAATGTTCCACATTTTAAAACCATTAAACATCCATATCTGTGCATGTTAATAAATAGAAGGAATAGCAGTCCCAAAACAATGATTACTTTAAGTGTATTTTATTTTCTATTAGGCATAGTAATAAAATGTTGCATCAGCCAATATTAGCCTAATGCTTAGGTGTTTGTGGGGATGGTAAACAATGTGTGCGTTCAGCTTTTGGCCAGTGGAAATGTCAATCATCAAATATTTCTGAACTCTGTCCACTATCTGAGGGTACTGCCCGCAAAACAAAGCTCCCTGGGCCTACAACACCCAGGACTCTGCCTGCAAGTGTGAAAGCCATCTGGAACACTGTGCTTGGCTCCCAGTGAAACATGGGGCTCTCTGGAGGTTCATTTTCAATAACGTTATTTTTTCTTGGTCACTTGGCCATATCCTGCTTTGCCAGAGGACCATGTGCACCATCTGAGGGTCCTGTCTGTATACAAAGCTCCCTGGGCCTACAACACCTAGGACTCTGCCTCCAAGTGGGGAAGCCATTTTGAACACTATGACTGTCATTACGACTTTGCCGCCAAAATCGGGTCCGGGTTCCCGAAATGGGGAGTTACCGGGCCATTCCGAGTTCAGAGGGCCCGGTAATTCCTCCCTTCAGGAGCCCGGGCCCGGACCTTCCCCATTCCCATTCAGCCCCCATAGGGGAATGGGAGAGGGAGCAAACAACAGGCCGATTACGAGCGGCCCGTTGTTTGCTCCCTCTTCCTCTCACGGGTCCAGCTCTGTACGTCTGGTAAAAGCAGACGTGCAGAGCGGGTCCCGCGAGGGGACCTCATAATCAGGCGGTACGGGGTTGACGGTGCCGGCCCCTTGACCGGCGCGTTAACCCCTTACTGCCTGACTTATAATGAGGCCCTATGATTGGCTCCTATAGAGACATATGACTGTCTAGGGGTACGTTTTCAATAACGTTTTCTTTTCTATGCCACTTTGCCAAATTCTGCTTTGCCACAGGACCCTGGGCACCATCTCAGGGTCCTGTCTGAAAAAAAACGAAGTTCCCTTGGCCTACTACACCCAGGACTCTGCCTGCAAGTGTGGAAACCATCTGGAAACTGTGATTGGCTCCCAGAGGGACATGTGACACTCTGTCTCCCTTATTCGGTTTTCCGTGGGCATCCAGTCCGTGCATCTGCAGCCAAGGGCCAAAAGTAGCAATGTTCTGCTCCCTGTTTGGGCCAGTTAGGGCTGAAAAAGGCAGATGGCCAAATTCCTGGCTCAAGCCCGGACTTTGCCAAGCCTACCCTTTGCCTGACCACTGCGTCCACACATAGGGATCCTACCCCCTAATGACTATCCTTGCATCGCAGACCTCTGTTACCTCACAGGATCCAGAAACATCACTGTTTTGGACCTGTTAACTGTCTTTTGATTACCTATAGCCCCATTATAGCCCAATTCAGAACTTAAACCTGTTTCTTCTCAGACAGCTAGCCACCCATTCCATGTCCACTCCCCCACCTACCTCTGTGCCCTTGTCTCTCTCTCTCCCTTTCTTCATTGACTTCACTTGCCTATTTAGTCTATCCTTCATCATGCATCTTGACTTTGCTCCATTCCTTCTTCTACTCACTTTTCTCTTTCCCTTATCTCATAGCCTCCAGCCTCAAGTTGGTGGTACTTCTGCATCAGTCTCTGTGACCCCATCCTCCTCCTTCCCTCCTGCATCCATACCCCTCAAATAAGATGTTCCTGTGCTGCCAGAATCTTCAAATTATCAATTCCCTTACCTACTGCAAAATTCCTGAACCTCTCCCCACCTCCTATCACTATTTCACTTGGCCCCTGGAATTTACAATCCTTCAGAAACAATTCTTCCTACATCCCGGACCACTTCAACTCTTATCACGCTCAACTTTCACTTCTTGCATCACAGAACCCTGGATCTCCCCTCATGAGCCTGCTTCACAAGCAGCTCTCCACACAGACTCTGATACTTTCCACACAGACTCTGCTACTTTCTCCGACTCTCCCCAATCTGTTGGGGCGGGCAGCAGTGTGGGGTCCCTTATCAATAAGACCATCAACACTGTCTCTCTACCCCCTCTGACATTAACTCTTCCTCTTTTTGAATATCTCTCCCTCCTACTCCTCTCACTATTATGGCGTTCCATAGACACCCTGGTCCTCTCAACTCCTTATTCCCTGATCCAGCCCTTCTCTTTGAGTCACTTCCGACTGATATTCCCTCTGTCATGGGGGACTTTAATCTCCCCAAGCCTTCTTCAGCTACATACTTTGAACTTAAATCCCTCCTATTTGACCACTCCCTCTACTCCATCTCCAACCAGCCTACACACTCTTGAGGGAACACTCTTGACCTCGTCTTACTTTCTAATTCACTCTCCTCCTCTGACCTCTCCACTGACCCTTCTTCTCTGATCACTCTATTGTTCACTTTAACATCCCAGCCTTTCCACCTTCTGCTCCTCATCTCCCTTCTTCAATGATTAAGAGGAAAGTCAGACAGGACTTTCTTGTCCCTTACCTTTATGATGTGAGGACCTTCCTCCTGTCTCTTTCCCCCAATCATGCCTCTTCCATTGACTGTGCTTTCTCTGACTTTCACTGAGCAATTACTCCATTGGAACAACACTATCCTAATTGCACATTCACACCTTCCCATCCCTTCCTCAGCCTTGGATCGCCTCTAAAAGACAGACTCTCAAAACAAGCATGCAGCATGGCCTACGAGGGTGGTGCAAATTGCGGACACCTAACCTACTCCTACAAAATTCCCTTGCTGCCTTAACCTCTGCCAAATCCACCTACTTCGCAAAACTGATTTCCTCCCTTCCCAATCACCCCAGCAATCTTTCATCTACCCTCCAATCCTTGCTCATACCTCCCAAGCTTGTATTCATCACCTCTTCCCTTCCTGCTAATGATTTTGCTCACTACTTTTCCACTAAAATAAAAAAAATTAATGCCACTCTCTCTCCCTCGCACTCTTCTTTTGTCCACCACCTCTCCACCCTACCTCTTCTACTCTCAACTACTTCTCCCCTACCTCACCCATTGAATTAGCCCCCATTCTTTGCATTACCAACCCATCATGCGCTCCTATCGACTCTTTCCTCCCCAAATGGTCAAAGACTTAGTCTCAATTACTTGCCCATATCTCTATGAGCTCTTTAATCTCTCTCTTTTCACGCGACTCTTCACTGCCTCCTTTAAATCTGCATCTGTCTCACCCCTATTGAAGAAACCATCTGCTGACCTAAACATCCTTGCAAACTATTGCCCTCTTTCTCTCCTTTGCCATTATTGAAAAGTCCTTGAGTGGGTGATCTTCAACCGGATCACTAAGCACATTGAGGTTAATGGCCTTGGAGAACCGCTTATATCTGGCATCTGTAGTAAACGCTTCACCAAGAATGCACTCATGCACGTCTCCAACTTTAATTCTCTCTAATACTCAATACTCCATACTCTAGTTTATACTCATCCTTTTGGACCTTTATGCCCCTTTCGACACTGCCGACCTCTCCTCTCTCCTTCTCACTCTCCAGGATATTGGGTTTCGCAAATCTGCTCTTACCTGGGTCACCTTCTATCTGGAACGTTGAGCCTTTAAATTTGCTTGGAACTCACAAACCTCTGACCCCAGCCCTCTTTCCATCATAGTTGCCCAAGGATCCATCGTGGGACCTCTGTTCTTCACACGCACACGCTATGCCTCTGCCCTAGGGAGATTTATCTCATCCTTTGGCATTTACTATCACCATTTTGCTGATGACACTTACAGCTTTTTATAATTTCCGTCATTCTCCCCAACCATCTTGGAATGGATTACCAACTGTCTCACTGCAGTTCATCACTGTCGGGCTCTCTGCTGCCACATGTTGAACTCAGTTCTCTTCCAAGTTCCAATGCCATCCCTTCCCCTCTCCTTTCTCCTTCCCATCTGACCTTCTTGCTCCCTCACACAACGCTCTCAATCTTGGGGTCTTCTTTGATCCTGACCTACAACTGTAACAATTCATCACTACCACTGCTTCTCCTGCTTGTATTTACCTCCACAATATTCAGAAAATATGTCCTATTCTTACTGACAACTCTACAAAAACCCTATTCTCCACTCTCATGCTCCTCAAACTCGGCTACTGCTGAAGCCTACTCCTTGGCCTACCTATCGACTCTTTCCTCCATTAAACAAAGTTGTCAACTTTCCTACCCACACTCGTTACAGCCTGCTCAGATCTTCCCCCACTTCTACCTGCCGACAATATGATGGTTGGTACTCCATGCACAACCGCTCCCTTTTTAAGTTCCTGCTTCCCAGTCTACAAAGTTATCAATGGTCTTGCTTGCTCCTCAGTACCTGTCTGACTGTATCTCAGTTTAATCGCCATCCCGTTCCCTCTGATGCTCCACTGCACTCCCCATCCCATACCATCCCTGTGCCTCCTCTCGCTTCAGCTCT
Source organism: Ambystoma mexicanum (assembly GCF_040938575.1). Lineage (NCBI taxonomy): Eukaryota > Metazoa > Chordata > Amphibia > Caudata > Ambystomatidae > Ambystoma > Ambystoma mexicanum. The sequence goes on along the minus strand of NC_090933.1, from coordinate 419,384,917 downwards.
TTCTTCCTACGCGTCGGACTCCGCTGGAATCCACTGCGGATAACAATAAAAGCCACCCCAACACTGGATCCCATCCTCCCTACCTGACCCCACCACCGACTCCAGTGACGCTAAATAATGTAATTTTGTATATTTAAATGGTAATCCTCTTTAATTTGAAGCACTTGTACACTTAATGTTACCTTTGTATGTCATCTGTATTCATACGTTTATTTTTTTCTGTTTTTTAGTTTTTTCCTCTGGAAAATATCCCACTTTATTACACCCTCACATTCTGGCTCACCACTTGTTCTCATCTTTGCGCTATTGTACAGGCACCCTTTGTGGGAATGCCTCCGCCATCTGTAAATGTGTTATTGTAAGTCATGTCTGTTTGAAATTGACATCCTTGTTCTACAAATAAATGCAATTAAATACATGTAAAAATATAAAAACTTGAAACAAACCCTTTACAGATTTCATCACGCCATTTGATGTATAGCGATACACTTGGATGCCCTTTGGTCTTTCCTTAGCTGTTCAGTGTTTTAGAAAATGAGAGACATTTTGCTCCATAAAGTGAGGAAGGTAGTGTACTGCCAAGATGCGGTTCTGATACATTTGGAGGATAAAGTCACCCTCAGTGCAAAGCATTTAATCGTGCCAAGAAACGTGCCCGTTTCTGTCTGATGCAGTAGAGTACCCCAGATACGTCCTCTCCAGTGATTGGGTGAGACCGATGTTAGATCGCTTCAAAGCTATAACTGATGCCCCACCTCCGGACGTCAAGGAAAATGTCCCACATTTTTCAGAGAAAACTGAGTCAATGCATCGACTATGGAAGACAGACTGTGCCTTAAATCGATTGATCCAAAACTAGACACCTGCATTGCAGTAGAGATTAGACAATAGCCACCGTGATGCACACGAGAAAGGGAATAGACAATCTAGCAGACTTCTCATTCACTATCCCACTGGGAACAAAACTAGTGTGCGACTGGAAAGGAGATGTAGGCTTTTGTCAGGGCAGTAGCATACTTCAAGATGTGCATTTAATCACCAATCCCAATCCCTTCTTGCATTTTTTCAGCCATGATGGCACACAGACTTTCACCCTGAGACGGGCAAGATTCCAAACCAAGGGAATATACCTTTGCCATTGAACATATGCCAGGTTGGAGAAATGGACAGGCAGGTTGAGTCTTGTTGGTAGATGTGGTGGTTGAAAACACAGGGGACGCACGTGAATGGAAAACAGCTGTGGAAAAAAATGTTACATTGTGATATGTGATGTAGTATACACAAGGAGGATGGGCAGACGATAGCAACGTTTTCATCTCACCCTAACCATAAAAGCAAATAGCCCCAGAAATATCCGTGACAGGCAAAGTGTTATTCAAAGGCAACAAAGCCATTATTTCCAATGACGTAAAACCAGTGATACTCTTGAGAGCTCCTAGGGAATTTGGGAGATACTTTCCCCCCAATTCAGAGTGTGAGAAGCATACTGGTGGCCTCACATGGAAAAGGACATAGATACAGGTGTGAGCAGATGCAGCGAATGCCGTGCCAGTGACAAGAGACCGCAGACCAGACATGCCCGTTGAAGAGTGTTGAAGGCCCCAATGGCCCTTAGGACAAAGGTAAGGCTAGACATCGTAGGTCTTCTGGAGCAGCTGTAATCAGACAGCCTGTACAGTGTGGTGTTAATGGACTACTTGTCCAAAAGGGTAGAAACATTTCTTGTAAGACGGTAATTGCCATGCTGAAGGAAATATTCAAAAGGGAGATTTGGCGAAAACAACCGATTAAAGGCAATGCTGCCCAGTTGGTGTTCCATGAAACTGTAGGTTTTCTCATAGGCTGCAAAATCGCACCCAGCAGAGCTGCTGGAGATCACCTGTAAGCCAACGGGTAAGTGGAAAGGGCCAATAGATTCATCAAAGTTAGTTGGCAGCAGCATCACACAGTAATGCCAACTATACAGCCTTAGAAGAAGTGACCGCACCGACTGACACCCAATACCATAACTGGAGTGACACCATTTGATATGATGAGGCGTATGAGAGAAGATCTGAGCTTGATTTCGCCATGGTTACCTGATATCAGAGAAGACTCCAATGTGTCAGCAGGTATCGGCTAAAAGGGAACCAAAAGAAGCGGAAGAAATGATAGGATGCAAGACACGCGGTGAGGGCAGAGAATGTACAAGATGCTGATCGAGTTAAGCTAGATGCCAAAGACAGGGAAACCCACTCGAGCTGCAGTTGTCCCAGAAAAGTGATCAAAACAGGGAGGAATGATGTCCTCAATGATGACAACTCAATGTGGGAAATGGAGAGAGTGGTGTTTTATGAAAGGCAAGTAAAAAATAGGCGTGCTTCACCAGTAAAAGTCTCTAGAGGTCATGGGCTTAATTTTAGGGGGGGGAGGACAAGTGGGTTTGCCCCCCCAACTTTTGTGGCACACCATTTTCTCCCACTCATTTGGCAGGGGCTCCTTTCATTTACATGTCATGTCCCTCCCAACATTTTCAGAAACGTTGCTCCACTGCTAGAGGTGTGGGGTAACAACATAGAAACATGTGCAATTGGTTCCGGGAATTGGAAGAAAGGAAGGAATGGTGACCCAGACATGGAAGCGGTGCGTGACACCCCTGTGAAACCTGAGCTACATGGACTGAGTGAGGCCAATGACTGTGGCGGTGAAACCAAATGAAGAATGGAGCACCCTCTCAGTCTCCTGAAAAGCTACCGAGGTAGTCTTAATCTGACTGCAGGATGCCTGCCAGAAACCATGGCTGAATTGTATGGACTACACATTGCAAGTTGCCATCGTTTGCAGAGAGAGGTATAGAGCGGTGCACAGAGCACGCTCCCCACCCGGAGCAGTGTACTGCACAATGACTGCAGAGATGTATGGGATGCTGGGAGAAGCTGTGAGGGCAAGCGTTTAGCACACACACATGGATTACAGAGCAGAGAGGGAGCTACAGCTCCATGTTCACTGCTGAGTCTGGCTCGGCCCCATGATTTGGAAAATGTATTCTCTCATTTGTTCCGCAGGCCCATGCTGTCGGAAAAAGTGCCCATTACTATCTTGGCACTATTGCCCACCCATGCCCTCTGCCTTGCGCCAAGCATCGGGCCACTCTGATTCAGGGTCCTGCCATGCGCAGGTGCAGATGTTGTAACAGCCATAGAGGAGCATTGCCAAACTACAGCTGGTACAAGATGAAGCCATCTGGCTAACCTGGGTCCTGAGACAACACGCGCCAGTGTCAGCTCCGGGGCTCTGGGTGGGCACACGTTGCACATCGCCATATATCTCCCTTTGTAATCGAGGACCCATTGGAAGGTGTAGTCCATACAAAGCACATGTAGCCTTCCTGTTCCTCAGCGAGTTCAGCCGAAGCCAGCATCTCTCTCATGGACACTGCTCCGCGGTGGTGGTTGGCTGAGTTGGCACACTTAACTCCAGGGCATTTACAGGGAATGCTGGGAAGTCTGGAAAAGCTCGGGGGGTGGGTGGGTACGAAGACTACGAGAGACTAGCCCTGCATGCGGCTGGCAAAGGTACGAAACAGGAAGGTTGCGCAGGAACACTCATAGCGTCCTTGCCCAGTTATGTCATTTCCAATCACGTTTAAAACATGAAATTTAGCCGAAACGTGGTTCGTGCCACAATGGTGACTTTTCAAGCTGTATTTTTCAGGTCTTTTGTCTCCAAATAATGTTAAGCATCCAGTGTGAGAACTTTTTTCATTCCAGAGCCACAGCATCGAGGCGCCTGGTCCTGGATTCACTGGATCAATGGCATTGGTGCAGTGACCTGGTGGATAGTTTATTGGTCCTGCCAACCAAGCCCTCTCGTAATTACCAGAGCCGAACTCCTATTCAAGGGAGACCTTCAGGCAACAAATGTTTCCCACATAAAACACTGCCTTTAGGTCAGCATTTAAAAGTGGCAGACTTATTCGAACATGCTTTTCTGGTTTATGAAAAAATGAAACTTACTATAACCGACCTGGCAACAAACCAAACCTGGATACCACATTAGAAGAAACGGTTCCACAGTTTTGAACTGCCAAACGTCAATGGCTGTACATTTTGTTAAACAGAAACAATTACTGATTCTTTATAAGAATCTGCGTAATAAGTAAGTAATTCATTCCAGTATTTTTCATGGACAGGAGAAATGCCATCCTGGCAAATCAATCAAAGGAGATTTTTGCACCTGCCAACAGCAGCGTGTGCATTCACATATCTAGTGCTCATGCAGAATCATGAATCTGATGACACGTGGGTGAAGTTAGTGTTCATGATTATAGTATCTACCAACGTAGCAAAGCTGGCCTGTCAGTTTTAGGCACATCCTTTCTGTCTGCCATGCAGACATACATATTCAAACATCAAAGTTTGCATTTATTTTCTCCCATTGCCCAATAGTTACAATGGGATTTTGTGAAGTCAGATTGTGTTGGTACTGTCAAAGGGCATCATCATGAGTTGGGCGGTATCCCGGCTGTAGGCTGTAATACCACCCAACTGTAACAGAGTTAGCTCCAGCCGGTGCGGCGCCAATAGCGCCAGATCACAGGTTGGGTGTTAACGGAAAATCCCCATTCCCCTTGGGGAATTTTTGCTGCAAATACCAAGCGCTAATACAACCAGCAGTACTTGAGCTGAAAACAGGGCGCTAAATGGCATTTTTACCTCCAGAAAAAAGCTGGAGGTGACACAACCCATATAACGCCCAACTTGTGATCAGGCCAGCCCTTAAATGCAGCAGTATTACCATTACCACTGGATTTAAGGGCTACCACTGAACTTGTAATGAGGCCCACAGTCTGGTAACAATGCTAGGAAACCGTGACACTAATCAGACAACAGGAATTCGCCACGTCCATTACCTTGACAAGCTGGAAAAGAGTGATAACCGGTCGCACACCGATCACAATGAGGACCTTCCGTTTCGGAACGGCACAGGCACTTTCCAGCCGCATCACACACTTCGGGGAGGACACCGGCAGGCTTACAGACACACCCTGGAAAGAATTGAACAATTATTTGTGTTTGCCACCTTCGGGATCACAGGCATGTCCAACTTGAAATTCAGCAAACCTATTTCTAACCTCATTTGCATGCAAATCAATAGTCAAAACCCAGGCAAGTTCAGTATGTCATAATTATTTACAAAATACAAAATACAGTGCACAATTCATCAGAGAATTCCACCTCTTCCTTAAATGGCGCCCTTATTCTACTCAGAAGAGAGAACTAGCTGAATTGAACACCCAGTCCTGTGAAGGAGTTCCCGTCCCAACCCTGTTGGTATGAGTGGGGGCAATGCCGGTTGCCGGGCCCACCACTTTCCATCGGATGCAGGGTCTAGGGCAGTATTGCAAGGCCTCTAGTTACCTACCACAACACCAGGGGCCTAGGACATGGGATCACCACAGGGGATTCTAGTAGTGCAAATGGTCTTTTAAATCCTTCACTGGGTGTACCAATGGGATCCTGCCACTGCTTCTATGAGGAGCCAAAGACATTGAAGAGTAAGAATAATGAGCTAGCGAAGGCTACAAACTTAGATTTGCAAATGGTTGTATTTTTACGGCCTCCCATCCAAGCAAACCACAGAAGGGTTGCTGGTGCTGCCTACGCTCCCTCGCAGACCCTGCCAGTGTTCTCTACTACTCATGCAAACGCAGTGAAATTCCAAGATGCCAAACCATTCCATTAGAGACTCGGAACGCAGAGCAGGGAGGGCAGTGGGGAAAAGATTAAAAGTACCCTAGTCTTCAACGCACAACAAATCTGAAATGCAGCGCAATTACCACCCACAGATGGAGAATGTAGACCGTAGCCCTGCCCACAGGCAAGGGTCAATGCTATACAAAGGTATGGCGAAAGTGGGCATTGATGTTGTTAATTGGGGAAGTGTAATGTAATGTAATTGTCATTTGTATAGCACCATTCACCTTTGGAATGGTCCCAACGGGTTGTATGTTGAACGCCCTTGAGGACGGAAGTCCTCGTTTGGGAAATGTGTCAGAGAGTATAGAACGCATGTGTGCATTTTAGCCAATATAGAAATAGCTAAGGGTGGCCAAGTCCCTTATAGTCACTCATGTCGAGCAGGCATGTGGATGGGTGCTGAGAGGTCGTTTGGAGAGTATGCGAGAGCAGGAGAAACATTATGTGCGCAGCTAGTGGAGTAACAAGGCAGAGGATGAGGTGCAAAGAATGCTGAAGAGGCAGAACATGGAGGAGGAGAAGAAAGCCGCAGAAAGGTGCAGTAAGTGGAGGAGGTGTTGAGAGAACTGATGGCACATAAGGTGGAGGAGGGGAATAGAGAGCAGAATGTGGAGGAGAAAGAGACAGCTGCAGCAGGAGAAGGTGTAGACTAGAGAGACCTGAAAGTGAAGTAGACGCAGGAGACTCAGGAAGAGATGAGGGGCAGGAAGAGGTGGTGAGGCAGAAAGAGCAGAAGTGGCTGAAGAGGGAAGTGAGGTAGGTGGAGTGAAGGAAGGTCAAGCAGGAGAAAGAGGACACATATTGGAAGAGGAGAGGCTCGAGGTGAGGAGGAAGGGACACAAGGTGGTGGAAGAGAAGTCCAAGGAAGAAGAGAGTGCAGAGGTCGGAAAGGCAGAGTACTGAAGCGGAAAGTAGCTTACTGAAGAGGTTGGAGGAAGGGAACACCAACAAACCACGAGAGGGTAGAGACATTTAAAATCAATGAATCCTTCAGAGGCGAAGTGCAGAGAACTAGTAAGAGTGAAAAAGGTGGAAAGAGAGCAGCAATTAAATCAATCACACCAGTGGAAGTGGCGGAGGAGAAAAGGAGGGCAGTGCAGGTGAATCACTGCTTAGTAGGCGGAGAAGAGGACCATAGCGCCTGGCACAAGGGCGGCGTAAAGTTCCTTGGAGATGCAGGACCAGTAGTAGTCAAATAGAAAATGTCTGACTACCAGCTGTGTAAGGGAAGCGCAAGGTGGAACACGCTTGTGGAGAGACAACAAAGAGGCTAGCCAACAGATAGCTTGATGGTTAGCAATGAGGCATGGAAACATGTCCCCAGACATAAGAAACCATTGGTTCAGTGAGGAGGATAGTTAGAGAGGCTTCAGTTACAGTATCAAGCCCCTCTGACAGGTAAGCACTGTAGGGCGTGGCCATGCACCTTGAGATCCTCCTAGCATACCTCTGCTCTCAGAGATACTGTGGACCCCACACTAGCAAAGTTTGGAGCTTCAGCAGGAGTATTTACTTTACCTAAAAGATGCTGTCCAACCTGTGGCTACCAGGAAAGGCCCACCCAGAACCATGCCATCATTTAACCCATGCAAGGGCTGATCAAGGGACTTGTTGAACCTTTGTGATTGTCTTCATTCTCCATCAAGCCGGATTGGATGGACAGGTATCAACTGGAGACCCCATTGGCAGAAGGGAGAGGCATCAAGAGTCCCAGAAACCTGGCAGACCCGTTAAGGCCAGGAATCACCATTACCCAGGAGAGGGAACCTGGAAATTAGTTATGTTTCTATCAAACCACCAATACAATCAGGACTTTACAGAATCCCATGGCAGAGGGTAGTTAGGGAGACCTATTGCTATGGTAGCTAGTTTGGTATCCTTATTGATATCCCTGGAGCTAGACCCCCTTCCGTATAAAGGCCCCCTTATTGTTAATTTTCCAAATAAAGATCCTAGTTCTCGACTGTAACCTTAATTATCTGGCGTGTTTTATCCATGTCTTTGTGACAGTCCTTTTACTTATGCACAGAAGCCATTTACAGTCCTTTTACCCACCAACTGAAGCCATTTACAGTATTTTGTAGGCAACCAAACTAGTTAAAGTGTATCAGAGACTACGTCCTGATTCTAAAACCATCACTCTGACATAGAGAACATTTCCATCTGATTCTCCTTCCCCGGGGCAAACCCCTGCCTCCTTTACCAAGATCACAAACCTCAGCTCCATTTTGAAGCTATCCCCTTCTTCACACTATAGGACAACCAAATGGGCAGATCTGAGTTCTTCCTTTTGCTCCTTTTTAAAAGACAATTCTACTGTACGTGTCCTACTGTCATAAAGTTACCAATGACAATACTTCAGTCGCAACAAGATCGAACTAAAGCAACAGTCTCTACCATGATCTCCCTCTGTTCATCATAAGCAGGTTTCAAAGAACCCAGAATGCCATGACCTTCTCCCTATTGAGACGACGCAAGGTGGCAAGCCTCCCCAAGAATCACCCTATTAGTACTAGGACGAGGAAGAGACCAACTAAAGAGATGCATCCTCATTTTGTTAACACACACATATTGACCTCAGCAATGTACTGGGACGAGGGGGAAGACAACAAGAGCAAGACCAGACTACCGTTCTAATGGTGAGCGGTCTAGTCTTTTCTGGACTTATCAGGGTGGCAGGAACTTTAAAACCTGACATCCTTTGGTAAATCGAGTCAGCTGTGAAAGCAGTGTCAGCTGTGCAGGCAGAGCAGAGGCAGCTATAGAACAAGCTGGGTGCAGGCAGCAGCGGTGTGGCAAGCGGAGCACTCGAGACCCGAAAAGGAATGCAGAGTTTATTCAGTGGCAAGCATAGCTGAAAGACTCTGGAGGGTGGTGGCAGACCAAAGGAAGGAGACCGGCATGACCGAGCGAAGCAGTCAAGCAAGTCCCAAGCTGCAGGAGGAGCATCGCCAGGTGAGCGGAGCCACAGACAGCCACTTGGAACACAATCGAGGTACTGCATGAGAAGGAGAAAACCTGTGGCGGTTGAGGACCTTGCAACAAAGCCGTAAGCTACGACCGGTGAGTGACTCAAGACGGGGGAACGCGGGGTTGGCAGGCGATATGTAACGCAAGCAAAGAACATTAAGTGGAAACAAGTATTTTGGGGAATGCCAAAGGAAGTGAAAGTAAATCTAAACATTTTTGAATGCCGAACAAAGTGAAAGTCAAGTACTTTCAAATGCCAAACAAAGTGAAAGCAATTAGGAACACTTTTGAATACCGAACAGAGTGAAAGCAAGTTTTGAGCAATCTTAAACATTAAACTGAGTGAATAAAAGTTGGAAATCTGCCTAAATACGGTGAACTGCAATATATGAGAAAATAGATAAGGGCAAATGCAAAAAGGAGAATAAAAGGAACAGCCTGTTATAAATACACATTGGCAGGAACCAGGAGAATGTAAGAAAGTGCAACCGGTGCATTGTGATCCACCAAGCCACTCTGCAGTGTCTGGAGAGTGTGACACAGGTGGAGAAATCACAGAGCACTGTCAAGCTGACACAGTGGCCTAGTGCTAATGGAAAAGCAGCAAGGAAGGTGCATCGGTTGCATAACCTGTAAAGGGTGGACCGTGTGTTCCAAAAACTGTGCCTAGACCGAGTGCACCCCTGTACTGAAACCCCCCACGAAGATGATTATGTTTATACTACAACAAACTCTGATGTCACTTTTGAAGTTAAAAAACTGAACTGCCTATGTGAGCTGGTGAAAAGTACCCGTAGTATAACAGCTGGGAAGTGTCCCAAGGAAGTGTGTTGTTTTGAAAAGCTGGAAGATTTGAACTCTTGCGGAAGGGAATGCCTATACCTTGTGACCTGTTTTGAACTTGGGGAAGGGGAACGCTGATTGCATGCCAAGAGCTGGAAGAAGCTCTGAACTTTACTTTGAACACTCTTCATTTTGATGCTGACATCCCTACACATTGTATGCAGTTAGACATGAGGGCAAGTATAGGTTTTGGACAGAGACAGACATTTGCTTTGGACTTCCTGACTCAGACTATCCTTAGTTTTCTTCAGAGAGGGAAATCCCACCTTAGCAAAGGGCAAGTTAGGCCTTACTCCATCCCGCTCTTTAAGTTAACAAAACCTTGAAGACATAACTTGAGGCTGTTGTCTGTGTCTCCTTCATGATCCATGACACAACTTCATTATACATCTTCCCTTTCACACTTGTTGTTGTGGTTTTTATGACAATACCCATAGACCAAAAGTGGCTCTGGGTAGCATTCACTCTTGTGTGTCAACCAATGTCTAAACTGTTATCAAGAGATGTTGCACCTTGTATTAGGCTAATACCCTCCACACTAAAGAGGGTGGTACACAGTGGTACTCCTAAATGTTAAGTTAAAATCTGCCCGTTTGTTTCTGTAATCCTCCAAAAAAGTGAATTGTTTTGTGTATCATCACTAGTATTTTGAGATTAAAATCATTAATCCTAAATCCCAGCTGTGTGGTTCTCCCATCCTGATTCTTTTTCTTAACTTATCCTTCATGATGCCTTCACAGTCCCCATTCTTCATCTGGGAATTCAAAACATTACCTTTGCGCTAGACACCTCTGATTCTCCTCCACAAAGCTCCCCCATGTTCCCCACTGCAGGAAGGCCCGGGTTGGGGATCACACCTTTTCCACCTTCACCTTTGGCCTCTAGTCTGGGTCTCCCTAATGGAAACTCTCATTGTATTCCACCATCTCCCCCAGCCTCCTGTTTTTAGTTCAGAGAGACCTTAGTAATCATAGTAATCATTTACTTTGCTTTATAAAAAAATAAATGTTTTAAAGAAGTACAACATTAAAAAATAACATATTTCTACCATCATTAACAATGCATTTTAAAAATTACAGTACACACATTATACAAGTAATATCCTTTCAATAAAGGAAATCTGCATAACACTATGGGCCTCATTACACGGTAGGCGGTAGGGATTTACCGGCACCGGTAAAATACTGGTACCGGTAAATCCCTGCCGCCTTACTACGAGGTCCCTTAGCGGGTTGGAGTTTTAACGCCTGCTTTTTGCAGGCGTTAAATACCAACCCGCTAAGGGACCTCGGAGCTAATTACGGCACCGCAAAATTGCGGTGCCGTAATTAGCGCCTTCCCCATTCCCATAGAGCCCTATGGGGCAGAAATGGGAATGGGGAAGGGCAATGGCGGAAGGGGGATTTACCGCCCCTCCAACCTTGGGATGGGGCGGTAAATCCCCTTTCCGCCAAGGCGGTGCCGGTATTTTACCGGCATGAGCCATGGCGCTAATAGCGCCATGGCTCACCGCCTACCGTGTAATGAGGCCCTATGACAGTAAACTATACATATGAAAGTGCTTTCCTACCAATATTAAAAATGCAATAAACAGAGTTTGTTTAAGGGGCTAAACTTTCTGCTAAATGCCTGTTTTCCTTAGTGGACATTCACGTGGATCATTTTTTTGAGTCAGCTGAAATGTTATTTGTCATAGTGGGCATAGGTTTGGAATTGAAAATATCAAAGAAGACATACTTCTGTCATATGCTCAGGCTGACATGTGATGCAACAGGCAATCTCATACTCCAAGGCCCTGCCACTGGTCAGTCTCTACCACTTACTACGCGTTGCTGGCAGTGTCATATGAGGGTTCTCACTGGTCATTACTTCCACCCAGCATGGCCACTGGAATGTGAGTAGACCGGGTTGCATGGGCATGGCGTTGAGCTCCATGCTAACACTGCTCTGCCCCCAACACAGCTGCATCATTTGCCAATTCAATTTTACTGAGCAGGCACTGTTTAGACACTTTCTCCCAGCTCTACACCAGCTATTAGCTAATCAAAAAATAGGTGGGCTTTACTGGATCAGTACGGTGTCTCGCCAAAGCCATGGGCCGTTGAGTGTCACAAGCGATCATTTCCAGCCCCGTGAAGGACGACACAGAGACCCCCTCTCTCAAAGGGGCGAGGAGACAACACGGCTAACCTATGTTTGGTAGCCGGGCATTTTAGCTTGATGGAATAACTGTCTGCCCCAGGCGGTAGTAATTCTACTTTATTGAGGACCCAGGTGTCAGGGGTGTAACTACCAGTGGAGCGTGTAATGCAGCTGTACTGGGGCTCGCAATGGGGTTCAGGAAGAGGAGCTCAGTATAAGTCGCCCAAGAAATCACCATGCCACTGTTCACCTAGCAAATGTGTATGGCACTGCAAGATTATTTGTCAATATTTCTCTGCAACATCTTGTGCTTGCTGCAGCTGTTCATCCTAAAGCAAACTAGAGACCCACGCATTGTACGGTTACTATTATTGCTGGATTTACTATGAATTGACAGCCTGAGAATGGGTGGCAGCGCAACTATGCTGCTAGAGAAGAGATCTTCAGATGCGGCCAATCAGAGTTCAAGTTCACTTTCACACCCTCACGCCAACATAGAAGCAGGAACTGGTTGCTCAGGTGCTGAGCTTAACTCGATAAGCAGCTAGCCAGGACTCAGAGATCCATGCCTGACTTAAATAACTTGTTATAAACAGAATGACACGCTCACTTGTATTTGACATACACATGTCTTATTGTGTAGCTTAACCTGTACTCTCAGCTGCGCCTGAAGAACCTCTGAACTGAACTGTTTCTCGCCAGCAGGCACACGTTGCGATTATTAAGCTATCAAGCAGCATCTGACACTTATATACAATCATTTAGTTAATTCTACCAGTTCCCAGGTGGTCCTTTCTTATAGTACCCATTTTCAGTAATGTGCTCCTGCCCACTTTTAAAAGCAAACTCTTTGTTGTTTTGTTTACAGTAATGCAAAGTTTTCATTGGGCGTTAAATATGCATCTCACTAAAGAAAGCATCATTTGAGTTCTATTTAATTTCTTTACCTCACAAATATCTGGCTGCCTCCCTAACTTCCTCTACATGACGGACACTTTAATTAAAGTAATTTCCTTGATTCACATTGGGTTTCTTTGCCATTTGCTTAAACCTGAAACAGATTTTCTCGTTTGTCATTGTCAGCAAGAATCGAAACGATTTGTTCTGTTAATTTTAAGTGTGTGCATAATACTTTGCTTTACTAAGTTCCACAGTGGAAGTCATATTTTTGATATGTGACTTACTAATACATTTACAATTATTGTCGAAATTAATGTTTGCAATTTCTCCATTTTATTGCTGATTGTTGAAGCCCTTGCAATAAACACTTTTGACCTAACCTATTAATTAATCAATTCAAGCACTCGTACATGTATTAATTCATTACACAAGACTCACCCTGGCTGTGACAATATTTAAATTATATTTTTCTTCAAGCTGCTGGCTCCTCCACGAAAGGGACGACTCATGATGATTTTATCATGTACATGCATATGGAATTTCCTCAGAGAAACCTATATCTTTGGCGTCTCGGATATTGCACTGCATGATTTATGTATTTGATCTCAGGTGGCATCTGTGATCTTGCAATGTCCTACCCCACAGTCAACATATGGGAGCATTTCCAACATTCTCAGAACTCCAATTGCGGAAACAGTTCACATTCAGCCTTAATTACTCAGGTTTACCTTCTGGAATGCTCTGACATCAAGACACACTCAGGCCAGAGAAATTCAGCCAAATGGCAGTTATTCCTGCCACTTCCCATTAAGGCCCCTGTTATTGTTTGAAGAGATGTAGTTCACTCACCCCGTTCCTGGTGTGTTACACACATTAAATGACTTGTAGGAGTGTGGAATGGTGGGAGACATGTCTGGGCAGCCCTAGTAGGGTTTGTTGTCCCCTTTTCATTGCTTTCAATGGTGTTAAGACAAGTCTTGCTATGCCCTTGGTTTGAATTGCCGTTTTATTGAACTAAGTAAGTTCCATGGGAACATTTTGTTGTACAGTTCAAAGTGTGCGTCAAATGTTATGTTATGTTAATGAGACTTGTACCACACACCGCTGCCATTTTTCATGATCTCCAGGCGCTCTGGCAGATCTGAGAAGGAAGAGGGTTGGGATAGTAGGTTAGTAGGATTGAGAGGGGAAAGTGCATGAGAGCTTTGATGTGCTGTTGGTAGCTTCAGTTCGGAAAAAAACAATCACTGTGTGTTGGTATGATGTTGTTAGATTGGCATTTGTGTGATGTTTTTGTGGAAGGTTGTATGCGCTGTGTTTCATGTGCGTGTTGGGTGCTGTGGACAGCTGGTAAAGTGTGTGCGGTTTGGGTGTTTTCTTTTTATCGTCTGTGTCATGTTACTTGTGTGTTGGGTGGTGGGTATTCCGAGTGTTAGAGAGTTCTGCTAGTGTTAGTCGGGGTTGTCTGTGAGTTTTTACAGTGGGTTAGCCCTTCGGCTTAGTCTTATTTCTATTCTGTTCGGGTGGATTTTCTTTGGGTGTTGCCATCTTGTAGGGTTCTCTTGCGTTGTGGTGGCGGGAATTGTTGCTCCAATGTGTTCTTCAATTTGGTGCATTAAAGAGCCATTTTTGTACCAGTTTCCTGAATTTCATGTGATCTCCTGTTGTTCGTAGTTCAGAGTTCCACCGCTATGCAGGAGAATGCTGATCTCCCAAACGTTTGTTTTGAGTGTTGTTGCGGTTTGAGTCGAATGTCGTTACAGGATCTTAGTGTTCGTGTTGGTTTGTAGATGGAGATTTTCTTCGCCTGCTCTGTTTGATATGCAGTGAGTTTTAAAGAAGATTTATTTTTTGACTGGTAGCCAATGCGGCGTTCTCAGCGCTGAAGTGATGTGTTCTCTTCTAGTTAGTCTAAGGAGTAGTCTTGCGCTGCTTTTTCTATTCATTGTAGCTTCTTCATGAGCTATTGTGGAATACCAAGGTAGATGATTTTAGCATAGTCTATTCTTGACATGACGAGAGAGATGACTGCGAGTGTTCTGCGTGTGAACGAGAAGAAGGGAAGTATCTTCTTGATTGTGTGTAGGTGGAAGAAGCATTTCTTCATTACTGCGTTGACTTGTGGTTCGAGTGTTAGTTCGTTGTCCATTAGGATTCTGAGATTTGGGACCACTTTGGATGGTTCTGGTGAGTTTCCCAGGCCAGTGCGCAATTGGCATGTGGTGATTATTCAATCATGATTTTGGTTTTGTCTGGGTTGAGTTGAAGGCTATTGGTGCACATCCACTAGTTTAGTTCACTGAGGCAGTCAGTGAGTGTTGTATTTTGTTCTACACTGCCATGTTTCTGATGAGGTTAATCAGGAGGGTCATATAGATGTTGAAGAGTAGCGCAGACAGCGATGAGTCCTGTGGGACTCCATATTTTGTTTTCGGAGGTGCTGATTTGAAAGTCGCTAGCCAGGTTGTTTCTGTTCTTTCTGTCAAGAATGATTTTAGCCAGAGGAGAGCTGTGTTGCAGATCCCAATATCATCTAGTCTTTTGCCGAGGGTGTCGGGGCTGACTGAGTCAAAGACTGCTATGAGATTGAGTAGTATTAATGCTGAATTTGTGTTGGAGTCTATGTTGGTCTTTAGCACGTCCCATATAGATAGAGGAGCAGTTTAAATTCTTCTCATGGGTCTGAAGCCTAATTGTGCCCGATTCAACAGCTGGTTGCGTTCTACTTATTCCAAGATTTGTTCATAGACGTAGCTTTTCAGAAGCTTTGTCATGTATGGAATACTTGAAATTGGTCGGTAGTGTGAAGGCATCATGAAGCAAGAAACAGTGAACCGACTTAAAGTTCAAAATACAATACTTTATTTAATCAAATGTCAGGATAGTAGAAGGCCTAACTTGACCAATGCTAAGATGGGATTTCCCTACCGGAAGGAAACTAAGGAAAGTCTGAGTCAAAGAGTTCAACTTAAAAGTCTGTCTGTGTACCAAAACCTATACTTGCCCTCACAACTAAAGCCAAGCAATGTGTAGGGATGGCAATAATAAAAGAAATAGTGTTTAACTTAAAGTTCTCAGCTTCTTCCAGCTCCCAGCTCTACTTCAGCTCCCCTTCCCCAGGTGTAAGAAAGTTCCACAAAAGTCTCAGGAATACCTTTCTCAGTTTCAAGGCAATATAGTTCAAAACGATCCGTGGGGTTCCCTTCCCCATGTTCCAAACAACACAGTTCAAAAACTAAAGGTTGTGAGGTTCTGTTCTCAAGACAACACTTGTAGTTCCTCGAGTCTCAGGGTTTCCTTCCCCAAGACTTTAATTTCACCACAATAATGTCTTTAGTTTTCAGCATTCAGGGCTCACTGGTCTAGGAGCAGTTGTTAAACCTCACGGTGCACCCATCACAGGTCACGCAACCAGGATCCCTGGACTCTTCCGCCCACACGGGTTCCTTGGCACCTGCTCATGTGCACCAAGCCACCTTTACTTAGTTCCTCTTTATCCACCTCTTGGATGTTTGTGATGATTTACACTCCTCTGATTCTCCTTGTCAGCCTCGTGGCTCTGCCTTCACGTGTTGCACACCTCTTGCCAGTCTTTGGCCTTGCCACACTGTATTCACTCTTAAAGTTCTCTTTGAGTGGGTTTAGTTTATTCCCCTCCTTTGTATGGCACTCTGTCACACTTGCGTTCTTTTCTGCAATTCGTTTTCACATGGGCAGTTTGGCAATCCTCTGTTACTTGCTTTGCCCATAAAGGTTTATTCCATTAAGTGTTTAATATGCTTAACTTCAAGGTCTCAATCAATTTGTGGTGCAATATGCATTCATGTTATTTTAATTTGAAATTCCCATTCAGTTCAGTATGCAATATATGTTTCTTTTGCTTAAATTGAAGTTCCCAATCAATTCGGTATTCAATATATATCTGTTTGGCTTAAATTGAAGTTCCCGTTTAATTCGGTATTCAATATACATTTGTTTTATTTGAATTTTGTGGACCGTTGCTTATTTGTGGTCTGCAAGGAGTGCGTCAGTACTCAAGTGCCCTCCCCGACACTCACTGGCTTCCTGCATCTCCTCTTGGCGGTGCCTGCTGCTTCTTCTCCGCTTCTGAAGCTGGGAAGTCCATCTTCACGAACCCCACTCGAGTACCATGTGTTTTCGTCTGCACACCGGCACCTGGAATACTTCTTCATGGATGCAGACAGCAACCTTTCTTCATTTGGCTTTCCAGCAGCTCATGCTGCCTGCTGTAAGGAAGGCATAGTATCAAACAGTGAAGACAGACACAAGTGATCACTGTTCAAGGGTGTTTATTGAACTTCAATGGGTTGGTTGAACACCTATCTAATCCTAAATCTAAGGATGGGAGCAAGCTATGACGATCAAATAATAATAACGCAGTCCTAGTGGAGTCTCTGTCAAAATAAAAGGGCCTATAGCAATAAACCTATTGCCAATCCTTACTTCTAAACATATATGGTGTGAGAAAACGATGTATGCAAAAGTAAAGTGCCCAAGAAACAATATGTCAGGATAGATGAGCAGTTGGTTTCCCTTCCCCACGTTTTCAGCAAGGGACAAGGTGGCACTCTCGAGTTTCACAGACACTCTGGCTTCTCTGCCACAAGGATGCAGTTAAGAAAATAGGTATACATGCCTTCTGCGCCAAAGTCTCTTTTCCAATAAAAGTCTGTTATTGCAGAGCATCTGGTGTAACAAACAAGCATCCAAGTTGTTTTCTCTTTAGGGGTTTCACATTCACAAGTTCACAATTGGTCCCCCTCGATCGGGCTTGGGCCACTTTAAACACAAGTTCACAATTGGTCTCCCTCGATCGGGCTCGGACCACTTTAAACACAAGTTCACAATTGGTCTCCCTCAGTCGGGCTCAGACCATGGTCTCCCTCAATTGGGCTCGAACCTTATAATCTTGCTTTCCTTTTGTTATCGAAATTCGAAGACTTTCGATTATGCAATGGGCTTTTCTTAAACCACTGCAGGACCACTTTGTTTCATTCCATTAATATCTTTCACTTTATCACTTTTGTTTCCGCCACTTCTGGGCTGGGTACAGAACACAGAGACCTTCGATTGAGCACACCCGCGGTGACGGATCACTCTGTTACTTTGTCTCGTACCTTCTCTGGTTCACATTAAAAGTTCAAACTACCATCGGCAGTTGAGCTTTACTCGCATCTTTCATCACCCTCCTTAATATTCTTCCCTCTTGCGCTTTTCTTAAAATGTTGCCGCTTGCAACCTTGACTTCAGCACAGACCGGATTTGCATCGTTCTCTCCAACTCAACGGCTGTGTGGCTTTTTCTGTCGCTGCTTTGATCCTGGAGTCAAGGAGGGTACCACAGTGGCTGCAGCTCTTCCCCAACTCGCCTTTGACACACAATGCAGGATTCTTCAGTCTGTTTTCCTGGTCTTACGCCTTTCAATCTGAAGGTTTGTGGAAAGTAACCGTTTCTCTATGGAAAGGTCAAGGGTATCTCCCTCCTTGCTTTCCATTCTCGGTTTGCTGCCTTTCTCCCCTCTTTCAGCTGCCATCTGGAAAACACTGTTCCTTCATGTGCTTTGCCTCACACAGAGTGGGCTCTCATGCTCCGCATTTTATCGGTCTGAGGAAGCTTAATGGAAGTCAGGTGTAAGTCGTTAAGTAATTGCCTGACGCCAGTATTGGGACATGTCAGGTGTACTGCTCAGGTGTGAGTCTGTTTTCTCCCAGAGCGGGCTATCTGTGGGAAGGTTTTCATGTAGGGAAGGGGGCGGGGGGTAATGTTCCTAAGTATCCTACCTGGTAGGATGGGGAAAAGGTATTACAGTGGGAGAGATACAGCGTCTCGCCATCGGGTGTCCCACTTCCACTCCCCGAAGACTCCTCACCCAGGTGATCCTCCCGCACTTGTCTGCCCCCACGGTCTGGATCCAAAGGTGATGGCTGTGCCCTGGCCACCTGAGAGAGAGACCCCCGCGAACTAGCGGGTGAGACACCTTCTGGTTTCTCACACTGCCCTCTGTCATGGAGGCCTACGGCAAATACTTGACCCAGTTGCTTTGGGTCCGGCAACATCTTTGGGATATCTGCCGACGTCCTGGCTCTTTCTCTGGTCCCAACACAGCTGGCTTCTTCTTACAAGGGTCCCCTGCAGGTCTCTCCCATACAGACCTCCCTGCTGCTCACTGCTCTGCTCCACTGGCCCCTCTTTATACACCTGCAATCTCTCTACAGGCTGCAGGTGTGGATGTCTAATGAGACTTGCCAAACCATTATTAAAGGGACATGCCTGACCCTCACAGCCCTTTACAGACATCTTCCTCATCCCGGTACTAGAGTGGTGAAATGGTGTAGTGTTCACTACTCTTAGTCGCCTCTTCCTCGTCCCAGTACTGTCAAGTGTCAAATGTGGGGAAATGAGCAGAACAGCTTTATAGTAACCCATAAAGGTTGGCGGAGGGTTAGGTTGGTCCTCAACGGGAAAAGGGGCCCGCCATGTCTCACCTGTGTCTACCCCACTCCCAATCCCCAAGGACTCTCAACCGAGGTGACCCTCCCTCACTTCTCCACCCCTAGGGTCGGGATCCAAGATCGATGGCCTTCCCCTGGCCACCTGAGCAGGGATCCAATGGGAATAGGAGTGAGAATACCCTCAGGTTTCTCACAGTAGTTGGTTAGGTCTTCAGTGTCTCCACATGTGTTTTTAAGAAGTGGCTTGATGTAGACTGATTTTAAGGCTTGTGGCACAGTTTGTGTTGCTAGTGAGGTGCTGAAGAGGTTGAGGTATTATTCTGCCGGTGTTCTCTGGGTTAGGATGATTTTGTGAATGTGTGGTGGGCAGGCGTCTGCCAGAGCGCCCTCTCTTTTGCTTTTGCTTACCAGGCCATAGAATGTATCTGTCGATATTGGTAGGAGGTGGTTTAATTTGGTCAGTGGTTCTGGTGTTGGCTGGTTGAGGTGGTCAAAGGTGCTTTTTGGCTTGCTTTGTATGTTCACTTCAGGAAAGCATTTTGAAGAGTTTGTGCATTTGTATGGTGAGCATTACTATTCTTCTGTGAACATTGTGTAGTATATAAGGGTTTTTGTCTTAGATTGTGGCAAGACATAGCTTGGTCTTTTCTACTTTTAACAAATGACCAGATATTGTTAACAATTTAAATCAGAAGGCTCTCCCATTCTGGTTCACAGATGGAACTTGAGGTGCCCTGTTGTCCTTTAGACCGTATGCTGCTCTCGTTACGTACTCTTGCACTAAGATATTGTACCACTATCATCCTGAGTGCATTAAACTCTTAAAACAGAGATTTCAATAAAGATTTGTAAAGTGAAAAAGAATTCATGACAAATCAAAGGATTATTTATCAAGTCCTTACAACATTATGATAATAAGAAGAAACCACTGAAAGCAATAGTAAAACCTGAAGGGTCTTTTTTTTCTTGAATGCTTTATTAATTTGAAAAAACTTACATACCGATCTCCTAAAGATATATTGAAGGCTTCTTATGATATGATATGATATGATATGATATGGCATTTATAACACGTCTATACACAAGTGTTTCAAGGCGCGACGAGGCAAGAGAGGGGGAACAGAGGGAAGACAGGGACAACAATCTTATTAGGCCAGGTGTCATTCAGATTGCGCTGAAAAGTGCAGGGGGACTAAGGGAGAGGGGACAGTGCAGAACATGGGATAAATAGAAGAATTAAAGCAATAAGTAGAAAGTACGGCCAGCTGGTGGCAAGTGAAAGGGTAAGTGCAGACATCAGGTGTCAAGTGCTGGTAGGGGACTATAGGGATACAGAAACAGTCCTCAAGTGCGGGGATTACCAGGGGGGCAGTGCAGGTGTGGAACTGGTGGGGGAGGGGACCTGGGCCCGAGATCAGAAGGGTGGCCAGGTACCCAGTGCAGTTTAGTTTCAGCCCGAAGTTCAGCAGGGGAGAGGAGGAGAGAAAGCAAAAGCAAAGAGGAAGGTTTTGAGGGGCTGCTGGAACCGGAGATGGTTCTCCTCAAGTTTCAGTGAGGCAGGGAGGCTGTTCCAGAGGGAGGCCCCTGCCGAAGAGAGAGATCTACCACCAACTTGTTGCTTAGAGAAGCGATTGACCCTGAGGGATTTGGAGGCGGATGAGTGAAGAGCTCAAGAAAGAAGATATCTTGGAGGCGAGAGTTGAAGGTATTGAGGCCCCAGAAGGCCTTGTAGACAATGCAGAGGGTTTTGAACTTCATCCTTGCAGCCACTGGGAGCCAGTGCAGAGATTTTAGTCCTGGAGAGTTACGATCCCTGGGCTTGAGGCAAAGGGACCTTCTTGAGTGGATTTAGATGATAATAAGTAATTTCCGGAATGCTATTAGAGGTTTCTGCACCTCTCTGCTAGGTGCGCAAGTCTTTCAGCTATATAACTGGTTTGCAAAGGCATGGGATGCAAAATGAACACATGCCATTACTTATCTTTTAACATTTTGCAAGCCCTTAGAATGTACATATACATGCTAAAATGTGAGTGGTCTAATTTTCATTTTGCCTCAACACCTTTATATGTCTCCTCTGAGCCAGAGGCATTTTGCAAAACTGTACATGGGTGAGACTCCTCACTCCAGTGACCCTCTATGCAGGCAAGAAAAAAGTAATTTTGCCCTTCTACCCTCAGGACTTGAGCTGGCGGCACAGTGCTTACTGATACTCCCAGTACATATACATCCTAATTTGGGATGTACACATTCCAGGATTAAGGATCTATATGCATCCTGATTTACGCGTGGCAGGGTCAGTAAGCATTGCGCCCCCAACTCAAATCCCGGGGGCCCCGCGGGAAAACAACTTTTTTGAGTTTCGGCACACAGACCCAAGAGCACATTGGGCCACTGGGAGGGAGGGGAGCTTTTGCAAAATTAATCTTGCTCAGAGGATATACTATCGATACCACTCTGAAGTATACTTACTCTGGCAAAAAGGATAATTAAAATAACCCTTTGCACAGCGGTCACAGGATGAACCTTGAAAGCCCACTTGGCACATGCAGTGGCCTGTCTTTCCATCACATTCATTGTTCAGGACTCCATACCCATAGCACTGGCAAGCTAAACAGAAACACAAACAGTATCAGTAGTTAGAACCCTGTGGGATATGTACAATCCTTCAGAATTAGTTTACTGTATACAATGCAAAGAGCCTCAGACATGCACCTCAATGAACAAGCTGGTTCAGCGGCTTGGCACAGGAATAGCTAGTGCATGACTTCTGTGTCACTCGCTCAAATATAGCAAAGGTGAGCTGTGGCCTAAATAAATTAATTTCTGGTGATTGTTCAGTGGTCTTAGAAAATTGAGTTTGTGGCCTCAGTGCTAATCCTAGTACACGTACAGACACTGCATAATGGTTGACAGCACAGCCAGTGTCAGGCGATGCACAGGGCACCCTAGGTAGGTTTGGGGCTGATATAAAGTCACAGTAGCACATACAGTAGGAGGGTAAACATGAACAGACAAGTTACATACGAACAATGAAGCAGGAAAAAAGGCAGACTGATAGTGAGCAAGAAGGGATGGGAGCCATGTATTGGAAAAACAATGTGGAATCCCACTAGGTGTGTACACAAGTGGGACTTGAGACTACCCACAAAAATAAGGGAAGCTCAATGCCTCTGTACAAGTTACTCTTACAGATACTCACCCTGCAAGCCCATGCAAGGGGGAAGCAAGAGTGGCTCCTGTATCTTGACCCTAAGACACAAACAAGGAGGGTACTAACACCAGACAAGCTTGTGTAGTACCAGCAGGAACATAAAGTGAATGCCTACTGTAGGAACTGAAAGCAACACCCTGTTAAATGAAATACACTACATACTACAGGTAGGATGAGAAAAAGAAAAGGGCAGAGATTGCCTCCTAGGGTATAAGAGACAATCTCTGTACAAAGGGATACATAGAGCCACAGGTGTGGACCATACAACATTTACCAAACACTAAGCGCCACAAAAGGGAAACATAAATTCAGAATGGAAAAGCAGGAACTAGGAATGCAGGAGACTGAGTACAGAACTGCTACAAGGTAAACGAGGCAAATAACTTGTACACGGTAACTGAATCTAGGTAACAAAAGAAGGTTGGAAAACTGCACTGGAAACACACAAACTATACAAGACAAGGCTACGAAACACGGGACTAGAACTAAGGGAAAAGGTACAATCAGAACAACGGGATGTAGAGTCTATGTAGGGGTAAAGCTAGAGACTAAACAGACCCAAAAGAGCAAGAAGCAGAGAAGTGGACTGAATGGAAACAGCACACATTACTGAGGCAGAAGCTACAGAGCACAATAAGCAAGGGCTTGGAGCTGCAAGAAAGCAGAGCAAGAATCAGTGGTTAATGGATGCAGGGACACATCTCAAAGGAAAAGAGAAAATACACTGGCAGCAGGTAAAGAGGGGAGGATTGAGCCAGTAGGTCATGGCTGTGGAAATTGGAGCACAGCAACACAGGAGCAGGGATGATTTGGCTGCAGACAAACAGTCACAGGTGTGGTTAATTGAAGTCCCTTGCAATGACCTTGGGAGAGGGGCGGGTGCTGAAAAGACCTTTAGATATTGTATAGGCAAGAGCAGAGTAATTGCCATGATGTTTTGAGTGTTGCAGTCCACTGAATTGTGTGTGTCTTCTTCCAGCCACTGTGAGACGAGTGTGCATGTGATTCACGGTCCAGGAGAGATTCTGGAGTGGGCTGCCTGCTTTCCCAGATATTGTGCAGCTGCATTATGGGTATGGTAGTTCATGTTTCTGGAAATACAGATTTGTGCAGGGGAAGATTAAATGCTGATTCAGAGTCATCTCTCATGATGGTTAACCAGGCCCCGCAGGTCTGAAGACAGGGCCATGCAGAAGCAGAGATAAATAGACTTGGCAAAGGTGCCAATTAATGAATGGACAAGGAATTACACAGCTGTACCATCTCATACATTGGCTGTTCTGAGTGATGCCAATGAGGAATTTCGTTTTCAGTGATCTCAGGCTGGCACAGTCTACCAGCAGTTTCTTCCCAAAAATGCAGAGAAAGACTTGCAAAAAAAATGGAACACTTTTAGGGCATATACCTTCATCACCCTGCCAATGCCTATTGGGTATGTTGGCAGAGGATTTGGCTGGGGCATAGTTAGAGGTCAGTTTCTGACACTGGTCTCATGCTGTGTTCCAGAATCCCTTGTGCATGGTGCCAAACATAACAAGAATGTGTTTAGAGCTGTATGAAAACAAATATGATCTGATATCTCTCATAGATGGCACGGGAAGGAATTCCACAACTTCAGAGCAAGGACTGAAAAGGAGCGACCGCCAGCTAGAGTTCTGCAAAACCTTAATTTCAAACAAAACTCGAGAACATGAACACAGGACTAGGTGTGTACCGAGTGAGTCGAACAAAAGATGGGCCAGATTGTTGAGCTGCGTGATGCACGATACATAAGATCATTAAATCTATTTGACTTTTAATCGCCAGCCAGTGAAGCTGGGAAGCAAAGGGGAGGCATAAGCAAGCAGCAGAATTTTGTAGAACCTGAAGGCGAGTAAATCCCATTACAGTAGTCAAGGGAACCCATAATTGAGGCAGTGACCACTGCAGAATGCAAATGCATAGGAATACAAGGCAGAATCTTATTTTAAAACTTTGAGTTTAAGGAAGCCATAATTGCCGGCCGAGGTGATCTGTGCTTCTCTTGAACCCGTGGGTAACAGTTCCAACCCTAGACTCTTGACTGAGCCACTTGGGGTCTGACATGGGTCAAGGGATTTCAGTCTCTCTGTCTGGTTTAGTGCCTTATGCTGTAATAGTGTAAACATGCCATTATAATGTATTTAGTTAGCCCCACCCAGCGGTTTACTTGTAGGAGTAGTAGAATATTCCACGGCATGGATTACTTATTTTGGCCACTGTACTAATTTGAGAGGATACGGTGAATGAGCTATGAGTATGTTCAGGTTTCTTTCCTTCTTGGTCAGGGCAAGAACTGCCCCCAAAGAGAAGAGGCAATCGAAAGGGCTGGTGCAACTGATGGAGCCACCTCAATGAACAATCTCTGTTTAGTGTTATTTAGGAAGAGTAAACTGTCTCTCATCCAATAGTAGATGTGGCCCCAGCAATTAGTGATATTGGTCTAGTTTGCCCTCCCTTTTCCAGACAAAGGTGTATTTGGGCATCATCTACACACACCTGATGCAGCAGTTGGTAAAGCTTGATGAGATAATCCTGTGGGTGCATGTTCAAATTATTCAGGAGTTGGAAACTGAGATGTCCCTTAGGACACACCATGTACAAAGATCTTGCTTGATGGTTTGTGATTTCAAGGGCCATTATTGGGCGATGATCCTGTGCACATCTCTGTTGGCATATTAAAGACTTTCATTCTGATGCTTTCTTTAGTTCTTCCAGTTCTATCTGCCTGAAGGAGGGTTGACTATTTGGTGGGTGGAGAAAAATGTGGGGATGGTGATTTGATGTGTTCTGTCCTCGCCTATTATCTCTAGTTTACTATTAAGAAAGTGAAGAGTTTTCAATAATGCTGTTCATTAGTAATTTTTCAGGTCTCAATATTTTATGTTATGTTTTGTGGATTTATACTATGCTCCCCTGCCATTTGCATGGCCTACTGGCACACTGGAGGGTCTGAAAGAAAAGGGCCTGTGTTTGGTTAGTGGGCAAAGAGAGGAAAGACAAAATACCTTTGCTGCTGTGTTGAAATGTGCAGTTCTACAGTACCATTGTTTTGTGCCTCGGTCTGTTTCTGAGTGGTTTGTGTTGAGAGCACTTGAGTGGCCTGTGTGCCAAGGGGAGCTTTGAATGCCCATAGTGCCCGGATTAATTGGTTGAGACTATGATAGATACGTTGGTTGGAGTGGTGTAGCGCTCTGACGTTTGAGGTATGTTGGGATAGAAAATGTAGATCATTTCACTGGATGCTTAGTTGCTTTGTTGATGCGGTTTGTGTGACACTAAAATGCGCTCTCCAGAATGTGCTGTAGTATACTCCTTTTGGGAATTTGGAAATAGTTTGGCCAGCAGCCTTGAGGTTGGATCGTCAGTACTGGTTCCAAATCTTGGCCCATCCCTTTCAGGTTAGGAAGTTTAAGATTACACTACTTGATTCATGGTGTGTACTTTCTCATTTTGAATGTTGAAAACAACTATTTCAAGCTCTCTTGCAATGTTGTTAGAGGAAGGAAGGTAAAAGGTTTCATGGGTTGAGGCTTGATATCTCATTTGAGGACTAGGAGTTATTGAAATAGCTTTTTCTTGGGTCTTGGTCTGTCATACTGCTAATACCGTCTCCTGTGTGTTGGCTTGAGGTTTAGTTGAACGATATTTATTCAGGAGTTTGAGTCTGATCAGTGAGTGATCTGGCCACAATTATGTTTGTGCACATTCTTATATTCTTTCCATGTTGGGCACTAGAATTAGGTTTAGTGTCTGGCCCACTGTGTATGTGGGGGTCCTTCCATGAGTTGGTCTTAACCTGGGATGTTCCCAATGTAGTCTGATGTCCATGTAATTCACAGCATTCCACACACTCGATATAATAGCCTTGCATTAGGATCCTCTCAGTTACTGCTCCTATCTTAATTACTACTTAAAATAGACCATTTAATTATTGCAGGCAATGTGAATATTCTGGTTTGACACCACAGATACTCTTGAACCCTCTCACTCTGAGATAGCTGGGGCAAGCTAACATGAGTGGGTAGTGTGAAGCTTCAGTAAAGTGAGACTCACGACTGTGTTTAGTTTTCTCAAGGTTCGACATTTTATTTTAAACAAAATTAGAAAATAAACCATAACTAAACCTACTCTAGCAGGGGATTCACTACCTAGTCTAGGATCGAATGGAAAACTGCCTAGCATACACAAACTATCCCTCACACTAAACAACAGAAATATTCAAACTAACATGAAAACAGCATAAATAAAAGGTTACCAAACAACCAGTGTCTTGGGCGACTTCTACTTGTCATGTAGATCTTGCTCCCCCAGGAATGTCCCAAAGTCAATTTCTTCCAAGGAAAAGAAAGTCTTGAGTAAAGTCTTAAAACGTTCCAAAGAAACAAAAGTTCACACTAATTAAAATCCACTGGTAACAGTTCCTTCTTCGCTTGATGAAAAAATTCCCTTTCCAAATTCCACAATAAAACAGCACCAATGGGATTCTTGGATGACCTCCTTCCTGGATAGAATGGGTAAAGTTGAAGACAAAAGCACTACTTCTGTTAACATCAACTTTTCTGCTTGCAACTTCTGTGGCGTCTTTTACATACAGTTTGTCAGGATGCTTCTGCTTAGGGTTTGCTCTCTCTTCAGCACCTCCCTTCTACTAATGACATGGTGCGAGCAGGCTCCCTTGCCCCACTGTAGACTTCTCAACTACTACTTTCAACCGCTAAAGTTTGGACAAAAGTATGGGTGACTACAGTTCTACTTCTTTTACTGCAACTTCTAATTTTTGGCAACTTCGACAAGATCTTTTCGGCCTCTACAGGTTGGCAAGGCACTTTTCTCTCTTGTATGGCAAGAAAGGGCAGACTCTTTTCCTTTCCTTTCTGTCTTGCAGCTACCACAAAATCTGTTCTTTAGCTTCCAGACTATTTCCTCTAAACTTAAATAGTCTCAGCCATGCGGTTTTAAATCAGTTTCTTTTAACAAGTACCCAGCTCCCTTCCCCAGCTTCATGTACATATTTTCCTCCAGTAGTCAAAAAGCTGCAGTGCCACTCTTTCAGCCTTGAATAACCTTGTCATTCTTATTTTAGAGGACTCTGTGTTAACAACAGCTTGAGCAACTTAAAATAATGGTGTATAGTTCTTAAATGAGCTGTAACGGGGTTTGGCTACTGGCTTGGGTAAAACTTGTTCGTTGTTCAGGTTGAACCACTTCTACAACTTCTACATTAGTGTTCAGTATGTTACAAGAAGCAAGTTTCCTAATATAAATGAAATTAGGCACACACAATTTCGTTTTAATCTTGAAATACCACTCCAAAGATGTGTGTTTCCTCCTTTCCGTTAGAGTTAAGCTTCTAAGGTAATAGGGAAACACTGTTTCATGCGTGACCTCTACTGATGTTGAACTGTGCTCGTAAAATTTCGGGAAAGTAGAGTTTTGCTTCAATAAGTTTACCAGCAGAGTTCTCCTCGTTAATAGGAGCCGCGCTACCACTCGGCAACACGTTACTTCTAACAATGGGGAAAAGAGATGCTTTCACTACACAGTGTTACTTCAGCTTTGTTAATATAAGTGTGTGCTACAATTCACTTGTTAGAATGACTTTCCAATTCTGCGAACAACTTCTACTCGCGTTTATGTGTACAAGAGTATGAATAAAGCTGGTTACAGTCACCAGCAAAGTATTCCTGTTGATTTGGAGTACAGAGCTTCCTTTTTCCGACCCCACAATTAGAGCGACTGCAGTGGTTTCTCCTTCCCGGCTTGATTTCTTCTACTGCTACTGCTACAGGCACTCTTGGGACCCACACCCCTCTGCTGCACCGGTGTCTCCGATACAGCCTCATTAAGGGAAAGTATTCCACTATCGAGCTTCACTCAGCTTGCTTCTACACACGGGCCTTGGGTGATACACATATTCAGCACTGCATTCACAGCAATTAGGCACACCGGGAAGGACTGCCTGCTTCTCTGAGGCACTTCCAATACTGCCTCAGCCAAACATGGTTTGTGAGCATAGGGCCAACTCAGAGCCTGCAGGTGAAATCTGCCCTTCCTCTGCTCCAGAGTCCCTTCTGTGGTCACACTTCCTAATCAACTGCCATCCTCGTGCGCTCCTTAGTCTGCTTCTGCTACTGCCGACCTTCCAGCTCCTGCTCCAGCTTTTTTCTACTGCTACTCCCTGCAGCAGCCATTTATGCCCTTCAGGTGCGTTAATTGGTTTCAGGTACAGGCCCTTAGAACTAATTGCCTGACCTTGCCAAAAGCTATTAGGCTTGCATGCCTTGCCTTGACTCCTGTTACCTCTTCAGCCGTCTTCTTCTTCACAGTCTCTGAGGGATTTTGGGGCATGTAGTCCATTTTGGAGGAATTCAATTTCTCTACCTCTTTAAAGGGTTTACAGCTAGATTTTCCTCCCTTGCTATTATTAAAAGAGGAGTTATAAGGCTTAACCTTTTGAGAGACAGATGGGGCAGGAAAAGTCACATGTTCACTGTTCTTTTTGACATACCTTTGGCATTGTGGAGGATATGGGGATTTAGGGGTATAAAACATTTGCTCTTTGGGTTCAACAATAGATTGAGTCACTTCTTTAGCATTTACCTTTCCATCCTTAGCAGGAGGCCTATATATTTGAATATGGCAATACACTAATTCCTCCTCTAAGCCTGTGGTAAGAGTATTCCTCTTTAAGGAGAAATACTGTGTCTCACCCTGCGGAATCTCCCCTCTGCCCTGGGCCGTGTCTCCACCCAGGTGGTCCTCCCACAATACACCAACCTCAGGATTGGGATCAGGAAGCGTCATCCTTCTCCTAGCCACCTGGGAGGGGACTTTAGGCAGGGTTTTAGTGGGAGATCCGCAGGATTATCCACAGTAGCTTTGGGCTGGGATGATCTAGGGTGGTTACATTGTTAGTGAGCTGGGATAGCTTGTGGCCATGACCTAGGGTGGGTTAGTGGCGTTAAACTAGGCTGGGTGGGTGATTGTGGCTAGTGTGAGCTGGACAGTCTGGTGTGGGTAGGCTGTGGTGAATGGTTGCTGAGTTGACTCCCATGGATGGGTATATGGGAGCTACAGTGGGTGAACTTGGGAAGCTATTGATTCTGCGGATCAAAATGAGGTACATTGACATAGTTGGTGTAGGGAGAATCTAATGCAATGCAGAAGTGCCAAACAGCAGCATCACGTGTGCTGATGCGGCTGTCGTGGAACCAAGTAGTGCATAGCAGGGGGTACTGCAGATCGATAACAAGGTGCTATAAAAACTATTTGACAAAATTGAACACTTTTCATGAAACAATGTGTGTTTTGAGTGACTTTATATTTATTGTCAGATATTGTCTTCTGACTCTAGCATCGCAGTACAGGCCCCCATGTGTTCTACTCTGGTCCGATCATAATGGGATTTGTTTTTCTACCCCAAAAACTATACTCCTAAACCGCGCACAGCTTGTGAAACACAAAGCATGGTGCCTGGCATGAAAATGGTCTGCTCCTGATGCTGACACCAATACTTATGAGTAGTTCTACGATCACGATTGATAACCCCACACATTCTCTTAATCATTTTTACTGAACTGGTCATCCTGGTCTATGGTTAAATGGGCTTCCCTCTGGGATTATTACATTATTATTAGTTAGGTACAGTTCCATATGTGATTGGGGGCCTCATTCCGAGTATGGTGGTAGTCATGGTGCTATTTGCACCATGACTACCTCCCATGTCAGTACGGACTCCGACTTGGTTCAATGGGGACTTACCGGTGTAGTCCGACCTTTGCGGGAACGGTAAGTCCCCACTGAAAAATCCATTCCCCATTCCCATTGAGCCCCTATAGGGCTCAATGGGAATGGGGAAGTAGCTAATAACGGTACCGCAATTTGCAGTACCGTTATTAGCTCTGAAGTCCCTTAACGGGTCCCGTCCACAACGCCTGGTCAGACCAGGCGTTAAAGGAGGGACCCACTAAGGGACCTCATAGTAGGGCGGTAAGGGATTACCGGCACCAGTCTCCTTAATGGTGCCCGGTATCCCTTACCGCCCTACCCGGAATGAGGCCCTGTGTTTTTTATTGAACCTATTTGCCAGTGGGTATGTGTTGGTTCTTTGTGCTTTCATCTTCAGGCATTTCAAAGCCTGCAATTGAAACGTGTATGAAATAACGAAAAAGTTCATCGAATGTATCTTTTTTGGGGGGTGTGTGGGGTCACCCCACAAACCCCCCTTCTGCACCTATTTTTAACTATCCCCGACCCCCCAACCACTTATCTGCCCTTTCCCACCCCCCAAAACAATTCGATGAACTTTCACTTTATTTTGTACACGTTTAAATTGCAGGCTTTGAAATGCCTGGCGATGAAAGGACGTCGTACTTATGTGTTGTTCTAGTTTGTGTATTTTTCTGTTCAGCTGAGGTGGATGAGTTTCCCTATCTCCTTCCAGCATTTGTTGCCGGGATCCATATAAAATTCCATCTGATGACAATCTGCTCATATTCTATGGATATCATTGCCATGTGTATTTCTTGAACCACACAATTTTGTTTTGTAAGTAAGATGCAACTATGTCTTCTTGCGTCATAAGTTAAAGAATAATGGCCTGTTGGTGAAGTACAATAAACTCCAGAGTCTAATTAAAATGTAATTTAAAAAAAGCAAAGATATTATTTGTATATGACTGCACTGGGTTCTCTGGGCTAGTGAACTGTGGTCATATCTGATGGGTACCTTGAGGACCCTAATGTGTCCTAATCAATCCCATACCGTCAGTCGTCTGCCCCACAGATAGGAGCTGTGTTCTAGGCACGGTTCAACGCCCTCAAGGGCTTAATAATGACGTTTAGTGCTCAAATTCCTCTGAAAGGCACATGAGTAAAATATTTCTTCTTCATCAAAATATGTAAGCGTTCATAAACGAAGAATAAATTTCATCAAAATGTACATACTGCCTAAAGTTGCATTCGTTTGTTCAAAGTAAGTAAACTGCTCGTTTGTCTATACATGTGATAAATAAATAAAGTATTCAGGATTCAAAAGTTCAATGAATAACTGGCCAAAAAATGAAGAAAAACTGTTATGAAAGGGGTTCTTTCTCATCTGGACTCCCCATTAGGCTGTCGGTCGCCATATGTTGTATAGCTTCTTATCTAACCTGCTCGCAATAAGCATACTCATTTCCCTATCTCAGTAACAGCACCTAATAATACTCAAGCATCAAGGGCTTTTGGCTGAAATGTCCTCTTCTACAAGTTCCAAAGGGATACATATGTAAAAGGCATATCAGAAACTCCCCAGATATGGTTTGATATATCACAAGGTTTTAAAGTTCATTACTCTGTGCACATAATTCTACATATGTCCATACTGTTTGCATGGTGTTTTCCAATCTGCACCAACAGCTAACCTGCTCTACTCCCTCTACTGCTATTAACTTCACACTGTAACCAACACTAATGAAGTTGGGCCGCAAAGGCAAATGTTGTGTGATGTACAACTCAATAACATAACAAACATGATTTCAGATACATCTGTTAGCTGGTGTGACTACGGTTGGAGGTGTAGTAATGTGGGTAGTAGTGGGCTAGGGTGGGGAGGTGGTGTGAGGTTGAGTGGGATACAGTGAGTGGGTGATTGAAAGGTGGGTTGCATTAGAGTGAGTGGGCTGTTAGATATGATGAGCTTCATGAGATGGGGAGAGCTGGGATTGGTCGTTTGGTGGTGATCTGGGGTGAGCTCGGATTGATAGGGGTGAACGAGAATGGTGCGGGTGTCAGTGTGAAGGGGTGAGCAAGGTTGGGTGGTGGAGAGATAGGATTAGTAAGGGTAGGTGGTGAGATTGCTGAGCTAGGGCAGATGAGGATGAGATGGGGTGAGCTAGGGAGCAGTTTAGGAGAAAGGTTTAATGGAGGTCTCAAAATCCCAGCCCTGAGCAAACCCAGTAGGCCGGGAAATCCCAGGCTCAAAAAACCAAAGAGTCAAAGTAGGTAACAAAAGTCTGTTTTATTTAACAATCGTGAAAACAGGGGAAGCCTTTAAGCGCACAGGTCTCAAAGCTCTCTAACTCCAAAGTGGAGAACAATGGTTTAAAAGGCGAAAATACGTCACTCCTGATGTCATAACTTTATATTAGTGAGTAAAACCTACTGGAAAGTGGGATTGGGTTAGTTGTACCATATATATATGTATTCTATATGGGTCACCATTCTGATTGGTTTTACTCTGTCTGATGGCTCCATCTAGAACACTTCTAAATTTATAATGGAAGTCGTTTGTCATCTTTGCACCTTTGGTTTGGTTCATGCAACTATTGCAAAACAACACCATTTCAGAGCAATGATTAATTGCCAGTGGCTTTGCCAGCCTTGACTATTTGGCAGAGCATTAGCACATGAGCAACCATTTATGGCAGGGTGGTCGACATCCAGGTGCCGCTTTTCCCAATTATAACACACCATCTATGATTTCCTAGGCCACGAGCCAGGGCTTTAGCTTTAAACTTGCTTCTATCTTATATCTTTTATTCTGAGAATTCAGAGGGAGTGAAGGTCTTGACTTCTCTATGTCTGGAGCTAATGAATAGCCCTTATTCTTCAACTCTGGATCACATGTGAGGAGACCATGTTTTTGAATTATTCTCCTTGGCTTTTATCAGGATTTTAACCTATTTTACTCTGTGTCCACAGGAGACTTGTTTGAGCTGTACTCCTCCCAGTATAATCCTTAATTTGTATGCACCTGGTTCCTTGAGGGTCGTCCTGTTGCTTTATTTAATCTAAGATAAATATGTCTTGCTCTTGTGAACTGTTTATCTACTGCGCTCCTAAGTACCAGTCAAAACCTCCCTTTTCAATAATAACCTTGGCGTGCTAAGGCAGCTACTGTCCGATTTGTTCGTCTCGATCTTTTAGCTAATTCAGTGGCTTTACTTTTCCTGCAGCTTCCATGTCCTTCAGACTTTCTCATTCTTTTCGACTGGCAGTGCCGTCCGTTTTATCTAAATTGTCTGCTCTTCCCTGTTGCGTTTCTGCATTAAGGAAGTATTATATGTATTCTTATGCATCTTGCGTTGCAGCAAATATATATTTGATTACGTTTTCTAGTGTCTGTTGTGCACAATGTACATACTTCATATATAAATGAGGGTGGACCAACTGCTCGTGTAGCTTTGTGATGGATGTATATCTGCTTTGTGTCTTATGAGTCTACCTATGTTAGAAGTAGGATGACATTACTATCTTTCATAATTTCTTGGCTACAGCAGGTTCATATATGCTAGATCTTATAGGTCCATCTTTTCTTTGATTGTTCTGGTGTAAGGCCGATAGGGTCTTCTTAGTGAATAATGCCTTTCGAGTCTGCAGTATGGCGGTGGAGGGGGCAGTCACCAAGGCTGATACACTTCTCTCATTGCTGCGGTTTAGAGGAGGGGGAGGAGCCAACGCCCTGGGTGATGCATTCATCTGCCTCTCGACATTGTCCCCTCTGGTCGAGTCCTCAACCACTTCTCTTGGAGGACCCTCGCCTCGATAAGGTGTCTTGGGTGTCCATATCTTTGGAACCCCACTCAAGTCACCCAATTGCTTTATGTTTGTCTACGCTCCAGGTCATATAGAAACTCCCCATCAGGTTTGGAGAATACTCATCCTCCCACATAGTTACAGGGGTCTCAGGGATAACAAAATGTTGATCCTGGAGGGATGATAGGACTTTGCTTTAAGTCCAAATGAGGTAGATCTTCAGTTTGCATGCATTCATGTATCATTATGTCCATGTTTTTTGCTATCTTCATCCCTATCGCCTTCTTGGTCGTCTACTTGCATTGACTTATGGCTATTCTCAAAGTGCAGAATCCCAGTAGTGTGAATACTAATATTGCTACCAGTACCTTGAATGCACGGGCCAACCGGGAGGGGATCAAGGAGAACAGGGAGTTGAGCCAGTCATCATTCCCTATCTGTTCTACTTCTTCTTTCATCCGTATATGGAGGTCTGTCAGGAGGGTTATGGCTTCTGTGAGGGTCCCATTTCAATTTCTGCTTACACGCCACCCTCCATGGCTGTAATTATGTCAAGGACATACCCGTTCTGAAGAGTCATGAGCCTTATTGCTCTCAACTCTTTATTGCATTGAAGCCTTTGACTGTTGAATTGATCGTTTGCAATAGCTCTCACCGGGTTATTTGTGACCACTTAGCATTTGTGGTTGCTTGTATTCCAGCGAAGGTAGAAGCAAAGAACATTTCTGTCTTGCCGAATAACCTATGTTCCCATGGTATCTCATTGAGTGTTGTTTCCATTTTGTTGGAGATATAATTGCTGATCTTTTTGCTCATCCGAGGTTGAGGGACCTTTTCTTTCTCTGATGCGCACCCAATTTAGGAAACTCTGCAACTTGTATATCACTTTCAGGCACATCCAGAGCAGTTAATTTTACGAGTACTATGGAGCACAATTATATGTATCCTTTGGATCCACAGGTCCAATAGTGATCCATTAATCCTGAGGTTCCTGCTCTCATTTCTGTTACATCAGAAGCTCTTTTGCACCCTTTGTTTTTTCCCAAGTTTATCATACCATTATTTCAGAAACACAAGGAGGCATTTCTTAAGGGCACTATTTGTACAGGTCGTCTCTAATCATTGACCCATGTAAGTAGCTTTGTAATGTTGGGCCAGTGGTCAATGCACACCTTATCTGCATTCTACACAACCTCTTCCCATTGATCCAGTAATGAAAATGCCTCGCATACTACTAGCTCATCGGTCCACCGCTCAGGTTTGAGTACTGTTCCTTTTATTTGTAGTTGCCTTCGCTCCGAATATCCGGGTAGTTCCCCCCCATCTTTATCATTAGATTGCAGCATTTTATTTTCTTTGAATCTAACTCCTGTTCCAGGTGATTCAGGTTGTTCATATTTTATTACCTGGTCTATTCTCTCCTTTTTTATCAATGACTTAATACCTTCTCATTTGGACTTTGCTTTATTTACCCATACTAAAGATGCAGTTGCCCATGGAATTGTCCTCGGGTTAAACAAACTGTCAATTGGGTCAGGCAGTGTGCTTTTTCTTCAAGTACTTCTTTCGCTATAAAGACCCTGGAAGCTACCATGGCATAGGGAATGATAGAATACACACAGCAGTTCTCATCAGATGTCCCTCTCCTTACCTGGTTCATGTGCTGATACCACATATTATCACTTATTTTGGCGGAGCCAGCCATCTAAGCATTTTTGAGCTGAAAATTGGTGCCAGTATCTCGTCTCAATTGTTTACTCTGCTTAGTAGCAACTAGAGAAGGATTGGGCCGTTATCTCGTCCAACATAGGTATAGGCATCATATTAGTGTACATTTGTTTTGGTACAATATATAAGATCACTTCTCGTAGTGTCCGGAAGATAAGCAGGTAGAGACAGCAGAAGGTACACCATGCACCTACAATCATTACTTCTAATGTGTTCACCTATTGCAATGGGGCACAGCTTAAGGCGGTCTGTGTGCCAAAAGACTATACTTGATAGAGTATAAAAGATCTATTTTCTTCACTCCTTATTCACTACTTTCAGGTTGAAATTCTGGTTTGTCGGTGGGTACCTATAGGAACAATCGCATCATAATTGCTAAAAGAATGTGTTAAAAAACAAACCTAGTTTTAGGGTCTATCAACAGTGAAATAAGTGGCTCCTTACTTGTTTTGAATACCGTATAACTATTGGTTAGGGGTAACATTTAGAAACAGGGTGTGATGATGTGTTTGATTCCTCTGGTTCACTGAAAGTGTGAGCAATTTTATATTGTGCAGGTGAGAATGTTTTTTGGGGAGAAAATTCACTACAGCTGATCAATTATTTCTGGTGTGAAGAAATACAATTTCTTATTAGTTTTCCCTGGAATGCTGTCTACTTCTTGTTGCTGATCTCATCTGGACCCTTGTCACTTCTTCTTCTATCTCATCATCTGTGGTTTACTGTAGGGGGTTTAACATCTCTGAGGAGGAGCCAGGCTCTTCTTCCTTGTACTTTTATGATGGTGGGAGTTACTTCCTCCACCACAAAGGGTCGGTCCAATCTGGGCTTTTGCCAGAGTCTGGTAAAGTTTTTACATAGATAAGGTCATTCGCGTATTGGGCGGGGTGTTGGAGCATACTTTGTAGGTTGAACTGTTGGTTGTCTTCCTCATTCTTCTTCAACCCTACCTGACATTTACACATTTGGTGGGTGATACAAATACTTGCTGTCATAGCAGCCAAATATTCATGCATTTCATTTCCAAGAACAACAGCGGCATTATGGGTGTCTGTTCATGCTCTAGTGGGAGGAACAAAGGGTATGTGCATCCGGCGTCCTGTCACCAGCTCATGAGGAGTCAGGTGATGGTCTGAACTGGGCTGATTTCGTAGCATGAATAAGACTAGGGCAGACAGTGGAGCCACCCCTTGTTCACTATCATTTTTAGTTTGGCTATCCTCTCTTTGAGGAGGCCATTGAGTCTCTCACAAAAATTCTGTTTACCTGTGGGTGATAAGAAGAAGATAATGTGTGCTAGCCAGTATGACTGTGATGTGCTTAAGCAATTCATTCACTAAGTACGGTCTGTTGTCCGACTGAAGGACTTTGGACACTCCCCATCTTGGGAAAACCTCTCTTACAAGGGATTTGGCAACACAGCTGGCATCGGGGTATGTGCATGGACCTACTTTGATCATCAGCAGAAAGGGCACATGACTACGAACATGTATCTGTAGCCATTACAATTTTGGAGCATATCTACATAATCGATATGCAAATG
The DNA here is from genome assembly GCF_040938575.1 of Ambystoma mexicanum. Taxonomy (NCBI): domain Eukaryota; kingdom Metazoa; phylum Chordata; class Amphibia; order Caudata; family Ambystomatidae; genus Ambystoma; species Ambystoma mexicanum. The sequence goes on along the minus strand of NC_090933.1, from coordinate 419,347,829 downwards.
CTGGAAAGGTCCAGTAGGGCAAGGTATTGCTCCTCTCATTATTCGCAGCGCATGCTCCGCAGTGTATTTCTGGCACACAGTACAATTTACTATGAATATGACAACATGCTCAGCAAGGTTAGGTGAGAACCAATCCTCAGAAATCAGAGCTGCAAGGCTTTCCCGTGTTGTATGCGCAGGATGGTGGAGTTGATCTAATGCTACTTTTAATTATGTTATGTTATGTTACTTGGCATTTATAAAGCACCTTATGTATCATTGGTATGATCTCAAAGTGCTGGTAGGTTGAACGCCCTCGGGAGTCAGTAGAGAGAGAGAGTGTCGTATGGTACGTGGGTGCACCGGATATGTGTGCAGCTGGTGTAGTTGCTGGATGATAGCTGCTTTGTAGCGATAGGTGGGGTGCTGAGTAAATCAGTTGGATGTGTTCAGTCTGGTGGGTGGACACCCAGACTGGGTTCTGGCTGCGTTAAGCCTGAGGAACGCCTATGCGAAAAGCTAGCCGGAATGTGCTCAGCTAGCTGCGTTTCATTAGGGTGATGAGGTGATTATGGAGTTGTTTTTCATATGTGAACAGCTAGGCCGAATTAATAGGGGTATAGCTGTGTTTTAATTGAATAATGATGTATAGTAGAGAGTAAGCGTGGTGGTGTCATATGGTGGTTATCAGTAAAAGTGCCTGAGACCAGGTACATGAGCAGGACGGTGGGGACATATATAGCGAGATACAGATGAACAGCGGGAGGGTGGATATAGGTATATACAGGATACATATATATATATGGGGATATAGGTGGTCGCATAGATAGGGGATATGGCGACGACATGGGGAACTAGTGTTGCCTCCATTCGCTACATCCGCCACATCCACACCGTCCGCCACATCCGCCACATTTGTTCCATCCGCTCCAGCTGCTCCATCCAATACATACACTCCATCCACGCTAATCATTCCATCTGTTCCGTTCACTCCATCTAATACATCCAGTCCATCCATTCCATCGTTTCCATCTACTCATCCGTTTCATCGGTTCCATCTACTCCATCCATTCCATCTGCTCCGTCCGTTCCATCTACTCCATCCGTTCCATCCACTCCATCCATTCCGTCCACCCATCCATTCGATCAATTCAATCCAATACATCTACTCTATCCGTTCCGTCAACTCCATCCGTTCCGTCCACTCTATCTGTTCCGTCTACTCCATCTGCTCGATCTACTCCATCCATTCCGTCTACTCCATCCATTCCATCTACTCCACCTGTTCCATCCACTCCAAACATTCCATCCACTCCTTCCACTCTATCCAATACATTCACTCCATCCGCTCTATCCAATACATACACTCCATTCATTCCATCCACTTCTATCCAATACATCCACTCCATCCACTCTGTCCAAAACATACATACCATCCGTTCCATTAGTTCTATCCGTTACATCAGTTCCATGTACTCCATCTGCTCCATCAGCTCTATCTGCTCCATCCAATATATACGCTCCTTTCAGTACACACACTCCACCCACTGTTTCCGCTCCATCCGTTCCGCCCGTTCCATTTGTTCCATTCGTTCCATCTACTCCATCCAATACATACACTCCATCCAGTACATACACTTGATGCACTGCACTCTATGCGCTCCTACCCCTCCATCCAGTACATACACTCCATCCAATACACACACTCCATGCACTGCACTCCATGCGCTCCATCCCCTCCATCTGCTCCATCCGCTCCATTCGTTCAATCTACTTTATCCGTTCCGTCCGTTCCTTCCACACCATCCGCCCCATCCGCTGCATCCGTTCTATCCGCTCGATCTTCTCTATCCGTTCATCCCTTCTTCCAGTACATACACTCCATCCAATACATCCGTTCCATCAACTCCATCCAATACATACACTCTATCCACTCTATCTGTTTCATAAACTCCATCCATTCCATCCATTCCGTCTACTCCATCTGATCTATTTACTGCATCCACTCCATCGAATACATATACTCCGTCCACTCCATCCATTCTATCCAATACATACACTCGATCCGCTCCATCCGTTCCGTCCCCTCCATCCGATACATCCACTTCATCTGTTCCATCCGTTCTATCGGTTCCATCTACTCCATCCGTTCCATCCGTTCTATTTACTCCAGCCGTTCCATCCACTCCGTCCAATACATATACTCCATCCACTCCATCCAATACATATACTCCATCCACTCTATCCAATACATATACTCCATCCACTCCATCCATTCTATCCAATACATATACTCCATCCAATACATATACTCCAACCAATACATATACCCCATCCACTCCATCCACTCTATCTAATACATACATTCGATCTGCTCCATCTGTTGCGTCCACTCCATCCAGTACATCTGGTCTATCGGTTCCATCAACTCCATCCGTTCCATCCACTCCATCTACTCCACCTACTCCATCTACATCATCCACAACACCTGCACCACCTGCGACACCCGCACCGCTTGCGACATCTGCACCACCCGCAACATCCGCACCACCCATAACATCTGCACCACCCACAATATTCATAGCATCTGCAGCCTCTGCACCATCTGTTCCGTCCGCTCCATCCGTTCCGTCCACTCCATCCGTTACGTTTGCTCCATCCACTCTGTGAGATCCATCTACTCAGTGCGATCCATTCACTCCATCTGTTCATCCACTCTATCCTTTCCGTCCACTCCATCCGTTCCATCCGCGTCATCCGTTCCATCCGCGTTATCCGTTCCATCTGTATCTTCTGCTCTTTCAGTTTCTTCCATTTGTTCCAATCAGTCTATCCGTTTTAGTCACTCTATCCATTCCACCACTATTTACTCCTTTATTTCCCTGTTTGATCTACTCTGATTTTCTGTTTACTCTGGCTATCCACTCCGTTTACTCTATCCTTCGACTGTATTCACTCCATCTGTCCCTCTGATCCATCCATTATGTTCTAATTGGGAAACTTGGCGAAGTACCTCCGTCATGGAAGACAAGTCATATTTTAACGGTCCACAAAAAAGGGTCATGGGACAATCCGGCCAACTTTAGAATGTTGGCAATGCTAGACGTTTCTTCTAAGATTTTCACAAAGGTTTTGCTCAGGGAACTTAACATTTGGATTAGTGAACACAATATTCTTCCATCTAACCAAATAGGTTTCCGCGATAAATCAAGCACAATACACAATTTGCTATTATTATACATCTTCAATTGAGCATGCCTGGAGTAAACGTAATCTTAACGTCTACTGCGCATATACTGACTTCTCTGCGGCATTTGATACTATTCTTAGAAATAGACTCTGGAAAAAGCTAAGCTCATGGGGGATCCCACAAGGTCTCCTAAAGATGCTCATGCTGTTACACTCAGACACCTCTGTACGCATAAGACTTAACGCGGCTGGGAAACTCTGTAAATACATGACTACTAGTTGTGGTGTGAAGCAAGGTTGCATGATGGCTGCCATCCTGTTCAACCTTTATCTGTCAGATATGATGAGAGCTTTTCTTATCCCAGAGGCTAATCCTGTGAGAGTTAATGGTGTGTGTATTGGTTGGCTTGCCTATGCTGACGACCTGCTGTTATTGGATTATACCCCAGCGGGCCTTCAGCATATGCTCGACTCCCTTGTCATCTACTCCTCTGAAAATAGATTGTCCATTAATATTGACAAGAGTAAAATTATGGTCTTTTCAAATAAGCGTATTACTAAGAAATACTTGTGGAATTTAGCACAAAACAAAATTGAACAGGTAAAATCTTACAAATATTTGGGAGTCATCATTGACGAAAAGCTGAATTGGGTGGAACAGTGGTCTGCAATCAAAAGCCGCTGCACCATGGCCGCAAATGCTTTGAGTGTATTTATTGGTAGAAATTGCTGCTTTTCTGCAATTGCAGTTCTTAATATCTATCTGGAAAAAATCAGATCAATGCTCCTCTATGCTGTCGAAATATGGGGCCACAGGTTTATTAAACGTGGAGCGGTTTTTGAATCCATATTATTGAGAAAGCTTTTCCGTCTAGCCAGAAATGTGAGTGTTGAATATCTATATTTGGAATTCAACATCAGAAGCTATTTGTATGCGTACATTTGTCAATGTGTTATGTCATATGAGAAAGCGGTGACACTTTCCAATGATACAATTTTTGTTCCATATGTAAGAGCCTATCTTAGACTCGAAGGTAATGTGCTGCTTGGTACTCTTGGTACTATTCAAATGCTTCATTGTACATGGTCAAATGGATCTTTTCCAGGAACTATGTCTCTGTTAGCCTTTAAAATGCGACTTAAGAAAAAAGTCTATGACTACTGCCATGAGCTAAATATGGTAAACCTGGCATCTAAAAGGTACAGTGGTCGTATTTAGATGAGTATCTGAGCAGAGTCTCGTCTCCTAAATATATCATAGCCTATCCTAATAAAGGTACCTTTCACACTTACCTCATGATGATTACCTTTGACTATTGCACTAGAGACTAATTGTGTCACAATAGGGACTCCACACACGTCTAAGTACTGTCGTTTATGTGGAGTAAATGTTGTTGAGTCCCTTCACCATCTTATTATGTGTTGTGAAAGTTTAAATGAATTGTGTCCCTCATGTTTTAAATCTTATAATAATGGCACTGTGCTGACCGATATATCCGACTTATGGATGATTTTTATGAGAGGAAATTATATTAATCTGATATATTTCATTGTTGTTTTTTATATGAAGATTGTGGCAATTCTAAAATGTATTGTATAGGACATTCCTGGATTTGTAATATTGTTTTTTAGATTTTGTGTATTTATATTTGTTTGTACATGTGTTATACAAAGCCTAATTGGCTAAATGTATATCTAATAAATAAATAAATAAATACATAAATAAATAAATTATGTTGTATCATGTGGGTGTGCACCAGGTAGGACAACTTCGTTGTGGCATTTGTCATTTGGTTGCTGGGGGATTTGGACATAACTTGGGAGGTCATTGGTGTTAAGGGAAGAGCCATGTTTTAAGAAGTTTGCGGAATGACAAGTAGTCTTCGGTGAGTCAGATGTGGGGAGGAAATTAGTTCCATAGAGTGGAGGCCAAGGCTGAGAACGAGGAACCTCCTATCCTGACTGAGTTGGTGTTTGGTATCACTAAAAGGCGGGCAGAGCTTGATCTTAGTGTCTGCGGTGGGTGGTATGGTTTAAGCTTGTCTTGCAGGTATATCGGGCCAGTTTTGTGCACTGCCCGGTGTGTGATGCATAGGGTTTTGAAAGTGTCCCTTCGTCCAACTGGGAGCCAGTGGAGACTTCTACGAGCTGGAGAGGTGTGGTATCTTGGGCCCAATGCTAGAATCATATTGGCCGCAGCGTTTTGTGCTCTTTGTAATTTAATGAGGTGGTATGCCCAGACTCTGAGATAGAGGGAGTTAGCGTAGTCCAGTCTCAACATTACAATAGATTCAACTGCGGTAAGTCTGTTAGGAAAGGAGAGGTAGGGAAAAATGCATCTAAGAATTTTGAACTGGTAATGACAGGACTTAGATACGTTGTTGATTTGTCGAGAGAGGGTTAGGTCAGAGTCAAGAAAGCATCCAAGGTTTTTTACTGTGGCCGAGGAGGTGGGTGGATTGCCCATGGATGTGGGCCAAGGTAAAGGGTGGGGAACAATCTTGGTGTTGCCGCACAACATGATTTTGGTTTTAGTGGGGTTTAGGAGGAGGTGGTTTGTCATCATCCAGCGATCAATGTCAAGGAGGCAGGCTGCGAGGTCAGGCTGAGAGTTGGAGTCTGAGTTGAGGAGTTTTAGGATTACTTCGGTGTCATCAGCGTAGTTATAACACAGGATATTGTGTGGGCGAATTATTCCATGGAGGGTGGACATATAGAGGTTGAACAGGAGAGCTGATAGGCATGCTCCTTGTAGCACTCCAGTATTGACTGGTCAGGCAACGGACGTGAAGGAAGAGAGGAGGGTTATTTGTTTCCTGTTGTTGAGGAAGGAGGCTATCCATTTGAGAGCGTTTCTACAGTTTCCTAGGGAGTGTAGGCGGTCTAGTAGGATGGAGTGGTTAATTGTGTCAAAGGCTGCAAAGAGGTGTAGGAGGATTAGTGCAGCACATCCTGCAGAGTCCGCAGTGATCTTAATATCATCCCAGATTGAGGGCAGAGTGGTTTCCGTTCCATGTCGTGGTCTGAAACCTGATTGTGTGGGGTCCAGGAGGTTGTTGGATTCGACAAAGGCGTTTAGTTGGGAGTATGCGGTTCGATCGATGAATTTAGCAAGGAACCTGGTGTTTGAGATGGGGCGGTAGTTTTTGGGGTCAAGGGGGTTGAGGGAAAGTTTTTTTAGGAGAGGCTTGACATGTGCAGTTTTGAGGGCGTCTGGAAAGATTCCTGAGATGAGGGAGTCATTTAGTATGGTTCTTGCATACTCTCCTGAGCAGGTGGAAGAGAATATTTCTTTGCGGACTGAGGTGGGGCAGGGGTCGAGGGGGGAGCCAGATGGTTTCCGAGCAGTGAGAAGGTCAAGAAATTCATCTCTCGAGATTGGTGTGAAAGAGTCGAAAGTGGGTGGAGATGATGTTGCCGTGGCAGGCATTGGGGTAATTGATAGGGCGAACGGATTATGTGCCGGTGAGAGGAGGGCCAGTTTGTTGTAAAGGGAGGTTGTTCTGTCGAGAGCAGTGGTGTAGAAGAGGAGAGAGAGCGAGCCGCAGAGTGATTGAGATGGGGTGGATTGGTCTGAGGTACAGGTCGGTTTGACAAATTCAGAAATTATTTTGTGGAGTTCCTTGGTGCGGTTTCCACAGTTGAGAATTCTAGAGTTGTAGTGGACGTGTTTTGCTTTTCGGATTTCAGCTTTGTGCTGGCGATGGTGAAGAGCGAGGGTGGATCTACTCAGGTTGGTTTTACTTTTCGCCATTTGCGTTCAAGGGATTTATTCAGTTGTTTCTCAATTTTCAGTTCTGGTGTAAACCATCTGAGATTAGGACCATGGCGAGCGGCAGATTGGCAAGTATGGTGAGCAGGATTAGTGAGATATTGAGCCAGGAGTCAAAGGAGTTGATGGTTAAGGGTTCATTTCGTGGGATGGTTGAGGGAGGTCTTTGAATTAGAGCCTCGGCTAGGTCATTCACCTCCCCTTTTCGGGGAGGTGAATGATGCAGACCGGCCGATGGAGTTGATGGAGGTTGGGAAGAGTAGGTGGGCAGAGGAGGGGGTGGAAATGGGGAGGATGGAGTTGGATGGGTGGGTGCGGGATGGCAGATGGGCAGAGGGATTTGGGGCTGGGGATTCAAGGGTGAGTCGCATGGGGTTAGGGATGGTAGGTGTATTGGGCGCGGAAGTCGTTGTTGCGAGTTGGTACGTTGTCAGCGTTGGTACGAGCTGATTGGTCCATTCAATACTCATATTGGCCAATCCACAGCCGGGAGGCGAGAGCCGGCCCACTCACAGGAAGGCCCACGATAGCACTGCTCCCTGACTGTCGAGAGCCTGTCTAGAGGTGACAGAGGCCAGGACCAGGAACCCTGCATCAGCTTCCAGCCTTTCACCGCAACCATACATCTTGGTAAACTACTCTCAAACACGCACTATATTCTAAAAAAGACATTCTGGTGGGATACACCACAGTCTGTCGCACACACCCTAGAACTCTAATGTTCCATACGCTGTTCCACAGCGTTGCCATCTCTATGCCCACTGTAGTGCCCACAGCACATATTGATACCTAACTCGGCGTACTCTTGAATTGCAATGCAGAGCTGTCTCTACCTGACACGGACACTGGCTAATATAGACTTTCATGCGAATATATAACTGCAAACCACTCATACTCAAAGGTTTCTCTGTGTCCTGCTTTGCACTATGAAACTACCTACTGTGAACTGCCATATGCGGGAATAGCCTGTTTGAAGTGCCTATTGTGAATTACCCCATGCAGGAATAGCCTGTTTGAACTGCCTATTGTGAATTACCCCATGCAGGAATAGCCTGTTTAAACTACCTATTGTGAATTACCCATGCAGGAATAGCCTGTTTGAACTGCCTATTGTAAATTACCCCATGCGGGAATAACCTGTTTGTAGTGCCTATTTTGAATTACCCCATGCGGGAATAGCCTGTTTGAACTACCTATTGTGAATTACTCCATGCAGGAATAGCCTGTTTGAACTGCCTATTGTGATTTACCCCATGCGGGAATAGCCTGTTTGAACTGCCTATTGTGAATTACCCCATGCAGGAATAGCCTGTTTGAACTACCTATTGTGAATTACCCCATGCAGGAATAGCCTGTTTGAACTGCCTATTGTAAATTACCCCATGCGGGAATAACCTGTTTGTAGTGCCTATTTTGAATTACCCCATGCGGGAATAGCCTGTTTGAACTACCTATTGTGAATTACCCCATGCAGGAATAGCCTATCTCCAACTGCCTATTGTGAACTGCCCCATACTGAAATAGCTTATTTTTAATTGCCTACTAGGAACTGCCATATGTTGCACTAACTTATTTGTAATCTGCTCTACTCCGCCCACGCCACAAATGTATCATCCTGTGGCCTGCCTAATAGCGTCACCACCCCAGCGCACCTCACCCACCCTGCCTTCTATCTCATCACACTCGCCCTCTGGTCCATCCGCAGCATGTCACTCATGCACACAGGTCTAGCACCTCCAATAGACCACAGTCATGCCACCTCATACCCTTCTCAGAACACCCAGCCCAGCCCACTCACCCTCAAGCTCTATGTCCACAACCTCCTCAACCGAAGGCTTTGCAGACTCAGATCCCGCACCAAGATTCACGCCACTCTCTGCAGCACTCCACCCACTATCAACCTCAGAAACATCAGACTCAGCTTGCGCACCCCAACTAAACACACACATCCATCACAACACAAGCTGCCCAACACCCACCCCCTCACTTCCAAACATTCATGCAATAACCACACCCCGAGCCCTAACTGCAGCACCCACACCAAACATCCACCCACACCACCCCACACAGAAATGAAATTTGCGCTTATCAATTCCTGATCCCTCCCAGCACATTCTTTGGAGATCAACAACCTCATTACTTCCCTCAAACTCGACCTACTAGCCATCTCGGAAACATGGCTACATGAAGCATCAGGCCCCTCCTTGCCATCCCCCAAGGATACACTATCCTGGGACAAGACCGCAGAAACATCTAAAGATACCCTTTCCATTAGACTCTGCAGCCAACAATGGGAAAATAATGCTGACCTCCTCATTGCCAAACTCTCTATCTCCCCCAAATGCACCATAAACATCGTAATCACTTACAGACCTCCTGGCCCATGACAACATTTCCAAAAGCACATCCTCCAAATCGTCGGTAATAACCTAAAATGTTCTACCAAAACGATCCTACTCTGTGACCTTAACTTAGACCTTCATGACCCCAAAGACAAAACAGCCAACTCTCTAGCCAAAGACCTCTCCCACATTGGGTTTGAACATAAAATCACAGCACCTACTCATTGCAAAGGCCGATCCATCGACTGGATCGCAGACCACAACTGCGCCTCGTCCATCACCAACATCTCAGCCCTCGCATGGACAGACCACCACCTCATCCAATTTGCAATACTCCCCACTCCTAAACGCAAGACACTCTTGCATGCCCCACCCACCAAAGTCAGAAGTTCTAAAAAACTAATCAAAACCAATCTAGCTCCGCTTCTCGATATCCTGGAACTCAAACCTCCATTTAACAACGACCCCCTCTCTCTGGCCAACACCTATGCATGCATGCTCACCCAAGTAATTGAATCCATCGCTCCCCTAGAAGACAAAAAAGAGAAAAAAATCACTACACTCCAATTCTTGGTTCACGGAAGAACTTTCCACCCTACGCACCAAATAACATCAAGCACTAGCCAATGGCAATCCTCGTCCAACCAATCCTCCCTAAATGAATTCAAAGAGATCTCATCCACATATAAAAGAGCCATATTCCTAGCCAAATCAGAATCCTTCAAATAAAGGATTTCCAACGCTAATTCTAAATCTAGGGAAATCTTCACCATCTTCAAAGATCTCACCTCCTCTGTTACTACCCCAGACGAAATCACCAAAGACAAAGCCTGGTGTTCCAGCATTCAGGACGCCCTCATCAACAAAGTCAAAATGCTCCAAGAAAAAATAATAGCACAGCGTAAAGCCCTTCCCAATCAGGACATTCTAGATCCTCTCCCCATACCTAATCCTCTCTCTCAAATACCCCTCTTTGTCTTCAGAGATGTCACTGAGACAGAAGTGACTAATCTTCTCAAACACATCAAACCCTCCACCTGTAAAGGGGACATCTGTCCCCCTACTATCATTAAAGAATGCGCAGACTCACTCACCGCCATCATCACAGCATTCATTAATGCTTCCTTCTCCACTGGAATCGTACAACAAAGCCTAAAAGAAGCCGGGGTTTGCCCACTCATAAAAAAACACCCTAGACCACGCTTGCCCCAACAACTATTGCCCCATCACTACCATTTCATTCCTCCTCAAAATCCAAGATAAAGCCGCCCACATCCAAATCCAACAATATCTGGAATCCAATGCCATCCTAGGCAGAAGACAATCAGGCTTCCGCAAAGGATATGGTACCAAAATCATGGATACTGGAAACCTGCCCCTCCTCTATCTCTCCGCCGTGTTTGATCTTGTTGACCACGACATCCTCACCTCCCACCTGTCCAACGCTGCCCACTTCTCTGACAAAGCTACCTCATAGATTACCTCCTTCTTAGAAGGAAGGGCCATGAAGGTCTACTCTGACCAAGCCCACGCAGCCCCCACCACCATTAAATGTGGAGTCCCCCAGGGCTCCTGTACTGCACCTACCCTCTACAACCTGTTCACCAAACCTCTCTTTGTCTTATTGGACGCGCTCGGCATAGCATATACAAACTATGCCGACAACACCCAAGTCCTCCTCCCCCTCACTGGAGACTATGACCATGACTCAGAAGCTCTCCTCCAGATTTATGCCACTATTCAAACATGGATGGCAATCAATGGTCTCTGCCTAAACGGGGATAAAACTGAGACCATCATCTTGGGCCGCAAGGAAATCCTCTCCAAACTCAACACTAAATACTCCAACTTCACCGTCGACCACACTAATATACCAGTCTCTAAATCTGTAAAGACCCTTGGCGTCTGCTTAGACTCTACACTTTCGAGCCCCATAGGGCTCAATGGGAATGGGGCTCACTATTAGCTCCCTGGTCCCTTAGCGGCTCCCACTAAGGGCGCCTGGTAAAACCAGGCGCCCATAGCGGGACCTGCTAAGGGACCCCGTAGTACGGAGATAAGGGTTTACCGGCACCAGTCTCATTACCGGTGCCCGTTAACCCTTACTGCCCACCTCGTAATGAGGCCCAGTGACAGTATTAGGTCACGCTCAATGTGGTTGGGCACTCTTTCTAAATTCAAATTTTAACACAATGACACTATAATGGCACACTCAATGTTGTTGGGAACACAATCTAGAAGCAAGATTCAACACAGTGACGCTAATAGGGCACACTCAATGTGGTTGGGCACTCTTTCTAAATTCAAACTTTAACACAGTGACGCTATTAGGGCAAACTCAATGTGGTTGGGCACTCTTTCTAAATTCAGACTTTAGCACAGTGATGTTATTAGGGCGCACTCAATGTTGTTGGGAAGACAATCTAGAAGCAAGATTCAACACAGTGACGCTATTGGGCACACTCAATATGGTTGGGCACTCTTTCTAAATTCAAACCTTAACACAGTGACGCTATTAGGGCACACTCAATGTGGTTGTGCAGTCTTTCTAAATACACATTTTAACACAATCTAGATGCAAGATTCAACAAAGTGGTGCTATTAGGATACACTCAATGTGGGTGGGCACTATTTCTAAGTTCAGACTTTAACACAGTGACACTATTAGGGCACACTCAATGTGGTTGGGCACTCTTTCTAAATTCAGACTTTAACACAGTGATGCTACTAGGCCACACTCAATGTGGTTGTGTACTTTTCTGAATTCAAACATTAGCACAGTGATGTTATTAGGGCCCACTCAATGTTGTTGGGCACACAGTGTAGGAGCAAGATTCAACACAGTGGCACGATTAGGGCACACTCATTGTGGTTGGGCACTCTTTCTAAGTTCAGACTTTAACAGAGTGACACTATTAGGGCACACTCAATGTGGTTGAGCACTCTTTCTAAATTCAAACTTTAACACAGTGACGCTATTAGGACACACTCAATGTGGTTGGGCACTCTTTCTAAATTCAGACTTTAACACAATGACGCTATTAGGCCACACTCAATGTGGTTGGGCACTTTTCTGAATTCAAGCTTTAGCAAAGTGATGTTATTAGGGCACACTCAATGTTGTTGGGAACACAATGTAGGAGCAAGATTCAACACAGTGACGCTGTTAGGGCACACTCAATGTGGTTGGGCACTTTCAAAATTCAAATTTTAACACAATCTAGATGCAAGATTCAACACAGTGAACGCTATTGGGGCAGACTCAATGTGGTTGGGGACTCTTTCTAAATTCAAACTTAAACACAGTGACACTATTAGGGCACCCTCAATGTAGTTGGGCACTTTTCTGAAATCAAACTTTAGCACAGTGATGCTATTAGGGCACACTCAATGTTGTTGGGAACTCAATGTAGAAGCAGGATTCAACACAGTGACGCTATTAGGGCACACTCAATGTGGCTGGGCACTTTCTAAATTCAAACTTTAACACAATCTATATGCAAGATTCAACACAGCAAACGCTATTGGGGCAGACTCAATGTGGTTGGGCACTCTTTCTAAATTCAAACTTTAACACAGTGACGCTATTAGGGCACACTCAATGTGGTTGGGCACTTTTCTGAATTCAAACTTTAGCAGCACAGTGATGCTATTAGGGCACACTCAATGTCGTTGGGAACACAATGTAGGAGCAAGATTCAACACAGTGACACTATTAGGGCACACTCAATGTGGTTGGGCACTTTCTAAATTCAAATTTTAACACAATCTAGATGCAAGATTCAACACAGCAAACGCTATTGGGGCAGACTCAATGTGGTTGGGCACTCTTTCTAAATTCAAACTTTAACACAGTGACGCTATTAGGGCACACTCAATGTGGTTGGGCACTTTTCTGAATTCAAACTTTAGCAGCACAGTGATGCTATTAGGGCACACTCAATGTTGTTGGGAACACAATGTAGGAGCAAGATTCAACACAGTGACGCTATTAGGGCACACTCAATGTGGTTGGGCACTTTCTAAATTCAAACTTTAACACAATCTAGATGCAAGATTCAACACAGTGAACGCTATTGAGGCAGACTCAATGTGGTTGGGGATGCTTTCTAAATTCAAACTTTAACACAGTGACGCTATTAGGGCACACTCAATGTGGTTGGGCACTTTCTAAATTCAAACTTTAGCACAGTGATGCTATTAGGGTACCCTCATTGTTGTTGGGAACACAATGTAGAAGCAGGATTCAACACAGTGACGCTATTAGGGCACACTCAATGTGGTTGGGCACTCTTTCTAAATTCAAAACTTTAACACAGTGACGCTATTAGGGCACACTCAATGTGGTTGTGCACTTTTCTGAATTCAAACTTTAGCACAGTGATGCTATTAGGGCACACTCAATGTTGTTGGGAACACAATGTAGGAGCAAGATTCAACACAGTGACGCTATTATGGCACACTTAATGTGGTTGGGCACTCTTTCTAAATTCAAACTTTACCAGTGCTATCCTGCCACCACATTGTGTTAGCATGGGATTACAAACACCCTCTCCATTTTGACCGTTCCTGCTCTTCTTGTGGTGCATGTCCCTGCAGTTCAATTATTTGAGTTATGGGTAGAGAATTAAACTCTTCTTTCATCATCATGTCATGCACTATCGTATGTCTGTTAGCTGGTGTATCAAATTCAGATACTTCAGGAAAATATGATGCTTTTTTGGCTTCATTGTCAGTGGTCTCATTGCTGCAGGAAATTAAATCTCCATCCCTTGTGTGGGTGGCGCACTTCACCGCTGCGATGGACAATGGAAGTTGGAGTGTGGCTATGAGCCTGTACAATAATGGCGCATGTTGCACTGGTGTGCAGTCTGCACAAAGGAAGCCCCACCCTTTCCAACGTGACAATCCTGCATGTACTGTTGATGTCGTGCAGGCGGAGTCTGAGTACACTGTATCTCTTCGTCCTCATGTGTTTCAAGGGCCACAATAATTGCTACTAACTCTTCTGCTTGTGCTGAAAAATACAGAGGCAATCTCGCACTCGCCACTGCCTCAAATTTACCATTTGGTTTTACTTTTACCACTGCAGTCCCAGTGTGTCTTTCCCTTAAATCTTGGTCAATGATTGATGAACTCTCAATAAAGTGTATTTTCCCCCCTCCGAGGGCACATTCTCTAACGCGGGGATGTCATTGTAATGTTCAGTGTACTTTGTGCAGTCATGGACTTTATCTCCTTCCTGTATGGGTTCTGATATGAATGTTGCTGTATTCACTACCTTGCACCTCACTATTTTGACTGCTGAGTTCGAGATAATCACCTCATAACCAGATGCTCTCTGTGTAATCTATGTGCTTTTGGACTTCTCAAGAATGGCGTACAGGACATTCTCCGCATAAAAATTTATTTCACAGCCCATTGTGATTGTGACTGCTTTCTCAATAGTAAATGCTGCTGCAGCCAGTGACTCCTCACAAGGATAATGGCCTCTCATCATTGGGTCTAGGATCCCACTGTAATAGGCTAATGGTTTGTGCCCCAAAGAAGTTTTCTGAGTCAGAACTGCTGTCATTACCACTCTGAGTGTGAAAATAAAATGAATTCTGCACTGTAGTCAGGAATCTCTAAAACAGGTGCCTTGCATATTGCTTCCTTTAATACATGAAATGCTTCCATCGTTTCACTGGTCCAAATTAAATTACTGTCATCTCTCTGGGCATCTTTAAGTCCCTTCAAAAGGGAACTGGTGTATGTGCTGTAGTCAAAGACCTATGCCCTCCAATAGTTGCAAAGACCTAGGAATTTGTGCATCTCTCTTACTGTCCTTGGCTGAGGTTTTTTCATGATCGCTTCTGTTCTTTCAGGTGTCACATTCCTGCCATCTTGAGATATCAATTGTTCAATGTATAATACTTCCTCCTGACAATATTGTAATTTCTCCTTGTCTACCATATACCCTTTGTCTGCCAGGATCGTCATTAGCTCTACTGCGTCTTTTCTGCACTGCTCCTCTGTGTCGCTAAACACCAAAATATCATCCACATACTGGATGACTACGCTGTCAAGATGTACGTTTCCCAAGTCCATCTGAAGTACCCTTTTAAAGATGGATGGCGACTTGCAGTACCCTTGTGATAAATAAGTATGTTTCTACTTGTTATTTCTATATGAAAATTAAGTCAAGGCTTGTGATTCTACATGAAGAGGGATTGAGAAGAACACGTTCTTCAAATCAATAACAGTGAAACATTCGGCTTTGACTGGAATATTGCATAATATTGTGGCTGAATTTGGGACCAATCGTTATTCTGCTTCAACAATGTTGTTTAAGGGGCGCAAATCTTGAATAAATCTCCACAACCTCCCGTCGATTTTTTCCCTGGGTAGACTGCAGTGATTCATGGGGATTCAGAGAGGACCAATATTCACTGCTGCACCAGTGCCGAGATTGTCTCATAAATCCCCTAATTTGCTTCCTTTGAAATGGGATATTTATTTACTAAGATTTCTCCTGGCTTTAACTTGATCTTGACTGCACCTTTAAGCAGACCAATGTCACAGCGACTGCTGGTCCACAATGAGTCTGGCACCTGTGCCAGATCTCCCTTGAAAAATGATTGTGTCTTTTTTTATCATCGCCATCCTCTGTGGCACCTCTCTGTTCTCAATCTTCACCCAATACACGACACTTATGAGAAATATCACTTCATCATCTGAGTTTTCATTTGTGAACAATTCCTCATCTGTCAAGTCAGTCAGACTGTGTCCTTCATTCAAGGCTATTACTGCTCGCCACACCTTTCCTTCGTCGTCAGCCCCATGGATGACCACCCTTTCTTCCCTGACTACAACTGCTTCTAACTCTAGTGGAAATACATGTCCTTCTTCCTCATCCATTGGGACCTCTGGTCTGAATAGGAATTCCAGGGTTAGTCGTAACAGTTTACCCCTGATCCCAGAAAGCCATGGTAATAGCCATGGTCATCAACGACATTTGTGATGTCATCTTTGATGTCCAGGGTGTTAGTCTTAGCAGTGCACAGTGGTGACGCGAGTTATGGTTGCTTAGCTTACCATAACTGGCAGATTTCTGAGGTTTTTCGGTTTTACTTGCAACCATAACGTCCCTTCAACAAAGTTTGTCATTGAATTTCATAGGTTTTTTATTAGTGCAACTTAACCATAATGTCCCTTTGACAACATTTTTACAATTAATTTCATAGGTTTTGATTAGTGCAACTTAACCATAACGTCCCTTTAACAAAGTTTTTTCAGTGAATTTCATGGGTGTTTACTGGTGCATGCGATTTTCCTACAGCTTACTAATATCATACTTACCCCAATATAGCAAAATTTGTGTCCAATTTACAAAGTTTCACCTTAAAACTATGCCACCTTCTAGCATCATTTGTAACACTTCTGTACACTTTTCGCACCCTTTCCCACTGTTTTTGCGTCCGTCGACATCCGCAAACGTCTGACATCATCACAGACATTCTGGACAGTGCCACGTGACCATGCGTTTGCACGCGCCATGAAGATGTGTCCTCAAACGTGTCCGCAGTTCGTGATCGGGTCCGTGCTTCGAGGACAATTCAGAACTTCATTTTTTGCTGATCTAGGAACTTTTAAGCTCAAAATGTGCCCTTGCACAGCTCCTACACCTATTCTTACTCAATATCCATTAACAATCGAGTACAAAGCACATACTTGGAAGAATATTAGCAAAACTGCTATTTATCTTAAAAATGGCATCAGCTATTGCCATCCCTCCTACCCGAGAGCCACCAGCGCCACCAGCTGGAGGGCCTACACAACAAAAGACAATGAAGAGGACCACGGAGACGAGGTAGAGGAACTGTCTGCCTCTAGCACCCAGAGGGAATCATGGGTGGGATAGTTCTTTACCACTGTTGGGAATGCACCAAAGGCTAAAGCTACCAAGGTGAAATGCACTGAGTGCAACTTGGTAATCAGTAGCAGGCTACCTGGACAGTACTCCTACGGGACCACCTCCATGCGCCGCCACACCAAATCCAACTACTGCAATGCTCTCAGAAAGGTTGTTCCTTTTTTAGCAAGTAGTAGGCTGTCTTCCACCACCTCATCTTCCTCAACCAATACTGTAACCATATAGCCTACTTCTGTGAGACACAAAATCCCACCAGCTACCTTGCAAGCAATAAAAGAGGCTGTTGATCCATATCATGCGAAGATGACAGTCCTCTGCAATACTGCAACACACCACTCTGCAGGTGGAAGCAATTTTGAAGTGCTTCTTAAGCTGTAATCAAGGAGCATGAGAAACACTGCCTCCTACCTTCGAAGTAACACACACGCAACATCTTCCCCTGTCCACCTGCCCCACCATATTAGTGCTTGGTGCCTCTTCCCTCATTTCCCTCCCAACCTTACGTTCTAACCACTCCTGTAAAAATAAAATACATCAAAAAACAACAACAGAAAGGATCCTTTAGGAACCACCTTTCACAGTAAAAAAAACTAAAATAAAAATATTATAGACACCATCTACTCTACATTTCTCAGTAAAGTACATAGACTCAATAAGATTTTCCAACACATTTCCATTAGCATTTTGTGTTATGCTAATACTAATAATGTGGTGTTCATCCTCCGTTCCAGGGACTGCAACGGGGATAACGGGCCGGCAGCCCAAGTTATCGGCCCAAGCAAAGCGATGGTGAATAACGAGGGCTCCGGACACTTATTCCCCATTCCAGCCCCTGCAATGGGGGATGAAAGCCATTAGCTCCCCGGGTTCCCAAGATGGGAACCCGGGGTGCTAAAACAAAAAAGCATTTTTCTTCCTTCACCGGGACGCCTGCAGCGTCCCGCTGTAGGAAGGAAAATCTTTTTCAAGATGGCCACCTCCGTACAGAGCCCCTCTTCCCTTTCCATGTCAGCCTGCAGACGGTTTAGGACTTGTAGCTTCTGTGCTGGGTCCAACATATAGTCCTGACAACACTCATACATAGAATGTCAACATTTGCTGAGAGGAGTGTGAGGAATTCGACCAGCCGCACAGGGAGAGTGCGCTCGCTTGGGGTTTTTTGAATTTTGGAAATGAAAATGAATGATGGGAGATCAACCTCTGAAAATGTGTGGGGCCATTCTGCACACATTTTCCCTGCTCACTGCACAACAAACTTTTAGTCGAGTGTACTCCAGGAGGACACAGCCTACAGGCGGCGCCCTCCCCTGTCATGTTCAGCTGGAATGTGACAGCCATAGGTACATCAAAAGCATCTCAGAGGGGGAAGGCAACACCTTCCTCCAGCCATGGCCAGACTAATTAAAATATCAAACGATCCATGGATCTGCTTCTCTATTGTCTCTATTGTCTAAATCTGCTGGTGGCAATGCATACTGATAAGAGTTAATTGAAAAAGGCCTGCGACAGGCTTGGTTGCTGAACAGACAAAAGATCGGCAGGACTAACACCTCATGGATATGCAATGTCTCAACTTGAAGATAGCTCCCACCCATTTGTATGAAAGGCAGTGAATGGCATGCCTGGGTCCACTATTTACCATAGGCAACCCCTGCAGACAGGTCCCCTTTCACAGGGAAGAAGTATGTGATTTAGGGGAGACAGGAAGTCTGCTCTTGTCACAAACTTCAAGGGAGACGAGACACTTTGATCTACAACAGACAGGAAGATGCGTGGAACTTAGGAGTATATGTTGTTACCCCTTACCTTTCCTGTTGCAAAGCACTCTTGTCCTGACCTCACGCATAACCGAAGATTGTTGGTGGGGACCCAGGATTGGTTCCTTAAGGTAGGATTAGGCTGCACCAATCACTGGAGCCCATTTGGCTTTCAAAGAGGACTGAGCCCCTCACTTAGCAGATCATCCGGCAACTTAGAAAGAAGTAAAAAGAAAGACTCATTTGGACCCTGGCTGAAGGTACAGTCTGCCTTACATCTTCCGACAGTGAAGGAAGGCCAGGATTTCCAAGAGGGAAGCAATATCCTTCGCTAAATATCTCCCAGGGAACAGAGGGAGGTGCGGGACTCAGAGGACCTGTCCATTAGCTCCAGAACTGGTACCCAGCCAACACACAGCGTGCCCGGCTAGGTTCTGGCAGCAAGCTTCCTAGAAGGGAAGTGCCAGAGAGTCTCTGAACAAAGGACAAGGCAGTTGCCTGCAAACACTCTCCTCAGCTTTGGGCCGTCCTCCTCAAAAGACGACACGAGCCCTGTGAAGAAGCTAGGAGGAGTGCCTTGACAAGCCATCAAACAGCGTCAACCTTTTAGGAAATTTTCCAGACAGTCGAGCTCTCGAACCACGACCAGCTGCACCACTGACTGTTGTCACGCTGCAGTCACTAACACTGTCCGAGACGCCTCAACCAACATTCCAGATCCACCAACCAGCACAGAGACAATGTTCCGCCATGTAGGCCAGCCTGGAGCCGTCCATCCAGCCTCGCTTACCGAACTGCCTGCCGCCTGATAACTGCAGCTGTCTCCCATCTTGAACTCTGTTGCAGGAGCTGCAAAGCGTCCTGGAACCGACTCGATGCTGTCGAGCATCAAGATCATCTCAAGCACCAGGTACATTGTGGTTTTGTCCCACTGGTCCTTCTCCGAAGGCCCCTAGTGACATTTACGTCACCTTGATCCCTTTTTGCTGAAACCAAATAACCTTGAACAGTTAAGACTGATTGCTTTACCGACTACCCTCCTGTCAGTATCCATAGTGCATCCCTTTCCTTCGTGAAACTGTCTGTCCTCTGTATCCCCTTATAGGTGGCTTGTATTTTGTAGTGTGCTTGAACTGTCTGTTGTATTAATAATAAAGCATCCCTGGACCACTGCTGCCCCGGAAGTTGATTCGACACAATGAGAAACCATATATTTGGAAGAATATTTGTACAAATCGATATGGGATTAAAAGATCTTTAATTTTTGGAAGTGTTTGATGGTAGAATGTGACAACGCTTTAATATTGGCGGTGTTAGAATGTTGGGATAATATTCTAAACATGGATTATGTGTCTAGATGAATTTTATTGAACACATTTTATGTATTAGATTATATTGATACAAACTGCATATATAATGTATTTTAGGAATGAGATGAATTTTACAGTGCTAAAAGTTGGTATGAACTATAAAACACTAATACAAAAATGAAAGTCTAGACAGAAGGCTCAGGTGGAAAGAGCTGTTACACTTGTTGGGGTAAATTACAGTGAAGCAGACACGCGTATGACGTCAGGGGTGTGGCTGTAGAACAAAACAACATACCTAGTTGTTGGGCAAAGCAAAAGAGAGAAGCAAGAATGGTACTGCCACATGCATTGACTGGCAATTGCCTCACCACGAAATGCAGCGTGCGGCTGGAATGCCCTGCGGGCAGCCTGGCCGGTGGTGAATGTGGTACTGCTCAGATGAATCCCTGGGACCATCCCCATTGCTCAGAGCCCGTTACCAGTGCCCATGGTGGTCCTGAAGGCAAGGAAACGGAAGAATGCATGGCAATGTAGGCCTTCTAATGCCGGTGATATGGTTTATAGTGATTGCATCGAATGCCTTAGCATCTAAAAAAAAGCAACGAAAAAAAAACATCAAATGCATTTTTTTCTTTTTTCTATGGGGGGTTCCCCCAACCCCTGTTTATTTTACCCCTTAAAACTCATTATACTTCAAATAAAACCTTTACCTTTGAAAAAAATGTATTCAATGCTTTTTTGATGAATTTTTTTTTCTATGCTTTTGGCATTCAATGCTTTGTATTCGATGCATTGACTGGATACCGGTGACATCCATGTGTCTGCGTGTTCATTGGCTTCAGGGCACCGGCTTAATGATGTCAACTCATTACTGCCAGGCACATTTTCCATCGGAACACGTGGGTGGTCGGGGATGACATAGGGACAATGAATTAATGTTCGAGGGCTGGTGTGAGAATTAGAAGCTAGGTTGTCTTGCCTTTCGTGTTGCCAAGCTCCAAGTACAATTAAAAGTTGTTGGCACTGCCCCCACTAGCTCTCTGCCGGTGCCTTGCGGCATCCTGGCTGGCTGAGGAGACGCCCTGCGCACACACAATAAAGTCAGAACAGCACTTACGATGGCACTGCGGTCCAAAGAATCCTGCTTTGCACGGCCCTTGAATAAACAAAAGAAAAAAGAAACAGAACAAATTATTAAACGAACACATGCACTGGTCTAGCCAAAAAACAACAAAGGACGTTTGCGATTCATGTGCCTTGAGTGCTAATGAGCGGAATCCCGGTGAAAGGCGAAGCCCCACACTGAAAGCTCCATGTGCCAAGGGCCATGCCTGGGGGCTCAATCCTGCCAAATTACATTAAGCAACCATTTAATCAAACATGAAAGGGATTTCGCCTACAAATTGTACAGGCACCGCAAAGGATTTTTGGCAGCACATATTAAAGGTTTGAAAAGGTGGAACAGGTGGTGTCACACGAAATGGCCGCCAGTGCGCATTCACAAAGCTGTTCAGAGGATTATCACTGTTCCCGTCAGAGCCGGCCTTAGGGGGGGCGAGCCGACGACCGCCCTGGGCGCCACGCCCCCCAGGGCGCCATTAACCCCCGCCACGCCCAGGCCTGGACTGACCCACCGGGAAACCGGGAGTTTCCCCGGTGGGCCTCGACACATGGGGCCTCTTTTCTTGGGGGAAGGATACATAGATGAAGATGATGACTGTATGGGCCTGCGCAGCTGCTGTGCGTAATAACTTTACTGAAATGACTCTTTCTCTATGAGACTGAGAGTCGTTCGTTCGTGTACATAACCTCCTTGTTCTTGTGACTGGGGGTGCAGGGGGAGGGGGGAACATGAGATCCAGATCCAGCCTGGGTGTGGCTCGCACTGCATTCTGCCCGCGGATTTGGGGCTCGCACGTGCGCATTGTGGAGGGCAACACAGCAAACGCACATGCTCTAGTGTGTTCTAATACACATGCGCAGGATGCGGGCCCTGCTCTGGTGAAGAGCTGCATTTAAGTGCAGCAAAGTGACCTGCAAGGCTCACTGTGGGGCTGAGGCCTGAGTCTGAGTCAAGCGCGCACCCCAGGCTTTGCCAAGAAGACGGAAGAAGACCTCTGGCAGCCTTCTGCTATCCTGCCCTACCACTGCCAGTCCCCTGCTTCTGCAGGCTGCAGTGTCTCCCTCACCCATCCTGGCCTGCTTGCAGCTACCTACTGTGCACAGGGGCACTCTCTCTGGCAGATTCTGAAACGACAAGATCGTGTGCTTGGCCCCCGCGATCTCATAGGTAATTGTAGTTTACCACTTAAATCTGAACTAAACTGGGGGTGGTATGGGGTTGGATTTATGTTGGGATAGTACGTGTACATTGATGGGTGGTGGTGGCGGCGCATCATGAATGGCTGTCAGTCTGCCATGATTACTGCACTCTGTGCTATGGGTTTGGATTTAATTTGAGAACATTTAAATGAATAGGTGGCTCATGGCTGACCATCGAGGGCTAATGATGCTGGCTGACTGTGCTAGGGTTCAGGGTCATTGCACTGCGTGGTATGTATGGGTTTGGTTGCACCGTTATGTTACCAAGTGCACAAGCTATGGTAACAGCTAGAAGGGGGTCAACAAAGGGAATTATAATGTATATAAACTGCTCCATGTAAGAGGAAGCTGTATGACGGGTTTGAAATCGCAAGACTATTCCTAAATTGCCACGAGAGTATCAGCTGCACTGACAGAGCTTGACCCTCTTCTAGCACCGGGACACTGACCAGTGGAGCTAAAGTTGCATTTTTGAAAAAGCCCAGCTCTGCATCATTCTAAATTGTGCCTTGAAAATGAAGCGACTGAAAACTAACATGCAGTACCAGATGATTCGTACATTACTAAACACACATCAAAACAAAGACATACCCTTGCATGTGAAGAACACTACATGGATTCGGGCTGCATTGGCTGCCACCTCCACGGGCTTACGATGTCCTGCTGTGCCCACTCACGGTGCCAGGGAGTGGAGTGGGCCGGGCTTGGAGGGGCTGATACTGATCTCTTGTATAGTGCGTAATGGTATTATGTGAGGACAACATGATGGCACTGAAACTAAGCAAAAAGAACGAAGAAAAGCACACACATAAAGGAACGTTTCATGAAGGACAGGTATCCTTTTCAAATCCTGCTCCTCCTGTCGCATTTTGTACATTGTCTATTTCCCTCTTATGGCAACATGTAATTTGGGTTTGTGTAATGGAACTCTCTCTTCCGTATTGAGCGCACTGCAGTCTGTGCCTGTTTCTCTGCGCTCATCCTGCTTGGCTTTGTTTCATGTGTATACTTAATACGTCTCTTGAGGGTTCTTGTTTTGTGGCACTAGGTCATATAACCTGTGCATTTGGTATTTTCCCCAGAGAATTGGCAGTCTTCCTGAGCCAGGCTTCCAGGTGTTAGTTTGGCCACATCCAGGCAATAGCCACCATGAGAGCCCTACATTCCCGAAGGAGCACTCATTTCTGCTTTCTTATTTATTTATTTTATTTTTTACATTTGTTTAGCGCACAAACAGCCCTTCTGCATCAAGGCGCTCTTACTTGTGGGGTACTTAGTTACAGGCTAAGTACAGCTGGGAAATGCATTTACATGTTGCACATCTTAGTGATGATGTTCCATGGGAAAAGGATTTACTTGGATAAAGGAGTCCATCTAAATTTCCACAGAGGAGAGAGCATTCATTTCAACGAACAGCAACCATGTGGTTGGTTTTAACTTTGGAGGACAGTTGGGCATAACAGAGACCAGCAGCCGCAGCCACCGCATTTGCCCACTGAAATGTACCCCTGTGGCCTTTGCAATCCAGTACAGTGCTGCTTTTGCACGCAGGTCAAAATTTCGAGGTTTTTAGCAAGGTATTTCACGTGTTTAACACAGTAATGCACGTGTCCCTGTGTTGGCTTTTGTCTGCGACATGCGGTATGTAGTAGAGCAGCAGAGAGATATTATCTTAATTAGCAGGTTCTCAGGTGGTATGGCAGTGTGTGCTTGCTCTCTGCAACAGCCAGACCTAATTTTAGACGATTGAAGGAGCCCTGTCCATCATTTTGCCGCTTCTAGACAGTTGTTTTGAAGGTGTTGGGTGTTAGATGACTTGTACTCGATGGCTGTTTCTTGCGTTTTTCAGGATCTTTGGGTTTGCATGTGTGTGTGTGTGTGCGTGCTGTAGGGAGGGGGACTGGGAGTGGGGTTGCATGCTCCAGTGTATGTGTTATAGTCAAAGGTGTGCTGTTTGTCTTCCATGTGTGTGTTGCAGGACTGCTGTTACCCTCTGTCTTTGTTGGTTTAGGTGGTGGCTGCTATTTGAGGTTAACTTTAAGGTACTTTAATAAAAAAAGAAAACAAATCAGGTTCTATCATGTGTGTCTAAGTGGTGGATATTTCAAGGTAACGCTATGAGCTAACAGTAGGCTTGTAGATGTTGCGGTTTCAGGACCCTGTGTTTGTGGTTAGCTACTCAGCTGACGGCTGTTTAGGTGACTTGGTTAGTTTCATAATTGCATAAACTGTTATTTTAAATGCCTATTGTAGTTGCTGGTTATTGTGTGTGTGACTTGTAGGGGCTGCTTTTTTTGGGCCTGCAGTTATGCACCACTGTGTGTTCTATAGAGTTATTTGTTGCAGTCACTTTTGTTTATTTTCAATGCATTATCACAGATTTGCATTTATTTTAGGGTTGCTTCTGCTTGTTTGTACTTGTGTTTTTGGGTTAACTGCTGTTGAATCCTCTTTGTATGCCGATGATGTAGGGGAATTGAGTCATGGCTTGTGTGTTCTATGAAATAGGGTGTTGTTGCTGCCCATGTTTGTAACATGGCTCTTGTTTTTGAGGTTGGATTTTGAAAGTGGCATACTGTCATTTCCCCTCCGGCCGGATGAGGTGACACCAACACATATTCAATCCGTACTGATAATGTGTGATAGTAGGAATTGCAAGTCCATGGGCTGTACCCTGCTCCACCTTCTGACAAGCAATACAGAAAACTGGCTTTGGCAGGGCTCCTGTAAACTCTGGTTTGGACTGACTGATGATTCCCAGTGGCCCTCTTCACTGTGGGCCTGGTGGAATTGGAAGGGGAAGCAGTGCTAAGTGCAGGCAGCGGAATATGTAAAATGTCCACTGGCAATGGAGCTGCTTCAGATAATGGACCCATATTGCTGGGGTGTTTCTGAAATATACCTCTGGGGCCTTTGCAATGCAAATTGAGGTTACAATGTCATTAGTACTTTACAGCTGGGAGGGGGTGGCTCGGATGTATGTACAGGCTGGGGACATTGGAGATGTCTGTGAGCACTGGATCCAAAAGTGTTGTTTTCTTACTGTTATTCAGACTGATATTACACTTGTGGTTTGTGCCACTGTCATTGAAGATCTATTTTGAGAGATCATGAACTTATTTAAAACATGACTTTTTAATCCATATAAGTTTTACAACATGCTTTAAATACACTCATTTGGTTAATTGTATTCAACGTTTTCTTGGGGGATACTCCAATACTCCCAATCCCCGCATAGAAGGGTTGGGATCACACGCTGTGCTCTCTCGTTTGGCGAAATGTGGGGCCGCTTTGAAAACATTTTCCAGGGCCACTTTTGGTTCCCAGTCCACCCCTGGCCACGCCAGCTCGGGGGAGTCTTTCAAGGGCTCCCCCGAGCCATTGAAAGACTCCCCCGAGCTGGAGCGAGGAAGTTAAAAAAAAAAAAATGGCCCATCCTGGCCCCGCCCCACTTCCGCCCCGCCCCGTTAAACAGGGGAGCGCAGTGGGCGATATGGTCGCCAATTCTCCCAGGTTGCTGCTGCCCTTAAGGCCGGCCCTGATTCCCGTGCTAGGCGTGACTAAGCGAGGGCCAAGAACCCAGCTACTCTGCTGCCATGGGGCCGGGTCCACAGTCGAAAGATGAGCGGCAGAATGCAACTGGACTGTATAACAGACACAACGCTATTTCTGATACGTTGCACCAGTGCACGTGCGCATAGCACAAGGGAAGAACCTGCCCTACCGCCAAAGACATACCCCTTCAATGCATTGTTGCACCAGGGCAATATCTGCTCCAGTACAACTTCTTTGCGTTGCTGTACAAATGAAAGAAAGAATGTGTTTTGCATCTAAGCAATTTTTGCCCCAGTGCTACCTACACCTGCAATAGTGCAACGTTTCTGTAACACGGCCTCAGATGAGCCATTAGCTCTAGGTTATCAGTTGGGAACTAGGGGCGCTGAGGGCTGTTATGCTTGGGTCCTGAAGGTTTTGCGATGCAACTACAAAGCATAAAATACCTCCTCATGGACTGTATCAGAACAAGCAGTCTACAAACGTCCACCTCGGGACTCCCAACCATCAAATGAGGAATCCCACAAGGTCAGGTCTTTCACCACTTCTTTTCACCCACATGGCCCCACTCATGAGACTTATTAAAAAAGCACGGGTCCCATGCTACCACTATGTGGATGACATCCAATTAATTTAAAATACATTGGGCCTCTTTACGAGTTTGCCGGAACAGTAACAACGGTACCGGTAAGGTTACCGGTACCGTTGTTACCATACCGGCAAACTACGAGTTCTGGTCGCGGGTGCCTTTGCAGCCGCCAGGTCTGACCTGGTGGCTGTACTGGCACCCGTGAGCAGAACATGATGGTAGCACCGGTACCGTTATTAACGGTACCGGTGCTACCACCCTCCCCATTCCCATTGAGCCCTATGGGGCTCAAAAAGGAAGGGGGAAGAAACTTCTCTGGCGCCCAGGAATGGGCAAATACCGGGTCCAGCAATGTCGTAATGACCCGGTGATTGCCCATTTTTGGGCGCCAGAAAAAAATGAATACTGGCGGCAGGGGAGTTGCTAGGTTTGGAAAAGACCCGGGGCTAAGCTGTTGTCGGAACTGTTGGGACTGGGGGCTAGCTAGTCTATTGGCTGTAGATCCTGAGATTCTATCCGGGGCTACAACCAAAAGATCAGGGGCGATAGCCCCCTTAGCCCCCCCCTAGCAACGCCCCTGACTGGCCCATTGACTCTAAAACTCTCTTGCTAACTGCTTTTGTGAGATAAATGGCCAGACACCAATACCAACTATAAACTAAACACGAACAAAACAGAAATCATCGTC
Organism: Ambystoma mexicanum; assembly: GCF_040938575.1. Taxonomy (NCBI): domain Eukaryota; kingdom Metazoa; phylum Chordata; class Amphibia; order Caudata; family Ambystomatidae; genus Ambystoma; species Ambystoma mexicanum. The sequence goes on along the minus strand of NC_090933.1, from coordinate 419,320,411 downwards.
GCTCCCGACAAGAATGGACCACTCACCCTGCTCCTCTATGCCTGTAGAAATGGTAATGAGGCCACAAATATAAACAGTGATGACAAAAATTTGAATTTTCATGGACATCAGACTCACACTAGAACCACAGTTCAATGTCATGGTAAGAAAATGCTTCTACTACTTACGTACAATCAGACATAACATGCAATACCTCAGCTTTCAGCACAGGACACTCACCCTCATCTCACTAATACTCTCAAAAATCCCATACACAAATAGCCTATACCAAGAATGTATACCATATCCAAAACACGGCACCAAGACCTTTACTCAGAGTAGAGAGCAGGGACCATCCCTTCAGCCCTGAGAAGCCTCAAAAGGCTACCAGTTAAAAAAAGAATACATTCCAAAGCACGCACAGAGCACTGCATGGTCAAGGAGTAGAAATCCCCCCTTACCAAGCACTAAGGATGCCCAGATCCAGCTGTGACACGCCAATCAAATCTGGGTGTTATGAGAAGAATACATATGGAGGCAGACCTTACCCAACTGTGAAGGAAAAAGGAAGAAATATGCAAATAAATGGCAAAGAACCTTCATGGAAAATGTAACTGTAAGTGAACCTAAATGTAAGTGGTAGAAGTATACTTATTTGAGAAACTCTAGACCTCTGTATTCAGCACTAGGTCTCAAACAGCCTAGAGAGACTCCATTTTGATTGATAACCTTGCAGTCAGAACATAGAGAGAGAACTTGCCAAATAATGCTCGATTTATGCAAGTGTTATGTATTCTGCTGGTCTTACCAAAGTTATTTAAAAATATGTTTATGCTGCCAAAAGTATACTCATGTCTCAAAGACAACAGTTATTTCAAACAGGCGATGATAACGAGTGTGAGTCTTCATCGTATTAAGAGTGCAAATCTGTGCCGGCTATCGCTTGAATACTGGAGAACTGACCTTGGCTCCACATAGAAGACCATTGTGCTAACTGGGAGGCAGGGGTTTAGGAGACCCATAAAATCTGGGAGGGACAGGGGACACCTTGAGACTTTGTTTTTTTAAATGTATTTATTTATTTATTTATTTATTTATTGTGTTTTAGTCAAAGAACTCGACTTCTCACAAAATTAAAATAGCAGTATGTATTAAATCACATTCATCATCACTGTATAAAACAAGAGAAAAGAAGAAAAGAAAACATAACAAAATTAAGAAAAGCAGTTCAGAGTACAAAATCCTTCAATTTGGCGTCTCACTTCAGAAGGCCCAGTTGATATAAAAATGTTACCACTTCCCAGGTCAAAAGGCTTTCATGGCCTGAGCATAGTTCGTCCCAAAAAGATTGGGAGTCCACCCACCATTGGGCGGGACTGCAGCAGAGGAGGGTGATGTAAAAGAGCAAGAATGGAAAGGGCTATGAGGACGGTGGGAGATTATAAATAACGGCAGTTCGGGGTGAGGCAAATTCACAAACTGGAGGTGTCCGAATAGCACACGGCCATGAATCATTTTTTTTTTTAAGAGCACTGAAGTAGTCATCATCAGTGGCACATAGGAGAACACAAAACAAGACTTGTAACATTAGGGCACAGAGTCCCAAAAATGAGTTCTCATTTGGACTCTGGAGGCCATCTGCTTTCGTACTGCTTTGGATAAGGCCATGTCAGAGGCGGAGTGATGTTTGAAAGTACCTAAGCAGTGATCGGGCCGGGGTCGGGGTCTAAGTCAAAAGCCAATAAAAAACACCAGGCAGCCAATGGCTGCTCTTCGTGCTTGTGAGTCGTGCAAGTCATCCTCCCAACCAATGCCTTCCCGGCCTGCACTGCACAATTTGCATTAAATTTTATCAAAAAACTATTTAAACAGTGTCAAGAAAGGAATTAATTGCCTTTTGCAACTGTGGCCCACTTTTCCATTGGTGCCAGAGAGAGTTTTATAGCCCAGTCCGACCATGGGCAGTTCCTATCCAATGCTGACGAAAAACATGAACAGAGCTAGTTTGGAATCACATTCAAGTGCACTGCTTTAGAGACCACTAAGCATTGTGTGTCACCGCTCTGGCTTTGTGCACTACCCCTACACTTATTGAGTAACTCGCCCCCTTATTGCAGCCCAGCACACCCACTTTGACAGACTGTCACTTTATCCACCATTGCACAAAGAGACATTAATTTAACACTGAAAAGCAAACACACTATGCATTTTGTTTTTTTAAAAGAAAAGATTGATGAGGTTCTCTGCAATGGTTACAGCCGAAAGGTGAATGATTACACAATGATTATTGTGTAATGTGCCCCATCTTTACTAGAGGCTGTTCTCCTCTGTGTTTGTGCTCAACACAATGCGGCCCCTTAATAGTAAGGGAGGCTTCCTTTGCCTCATTCCCATTTAAAACAGAGATGCAGGCCTCACTGCTGACAACGTGTTCATAAGAAAGGGCTTCCTTAGTCATAGTTCCGATGGTGCAAGCCACCTTCTCTGTGCGTACTATGATCGTTCAACATATGTATTTGGGTCCCTTGGCGATTAGGCCAGGTATAGTGTTTTAACTTACATGTTACAACGTTCAAGAACCTCAAACCTGGCTTTGGAGCCTCCAAAGCCAGGTTTGTTATGCTTGAACGTTGTAAGGTTTCAATCCTACAAGTGGGTATGTTGGATTGGCATAATGGCCAGCATGATATACACTTGAAAATCGATGCCATGCTAAAGCATTGTGCAATCTTGGAATACAAACACTTGTGGTGACAGCCTGAACTCTGAATATCTACCTAGCCGTGCACTGCCTGTAGAGTAGCATTACACGGAATGGAACACACGCACTCATGCTTCTTAGTATACTGAAAGATGCATCACCAATGTTTGCATTATCTAGGCTTAATGTCGCCCTTTCCAACACATTGCCCCAAGCTGGAGCTCATTGCAGTGAAAAGAAATCCTGTTTATTATTTGTAAGAGAAGGAACTAGGGATGTACAATACCTTTGCTAGTCTGAAGCACACAGGTGAACTTTGTCTTGAAAGTGATGGCATTAACAGAGGCCCCTAAAGACAGATAATGTTCGTTGTTGTGAAGGGGACGGGGTTCCATCGAACAAACCTACCGGAACAACGCAAATTGCTTCTATCAACATGTTATCTTGTCATTATAATTATCAACAACATTATTTTTTGTAGGTGTATCAAGTTCAAATGAGTACTTAAAATCGAGAGACTCACGGTCTCCTTTACCCCGACTTAATCACTACATCCGCCGTGTCTTTTATGATCCCTGGAATGCACTTACACTTGAACGTATATTCGCAGTATGTTCATTTATAATACTGCGAAATGAGACAGTACCTTATCTGAATGTCCACAAAACGCTCGTCTTTGGTTGGTTCTGTAAATCAGGGAGCAAAACCCTGTGCTAGGCCTTCAGTCCTTACCCCCGTCGTTGGGTAGAAGCAGCAGAAGAGACGGTCATGTCTTGCCGTTAAACCGTGCCAGCATCCACTGCTGATTGGTAACGCTGTTCCGGTGCTCGACCTTAATTCAATAGCCACCAAGACGCTAGCAGCTCTCAGGGACCAGCCTGCCGCCAGCATATGCACAGCGGTATTACGAGTCCTGCTCTGCCACAGAGGCGACTGGCATGGGTCTGAGGATTAAATGTATGATTTTTCCAAGTTTACCTAGGCTGACCTGCCCTAACGGATGGCAAATCATTAGTAACACTGTTGTCTCTGAGGAGCATGCGTCGCTGCCTGCTGGCTTCTCCTTCGTTCTGGAAGGCTGTGCAGCAGTGTAAAGCACACTTGCAGGGGCACATGCTGCAGTATTTCCCACGGCCTGGACTGGGCAAGCTCCAAATGTGCAGGTGGAGGGGGTGTTCGGGGGCACGCATGAGCGAGCCAGTGAACAGCAGAGTTCTTGTAACGAGAATCTTGTTTACAATTACCTGTACCGCTGCTGCCATCTGGGACATAAATGCCATTGTATCCCCCACTTAAAATTGTGGGGGGATTTGTCTCACCTGTACCCCCCATGTCCTACACCCATGCTGGGAGGACTGATATCGTCCTAAGTTAAATGACAGAATCTTCCATTCATTGTATTGAAGTCAATGTACTGGACAAAAATACATGTTGCGCATAGAGGGGCAGGGTAACTCCATCTTGATTGCCCGGAAATGGTGTGCTGTTTGTTTATGTATTCACAATGCATTGCCTCTATTAAAGATTTTCTGAACTAATGTTACCCGATTTGAATCCAGCATCGGTTTTCCGCAACATCACCCTCATCGCAACATTTTGGAATACCAGCTCTACAAACCTGACAAGGGAACACCACCCAGCTCTAAGAAAAATTTAAAAAATCAGGCTTTTTGATATAACAGGGCAGAGGACAGCTCACAAACAAGTGAAAGACAGAAATTACAGCATGCAGCCGTAAAATCGCCACCATCAGATGGCATGGCACTCGGCCAACAAACGGCCCACCACAATGAACATAAAGAACAAAATGCTTAACAAGGAAGTACTCTACAGAAAGGCAAATCACATAAACTCCATAGGCTTTGGCCTAGCATGCTACACAGTTGCAGCCTATCTAGCATCATCACCATCGAAGGACCTAGCACCAGCCCAACAAGTAAAAATCCCACCAGGAATAATACAAGGAACAATCAGGCAACAGGAACAGCCAGAAAATATCTAATGGCATTTACTCAAAACACTTTTAAACTAGCATGCAATACAGGCACCAGGCACTAGGGTAAAGGAAAAATGAAAACAGAGCCGAAAACAAAATATATGACTGAACACAACTGTTAATCATCAGACACTTGTCGCCTACCCATCCCATCAAATGTTCCACCAGAACAAACCTAAGGAACAAACACTCAACAACGAAAAGGCCTCCACAAAACCAAATTGACTTCATTTAAACCGTTTTGGGCTAGCATGCCATGCAGGCATTGTCCACCTACCACCATCATCATCAAATGACCTGGCACCCGCCCAACAAGCAAAATTCCCACCTGGAAGGACACAAGGAAAAAACTAACAAGGAACAAATCTGCAGAAAAACTCAACTGGCATTTATTCCAAATGCTTCTGGACTGGCATGCCATGTAGGAGCACGCCATTCAAGCCCACCAACCAATATTATCGCAACCCCCACAAAACCAGAAAAGAGAAAAAGAAGCCCACTCAAAAACCTCCCAATGCCAAAAACAGTGAGAAAGATCAAAGGCAGTCAAAATACACTACAGAAACAACCAGAAAGAGCACAACCCACTAAACATCTCGCGCGTAACCACCCTCCATCACCACATGCTTACCAACCACGCTGACACAAATGGTTAAATAAAACCCTCTCATAGCACCAGAAATGTCACAACTCTACATCCCTCGAATCCACTTGCACACCTTACACACCGGCCACAGCATCCTGACAATCCAGGCACTTGATGTCTTCCATCTGGAAACAAAATGCCTCCAGTGTACAAATCATTATCCACCCAGAAGATACACCCATAAAGATGTCACTTTCTCCTCGTTCTACATGCACCAACAGCTATGCATAACAGCTTGCCTTTTCCCTCTCCACACATAACAATTCCTCCTACCTATTTTCCCTTTCATATCCATATGAGCACCTGGAGACTGAAGCAGGTTATGTAAAACATGTTTAAATGATATACCAGCTGCAGTGAGAAACCTCTTCTTGCACCACATGTGACCACTGTGACAGGGTCAGGGACTTGACCCTGTCAAATGGGGTTCTCTCAGTCCTTGCCCCCTATGTGTGCCATGAATGTGGTTAATGCTACAGCTTTCTATCACCCAATGCCTTCCAGTACTGGTATTAGCCAAAACTCTTGTTTGTCTTTTAAAGGAATGCAAGACGCAGCACAAACTGTAATAACAGCAAAACAACTAGACTAACATGAAAAGCAACAAACATTGGCAATGCCAACAGTTTGGGTTTTTGTGTAGGTATGGAAAGGCACTTGCCAGGCACAGTCATAGTGGTATTAACTGGCCATTGATGGTATCAGGTGCAAAATGGTGTGAGTACCTGGGCATCTAATAGCAGTAACTGCCAACAGCCTAATACTTATACACAAGCCAAAACTGTTGGCTTTGCCAATACTTGTTTTTAACAGGACTTCAGTGAAGGACTGCCTTGCCAAAAGAACCATAAGGAGGCTGATGCTTGAGCTGGCTTGGCACCTCTACCTCGTCCACCATGAGGAAATCTTCTCTGGCCTCTTTGACTGGCCATTCTCTCGCCCTTCCAACTGAGGAGTAGTAGCGAAAAGATCTACCCCTCCAAGGTTGCACACTAGGACAAAAAGGCTGAGGTTGCCTAACAGCAGCGTCTAAAGATTCGGCTGCCACCTTTGAGGTCTGCAATTTCTCAAGGCTCTCGTCAGCCTTGTTGCCAAAGATGATACCCGTCCAAAGACGTGTTGAGACATTCATTTGCAAGAAAACTTGGAATGTATAGCTCTATAAGTACTAGATGGATTCAACGTATGTGGTCTAATGTCCCTCCAAAGGTAGAAATGATGTCTGTGTAGCTGCATTAGGCTCTTTAGGGACAATGTCGTTTTGTGACTATTGTATGACTGTTTGGGGGATGAAACTTGAGTTTGACTAATCCCTTGTTGATGTTTCTTTTGACAGATGAGCTTGTTTGCTACTTAGGAGCAATTATGAATGATGAAATTCCTATTGATTTGGAATTGTGAAAATAACTTCACACTGTAAGAAGTGTCATGCGTAATTAGCAGGTACTTTTTGGATGTATAATTATTGTTCTGTGTGTTTACACAGACAAACACTATGACACTATAGTGATATGTGTTATGGTAGGCATTAATGGAATAACAGCATAGTTAATCTGGTGATAGGGTATTCTTTGATTTTCCTTTTAGAGTTTTTTATACAAGTACAAGTGTTTTATGTGAGCGTCGCCCACAGCACAAAGTGTCAGAAAGAACAAAAGTAATTGTGAAAGGACATCCCCTGATGAATGTTTTACCAACGTGGTGCGATGAACAGAAACATGTTGGTTAATCTGGTGATAGGGTATTCTTTGATTTTCCTTTTAGAGTTTTTTATACAAGTACAAGTGTTTTATGTGAGCGTCGCCCACAGCACAAAGTGTCAGAAAGAACAAAAGTAATTGTGAAAGGACATCCCCTGATGAATGTTTTACCAACGTGGTGCGATGAACAGAAACATGTTGGTATTTTAAAATAAGGACAATTTATTTTGTTCGAGTAAACATTTTTTGTAAAACTGTGTCTGATGTATTGTTTAGTTCTGAGGTATTATTAGTGATATGTGATTTAGTGTATATGTATTTGTGATGCTTTGTGTTTTGTTATATCGTTGTTATTACTAGGATGTGTCATATTGACTAAATACATTGAACTGATTCATTTTTTAAGGTCTACTGAGTCCATTTTTTCAGGACTTACAGTGGGAGAGAAGAGGGACCTGTCACCAGATATGAGAGAGTTGTTATAAGTGAATTCCATCTATCTCTCTTCTTATGTGCATAATTAGGTCTGCCCCACACCGAAGAGATAGATTGACCTGTTGATAGGGTGAATTTGTGGGGTTGAGGTATATCTCCTATTTTGGGTATATAGAGAAACCTAGATTGCACATTAGGTGCAAAACCTGACTTCCTCAACCACGCAAATCTGCACATTAAACAGTGCTGGTAGCCATGGATCTGCTGATGCTATCCGCAGAATCCAATCCTGATTGAAGGGACTTGTACATGGCCCCTTTTCCATCCTTAACAATACCTAAGAAGCCGTCCCTTTCATGCCCTTCTGGAATGTGCTCTGCCGCCATGGAGATACAGTGCCATAGAGTATACAAAAACCTTGCGAGGGCACAAGTGGAGTTGGCACATTTAAGAGCCATGCTCCCTTCAGAAAGTACTTTCCTGGCCCATCCATCTACGCGCTTGTCATCTCTATCAGGAGGGATGGTAGGGTACACTGCCTGTTTAGAAGTAGCCATAGCTGCCTGCACCACCATACTCTCCGGAGTGGGGTGTTTCGACAGGTAGTCGAGTCGCTACTAGAGGGGCAGTATTTTTTTGTCAAGTTCTTGTAGACTGCTGGGGTTTTGTACAAAAAGACTGTATCTAAATGGTCGCTTGTACAAAAGGTTCTACAGATGCTAGTACCAAAAGTTCGAACACCAAAAGTTCAAACTTTTGGTGCTAGCATTGCAGATAAGTTTTTTAAAAAAATGCGGGGGATTCGGGGGTGTCCCCTGCTACACCCTGCTTACTATACTGTGTGGTATAGTGAGCGGGGTGTGGCGGGGGACACCCCCGGAGCACACCTGTGAAAAAAAACAAAACAGGGGCTGCGGGGGTGTCCCCCGCAACACCCCGCTCACTATACTTAACACTATAGTGAGCGGGGATTGCGGGGGAATCCCCTGCAGCCCCCCGTAAAAGAAAAAAAAGAAAAGGACCCTGCAGCGCCAGCGCCAAGTGAAAGAGAACTGGTGCCATAGAGACCCAGCGTGAAGAGACGGTAAGTGGGGGTGTGGGTGGGGGTGTGTGGAGGGTGTGTCATGGGTGTGTTGTGGGTGTGGGCGGGGCTGTGGGTATGTACGTATGTTCGCATGAGAAAGATACAAACATTTGGTATTTCCCACCTTTCTCATGTGAACATTCCGGCCAGGGTAAATTCAACCGCGGTCAGATCACGTGGCTTCGACTGCCGGATTACATTCCGGAGTCTCCCAGTTCCTAGCCACCCTTTTTTGCAGTGCCACATGAAAAGGCAAAATAGGATCAGTTTGTGGACCCATGTCCAGAATGTCTGTGAGGCCGTCTTGGTCATAGGGCAATGGGGGCCTACTCTAACCCATGTATTCAACCACTTTGGAGCCTACTCCAACCCATGTATTCGACCACTTTGGACATGAGCTGTCTATAAGATACATTCGCATGCTCCCCACCCTCTGTTTTTCCAAACTCAAGTTCAGGCGAGGTTTCTATTTGCAAGTTGTCATAAAGGCCCTTCATTCTGGACTCTCTGGTACATTGGGTGTACCATACTGCGAGCCAAATGGGGCTTCATCAACTTCAGAATGCTCTTTTTCTTCAAAAATAGAAGTAAGAGATTTAAAGAACTCTTTCTTCGGGAGTGGAGCATATATTTTGTCAGGTTTTGAACTAAAAGGCTTCGCCGTCGTCAAAGTTGTCGATATTTTCTTTATGGGTGGCCGATTTAGGGGGGGCGCTTGGCACTGATGGCATAGCTGGCAAGTGTAGCACAGTTGGCGGCGAAGGCTTCGGTGTCGATGTCGACCTCGAGAGCCTGACGGGCGTCAAAGGCACCGCCGGCGTCGAAGGTGTCGATGGCATCAACGACCTCGACCTCCACTTTTCTTTATGTCTTATATGATCGTTTAGTTTTTCGGATCAAGGCCTCGGACGAGACCTTTCTTTTTTGGATTTTTTCTAAGGCTCAGTAGGTGCATCTCTTTGTTTTTCAAAAATCTTTAACATTTGAACCCTGAAGGCCTCCCACTCGGCCAGAATGGACTTTTTAGTAGCGACCTACAGTGCCTTCACAATTTCTTCGAGGACGAAGAGGAGTGGTTTGAGCCATTCCTCAAACTAGATTGCTTGTCCTTCAGGTTTCGCTGATCGGGTAGGAGATTTCTTGGGGATTTTTCCTGCCTTAAATTTTCCTTTACGTTCCTTCAAGGCTTTTGCCGTCATGGACTGACATTTCGAACAGGTGTCGGAGGTGTCGTGGTCTGCTCCGATGCACCACAAGCAGGTATGGTGCGGGTCAATGAGTGACATGTTTGACACGCAATTCTGCACTTGTTGAAGCTGACCTTTTGAGTCGACGGCGTCGATGAGGAAGACATTTTACTACAGAGTATTTGTAACAACATTGCAAGGTGAGGCGAGCCGAATTTCGTTCTAAGCTATCACGGAAAAACAGAACTGAGGCCAATGGGCGCTGTGCGTGCTATATATGCCTTTGATGACATCATCCTTGATGGAGGCCTTCGAGGGACATCAACTCAATGCCATTGACGCACAGTGCCCTCTGCTGAAAATGTTTTCCGAAGCAGCTGAGGCTGGAAAACAAGTAAGGAATACGTGGGAGGACACAAACCATTCGAAATTGGCAGTGAAAGAGTGTTACCATAAGGTTCATTTGAAGCTGTAAATGTGGGAGTGAATGTAAGTGTGTATGTGGCAGTGACGAAATAGAGTAGTAGTGCAAGGAGGGGTGAGAGTTATAGAGTAAGGAGGGGCTAAAGTAGTAGAGTCAGAGAGATGGGAGGAATAGAATGAGGAGGGGTGAGAGTAGTACAGTAGAGAGGGGAGAATAGTGTAGAGCAGAGAAGGGTGAACAGAGAGAAAAGCAGAGGGGTGCAGAGAGAGAATACTACCGTTAGAGTGACAGAAGAGAAAGGAGGGAAGATAACCAGAGGGAGTGGACAGGAAGGGAAATGGAGAGAGAAGGTAGACCAGAGAAATTAGTAAGATCAAGGCACAGGAGAGAACAGGAGAAGCCGTGGGTGAGACTGAATCATGGTGTCTGGGGTTGGCTCACTTGAACCACCAATCTTTATTTTTTAAACATAGTGAAGTTTCAGGTCAGGGCACTCTTAGAAAATGTCTGCAGGGAGAAATATATATAAGGCTCTGGTCTTTAGGCCATCACGAACAGCCATAAATCTTTTAGACAGTAGGGGTCACTGATCTCTAGAAACCATCATTTTTGGCATTTGTGAAGTTCAGGCTAGGGTGGAGGGAGTCCACAGAAAGTCAAGCGAGAATGGGACAGCCATTAGTTGGAACTCTTTCAAAATCCTAAATAAACTTGAACTATATTAAAAACTTTGGCCTTCATTACATTTTTGCTATTATCGGTGGGATACCGGAAAAACTGCCTTACCGTTTGTGCTGCTCGATATCCCGGTAAAACCGGGATATTACAGGTGGCGGAGATGCCAGGAAATTCCCATTACATGGAGTCCTATAGGTCTCCATGGGATGCAATTGCCGGAATTACTGGCATCGGTAGTACCTCTCTCTCCTCCAATGCCAATTACCTTTCCGAGGTTGCCACCTTTAAACCTTACACCTTCTACTACCAGTGTGAGTTTGAAACAAGCATGTAACCAAATTTTAAATTTTACAAAATAACACCCTTAGATCAGCCCTTGGTATCCCTAGATGAGCACACATCTCTAAGATAAGGCGCAACAACAGCTGGTTGTCTAACCAAGACAAAATACTACTGAAAGTAGACTCCCTTACTCACAAAACCCTCAACAACATGGCTCCTCCCTACCTAACTGACAGATTCGTAGAAACAAGATCGTCCAGACCCGACCCACAAGAATCTCCAATGCCAACACACTGATCATTCTCAGATTTAAACCCACCAAGACTGGAGGTCCCAGCTTCCCCGTCCGGGCGACCCAAGTCTGGAACTCATTGCACAACACTATTTGTCAGGAGAAATCCTACCCGAAATTCAGATCCAAATACATCAACCATCTGAAAAAACTAGAATCACCCACGCCCACCATCCTGTTGACATACGACCTGCAAATTATCTAAATATCCTGTATATAACTTTCTGTATCATTGACACAACATGTATATACTATTAATTAATTATATGTGTAACCATGTAATTATGTAAATATGTAACTATGTAACGACGTAACCTATGCCTCGCATATCCTGTACTGCTGCGCCCTATTACCTTTGGGTCTGGTGCGCATTATAAATGAATAAAACTAACAAACAAACCATACTGCAGGTTAGCATTGTTCCCTCTGTGTTGTTTTTGAATTTACTGTAGTTATCTGTGGTAATTGATATTTGTAAAATGAGCTGACACCCGATGCACCCTGTGCCATGATACCAAACCCGCTTTCTCAGCAAAGGGCCTCTGGGTAATTTGTTTTTTCCCCTCAAAGACAGTCACAGCTAAATGCAAATGACGCTTCTGTCGATTCTGGGGAGCTGTGCCCAAATACATTGGAAATAGAGTACTCCATGCAGCATGGCTTTAATGTAACTCTTGAAACAAGAAGTAATGAATAAATAAATCAATAAAGAGATATTCTTTTAAACACAGAATGCTCAGTATTGCTTACTGTATACAGTGTCAAATTCCTTTCGGTGGTTAGATCACAACCTGCTGCCAGTTGATTGAGGGGCATGCATTGTTGGAAGGGATTTACCAGGATAGATTCTGGCTCCCAAATGATTGTGTGTGCACCTGGCAGTCATTCAACCTCGGGTCCACCAACATTACAGAGAATGGGTGCCTTAACACCTATGTGCTTGAAAGGATGTTAAGGTCACACTCTCCTCCTCCTCACAGTGCATTTGTGGCCAGGGCATACAGCACAGACACTCAATCCCTTACTTGAATGACAAGGAGCTACTTTGAGGTGAAATGAAAATAGTGCCTTGGAAGGCTCTGTGCAGCATCAGAGTTATCAGATATTATCTTAGATAAAGTGGAACCAAACTGTGTTGCTTAGATTACCAATTTGGCTGATAAAAAGGAGCGATATTAAACATGTCACTCTCAAATACAGTACATCCATAAAATTAAGGAAGATCAATGACAAACATCAGTTATGACATAACAAACACTGCACCACTTCTACTTTAAAACTTTCTGTCCAGCTGAACATTGTCCTTGGATAAGATTAATTCAAAACCTTCCAGTCATCACTTTCTGGTTTAGAATATGGAATTCTGCCCACTAATGTGAGAGAATAATTGATCATTTACTGTACAGATTTCTCTTGGGTGGCAGGACATTCCTGGGGGAGCTATTGATTATCCTATAGAATCCTTTAGGTTGTCCTAGCTAGACATAATTGACTGATTGAGTAGAATACACAGCTCCCTGTCAGAGGTCTCCCTGTTGTTGGATTAGGAGATACCATCTGCGAGTTTGGTGATCGCCCACTTGTGGAAGGCACCAGTAAGGAGGGATCCATTTAGCTGTAACTGAAAAAAAGTAGTTATACCTTGTTTGCAGTTAGTGCCGTCAAAGGCCCAAAAGACTCCCCCATTTATTTAATAAATGTTTAGAATACTGAGAGTGCACTGAGAAGCACAGGGGTTCATCCTCCTTAAAAACATTGGGAGGAAGCCTGCAGAGTTGTGGACTACCATCCCGCCCTGATGTACCCACGGCCTAGATGGGCTTCGGAAAGGGGTGAGATCTGCTTATCAGTGCTTATGGCTTACTGTCCTTAAGGTGACATATTTAGACCTTAGAGGGAGCAGCATGTATGCCATCTTTGAATGTTGTTAGTCGATCCCTTCTGTGGGACACCCTCAGTGAGCAGGATTTGCCCCCAGAACTTCTTCAAGCTATTTTGCTATTTAACTATCATAACTTTTAAAGAGGGGACTAACTAATCATTTCCAGTCTTGAGTACTGAAAGACAGGGTTGTGTGCAGTGCCACCCCCTCCTCTTCCTCTTTAGGAAGGACCGTGATTAGCACATGAGAAAAGTAAGAGTTCATTTCTCTAAAATGGTTGCAGTATCAATACCCCTAGTGCTTTTGAGGCATGATGCCTACCTCCTGGCTCAGACCCAGATAGCCCTTGGTTGGTTGATGATGTTGTTAACAAAAAGTACATTATAATGAATGCAAGCACAAACAAGGTAAGGGTTGTGGTGAGCGAGGCAGAGAATGCCTTGCAAAATATAGGTTTGCTGGAGTGGCTGCTTCAAACGGAACATGTTGATTCATTGGGGATTAGGTTCTCTGCATTGGGAATGTGGCTCAGTCAATTAAATGAAAGTTCAGTGATTGAGGGATATTGAAATGCAATGCTTGCTTCCACCTTTGTTGGTATCCTTTAGGAGTGTTTTGATTCAACGCAATCTCTGCAACACTTTAAGGGACACAACTCTGGTGATTTGCTCCTTGACAAAGGTTACTCCCTGTTCATAATGCTTTTCGCAAAGGTTTTCTTAAGCTAGGGCCGGAACCCCAATTATACCACTCACAATGGAGCTAGGGAATCCCTCTACGGTTGGGCGTCCCATAGTGAAAGGCTGGGGCTTAAGCGGTATGCAGTGATTTTAACTAATTGAAAACGAAGAATGACATTTTTACGAATTAAAAAACAAATATCGAATTTTTAAAAGAAATATATATATATGTGGGGTTGGGGTGAAGGGTTAAATCTGGTGGGGAGGTGGTTTTAAACAAGGGGAAATAGGGAAAAGGGGCGACCCCCCAGAAAAGAAACAAAAAAATATTTTTTTTCATTGTTTTGGGGATTCGTTAAAAATGAATTAATTTATTTGTTCATTAAAATCACATGTGACCGGTTTACGCCCTCTGAACAGTTCAGGAGGAGCGTGGTCGAAATATCTGTACAGTGCGTGGTGGTCATTTCCTCTCCAGGGTTAGGCCTTCTAGGGACTGGTGTAATTCTTGAAATGTTTCCCATCTGTGTAATATCCCAGAGAGGATGCCACGCCGGGATCTGAGCATCACAAAAGAGACATTTGGCATCACTGTTTGGGCTGACCTTATGATGTGGCTCTCCAGTACATTAAGACGACCGGCTATATGTGCAAAATAGTTGACACCAGAGAGAGGATTATTTGGCTACAGGGCTGGAATCCCCCCTCAAGGATCCTTTACCTACAACTGTGATTAAAATCCCACCAACAAGCATGTATGGCTCGCAAGATGAGCAGGGAGATTCCTCCTGTCATATGACCATCTGAGTGGTGATGCAGTAGAACCTTTGTCCTTCAGCTCAATTTATGATACCTGACAGAGTAAAACAGGTTAGAAGTGGATGCAGGTAATGGAGGGCTAGCCGTTTATTTATAGTCCCCACCTTGGTGAGCCCAGCTTCTCTGGAATGGATACTTATCACCTAAAATAATGAAAGGGTGCCAGCTGATGTTTAGACATCACAATTGCATTGGCTTAGGAATGTTCTTCTGGTTTATGACCTTTGGAGTGATTATCCCTGCCTTACAAGTTTTTAATTGTGCCCTTCCTCTTTCAATGGTTTTTGAATAGTGAATATTTAAAAAATATATGAGTTCACTTCTCCCCAGTATCGAGCAGCCCCGCCAAATGTGTTTCCAATTCCCAATATGGTCACAATCCCTCCAGCATATATCAGATATGGTAGGTTTCATTTGAGCTATGAGGACTGGTGTGTAGTGCCACTGCAGCATGAGTTTGAGCCAGAATTCTTTTATTTGAATCAATCTGGTGAGTTTGGGGATTGCTCTCCAAAGTGTCTCCCAAACCTGGTCAGTGATCTCTTCTCCCAATGGGACCTGTTCTGTAGCTTATTTTTGTTTTGGGTGACCCTTCCCCTAAAATTCTGTAGAGATTAGAGATCAGGGCCTAGTTCCCTGGGTTGGATATCACATAATGTTCAAATGGTGTCAATTCCCTGGTGGCCGCCGCCGCCTTAATCGGGGAAGCTAAAATCCAATGCCGCTCCTGGAAATATTGAAGCCTGGATTTTTCTTGAAGTCCCAATTCATGTTTGCATTGTGTAAATGGTCTTACCATGTCTCCCACAAACATATCGCGCACCTTCACGCAGCCATCTACCTTCGATTCCCTGAATGCATTTGGTTCCAGGCCCAGGGAGAATTGGGGGTTAAAAAGATAGGCATAAAAGCTGAAGGGTAAGTTGTTATACCGTGTTATTTTACTGCATCATCCGAGGTGTTTTCTACTGTATGCATGATTTCGCTCAGGTGTATGTTCTTTGGGCGATCTGATCTTGATAACCATGGTGCTCCCCACAGCTAGTTTCATCTGGACCCAGCGCTTCTCAACTATGTCTGAGGACCATTATTTTAGAACCCTAAACTGTGCCGCTAGGAAGTATGTAAAAACATTTGGAAGACCCATTCCTCCATGTCTGGTTTTGGCATCAGTGTAGTTAGGGCTATCCGGGGGTGGGGGTCTTATTTTCCCACACAAAGGCTGGTTTAGCCTTATGTACTTTACGAAAGAAAGATAATGGGACCTTGATGGGTAGCACTTGAAATAGGTATAGTGCTCTAGGGAGAGTGACCATTTTCACAGAGTTGATAGGGCCCAACCATGAGATTGAAAGTGGGTCCCACTTTTTAAGTTGAGATTCAATGGCCTTTAATAGGGTAGGTTATTAGATGCGTATAGACCTTTAAGAGATTGAGTGATCTTTACCCCAGTAAGGTAATTCCTTCTTGTGCCAACCCGAGCCACCTCTGTGTCTGCAAGTTAACCATTTCTGT
The DNA here is from genome assembly GCF_040938575.1 of Ambystoma mexicanum. NCBI lineage: Eukaryota > Metazoa > Chordata > Amphibia > Caudata > Ambystomatidae > Ambystoma > Ambystoma mexicanum. Next base: position 419,304,111 of record NC_090933.1, on the reverse strand, counting down.
GGGTGATAGAGATAGGTTTAAAATCTCAGATTTCTGCACATTAATTTTCAGCCCAGCAATTGCCCCGATTTTCTCAAATTCTTGTGTAGATTCCTATTTTGTGTTTGATAGATCCGTGGCTATGAGCAACATATCATCGTCATAAGCCATTATTTTATGCTGCGTACCGCTGAACATAACACCTCTTATACTCTCAGTTTTTCTAATTTTGGCCAATAACGGTTCCAGATGTAGTGCATATAACATTCGAGAGAGGGGACACCCCTGTTTGGTACCACAATGAAAGGAGATTAGAGAAGATAACTGGCCATTTATTGACAGTCTTTTGGTGGGTTCTGGTAGTTTGCTCTGACCCATTTAACATAATTTGAACAAAGCCCATTTTCTCTAGCGTCAAAAAAAGAAAAGACCACTCCACATGGTCAAATGCCTTCTCGGCATCTATGGAAACAAGAACTGCAGGGATGTTTTTTTCTCCACCTTCCCTAATATATGACATACTCTGCTTATATTGTCGTGTGTTTGCCTAGATTTAATAAACCCTGTTTGGTCATTATCTATTAATGATGGTAAGATATCTGCAATTGGATTGGCCAATACTTTAGTGAATATTTTGGCATCTGAATTAATGAATGCAATTGGACCATAGGACCCACAAATTGTCGTGTCTTTGCCAGGTTTGGGGAACAGAATTATTTTTGCTTCTTTCACGGTAGATGATTTTTCCCCCGTTTGCAAAAAAAGAGTTGAACAGCTTAGTAAGAACGTGAGATGGAGAATTACTGTATGTTTTATAAAACCTAGCTGGTAAGCCGTCTGGACCAGGTGACTTATTGAGTGGAAGTTCATGGATGACTCGTAACACTTCTTCGGTTGTAATATATTTTTCTAAGGTTTGGGCATCTGTCTTTGAGAGTTTAGGGAGTTCAATCGATTTTAAGTAATTGATTTGCATGGACGGGTCTGGCATATCGGATTTGTATAAATTGGAATAAAATACATGAAATTGTGTTAGAATACCAGTAGTTTCAGACATCGTCTCCCCGGAAGGCAATTTTATTTGTTGTATAATCTGGAAAGCTGTTTTTTGACAGAGTTTGGCTGTCAGGAGACAATCTGTTCTGTTAGCTTTATGTAATACCTCTGTTTGAGTAATACGAGAGCTTTTTCTGCTTTTTTCGTGAGGTGAAGGTTTAGCCAGGCCCCTTATTTGTTTCCATTTATTCATAATATGTGATAATTCTGTCTCCAATTCAAATTCGATGGCCATAAGCAGTTTGCGTCTTTTTTGGCCTCAGCAGCAATGAGAATACCCCTCATAGTAGCTTTAAACACATCTCAAATAATATTGATTGAAATCTCTCCCTTTAAATTTAGATCGAAATATCCGGTGATGTGTACAGTTATTTCGTTTTTAATTGTAAGTTACTGAAGTAAAGCCAGTGGAAATTACCAGGCCAGAGCTGCGACTTGACGGTTGGGATATGTAATACTACTGTAATTGGGGGACGGTCTGAGAGAATAATTGGATGAGTGGTAATTATGCTACCCAATAATGGAGTAGAAGACCAAACATAGTCGATTTGGGAAAATGACCTATGAACATAAGAGTAGAAAGAGTAGCCTTTTTTCCTCCACCTTCAGAGCAGGCCAAATTTCTATTAAAGATAGGTTCACAAATATTTCATGCAGGCTTCTTGATGGGTGGGTGGGGCACAGCGTGTTACCCTGCTTCTGTACCATGCTGGGTCCCATGTCATTTAAAGTACCCTAGTATTAATAAGTCACCTTCCATAAATAGCTCCAATAAGCCCATCACATGTTTCACAAATCCATCCTGGCCAGAGTTGGGGGCATATATTGTCGCTACTGTTATTTTGATAGTGGATACCATAAGGACCGCAAAAACATATATATCATCCTTGTGTTTTTCAGTGAGAAGTATCTGGAGACAACTGCATTCTTTAACGGCAATTAAGATACCTGCGGTTTTTTGCTCGTAGCACATGCCTGAATTATTGTAGGATACTAACATAGGCAGAGTTTCTTTCTATCAGATTTAGAAATATGGGTTTCTTGAAGTGCCACCAAGTCAGGTTGGTGCCGTCGCAAGAAAGACTCCACCTTCCTATGTTTTTGCGGGGTGTTTAGGCCCCTTAGATTCCACGTCAAACACTTGAATTGTAAGTATATGTGAGATGTGGCAAAGGGCTAAAAGATATGGACACATTGTTATTATTATAAGCCAAACATAGCATACTTTAGAATTACAGGTAAGATTCCCACCCTCATCGGACTGTCCCCCTAACACCCTGACAGCCCCTCAACATAACTGCTATCAGGTAACACTTCCCCCCACCACCCGAGTCCCACCCCCTCCCAAAAGTTCTCAGGTGTGAATCACAGTTTCTAACTTCTTCCAGGACAAACTCACCCAGCTGCAATCCACTTTTAACCCCTGGAGAAAAAGGTGCTCCCCCATCTGTTACTAAGAACAGATTGATTCCAAAAAAGAAAGACACGCTCTGTCTTGCTGCATTTCGGAGATCCATCAGATCCACGAGTTGTTCCATCCAGCGAAAATCCTCTGCTGAGTCCATTCAGTTAAAAACTATTATGATGAAGATGATTTAGGGATCGGGCCCCTCAGTTGCGACTGCCACATCCAGAACTCGCACCACATCTGTTCATTTTTGGAGGGTTATCCTAGAGAGAGCTTAATATAACTGAATTTCAGTTTCATTGTATCTTATCGCTGCAGAGGCCCTCACTTCCTTGAGAATACGTTATTTTTGAGGATAAAGTGCACAAGCTGCCAAAACATCTCAGGGGTGGGAACCGGGTTCGATTCTTTTCAGTCCAACACTGTGGACCCTGTGAAGCGGAATAACAATAGGTTCCTCTCCAGCTAAGAGATTTGCGAATATCTGGTCTGTGGCATCTTTTAGTTCTGAATCTAAGATCCTTTCTGGAAGATTCCTAATCTGGATGTTGGATCGACATGATCTGTTTTCCAGATCCCCATATTGGAGTTCTACATTATGTGTTATTCTGGATAGGTCTTCCATTGCTATATCCATTTGTTTGCTGTCTTCTTTCAGCGTTTGAATGACTTGTTCATTTAGATCGACACGTTCTGCCAGGGATGTAATTTCTTTTTTGACTTCAGCAAGTAAGTTCCTTATGTCAGCCGTAAATTCTGTGAATTGTGATTGGAAGTTCAAGGTGAACCGATCCTGAAATTCTTGGAAGCTTTCAGTGAAATCTTTCTTGGAGACCGCCATGTTGGGGGATGCTCATTGCTGTATTGTTGAGGAAGGGTACTTTGGCGTGGCTGTGGATCCAGGGAGAGATTTGTTACTTGTCCAGAGATTTTCCAGCGTTTTTTGTGATTTGTGTGGAGGTAGATGTTGCCCTGGTTGACCACATTTATTTCTGCTCCCGACATATATCAGCTGGCGTATGATTCTTGTGAAAATTCTCCCTGGTGCTTCTCCCGGGTGACCTCTCCCAAGAATGATTTATCCGGGCCTTTGTGCCAGAGAAATTATTTGCTAGTAAGCACAGGGTCCGCTGTGGGAGACTCTTGTGGACCCTTTTGTTTCAGAGGCGTGTCCCCTACAGACACCTTCGCTGCGCCTTTATTCCCAGTAGCAAATTGTGCAGCTATATGTCTGGCCCAGACCGGGGCCTGGTTGTTAGAGGGTCCGTGGCGAAAAGTAGCCACTTGATGAGAGGCTGGGGTTGCACCCCTGCTGAGGGTGTGCTGGTTCTGCTTGTTAGTGGGACATACTGATGAATGTGGCAACTAGCTGAGAGTTGATTCTCTATGAGACTGTAAAGGCTGTGCGTGCCGCACCACATGCTTTTCCAGATAGTTCAGCGGTTCCCTTTGCTGATTAAATGAATAGCGAGATTGTTTGCAGCATGCGGTTACCGCAGGATTACATGTGGGATATTGTCTGAAGAAGCCAGCAAACAGTTCAGATAACAAATGGCAATTTAGAACACCTGCATTTAATATAGGCTGCTGGGTGCTGCCCCCCCTTTCCTCTGCATACCTCGGGGAGTTCTCAATACCTTTGGGAGAACTTTGGAACCCTAGGGCAGAGTCTCCCCTCTCATGACAGTTAGATACTGCTGCCGTGAGATTTGTATTAAGCTCCTTGCACTCACGGTTTGTTACTCACACGGTACCTGCTCTGTGAGCGTTTTCAGCTGCCGTTGTTCCTCATTTGTTGTGGAGCAATGTTTTGTCTCTGGCTTTGAGGGATGATGTGTAGAGCATGCGAGCCGGGGCCTACCGGAGCGTCTATGCTTGTTCCGTGCTGATGGTGTGGCTGCAGGGACCCACGTCCAAGGGCGTGGTCAGCCTCTTTGGTTGATAGTGCGGCTGTGCTCAGAGGTGTCTATTAAGTCGCCGTGGTGAGGGGGGACAAGTAACTCTGTTGTTGCTGCCCAAGGGTTAGAAAATATTATAAAGTAAGTCTGGATAGATGATTCAATGTGAAGAGGGAGAGTGCGACACATCTTCCTGTTGGAGTGACTTGTGAGATGTGAGTGAAGAATGTCCTCCATGGTGTTTCTCTTCTGTGTGCTGCAGCCCAAGTATGATGTCATGGAATGTTGATGACAGTGTTCCTTGTTGAGGTATAATAAATGTTCTAATGTTGTCAGTTGGAGAAAGAGCTGAAGGAGAGGAGTCTCTCAATGTTGGGGGTCTTCTTATGCTGTTATATACTAAATAAATCTTAAGTATCACTTACCTGTCTGCGCCAGCCTCTTCATAACAATGGCGACGAGGATGGGATGTCGAGGCCACAGCGGATAGGTGAGAGGAGACCCCCAGCAGCCAGCCACATCTGTTTAGCTCCGGAAGGCCTCTGAGGACCCGCGGAGGAACGGTCTGCACCGCCCCAGAGCCCGGGTGAAGAGGAGCGGCGGCCCCATCCCAGCCAGCTGGAGCCGCAGTTCGCCGGGGGGGCTGCTCCGCACCATCCGTGCGTTGAGCGGGCCCCAGCGCGAACGACAGGACAACCGCTGAGGTCCATCGGCGTGAAGAGACTCCCAGCGCGACCTTACCGCCCTAGAACCCCGGTGAAGTGAGGTGGTGGCTTCCCCCCAGTCAGCAGGAGCCGCGAGTTGCCAGGGGCTGCTCCGCATCGCAAGTGCGTTGAGCGGCCCGTCGCGAGTCGCCGTGGGCTGCTCCGCGTCGCTTGCGCGTTGAGCGGCCCTCCACTGTGAAAGACGGGACGGCCGTCTGGAGCCTCTCCAGTCCCACAAGGAACTGATCCATCTCCACTGGGGCAGACGTGGCGATAAAGTGGGGGCGAGCGGGCCCTGACAGGACCAGAGGCGCGAGGGAGGTTGCTCCGCCCCACTCCTGCGTCGAGCGGCCGCCCACCCTCGCAGGTGCAGTCTGCCGCTGTGCCCCGGGTGTTGAGCGCCCACCGGACACCTGCATCTTTGCCCAAGTAAGTGCAAGTTTTCGTTTCCGCCGCGGATCCTGCACGGGACCCATCCCCACGGTTGTTCGACTTGAACAGAAGGAACCCAAGTCGAGCGAATTTACCGTATTCCCCTGAATAGAGGGTCAAGTTTACCGTAACAGACGTAGAAGGGGTAAATCAAGACTAATTCAGCATTCCTCTGTGTGAAATGCTACTGCAAGTTCTTTGAGGGGGCGGTAACCCTACTGTTGCAGCAAAGAGGGGTTTACAGTGACAGCAAAGGTGTTCCCAGCATCAGATTACCCCAGCATCAGATAGGAAAATCCTTGTATGTCGACCCAGCAGAGAAGAGTTTTTTTTTAGCTACAGCAAGTACATAAAGTCCTTAAATACAAGTGCAACAAAGAAAAAAAAAAAACACTACTCTGAACTAGAATTGCAACTGAAAACATGGCAGCTTTACCCGGCATATCTGGACCACCCATATTTATGCCTACGCCAGGGGCGGCAAAAGTTGCCTGGCCCCAATGGCGCAAGGGTTTTATGCATTATATGAAGGCGGCTGGGGGAACGGCGTATTCCAGCGAAAGGAAGGTAGCGTTATTGCTTCATTTTTTGGGTTACGAAGGCCAAAGAATTTTTGAGACTCTCCCTCATTTGGCAAGTGATGGAAGCGGGGATGAATTGAATGATTTCGAGTCGGCTCTGATGAGACTAGACAAACATTTCAACCCAAAAAGAAGCACGATTTTAGAACGTTACAATTTCCGCATGCGTGTACAAACCCATGGGGAGTCTGTTGAAGACTATGTGACTGCCCTCGTCATCTGGCCCTAACGTGTAAGTTTCAGGGAAGTTTTGACGAGCACATCCGTGATCAATTCATGACACATTGTAGGTCAAACAAGATACGCGAGGAACTGTGGTTGAAGGACGAGCCAAACTTGGACGAGGTATTGGACTTAGCCAAACGAGTAGAACATTCGCTGGCATGTGTCGCCAAGTTATCAAAGGCCGAAGGAGGGGACTCCAAAGAAGCCAGGCCAGAAGTATTGAAGGTGAATGAAGGGAAGAATAAGAGGAAGGGAAGAAACAAACAAAAGGAGAGGAATAATGTGGAAGAAAGAAGAACTCAAGAGTCGACGCAAAGAGAAGAAAAGAAAGATGAGAGATTGTGCTATGGATGTGCCAGTGCGACACATTTTGCTTCTTCAGTAGTTTGTCCAGGGCGGAAGGCGATATGCAATAAATGCAAAAGGAGAGGACACTTTGGGACATGCTGCAAGAACTATCAGTTTAGCCAAGTGAATCAAAGGAAAGTCCTATACGTGAATGAAGAGGAGGAAGGGAGGTCATCAGAAGATGACACCGTAATGACTTTGCAAAATGTCATTGTGAACACTGTCAATGTTGTTGGTAGGGATGATGTCCTGGATGATTGTGAGCGCCCTTATACTGTGTTGACCGTGAATGGATGCAAGGTGTCGATGATGGCTGATTCGGGGTCGAAGATCACGCTGATATCCAAATCCGCATTTGAGGATGAATTGAAGGGGGCAGTGTCGGCATTGTCGGTGCCAGACATTTGTCCAGGGGGATACAACCAAGAAAAAATTGAATTGCTGGGGTATGTCTGGAGTAAGTTTGAATTTAAAGGACGATGCTGTGAAGGGAAGGTGTATGTGACAAAGAAAGGTCAATCCTTGCTAGGATGGAGAGAGCAAAAGAATTTGGGAATCAGATTGGACCCCAACCATCCAGATCAAGTATTACAAGTGTCAGAAGCATGTTCATCACGTAGCAAGTATGTGAGAGAGCATGGGAAGGTATTTGACGAGACATTGGGAAGGGTGAAGGGTTTTCAGCACCAGATATTGTTGAAAAGAGGCAGTGTTCCCACCGTGGCGAAACTCAGGCCAGTCCCTTTTGTGTTAAGGGACAGAGTGAAGAAGGAATTGGAGAAACTTCTTAAATCAGGTGTGATTGAAAGAGCTGGGGGGGTCGAGTGGGTTTCCCCGGTCGTCATTGTGAAGAAAAGTTCAGGGGATCTGAGGCTGTGCGTTGATATGCGCGAGTTGAATAAGTGTGTGTTGGTGGATAGACACCCACTACCCAACATGGGTGAATTGTTGACCATGGTGGGTGGAGGGAAGTACTTTTCTAAACTGGATATGACGTCAGCATATCATCAGGTGGAGTTGGAAGAGGGATGTAGGAAAGTTACGGCGTTTGTGACACATGAAGGAGTGTTTCAATTTAGGAGGATGCCCTTCGGGTTAGCCTCTGCTTCCTCAGTGTTCCAGAAAATCATGGATCGCTTGTTGAAGGGGGTGAAGGGTGTGTTCTGTTTTCAGGACGATGTGTTGGTCAGCGGATTGACATTGGAGGAGCATGACAGGAATTTGTGTAAGGTGTTGAAGATATTCGAAGAAAGAGGAATCACTCTTAAGGAAGAAAAATGCAAATTTGCAGTGACTAAAGTGGACTATTTGGGACATGAGGTATCGGGAAATGGTATCAGACCCAAGGAAGAGATGGTGAATGCCATAAAGAGAATAGAAAGACCTATTGATAAGAGTGAACTACGCTCTTTTTTAGGAATGACGGAGTTTTATCAGAAATTTGTGATAAATTATGCTGATAAAGTACATGAGATGAGAAAAATTCTGAGGAAGGGTGCTGAATTTGTGTGGAACAGTCAGTGTGAGGCGGAATTCAATGGTATAAAAGAAGAGATAAACTTAGCCCAGCCTTTGGGGTGTTTTGACACAAGAAAGCCATCCATCATCACTGTGGATGCTAGTGAAAGAGGTTTAGGTGCGGTGTTATCTCAGAGACAAGGCAACGGGTCCGAGGAGGTGATAGCTCATGCCTCGAGGGGCCTCAAGGGAGCGGAAGTGAGGTATTCCGTTCTCGAGAAGGAGGCGTTGGCATGTTTCTGGGCGGTGGAGCGATTCAAAAACTTTGTGTGGGGTGTAGAGTTCGTAGTTCGGACTGATCATAAACCGCTTAAAGCCATATTCGAGAACAAGGGCCTTGATAAGGTTTCCCGCAGGGTGGCAGGATGGGTCACCAGAATGCAAACACATTGTTTCAAGATGGAGGTTATTCCTGGGAAGGAAAATATATTGGCTGACAATTTATCAAGGATGAGAGTAGTTGATTCTGATGTTGTGGAAGATGAAGAGTTGGAATTAGTGTTCGTTAACACAGATGGTATAGTGTCCAAGCAGGAGTGGTTGGAAGGGATGAGGAGCGATGAGAATATAAATAAAATAATTCTGTATGTTGTTTCCGCCGCATGGCCCAACAAAGTGGAAGTGCCAGAGGGCGCGAGGCCGTATTGGGAAGTGAAGGATGAATTGTCGGTCATCGGTGGGGTATTGTTCAGATGGGGAAGGGCTGTGGTTCCAGTTGGACTGAGGAAGAGGGTGATAGAACTGGCACACAGTGGTCACATAGGAGTTACCAAAACCAAAGGGGTGTTGAGGGAAGACTATTGGTGGCCGGGCTTTGACAGAGAAATAGAAAATTGTTTAGAAAATTGTCAATTTTGTGTCAAGAGTGGGAAGGGATCAGTGGCTAAGAAGCAACCTTTTGTGGACGTGGGTCTTCCGTCCAGGATATGGAGTGACCTTGCCATGGATATCCTGGGTCCTGTGGAATTGGGGTATGGGCGTGGAAAGTTCATAGTCTTGGTGGTGGATCTGTTCTCCAGGTGGGTGAATTATAAAATTGTGAGAGATGTCACTGGAGAAACCATGATAAAGACCTTGCAGGAGATATTTTCCAATGAAGGTCTGCCGGAGAGTTTGTTGACGGACAATGGTCCCCAATTTGTAGGGGGGGATTTCACCAACTATTTAAGGAAATGTGGAGTGCGTCACAAAAGAACTTCATTATATCATCCCGAATCGAACGGTGTTGTTGAAAGGATGAATAGATGCGTGATGGAGAGTATTCGCATGGGGGAAGAATGTGGATTGGATAAGTTGGCTGTAATACAGAATAGGATCTGGGCCCTAAGAATGGCGCCTCATTCAACGACAGGGCTGTGCCCGTTTGAGCTTATGAGGGGCAGGAAACCATATTCCATGGCGTGTCCGCCGTGGCTGGGTAGGAGTAGGGAAACTGATTTGGTTATTGATGAGGTAAGAAAGTCGTTGGTGAGGAAGAAGTCTGAATGGGTGGCGCGTGAAAACCTGAAGAGAGGTAAGAAAGAGTTGCGCGTAGAGTGTGGAGATTGGGTTAGGATCAAGAAAGGAATTGTAAAAAGGAAAGGAGATTCTCTTTATTCGGATCCAGTCAGAGTGGTGGCGGTCATGAAAGGGGCCGTGCGTGTGACTGGAGGGCAAGTGTGGAATAAAGATAGAATTGCTGCGGTCAAGAGAGGGCATATATAGCATGTGCCAGTACTGGACATATTTTAGTGTGTTATTGAGGTCATCAACATGAGACCCTTAAATTATTTTGTGTTATTTAGTGTTATCGGAATTTGGATTATATAAGTGAAGTTAAAAAAAAAAAGGGGGAGATGTGTTGGAGTGACTTGTGAGATGTGAGTGAAGAATGTCCTCCATGGTGTTTCTCTTCTGTGTGCTGCAGCCCAAGTATGATGTCATGGAATGTTGATGACAGTGTTCCTTGTTGAGGTATAATAAATGTTCTAATGTTGTCAGTTGGAGAAAGAGCTGAAGGAGAGGAGTCTCACAATGTTGGGGGTCTTCTTATGCTGTTATATACTAAATAAATCTTAAGTATCACTTACCTGTCTGCGCCAGCCTCTTCATAACACTTCCCTATTCAGCTGCCATTTTGGAATCCTTCAATGTGTTTTCAACATGTTTTGTCCATTCTTTATAAGTATTTTTGGTTGTTGCCTTTTGATTGTTGACTGTGCGCTATGAAGTTATGCTACAAAACAACAAATTAACAACAAAGATGAGGATGATGAGGATGAACAGGGGTGGGGATGTAGCACTTATCATCAGATCTAGCCTGAATACATGGGACCCTAAGGTTGACATGATTACAGGCTCAGAGATCATCTCTATTAAAATAGCTATAAGTGCTGAAACCACCCGGAATGCTCTTCTACTTTATAGGGCCCTCTCAAACGACCCCTCTTTTCCTATCCTTCTTAACAGTCTGCTTCTCTCTTTGCTGAAACCAAATACTAAAATGGTTCTGCTAGGAGACCTTAATCTTTGGTTAGGCAGCGACCCCAACAAAATCGCCAAGACTATGGAAAACACTCTTGATGCCTTAGGCTTTCTCCATCATGTCAGGGTTGCCACTCATAACAAGGGACACACCTTGGATTGGGTTGCCTCCCTTAATGTAAAGGTGGGCAAGGTGGATGTGCAGCCATGTCCTTGGTCAGATCACTTCAGTATTTGCTTTAACACCCAATTAGAATTTTTGAATGAAAAACCCTCCTACCCCAAATCTTATGTTACTAGCAGAAATCGAAAACATTTGAATAAAGATGCCTTAGATTCTTGGGCTGAGTCTCTAATTACAGATATGGGATCCTTAACCAATCCCGAAGATATGTCAGCCATAATGATAAATTCGTCAGAGACAATCACAGAGAAGTTGACCCCTTCTAAAACCAAAATGAAAACAATAGAGCATAAAAACAACTGGTTTTCTAAGGATCTGTTAGACATCAAAGCCAAGAAAAATAAAGTTTATCATCTATGGCGAAAGGATAAATCTGATAGTAACTTAGAAGCTTATAAAATCTACGCTGCCGTCTTTAAAAAAGCGGTTATATCAGCAAAAAAGGAGGCTTTAAACAACAGAATTATTAATGCAAATTCCAACTGTAAGGAGCTCTTCAAAATCTTAAAAGAACAAACACATACCCTAGGACCGACACAAGACCTGATTGTTAAAAATAAAGAATGGTGTATCGAAATTCAATCAGCCATGTCCACTAAATTAGAAAACATTAAAGAAACTATTGAGATAAAAAAAACTTGCCCTGAATACAATAGGTCAGCAAAAAAAGTTACATTGACAGATAGTTAAGGAGAAAGATCTACCTATATCTAACTTTACTCTGATTTCTGAGGAAGAATTGGCAAAAACCATTAGTCAACTCAAAAGCACAAGCTACAAAGGAGACCCTTGCTCCTCCATCATAATAAAGGAGTGTCTACCCATCTTAATTCCAGCACTTACGAAATTTGTGAATGCCTCATTTCAGACAAATCTAGTGCCTGATAATTTAAAAAATGTGTGGCTTACACCCGTACTGAAAAAGCCTAATTTGTGCCCGCTAACACCTTCCAACTACAGACCGATTACAAATACTGCTTTCCTTTTGAAGATTCTGGATCGAGTCGCATATAATCAGATTTCTGTATTTTTGGAACAAAATCAAATTCTGCACAAATATCAATCAGGCTTTCGTATCAACCATGGCACTGAGACAGCTCTTGTCACCCTTAAAACTCATTTTATTCAACGGATGAATAAGGGCAAGATCTCTTGCTTGATGATTATAGGCCACTCTGCGGCTTTTGACCTGGTGGACCACTCCATTCTGTCCACCAGGTTAAGAGAGAATGCTTATTTCTCTGAAAAGGCAATCCAATGGATATCATCTTTTTTGAATGGTAGACAGAGCAGAGTGGCCAGCGAGTTAGCAGAAGCGGACCCTATGCTTCTATGGTATGGAGTGCGTGTCAGCTTGTTTTTATAATATCTTTATGATCCCCTTCTTCCAGATGCTGGAGGAGGAGGGGATCATATTTTCGAACTACGCAGATGACACGCAATGTGTCCTACCCATCTCAGGTTTTCACCAAAAAGATGAAACTTTTATAAATAAAATCTATTTTAAAACCCAAAATTGGATGGTCTCCAACAGGCTGGCCCAGAACAGCGCCAAAACTGAACTTCTGCTGGTGGGTGCTCCCAGTAAACTGGAAAAATTGGGGGTGATCTTTAAGAGCTTCACCCTAGATAATTGTGTTATTGAGATCCTGCATAAGGTCAAGACTCTAGGCGTGTACCTGAATAAACATATGAATATGGAGGCCCAGGTGAACAATCTTGTCTCGTCATCCTCATACTTAATTAAACTCTTCCGCCATCTTCGTCCATTGGTTTCTGAGAAAAATGCAGAAACACTGGCTAGGGCCATTATTGGCTCAAAATTAGACCATGGCTGTAGCCTATTGGTGGGTATCCCGAAGGCAGAGATCCAACGCCTCCAGGTGATCCAGAATGGGGCAGTGAGAGTGGTGAAGGGCCTGGGCAAAAGGGAGCATGTCTCAGAAGCCAGAAGGAGCCTTCACTGCCTCCTGATTGGGGCAAGAGTCCTGTTTAGACTCCTTCTCATTACCCATAAATGCATTATGGGGCAAATGCCTCAGTACTTGAAGGAAGCCATCGTTTTAAAAGCTAAGACGAGGTCACTAAGATCGGATAACACTAATACTCAAAGTGCCTCGGAGTAACTCCAACAAGGCTAGACAGGGCGCATTTGAAGTAGCAGCTCCCACTGCATGAAATGCGCTACCGCCTACCCTTAGAACATTAGTTTCAACGGAACTGTTCAAGAAGCAGATGAAGACCCTGCTCTTTGCATAGACAGCTGTTTTAGTCATTCTAGCCTATGCCCTGTCATACACTGAGCTTGTTTTGTGCTCATTCAGTATGTTTTTCTGTATGTTAGTCTGCGCCCATCAGCCTATGGGTACCAGGTGCGGGTTACAAATACAATAACGTAACATAACATAACATTTGGGAGAGGGGATTCTGACCCGTCTCCCAAAGGAGCTGGACTGTATCAACCAAATAGCAGTAGCTCTCCATATTTGATCATGCCTGGGCATGTATGGATGGTCTGGGCTTTAGATGAAAGGCCCCACATGTGATATCTGCTGTGGACTGAGAAATGCAGATGGATATAGATATATTTTACATGGAAATATTGTGCTGCCCTGACTGAAAGTAGTAGCAGCAGCAATATTCTTTATTTCAAGTAAAAAATAATAAAACAGAAGCCGAACAATACAGTCAATACATTGCCTTTGCAAACCATCCATCACATAATTCAAATTCAAGAGCCTAATCAATACTAATCCCATAAATAAATAATGATGATCGACCCTACAAAACCCTACAATTTAATAATAATGTAATTCCATGTTATTTTGTAATTATCTATAATACTTAATGCAGCAGAATACATTTCACTACACACAACTGTGCATAATAATCTCGTGCACACATTAAACTGAAAAATGGCCCCCTGCTTGCTCTAACAAAAGACTGAGTAGGCTAAGGATCCAGGACACTGCCTCACAATACAACTTGGCATCCTTTGTCACTCCTTTTTTTTTCAAGAGAAAATTGCTGCGATAGGATTGCTTTTTTCCTCTCCTACATTTTGACAATTGCACAATGAAGGGTAAACAAGAAGTGTTGAAACTGGCGAGATCTCCTTACCGTTCTTTTTTTGCATTTCACAGCGCAAAACGTTCACACAGCAGACAAGACTTACAATGAATTCTTGTGGAGTCCACCTGCTTTAAGTAGGTTCCAAGAACATGCAGATTCTAATGCATACCTGTCAACTCACAAGCTTTGTTGTCACAGTCCTGCAATCAGGCAACTCACCCGCTAAGCCCCTTGCAAGCCCATACATTTCAATGCGCTCCCACCCGCCAATCACAACATCGGGGCAATCCAATGTCGGTATGCCAGCATGAAAATCTCATGTTGGCGAAAACACGAAAACCTTTTTTTTTTTTAATGTGAAGCAAAATGGCAGGCAGAAAAGAAACTCCCATTGCATGTCCCCACTCTGTCTGCAAAAAATGGCTAACATCCCCCGAAACGTGAAAATGAATGTTAAACCTGACGTAGCCCTACTGTGCATGATTTGAACATCTGTTTTTACAATCTGTGGGACTCCTGGTGTGCACCTTAGCACCATTCACAGAAAAGACATCATTAATTCCCTTGCATTGTCTTACAAATCACCATCACAAACATACTGGGAAACTAACCAGAAGAACCTTGCGGATTCTGCTTTGCTTTAATTGTTCTCGCTAGTTCTATGCAATGATAGTTTCGGTCTGCTGATATATGTGTGGCATCCATCTTCCTGCAGGCACAACCTCTGGTCTAAGCCCGCACCAACCATGTCGTTTTCTGTTATTCTTGTAAAAGGTTCACACCTATTCCACTGCCGAAGAGTTCCTGAGTAACCCTCAAACATCCTTTACATACTTGGCGAACAGGAGGGCGAGAGAGTAGCATGCAGACCAGAACATTTACCCTGGGTCATTGGCAAAGCCAGATAGAGCATGGAAGCTCCTCCTGGCCACTGTATGGTGAACCAGTGATTAGTCTGTTGTTGCTCTCATAATTAGAGGCAGACAAGAAATGGTTTTCTTTCCTTTGAACACATTTACAGTTAATTGCATTGTACGTGAGAGTTTGATTTAAACACAAAAAAGTCAAAACAAGCATTCACACTTTTTGAAAAATGAAATAGCAATTGTTCTACGTTTTCTGTATTTTGGACAAATGTGCATTACCTCAAAAGTGTTGGCTTAAAAAATAAATGGGTCTCATTACAGGTTGGGCAGTGTTTGTAGAATGTGTCAGTATTACTGTATACCGCTGCATTACCGCCCTGCCCAACTATCAGTTTCGTGAAAAGTTGGAGGCTTGAGCTGGAGGTAAATCCACCAACATTCCGTCCAATTCCACTGAAATCCCCCATTGAGTCTAATGGACTCAAATAAATGGGGACGAACACCGCCTACCACCACGTGTAAACCGGCGGTAATACCGCCGGTCCAAGTGGCAATAATGGTAATGCCATTTGCCGGTATCTGGGAGGATTTACCACCCAAATCCCACCAAACTCTGAATGAGGCCATTGTGAGCAGTACATTTAATTGTCTACATACATACGGGACACACATAATCAATATATATGTCGTTAGATACACAATAAAAGATTGGAAGAGAATTAGTTGGTCTGTATTGCATTGTGGTGAAATAAAGAGAGAGGAAGGACTACATAAAGAAATGACATACTTATTATATCTCCAGCTGAAGGCTCATCAGGCTTGGGTGTATGAGGTGGAGTGACCGGATGCCAAGGAATGCCTGTGAGGAAAAATAGATTGAAACCCATTACAAATATAGATTACACAATATGTTTTTTATTGATTGATTTCATTTATGGCTTACCTATATGTTATTGGTGTTCATCTATAGTCTTTAAAGCAACAAATGGTGCGTTTTACAAGAGTATCTTTATAGAAACATAGATGCTTACAGCAACTGAGAAAACCTGGACAGTGCAGCATTCCCATACCGCAATAACGGCGGCAATTGTCAATGTGTCATTTACAGGAAGGAATTGTGGGATTAATCCCATTTAAGTGGAATACTACTAACTCAATGAGTGAAAAGACGCACTATTGCATTGGGTAAGTTAACCAGTTCTTGTGTAGGACTAATTTATATGATGAATAGTACTGACATGATGGTTTGAATATTTTCTAACAGGATACCTCTTTTTCTTGTTTCTTTCTTGTTTTCTTCTTGTCCTTCCCACTTTCTCCCTCCCCATATGACGAATTGATAATGATTGCATTTTCTTATTTCCCATATAATCCTCCCCAATACCAACCCTTATTTTCTGTCACTATATCTGCAATTGCATGTTATGCTGATTAATGACAACTATATGATTTCGATTGTTACAAAAAATGTTTTTCAATGGTTGAATTTTTGGGCATTGGGGATGCTAACATGTCAATGTGATGTATACCCTATGTTTTGTGAACAGCACAGTTTCACTGCAAGTTGTTAATTCTGTCGTGAATACTAGCCCAGATTTGAGAAAGGCTCTGCTGAGCCGAAACATGTGTTATCATTAAGGGCACCTTTACGGAATAAAGTACAAACAACTTTGACTAACTGGCGCAGAGTTCTGGAGTTAATTTCTATTAACTATTAATTAACGGGTTAGGCTTTATACCGTTGTACTCCAGAGAACTGCGACACTCTTTCATACATGGACTTACTTACATGGACTTACTACAACCAAGAAAATTATTTTCTATAATTTGAACATTGTGGTCATCAAGATATTTTGGTTGATTAACGAGTCGCCCAGCAGACCAGCTGTGCAAAAAGCCAAACCCTTCTACTTTCCCATATCTTGCCCTCATGTTACACAGGCCCACCATGGTCTCTGATGGCTAACATGAGTCATGGCTTGCAGGAAGGACATGCACACAGGCCAGCCAAGACTCTACAAACAGTGGTTCACCCACACTTGAAGAAATATCCCTATTAGGCGTCATGAATGTTAGGGGACCTCAGAGGCCTGGGTCGCCTGCACAGGAGTTCCTACTCGTTAGAGACGCTGAGGATCCTGAATGCTGGAAATCTTTATAGCCTTGTGTCTGTGAGCACTTGCATCAAAGATGCCAAAATAACAGTCAGTAGCGGAGCAGGCGTGGAAGGTGGGGAATTCATTCACCCCCTCCGGGTTCCTCCTCCACAGACTGGTGTGCCAGCCCCTCTGCCACTTACCCGCCTGGTAAACATGTGCTGAGCTGTGTGCAAGTGGAGGAGGTGAAGTGAGGAGCAGCACACAGGCACCTTTCTTTGCCGACACAAGCATCCTGGTGCTTTACATTGGTAGTCTTGGCATTTGTAGGCACCATTTATTTATTACAGCTTTTAATAAATCGCGAACCAGGTGCAAAATGTATCAGAGCGCTGTACAATAAAAGGTATAAAATAAAGACAAAAACATTAGATAGAAAAGCGCTTAGAAACTGTGAATCCAAAACCAAGTCAATTATATTTTTTAGAGCTCAAAATACCAAAAAGAAATATGAGTTTCAGGAGAACATGCTTTTGAATGCAAACAACTAAATGCTCTAAAAGACTAAATTCCAAAACCAGGACTTTAAAACTTTCCTAAATTTTAAATAATCAGAAAAGGTCTGTATTTCCAGGGAAGTGCATTTCAAGGAGTTACTGCAGCACTTGAGAAAGATCTCTTGCAAGAGGCTGCCAGACGAAACCTCGCAACCTCAAGTCGTACTAGCTCTTGGCTACGTAACCCCCCTAGAATCCCCTGAGATCTTCAATGTCTCAGCTCGATAGAAAGGGGGAGACAGATGAATGGCTTTGTAGGTAATCAAATCAATGTACAAGAAATCCTTGCTTGTAATGGAAGCCAATTTAAACTTTTAAAAATAGGGGTGATTCTATCAAACCTCACTGCATCACATGTTAATCTGGCAGCAGCATGAAACACAGCTTTCAGGGGTGACAGTGACGATTGGGGAAGCCCCACCAACAAGGAATTACCAAAATAAATCCGGGACAAATCTAAAGATTAAACCAACAACCGAAAGTGAGAAAAAGAGACAAAAGATGAAACAGGCCTCAAAGTAAATAATCTGATTTACCTACATAATTGATATGGAGAATCATAGACAGACATCAATCCCAAAGAAAACCCAAATATTTAGCATGGGTTGAAAATCTAAACTGTACGCCTTTAATATTTGCTGAAGCCAACCACATGCCAATAGAAGATGATGAGGCTGAATGAGAAAACTGCAAAAACTATGTTTTGGAAGGGAGGGTTCAATTTAAAAAGAAAATGGGAGGCCATCCAATCTTCAATAACAAGTAAACTGTTTTGGCAGCAATACATGTCTCCCTCTGACAAAACCCTAATAAAAAGCTGAGTGTCATTAGCATACTGAGGCAAATTCACATTTGTTTTGCAACCAGCTCCCCAGTGGCTCCATATATAAATTAAAGTGCAAAGGTGACAGGATTGACTTCTGGTGAACTCGAAACGGCACATGATAAAGGCCATAGTGGGCCTACCCGAGGGATACCAAATGCCACCTATTGGCCAAGCAGGAATTAAACCACTCCAAAACCTGACAACTGATACCCACAGGTGGCGATAGAGTGTCAAAAAGGACCTCATCATCAATTGTATCAAATGCAGCGGATAGATCAAGGAGAAGCAAAGGCAGGAGTTGCCATCATCCAAAATACTGTGTAAATCATCCAAAATATGAAGTGTGACAGTTTTAGTGCTGCAACCCTGCCGAAAACTAGGGCTGTACTGAATAGCATATTTAGTATTCGGCCAAATACCGAATAGTTTCTCAACTATTCGACCGAAGCAGAATATGAAGCCGAATAGTTGCTTTATTTAATAAATCATGTTCCAAACTTCAGAAAACACACTTATTTAAAAAAAAAAGCACCATTTTAAATGCATTCTATACTTTTATTTCTCTACATTGTAATTAATGTAGCATCTTTATTTAAAGTATAAAAGTCAGAAAAAAGCAGATTTAACCAAAATGAAGGAACCAAATGTACAGAAGATTGTTGCATATTCCGTGCCAGTTAAAGTAGGAGACTTCACAAATGCAAAAGGACTGCAAAGTCGATGCGGTCTAGATACGAAATTTCTTTGCAGCTCACATAGAAATGTATAAAATGGTTCATGTCGGCTCATGCAGGACACAGAGGAAATCTAAAATGCGTGAACTCCATCTCACAACTATTCACCACACCCAAACAAATGCTGCTCACCTTTCACTTATCCTAGCCACTCCTTCTCGCCAATACACAAACATATGCAACTTATCATTCCTGATAAAATAATCAGATAATGTTAAACTCGGGACTCAAGTCCTTAAAAAAAGAAAAGGGCGGACTATGACGTACGCAATGGGAAGTGACATGACAGGAAGTGAAAGTGTCTATGCACATTTCTTTCAGTTTGTTTTTTACAACTGAAAAAAGTGCACATTGCATATAAACATTCGCCAAAAGAAAAGATTTTCCTGTATTATTGCAGGCTAAGTGTACAAGATGAGCACCTTTTATGTCTAAGAATTTGTAACAAAACATGTCCTAAAGAGCAGATTACAATATAAGATTTTTTCAGCTTTGTGATAGCAATTTGTCTGGTCTAATTCTATTCAGTTTTGCAAACTGAGTTTCATGTTGCATTGTATTCAAATGAGAATGTCAAAGTATTCGGCAAGAGCCGAACAGCAAGAAACTATTCGGCCGGAACCAAATAGCTTTTTTTCAGCTGGAATTCGGCCGAATACTTACTAGAAGCCGAAGTTTGGTACACCCCTCCCGAAAACCACACTAAAATGTTTTTAAAAAGCTGCTGTTCAGTTAATCACTGATTCATTTGGACAGAAAAACTCTTTCAAGAAACTTTTCATGAAATGGCAATGAGATTTCATGCCGCAAATTACTAAAAGAATCAACATGACGAAAGTGCATAACATTGAGCATTCTGGCATACTATGGGGCACAGCCAGCATGAACACATGCTGTACAGGGTAATTGCTGCAATTATTGTGGGTACAGGCATCATGAACATGCATTTTACCATGGCAGTGCTGGCATGTATTGCGGGCACCATTATGAAAGTGCTTTATTGTACCAATAATGGTGTATAATTGGGTAAATGCATCATGCACATGTGTGTTACAGTTGTAGTTCTGTCATATATTGCAGATACAAGCATCATGAACCTGTGCTTCGACACTGGCAGTGGTGGCATATGTTGTGGGCACCATCCTGGAAGTGTTTTACAGTGGCAATACAGTCACATATTGGGGCTCAGGCAGTATGAAAAAGTGTTTTACAGGCCAATGCTGGCATATATTGTAGGCACACACACACGTGCTTCAGAGTGGGACTGCTGGCAAACATTGTGGGCACCATCTTGAAAGTGCTTTGTAATGACAGTACAGCCATATATTTGGGCTCAGAAGGCATGAGTAAGTGCTTTTACAAAGCCATTCTGGCATATATTGTGGACATAGGCATCATGGACCTGTGCTGTACGGTGAGAATACAGTGATAATCTTGCCATTTATTTTGGTGACAATGTTGCCATTGATTTTGGGCACAAGCATCTTAAACATGTATGATACTTCTGTGTGCTGTTGGTGATCTGGCATCCATCTATTGAATTTTCTCATGTGTTACCCTGAAAAAAACGATTATAAATTGTATGGCTTTCTTACACTGTTTTTCTAACAAAATGCCCTATAAAATACATCATTTATGTTATGTTATCTTGCATTTCTATATCGCCTACAGCCATAGTTCATGCCGTCTATGCGATTTTGCCTTTTAGAGAGGCAAAGGATAATTATGATAGAACATTGAGGGCCCGATTCTTATGTAGGCGCAGTGAGCGTGCTAAATAGGATGCTTCACTGCGCCTTTTCTTGACGCCCAGGCACCACGAGCATTCTCAAGTGGGTCTGGGTGTCATCGCAGAGCACAACACTGTCCTGGCTGCTATCTGCCCATTTCTTTCGAGCACGGGCGGATTGCAAAATCTCGGCAGCACTTTCGTGAAATAACGAGGGATTCGTAATTTTTTACGAAAGTGCTGCGACGATCATAACAGTCTTGTGCTTTCTTGAGCTGCCACTGAGGTTAATGGGAAGCACACGAAGGTCATAACAAAACCTTTCATGAAGTAATGCAAGGCCATATTATTTTTACAGCTCTGAGCAAGGAGTGTCTGTGTGAGCGGGCGCTGTGGGGGCATCAGAGAGCCGCATTGTCTGAGCGCAGCCATCATCATCACTGAAAATGCCAATACAGCTAATGCCTGCAATCTCTTTACCCAAAAATCTGTGATTCTTGTGGCACTCCTCCCCAAGAACGATACCAATTTGGTGCCGTAATTCGGCGCCAATTTCAGGCTTGTCCAAAAGTGGAGGAGTGCCACAAGAATAGGCATGCCAAATGCCACATAATGAAAGTGCCGGTTGCTAGGTCAGACCTTCCTAGCAACCAGCACCCATATTCCGAAAGTGCCGCATTCATTCCGACTTTGGAAGAATGCGCCACCTTCAGAATAGGTGTTAAGAAATGAAAAGGTTGCTAACGTTTTATGCAGCCTTTTCGCTACTTAACACCTTGATGAGAATCGAGCCCTCGGTAGTGGTAGGGAGGAGCAAAGTCGGGTAGATAGTTGGGATGAGGGCGAGGGATAGATAAGGTGCTCAGGAAGGCACGGGTAGGAAAAGATGGAAGAGCTATGTGCACAATTGAACCACATTTATCGTGGGATTCAACTGTATTCTATGGGGCGCAGTGCCGAAAGCAGAGATAGCTGGAGAAGAGGTGTTCTATGCGCCAGGGGGTATGTCTGGGGACATTACTCACTGCATGGTGACCTGAAGCATGTTGAAGCCATGCCCAAGAATACACAGGTGGCAAAGCCCTTGTACTTCCTTCCTTAGGCCCCCAACAACATTTGCCAGGGGTTGTATGACAGAAATCCGAATTTACCAATATTTGTGAAGGCTCCCTGATAAGTGAGCAAAAAACCCTCAAATGTTTTGGTTTACTCATTTATGATATGATATGATATTTATTTATATCGCACTCGTACACAAGTGTTCTATGTATGTCATGATTACCAAAACTCTAAGCTTCTGCACAAAGTGGTTAAGAACAGCAAACCTCTCTATGGCCAAGCTGTGGTCAGACGTCTGAGCCTTCCACAGTGGACATGGTGACTCAAGGCATGTAGAAACCATGCCCACAAAAAGGCAGTGTCCAACGCCCCTCTGTTACCTCCCGTGAGCCATGAACAGCCACGTTCTAGGGATTTCAACCACAGCTTCGTTGGGAGCACAAGACCCAGTCCGGTCTTCCCATAATTATTATTATTATAATTATTACAATTGGCTATTTATGACGTGCTTAATACCCAGAGGTTTCTAAGCGTGGACCTGGGGATCGAACCTGTGTTGCTCTGCGTCGTCTTGCTTTCAAGGGGAGCGTGTTGCCCACGAGCTATCTTCCTAGAGGTTGCCGAGTGCTGCTAGGGCCTTTAAGGTAATGATTATATTGCTGTGTGAGGCAGCAATCCCCTTAGACTGAGGCTGAAAGCTTCTGGGAGTTAATGTGCATAATCCAGCATTTATTTATTTATTTATTTATTTATAGTTTTATAAAGCGCAAACTAGACAAGCCAGTGTATTTCAGTGCTGTACAATCTATAGTAACAAGGGTATCGCGTTGATACACCTGTGTATGGGCGCGATATAAATAAAATATCATATCATATCACCAACACCCGTTTTTTTGAAGACATATTCAAAGTTATTGTGCTTCCACAACACCACCTGAGTGACAGGTCTGTGCCTGCATATGAAAGAATTCTGGGCACTTTTGGAGGCGCTGGAGCAGATTTTGGGGACAAATGATCAGGGAGTCTGCCCCATGCTCTGATTGCCTGACAAACGCTATTCTTTGCCAGATGGACAGTGTCCTAATGGTCAAAAATCCCAACAGGCCACACCGGGGTTGGGTACTCTGTCACCAACCAGTCGTTGAAATGGGTGGCTATGAACAGGAACTGAGCGCCACGACTTTTATTTTCTACTGTTAAGAGTTCCACTACTTTCTAAAACCATTTGCACCGTTGAGAAAACTGTTATTTTCCTCTTACAACTTTAAATAGCCAAGGGTTTCTCCCATTCCACTGAATTGGGTTTTGGGGAAACAATCGACGTCACAGGACTATTGTTTTTCTTTACACGTAAGCCATTATAAAATGTCATATTAGTGTTGGCAAAAAAATGAAACAATAAATCTTCTGCAGACGTTTCCTATCATTTCTAGAATGTTTAGGGGAAACCCTTTGAAATTCATCACAGATGTCACATCTAAAATGAAATCTGTTTCGCTCAAAGATACAAAAAAAAGAAAAGCAATCCAGGAGGAGTCCCTTCTACAGCCCATTGGACCCTTGGCAGTCTAGCTGAGCATCCCGTTGGTTTGTGACTATAAACATGGTGGCCCTGTATGCTTCGGCTCTAGTGCCACTGCTCCTAGTGTTCATTGCCTCTCTATTGCCTTTATTGTTTACGGGGAGATGATGTACTGCTCCGTTCCGTCCTTTCTCTTGTTATCATCAACCCATCAGGTCGGCTGCCCTCCTCCCCTGCCCAATATGATATCCTTTCACCCGCAAAGAACATTCGAGCAGCTTGATGTAGGGCTATGCTATTCACTGCCATGGTAATGTGAGCTGGCACCCACACGTGCGGTTCCACGCAGCCACCGCTGCCCGCTACTCTCTATGCTGCATTCTACATCTGTCTTAAACCAAAGGCGCACGCTTCTCAACACACCAATGCAGTGAAGTTCCCAGTCAGCCTCTCACACCTGTATCTAGTCAGGAGAGGAGAAGAAAGAGAGAGAGATGGTCCTATATAGGCGAGTGGGAAGAGTGCGGGTAGGATGCCTTTTTAGCAGGGATGTTGCTAGGTTTGTAAAAGATCGGCCCTATGCTAATGTCGGGACAGTCGGGACTCGGGGCTAGCTAGCCGTTTGGTTGTAGCCCCTAAGCTTCTATCTCGGGGTACAACCCAAAGACCCAGGGCTACCGCCCACCAGGTCCCACCTAGCAATGCCTCTGCTTTTTAGTCTCATGTGTATTACTACACTTTTCAGACCATTCTATGCCTTGTTACCCATTGATCAGGTGTCTTGTTAGGAGATATAATGTGCTGTAAGAGTATGTCATGTTATTTCAGGCCATACTATGACAGGGCACAAACTCAGTGGCCCTCATTACGACCCTGGCGGAAAGTAACTGACCCGACCGCCATAGCGTAAATAGCGTT
Organism: Ambystoma mexicanum; assembly: GCF_040938575.1. Classification (NCBI taxonomy): domain Eukaryota; kingdom Metazoa; phylum Chordata; class Amphibia; order Caudata; family Ambystomatidae; genus Ambystoma; species Ambystoma mexicanum. The sequence goes on along the minus strand of NC_090933.1, from coordinate 419,279,936 downwards.
TCCGCCATTGCACGATGGAGTAAAGTGCGGCTAATTCTGACCCATCGGGCACGAGCATTACGCCATGGCGGAAGTGCAAAGTCCGCGATGGCGGAAATCTCCCCAAAACGCCCCTCACCGCCGTCGTACGGCGCCCTAGGTGCAATTCCGCCACCCATTATAGCGGTCACCGTACTGAGCGCTAATCGCAAAATACGGTGACCGTAAATATACGGAAACGGAAGTAAAAACATGGGGCCGGAACGGGAAACAGCACGCCGTACACCCATAAAATCAGAATCCCAACACAACCATTAAAAATCCGACCCTGAGACACATCCCAACCCGTTAGCCACCCTAGTTAAAACAAACAAAATGGGAAAAGTTGCCAAAAAAGCGTGCGACCGCAAGCGGCAGGTCCACTTCTCCCATGAGGAACTCACCGTGCTCACAGAGACCCTCCAGGAGAATGCTGGCGTCGTCTTCTCGACGCAAATGACCAGGACGGCACTTGCGAACAAGAAGGCCATATGGGCCCTGGTGGCACAGCGGGTAAGTGCGGTGGGGACCGCACCCCGCAACCCACAGCAATGCAGAAAGCGATGGGACGACTTGCGGATACGCGTACGGAGCATACTATCAGCCAACCGTAACATTGCCACAGCTACCGGGGGAGGATCGGAATCACCCATCAAGTTGACCCCCTGGGAAGAAATCTGTGCCTCCACCATTGGAATGGAGAGTATAGAGGGAGTCGGAGGGATGGAGAAAGGAGTGCAGACATCCGAAGAATCAGGTAGGTGGGCCAAATAAAACAATGCTAAATCCACAATGTCCAATCATGTGAAGTACCATGTGTCCACATAGTGCAACAGAAACACATGTCCAGGAGAACGTCCACATACATAGGCCTGATAGCGCACTTTAAAAGTCACATAAAAATACATAAATAATTGAAAATCCTAAAAACGCCCTCTACACGTGCAGCATGCACACCCTAACTGCAGGCTGCAAAACAACTGCATCCTCAATCCACACAGAAATGAAACCACCTCCAAGGCCCTGACCCAAATCACCCTCAGGTACCACCCCAATGCATGTGACACATTGCCATTCCAATTTCCACAGACCCATGAATAACGCTCGCCCTCCTTTACTCCACCACAGGGTCCGAGTCAAACGACGAGCTGCAGGACACCCCTACCAGCACACCTGCAAAGAGGGCCAAGACCAACGGCCAAAGACCCTCCACCTCAGCTGCATGGATCAAGAAACGGCAGCAGCACAAATCAAGTGGCAGCACACAGGAGGGGACTTCAACAGGCACCCCAGCAGCCAGCATGCCCACACCAGCAGCACCACAGGTCCCCCCAATGGATGCCACAGAAGGCACTGCTTCTGATGGCAGCAGCACCATAGGTGACACTGCATTAATGCCAGCATGCTCCGACACAGACAACGGTGCTGTCGATGTAGGACCCATCCATGACCTGTCACAATCCCCCTGTTTGTTTCATCCCGTACACCATGAGGATACCACGCAGGGGCACCCACAAGACGACGACTGGCCATCCCCCACAAGCCCTGTGGCAAGGCAACATGAGTTGATCAGCCCCTCTGTGACACCACCGCTAATGGCCATGGCCCAGCAGAGGCAACAGTCCCTCGACCAGGTGATCGTGCAACAGCAGCAACTGGCCACGCTCCTCAAGGAGCATGCTGATGAATGTGGGGCATCTAAGGCAGCCATAGAAACATCTACTGAGACACTTAGGGCACAAATGGAGCGAAGTACAGAGACACTAAGGGTCCAAATGGAGAGAAGCACCGAGAGCCTGAGGGGGGAACTGCATGAGACGTCCAAAGACGTATGTGGTGAACTTGCCGCTGTGCGCCGTGTGCTCACTGAGCTCTCACAAACCCTTAGGGACATGCATGGGCGTGAGCAGGCAGAAACATCATCCGTTGCAAGTTCCGTCCAGGGCAGCCCCCAACGTAGATCTGGGAGGAACCTGCGCTCCACAGGCAGGGGTGCCCCTGATACCCGGAGAGGGGGCTTGCAATAGCGTCTGCCCACTGACAATGAGCATCTTTGGACACTGGTGTTCGGGGGGGAGGTAGGAGGGTGGAGGAGGGGTGTTGGGCTTTCTTGGGTTGCGGGTCGATGGGGTGTGTAACATAATTTCACATATGCTATAAACATTACATAATCATCCAATGAGATGTGTGGACATTGTTCCTTGTGTACGAGGCCTTTATAGGCGTACAGTCCACATTGTGCATGTTCCGGACACACACAGTGCCACAAGTCCCGTGTCCATGCATCAGCCACCAGGCGTGAGTGCTAGAAGCATGAATCTATGATATTCTGACGAATTTCACGGGCCTCCTGTGCCTCGCGGACTCCTTGAGGTGCTGCCACATCCCCAGCCTCATCATGACCATCTTCAGGTGCTAGCAGTTCTGCGTCAGGGGGCATGGGCACATTTCTACGTACGCACATGTTGTGTAGCATGACACATGCCATGACTATCTTTGCAACCTTCTCATGGCGGTACAGGAGTGCCCCGCCAGAACTGCTGAGGCAGCGGAAACGAGCCTTCAGTAGGCCGAATGCCTGTTCTATGACTAGACGGGTACGTGAGTGGGCATGGTTGTAGTCCTCCTCATGCTGGTCCTGTGGGTTCCGGAGTGGTGTAAGGAGCCATCTCTTCAGTGGATACCCGGCATCACCTGTATGTGGACAAGAAAGGATGTTTGTGGGATGACATTGCTACGTACGCATCCCCCCCCCTTCCTGCCAGGTCATTGCCGCATCACATACCCCACATTATCATGCATGGATTGAGACTCACCGAGTAGCCAGGATCTGTTCCCTGCGTGTCGCTCCATATAGCGTGGTATTGTAGAGTTCCTCAAGACCATAGAATCATGGGTTGATCCAGGAAATCGGGCACAACAATGTGTAAAGATCCTGTTGGAGTCACACACCATTTGTACATTAAGAGAATGATATTGTTTCCGGTTGCGGTACTGGACCTCCATGGCATGTGGGACAACCAATTCCACATGGGTGCAGTCGATGGCACCAATGCAACCCGGTATGCCGGCAAGTGCATGTAATCCCACTTTTGTGTTTGTAATCTCCAGCTCCGAGCGTGGTAATGAGATGTAGTCGTCTGAGTGCTTCAGGAGGGCATCGAGCACTTGCAATAGTGTCCGTGAGAACAGTGGCTGTGAAATGCCATGCAACTGTCCGACTGTGTGCTGGTAGGTGCCTGTGGCCAGGAAGTGGAGTACAGACACCACCTTCAGTAGGGGTGGGATGGCGGTTGGGCTATCTATCATGCTGACAAGGTCAGCGTGTGTCATGTCCACAATGGAGATTATGGTGTCCCGGTCCAAACGGTAGAGGGTGTGGATCTGCTCAGCAGTGAGGTTGAACGGATGTGCTCGGAGGCGTGGGATTGCAGGCTGCCTGCGTGGTGGTAGTGGCTGTGCTGGTGGGCCTTGCTGGCCCTGCCTTGCCCTCCTCCTCCTCCTGCGTCTCCTCTGTGCGGCCGGTTGTTGTAGTAGTTGGTGTTCGTCTTCTTCTTGGAGTTGGAGTACTTGCAGTGCTATCAGGTCCCCCAGGCCCAACATCGCTAGTCCTGCCGGTAGCATTTTGGAGTGGGTGTGGTTGTGGGAGGGGGTTGGGTGTGCAATTTATGTGTTTTCAGGCTGTATAGCCTCCACCTGTGGTGATTCATTCCACCTGTGCCAGCTGCAATCCCCTTTGGGCGAGCACTGTACCGAGGTTCACCGACGGGCGGGGCGTCCCATTTGTGAGTGAAGCCAGTTGCCATTTTCACACACTGCCGCACTACATGGATGAATTTGTGATTTCAAGCGGTCACAGATGCCTTTTCGACGTGATGTTGCAAATGAGGAATTCGAAGGACAGCGCTTTCGGTTTTCAGCTAGCGGCGAGGAGACGCCCACAGGTCTGACTGCAAATATAACGTTCTATTGTTTAATGTCCTTGGGACAGGGGCCATGGCGAGAATGCAATGATTGATATGAATAGTATGGGATGCGCAATAGCGTAGTGGACGATAAGGCAGGACGTTCCCAAATACATGTTACTTCACAACACTATTGTTCCGGCCTGGAGCACAGTGGATTTTGCAGGCTGCATTACGCACAGACTCAATGGAGATTTCAAATGTTATGTGAGTAAATAAACAGGCGTTTTAATACCGGGATGAGGGAATGATGTATGGATGCATGGACAGATGATTTAATTGAGAGTTTGCCATGTACATGGCTTTTTGGAATCTATCCCCTTCCCCTGCGCTATGTGATGCAGAGCTGCCATAGTGGGACCATCGTCTATCTGCCCTTGTTGAACCCTCCCAGTCTCGACGCGCCTTCCGACACTTGTGTGTATGCACGTTACTAATCCCATCTAATGGATTCTGTTTTAACAGACGCATGCACACAAACACTCGTTTGTAATAGTGTTTTCACCTCGATTTATATTGTTATGATTGGCAAGTGATTTTTGGGTGGAAATATTCCTTTTGAGTGGGCTAGCATGCATATGGCTGTAGATTTAGTGTGATCATTGAAGTGAGTAATACTAATGAAGTTCTGATGGCCATACTATTCTTTTTCATTTCATTTGGGTGACAGGTATCTCCTCCCCTTTTGCCGCTGCCATCTGTATGCCACTCCTGCAGATGGCTTTTACTCCCGACACCTGCTGCTTCGAGTTAATCAGTGGAGCACCATTACGATCTTATGGGACGATCGCCAATGGGCCACATGCCCTTACGCAGTACTAGTGGCTAGGAGCAACATATCTACCTTTCAGCTGGACTAGTGCCTACCTAATGGGACGGCCCTGCGGTTCTAGGCGCTTCCATGTTGCCTTTTTGAACGTGAATGTAGCCCCTGTGTACCATGAAGGAACAGGGCGTCACACAAGGAGTAGCTGGTAATTTATTGCGGATGCAGCCCACAGTAATGTAGATATTTTGGGGTTTATGACCTGATAGCTGTATGGGCTTGGTGAATTTGATGTGCATTAAAATTTTATTCTGATGTTAACCGTGTAGCTTTATTCTTTGCAAGTAATGTAGCATATTCCTATTTGTGGAGCGATGTATTGTGAGTAGGTCTGCATTGGGTTCCGGCTTCTGAGTATAGTTGCGTGGTACTGTACTGGCCGCGTTTGCCTACGAAGCCCACTAAGGTCAGGGATGGGGCTGCCATTATGACTGTTTTAATGATGTCATGCTTAGGGGCGGGGGATTAGCTTTTGTGTAACAGATGCCGGTCAGCCAGGTGGATTGGTGGAATGACGTGATTATCAGAATATGGCTGGTCACAGGTGCCTGTGTTTGCGTGCGTTTCTTGGAGGGAGACTGAGGTCATGTCCATTGGAATAGCTTCTGTATTCGTGCCATCTGTGCCCTGCAGCTCCCATTGGCCCCTCTTGAGATGAGCCTGGCTGCTCAGTCACTCTGCCAACTTGTGTGGTACATGCTTATGCTGATGGTTGGTTTGTTTACTGGCATGTGTACAGGGCTGGTGCAGTCTGCCTCGGGATACTGCTTTGAATGTTGCCTTACACTGGTGTCAGGCGATGGGGGCCTGTTGTTGTTTTGTCTCATCTTTCAGTTCATTTTGCTGTACTTGAACCTTCACATGCCTGTGCTGCATCAGTACGGCAATGGTGACATGCCAAATATGGATGGCCACTCAGAAGGCACTTGGAGCCCCTACATTCATTTGTTCGTTGGCATGCATGGGTGACTTGTGCATTTCACTGGTTGCATTGTGTGACTTCATTGCACCTACGAGGAGTTGTGCAATGTGGGCAGGGAGTGGTGTACAGGCACTCAGTAGGGCCATTTACGGTTGGTTCACGATGCCGTAATTCTCACCATGGCGGAATGGTACTTTCCGCCTTGCTTGATGGCGTTAAGTGAATGTCCGCTGGGGTCAGAATTCGCGTACCGTTGCGCCATGGTGGTAATTACGGTTTTGCATGGCGCGCGTGCGCGTACTTGGTGCAGTTAGCGTTGGCGTTCACTACGGTGTCGCTAATGGCATCGTACTTTACGGTGACGGGTCATAGTCGCACCGAGCGGTATTCGATGGCGGTATTGCATTTCCGCCATCGTTTTTCGATTTCCGCCAGGGTCGTAATGAGGGCCAGTGCCTGCATTATGTAGCCAATTCCTGGTGCCTACATTTGACTGCTCACTGGCAACTCACAGACATTCCAACTGCAGCAACACCGAAACAATATATTCCAAAGACAATTGACCACAACCTCAAAGCTCACACCATGCACGAATGAAGGCGTTGTCACACAAGCTCACACTTGATAACAAAGAGACACACTCCACAGTATGCCCAGACTGTGTCTCACCAGACCTGTGTTTCTAGAATCATCTAGAAGCTTACCTACAAAGCATCCCAGTATCTTCAGATCGATGCGCATGCTCTCCTACCACTCCACAACTACTATTTAACCCGCCCCTAACCAAACCCTGCACACCAATGAAGGGAAGACTTTGTGCTATATGAGGATATAAGGCCCAATAGCATAATATAACATAGTGACCCTTGCTTCTGGTTCAGTGTGTTCTTTATTTGCCCACCTAAGGGCATGTCTTCTTAAGCTCTATATCCAATGTCAACAACACATAGAACACCACCTACTACTAAATGGAAGAAGGGTGGGAGGTTTGTGCGGCAGGGTTTAGGGCCCAGAGTCACTGAAAGACCACTAATAGCTCCCAAATCCCCAAATCATTACACTGATTTCACATTCCATGTAATGGTTAATCACAAAAAGGCAATTTGTTGAATTCGTGCCTATGTTTTGTATACTGGCATTCGCCTCTGTGTCCTGCTTAGGTTTTCAGTCATGTCTCTAGAACTCTGTGGGTGATTTTCAGGCCGGTGGACAACATTCAACGGGGGGCATTTTCTGGGTCCAGCGAATCAGAGAAAGTGGTGGCAAACCTTTTCTGTTCTGCTAGATTTTCTAACATTCAGTATGTGGTGTTGGGGGGGGGTTGGGACGGACATACCACATCTGCGTTTCCCTTCTCTGCTGGACAAAAGCAGCCGAATTACTGGAAGCATGTACTCTCCTACTAGCGGTAATGCAACGGATTGCTGTGAAATCCACCTGAAATGACCACCTGTTAAAGCAGCTGAATTACTGGGAGCATGCACTCTCCTACTGGTGGTAATGCAATGGATTGCTGTGAAATCCACCTGCAATGACCACCTGTTAAAGCAGCTGAATTACTGGGAGCATGCACTCTCCTACTGGTGGTAATGCAATGGATTGCTGGGAAATCCACCTGAAATGACCACCTATTAAAGCAGGAGGATTCGGTAGGAATCCATCATACATGTCTTATGCAGTCTTTATTTATAGGAGGCAATTAAACCTTTTCACAACTAGGGTGGAAAAGTGAAGAGTAAAGGTTAGTGCAAATGGAGGCAGAACCCTCCACGCAATGTACTCCTCAAAAGATAGTGACGGCCACTGTGAGTGTTCCAAATGATATGGCACGTGTGCAGTCCCACCTTCCTGCTTGTATCACGTGGTGTGGCGCCCCTTGCATAATGTTGTTGTGCTTTGCCAGACATCACGGAACTGCCAACAGTTGGCCCACTGAACACTGAAGCTTTTTGCTTCTGCTTTTAAACATGAAACTCCATGTGGGTTCTCTTTAAAAATGCAGCAAAATATAACCCGGAAGATCATGTTCCAAGTGATCTCATACAGATTACGTTGTATTATAAGGGATTACTATTGCTCAAGTGTCCACTTAAGGGATCTAGCAGAACAGAAAGGGGGTTACACGAACATGAAATGAATAAGCATGTAAAACGCCTAGGCTATCAAGCAGCAATCTACAGCTGGCATATTCTTCAAGCAAAACACTTTCCCCCTTATTGTCTTCTGCACAAAAGGAAATGCAATGCCATCTGAAGAACTCATCACCCCCTCACTGCCCCCAAATCCCTACCCAATCATCACCATTGCCTAGAGCGAGTATGGTGAGAGTGCTCTGTCAGAAAGCAACAAGGTCGATGCAACATGTGTCCTTGCGATGCACCACGGTAGCGTCTAATGGAAACTGTATAAAAGGCGGCAGGGCCCCTCATTGCCTGGAGGCTGCCATGCTTAACAGTGACATATTAGGTTCACATAATACATTGGTGCATGGGCCTATGTAAGGTGCAAAACAGGACTGTGGATGAGAAATCAATACTCCAAGCTGCTCCTGATCTTGAGTGCAACACCTGTTTCTAGGGGTTTAGGGTCATTTAATCTAAAACCATTGCATCTAATGCCATTCCATCAAAATGTTTCCATCTAAAAAATGTCCATCGAATGCATTCTTTTTTATTTCAGGGGGGAGGTGGTCCCGCCTCCCCAAATCCCAGTTTTTTATCCTTTAAAATACACTTGAACCAAAATTAACCCTTTACCCCCCCCCCCCAACAACATGCATTAGATGGACATTTTTTAGATGGAAAATTTCGATGGAATGGTTTTAGATGAATTGACTAGATACTGTTTCTAGGATTGCTCCATAGATGGCAGGATCCCTGGGATCCGCTGAGTGCCTTTTTACTGAAGGTCCAACCATCGCTAATGGCAAAGCTGATGAAACAGTTGATTCCTGGAAAGAGGCATTGGTAACAATAGACGGATGGCATACTAACTGTGCACATTCTGCCAAGAATCTAGCTGAGGGGATGAACATTTCAGTTATTCTATAACTGGAGACATTTATTATGACATTGCTGCTCTAAAATAGATGTCAGAAATGTGCTGCACAAACTTCCTTTTTCACTAAGATATGTTTACCCTTCTTATGGGGTTCGTTTAGAAGGCTATCTCTGATCACATCTTTTTTTGGACTAATAGACATTCCATTATCTTTGTGACTTGTAGCATGATTTTTGTCCTGCAATTGATCGCTAATTATGAGTATCTATGTTCTATTTCAAATTTTGGAAATGTACTTCAAGTTCTAAAATGTGCCGGGGTACTTGAGACAACGTTTCGTTTTAAGATCCGTTGACAAGCCCCATTTTATAGAGTAGTATCTTTCCTCAGACCGAACTCATTTCATAACTGAACATAGAAAATAATTATCTACTCCCATATTAATATCAATGTCTGCTCCTTTGCTTAGTTGCACCCAATGTTTTCCCTGCTTCATAGAAGACATGGAAAGGTAGATCTGCTATACAGTACTAGATACAAAGGGTGTATTTTATTTTTTTATTGGTCACTTATTAGGCGCTTTTAAATCGGAGATGACTTCTGGAAGTTCAGTGGGAACCCCTGAGAGAGTGGAAGAGGGTGAATGTTTTCAACGGTGGTCCACAACCAGATGTTAGAATTTACCTTTAGCATTCAATTATCCAGGCAAATAAAAACATGGTCCTCCACCCCCAGGATGTGTGCTCTGACTACTTCCAAGATCCTTGTAAAGACATTGTCACAAGAGTCAACTGGAAAGATAGCAAGGTAAATTGGTAAAGTGGCATTAGGGTGGCAAGACCTGAGAGTATGGTATTATTGATGCAGCTGCATGCCAAACCTTTCCACCTCTGGGGGTGAAAACAGCACTTTTGTTGCTTGTGGGCTTTGACCCCTGATGGAATTATTGGTCCAAACGGCAGATGCTGACTTCATGTAAACTGGAAACTGGCACATTTTGACAGATTCAAAACTGCAGCAGTACACATGGGAAAAGATGCATTGAAATGCGGTGCATTTGAAGAATAAAAAGGAGGAATTGTGCCTTATTTTTAAAAAGTAAAGCCAATTGACATAATTCATTTGACACAGAGAAAGACACTTACTTTCCACAAATAAACTGACATTTAAATGGAAAGGCCTACTTGTTGTAGAAGTGAACAATAGTTTCCTGTGTTAACTGGAGCCTATGGGTGAATAATACCAAAAGTGAACTTATATCTTTTCATATATGGTATTAAATAAAGATTGTAGTTATGAACAACAGGCCCATGTGAAATACCAAATGTTACAGTTTAAAACACATCTTTTCGATTTAAAATGCTATCTTTCTCAGATTTATGCATTTAACTGGCGGCTGCTGCTTCCCCCCACTGAACTGCTGTGTATCTGGATCTGTGACCTCCAGACCTTTGGCTGAGGCCCACTAGTAAAACAGGCCTAGTTTTCAGTTTAAAATACAAAGAAATATAAAGAATTAGATCAGAATTGTGGAGGTTGCAGATAAGCCGGCCATCAGAAATTACCTTGTAGGGCTGACTCGACCCCAATAAATGGCATCTCAGAGCCTTAATGAATCTTGAAACACTGTGTAGAAACATGCATCTACTGATAAGCACATGTTCAGGTTACATGTGATTGGAGAGAAATGAAACTCTTGAGGGGCTTTGTTGAGAATATGAAACTAGATCCTTCCATAGGTATGCACTGCTATTGATTAACATTGGGCCCCCTTTCTTGAATAAAAAGAGAATAGTACGTCCTAGTGAGCTCGTCCAGGGCTCATAATAAAGGGCATAAAAGGCCAGTCAGTTGCCTGTGAATATTAACCATGTGTGATGTATAGAATTTGAGTTAGGAAGAAAACCATGATCCTGACCTTCTCATAATTCAGAGGAGTTCGAAAGTTGATGAGGTGATAGTTTGTGAAAGTATTGTTTGAATTGTGAAGTGGCATATTCAAATATTTCAGCTCTGCAGAAAATCACGAAAAATTATAGCTCCTCCTAGGAATGTGGTGCCGAAATAAAATGAGTATTCCCAGATTCACCTAAAATGTAGAATTCAAAAATATATATGTTCATGCAGTTATCTGAAAAATGAAGGTAGTTGCCATGTAGTGAGATGTTGTGTAAAAAACAAAATGCAAAAACATGTCGTTTTGAAATTATGCATGTTCCTCCTCCCCCCTTATCCATAATAGAAACCTCTAAACTCCTTGCCCTATCAACTGGCAGTGGGCGGATTAGTGGGAGCGGGAGAAAGAGAGACATCCAATCAGTAGTGTGGGAAAATTCATAATATGTGTCATCAGCGCTATATAATATCAGTTTGCAATGTAAAAGGGAGAGAAGGAAAAAAGGGGAAGAGCAGACTGACAACAACAACAGAGAGCTGACAAAAAGAAGACTGACACCCAGGAGAGTAGATAGACGGGAGACCCTAGGACACTTGCTGGGGACTTTTGCCTGGAAGCTGGGAGTCCTATTTGAGAGAGAGGCCTAACATCTGGTTTGAGGGACCTTGCTGTGAATAGAGACCAGAGGTATGAGGTGCCTACCTATTCCTGAAAGAGGGTCTAAAATCTGGCTGGCCTCCTGAGCTAAGAACAGAGATCTCCCATGTAAGTAGATATATCCCAAAGCTATCAATTGTGTGGGGAGCTATCTGCCTTAATCCCTTTTGATTAGTGGGTTGGGGGATGGGGGGGCAAAACTGTGTAGACCCTGATCATATTTGACTAAAAATATCACTTAATTAATTCCCTTAGAGAAAAACACCATATCCGTTTTAACCGGAAGTGTGATATGATATGATATGGCATTTATAATGCGCCTATGCACAAGTGTTCTAGGTGCAACGCAGCACAGGGAGGGGGAACAGAGGGAAGACAGAGACAACAATCCTACTAGGCCAGGTGTCATTCAGATCGCGCAAGTGCAGGGGAAAGGGGAAGGGGAAAAGTGTGGGGGGAAGGGGAAAAGTGCAGGAGGAAGAGGTGGGGACAGTGCAGTACATGGGATACATAGAATAAATGAGAACAATAAGTAAAAGTACTGCCAGCTGGAGGCAAGTGCATGGGTAAGTGCACACACCAGGTGTCAAGTGCTGGTAGGGCACTGTAGGGATACAAAAACAGTCCCCAATTGTGGGGGTTGCTACAGAGGCAGTGCATGTGTGCTACCGGTGGGGGAGGGGACCTGGGCCAGAGATCAGAGGGTGGCCAGGTAACCAGTGCAGTTTCAGTTTCAGCCAAGAGTTCAGCAGGGGAGAGGAAGAGAGAAAGCAGAAGCAAAGAGGAAGGTTTTGAGGTGCTACTGGAACTGGAGATGGTTACCCTCAAGTTTCAGGGAGGCAGGGAGGATGTTCCAGAGGGAGGCCTCAGCCGAAGAAGGAGATATACCACAAACTCGTTGCCTGGAGAAGCGACTGACCCTGAGGGAGTTGGAGGCGGATGAGCGAAGAGCTCGAGAAGGAAGATATTTAGGAAGAGAGAGTTGAAGGTATTGAGGCCCCAGGCCCCAGAAGGCCTTGTGGACAACGCAGAGTGTTTTGAACTTATTCCTTGCAGCCACTGGGAGCCAGTGCAGAGAGTTAAATCCTAGAGAGATACGATCCCTGGGCTTGAGGCCAAGGACAAGTCTTGCAGTCCTGTTCTGGATGAGTTGCAGAGGGCGGAGAGTAGAAGCAGGTAATTTAGAAAGAGGCCGTTGCAATAGTCCAGCTTAGTGAGAACCAGAACTCTGAAGACAGTGAGCTTCTGGGGGAAGGAGAGGAAAGGAAGAACACCTCTGAGGTGGTGCAGCTGGTAGTGTGACAGCTTAGAGACATCAGAGATGTGAGGAGAGAAGGAGAGTGTGGAGTCGAAGATGACCCCGAGGTTTTTAGTCTTGCAGGTGGGAGCAGGAAGAGGGCCAAGAGAGGTCGGCCAGAGAGTGTCAGGAAAGAAGGGAGCGGGTATGCTGATGAGGAGAATCTCAGTCTTACTGGCATTAAGGCAGAGATCATTGGTGGCACACCACTCCTGTGTAGCAGACAGACAGTCAGAGATGAGAGAAGGAGAAGAGGTGGCTGAAGGTAGCCTGAAAATGAGCTAAGTGTCATCCGCATTGCACTGAAAGTTGGGGCAGAGAGTGGCAATGCGATGGGCAAGAAGTGCCAGGTATTGGTTGAACAGCCAGGGAGAGAGGTTACACCCCTGGGGAACACCACAGGTAGAGATAGAGATAGAGGAGAGGAAGGACCCAAGTTGGACTTGGGAGGATCGATCAAAGAGGATAGAAGTCAGCCACATCAAGGCCTGACCGGTGATACTGAGGTTATCATGGAGACGGTTGAGCAGGATGGCATGGTTGACCATTTCAAAGGCAGAAGAGAGATCAAGTAAAATGAGGACACAGGGGGTGTTGGAATCAAGGTTGGAGAGCAGGTCTTCACGGATGTTCAGGAGAGCAGTTTCTGTGCTTCTGGCAGCTTTGAAGCCAGACCAATGGTCATGAAGACAACCAACAGATTCAGTGTGAAGATTAAGCTGGGAGATGGCCAACTTTTCCAGGAGTTTGCCCAGGAAAGAAGGGATGGAGATTGGGCGATAGTTAGCCGGGCAGGACGTGTCGGCAGAAGGTTTCTTAAGAGGAGGGTGCACAAGGGAGTGCTTCAGGGGGAATGGGAAGACTCCAGTGGCGAAGGAGTGGTTGCAGAATTCAGCCAGAGCAAGAGCCAGGGAGTCAATGTGGTCCTTGATGGTTTTGGAGGAACAGGGATGAACCTGTTTTGATGAGACTTTCATAGATTGGACTTGTCTAGAGAGCTCGTCTTGGGAGAACAGGGGAAAGGCAGAGAAGGAGGGAGGGGAGATGGCCAAAGAAGGGCCAGAGGAAGAGCAGGGAGGAGAGGGAGGAGGGGGAGAGGAAGAGTGAGAGGACAGGTTGTCCTGAGTTTTAGAGATGAAATGAGAAGCCAGAGCCATGCAGAGGGCCTGGGAAGGGACAGGAGAGGTAGAGACTGCAGCAGTTTGGCTGATTTGTTAGATGCCGCAGAGACGCAGGGTTGGATGTGAGCTCTCTTCTTGGTGCGGACAGAGAGCCGGTATTTTCTTTGGAGCAGGCAGCAGGCCAGTTTGTCAGAGGATGTACCAGAAGCACACCATGTCCTCTCAGCCACCCTGCACTTGCGTTTGAGGGCGAAAGGTCTTAGTCGTATCAGGAGTTGCACTTGGCTTTGGGCTTCAAGCAGATCCTCATGACAGGGGCAAGAACATCAAGAGTATCAGATATAGCAGAGTGGAGCATGGAAAGTGCTGTGTCAGGGTGTGAATCAGCCAAAGGGGGAGGGAGGGTGAGAAAGTGGCGGCTAAAGCCTCAACTGACCTACGTTTCATTGTTCGGATAACCGAGAAGGTGGGTGGCAGTGCTTTAGTTGGCTTGGCCTGAGGAGTAGAGAGGGTGAGCTGGGAGGAAAGGAGAAAGTGATCACTCCAGGAGAGAGGAGTGGTGAGAGGGACAGAAAGGGGAATGTCTGAAGTGATCAGAACACCTAGAGTGTGCCCTGGAGAGTGAGTCGGGCCAGAGGGGAGAGTAGAGAGTGAGAGAGAGTCGCAGAGGTCACAAAAGAGTCCAGAGGAAGGACAGGAAGCATCCAGGTGGATGTTAAAGTCTCCAAGAAGAAGGAGTTGAGTGGTCGAGACCAGGAGGGAAGAGGAAAGGTCTGCCCATTCAGAGAGGAAGGAGGAGATCTGACCAGGTGGGCGATGATAGTAGCCACAGTAAGGGAATGGCTAGGAGAGAGAGAGAGCCTGCAGACAAAGCATTCAAAAGAGTAGTAGGCCAGCGTAGGAATGACAGAGGCAGGAATCCACTCAGGGAAGATCAGGGCTACCGCCCCCTCTAGAACGGTTGGACGTGGGCATGGAGAGGATCTTGTAGCCATCAGGGAGGAGGGTGTCAAAGCTGGCCTTGAACCATGTCTCGGTGAGACCGAGGACATCAACGCCAAGTTCCTCCGGGTGGCGGCAGATGTCAGAGGAGTGTTTGACAGCTGAGCAAGAGCTAAGAGTGGCAATATGGAGAAGGTTGCCATCCTTGAAAGAATTCTGGGGAGGGGTACGAATCAGAGGTACACCTGCAGAGGTGTAGAAGAGGCCTGAGGGGGGGCAGAAGAGGAAGGAAGAGAGGGCAAGGTAGCCAAGGAGGAGACAGCAAGGGGAGGCAAGGAAACCATGGAGGGAAGAGAGGGGACAGCAGGAGAAGGATGGAAATTGATGAGGCACAGAAAGCGTCTATCAAAGAGGAGAAGGTTGGCCTGAGAGCCTTGGACCAAGATGGTACCATTCAAGTAAACATTAATGATGACCTTAGAGGAGTGGAAGGAGGCCAGGAGGGCCTCCCACTTGGTGCCACCATTAATGGGAGTAGAAGAGAGAGGAGAAAGCACAGAGACATATGAAGAGTCCATAGGTCTGGCGAGGAAACAACAAAGAGGATGTCGGTGAGGGTTTGCCAAGAGCCGGCACTGATATAGGTGTCAGCGATAGGGACGCCTAGGTTGGAGACCAGGATATACTTTTTAAACTTCTTCCTACCAGATTTAGTGAGGAGAGAAGGATAGTCGATAGAGAAGCAGTTAGAAAAGATAGGAGAGACAGAGAGCACCATAGAGTATAGAGTTGGTGGGGGTAGGAGAGAAGAGGAAGGGGGGATGGGTCAGGGAGAACACTAGATAAGGGCGCGGGGAGGGGCGCAAGCAGACGAGACAGCGAGAGATGAGACAATAGTAGACAATTGGACAAAACGACAATGGTAGAAAGTTTACTAGATGAATGCTTTGCTAAGAAGTCAAACCACAGAATGGTACTACTTTCACAGAGTCGTTTAGATACTGGAGAAAAACACATCTAAGTCTGAGAGTCCTGTAAATGGGAAAAAGGCCTAGGTTTCACAATGCAATTTTAAATACTTTCAGAATGCAATTTTTGAACACACCTAGAAAAACACATCTAAGTCTGAGAGTCCTGTAAGGGAAAAAAGGCCTAAGTTTCACAATACAATTTTAAATACTTTCACAGTGCAATTTTCAATGTGTTCACAATGAACACACCTAAGTCTGAGAATCTGCTATGTGGCAGAGTTGTCAGGGTAGAGTACGGGCTCTATTACTATCCCGGGCTGCTCCTACCTTGCTTAGTTGCTGCTTGTTGACGACTGGCCACTGGCTTCCCCTGCTGACACCTGCAGACACTAGCTGGAGCCGCCTCTGTAGGAGCCGCCCTTTGCTTGGGGGCCCTTGGCCGCAGGGGATTCTGGGCAGAGGGATGCCCTGGGAAGGACTGTTAAGTGTAACAAGGTGGCCTATCAGGGGAGGGGTGCGGGCTGGGAGGCGGGGGGAGGGAGAAGGAAACAGAAGGGACGGTGGAGCTAACGGGACAGCCGGGCCCAGGGGGCTCGCAAAAACAGTATCCAAAATGGATTCAAGGCCCAGGAGGCTCCTTGGGCAAACACAGAGGGCAACAGACTCACCTGGGCTGTTGCCTGGATGGGAATGGCACACACACAAGGTGCAGTTGCAAAGGCACAGCACAGATGCAACCGCTGGCCTATCGGGAGGGGGTGGGCTGGGAGGCGGGAGCAGGGAGGGAGAAGGAAGCCGAAGGGACGGTGGATTTAACGGGGCAGCCGGGCATAGAGGGCTCGCAAAACAGTATCCAAAATGGATTGCGGGGCCAGGAGGGTCACGGGCAAACACAGAGGTCAACAAGCTCACATGGGTTGACGCATGGATGGGAATGGCGCACACACGAGGTGCTGTTGCAAAGGCACAGCACAGATGGAACTGCTGGCCTATCTGGGGGGGTTGGACTGGGAGGCGGGAGGAGGGAGGGAGAAGGAAGCAGAAGGGACAGAGGAGCTAAAGGGGTAGCCAGGCCCAGGGGGCTCGCAAAAACAGCATGCAAAATGGCCCAGGAGTAGAAGCTGTCTGTTTAACCCATTCCCTTTCATTAGTGGGTGCTCCTCCATTAGTGGGGGGGGGGGGTGGTAAAAGTATTATACCCTTAGCTTATTTAATTAAAAATAAAACTTAATTAATTCCCATAGGGTCAGCTACCACGGGGTGATGTTTTTTTCAAAATTTGAAATTGACAAAGATTATCCCACTGCACATTAAATGGCTCTAGTCTTTAATGTAATTGGGTAACCCTTCTGGTCATTTGAATGTGCTAGTATCCCCAAAACGAAAAACTCAAAACCCTGCATTCCCTGTGAAAACAAATTGTCCCAAACAAAGTTTCCCATTCATTCCAAATTCCCCAAACCCTGTATTTCATTTGAATGTGTATTCCCCAAAATGTTTTCCCATTGAGTTGATTTCCCAAACCTTGCCTTTCAAATAAAATCCAAAATGAAATTCCCATTATATTCTCACTCCCTGTACCTTGCCTTCCAACTAAGGAGTCATAGATAACTGATGCCTGGCGGTGGGGGTTGCTGGGAGATAAGAGCAATGTGATAACCTAAGCCATCACAGTGTGTTTACATTTCCTATCTGTTGATGTGAAAAGAAATCCTATGGGTGTTTTGATTTCAAACTTCAAATTCAACCTGTGTTTGGTGTGGTAACTGAAAGTCTATTAAGAAATACATGTCAGTCAATTGATGCCAGTAATTTGCATTTGTGATTATTGTGTTGTGCCACAGAGTTGATGGCTGTCCTTGTATATATATATATATTTGACAGAAAAGGGGGAGAGGGGCGCACTCTGGTTCCCAGCTAGGTGTACCTTGCCACAGTCCAGTTGATCTTCTCCTCCTAGCGCGCTTTCTTGCCTCTTGCAATCATCAGGGAGACAGTGTGTTCAGGTGTTTGTTCAGGTGTTGATGGTTACTACCAGTGATGGCCTCAGGGAATTCTGGTTGCTGTAGTCATTCAAGTAGCCAGGAACCAACTCACCCTCCAATTACAAAGTGGAAAACCCCAGTTGGGGGGAGGGGGGAAAAACCAACAGTGTGGCTCTCCTTAGTAGGGGCATGTGTCACCCCGGTGCCACCACCTCTGGAGCCCGGGACTCCCAAAAAACATTTGACAGAAAAGGGGGTGAGGGGCGCACTCTGGTTCCCAGCTAGGTGTACCTTTCCACAGTCCAGTTGATCTCCTCCTCCTAGCGCGCTTTCTTGCCTCTTGCAATCATCAGGGAGGCAGTCTGTTCAGGTGTTTGTTCAGGTGTTGATGGTTACTACCAGTGATGGCCTCAGGGAATTCTGGTTGCTGTAGTCATTCAAGTAGCCAGGAACCAACTCACCCTCCAATTCCAAAGTGTAAAACCCCAGTTGGGGGGAGGGGGGAAAAACCAACAGTGTGGCTCTCCTTAGTAGGGGCATGTATCACCCCGGTGCCGCCACCTCTGGAGCCCGGGACTCCTAAAAAACATTTGACAGAAAAGGGGGTGAGGGGCGCACTCTGGTTCCCAGCTAGGTGTACCTTTCCACAGTCCAGTTGATCTTCTCCTAGCGCGCTTTCTTGCCTCTTGCAATCATCAGGGAGGCAGTCTGTTCAGGTGTTTGTTCAGGTGTTTATGGTTACTACCAGTGATGGCCTCAGGGAATTCTGGTTGCTGTAGTCATTCAAGTAGCCAGGAACCAACTCACCCTCCAATTACAAAGTGTAAAACCCCAGTTGGGGGGAGGGGGGAAAAACCAACAGTGTGGCTCTCCTTAGTAGGGGCATATGTTCTTCTCTGTCAAATATATATATATATATATATATATATATATATATATATATATATATATATATATATATATATATTATACACCGGCCTGGCTCCTAGCTTATTGGTGGTACAGAAGGTATCTGCTGAATGGTATCATATAGGTTGGAGGCCTCACTAAAGTTGAATCTGCTAAGTTGTGAGTGGCCATCTAATAAACCGTGGCAAAATTGGGGGCTCAGGCCAGGAACTGGTTGAGAGTTTTCACTGGTGACATTTGCAGTAGCGCCAGACTATTAATTTCGGTGTAATTGCATTGCAGCGGATAGAAAGTTGTGTTTGCATTATTAAGGTGCCACTCAGACTTGTACCCTGGGTTCCAGGGAGGTGTATAGATTGAACAGTGTTGATTTGAAGTTGTCATTGTGAGTGGAAACTAAGCAGGAATAGGATTGAGATTTTGCCACTGCATAGAGAGTATATAAGGTTGCAGAACACACTTCAGAATGAGCACTGCAGAAATCAATATGACCAAGAAGCACCTCCTCTCCAATTTATTTATCAAAGGTGAATGGGTGGAGAAAGAACATAAAATGTGGCAAGCCAGAATGCTGCAGGAGGTTATCTCTGCAAATGTTGACATGTGGCAGGATAATGGTCTGTTGCATCAAGCTCTAACATACTTTTATATGACACAAACTACTAAAGATGAGTAGACTAAAATGGCTCAGCTCAAAACATATATGTACTTCAATTTGCTGATAGTAGAAGAAAGACATCAGAATAGTGTAGCCTCTTTGCAGAACCAGGCTGCGCTTCTGAATGAAGCCCAGCAAGAGTTTTAAAAATTAGAAACTAAAGTGCAACAGAGCCACATGTTAGAGTCAAAACAAGAAAGTCTCATTGGGCAGCTCAAAAATTAGTTAAAAACACAGCAACGAGAAAAGGCAGAGCATGAAATCCAGTTTTCTGCACTGCAAGAGTAGCACAAAGAGTGTTTGGAGGATCTGGGCACACTGCAAAACAAATTAAATGATCAGGTTACTCATAATAGAGTCATGTTGGAGGACATAATCACATTCCAATTGCAAAAAAAGCTATTGAAAACCGAAAATAGCCCATTAATTATCAAAGTGAGTTTGATCAGATGAACCAAGAACTGAACACCTTGAAACAACAGAGAAAGCAGTTGAGGAAATAAAGGGACACATTAAACCAAAGAATAGTGTTCTTCCTCAGGAAATGCGTCAGTTAAGGACAGATGCAGAGAAAAATGTATCAGATTCTTGGGAACTGACTGACATTAGGCGAGAAAATGTATAACTAATGGAACGTGTGAGGAAAGCAGAGATTGACCTAGTGCAGGCAACACAATGCAGAACTGCGCAAGAGGTAAGAGATTAGTCTCCTGAAAATGAAATGCTCTGAATATGCACGCACAATGCAAGCCTCGCAAAAGGAAAATGAGTCCAATTGTGAAGAAATCAAGGGACTAAAAGATAGATCAATGGCCCAAAGTAAAGTGCTAAAAGCCACTCGAGCACTTGTGTCAGAATTAAAATTTCAAGTCTCTGCAGGCCACCAAGAGAAAGGGAACGTGATAAACAGGGGTGAGAGGTTGGCAAATGAAATATCCAAATACAAACAGGCTTTGAGACACCCTGACCAGTCAGGGTATGGAAAAATGTCCTCCGATCACAGAGTGGTGACCTCTCTACCAGGGACTACAAGCCAATTAACCACATCATATATCCATAGTGCAGATGACCTCATGCTGCCTACTTATCAAGAACAGGGAAACATGAGGCATCTGGACTCACCTAGGTCTAGTCCAACTGATCCAGAAGGCCAGTCCTTATATGACATCAATGAGAAGTCAGGGTTTCCAAGCAGAAGGGAAGGTGGCCAGAGCAGTGGGCTCTTGGAAACCAAAAATACCCTAGCAAGTACTTCTGACCAGGAGGACTCCTATGATGAGAAGTTCAGGGAGTTGGACTAGCAGAAAATGAAGCTACAAATGGACCACCTGGTCTGCTTTGCAGAAAGAGACTAGTTCAGGCCTCAAAAAAGTATTTTAAAAAACCTCCACACATTCATGGAGATGGGGGAATTCCCTAGCATACCTGGAAGGAGGGATGAGGAGGATGATTACTTTCCTGTGCGAAAAGGGGATTACAAGGGAAATTACCCTGAGAGCTCACGGCACCACAGAAGAGAAGAGTCCAGACCCCGTAACACTGAGAGTTTTTCCCATACTCACAGAGGTAGGGAGAGACTAGAGGACTGGGAATGGACCACCAACAGTAGCAGCTCTGAATCAGAGGGTGAGTGGACTCAGGTGGACTGGAAAAGGAAGTCTGCCAAACAGAAGAAAGGTCTTGTGAAAGACCCAATTCGGCAGATAAAGGCCATAAAGAGCTTTATGACTTCCTACCATAAGAATGCAAAATATTCAGCATGGGAGCATCTAGAGCTTTATGAACAAATGATGATATCATTTGGAATTAGAAATTATAGAAATTGTATGGATTTGTCAAGTGGACATTCTCCCCTGAGTACTCCAGCTTCTTTGCAGGGTTGGAGGACCAAGAGCAGCATATATGGCCCACCTACAAGGTGGCCATTTTAAAGCACTTCTCCATTCATAGAAACCCAGAGGAGGCCTGCAAGGTGGCATACAATCTACAGTGTGGCAAAGACCAGTTGCCTAGAGAGTTTGTGCAGGAGTTGAAATGAGTATTTGCCCAGACTTCTAGGTGGCTAAACACCAATGGCAGGGAGTTCATCAATACATACTTCCATGCACTCCCAAAATATATTATGACCCAACTAAGGAGGGATTTTCATGAGCGTAGGACCCTGCATTCGGTTATTGAACAGGCCACCAGGATCTATGAGGTCCAAAAGCCCTGAGAAAATAAAAACAACCCTAAAACCATCCAACAGGTGAAAAATACCCCTACGTTGAACTTGGGAGAAAGGAGACCTAGGATGGAAGGTTATCAGGGAAACTTCCAATACCCAAACTACTCTGGGACAAGGGACAGTTACCCTTTCAAGAAGCAACAAAGGTACAAATCAAGACCTCCCTACCAACCAGAAAATGTGTCACAACTGGAGAGACAAGTCCAGCAATGAACCCAAGACCTGGGTCGCATGCTGCGGGCTCAGTCGAACCCTAAACGGGAATCTGCACCCCAGAATGACCAAACATCTGGGTCTGATGCCCTGGGGGGGAAGTGACTGGAAGAACATTCTGACAAGCATCAGGTTCCTGAGTAAGGGGCCGGTGGGGAGGGAGGTGTGAACCCCTAGAGGAAGCATCCTTTCCCACTGGAACAAAACCCCTGGATACCTCTGAGCCTGAATATGAATCTTCTACCATCAAAAATCTGGAACCTAAAGAACAGAGGGTAAATAGGAGTAAGCAAAAGAAAACTCAATTTGTGGAGGAAGTCCGCATCATCCCTTTTGAAGGAGAAGAATCCCTGGAGGTTCCAGGAAAACAAATCTTCTCTTTCAGGAATGGAGGGATCTCCCAAGGAAAAATGGGGCAGAAAAGACCCAGATTTTGACGGGGTAAGTATGGAGTGTGACCCAGAGCAAAAGGTTCTTAAACCCAAACAATGTCACCCAGACACAGAAATCACAGAGGTATTCTCCACCAAAACAGGTTCTGGGAACTGTCTCCATGAAAAGGGGGACAGCAAAGAATTGGTGGAAACAGGGGACTTGCCAATCCCACCTGTTTCTGGGTTAAAAATCTTTATTACATATTCCCAGACTCCGACACAGAAAACTGTCAGAGTTCAACATAAAATATTTAACTGTCAAGCTGGCACATAATGCACATTTTCTTTGCACCCTTGAGGAGAGAGAAGGGAGATTGCATGCTTCTGTCAAGGTAAAGGGTCAGTGTACATTATCAGCATTGGTGGATACTAAATCCAAAGCCACCCTCCTGTCCAAAAGAGCCTTCGACCAACTAAATTCAGGAAGGGAGAGAGTCACCAAATTCCCCTCACACCTCTTCCCGGACAACTCCAAAACTTCGATGGGATTGATATTTCCGTCGAAGGGACTGCAGATCTGGAAATAAAAATTGGGTGGCATGGGGTGAAACAACTGGTGATAGACGTGACTCCAGAGGGCACACTTTGTCTATTTTGGAATTACCTCCTTCTGAGGTTATGCCCCCTGTTCGACTGTGTGAACACATCCTCTGGACCCAGACTAACCGGCCGATCAAACTAAAACAAAGCACAGCTTATGTGAGTTTGAATGGCACCTGCCATGTGATTGAACAACAGTCCGACAAAATAGAACTCCATTTCAGCAACAATTAAATCCCAGCCATCACCGTCATCTCTGTAGGAGAAGAAACTGGTGATGGGAACCCTTCCCCATTCTTGAAAATCAACCTCCCTCCCAGTTTTAAGTGGCATTCAACACTGGAGGAAAATACTTTGTAATGTTATACCAATTCAAAATCAGAAGAAACCCCAAATCCCATGACAAAAGATGATGAAAAACCAGCTCAAAGTCTGACTGACATCCAGTTAAAGGGTGAACAATTGTTTTTCCCCATTCAGATAAATGAGGGGGAGGAGCGTGCTTTCACCAGAGCATACCTGAGTAAATGAAGAAGCTTCATCAGCAGAGCATTTTTCAGGAAATTCCTAAAAGACCAGACCATTCCCACATTTAAATTGATTGATAAATGGGAGGTAGGCCGAGAAACCAGAAATGTCCATTGGAGACAAAAGCATACAACACAATTGTTGGGTCATGAGAGATGTCTTTTCTGCCTTTTATGTCGGCAGTGACATTCTCAATCGATTCGCAATTAATTTGGATCAAATTAATAATAAAGCCTGGTCCCGACTGGGCGGTAGCCCCATGGGCTTTGACAACACTGAAAAAGCATTCCGGTCAGCTCAATTGCTGCCTTGTGTGGTTGAAGTTCAAGTGAGAGAAGAGGTTACCATCCCAGGGCAGGGTCAACAATTTACAATTCCCCTAAAATTTAAGTGAGGACAGAACCTCAAAAATCAGGATGCCTATCTAAATTTAAAAGATTTGTATTTACATCTGACACCCCTAGTTGTCCAAGAACATGACACCATTCGAATTTTGGTGGATAACAGCGACCCTCAAAGTATCACTTTGGGTGCAGACCCCTTTATTGGAATGACTGTTGATGCCCAACATTATTCTATTGATTTAGGTAACGAGATAATTTGACCAATCCCAAATGACTGCTTCAGTATCGATGACGGTATCCCTCCTGAAAAGAATTTCACCAGGCAAGGGGGGATTTCTTGGTGTACCCTTCCTGCCCTATGGAGTGGAAGAGATGACATGTGACATAAGGAAAGATGAGGTGGTAATCCTAGTCAATAGTGACTACCTCCCATCCATGAAAGCTCATATCCAGGCCAACACCATAACAAAAGATCTCTCCACCCGACTGGAGGATACCGCCGAAATTGCAGAGCCCAAGGTCTTTCGGGACTTTAAGCAGATGGTTGAAGGACGAGTCAATCTCGCTGATGCCTGTGAGACCGAGGAGCAAAAACAGAAGCTGAAACAGGTGCTTCTAGATTTTCAGGATATCTTTGCAGTGGACTCACATGACTGTGGACTCACCGATATACATTTGACCACCATACCTACGGACCCCGAGATGGCTCCAGTATTTGTGAAACAATACCGGTCACCTCTTGCGTCCATGGAGTCACTTACAAAGATTATTAAAAACTTAGAATCATGTGGGATAATTTGTCCAATCCACCGTACCTTTAACAACCTGGTACTGGGGATGCACAAACCTAATGGCCAATGGAGACTTGTGCAGACCTAAGGGAGTTAAACAAATGGGTCCACATGTCAAGAAGGCCCTTCCCTACATCAATCAGAGACTGGCCCAGATCCAAGGGTCAAACGTGTACACCGCCATTGACCTGACCAACGGTTACTGGACAGTGCCTGTGAGCAGGGAAGACCAGTACAAGATTGCCTTTACTTCCAGGGGGCAGCAATACATGTGGACCCAAACCCCCTTTGGCTACAGAAACTCTGGCAAATAATTTAATATCTTCCTACATAAGGCCATGCCCAATTTGGGCAAACGAGGAAACCTGGCCTATGTAGATGATGTCTTAATCAAGAGCTCCACTGTGGAGGGACACATAGCAGAAATACGCTATGTTCTGACCCAGTTGCAGAAAGCTGGAGAAAAACTGTCCTTACAGAAGGCACAGTGGTGTAAGACCCATGTGAACTTCTTAGGGCATGAAATCACCCCTGAGGGTCTCATTCCCAGGGCAAAAAAGGTGGACGCGTTATTGAAATTGAAAGACCCTAATACTCTGTGAGAATTATGAAGCCTTCTTGGACTCACTAAATATAGTAGAAAGTTAATTGAAGACTATGCAGAGGTGATTTGACCCTTGGTCCATTTATTAAAGGCCAGGGTCAAGTGGGAGTGGGGTCTGGAATAATATGAGGCAGTAAAACAATTAAAGAGAAGCCTTTCCCAAGCTCCTTGTTTGGCTTACCCCATAAAGAACAAGGAGTTCTTCCTGTAGACAGCATTTTCAGATACCTGCCTAACAGCGGTATTGTATCAGAAGCACAACAAGGTCAACAAAGTAATCTCATACGAAAGCAAAACTTTGTCCTCTGTGGAGGAAAAAGTCAACGATTCCGAAAAGGCACTCCTGGGAACGGTGTGGGCATTGAAAAATGACCACTTGTTTATCCAGGGCGAGCACATTGTTGTGGAGACGCCTCACCAACCCTTGCAATGCTTACAAAGGGAGCGAATCCAAACAGGGAATCTAAGTAATTACAGAATTACTTCCTGGATTCTTTCCATGCAAGGCTTTCCGGTGGAGGTCAGATATGGCCAAAACAAAAAGAGTCCTCTAGAGCAAGGATTGGCTGACTTGCATGACTGTGCTCAAGAAAACTGTCTTGAGGACAAAATTCTAAGGACCAATGACAATATGGAGGTGTACCTGACTTCCAAGCACAAAGCCTATGTGAAAGACACGTGTCAGGGAATAGGCACAGTTTATGTGGATGGGTGATCGCTCCATGTTGACAATAACGGGGAAAAAGAACTAGTGGCTGGCATCGGGAATGCCTGGGTGAATGATACCCCATAATCCTCTGCTGGTTACAAAATAGGACCGCAATGTAGTCAGGTGGCAGAGTTGATGGCTGTTTATCAAGCCATCATCACTGCCGTGCACCGCCAACTCCAAGAACTGGTCATAATCACTGACTCAGATTATGTCAGGAATAGGTTTGTGGAGCACCTGATTAACTGGAAGAAACGAGGGATGCTCTGTGCAAATAATAACCCGCTAACGCATAGGAAATTCATTCAATCAATTGATGATCTGGTAACCTCTAATCAGATGACCATCTATTGGAAAAAAGATTAGAGGTCACTCCAAAATAGAGGGACTAGACAAGACTGGAAATTACTTGGCTGACCAGTTGGCAAGAACCGGAGCCATTCACAGGGATTTCATAGAAACTGAATCCCTGTTGGGGGAAATCCAAGACAATGCTGTCACCAGGTCCCAAACCCATGCCAACCATGAACTCTCAACTCCCCAGTGGAGTTAAGAAGCCCCAGATGCAGATATGATTACCGAACAAAAAGAGGACCAGATTATTAGAAAATGTTATCAACATATTGAAGACCCCAAGAATTTTTCTCTTACAGAATCCAATTATATCAGGAAAGAGGATCTCCGGGTGTTGATGAAGTTTTCCAAAATGTTCCGAATCCAAGACAGTTTATTGGTATGGAGATCCCGATCTGGATGTGACCAGTGGGAGGTACCTACCTCATTCCACAGCCTGATGTTGAGTTACTCCCTTGATGCGGCCACTGCCGGTCCTAGGGGGTTTCATATGACATTAGCAATCTTGTGCGAGGTTGCATACTGGCCACACATGAGTCAGGACCTCGACACACAGAGCTCCCCTACAGAAAAGGGGAATGACACTGCCTTGGTCGGATTTGCAAGTTGATTTTATCGGGCCAGTGATTCGCTCCTCTAGAGGTAAAAGTACATGTTGACTCTAACATGCTTGTTTACCAACTGGGTAGAACGTCTTCTGGCCCCAAATTGTAAGGTGGAGACAGCTGCCGCACTAATGATCAACCACATCTTCAATCGTTTGGGCCTCGCCCAAAGGATTGAGTCAGACCGAGGAAGTCATTTTACTAACGAGGTGATGACCAAGATATGGCAGATTCTAGAGTGAAAAAGAAAACTCCACATTGCTTGTCGGCCAGCCTTGAGCAGGGAAGTTGAGAGGGACAATAAGACAATCGTGGGCATTTTGAAGAAGTTTGTGGCGGACTTCGGATCTAGTTGGGAAATCCAATTACAACACTGTCTTCTGTAACAACAATGTCTCCATTTGAGCTCATGACTGGACAAAAGATGGTACTTCCTCAACATCTGCTCTACAGAACTCAAGAGCAGACACTGAAAAATGTGTCCACTACCCATGAGCACATTGAATATTTAAGGAAACCCCTCAGCACACTGTTGCTTATGCTCAGTGCAATTTAGAAATGTCGGCAGAAAGAATGAAAATTTACTACGACTTAAAAACTACCAAGAAGGAGTACGAAGTAGGGGACAGGGTCTACCTGTACAATTTTCAAAGGGACCATACCAAGGAGAAGAACTTCCTTCCCTCTTGGTGTGGTGCCTTTGAAATCATCAATAACATTTCACCAGAGCCTATAAGATCTGCACACCTAAATGAGAACATACGGAAGAGAAATGGGTCCATATCAATTAGTTGAAGAGCTGTCACCCCAGGCAGGTGCCATGACTGATTGAAGTGCCTAATGAGGGTAGAGCCCAGGAACCATCTGAAGAATGAAAGGAAAGAATGGAAACCTGGATGGAGAATATTATATATATGAAGGGAGTAAAGTAATTCATACTCCTACATACTCCTACAGAATGTATAAAAATCAGGAAAAATCAGGATGAGAAAAATAATTTTGTCAGAAACGTTCATGTAAGATAAATAAATGTCAATGTGTTATGTGATGTTGTTTTGTTTTTTGAATTGTATGTCTATAATACTGGGGAAAGAAGTACTGTATAATATACTTAACCTCTCGTTTACTCTCTGTAGACCTAATAACTCTGTACTTTCACGACTAGTGCTTCACATCTAGTACCCCACGCAGGCTCCAGAGATGTTAACACGTATGCTTGAAATGTCATTGTTGCAGCTAAACATCAGTTATTCTCACTAAAACATCTGTATGCATCAGTCTGGCAGCCCCACCCATACAATTGCATGCAGAGACTTCAATTTCAAACAAACCTCAGAACAACACTTTGTACTTGTGTATGCTAAAGAGTAAGTCAGATATAGGTGTGTGTTCTGCAGCTACCAAGCGGTACATAGGCAAGGACTTTAACAAAGATCCTTAAGCATAATGGGTGCATAGAATGTGACCATTAAAATATCTGTCCCCAATGTCCAATGCTACCCCATTCGGCCTCATGCTTGAAAATGGCTTGCATATAAAGTGGCGGATACAAAATATGTCATCCGTGTATGAATGGGGCAAAGTGCACTGTTATCTTTGCCTGCCTCATGCGCGATAATGGATGCCAACCATTTAAGCTTAGAGACCAAAGACTGCCATTGTCAATGGCTTGTGCCCTAACCCATTAGGGGTTCAGAACAGTAGTCTCCCACAACTATTGCTGAGAGGTGGCACCGGCAGGCTGCCTACTGTTGCTGTTCACGTGATTGCTTTGCTTGTCCTGGGCTCACATTTGACCCTAGTGTGTCAGAAAACCTATGTCTATATTCAGACCTCTGTTCTTTTGATTTAGCATCTACAAATACTTGATCTGCCATATTCTTCTGTTTGTGGTATTTGAGAAGTCTCCTTTCACTACCATTACTGAAGGATCCGGCAGTGTATGCCCATCCTGTGTGAAGTGGTTAGCCACTTGTGTTTCTGTTTTGTGGTTTTACATTGGGTATCTATAAAGATACATTATTTAAAACAGATCCGGACACATCTCACCAACATTCTTCCATTGAACATATTGTCTGGCCCACAGGAGTAATGCTACTAGGTTCTGTGGCGGACAATAAAGTTATGAATTATTTTTCGAGGCAGATTTCAAGACCCTTTCAATCGAAGCAATGAACACTAGAAAGTTAAGCATACAATAATAAGTCCCCACATTGCGTCCACATAAATGTAATCATGGCTAAGAGGCTTTAGAAAATGAAGGACGGTGGGCGGGTCATTTATGGTGATTTGTATTTGCTGTAAAAGGGAAAAGTTAAAAGAAGATGTACTATTAAGTGCCCATTGCCAGGTATAAAACCAGACTTACGGATGCAGGATGGGTATCTGTGGTAGCCTTCAGCACATTGGTCACAATTGTGCCCAGCGAAGTTGGGTTTGCAGTAACATAGCCCAGATCCCTCCTCACAGCCGTGGGCATATTCAGGGTTGCAACTACAGGCTGAAAGAAAAAGGCAACTTTCTTTAGCATGTTAGGGCGGGTTCATTGCCAGTTTCTGGCCACCAGAAGAGAGAGCAAAGAGTTGCTGAGCACACAGGTTACTTCAAAATGGGCTGGGGGAGTGGGTGCAATCAACAGATTTCCATATCAAATGATATTATGTAGTCTGTGGCAGCATGGGGGAACACTTCTGTATTCTTAACGTAGGATTTACAGCGTTGCTTAGTCTGCCACAATAACTGTAAAACTGGACTTTTTTCTCTGAAAACGTTACAAGGGCAGGTGCGAACAATCATGCCACCGCAGGTGTTGTATAATTTTCTTGCAACCCCCACCACATTACACCGGGACCACATTTTATGTCTTTATAACCACAATAATAATATTTAGAATATGGTGATTCATATTGGGCTTATATATATTTTTTTTGTTGAGATTTGTATTGTGCAAATTTACAAAATACATTTGGACTCATTATGAGTTGGCCGGTAATTCACGGAATTACTGCCAAACTCAACTACCGTTACTGCCACGAGTCCTGTGGAGTTATCACGGGATTACAAGTGGTGGTAGGGTGGTGTAATTCTCCATTTATTGAGTCCAAGGGACTCCATGAGTATTTTGTGTGGATTTACAGATGGAAGAATTACTGGGCAATAAACCTGCCAATTTCTGGTGGTAAAATGGAGGATTTACCTCCATCAGTAAGATGAAGGTGAATCGCCACTTTCCCTCCAGAAATTGGTGGTAATTATTTCGGGCTGTAAATCTGCCAACAATTATAATTTGGCAGTGCAGGAAAAACGGTAGCAATTCCGTTACCACCAAAAAAAGTGCCAGTAATGAAATGACCACCACTTTTTTTCAGCACCACCAAAGTTGTAGCGAGGCCTACAGTTTCAAATCAGCCGGAGTGCGGAAAATGGGTAGTGAACACAAACAATCGATATGCATAGTATAGGAGTGCATTCATATTTAAGCAGCAGAGTCAAAAGAAAGGTAACGAATTAAGACAAAAACACAATGCACATTGGAGAAGTCAGCCTAGGCTGGACAGAAGACTAAGTGTTACTAGGTATTGTGGACTGGCCGCACATGTTTGGGACAGGACATTGGATACTAATCTAAAAGCCAGGACAGACACAAGCGGATAGACATGGGTTGAGCCTCTGGGAGGGATGTTGCTTTGGAATTCCTTGGGTGCGTTTCGGTCCTAATTGAAGGCAGTTTCAAAGAAGGACTTTTTCAGTGTCCGTTTGTATCTGTTGAAGGTAGCCTCCAGTCTCAGGGCTTGTGGTAGAAAACTCAATTGCGAAAGGATGGATCTGAGGTAATTCGGTCCCAAGTCTTGTTGCGTTAAGGAGAGATATTTAAAGCAAAGTCTGAGTTTCAAAGGCAGCAAGGGAAGTGCATTACGGCCTGGTGAAAAATGGGCACATGGGTCGAGAACTAGTATCTGTCTCGATGCACATTTCTGGATACGCTTCTGTGGGTGGGTTTGATGCACAATTCGGGATACGCGTCTGTGGCTGGGTTTTATGCATAATTCTGGATACACCTCTGTGGGTGGGTTCGTGCACAATTCTGGATACGCTTCTGTGGGTGGGTTTGATGCTCAATTCTGGATACACATCTGTGGGTGAGTTTTGTGCATAATTCTGGATACGCTTCTGTGGGTAGGGTTGATGCACAATTCTGGATACGTGTCTGTGGGTGGGTTAGATGAATAATTCTGGATACGCTTCTGTGGGTGGGTTTGATGCACAATTCTGGATACGCTTCTGTGGGTGGGTTTGATGCTCAATTCTGGATGCACATCTGTGGGTGATTTTTGTGCATAATTCTGGATACGCTTCTGTGGGTAGGGTTGATGCACAATTCTGGATACGTGTCTGTGGGTGGGTTAGATGAATAATTCTGGATACGCTTCTGTGGGTGGGTTTGATGCACAATTCTGGATACGCTTCTGTGGGTGGGTTTGATGCTCAATTCTGGATGCACATCTGTGGGTGAGTTTTGTGCATAATTCTGGATACGCTTCTGTGGGTAGGGTTGATGCACAATTCTGGATACGTGTCTGTGGGTGGGTTAGATGCATAATTCTGGATACGCTTCTGTGGGTGGGTTTGATGCATAATTCTGGATACGCGTATGTGGGTGGGTTTGGTTTTGCGTCAGACCCAAGTAGATGGAGCCACTTTAATCTAGGCTGGAAATGGCAAGGGCCCCAGTCAGCTGAACCGTATGTGTCATTTCCAGATGAGGGATCATCTTAAACCAGATTCTTCCAGTTCCTAAAGGCAGTAACAATCTGTGTCACCATTAATAACCGCTTGTGATACTCTATTTATAGGCCTTTAGGGGATGAAAGGTTGAGTTGGCCTGGCATGGGTATTGCACCCATTCCGCAGCCGGGCGTGTCACGCTTGGGCTCTCTTCCTGGCTTCCTTGCGCACCTCGATGCCTGCGGCTGGAGGCACCCAAGGCAGCAGACAGGGACAGCTTTATTATGGCACCCGCCCTGAAAATAATAACATGCGTATTCCCCTGAACCCCCAAACCGCCGAACTTGGACGCACTGTCTCACAACTGAAGGCAGTAGGGCTGTCTCCCATGAATTGAAGCCATGCTGAGCTTTGAACAAGTTGCAAGCAAAAGGAATAACATTTTTTTTGCTTATACTTTTAAATGATCAGATGTTCCAGCAATTAGGATCTTGCCCACCCTTGTGCGCATGATCGGAATATCGTCACTGTGTCCGGCTACCCTGTAGGAGAGTTCACGAACACAACATGAGCATATACTGTATTAGCAATGAAATCCCAGAGCCTAAGGCAGTTTATCAAAATGCCAAGGATAGCCAAGGCGTGCCACAAAAGCAAATGATATTGAAGACACATTTGAAAGTGAACAGTACTTACGTGTACATCCGTGCAGAGTTTCCTTTGCCACTCCATGAGGGCGATAGTAACCCACCGCACACTGCTCACAGTTGACGCCTGCCGTGTTGTGCTAGAAAGGAAAGAAGGCCAGTGTTACTAAGAATTCACATGTGCTCCTCTCTGAGCCATCCATGGACATGACACATTTATAAGGAAAATGAGTGTGCTTTATTCAGACGTTTTTTGAAGCAGTATATATATTTTCTTTTCAGCGTTTGCAAAGAGCAAACATATTGCAATAACTCAAGGCACCTTACGCGCATTTGCTGGTTAGGTAAAAGCTCGAGAGAAAAGCCAGGCTTTGAGCAAATTCCTGATCTGGAGACCGCACTGACGTGTCTCCGATAAATTGAGCAAGAGAGTTCTAAGGTAAGGCTCATCGCACAGCCAAGCGCTTGCCTTTCGTCGATGAGGATGTGAGGGTGGGGGCTCGAGTAAGTTGGGGTGGTCTCGCAAGTGTCTTAGTGAGTGATGACATTAGCTCGCGTGAGAAGAGAATGGTATGTTACCAAGTCAGCAGCCTCACCCTAGACGACATTCAAAATAAAGGATTGAAAAGCGGAATGCAGGCTCCATTTTTTATTTCATTCACATTGTTGGCCTTTTTTTGTTTATTATCAAATGTGTCACAATAGGTAGGATGGGGGCTTCTGAACTTTTGATTTATTTTATTTATTTTAACAGCTAAGAACAATGCTGTCATGATCATAAAAGAACGTACGATGGATAAGAAATCAGATTTGCCGGGAAGTAGCGAGCTTCCTACAATGGGGTGAGTTTGAGGGACATTCAGGCCACATTGTGGACGGGAGTAAATGGAACAGTCACCAGGGACCATACATAGGTGGACATGCAGATATATGTGTATATGTGGCAAGGACTTTAAACCTGCATCTCTATGTAATGGAGAGCCGGCTTGGCCCGCTAAGAACTGGACAGATGGGGCATCAGCAGTTTGTAACTAGTCTAGTGGCAGAGGTTTGTCAAATGTTTAGTTTGGATAAAACAAACGAGTTGTTTGCAACTTCTAAGAGAACACTGCAGGTGTCTAGACTCGGAATAATGCAGGTCAGAGGTGGGGGAACATTTATCAGTGTTCGTAGGAATGTCCAAGTGGGATACCGCGAGGAGAAAGCAGCATGGGTGTGAGCTTCAAGTGAAAGTCACGGGTCGCTGGTGACGCCCAAGCTTTTAGCCTTCTCTTTAGACCCATCTCATGGTGCAGCTAGGGGTGGCATTTACCTGCAACGGCGGGGGCCACAGGCAGTGCCCTCATGCAGAGGAAGAAGAGGGCAGGCCTGCGGGACAGCAGAAGGGTGGACCTACACCAAAGGACAGACCCATGGCAACAGCAGCATGTACAGGGGAGGACCTGATTCCAAATACCATAGAGCACCTGTCAGGAAATCAGTGATGGCAATGTTCGAGAAGAGCATACTGTCTGACATCAAGGGCGGAGTCAGAGTGAGGGTGTAAGAGATGCGCTCTGATGGCTGTGTGCCATTACCTGACATTGAGATCTAGAGCCTGGTGTCATCGGTGGAGATGTGGAAGCCGGATTCAAAGGGTCTAAGGCAGAGGCGCAGAACAACATTGTCTAACAAGTGGGGCCTGTAACCAATGTAGTTGGGCACACCGCAGTGATATTAACGTCTGTAAATGCCCACCTAGTACTGCTGGGTGGGCATGTACAGATTTTGGGTTGGCCCTACCCTGTCTACGCCTCTGGTCCAAGAAGGTGTCCCATAGGGTTTATGTAGACATTAGAGGGGATAAACAAAAGGTGAGAGCACCAGGAACATGTGGCTACTGCACCAATCACCGTCCTTGTATGTGTGTGATGCTGAAGCAGCCGGCTCCAGGAATCCGATAGGGCAGTGCTCCTGTGCCCCAAGCAAGGGCTAGGAGGGTGGTTAACAGATTGCTATGATATTGGCGCTTTGTACATCCATGGTCGGTTTAAGGCGAATTCCTATACTTTGTTAGATCCCAATTTGCTGAGAAATGTAGTCCACTCGGTATGGATTCATGCCATTAGGTCTTTATTATCACTGTGGGTGCCGGCACGTGTTTAGAGCCCACAGGGGACTTTATCAAGGCAAGTGTGATTTATCCTGGACATTAAGTTGATATGGCGTATTGCCAGTGGTGGCTGGTTGCACTGGTTAGTGCTTCTTAATGGGGTAATGCCAGTGTAGTGTCTAGTCCTCGGTCTGTGATCATTAAACCAACCATTGATGTACAAAGCGCCAATATCATAGGAATCTGACAGCCACCAACCTATCCCTTGATTGGAGGTGATAGGTGAGAAATGCCACAAGTCAAAAGGATAAGAGGAGCAGAGTTGAAATTCAGGAAGGCTTGAGTGAATCCCTTTGGCAAGAAGGAGATAGCCAGAGAGAGTGAGGGGAGGCAGGATTCCCTGAGATGAGATGGTTTAGAAAGATTGGATGTCAGTGGTTTTGGAAGCAACTGACAATGGAAGAAGAAGAAGAAGAAGAAGAAGAAAAAGAAGAAGAAGAAGAAGAAGAAGAAGAAGAAGAAGAAGAAGAAGAAGTAGAAGTGAACATCTGTTAAAGTCTACAAGATGAGGAAGATTTTAACAACTGCTACCATGACAGTCTCTGCTCAGTATTTGGATCACAACCTGGATTGCAATGGATGAAAGAACTAGCAAGTTTCAAGGAGATATTAAAGTTGAGAAATAACATGGGATGCCATCATTCTGAAGGGTAATGACTGATCTGTGGTTTGCAGAAATATTTAGATCAAGAAAGGTTTTCTTTAATATCATTTTGATGCAAGTCGTCTTTGGAGAGTCTGGCAAAAACAGACAAGTTAAAGAAAAAAGAGAGGGGAGCCGAAGTCGCCGGAAGAGCCCAAGCAATCAACTTTATAGACTGTGCTGGAGACATACTCTGGCGTTGTACACAATGGAAAATATTAGAGGCAGTGGAGGAAGTTTGGGGTGATGATGGAGGAAGTTTGGGGTGATGATGGAGGATTTAATACTTCAATGATATTTATAAGGATATTTTGGGAGCTGCATGATCACTGCGTGCCCCAAAATATAAAAAACGGAAATTCCGAATGCAAAAATTCAGGCACGCCATGATCAAATAGATATCACATCCAATGTGCAATGGTACAATCCCGGCCTTGTGACTGCGGGGGACACCCCAGCAACCCCCAATCCCGTTGTGCGGTATAACAGGGATTTGGCGCATGCGGAGTAAATGTTTATTCGTTTTCTTTTTGGTGATATTTTGGGCAATTCCCTAAGCGGAGATATTGGCACGGGTGAGAGACGATTTTGAAGATGTCCTGGTGTTTCCCTGCATTGTTGTCAATAGGTAGGAATAGATTGTGCTGTTCAGCTGTTTTGATGGTGTGTGTGTACCGGGATTCCGACTCCCTGAAAGGTCGCTTTTTCTACTTGTCTGCATTTCCTCCACTTACGTTACTTTCTGCGCAGCTCGTGAAGTTTCTTTGTGAATCCTAGTCTTCTAGATTCAGGGTTGGCTAGAACCTTCTACAGAGGGGCGAAGGAGTCACACACGTGATGGTTGAGTTGGGTGGCCTGAGGGGGTGTGCAGGGTAATTAACGGACTGTGGTATTTGATTATGATGGTGGATATGAAGTTGAAGTTAGCATTAATTAGGATGGACTGAAAGGAAGGTGTCAAGAGGAGCAGATTTCAAATGAATGGAGGTGCGCGAGTCATGGGATGTGTCTGGATGGATCATACCTCAGTGAGTTTCTTGTACATTGCCAAGCACCACCGTCAGGGCGCTTCTTACTGATGCAGGATTACAGGAAAGAGAGAACAAAGGGGAATAGGAGAGAGGAAAAGAGTAGGTAGAGGAGCGGATAGGGGGTATCAGGTAATAATATCCCTGTAAATATGGTCGCCGTATATAATATCACCGGGAAAAGGTTGTGGCGACATTATATAGGTGACCATATACAGGTCACATACGGGTCACAGGGAGCGGGGTTGCAGGGGTGTGCCCGCTCCTCCCCCGCATGTTCCATGTAATAATATCCCCGCAAATAATGGCAATTTTTCGTGATTTTTTTGCATGGCGATATTTTTGAGGGGACCTTATTACATGGGACATGGGTGGGGTAGGAAGAGTAGTCAGGGGGTGACCATGCGGTATATAGTAACTGTGATAACATGTGTACATTTCAGGTCAAGCACGCTGAGTGAACCTACGTGCTGCTTTCTGACTTTTCATCAACTGGCTCATATAATTCTCATGCTGATGTTTGCCCGCTAACATGGTAGCAGAAGGCAACAATTATACCCACCCAAAGCGCATGCCCAGTGCTAGGATGTGAACCCTTGTGCCTTTTTACAGCAGGGCTCAAGCACCGATGTCTCGCATGCCAGCCATCGGCTCATCAGAAATGCCATAGCTTGTCACTCGCAGAGTCAGAAAAACTCTTTCTGCTCCAGACACACAGAGGAAGAAGCCCTAGTGGCTTCACTGTCAAGTATGAACCCAAGTCCTTCATCTGGTGGGACTTGTAAAGAATCCTCTGCAAGGCAAAGGAAGGCGCGGGCACCACATTCAATCCTCCTAGCAAGGGTCTTAAGAGGAGGGGGCGAAACACTGCTCAACCTTCATGAGCAAATACCTGCCCTTACATGGTGTTAGTCCTTTGCGGGGCGGGAACATGCCATGCACTCCCACAGAAGCCAGCAGAGTTCACCCCTGAATGATGCCATCACAAGTACAGTATGGCTTAGCAGAAGAGCTATTGGAAACATTTCCACCAACTTGCAGTTTGAGCGAGGCTGCCTACTCGCGCCTGCTCTTTTTATATGGACACTATGTGCCTTCATATTCTGAAAGCAGCCCATCTCCCAGGGCGCTCAACATGCTGTTACTGTGGCATGCAAGCAACCGATTTCCACAGGCAAAATGACATCCAATTGCAACTGAGCACCGTGGTCAGATACCGTGCCAACTAGTCAACAAAAGAAACCAGGAGGGCCAAGCAGAGCTCCCAGCAATTCCATCTCCGGAGTCAGCGGCTGGAATGGGTGCATAATGCTGGCGCATAAGCAAGTGCCGCTGCAAAGGTGATCAGCACTTCTCGACATGCTAGGAAATAATACCTTGAAATTCCTGGAAATGAGGCTTCAGACGAAGGAGAAACGCAATCATGTATGGAGCAGACATCTGTTTGCTCATCATTTGCAAAGAAGCTTTAAAAAACACCTGGAAACAATTTTTGCGTAAGACAAATGGCACCCAAGCAGTCTTCCTGGAAAATGACATATCATATCACACTGAAACCCAAAACCAGAGAAAGGCAAACCCCAGACTGCTTCCCATGGAGAAGGACCAAGAAACATGGGCAATAAAAGCTGGCATGAAGCCACTGAAGTGTATTCATTTGGAAGACAGGGAGGAGTGTTGGATAAGAAAAAAAAAACAATTGTGATGCTTCACTTCCACTCAATGGGGCAAATTCACAAATAGCAGCGCAAATGAAATGAGCACACAGAATGCGCATGTTTCATTTGCGCTGCTTTCAGAAATGCTCAGGTCGCCGTATTGCCATTTCTGGAGGGGCAGCACTGTAGCGCAAATATGTGCTGTCCAGTCCCTTACATACACTGACATTAACCACGGATTACTGGAAGCACATTTCACCACGATGAGGCGTTCAAAGGCCCATCTCTGTGAAATGACCCAAAGAAGCATTTCCATCCCGTTTGGGGGATGCACATGCTAGTGTGAGAGCTGTAGTCACACTTCAAAAGAAAATCTTGACAGGGTCAAAGATGACGCTGTCATGACTTGTGCCTTTTTTTCTAATGTGCAGGAGGAGGACCCTTGCTTCTGGGTATTTTCAAGCACATCCAATTTTTGAATTCACAAATGGGATGCACTTTAAAATGCCCAGAAATGCCCCTTATTCTCGTGATTGCAGCACGTGAAATATTTTGAATACAAGCCGTAGTGAACCCAACAGAGGGAGGCTGACATTCAAGACGCCGTAGTGAACCCAACAGAGGGAGGCTGACATTCAAGACGGGTCTGAGCCCGGAAGAGAGGGATCCAGGGGTGAAGAGTCATCACCTTACGTACACACAGAAAGGAACATTTTGTTTTTTTGTTTTGGAACACATTAGGCCCTCAGAGGCAAGAGGCTTTTGTAGAAAGAGACTTAACCACCGAAGTTCCTGATATCATTGAAAGGGTCTGTAGTCCCGTATGTGTTGAATAGGACCTCTTTGGTTTGTTATTTTGATACATCAGGCCCTCGGAGCATGAGATGAGACTTTGTGCAAAAGAGACTTGAATGCCAAGGGTCCTGATATCGCTAAGAAGAGCCATGCTATCATGATGGGGAAGACCATTTGTGTGCTGTGCTCAGAAGTCCCGCCTTGTCCCGTGCTAAAAATGTGGGGAAGGGAGACCCCCTGGCTAAAACATCCTGATTTATCATTTGTGAACACTTCTTTCTTTCTTGTGAACCCTATCCCAAACACTTTTTTAATTTAGTTGTAAGGATTGGCAATAGTTTTTTTTTTAGTACAGGCCCTTTTATTTGATTTAGATTAGGTTTAGATAAGGTGTTTTTCCAACCCAAATACAGTTTAATATACACCTTTGAACTGTGATCACGTGTGTCTGTCTTTACTGTTGCCACCATGAGTTCCTTTCATATGATGTAAGGGGTGGGATATGATTCAACTGATAAACATTGAAACCCATGCTAGTAATTGTGGGTTAGTACCCAAACTGATCATTTACAAATGATCGTATGGTAAATCTGGCCAAATTCAGCCAGTACCATTAGATCATTTGGAAATTATCAGTTTGGGTAATCACTACCAAACATGGGAAGCACGGGTTGCGGGGGTGTCAACTGCTCCCCATGTTTGGTAGTGATGGCCCGTGGGGGCAGCAGGGGTGTCCCCTGCTTCTGGAGGTTTGGAGGCGGGGACGGGAAAAAGAATAAAAAAAGAAAAAAGAAGCACAGACCTTGCGGCATCAGATCCAACCCACTTAGGAGGGACAGATCCGATGCTGTAGGGTCAGAAAGAAAGCGGATGTGAAAAAGGTAAGTAGGGGGTGGGTGGGGATGTGTTTTGAGGGTGTGGGGGGGTTTAAGTTTGGCCTGATTTAGCTGCAGAAAAATTGTCTTTGTGACCGAATTGATCACGGTCAATTCGCCCATGAACAATTGTGCCACAGCCAAATCGTATGCATCCAATTGTGGTAGCACCAGAAAGGGAAGATAAATAATTGATGTCCTAGACTCTGACCATGCATCCACACTGAAAGAGGTGTTGTCCTCTCAACTGCTTGTCCCACCTAGTTAATAGGATCTGTCCTTTAAGACTCAAGTGTGGCTAGACACCCTTCCTCCCCCCCATTACAACATACAGCCTTGGGACCGAATAATCTTACAA
The DNA here is from genome assembly GCF_040938575.1 of Ambystoma mexicanum. Lineage (NCBI taxonomy): Eukaryota > Metazoa > Chordata > Amphibia > Caudata > Ambystomatidae > Ambystoma > Ambystoma mexicanum. The sequence goes on along the minus strand of NC_090933.1, from coordinate 419,240,538 downwards.
GTTTGACGTAGTGCTCTGAATCCCCCTCCCTCCGAGCCTTTTGTTCATGGTACCCAGTCCTCATCCGTTGCAGGAACATCAGGGTTAAAAATTAATTTACGCCAGTCCAATCCTTCAACATACTCAAAATCAGAAGATTCCGGGGATTAGAAACCTTCTGAAGGAATCGAGAGTTGTTTCTTTTCTGATTCAGACACCATAGAAGGAACCCTTAACCCAACCTAGCCAAGAAATGGCCAACCTAGCCAATGTCATTGCCCAATTAGCGACCCACCAGATACATGCCGAAAATAGACTCCAAGAAAATGTAACTCGATTAATTGAATTACAAGCAGAGCCCTTACTACCACAGGGCGTACTTCAACCATATCTTGAAGGGGAAGATTTAGGAACATTATTTCTAATCTTGGAACGGCTGGCCGAACAACTGGAATGGGAAGAGAACCTTAAAAGATGCTTCTTGGGTCCCTTGTTGAAAGGTGAACTCCAAACTTCCTATCAACTACTTAACCTTGCACAGGGAGCCACCTTTCTATCCATTAAGGAAGGGTTGTTAAAAATAGTGGGGCAGACCTGCAATTTTTGTTGGCAGAAATTACGGCCCATTATGTTGAACCCGGGAGAAACCCCCTTAGTGCTAGGTGAACGCGTTAAAAACACGGTGACCCTATGGACTAATAACAAGTCCTTAGAAGAACTGACGCAGATGATTACTTTAGAACAATTTACAAATTCCTTTACCTTTTTTTTTGTTGCAAAAATCAGTTTTTCAGTTAAATCGACCTGCTCTAGCCATGGCCACTGAGACTGCACAAAACCACTTGGATGCAGCTAAACACTTTCATTTGGCCCATCGATGGGATGAACGGAGGGATCATAAACCCGTCCATTGATCTCAACCTCAGGGAGTAGATAAACAAGGGGGGTTAGATAGGACCAAGGAAGGGATACCCCGAGAGAGAGTATAAATCAGGAAAACTGATCCGAAGGCTAAGGATGAAAATAAAAAGGAGGAGTTAAAAGGATGCAGACCACCTGGCTAGACACTGTCCAAAGAATATAAATGACAAACCTATGGAAATAGGCTGTTTGAAGGGCGAAGAATGGGAAGAACCCGAGGAAGAGCTAGAGAGCTTTAGCATTTGTTTGTGCCAAATTCCTACCGAGTTTGCATATGAAAAGTCTTGGGTGAATGGGAGGCAAGTAAGGGCCTTGATCGACTCAGGTACTAAGCAAACTGCAATACGGGCTGATTTAGTTACAACAAAAGACCTAGATACTGCGGGCCTAGTTAGAGTGACATGTGTACATGGAGACAATGAGGTATACCCTAAAATACCAGCAGATATTGAAATCCAGGGCGAATCATGCGAAATATCATCAGCCATAATTCCCGGGCTGCCCGAAGAAGTTATTCTGGGGCGGGACTTCCCCATCTTCTCTACTCTCTTAAAGGAATATCCACCCCCCACAAAGATTTTCTACACCAGAGATCCTGGCAGGCAAAATACTACTCCCAAAACTCTCCAATATGGGTCTCGGAAAACTCTGAACCAATGAAACCCTAGACAGTCCTTGAAACCCAACTCATAGCTTATTGTAGCGAGACCAGTGAAACTACTACACCTATATCTTTGCAGATCAAAATCAATCAGTGGAATATGCGAGAGTTCCTGGACATCTCTCGTCCCCGTCCTCTTCCAGGTTTTGACAATAAGGACCCTGAACAAAGTACAGGCATATCCACCTTGCATAGGGGAAGGGTATGTTAGAACCTAGAGGCGTCTCACTTGCTGGTCCCCGGGTATCTGTCATCCAGGTGTCCAGGACATGGCCATCGCTGTTGGATCCAGTTCCTGGGGGTGGACCAGTGTGGGAGGATCACCTAAATGGGGGGTCCTCGGGGAGTGGAAGTGGGACACTGATAGGTGAGATGCAGTATACCCTTTCTTATAACACCTTTTTCCCTGCCTACCACGTAGGATACTTAGAGACTCTACCACCCCCTTTTCCGACATGAACACTTTCTTACACCATGAAAGACAATGGACTAACACCAGGCCGTTTACCTGACATGTCCCAACACAAGGGTCAAGCAGAGTCAGGCAATTAATATTAACCCTACACACCTGACAGCCCTTCCCTTTCCCCACAGGGATAAAAGGTGAAGCACGAGAGCACACTATGAGCAAGGCAGACCGTATGATGAAAAGAAATAAGTGGCAAGAAACAAAGCGGCAATAAGGAGAGAAGCGGCCTTGCCGTTTTCGACCCAGACCAACAAAGCCTCCCAGAAACAAAGCATAAAATCGCAAACAATAGCCGCTGTGTGCTGTAGCAGATGTCAATGGTGCCCGGAACCCTCCTCCGCTGATAACCAAGACAGGGAGAGAGGCTTGCTACTGTGGTACTATCCTTGACTCCAGAGATAAGAAAAGCCAAGCAGGTTATCACAGCCGGTGAGTCGATGGAAGAACCAATAAGAAACCGAACTGTGTTGAACGAAAGCTAAAAATGGCAAATTAGGAGAAATAAAAACTGTTAACACCGCAAGGGAAAGATCAGCTGCAGAGGGATCCGTCGCCACATGGGTTCTCGCTCATAAGACTCTGGCTGATCCCCGTTACTGTTGAAACTACTGATGCCAGAAGGCCTTAGGAGATCCGCAAGGGAAAGGTCAAAATGGTCATACAGGAGTCAAGTTAAACCCCCTGTAAAATCGAAAGTCTTTGACCAGCAAGTGATAGGAAAGCTAAGGGAAGTGAATCCTGCATCGTGATAAAGTAGAAGGAACTGTGTAACTGGCAAAGGTGAAACCCACGGAGGGATGCCTGCAGAACGGGGTGAAGCTTGATATCCCAATGAAAATTGTGTTGGCAAGAGTGAAACCGATGGATGAGTGTACACAGTGGATTGTTTAATAAGACATTGGGCCTCATTAGGAGTCTTGCGGTAAGGCAACAATGGCGCCGGTAGTGCTACCAGCGCTGTTGTTACCTTGCCGCAACATTCCGAGTTTGCTTGCGGGTGCCGCTCTGGACGCCTGGTCAGACAAGGCGTGCAGAGCGGCACCCGCAAGGAGGCTAGGATGGTAGAAGCTGTACCGTTATTACCGGTACCGCTGCTACCATCCTCCCCATTCCCATTGAGCTCTATGGGGGCTCAAATGGGAATGGGGACGTTCCAGGTCCGGGTCCCACGAATGGGAATTACTGGGCCCTCCAATGTCGGAATGGTCCGGTAAGTCCCCTTTTGCAGGACCTGGACCCGAGTTTGGGGGTAGCCATGCCCTTGTTAAGGGCATGGCTACTTCCAAACTCGTGATGATGCCCATTAAGACTTATGAATGCAACAGGTGAAATCTTCTGGAATAAAAGCCGTAGTGAACTCGATGGAGGGAGGCTAATATACGATAAAGATCAGAGCGTGGAAGACTGGGATCCAGGGGTGAAAAGCCATCACCCAAAGACTCGTGAATGCAGCAGTAGAATTATTTGAATTCAATCCGTAGTGAACGCGACGCAGGGAGGCTGATATTCGAGAGGGGTCTGAGCCCGGAAGAGGGGAACCCAGAGGTGAAGAGTCATCCCCCCATTTACATACAGAAAGGAACTTTTTGTTTTGTTGTTTTGGAACACATTGGGCCCTCGGAGGCAAGAGGATTTTGCAGAAAGAGACCGAAGATCTTGATATTGTTGAAAGGGACTGTAGTCCCGTATGTGTTGAATAGTAGCTCTTTGGTTTGTTATTTTGATACATCAGGCTCTCGAGGCAAGAGACTTTGTGTAAAAGAGACTTTATCACCGAAGATCTTTCTTAAGCCATCCCAGGGTATGGCTTAAGAAGAGCCATACCCTGGTCCTGGGGAAGCCCAGTTGTGCGCTCAGAAGTCTCTCCTTGTCCTGTGCTAAAAACGTGGGGAAGGGAGACCCTCTGTCTAGAATTTGCTGACTTATCATTTGTGAATACTTCTTTCTTTCTTGTGAACCCTATCCTACACTTTTTTGTATTTAGTTGTAAGGCTTGGCAATAGTTTTTTTTTTAGTATAGGCCCTTTTATTTGACATGACGCCACTAGGACGGCCTTATTATTATTTGATGGTTGTAGCTTGCTCCCATCTTAGATTTAGGTTTAGATTAGGCGTTTTTCCAACCCGAATACAGTTAAATTAACACCCTTGAACTGTGATCACTTATGTCTGTCTTTACTGTTGCCACCATGAGTTCCTTACAACAGCCACTCAAAACACCCCTGACACCCAGAGCTACTCTTGTTGCCACTCACCAATCAACCACATACACTCCCCCATGACTAGTCTCATGTCAAGAATTCAACAACATCATTGGTAAGTAAGTAAAGGAGAAACTTTGTAAAGAAATTGTATTAGGTGAATGCACTCATTAGTTTATTGTTGCCATCTTATTACTGGCAGCTGGGTGATGGTGAGCAAGGAAGTTTTTTTTCATCACAGGAAGTAAATCCCAGAAGGGTTGGGATTACTTGAATTAATCCCACGCTGCTCAAGCAGGCCCATTTTACTGCCCAAACATTTCTGTCCAGTGGTCCATGGGAGAAAATGCCTCAGACTCATGTGGGGGCGAGGTGGCATGTGGTACCCCCTCTCTTAAGAGAGGGAATCACTGAACCCCCCTCCCTGGAAGGAGGAATGGTCCCATAGGACCAGCAGGCAGGCTGTGGGAGCCAGCAAGATTTGCGGGATGTCCCAGGAAAATCTACTTAATTTTAGAGCATCTAGATAAACTGGTCTAAAATAAGAGAGATTTCATTCCTTCCCAGTTGGCTCCAAAATATTGAATCTGCATTCAGAGCTGTTGATGCATGGTGGCAGGCCAGATAAGCATTGGGTAACATTAAACCCGTAAATCCTCCAGCAATGGCAAGAGGCACAAGCTCCTATTAACTGGCTTCCTTTCCTCCACCCGCCACTCCCATGGAAAGACTGTCTGGTACCCTGGAGTTATGTAATGGGCAGTATGGACTGCTTAATAGTAATCCCACCTAAAACCAGGTAGTCCCCTACCACCCTTTGTTTGTTTGTTTGTTTGTTTGTTTTATTCACTTTTTATGCGCACCAGATCCCTGGGTAGCAGGGCACAGCAATAAGAAAATGCAAGGCTTACATGGTTACAACATATGATAAAATGCAATGTACAATAAACATCTCTAGATCATAGAAAAATACAAAATATACAGAATGTACAATATTCAAGGCATGGTATCTCGGAATTGCAGATATATACAGTTTAGATTGGCAGATATGCCGCAAAGGATTATAATGGAAAGTGGGCGACACAGGTGGGAAACACAAGTCAGCTAAGGGTCAGTGGAGGTGAGGAGTTGAATAACATTTTTTCTGAAGCGAAGATTAGGCAGATCCACTCTCGGGTATTGTGGCAGTAAGTTCCAGGTTTTAGCAGCCTTTACAGGTATTTCCACCGATCGTGGTGAGTCTGAAGTTAGGTATTATCAAGCAGTCAGAATTGATAGCTCTGGTCGGTCTGATAGAGGATCTCCTGTGAAATTTGTCTATCAAGTATCTAGGGGCGGAATTATTGAGGGCTTTATGGGTCAGAGATAGCAACTTTAGTTGTATTTTGTTATCAGTTAACAGCCATTTGTGTTGGCGTCTGATGGAGGAGATGTGGGTTCTTTTATTTTTGCCCAATGCTGCTCTCAGGGCGTTATTTTGTAATGTTTGTAGTCTTTGAATTATTGTTTTATTTGCTCCAGAATATAATGCATTGCAGTAATCAATTCTGGAGAGTATTAGAGCTCTGGCCAGGATTAAACAACTGTTATTAGAAAGGAAGTGCTTCCCGGCTCTGATCAGCTTGCAGGTGTAGGCCGTGGAGGAGGCTAGGGATTTTACCTCTTTATCAAGTGATAGGGTGGAATCAAGGTAGAATCCAAGGGTTTTTACTTCCTTGGACACTTGGAAGATATTCCCATCTATGTTGAAGGAGGAGAATTCCTGGCCTAGTTTTTTAATATTGGCTTGGGTGCCCAAGATTATCAGCTCAGTCTTATCATCGTTCAGGCAGAGGCCATGAGTGGCCATCCATGCCTGGGTGATAAGATATACCTTGTTCACCAATTCCGTGTTCTTCATATGATCCCCAGAAAGCGGGAGGAGGATCTGTGTATCATCTGCATAGTTTGTGTAGGTGATACCTAGATGGTCCAGATCATCGAACAAGGGCTTGGTGAAGATGTTGTATAGAGTTGGGGAGACACAGGAGCCTTGGGGGACACCACACGAGATGGGGGTGGGATCTGCAGCTGCTGAGGGAGAGAAGACTCTCATAGTTCTTTCGCTCAGGAATGACTCAATCCATCTGATGGCCTCTGGGGAGAAATGGGCAGCAGAGTTCAGGTGACTACAGAGGACTTTATGATCCACTAAATCAAAGGCTGCTGAGAGGTCCAAAAATTGTCAGGAGTACTGTCCTTCCTTTGTCTCTCAGCTCGTCAATTTGGGATTTCAAGTCAATTAGGGCAGTTTCCGTTCCATGTAAAGGACGGAAGCCCGATTCTCTCTCTCCTAAGAGGTTATGTAGTTCTAGATGCTTTTGAATCTGGTTATACGCAGCTTTGTCCAGTATTTTAAGAAGAAACAGTACCGTGGTAATAGGGCGGTAATTGGTAGGGATGAGGGGGTCTAGGGTCTGCTTTTTGAGGAGGGGGAGCACCCAGGACTGTTTGGGGTTGGAAGGGATGGTGCCTGAGGCAAAGGAGGCATTAATCAATTTAGTGATGAAGGGAGATAGTTCCCTGCAGCATCTTTTATAAGTTGTGCTGGGCAGATGTCACCTTTACAATTGGAAGGTTTAAGCGAAAGGATAAATCTTTCTACTTCCTGGGTAGACATTTTGGTAAAGTGAAAAGTATGCTATGTGCCAGCGGATTATTATTGTGGGGCATTTTAGGCGGGTCTTGAATTTTCAGTGTTTAATTTCTTTAGCTGAATTTTATTTTGGAGTGTGATCATTTTATTTGCTAGGGCCTGCTGTATATCTGTGCACCGGGATTTGTCCTTTGTGCAGGTGTCTTGTATGGCGATAGGAGACTCAAGATCTTTTAGTATTGAAAAGAGCTTTTTCATAATAGAATTGGATTTGGCTATGCGATCGTCATACGAGTTACGTTTAGCCTGGCAAACTTCTTTTTTGTATAGCGCAGAGAGAGAGGTTAACTTAGCTTTGTTATCAATTGAAGGGCAGAGCCTCCAAGTAGTTTTGCTTTTTCTTTTCAGGATACGTAGGTCTCTTAGCTGTGGTGTAAACCATTTGTTTAGATGAGCTTTAGGTTTGCTTGATCTAAGTTTGAGAGGTGCCAGTTTATCTAGTGTAGAGAGCATAATATTATTGAATTAATGCACTAAGGTACTGGGATTTAGATTTTCTGTTAGTGCATTGAGGGTGGGTAGTATAGCTGGGATAACTTTTTCTACAGTAATACATGTTTTATTTCTGGTTAAGCATGGTGGTGCTAGTAAGGGGGCAATAAGGTTAGGTCTGGAGGTGGTTAAGTTGAAGGACACCAGTGAGTGGTCTGTCCAAGGTAGGGACATTATGGAGGAGATAGTAGCTGAACAGTTACAGTCTGCTATCCAATCTAGCGTTCTCCCCTTCAAGTGCGTGGGCTTGTCAACTTTTTGAGTTAGGCCTAGTGCATGAATCGAATTGGCTACCACTAAGGCATTAGTATCTGTAGTGTCTTGGAAACCTGGGTTAAAGTCCTCAAGAAGGATTAATTGAGAGCATGGTTTGAGGTTGTTAGTGAGTAGGTTATGGAGATCCTCTTCGAAGGTGCCTAAAGGGCCTGGAGGTCTATATAGTAAGTGAATAGTGATTGATTGACAATTATCTATCTGGAATTTGGCAGATAAGGTTTCACATGATTGAAACAATTGAGTAGGGACTAGTCTGAGGGAGAAGCTCGTTTTGGAAATAATGGCGATGCCACCACCTCTTGCACCCTCACGGTCTTGTCTGACTATCGTGTATGAACATCCATCTTCAAGGCATTTTTCGTACAATACCTGAGAGCAGAACTGCAGTGAAGGGGGCTTGTTTTGGAATGTTAGTGGGGCGGAAGGTGTGAGAGAGGAGTTTGGGATCCTATAACATACATCTGTCGGATGCACTCCTTGGAGGGCTTTTCTTATCTGTAAGACCCTTGGCCTCACCCACAACAGTATCCACGGAAAAGCTTCTAAATGACTCAGCAGTCAGGGTGCCCTTGTCTTGACCAAACCAAGTCTGCTCCATGCCAAAGAAAGCAATGCAACGCTGATGATGCCTCACTGTTTAGGGGTCACAATGAATCACTGTTTAGGGCCCATGGACAACCACAACAAGATATATCCCTAACTCACATCTCTCTGCAAACCGTAAACATTTTGAGATAGTTACTTCTTTTCCACTGCTGTGTTGTACAATGTGCTTCATTCATTCAAGTTCAATAAGAGAGTAAGCGTGAATATGAGTCAGAATAATTTGAATGTAATGTAAGCCTGCTCAATGCAGAACTGGGCAGTTGGTGTGGGAGACGTGTACGCTCTTGACCCTCAATTGCTCTGCTACCTACTGTCTTCCTTTATAAATGTTCTCGTGGGCATCACAAGGCCGAATGAGAGATGCCTGGACTGGCAATACTTGAGCCCACATACTCCCTTTGTCAGAAAAATGGGTGTTAGAGGGCAGATGGGGAGGGTAGTAGCTCCCAGTCTTATATGGACTGAAATGTGTTTGTGTGAGGCAGGAAGGGAGGCACTGAAATAACATAATATAATGATTAATCGTTACAGGATTCAACCATAAATAAGATGTTTAACAATGATGATTCAAATTTGAGAATATGCTTTTGCTATGAAGCACACCCATTTGTTCTCTAGGGCATTAATATTTGGTTGTTTAACCAACTAATTAAAGCGATCTTTGATTTTCTTAGTGCATTTTTATTGACACAGACCAAACAAGAAGAGTGACTATAAACATGTGTGAGAAACCTTTGGTTTACTTCTCTTCTCCCCAGAGGGGATCACCTATCCATGAGGCCAAGGATGTGAGGCTGCTACTCGATAGTCCCCGTAGGGTTGGAATAATGTGGGAGGTTCTCATGCGGAGGAACTCCCCCCTGAGGAGAAAGGTGAACACCTGGGTAGAATTAGGCACAACATCCCCAACCTAACCTTCCCAAGCCCTTTACCACCTTTTAACCAACCGTCACTTGCTAGCACTTCCATTTGCTACTATGACATTATATCATTGACTGACTGCAGAATACCTGCGAGGCAAGTACTGACATGAAGAGGACACAAGGATACAGGAAGAACACTCTGGTGAACTCAGAGGAGTGTTCTAGCATTCCAGGAAGAAACATACATGCACATATTTTAAAAACCAAAGAGGGACATCATGTCAAGCCGTCCCAGGGGCATCAGCGTTCGTGGAAGCATTTTGGTACAGGGGATTCAAGGGACTGGAGACCAGGACTCCCTTAGAGGAGGAGACGTGTCTCTAGCTAGTCCGACACAAAGCCATGCAAGAAGCTGGCGAGGCAGTAGCACGGCCCCCAGGGGAGATGGACTATGCAGTTTGTAACATGTGCCGATACTGCAGGGAGCCAAAGGCCGCAGAGCTGCCGCAGCAAACCAGAAGCCGTCAGAAGCCATCGAAGACCAAGACAAGGCAAGTGCAGACCCCAGGACGGACCAGGGCTTGGCGGAAAGATCCCAGAAGGTACGGTAGAGAGTGGGCCGACCGATGGGGACACGAGAGAGTCTTGACGACCGATTAACAGGATATGCGGAAACAGGGGCAGGCATAAGTCCCCTAACCTGAAAGAAAGAACTAGTTAACTTTGCATTAGAAGAAATCTTCTTCATGTCAGTGATAGTACCAAAACCACTGACCACCAGAGAAGGGTCACAGACCCCAATGTAAGAGATTGTGACTTTTGCATCTGAGGATGTCTTCCTTGTGTTGGTGGTAGCCCCAAGGCCACTAACAATCAGAAAAGGGTTGAGGACCCAAACTGTAGAGAGCAATATAAAAATACGAGTCATCATCCACGTGGCAGTACTTGGCAGGAAAGTGAACCAACTGGGCCAAGTCAAAGAAGAGGTTAAACCAGAATTGGTTGTTGTGGGTGTGAAGCCTAATGGAAAGAAGACAAGGAGAAGGGAGTCATTCTCCTGAAAGCCTGGACAGGCAGTAAAGTCCAAGAAGACTTGCGGAAGGGAGTCATTCCCCCAGGCTTTTTGAAAGAACAGCTACCAAGATACCAGGAGAAGGGAGTCATTCTTCTGGTAACTCGGACCAGTAGTAAGGTTCAAAAGGGCCTGGCGGAGGGAGTCAATCCCCAAGGCCATCTGAAACCAGACGTCTTGAAAAGGGAGACATTTTCCTGACCTACCAAGATGGAGTACCAGAGTGTTTGGGACTCTACTATCAGGGGAAGGGAGCCATTCCCCCTGATAACACGTGAGAAGTATTGTTTGGAGCATTACTATCAGCGGATGGGAGCTATTCCCCCGACAACATGTGAGACACAAGACAGTTCTGAACTGAATAGAACTGTTACAACATACCAGGAACGTGAACCCATGAGAAGGGAGTCATTCTCCTGGGTTCGGCCATAACGATACTACTTTAGTTATAGTTTCTAGTGTGAGGGACAGAAGCAAGGTTTTCTTGACACAGGACAGTGGGCATAGTGAGTTGACAGACATATTGACAGTCACCTTAGATCTTTTAGTTGAGGCATGGAAAGTCCCCCTCCTAAATATAAGGATAGATAGGTTTTCTTTTCTCTTTCTCGCCGAATAAAAATATCCACAAACATGCCATCTTTGTGTCAGCCTCCTTTTTCTTCACCCTTGCACATGTTACATATTCAAAAAATATTACAGCAGCTATTGCAAAGGTTGTTGGCTTTACTATATAAACTAACGCAAAATGTTATATATGAAATCGATATTCCATAAGAAATCAGCAGAATCAAAGCTACTGCAAAATGATCATTTCTAAACGTCATTTAAATCAGAGTAGGAATGATTTTTCCAAAAAGTATTGTGACTCTAAGTCATTGAACTAGTTGTGAAGGCAGAGCCCGGCCTTTCCAATGACAGGGGCGCACATGTAGGCTAGTATAATATTATTAAAGTTGAATATTCCCTCTAATTTGGGAGGGCTGTTATCAAAAAAACGAAATGTTATACCCAAATATAATATGAACTGATGACCTGGTGTACCCTAAATCCAAACCCCAGACATTGTCCAAACTATGACAATTGCTGAAGATATGATCCAGGAATGCATTCGGTTCATGTAAGACTATTCTGCTTCCATTTGTTCAATCTGGTGTTAAAACCTGCATCCGTGGATAAGAGATCAGAAACCAGACCTTTCATTGCAAGCCAAGGGTAAGGTAAGATAAGAAGGGCTAAAGACCGTAACAGCTGGTATTGGCTGCAGCCATGGGCTCCAACACTCTTCTCACATTGATACTTTTTGGTGGTACACAAACCAAACACTAAGCGTACATGGGATAAATGCCAAACGTAAGACAAAACCTTTCAAAAATGGCCCCATGAGAAGCAGAAGGGAGCGGTCAACCAGTGACGACAATAAGAAATCACTGGTTTTGTTTGGCAATGTGGGTCGGCCATGAGAGGAAAGGCAACACAAAAGTAATGTTATTGGGGCGAAGGGAAGCCACATAGTGTACAGGTGACAGAGGATGGGGGAAAGACCACTGCGCAGAAACGAAAATGGCGTGGTTGATATCGGAATGCGGGGCCCACACAGTACCAGCTATCATTTCCCAGAAGGCTAGCACCCTGATTGACGGACAGCCATTGAACATTCTATTTAGGGAGCTAGTAGAGCATAAGGAAAACTTGATAAGTTTGGAGGCGTTGGTTTTGTAGATTTAGACAGATGGTCCCCAGTTTTAGGCTTTTTTCATGGAGAAAGGGATATCATCTTCTGAACGCCAGTATTCAGCTCTCCACACAGGCCCAGTGTCCCTTCCTTAAGAAGTAAGTATTTATTATAAGTGTTCATTTCTAACGTGCATTAGAGGAAAGGCAACACAAAAGTAATGTTATTGGGGTGAAGGGAAGCCACATAGTGTACAGGTGACAGAGGATGGGGGAAAGACCACTGCGCAGAAACGAAAATGGCGTGGTTGATATCGGAATGCTGGGCCCACACAGTACCAGCTATCATTTCCCAGAAGGCTAGCACCCTGATTGACGGACAGCCATTGAACATTCTATTTAGGGAGCTAGTAGAGCCTAAGGAAAACTTGATAAGTTTGGAGGCATTGGTTTTGTAGATTTAGACAGATGGTCCCCAGTTTTAGGCTTTTTTCATGGAGAAAGGGATATCATCTTCTGAACGCCAGTATTCAGCTCTCCACACAGGCCCAGTGTCCCTTCCTTAAGAAGTAAGTATTTATTATAAGTGTTCATTTCTAACGTGCTTAATACCAGCCAAACACGTTGCCCCTGAGGTATCCTTCCTCAAGTAAAATATATCAGACAGAGAAATACCCTCCCGGTGATCGTGCTTTTATTTAACAAAAGGTCGGTAAATAATGACTCTTCAACACTAACCTATTAACAGAATTCAAGAAGTGCTTAATTTAGAGATGCTTAAATATGGGAGCATGAGAAGGAGAAAAATGCGCAGTGCACCTCCCATAGTCGAGTCTCAGAACCTCAGAAAACGGGGGAGATTTGTATTGACTCAGTAAACACTTGAGATGATTAATATTGAAGTGCAATTATGGACGCCTTCCTGTCAGCAGCAGAAACGGGCAATTAGGTTATTGTCCGTGTGAGGCTGGGCGGCAGTGGAATACATGGCAAGATATTTTGAAAAAAAGGAGCTGGAAGACATTTAAAAATACTTATTGGCCTTGCACCGCGGGTCCCATTTTGCTGTCCATGCTCTAGAGCGAGCGCCGCGTAGAAGGTAGTGGAGAGTATGTGCAGCATTCAAGGGGAGGCACAATTGGGCTATGTGAGATCCAAAAGAGGCCAAGCAGGTAATATAGGAGCCGGGGGAGGGAGAAGGTACAGCAGTTGGAAGGAGCACATACAGAGGCAGCAGGACGCAGGATGTCAGGGGGACTTAGGGGACAGTATGTCAAGGGGACCAGGGGGGCAGGGGGCTAGTGGGAGGGGGAGAAAGTAATGGCAGCACACGGGAAAGTGGTCCAGGTAGCTGGGAGAGTGTAGGCGGTCACTGGCAGATTCCGCATGCATGTTCAGCCACCTGATTGGCTGAGTGCCCTTACACGTGTTCAAATTATCTGTTGATTATCATTATTGCTTTAAGCTCTTGGTAGCGCCCCAGAACACCCAGTATAAACCCGGGAGGGATCCCTGTATTAGACATAAGAGTCCAGTGAAATGCCATCCGATCCTGTTAAGCTGCTTGTAGGCTTTCCTCTATACATCTGAAGGGTTGCTGGAAAACTGAGACATAGGCAAATTGATAGCAGTGAAGGCTAAGCTTGTGTCTTCAGTAGTATACTGCCTGTCACAGAGATCAAATAAGAGATAAACCCAGTCAGACCAAAAGGCAGAATATTTTATTGGCACCCTTTTCAGAGTGTTGGTTGCAGGATGCAGGAATTCTGGCCATAATTAGCTTACAGTTGCCCAGGACTGCAGCTTCCTGATGGCTGGATGCAGCCAACATGTCTTGCCTTACTTCTCAGCTGTGGCACAACTTAGTTTCCCCCTGCCCGCCTTTGCCACACTTCCCCACGCAGTGTTGACTGCTGTCTCAGCTCTCTAGTAGGCTCTTTGCCTTTGGGGTCACCAAGGGCTGTGCAATTCACACCCGCCATGATGCTTCCTGCTCAACACGGGACGCCGATAGACATCTCCTGTACATCCTTCAGTGCACCAGCCGTGCCACTGCCTCCATGACCTCCACTCTGTGTGAGATACTGGGCCTCATTACGACCCAGGCGGTAAGTTACCGCCTGGGCCGTGACTTTACCACCATGGCGTAAACTACGTTTACGCCATGGTGGTTGGCGGACTTACCGCCCCATTCCGACCTTGGCGGGGCGGTAAGTCCCCAATCCCCATTTACCCTTCCCCATTCCCATTTTTGCCCCATAGGGCATAATGGGAGTGGGGAAGGCGTTAATTACGCCACAGTAAATTACGGTGGCGTAATTAACTCCATGGTCCCTTAGCGCCATGGATTTTAACACCTGCTAAAAGCAGGTGTTAAAAGCGCCATGGCGCTAAGGGACCTCGTACTCAGGCGGTAAGGGTCGGCGCTGTTAACGCTGCCGTAAACCCCTTACCGCCTGGGTCGTAATGAGGCCCACTGTGTCTCCTTGCTTCTCTGCATTATTTTCCACTGCTTGTAGTGTTTACACAACCGCATTCCCCTCGCTATGGGTGCTAAAAGCATTAGCACCATGGAGGGGCAGGAATACTGGCCATTAGGTGACCCTCAGTTTTGCCTAATGGTCTTCGCTTTGCTCAGGGAGTTAAATTGTGGTTCTGGCACCTAATAACAACAATTCATGCTTCCTTTCAGACTAATACTTGTGTATATATGGCAGTCATTGTTAAGCAAAGTGCTAGTGTACATCTTTTTAAGGACAACATCAGTGTTGGGGGGTAGCCAAGATTTAAGGAACCTATACCCATTTTGCTCCATTATGGGTATAGGTGTCAACAGGAGAAAAAACAATATTTTTGTCACTTTTTTATTCATTTGAGATTCCATCATCACAGCTGATATTCAAGTAGGCAGAGATTCAATCATCTCGAGAATGTAATTTGTTTGACCACATGTGGGCCTTCAACAAGACGTAGTTAAGCTATTAAGGGCCTCATTACGACTTTTGCGGAATGGGTTAATGGGCTCCGCTAATGGAGGCGGACCCGTTAAACCCATTCTGCAAAATTATGAGCACCCCTCGCGGGACCCGGTAAGGACGCCTGGTAAAACCAGGCATCGTTACCGGGTCCCGCGAGGGGACCAGGGAGCTAACAATGGGCTGGTCGTAATCGGCCCGTTGGAAGATCCCTCTACCATTCCCATTGAGCCCTATGGGGGCTCGAATGGGAATGGGGCAGGCATGGGCCCAGGTTCCCTGAGGGAGGAATTGCCGGGCCCTCCAAACTCGGAATGGCCCGGTAATTCCCCATTCAGGGAACCCGGACCCGGTTTTGGAGGCAGCCATGCCGCCAATAGCGGCATGTCTACCGCCAAACCCGTAATGAGGCCCTAAAACTAAGAAGGGCTAGACGCTTATGTACCCCTGCAAGTTAGAGAGACATGTATCCCGTGTTAAGAAGAGACAGAGCAGATCTTATGAGTAGAAGCCACCAAACTAAAACCGTCTCTAAACATGCCTCAAATGTTTTGTGGTGAAATTGGCTCCCTAATGCATAAGGCAACAATGCTACCAATGTCTTCGCTATGCGTGTTGCAGTGGGTTTCCTGTTTTTTAGCCTGCCACAAGTAGTTGCTTGGGATGATTAATTGAGTTATATTCATGCCTAACTGCATCTCAAGAATATGAGGTGACCATGCCAAGGAAGTTTGTCTTGAAGGAAACCCAGATTGCAAAAGTATCCACAGTTTTGGCATGTTTTCCAACTATTTGTTCAGGCCCTTTTCCAATTATCTGGCAAATTCTTCACTGGCAATGAGGGTGTCATCAATTGTCCACCAATAAGGCTTAGCCAATACTCAGGGTGGGTCAATACAAATTGGAAGGTGAGTATATTCAGACCGCAATATGTGATCAGCTGTACTAAGTGTGGCATTAACCATACCATGATTTATGAGAGCAAGATCAATTTTGATACAATGTTGGTGAGAGCTTGTAAAAGGCGAATAGTCTGTGCTGTGGGGAATAAGGCTCGCCAAGGATCAACCTGATTTTAGGTTTTCTGTAGACACAATCCGAAATAATTAAAATTAGATTTATTTCAGTGAAGTACAGTTTTAATCAAACTAAGGAAATACATTTTTAGAAAATACAGGTGCCATCAAATTGAACTTTTTAAATGCAACAAATATTTTACTTATGCATAACAAATACCAGTTCAAATACGTCCATAATTATTCACTGGATATGACTAGTTCAAAGTACAGAAAATGTGCATCAGACCTGTAAATGCTCGCTTTTTAGTCTGTGGTAAGAAAGAAGTATAATTTAAAGTAATGTTCAGGAGAACAGAATATTATAGATCAATTGCTTAACTTGACCATCATTTGGTTAAGCTCCCAATTGCTTTCAGTCATTATGGGATTTTTATAAGGGGAAATTGCGAGGAAAAAGCGTCTGCAGGTGAGGAAATTGATCAGGACAATTATTACGTTTTCTTCCCTCTTGTTATTATAGTTTTGCAAACAATGGGCTCATGGAGGTCATTTAGGATGTTGAGGTCCAAATTCACTTTCATCAAATATTGGGTCCACAAAAACTTCAAGTGGCTATCGTCTCTGTCTATGCTGGAATTCTGAAGATTCTGAGGTTATTTTACTGAGCCTTTATCTTAACCTATTGCAGGTGCATTTCTACTGACTTGGTTTTCGTGAGGCTCCCTTCACAGGATGTTACATCATGTTGATGCCTTCTTGTGATGTGCAAATCTTTTCCCCCTAAACAATGATTGATTCTTGGACACTGTGTAGGTGGGATACATTTGGAATGCAGTTGACGTCACTGTAATCAACTGGCTCTCTATTACGCTATATTTTTTGTAGTGATTTCTGGAGATTCTTGAGTAAATTGAGGAGTGTTACATCCAAAGGCTCATTCTCTGTGTCCCTCATTTTGCCAGCTCCGCCACTGACTTAATCTACTGCTCTGCTTCATTTTGGAATGGTTTTGCATGCAGAGTGGGAGACAGGAAGGGTAATTTGAATTTTATGCACTTGCACTGACCCGAATTAGCGAGACTACAACTTTCAGTAGCATCGCCAATGGCTGCTGGGCTGGAGCTCTCTGATCTGTCCACACCTGGGACAGCATAGAGGGGCTGAGAAATTGAAGCGGTGCCATAACTCTGAATATTATTGCACTTACACTGACCCGAATTGGCGAGACTGCAAGTTCCAGTAGCATCAGTGGTGACTGCAGGGCAGGAGCCATTTGAACCGCCCACACCTGGCACAGCATGGGACAGCATTAACAAGCTTAGAAGGTGAAGCGGCACTTCAGCGGTGTGATAGCGACGCACAATAAGTGCGTGGCCGTCACACAGAGACCAAGAGGTGAAGGCAATGGTAGAGGTGGATCTTAGTCATCCACAAGAGGAATCGGTCATGTTTGAAAATTCGAGGACTATCACAGAAGAGGCAGAAGGGAGGGTGAGTACAGACACCCCCCCATTCCTCCCTGTGGATAGCAACAAGATACACAAGCATGACCTGAGAAACAAGAAAAAAAGTGTAAATTAACCTGTTAAGAGGGGAGGGGAGTGGGAGGAGACTATCACACATAATGGAAAAAACACTAATTTTTCCCCCGTAAACCAAAATGAACCATCAAACCTGCAGCTAAGTGACCAACTGGCGGTATCGATTGCTTGCCTATGGCCTCAGTTGACTGAAACCAATATTAAATCCTTATGCTCGGAAAACATTGAGCAGTCATTCCCTCAGGCCTCAGTAGCACCCGAAGCAGAAACAAAAACAATAGGAGCATAGAAGGCCTCTGCACATTTAATGAATAATGCAAAGATAATAGTGAATCTTGTGGGACGAGTGGGCCTGGATGTACATACTGACATGTTCTCAATGATGGACAACAGCCTGCTATGCACTCTGGCTCTCCCCCTGTTGAACTTTACTCTGGTGGACTCCGATTTAGCGACGGATAATATAGCAGCACAGGAAACCAAGAATAATAACATGATGGAATAGTCAACTATTAGGCAAGTGCCCGGAGTAGGGGAACAGAATAACTCACCAAGAGTGTCCATAGGAGACACTTCCTCACAAAATATGGACTGTGATTCAGAATTCCCTGTCTTCCACATTAAAATTAGAAATGCTGGATTTTCTATTGACTTCACTCTTAAAGGTATCAAGAGTAATAATCAAAAACTCAAAAAACATACACAAATCTTAAAAGCTATCTCGAAACATCTAGGGATTAAACTGGTATTAAATGTAGTGTGTATACCTTTAGAAATAATAATGGTGGAAGATGACCTCGAGAACATGAGATGTCTTGTTAATAAAAAGTCATAGAAAACTACAAGATTTATTGAATCAGTGGCAGTAAATGTGAGCTTAGAAGTAACCCAAAGGGGTATATATTTATTGACTGAAGGTAGTGGGAGGAAAATATGTAAACGAAAATAGAAAGCTCAAAATAAGGGAAAATAATGTACCTTAACTCACATGGCACCTTAACTAACAAAGGTGAAGGTACAAGCCACTAAGCAACTGGAGTCATCTAATTCAGATGTGAGGATGTATGAGGAAAATAAAGAAAGCATAACAAAGCTTCACATAAGGGGATATTTTCACCCAAACAATCGAGCAGTTAAGACCAAGCATAAGAGTAGTACCATCGCTGACACAGAGGACCGCTACATTTTGGAAAGCCAAATTTGCTCCTTGATCTGCAGGAACTCCAGGAGAAAAATATGAGACAAACACGGGGACCAAGATTGGCCTCGGAGTGGTATACTGAACCTCAAAACAAGCTCCTTCTCCCTAAACTGGATGACATGTGTAAGTGACAAATACAGACTAAGGCTGGTCGACCCCTACTTTCAACATACCTGAGACAAGCAAACCCAGAATGTAATTCAGGGAGGGCACTGAAAAGTCAAAGCCTCTTCTGCCATGCAAATCGGTTCTTTTTAAGTCAAAGAGCAATATCGAATTTGATGCAATTAATATTTCCGCTCCACTTGGTTGATACAAAAGACATCAAGATTGTAGACCAACTGGAAGATGGACATTTGGCCACAGGGGTTGTACATTGTCATTCAGAGTCTATTCTATCCACAGTACTTTCATATCAGCAGGAATTTCTAAAAGTGGGATATGAGTGCGTTGAAGCAAAGGTCCATCAGAGAAGAGGTTCCCTAGATCCGGTTTACCGCCCTCATACAAAGTCCTCCTATTTAGAGAAAAAAACCGCTGGAAGAGACAATCACAGTAGCGATATCCAGTAATGGTCAAGGAAAGCCATCAACTTCTTCGATGAGGAAGATTGGTCTTGGGTAGCAGGGGCCCTA
The DNA here is from genome assembly GCF_040938575.1 of Ambystoma mexicanum. Taxonomy (NCBI): domain Eukaryota; kingdom Metazoa; phylum Chordata; class Amphibia; order Caudata; family Ambystomatidae; genus Ambystoma; species Ambystoma mexicanum. Next base: position 419,221,258 of record NC_090933.1, on the reverse strand, counting down.
GCCAATAAGGCTTATATGCATCCCTACCAACCAGTCCCAACGTATGTCCTGAAATACGAGGGGATATTCTCATTAATCATGGAGAACTTGAGATAGTGTTTGAGGGATACCTATTCTCCCATACTACACCATACTATATCAATTATCATTGCAAGTGAATTTAATTCTAAAATTCCGAGCCAATATGAGGATCAGGAGGAAGAAGACGATGAATTAGCCCTAACTATTCCTCCAGCACAGCTTAAACAAACCACCAGTAATACGAAAGGAAAGAAGTGGTATATTATCTCAGTGGCCACAGCTTTACCATATAAAACGTAAAGGTGTCCAAGGGATATCGCCCAGAGGTTATACCAGGATATCTGATAAGAGTGCCTCTACCTTGGATTATTTTTTCATTTATTCAATCCTTCGATACAGAATTTACGAACCAAACTCGGGGACGAGAGCAATCACCTCCCTTTGATAATTACCAGTGTCGCACCCTTAATAGATCCTGAGCGAAATGACATTGGTCTCATCAGCCATGAAAGATAATTGATGTGATACCTTTCCCCACACCTCTGGGTTCATTTTCATCAGGGAATTACAGGTTCCGCCTGGACCCGGAGCTCTGGAATATTTACTTTAAAAAAAAATAATGCACTATCGACTAGTGACAAAATCGCTTGGGAAGCAAACAATTCAGAATAGGCCACTGTGTGTTTTTCGGCTATGTGTGTTGACTTTACAGAAGTAGGAAAATGGAATGACTTATGGAGGTGTACTGATCTCCTGAGAGCCGTTCCAGATGCTACAAATGGGGAATGTGCCCTGTATCCGGAGGAATACGAACTACTCACTAAGAAACAAATCAGTAAGTAATGTCTTAATGGGGGAAATTGATACATTAAAAAAACATGTTTATATAGGACAGCAAGATACAGAATAAAAAAAGAGAATTGAGGAGAGATCATATTCCTACTTTAACCACCTTGGTAGAAAGGGCCTGGAGTCTGCGTAAGCAGTCCATTTATGTTGCTTGGATAGACTTCAGTGCAGCTTTCAACACAGCCAGTAGAAATAAGCTATGGTTTAAATTGCATAAGTGGGGAATACCGACAGGCTTGATGGAAATAATCTGCTGTTTGTACCAAAACCCCTCTATAACGGTCAGATTAGACATGAAGGGGAGCTTGACCGAGCATTGCCGACTTTCACGGGATGCAAGCAGGGAAGCATCCTGGCTCTGCTTTTATTTAATCCACACTTGCCGGATCTATCATTACATATGACTGCGTAACAGGCGTTTCCACCTAGGCTGGGCACATCGCATATCACGCGGGTCGGCCACACCGATGACTGCGTATTACTCAATCGTACGCCAAGAGGCCTGCAGACATAATGAAATCTACTGGCAAAGTAAAAGCACGCCACATCATATCATCTCATTATCAATGTATCAAAAGCAAAGGTGATACGCATTGTGCCACAGGCCACACCCCCGCTACTAACTTTAAATGGGGCGACCATAAAGAGTGTGCCCAATTATAACTATCTGGGGGTCACTTTTGACAAATATCTAAATTGGGACGCCCACATGGACAAAGAAAAAGAGTTGGAGACAAAACAACAGGTTGGAGCAATGACAGGTTTTGCAGCCAAACAGGCAGGTGTTGCTCTATCGTCCCTAACAACAATGTATAAGGCTAGATAGGGCCCAACCCTGATTTTTGAATAGAAGCTTGGGGTAGAATGAAAGAAAGAGATCTAATGAGATCAAAGGCATTCTGTATTAAGTCCATATTTAATTTCCTGAAACGACTTCCGGTTGAGTTCTTAATTAATGAATTGAATATAACCTTGCCGAAATCGCTAAAGCTATTGCAGCAATTTATGTTCTACTGGAGAATAGTAAACACAGACACCAATTCCCTACTAAGCTACCTATCTAAAGAAGTTAAACACATTAACTGCCTAGATAGAAAGGCAAAGTGCACGGAAATATGAAAAGAAGGAGGTACTTGGGAATACACATTCAATTATAATCCTGCAAATCGTTCCACATGAACTCAATAGAGCCCAGAATTGGACTAACGTAGCCACTAAATCGAGCGTTAGAGACTTTGTTAATTGCTTTACAGCGCCTAAAAACATACAAGTATATCTAAGCGAATTCCCCAACTCATATTCGTTTAGAATATATGAGAGTGAGATGTAATCTTGTGGACACTTTGGATTTTATTGAAGGCAGAATCAAAATGAATAGGGAACAACGGACTTGTGGGCTCTGCAAATGAGATAGAAACTGCCAAACACCTTGACTGTTCTTGCTATGCGGTTACTGCCCTTAGACTAAACGCATTCATAGCCGCAGGGATAGAGGCTTAATTACAATCAGAGTCAGACACAACTTAGGCCCATGATCCTCAAGATAACTTGATTCCTCTCAATGTATCATCTGACCTCTCTATGACTATCCATTAAAGATCGTTTGAAAGCATAAACAGGTTAGACCCTTATGCAGGGAATAGAGCGCTAATCATTAAGATATGTCATGACATAGGGGCAGTCGACCAATCTCTCTGCTTGATATGATATGATGTGGCATTTATAACACAAGTATGCACAAGTGTTTTAAGGCGCGACATGGCAAGGGAGGGGGAACAGAGGGAAGACAGAGACAATGTTCCTACTGGGTCATTTAGATTGTACAAGTGTAGAGGAAGGGGGAGGAGGAGAAGTGCGGAGTGGGAGGGGGCGTGGGGACTCTGCCACACACACACACCCACCTCCACACCTTCATTAACATGCTGACACTTACATGCACCAGGGCACGGTTTCTCCAGTCTGATTCACACCAACATTTTAGCAACAGCAAACCTGTCCTACTCCTCCTATCCCATTAATCAACCAACCCAAGTCTCGTGCCATGCCAACAACTACAACAGGCCATAGAAATCACCATAACAGTGCTGTATAGGACCCAATAGAATTTGTATAACATCATGCAGTGCAATGGCTGACAGCCAATGAGGATTGTTGGTCCACACCCCACGATAGGTTTTCATGTCTTTTTCTTGAAGAATCTAGCTGCCTTCCTAGTCAGTTCCTTTTTTTTTCTGTACATGAATTTCCACAAAATCTCTTTATTTATCTTCTACGTCTCAAGCGACACTTAACATCATTATGCCTTTATATAATATTTAACAGAATGTTGTAAATATTCATATTGCATTTTTTTCTGATTTCCTCTGGTTTATGTATTTCTCGTGACATTGCTATGCACTGTACTATCACGGTGTACTTTTGTTTTGGAACGTTTGTCTATTCTAGTGCTTTCTAGAGCCAGTTCAGTGCAACAGCCAAGGCTTCAGTTCATGGCTGACTGTATAAGACGTATTCTGAGCTGCCAGGGTATTCACTCTTCACTTAAGGCACAGAGGCAACATTGTGGGAAGCCCTCATGAAAGGATGCGATCATGGCGGGACTTGGCTGACCTTCGAGCACCCTCTCCCAAGGGATCATTGCCAAACGTACCAACAAAATCTCCCAAAACAGCAAGCGCTGAACAATAGGTCGGTGTGCAGAAGACCAGTTACATCATAGCCTGAGCCTGCTTTTGGGAAGCAGTGCTGGCGAGTAGAGATCCATAATAGGACAGATATAAAAACACCAACCTCTAAGGTGTTGCTTAGGCCAAAAGCATGATCATATTTATCTGACCAGCAACAGGGCTAACATCTCATATTTATATTTTTATTCTGGTGTTTTACAGGGAAACAATCATTCTAAAGTTATTTGTGAATGCAATGGTATAATAATGGGTACATGCCTGTGCGTCAGTTACAATGCAGGGAGGTTTTACTTATCGTTAAAAAGGTCTGCCTTACAATTCACCTTCTGTGCCAATGACCCAAGGCCTTTACTTCTTGATTGCAAGTCAGGTTGGGCTGGGAAGGGGGAAGGGTGCATTTCCCTCCCAGGATGGCTAGGCTGCTGCTCTATGGGCCAGAGCCGCAATATGTAAAAAGAGGAAATCCTTCAGAGTTCAGCCTGCCTCGAAGGGGTGCTTGGCTTCTGTGTGCATGGGGTGAGACACCTGTCTTGATTTCAGCAATGTTGCAGGTGTATCTGGGTGGTGCCACACATGGGCCTCCACAGTGAGGGAGAGGAATGAAGAGTCTAGGCTGTACCACCCAGTTGCAATGCATGCATTTAAATAGCAGATTCTGTGAACCTGGATGGTAATGTTGGCACCACTGTGGCCCATGCACCATGGGTCTGTTGCAATCATCAGCAGCGTGCCACAACTCCTACTGGCATGGAAAGTAAGGGCCCCTATCTTGTTAGCGTTTGTCCTCCGTTTCGTTCTGTAAGAATGCTTCCCCGTGCTTTGGTGAATTTCTTGGTCACTGGTGAGTCCATTGGCGCAGGTGGTACTTCTGGAATGCCTCTGGAGGTATTTCAGAAATATCAACTCCATCGTTGGTACCTTAAAAGGTGTTTTTCTAAACATTTATTTTCAGCCATTTCCACTTTCACTGTGAAGTGAAAATGGCTTATTAACAGTAGTGGTTCAGTTATGACCCTTTCAGACATTACATGGGAAAGGCGGTCGGAGGGGCGTACCAAAGACACCCACCTTATTTATTTTGTAATTATTACTTTTTTCTAAGTGTGGGCCTGTGAAAGCAGCGCTGTGCTGTACAGGGTCCAGTCAGCCACCTTTTCACCACTTACTATGGAGCTGTGTATATAGTTTTGCAATTTTATTGAAGGGAGCCACCTGCACATCTTTTCTGCACAGTAAAAAAAAGGTTTTAAAAAATTGCGGCTCAATTGGAATTTTGACATCCTCCACTTCTTGGGTGGAGGTGGAAATAGACAGATTTCTGTCAGGAAGTCTGCCTAAAATGACTGCTCTTTTTTAATCAAAGCCTGAATTGGGGGAGTGGGCAATTCACGGATGACATTGGGGGTTGCCAGGGGTCTCTGCTGCGGCCCCTGTTGACTCCCCTGCAATCCCTGCGGAAGGAGTACAGAGGCAGGGCTCCTGCACGCAAGTGCAGAAACCCGGAAGTGCTCTGTGCTTCCTGGTTTCTGTTCTTGTGCGCGGAAGCTCAGAGGACCTCAGAAGCAGCATCCGGACCGGCGCTGAATCAGGAAGTGAAAGAAAATGCTATTTTGTATGTGTATGTGTGAATGTATGAATGTGTGAATAATGAAGTACATGCTGTGTAAATACTGTTTGAATGAGTGAATATGCTTGAATGAGAAAGTACATGCTGTGTAAATCCAGTTTGAAAGCGGGAATGTGTGTTTGAATGAGCAGATAAATGCTGTTTAAATGAATGTGTGCTTGACTGAGTGAGTATGTGCTGTGTTAATGTGATTTGAATGCATGTATATGTGTTTGAATAAGTGAGTAAATGCTGTTTTAATGCGTGAATGTGTGTTTGAATGAGCAAGTAAATGCTGTGTAAATGCTTTTTTAGATGAATGCTTTGTGAATGCTTTTTGAGATTAATGATGTTTGAATGATGCATGAATGTGTGTTTGAATGAGTGAATGAACGTGGGTGAACTTGTGTTGGGTTTGTGCAAGCCTGAGAGGCTGATTTGGGAAGGGTGGAGGGGTCGGAAGAGGCGGGAGGAAGAACATTTGTTTACTGGGCATCTATGCTGCTGTATCATAGATGCCCAGTAAAAGATTTCATGCCACACTAAGAAATGGCTAGACTGATTGCATTCTAGCCACATAATTGCACTTATCATCCTTGCTTTACAAGCATGATAAAGTAAGCATGATGAGTGTTATTACCTGGATAGACCTGTATTTTGATGCAATACGTCTAGCCATTTCTTACTGTGGCATGATGTTTTTTACTGTCCATCTGTGATAGAGAGTCATGGCACAGTATGACATTGCTAGACTTACTACACCAAAATTCCAGTCTAGGCACGTAATAAAACATATGCTTTCTTTAAAAGCATGATAAAGCAAGCATGATAATTGTTATTATGTGGATAGTATGCATTTTAATGCAATCAATCTAGCCATTTCTTACTGTGGCATGGCATATTTTATTCGACATAGTTGGGCAGTAAAATAATGTCATGCCACACTACCAAATGGCTAGACTTAGTACACTAAAATGTCAGTCCAGCCACCTAACACTTATGATGCTTAATTCAATAACATGATAAAGTATGTATGAAAAGTGTTAATGCCTGGCTACACTTTCATTTTCATGCAATCTTGCCATTTTGTATTGTGGCATGACATTGTTTACTGGGCATCTATGATAAAGCAAGCCTGATAAGCATTACTACATGACTATACTGGTATTTTGGTGCAGCCATTCTAGCTAAAATATCTTCCTATGGCATAGAATGTTTTACTGATCATCTATGATGAAGCAAATATGATAAGTGTTATTATGTGTCTGGACTGGCCTGCATTGGAGCAACCATTTGAAACATATGTTCTTATTGTGTAATGGCATATTTAATGGCAAAGTCAACATAAGTATGTTCTTATGTGCGGGTACTGGCATATATTGGTACAGCCAGTTTAGACATGTTTTCTTATGGAATCATACCTGGCATTATGTGCAACATCAGTATGTTCTTATATGGGAATACTGTCATATATAGGTGGAGTCAGAACGGAAATGTATGGGCACAGGTCGGTTTGAATTTGGTTTTTATACTGGCATATCTTGTGGGGAAAGGCATCTTAAAAATACATTGGGAAATGCTCCTGTGCACGGTTGGTGACGTGCATCTATTCGATTTTTCATAAATTACCCTACAAAATTGATTGCAAACTGTCTGACCTTTTAACCAATTTTTCACAGACAATGGGGGTCATTCTGAGCTAGGAGGTAAGTACCGGTAAATTCCGGCATGGCGGAAAGTACGACACCGCCCTGGCATCAGACCGCTATTTGCGGCCCATTTCGACCTCGCGGACACACGCTTTCCGCCATGCCAGAAAAGCTAAACGACCCGCAAAACCCCCTACCAGCATGCCACGACACGTAAATAACAACACCGCCTTAGAAGCAGCAGTGTCTGTAAATAACAGTGACCATAATTTACAGCTCCCGTAAATTACGGTCACCGCAAAAAAACAGAACCGGAAATTTTGTCATCGCACAGGAACGGGAAGGAGTGCGGCGACCATCTTTAAAAACACAATCCATTGGAATCCTCATCAGCCAGCACCCTTGGGAACAAACTGAAGTGGGGAAAAGGATCACACCACAAGGAAGAATGCCAAAAGCCCCCAAAAAGACTGCGGACCGGCTCCGCAAGCAGAAATTCAGTCCTGAAGAACTGCAGGCCATGGTGGACTACCTGGCAGAGCATGCTGATGTTGTCTTCAGCCCTGACATGCGCAGAGAATCCATCATCCGAAAAAAAAACATCTGCACTCAAATCGGCCAGAGGGTGAGCGCTGTAGGCACCATCCCCCACACCTCCAGGGACTGTCGCAAGCGGTGGGATGACCTGCGGGTGCGGGCCCTCCTCTCCGCAAACCGGAGTCAGGCTATGCAGACCGGAGGGGGCCCAAGTTCCCCTGTCAGACTTGAGCCTTGGGAGGAGACATGTGCCGCATTGATTGGTACCGAATCCATTGAGGGCGTCGGCGACATGGAGTGTGGGGCAACGTCGTCTGCCGAAAGAGGTGAGTGTCCAAAGTCTACACTGCAAATGGCCATTGCATAATTAAAAGTCCCCCAAGGGCCATAAAAGGCACCTTCTCATGTTGCCCCCACCCCCATCCAACTCTACCCCCCATCCAACTAATGCAGAGCCAACTGGCACGCAATCAAGGGCCAAGTGCAAGTACATAACGCATATCAACCATGGTGCATTAACTTGCACATCCCATCATGCACACTGTGCAGCCGGTTTGGCAGTGTGCCAGCCAGACTGTACATTACCAGGCCATGATGAGTCACTCCGAAACCTGCGTACATGTCATACTCATGCACATGTACCACTGCTGTTGCTACACCCAAAAGGCCACAAAGCCCAATTGACAGAAATGTGAATGCAGCCATGTATGCAATTAGGACATCATACAATCACTCATGTTGGCCCTCTCTTCTACCCCCACAGGCACTGATCATGACAGCGGTGAGCCACAGTCCAGCCGCCCAACCACCTCCATGGGCAGTGGCAGGGGCCGGTGCATTCCTGCACCGAAGAGAACACCTACCCCGGCTCCGGAAAGGCCAGTGGAGGCCGCACCACCCCAATCCCTCCCATCATCGGCACCTGCCAAAGTGCCCACCCCAACCTCAGCAAAGTCCAGCATTTCGGGGGAGGTAGCAGCTACTGGCCCCGTGGAGAATGTGGACAGCTCCCCATCCATCTGTGTGGCGTCTGAGGATGAGTTCTATCCGACAGTCCACACCCCGGAGCCCTGCAATGTCCCGCTGGCCTCATGCAGTGACTCTGGAGATCCACAAACACCTGCCCGTAGTGCTTCTACCAACATGCAGTGGCACGAAGATCGTGGGCCAAGTCCACCAGTACAGTCCTCACCAGAGCACGCAGGGCCAAGTCGATTGAGCGATGGATTACCATCATTCGGCACACGTCGTGCTAATCAGCTCGCTGATCAAATCAATGAGTTCATTGAGGACACCCCCCAGGCCAGGGTGGAATGGCACAATGAACTCAGGGAAATGCGCCAGTCACTCACTGACTGCACCAACAGGTTGTGTGAGACAGTCACTGACAGCACAAACCGTCTGTGTCACGTCCTAGGATGCATAGCCAATGCCCTTGAGGCAGCCCAATCAAATCCGCAGCCTCAGCAGTAGGAAATGCCCTCATCCAGTGGGGCCACTTGGGCAAGCCCACCAAGACGCACTCTGCGTTCCATGCGGCGCAGGTACATGCCTCCCCCGGGCCCCGGGAGCAAGAATCAATAGTCAATGCTGCCACATGTGGCCTTCACGTACTACATGGGACTACTGTTGTTGAGTTGGGGGGGAGGCGGTGGGGGTGAGGGTTTGTTGTGGAGTTGGGGGGTGAGGGTCTGTTGTGGAGTTGGGGGGGGGTGGCTGGAGGGTGATGTTCACACTCATCCTTTATTTTCAATACACTATTGGTGCTGCAAAGTTTAACCGTTGTGGACATTCCTCATTGAGCATGTGTATTATGACGCCTGACAGTGCATGGTCTACAAGTATACACACACCCAGTGCCCTGTGTGCCCATGTAATGCCACCCTCTGCTGACTTGTGTTCTGGTTATTATGTCCAATCATTGTTTGGCACACAACATGTCCCTCAAGTGCACCGCTTCATGATGCCATCTTGCACTTCCTCCTCCTCCTTCACTCCATCTTCATGTGCTGCTAGCAGTCCCATGTCAGGGGACAGAGACGCAATCCAAGGGATGCACTATTTGTTCAGCTTTATACATGACATGGGGATCTTGGACACCACATAGCAGTAGAAGGGAACCCCACAGTCCAGCTTCGCCAACTCATATGTGCCTTACGCAAGCCAGGTGACTGATTCATCGCCACACATGCACGGGTATGGCCAGTGTTTAAGTGCTCCCTGGGCCTGTTCTGTGGGTTACTGACCGGGGTCATGTACCATGGTGTCAAGGGACAGCCACCAACACCTGCATGTCTAGCCAATTGAGGTAAGTGTTTGAACTGTCACGGTGGAGAACTGAACTTGGCTGACATGGCAGCGTGTAACTGATGGCCATACGCACATGTCCATGGATGCATTTCGCCCATTCATGGCCACATTATGTGTCCAGTTCAATGAAATGCTGTAGGGGGGTGGGTCTACAAGATGGTTCATGAACAATGGCACGGACATCTCGTGGTACATGCTTCGTTGATGCATGCAGCAGTCCAGATGTTATATCCATGTAGTGCTGTGTACTGTGTGAATCCGTAGGTGGGTGTGTTGGATGTAGTCAGTGGTTCGTAATCTTCATACTGCTCTGATCCATACTATGGTGAATTCCAGCACTCCTATGGGTGTGCCAAACCAGTGACGTGGTGTGGTATCCCTGCTGCCCTCAGTTCAATCCACTCCCAGGGATGAGTCTCCGGTGTGGTGCCATGCTGGGGGCAGCCACATTGTGCATATGCAGTGTGTCTTCCTATATGCCCTTACGGTTGTGGTGGCCGCCAATGAGTGGTGCATGTGTTGTGGGATTTGGCCTTGCCAGATGTTGGAAATGTTGTGTTTTGTGTGTGCCTTACTCCATCGATGTGGGAATCTGTACTGATGTCCCGTTGCACTGGTTCTGTGGCAGGGTGGTTGGTGGGGTGAATATCGTGCACTGGCTTCATCATTTCGACCCAGTTTGTTCATGCAGGCACCCACCTCATGGCACCAATGCGCTGGCATTACACAGTCAGAGGACTCACCAGGCAGCCAGGCACGTCATCATGCATGTCGGCCCATGCAGCACGGTAGCATGGTGATCAGCTGGCCCATTGAGTCATGAGTTGTTCCTTGATGTCGGGCCCACCCATGTGTGATGTTCTTGGTAGCGTTGCATTCCATCTGCACATAGGGGGAGTGGTATTGCTTGCAGTTGCTATCCGCCACCTGCATGCCATGCTGGTCTACCTACGACACGTGGGTGCTGTCAGGGGCACTGTTATGATGCCCGCTCCCAGGGAGCCGGTTCAAGCCCGGCGTCCCCGAAAGCGGACATCCAGTCCCCAAGGAAGTGCCCAGCTACCCCATATAGGGGCCCTTTGGACAGTGTCCTGGCGCCTATGGCGCCAGGCTCATAAAAGACATCAGTCCTGGCACCATAGGCGCCAGGCTCATTATGGGAATGCTTGGGTGCACTTACCTGATGCAGACCATGCTGCAGGATCCCGGCCTCCTTGAGGCCTGAAAGGAACTACTTTACCTGTGGGACTAATTTACCATTCGGGGGTGGTCGGGGAAGGATACATACCTGATTGGAGGAAGGATACATACCTGGAACTTCTTCCAAGGCTATTTAAACCCCACCCGAACGGCCACACGTGCTTCGCGTTGTTCTGCATCTAGCAGCTGGACGCTCACCATGTCTGCTCCTGCATCCTGACTTCTGCCACGCCTGCCAGCATCCTGGATCACCTGCAAAGGAAGAGAAGAAGAGAACAGAAGAAGGAAAAGTCCTTACCTGCTAAATCTGCATCCCGGAGACATCTCACCGACAATCCTGAAAAGGAAGACTTTATTTTAAAAGCTCATCGCGTCGATCGCTGCAGCGCCGCATTCCACTCACCTTTACAGGGCGCCTCCATGTTCAGCAGCAATCATCCGGATTCGCAGTCACGCCCCAGCGCCTAGGGAGAAAAAGACCAGAACAAAAGGTGAGAGAGAGAAGGGAATAAGGAAAGCTAAATCTCCATGTTAAGACTTACCTGTTGATTCATTCCCTCTTCATTTCGGGTCCGCGCCGCATCCTGGCATTTCCGGACCCCGGCCCCTAGGGGGAAAAAGAGACATCAGCGTTAATGAGCGAATGAAAAGACACTACCAAAAAATGCTCATTAAAGACTTACCTGATTTCTACAAGGATTTCACCTCTCATCTCGGGTCGGTGCCTGTTCCCCGGCATTCCGTACCCCGGCCCCTATGGGGAAAAAGACACTAGCATTAGTACATTAATGCATGGACACAAGGGGAACCTCTTATCAAAAAACCTACCTGGAAGCCAAGCAAGTTTGGTTTTCACCAATCCGAAAATCCAGTGAAGTAACTGGATACCAACGCGCCCCTGCATCAGAAGCAGGATGGAGAGCTCGTCCTTCCAGACCCTAAGGTGAGACGCTACGAGAAATCATAGAAGGGTTTCAAGGAGGGTGAGAGGGGAAAGTGGGAGGCCGATTGCATTACCCCGCAGACAGTTAATCCCCTATTTTCGCCTACAGAAGGATACTTCTGCGAGCCAGACAAGCCAGATTTGGGGGCCCGGTCCAGTCCGTCTTCTGAACCCTGCGCAACACCTTAGAAGAGGTCACAGCAGCGCGAACCAGGCCAGCGCCTCCGTGGGAGTCAGGTGAGCGTAACAGGCACCCATGTCATTTGGCATGCCTGCCAATGCATGGGGGTCAACTTTAGTGTTGTATATCTCCTTGGTAGTCCATGTTAGGGATTTGTATGCCCTTGTGTGCTTGGGGAGGTGAACCAGCACTTGTTTATGTGTCCGTGTAATGGACTGTTGTGACATGCCATGCATGGGCCCCACTGTGTGCTGCAGTTGTGCCAGGATGGCAATGTGTATTTGTATGCTGCTCGCTTATCTCGTTATTTCTCGACCCAATTGTGATGGTGATGTTGTCACAGTCAAGCTGGTAGGGGGTGTGTATCTGCTCAGGGGTTTCCTTGAAGGACCGGACATGCTGTGTGGGAATGGGGGCTGCTGGGGGGGTGACGATGGCTGCACTGGTGCTGCATGCTGGGCCTGTCTCCCCCTCCTTCTCCCCCTGTCTCCTCAATGGGGGGGGCCTGGTGATGTAGATGTAGTTATTGTGGTTGTGCCCTTGCTGGCACTATTGGTATCATCTTGGTGTGGGAGGAGGTGTGGTGTGTGGGTGTGTTCCTTTTCTGCTGTGGCAGACTCCATTGCCTCAACCTGTGCTGATTGTGTGCACCTGTGGCTCTGGGGACCACTGCTCAGGGTTCTTTACTCCTTCTCTGAGATGCCTGTATGTACTCCATGCCGGTAAGGTACTTTACGGGCTTAAGGAGGCCGTTATTTACGTGTGCTCCTTGCTTGTGATCAGCTCCGGTTTACGCCATGCCGCTAATTTCGGCATGGTGGGTTGCGCGCGCGACCCAAGACCGATAATTATGGCATCGTCTGAGAGGTCAGAATAGCCTGTAGCGGTAAACGATGCCGGTAAATCATTACCGGCATGGTTTTTCCCTTACCTCGTAGCTCAGAATGACCCCCAATGTGCTGTATAATGCACCATTTTAACCTATTATTAAGAACATTTTCTAGGGGGGAGAACCCCCTCCCCTGACCATCCTTGGTTGTCTGAGGTGTCCTCGCTAGACGTGGTCGCATTTGCAAACTTGTAGCAAACCCACCCATTGAAAAATTCACCAGCCACCACTGGCAGTGTGAAAACAAACATAAAGTGAGTTCTTAGAACCCACTTTATTTTTGGAAATCATGCTCTGAAGTTTGGCTTTCTCTAATGTTCCATATTTGCAAAGGCAAGACTGAAAAGTAGTATTTGTCTTTACAAAGCAGAAAGAGAGGATGCTCGAGATGAAGAGCTACTTATTTTGAGTCAACTTGTTTGTTTATTTTTCAGAGGCCTATCATTTTGTGCAAAAATACACCAAATTTTGGGAGTTTTCCGTGGGTCCAGCTGAAGCGGACCTGAACACAACACAGGAGAGAGCCGAGCAGACCAGTAGAGTGCAGAGCAGCCACGGTGCTGCAGAAGCCAAAGGAAGAAGCACAAACAGCCAGAGAGATGCGCCCCTCTCCCAGGAAGCCCCCGGTAGCGTACCAAAGTCCTGAAGAAGGTAGCAGGAGGTACGAGATACCCAAAGGGGATACAGGGCTGGAAGAGAGGCAGGCTCAAGATGCTCTCTGCTGGCTCTTTGGGAAGGGTACATTGGGCATCCGATGAGAGCTTCCTCATTGCAGTGGCAATGGTAAAACCATTGGCCACCAGAGATGGGTCTTGGACTGCAAGAGAAGCACATTGGGCATCCGATGAGAACAATCTCATCGCAGCAACAACAGTAAGAGCACCAGAGACAGGTCTGGTACCCCAAGAGAAGCACATTGAGCGTCCGAGGAAAACGTCCACATTGCAGTGGCAACGATAAGACCACTGACTACCAGAGAAGAGTCTGGGACCCCAAGATAAGCACATTAAACATCAGAGTACAATTTCCTTGTGGCAGTGGCAGCAACAAACCCACCTATCACCAGGGAAGGCTCTGGGACCCCAACCTAACTATACTAAACATCAGAAGAAAGCATGCCTACCAGAGTGGCAGGGCAAAGTCTACCGAAGCCCCGAAAAGAATTTGGAACTTTGCCAATAGCAGGAGAAGGGAGCCATTCTCCTGGTTCTAAAAAATGAAGAAATTGAAAGACTTCTTGATCAAAAGACGCCAGGGGAAGGGAGTCATTGCTCCAGGCTTTCGTGTGAACTATGTTATGGTGTGTGTGGACCAATACCAGGAGACGGAAGTCATTGTCCTGGGCCTGAAAGTTGAAGATGCGGAAAGCCTTTTGATCAAGAGATGCCAAGGGAAAGGAGTCATTCCCCCTAGCCTTTGTGTGAATTATATTGAAGTGTGGGAACCACAAGCCAGGAGAAGGGAGTCATTCTCCTGGTTCCAAAAGTGACTGGTGCACTGGATTTGTTGGACAAACAAGCCAGGGGAAGGGAGTCATTACCCAGGGTATCCTTCTGCCAGAGATTATTGCATCATTTTTTGCTAAAGAACATTGCTTGGAATACCTCCCAAACACCAGGAGAAGGGAAGGGATTCATTCTCTTGGAGAAGATACTTTCTGTTGACCTATTCTTTAGTTGTAGTGTGAGGAATAGAAGTAGGTTTTGACACAGGATGGTGGATATTAATTTCAATGGGCATTCTGAAGGACCCTTTTAGTATGAATTAGAAGATAGGTATAGCAAGGGTTTATTTTTTTGTTTAATAAATGTCTTTGCCAACAATTGTATCAGCATCCTTCTTTGCCACCCTTAGAGTTCTCTTTCAGTTTGTTTGTTATGAACATTTTAGATTAAAATTTGATTGATATATATTGCCTCTATAAACTTGACATTATGATGAAAGTCTTTCTATGTTAAAAAACAAAAATAAAGGGTTCCTTGTTACTTATTACAGTGTTTGAGGTTTTGTGTCAGTTGGTATTTCCTCTGACTTTATCCCATACCAGGTACGGGGCATTAACTCACATTGAGTGGCATTACTGGACATTTGAGTATGCACTTGGCATATGAAAGAAGCAACTGGGTATACAAAGCTGTAACTTACATATGTTTACCATATCTAGGAACTAAGGCTATAACAGACATGAGATGGCTGTATCCTAAGAGGTTACATTAGCAACACTGTGTTATGGTAGCACTTGCTAATTTGGGGCTTTACTTGGCATATGTTTACAAGACTTGACATGTGCAGCAATAATTTGCATACGTTGCCAGTAAAGGGACATATGAGGCTATAGTGGCACATGCATGGCAGAGCCCCTGGCCTATGTTGGTTCTACTTAGACTACCTCTGTAATACCTCTTTGATGATCTTGAGCCACTCCTTGATTCTCTTTCCACTAAACATCACCTCATTCCCTCAAGTGACTTTAACCTTGCCTCTCCAACCAATTGTCAGAAATCTAAACCTCTGTCTTTTCTTAGTGAAGATACTCTCCACTCTAGCAATAACCTACCTACCCACACAGGGGTAACTCTTTGGATCTCTTATTCATCTCCACCTCTCTCTCAGCCACTAATACAACTGTCACACCACCCATACCTGATCACTCAATTGTTTCCACCACCATCTCCTTTCCACCCTCTAACCTTTCCTCACCACTTGCTTCATCTATTACTGAAAGGAAATGTAAACCTTCTGCCATTCTGCCTTTCTCTCTGACCTGCAGTTCTCGCTCTCCTCCTGCACACCCGATGCCTTTTCCACCAATACTACCTCCTCTAGCTTCCAGTCCCTACTATTTGCCTCATTTGCCTCTCAATTCCCACTTCTTACTTTCACCCCTAAGTCTCAGCATCCTTAACCATGGGTCACCCCATTCATATGCTCTCTCCGCACAGACATGAGTCAGCTGCAGCGCAAATGGAGGCATACCCACTTGCATGCGGCCCTGCAACTCTACCTCTCTGCCCTGAACTCTGTTTATAGACAGAAAAGGGAATTCTACCTAACCCTCATTGACTCACTCCAACCACCCTCGACAGCTACAGGGAATCGTAAACTCACTACTCCTAAGTCTGTGACTATCAAATCCACTCTCACAGCTAATGACCTAGCTGAATACTTTGCTGCAAATGTTTTCAAAATTAGAGCATCTCTCCTGGACTTCCTCACACTCCCTCCTTCTACATTCTGCCTACTCTACCATCATCCTCTGTCTCTATCTCGCACTTTAGTCACACTAATACTGAATAAGTGCTATCTCTACTGATGAAGGTTAACCGCTCTTGAGCCCTATCAGAAACTCTTGCTCCTCAGCTAGTATAGCTTATTGTCCCTATAGTGGCCTCTCACCTTGCTGAACTCTTCAACATGTCCTTCAACTACACCTGTTTTCCCTCTGTTTTCAAAACAGCCACAGTCATCCCTCTCCTAAAAAAGCAAGGGGCTGATCCGAACCTACCGGCTAACTGTTGCCCTGTGTCTCTTCTTCCGCCGCCGAGCCCATAGAGGAGAGAGATTATGTACATGACTGCACTACAAATATAGAAAGCTATGATGACATCCTGAGAGTAAGAGAGAATGCACTTGAGGGGGAGAAGTACCCTACATTGATGGTTCATCAACTATAGACCAGGCCACGGTGTAAAGACATACTGGGATGGCAGAAGTGAGAATAAAGAGGATAGAATGAGCAAGGTGGTAGTAAGCTCACGTTTACCATCACATTTTTCAGTACAAGCTGCAGAACCAGTGGTCCTAATATTGGTATTAGAACAGAGCAAGAATCAGCAAGTGACAGTGTATTCAGATTCGGCATACGTGATGTCTACAGTGCACTCCAGACTGTCACAAGGGGCTTCCGACGGTCTGATGGCTCGCCAGTGCAACAAGCGCTCTTATTGGGCAGGCTGATAGAAGCGCTCCAATTCCCAATAACCATAGCAATAGCGAAATGTCAGGCCCTCACGAAGGCAGCAGACATCGAAGGAAAACGCACAGCATTTTTTGAAGACATCCTAGATATAGATACCCCTTCTAGGGCACACACTTATGTACTCACAATGGTACTGAAGGAAGGCTACAATACATTACCAGGACACAAATAATGGAATTACAATGAAGTGCGCCAAGAGAGGACAAGGAATTATGGGTAACAAGGGGTGTTCTATATCACCTTCAGATGCCCTATGGCTGCAGGAAAGCATGGGTAAGGTACTAATGCCATTATCCTTGTTACACACAGCGCTGACACAACTACACCATGCTACCCATTTGGGGAAGGATGTACTTGCCGCTCACATTGGAGAACATTGGTTCTGTCCCAACCTGTTGGAGCATGTGGCAGAGTTTATGATTAACTGCCTTGTTTACCGAAGATTTACAGCAGGCCATGCTTTAAGGGTAGTGAGAGGAGCCATACCTCGCCCACTGGGTCCATTTCAACACCTCCATGTTAACTAGGTTGATATGCTCCAAGTACCTCAGGACTACCACTACACGATAGTGGTTGTATGCCTGTTCTCCCGATGGATCGAAGCTGGTCCCTTTTCCCATCCTGATGCCCTTCGAGCGGCGAAATTCCTGGTTAGAGAAATGTTCCCACGGTGGGGCATATGTGAGGTCCTGCGGTCTGACAACGGCCCTCACTTTGCCAATGAGATATTCCATCACATTGCAGCTTTGCTAGGAATTCAGCACAATTTCTCCTGTGCGTACAACCCACAGGTGAACAGAGTATGCAAGCGTCTCAACGGGTTGCTCAAGGAGTCCATCGCCAAGATACAAGTAACCTTAAATAAAAGTTGGCTCCACTGTCTGCATTTAGCATTATTCTCATTACGCAACACACCAGGGTCTGACTACCACTTACCCCACATGAGGTGGTAACTGAGTGGTGCATGTGACTTCCCCTGGCTCCTCCCACTAGGGCTTTGACAGATGCAGAAACAATGTCTAATGCATTAGAAAAGGAAATGTATGATTACACCGCTGCCTTGATAGCTAGTCCCTCTTTTATCTCTTTCCAGCTGCATGCACGACGGGAGAGACACAAAGGAAGGAAGAAGGCAACAATGCAGAAACATATGAAGAATGGCTCCAACCACTACAACTCTACCCTGGAGATGCTGTACTCCTCAGGAACTTCAACCGTACCTGGTCCAAGCCCAGATTCACAGAACCACATTTAATAGAGGAGGTAACTGATAAAGCGGCAAAGATAAAGGTCAAGAAGGCTTGGAATGGTCTCGGTGATATCAAGCCCTGCTGAACAGCGGCCACTCCTAGCAACGACAGCAAAAGGGCCAACATCCCGCAAGAAGAACAAAAAGAACAGCAAAGAGCATTACAGCCCAGCAGAGGCCAGCCCATGATTACTCGCTCACGAGTGAGAGGGATAGGGAAAGGACCTCCTACACATCCAGAGTGAGGATACACTGTTTGTTTATTATTTTTCTTTTGCAACACTGACAGCATTATTCATGATAGTAGCGACTGTGATTTCTCCATTGTCCAATGCTTCCCCAGGGCCCTCACCCCACAACCTTTCAAGGCCAATTTGTCCATTTTGTTAGGAGGTCCAACCGTGCAAGAAGGCCCTCTCACAGTTTATTCTTTCATTTTTTTCTGGCCTATTTGTCCCAAACATACCCACGACTTCATTGAGGAAGTCCCTCAGTATTTGAAGTTCTTTGTGACCCTAGAATATGCATTGTATGCAAACAATTATTTCTTATTGCAGTAGCACAACATAGTGACTGCGGAGCTTGAACTAATATGTACTAACACCATGCATTTCTAACGCATTTCAGGCAGTTCATCAGCTTCTTCAAAAGTTGCACAAGGTTCCAAAGTGGAGTAAGTTGTCATTATTAAAAGTGTGATAATGTTGACATGTGCTTTTCTCACTAGTTATCTTGTCACTCATGTTTTTGCGGTTTTCACTTGCTATAAAACTAACATAACCCAATTCTGGCAGGTGGAACTACCATGTCAGGTTGGGAGGCAAGCACTGGGAGACCAGTAAGGAGAGGTAGAAACAGTGCTGATGTAGATATAGGAGGGGTTGATTCCTATTTTATTGATATTGCTCAATTATCAAATAATATGTCGTACAAGACTTAAGTAGGTAAACAAACCACTGGAGAGAGCTGCTATGTTTGCTCTCTCATCCCCAATGCCATGAGAGCCTCCAGAACGTTTGTGGCAACCGAAATAGCAGAAGCAAGAGAATGATGCCTTATGTACCTATCAATGTGCACCACCTGAGGGAGGCTCCAAGGGAAGATCGCAACCTTGAGATAGAGGTCTAGGACAGCCTTCCCTTATAAAGATAATTATATAAAGACACTAGACATGATGGGGAATTACTGGAAAAAAGACCAGGCCATGCAATACAGAACTGAAGGCCTGCAAAGGGGAGAGACAAGGACAATACCATTAAAGGAGTTACCCTGTCCCAAGAAGGGACCAGCAGAAATAGAGGGAGAGTCAGGATGCTGGGAAAGACAACAGATGCTTAAATGAAGGATGGAAAGAAGGAGTGGTAGGGAGCATAGCACATATACTCCTAACAGTTCAAGTTTATATAGTACAAGCAGAAATGACAAATGCCTAAAAGAATGGGAAGCAAGTGAAAAGCTACTAACATGGGTAGACAATGAGGCCGGGCCCATGCCCATAGTGCCACTGAAAGGAGCAGCATTATGTTTTCAGAAAAACAGAGCAGTAAAGGTTGGAGAGAACAAGGAATGCAAGCAGACAATAAAAGCTCCAGGTATGAAAGTTGGAAAAGCAATACTAATGGATCACTACTCGGCTTGCATATCCAAGGCGTACGAGAAACTACCAACCAACTGGGGAGGAGTGTGTTCACTAGTACACATTAACACACCAGAATTAGTAGTGCCACAAAAGGACATCACCATGGACACATTTCCCAAAATGAACACTGGCAGAAAGAAGAAGAAATCTGTAGAGCTAACTAGGGTGAAAATAGGAAAATACATATCGTCGATAAGAATCGCTAGACGACATACCACCCGAGCATCGATTGTTCAGCAGGACAGAAATGTTTTTTGCATCCATTTTTCCAGCAGTCCAGACATACATGAACACAAAATGGCTCCAGATCATGTGATGGGAACTGATGCAAACAATAAACTTGCCCACCAATAGATTCAATGCCATAAAAGAAGAACTCCGAGCAGTAAGCCTAATGGCCCTCCAGAATAGATATGTTCTGGACCTTCTCACAGCAATGGAAGGAGGAGTATGCATCAAGATAGGTTCATCTTGCTCTACATTAATTCCCGCAAATTATAAAGCAAACAAGACGCTGACTGAAGCAGTCACAAAGTTATCACAAATGCATGCCAAGATGGAATCGGAAGAAAAAGATGCAGGGAAGGATGAAGGATGGCTATCATACATCTTCTCATGGATACCAACATGGATGGCCAATGGGCTTAATGTCTTACTGGCAGCATTAGTACTAGTGCTCCTAACACTATGCATCATCAGAATATGCATCTGACAATGCCAAACAAATGACAGAGAAAACTATAGGCAAGAAGGTACTGGTAGAAACGACTTTTGAAGATGACAAGATAGTAGTAGCTCAAGATACCCTAAGAGCACAGATAACAGGATGTCCACTGTTCCCACCTGGTGTAGTGTTCGATGACCCAGATGACTCCAGAGAATATTGGGGAAAATAGGTTTGGTGCAACCAGAAGGAGATTGCTGTTATGTGACATGGAGTATGGCTGACCATGAAAGATTTGAATGGCATCTAGGGGGAGTTACCAAGATTTGGCTCCCGAAGTTGAAAATGAATAGGTTTGGAGAATTGGTTGACAAGTCGACCAGAGGGGGGACTGAAGAGAGCTCCTCCTAGCTCTGGTCCATGTCAACACTTTCTGCTCCAGCCTCGTCCCCTGTGTTTTCATCTGGATCCCCTTGTGGATGTCCTTGTGGCTGGGGTGCAGGTACCACTGGGATGGTAGGTGGCAGGGGTGCAGGTGCCAAAGGGATGGTGGGCGGCAGGGGTGCAGGTGCCTCTGGGATGGTGGGCGGCTGGTGGGAAGTGGATGCATTCTCACGTGTGCCGGAGGATGCTGTGCAGTCCTGTGTGGACGTGATGGTGGTCCATCTGCGGTGAGGCCTTGTGGCCCTGGATGTACTTGGCTGACCAGCCTCATTGCCAGATGATGTGCTTGAGGGAGTCAGAAAGGCAGGGCATCAGTGAAGGTGTGGATTGATGAGACAGACATGAATGCTAGTACTTTTTGATGACAATGCTGTGTAAGGGACATGGTGGTGGCTATGGCTTGGTGCACACATGCTTGTGTCAAGGATACTGTGCAGGTGCATGTGTGGTGGGCCTACATGGTGTGTGCAGTGGCACTTACGTGGTGTACTAGTGTTTCAGGCTTAGGGTGGGTTCATAGACATAATTTCGAATACAAAATATTCGAAAGTCAAAAAGTCGAAAAAAAAATGTCGAAAAAAAATGTCGAATTTTTTTTTAATGACGTTTTTTTTTCGAAATGGGGGGGGTTCCCCCCAAACCCCCTTTTTTTTTATTTTTACCTATTTTTTTCACAGAAACTAGAGCCAAAAAAAAAATATCGAAAAAAAAACAATTCGACATTTATTTTTTCGACATTTTTGATTTGACTTTTTTTACTTTCGAAATTATGTTTTTCGAAATTATGACTGGACACCCTTAGGGTGTTATGGGTGTGGCACACAAGCTGTATGATTTTGTGTTGTTGCTGGTTGTGCCATGGATGTGTTTGACATGTGACTGCTGCCTATGGCATTTACTGTGTCAGTGATGATTTAGCAACATGGGTTATAGTGGATGGGACGAGTGTGCCACATGTTTCACTGCTGTATGTGGCAGTACATTTGCTGGTGGTGTAGGTGCTTGGCACTGTCATGACTTTGGGCCTGTGTTAGCACAGTGGTAACAACACAAGTTAGGCTGTGCCAGGGGGATGTGTGTCTGATTGCTAGCAGGAGCATCTTGTGAGGGTGATACTGGGCGCCTGTGTTATGTTCACTGTGTGAGTAGGGTATGAATGAGGTTTGTGTGCAAGGTGTATGTGGATGTGTCCAACCAGGTTGCAGGAGGGCGGCCGGCAGGGCTGTACTGGCGTTGTCCACTACGTACTTGACATGTTTGCCAACTGTATTGTATGCAGTGTAGACAAGGTGGATAATGTGGCATTGGGTTTACGGTTACTCACCAGCCTCCTCCGATGTCACGGCTATAGCCTCCGCTGTACCAACTCTCTCAATCAACTCTAGGGGAAGCACACTACTCCAGGGTTCCTCCCATGGCTGCAGGTGGATGCAGTGCCATGCCCTGGGTGTGCTGGACTGACAGGAGGTTTTGCACCCTCAGAGAAAGGTCATCCCACCTTTTATGGCAGTCCCGGATGGTTTGTGGTATTGTTGCAACTGCCATGACTGCCATGACCTACTGGGCCACCTCCTCCCAGATTGCCTTCTTGCATAACTGGGCCTGCCCTGTGAGGTCATTGCTGAATATTTGGTCAGCATGCTCAACTATAGTGTCTGCGAGCAAGTTCAATTCAGCCTTGCTGAAGCACGGCTTGCGCTGCCAGGCTGCAGGTTCCCATTGCTGACATGTCTCCTAATCTGATTCTATGCTCGGGATGTGGGTATCAATCCTGTGCTCAGAAGATTGTAATGGATTGTATTTTGTTAATGTGCCGCCGGTCTATTTCCTTTTCCAGTGAACACGTTATTTCCGGTCACGGTAATAACAGCCTTGTTGTTACCGGTGCCAGTGAGTCCAGTAACGTGGAGCCGGAGTAAGAGTCACAGACACTGAGGGTGGCGGTGTGAGGATTTTGGGGTGGTTTGATGGTATTACCCGTGTGCTGGTGCAACCATTTCCGGCATGCACGCTAATACAGTATCAACCGTTGATTCCGGCAGCAGTGCTTCACAGACACGGTAGCACCGGCATGCCTGTAATTATGATTTTTTACCGACGGACCCGTAATGAGGCCCTATGTTATGTATATTACCATTCGATAAGTTTAAACAGTGGAAATGACAAGGAGAGAATCCAGGACAAACTCACCAGCAGTGAAGGAGGCTAGTATCACTTGAGACCGGAGATCAGGAGTAGCGATGCTGATGTAGATTCCACTGATCCCCCCCCCTTCCTCCCCGGGGACAAGCCCCAGGGACGGAGAGAGAGTCCAGGGAAACCCTCAGGGGGAAGAAAACCCTGCGTCTCAGTCGATCGTCTGCTTCTGAATTCTTGAGGAGGGAGAAGATTCCGGATAAGGTACCATAGGCTACAAGGAAGTAGACAGAACACAATAAGTAATAGTGTTTGGTAGTGTTAGAACAAGTAAGATAAGAGGTATCAGTAAGCACCTTGTTGCGAACTGGGAGATAGAGGTAAGAGATGCCGGAGTCTTTGTTTTTCGGGAACCTCGGAGGACAGCTTTAAGATGAGAGAAGGGGGTTAGTTAAGATCCAAAAGAAGAAATGGCAAACGGGATCAAATGCTCAAGAGGTACCTGAGTTAAGAATTGTCTGCCCGCTTAACTGAGGATTAGACGGAGGTTCTGTGGATAGATGGAAGAGTAAGACTGTCTGCAAGATAGGGAGATACAACGTCAGAATGACCTATAAGTGGAATGAGAATAAGGAACAGTCAGTCCGGCCTGGGTACCTCAGTTGAGGCTGAAAGACAACTGTGAAAGAACTTCCGCGGCGGTCTGGTTGTTTTCCTCGGGAGTGAGAGGAAACGGGCAGCGAGCGGGTGCGGGAAGGTAGGCGTACTGCAGACCGTGTATTTCCTGGGAACGAGCGGGAGCTGGTAGTAAAGGAGACAGAAGGTAAGTTAGAAGTACAGGATGTGACAAGGAAAGGTAAGAACAAACCCTAGATCCGAACTCACACAGCGTTGGTAGCTAGGAATAGAAACGCATCCGTCTGTTGTGCTCCGATGTTGATATACATTGCCCGGCCGGGAGGGAGGAGCCGAGTGGCCATGTTGAAACCAGGCTGCTAGACCGCAGCTGACCGTAGCAGCGGCCATCTTGGATGTAAAATGGCCGCCGTACTTCTCCGGATCCAACAGTGCCACAAAGACCAGCGCTTTCTGAGAGGCGTGACAGTATGCCCCCTCCGAAGGGCAGAGGAACCGGGTTTACCAGTATGCAAACGAAAGAACCGCCAGGTTCAAACTGAGGAGCCGTGGAACGGCGTCTGTCTGCAAACATCTTGGCGCATTCCTGGGCAGCAAGCAGAGAGGATCGAGCCAACCGTTGACAATCTCGGATTGCTAAGAGCAGACTATCAACATCTGGAAATTTAGAAGGAGAAGCCAAACCCACAGGGAAGCAGATCGGGTGGAATCCGTAAGAGCATAGAAATGGGCTAGAGTTCAAAGCAGAATGTTTTGAGTTATTGTAGGCAAACTCAGCCAAGGGGAGAAGTGTGTGCCAGTTATCCTGAGAGGCTGAAATGTAGCAACGTAGGTAACCCTCCAGAGTCTGATTGAGACGCTCGGTCTGGCCGTTGGTCTGCGGATGGAAACCGGAACTCAGGGCTTTATTGATCTTCAGAATTTTACAGATTTGGCTCCAGTATCGGGAGGTATACAGAGAACCACGATACGAGACTATGGTCTCTGGAAGGCCGTGAAGGGAAAAAATCTGGGTGATGAAATTTTCGCCATATGAGCGGCCGTGGGAATCCGATGAAGCGGGATAAATTTTTAGTAAAATAGTCCACAATCACCATTATAGCGGTGAAACCATTAGAGACAGGTAAGTCAACCACAAAATCAGTCGAAATGAATTGCCAGGGACGAACCGGAACAGGCATCCTGGAGAGAAGACCCTGGGGTGCTGAATGTGGTCTCTTGGTTTGTAAGCAAATAGAACAGGCCGCAACATAATCATGTACATCCTTAATCCATTCAGGCCACCAAAAGTGTCGCTGTACGAGTTCAAGGGTGTTGACCCTTCCGAGATGTCCTGCCATCTGCGAGTCATGGCATAACTGCAGCACCTTCCTCCTCAATTCTTCAGTAGGCATGAACAGTCGTTTATCTCGATAGGCGCACCCCTTGGGCAAAACCATCTTAAAATCATGTAAAGCCGTAGGATTATTCTTCAGATACAGCGTGGTAGCATCTGAGGTGGATCATAGAAAGGTTGTAACCATGAGCAAAAAGCGAGCCCTGGGAAATAAGGGTTCAGATCGAAAAGAATGAAATCATGTGGAATCCTTTCTTGACAAGGCGTCGGCCTTGAGGTTGATTCTGCCAGGAATGAATGTAAAAGTAATATCGTAAGGGGAAAAGAAATGTGCCCAACGGGCTTGTCTGCTGTTTCGAGTCTGTGCATACTGTAGGGCTCGAAGGTTGCTGTGATCTGTTCGAACTTCAATGGTATGTTGAGCACCGAGCAGAAGATGGCGCCACTCTTCGAAGGCACGTTTAATAGCCAATAGTTCCTTTTCAAGAACGGTGTAATTTCTTTCAGAAGGAGATAAGGTCTTAGACAAGTAGGCCACCGGACATTCAATTCCCTGCTTGTTTTCCTGTAACAGAACGGCCCCCAGGGAATGGTGTGAAGCGTCCGATTCCACAATGAACCTTTTTGACTGGTCTGGAGTGAGAAGGATGGGCCCAGAAATGAATCGTGTTTTTAGTTTTTCGAAGGCAAGTTGAGCCTTATTTGACCACCGAAATTGGACCCCTTTCTTAAGAAGAGCAGTCATAGGCAGGATTTCTTCAGAGTAATTAGGGATGAAACGCCGGTAAAAATTTGCGAATCCGAGGAATCTCTGTAGATCCTTCATATTCCCCGGAATCGCCCAATCAACTATTGCAGATACTTTCCGGGGATCCATTGCCGTTCCTTGGGATGACAGAATGTAACCCAGATATGCCACTCTGTCCTTGTGGAACTCACATTTCTCCAATTTGCAGTATAGGTGGTTATCAGACAGTCTCTGAAGCACCTCCATAACATGCTGAATGTGTTGAGAACGGGAAGAAGAGAAAATCAATATATCGTCCAAATAGACGACCACCGAGTGAAGAAGGAAATCCGAGAAGATATGATCCATAAAACGCTGGAAGACGGCCGGGGCGTTAGAGAGACCAAAGGGCATGACCCGATGCTCAAAATGCCCGAAAGGTGTACGAAAGGCCGTCTTCCATTCGTCCCCTGCTCGAATTCGGATGAGGTGATAAGCTCCGCGGAGATCCAATTTTGTAAAGACTGTGGCGCCTTGCACGGCTTCCAGTATGTCCGGAATCAAAGGCATTGGATATCTGTCAGCGATAGTGACCTTGTTCAGCCCACGATAATCTATGCAGGGTCGAAGTTCTTTAGTATCTTTTTTTGGCACAAAAAATAAGGAAGCTCCTGCCGGAGAGGTCGATTCAGCTATGAGACCATGGCGTAAATTCTTTTGTAGGTATTCCTTTAAAACTTCCTTTTCCTGCGACGACAAAATGTACATTCGACTGAATGGGATAGGAGCATCTGGAGTTAATTCGATAGCACAGTCCTTACGGTGAGGCGGGAGTTCAGCATAATCTGTGTCAGAGAAAACCATGCTATAGGGCTGATAAACGTCTGGGATGCCCTGAAGGTGGTAGAGTATCTTGGACGTGGGACAAACGTCTTGCAAAGAAGGTTCATGATGAAACCCAACAGCCTCGTTGTTCAGGCAGGATTTGACACAATGTTCTGACCCCATAAAAAGAGTCCCTGCTGTCCAGTTAATATACGGGTTATGAATCTTGAGCCACGGTAATCCGAGTATGATTGGATAGTGGGCGGTTCGAATGAGGTCCAATGTGATGGTCTCAGTATGAGAAGCTATCTTCATATGCAGAGGTAGAGTTTGTTTAGTTATAGGCCCGGAAACCAAGGGGCTTCCATCCACTGATTCAACTGGGATGACTAACTTTTTAGAAGAAGAAGGGACTCCTACCCTTTGGGCCCATTGAAGATCGATAACATTTCCTGCAGCTCCACTATCGATCAAAGCCGGTACCTCCACGGGCTCTGCATTACTCCACTGAAGAGAAATGTTCAAGACAACCATTTGAAGGTTAGAAAGTTCTGTGACTTGAGTAGGCACAAACAAAGGCGAGGAACCATTTCTCAATTCTCTATCCGTGGTTCCCCTGACGGTAGAGAACAAGCGTTTCCCGACTTCCTTACTGGAGTGATGGGGCAATTCTGAACAGAATGATCTTTGGCCCCACAGTACATGCAAAGATTTTGCAGTTTTCGCCGGTTGCGTTCCTCCGGTGTCAGACGACCCCGTGCCGAGCCAATCTGCATCGGTTCATCGGGTGGAACCCTGGTGGGACTCGGGACATATCCTGAAGCAAGACGCGGGTTTCTGGGTCTGCGACGCTCCCTATGTCTTTCCTGTATCCTGTAATCTATTTGCATCACCATGGAAATTAGTTCAGCAAGGTTAGGAGGACGAGGGACTCGAGAAACCTCATCCTTAAGCTCCTCATTTAGGCCCCTTCTAAAAAGAGTAATAAGAGCGTCGTCAGCCCAAGAAGTGCCGGCTGCCAACTGTTTAAATCTAGTGATATATGTCAGGATGTCCTGCGAACCTTGCCTGAAGTCCAGGAGTTGTTCTTGTGCTGAAACAGTAATTTCCTGTCTCCTGAACATTGTTCTGAGGCTATTTAGAAAGGCAGGAAACAAATCCAATGATGGATTTTTATTTGTTACCAATGGGGTGGCCCAAGCTAGAGCAGGTCCAGTTAAGTTCGAGATCACATGACCAACATTATCCCTATCGGTATGAAAGAAGGCAGACTTAAAGGAAAATTGGACAGTACAGGCTTCAAGAAAGGCCTTCAATTTATGGGGATCCCCATCGAATAAGCCTCCAGGAATTGGGCCAGGTGGTAATTCTGAGCAACTCGGGGCTCTCCCCATATGCTGACGTAAGATAGCATTTTCTTGTTTGAGGGATTGGACCTCAGCGGTTAGGGACTGTACCGCTGCCAACAATTGCTGTTGTTGGGCTGGATCCATGTTAGTATAGAGCCGGAAATGCCCACAGATTCAATCCGTGTCAACCCACTGATTTCTTTTTTACTAGGCGTTGCTAACTGTTAATTGTTATGTATATTACCATTTAATAAGTTTAAACAGTGGAAATGACAAGGAGAGAATCCAGGACAAACTCACCAGCAGTGAAGGAGGCTAGTATCACTTGAGACCGGAGATCAGGAGTAGCGATGCTGATGTAGATTCCACTGATCCCCCCCTTCCTCTCCGGGGTCAAGCCACAGGGATGGAGAGAGAGTCCAGGGAAACCCTCAGGGGGAAGAAAACCCAGCGTCTCAGTCGATCGTCTGCTTCTGAATTCTTGAGGAGGGAGAAGATTCCGGATAAGGTTATATCATACCATAGGCTACAAGGAAGTAGACAGGACACAATAAGTAATAGTGTTTGGTAGTGTTAGAACAAGTAAGATAAGAGGTATCAGTAAGCACCTTGTTGTGAACTGGGAGATAGAGGTAAGAGATGCCGGAGTCTCTGTTTCTCGGGAACCTCGGAGGACAGCTCTAAGATGAGAGAAGGGGGTTAGTTAAGATCCAAAAGAAGAAATGGGAAACGGGATCAAATGCTCAAGAGGTACCTGAGGTAAGAATTGTCTGCCCGCTTAACTGAGGATTAGACGGAGGTTCCGTGGATAAATGGAAGAGTAAGACTGTCTGCAAGATAGGGAGATACAACGTCAGAATGACCTATAAGTGGAATGAGAATAAGGAACAGTCAGTCCGGCCTGGGTACCTCAGTTGAGGCTGAAAGACGACTGTGAAAGAACTTCTGCGGCGGTCCGGTTGTTTTCCTCGGGAGTGAGAGGAAACGAGCAGCGAGCGGGAGCGGGACGGTAGGCGTACTGTAGACCGTGTATTTCCTGGGAACGAGCAGGAGCTGGTAGTTAAGGAGACAGAAGGTAATTTAGAAGTACAGGATGTGACAAGGACAGGTAAGAACAAACCCTAGATCCGAACTCACGCAGCGTTGGTAGCTAGGAGTAGCAACGCATCCGTCTGTTGTGCTCCGATGTTGATATACAGTGCCCGGCCGGGAGGGAGGAGCCGAGTGGCCATGTTGAAACCAGGCCGCTAGACTGCAGCTGACCGTAGCAGCGGCCATCTTGGGTGTAAAAATGGCTGCCGTACTTCTCCGGATCCAACGGTGCCACGAAGACCAGCGTTTTCTGAGAGGCGTGACACCCTATGACTCACTTGAAGCTGCATTGGAAGCAAATGAAAGCAGTATAACAAATGACAATTTCAATCAGTACAAAGAAATGGTGGACAATGAACGCCAACAAAAGGAAGAAATTGAAGCCCAACTACACAAAGGCACACCTGTGGGGAGTCAAACTTCCCTTAAAGGAAGCCAAGATCCACTTGGAGATCCACTCATTCTAAATGAAGCGGAAATAGCCATGGCTGAGGTAGAGAATACCATGTATCAATATAAACAATCTGAGGACAACCTGTCAGTTCTGGAATCTCAGCTAAATGATGAACAACTCACCATTTATCTGCAAGTCCCTCAAAAATTGAGCATGGTTTTAAACATGAAAGTAAAATATGTACATGTAAAAATGATAAACCTCTTCTCCTGTATGTAAGTGGGGAAGCTGGTTCTGGCAAAACATTCCTAATTAAAATGATCAGCAATTTTCTACAAAACTTAACAAACAGCAACATTTCAGCTGTAATATGAGCTCCCAGAGGGTTAGTTGCTTACAACATAGGTGGTGTCACTTTACATCGACTACTACTCCTTCCCGTAGAACACCAAAACAAATAAGAATGCTACAAATTGTCAGCAGAGGCTGCCACTGAGGTACGCAGAATTCTAAAACAAATTAAAGTGCTCTTCATAGATGAAGTAAGCATGGTGTCCAATCTCATGTTGGCTTTAATTCATCTCAGAATGCAAGAAGTCCTAAAAACCAACCACGAGGGACTGTTTGGAATAAAACATGTTATTGTTTTCAGAGACCTCCTACAGTTGACGCCAGTGAAAGGGCAACCTATTTTCAAAACATTAGGACACAAACATTGGAAATATAAATCTTTGGCAACATTTTCACTACAAAGAACTAACCCAAAACATGCGCCGTGTGCAGACCTCACATATGCTGACATTTTAAAAAGCATTAGAACTGAGCTGCTTACTAAAGATGCAAAATCCATCTTAAATAGAAGACTAATCCATGAGCTATATGGGTGAAACACATCTGCTCCTGATGGCATGAACAATTACCCCAACAAAATCTAAAATGTATGTCCTTAATGCCAACACTTGCAAGCTGTAGTCAATTCAACGAAACAATGCTAAAAAAAATGCAACCTATACTGCATATCAGATCCACAGACAAACTGGAAGTGCACAACATGACAATTCCTATTTGACAACAAGCAACAGCACAATTAAATAGCTTAGAAAAAATGTATCTTCAACAAAGCCAGATTGGATAAAATATTAACTTGCTGTCTAAACTGCAGAGTCATTCTAAAATGTAACCTTGATGTAGAACAAGGCTTAGTCAATGGATAAATTGGTACAGTTGTTAGCTTCCAGGCATATTCACATGACAAAAACCTTCAGTTTGTCAATATCCACTTTGACAAACTAACAGAGTTCAAACAAATTGGCCGAACAATAGGACGTTTCCTTCTTTTCAAAGACATGTACGTACGCGGAGAGCAATTTTTTCTGTCACTTGCATATGCTGTCACTATTCACAAATCACAAGGTCTCACCGTAGATCAAGCATTGATTGATATTGGCAGCACAGTCTTTAAAAGAAAGTATGAGTTATGTAGCACTTTCAAGTCTGCGTACACTCAATGGTCTTTTCCTAGTTCACTTTGATGCAAACATAGTCAATGCTGACATTCCTTGTACCCTGGAATACAACAGGCTACGAGCACTAGACACCACCTCATCTAAATATGTACCCTGTACCTCAAAAAAAGAAACCTTTTAAAAGACAAATAATGGAAACAGAAGCTATAGCAGATTTCCCAACAATACCACTAAGAAAACAACAACCAACTCCTGCATCAAACAACACAACCACACCACAAACAACACAACCACACCACTATCCAGTACAAAGTCAAGTTCATGTCCATCAGAAAAGAAAGACACAAATGTCTCTTCTCCAAAAAGATCTTCAGGCCCATTTAATGATCCACAAACGGAACTCTCTGGCTGATTTAAATTCACAAACACACCTGGAGTAAATTGTTATGCTAATCTTACAATGAATCTCCTCTTTCAATTGCCACTAATTGTTCACAACATTTTTCTTAAACGGCTCAGACCAGTTGTTTTTGCAAATGCTTGTTCTTCACAGAAATGCCACAAATAATCCTGACAACACTTATCGTGTCTCAGGTATAAGGCAATAATTGGACTACTGTGCAGGAATGGTAAAATGTACCATAAACACACAAGAAGATCCACAATAATTCCTAATGTACTTATTACAAGTACTGGAAACCAAAAACATCCCTATAAATGAAATATTCCAGATTTCATATATGTGGAAATATACATGCACTCTCTGCAACCATGTTTCACAAGACCACATTGCTAATGAATGATTTCTATATGTATCCATATCAAATTGTGAATCCATTCCATTTCACCAGCTTCTGCAGAATGCAAATCATGGCATATTATGCCCTTTTTGCAATTCAGACAATCGTTCCACCATACAAATAAACTCACATAACCAATATGTCATATTAATTCTTCTAAGGTACAATGTAAATGGCAGCAAAAATAAGTGTAAGCTTAGAGGCTTCACACACAGCCAAGTTTCTCTTGTAAAGAAAACCTTCACAACACGCCAGTGTCGCAACTACTTCAGGGCACTACACTGCATATGTGAAAAGAAAAAGTCATTGGTTTGAATGTAACAATACCTTGTTACCCCAAAACATAGATTACCAGCAAATTTATCAGATGCTTACTTAATATTCCTTCAACCCAAATTTAATCACTAAACTGTAGCACAGTTAACAGTTACAATACACCAGAATCACTAAACTGTAGCACAGTTAACAGTTACAATATACCAGAAGGTATCTAACTACATCCATAATATTGCAATAACCTAACACTTTGCAAAGTCAATCTAGTTACAATACGCCAACAGGTATCTAACTACTTCAAAAACACCCTTCCTTCAAATAAGCTGTCTAAATTGTTATATGAAAAGAAATCTTCTAACCTCTAATGTTTTTACAGTACGCCAACATGTATGTAACTATTTCATGCATTCCCTCAATTACAGCATACTCCAAACAAACATACTATCACCCGTAACTGTAATCGTTTTTATTTTCCAGTGCAGATTTTTTTCCCCCAATGACCCAATGATTATATAAAGTGAAAAGAACAGCGGTGTATCATATACTAATGTTGTAGCAAACATGGTACTTAAAATGTACTGTTTATGAGGGTCTAAAAAAGAAAATGTATATTAAAAACTGTAAACCCCTACAGATTTTCAAGTATCATGCTTAACCATTTGTACTGAAACCACAGAAGGCAGCTGCATCACGCTACAACACTAAGTAGCCACAGCAATCTTAATAAAGTACATATTCTGTGGGCACTATCCTCAATTGTACTACAATCATAATTACTGTATACAATTCAATCACATAATTCCTCCATATTCCAAACACTTTGTACTCCCACTATATTACATACAATTACAGTACACATATTCCTACTATGGAAATTCTGACCATACTCCTATTACATTACCTTTAATTACAATACACATATTACTACTGTGGTCATTTTGCCCAGTATGCATACTCTGGGGGACAGGGCCTGCAGCCATGCCCCCCAGAATCAGGCCACTGACCACAACACAATTAACTGGATACCAAGTATGTATCATACACGATCAACCAATGAAACCCTCCCCGCTTGCAATCAAAATGGTGTTCGCAGACACCGGAATTGACTGCGAACCCAGCAGCATTTGCAAACCCTTTTTTACCTATAAAAACAGCTCTACGTTACCTTCATTCCACTTCCCTACCATTTTTACATGCTCTTCCAGCCATCAAATAACCCCAAATGCCTTTTCAAAGCAGCCCATTCATGGCGATGTCCGCGAACCACTGCGTGGTCTGCGAACAACCACGGCACCTGCCTGCCCTTTTTCAACTTACAAAAACAGCCCCATATCATATGTTTTCCACTCCCTCACCCTTTCCAGCCCTTCTTTCCACCACCAAATGACCTGAAATGTGTTTTCCAGACATTTTCCCCACAAAGCTGTCCACGGTCTGCTGCGGCTGTCCATGGATCCAACATAGCTGGCCCTTCAATAAATATGACGCACATTATGCTCTCCACCATCCCCGGACATCACGTCGGCCCCTGGGTCAATCGGAGGCCTGTCCTTAGACCAAACAGGGAAATGAGTCCACGGACCAAACCCAGATATCACACATTTATTTGGCCTACTTTTTGGTCGTTTAAAAAAAACTACTGACGGATCTACACCAAATTTACAAAAGCACGCTTTCGGGCCCAAGCCATCTCTACTGCCGCAAATTTGGTGAAAATCCGTCCAGTGGTTTGGGCTGTAGACGTGAGCAACATTTCTTTTCCATTACATCTATGGGAAAAACCACACATTTTAGGACCCCCTCTATAACTTTGCCCCTCCCTTGACACAACCTCACCAAACTTCACAGGTTCAATCCGACCCATATACTTATTTTGCAAAGTTTCGTTTGGATTCGTCCGGGGGGGGTGAAGTTATAAGCCACCCAAAAAGTGCTCTTCCCATGGGTTGAGCAACCTAACCATAACTACAGGGCCGCTACTGCAAGCCCTGTAAAATATATAAATGAAAAACTTTACTCACTGTAATTGTATTTCGGATGCTTGTATCTGCTTAGCATATATACATGTTTGGCCATCAAAGACTTTAGCGGTCAGAGTGGAATTACTGCTAACTGCTCAAAATGACTTGCAGTGTTGCGAATCAGCCAGACTTGGAGAAACAAAATTGGCTTTACATTTAAAAAATGGCAACCAGTAAATTGAAATTAAACTGCCTTGTTGTAAATACATCTATGGGTGGTGGGTCTAAGAAGCAAGGAATATATCCCCCAAGCACCACAATTGCCCAACTAGCTTATCCATGACAACCAGGTCAACCATCCATAAAGCACCTTAAGAGCCTATCTAACTTTGCAGATACAGATACCCAATCTCTAAAGCCTGCCCCAAAAGGACTTCAAATGCTATGATGCTAACCACTCCAAACACAAACTAACAAGCTACGATGGGCAGCCCTGCAGAGTGGCTACATCCGGCCTCTGGAACGCATTCCGTCCAAACATCAAGATCACTTCTGACCTCCTGGAATTCAGGAAACCAATTAAGGCCCATCTGTTCAAACAAACATTCTTCGGAAGAACACAAAAATCACACACCAATATTACTTCCCAAGACATCAGACAGGCTACAAAACTTCAACTCCCACTCTCAGTTGCCAACATGTATCAAGCCATGGGAGACTCTCTGGCTCCAATAAACTCCCAGTATAGCACAGACGCGCCTCTCTATCCCCAGATCACAGAAGAATGGATTGAGTGGCTGGTAACATAAATAGAAGCATGTTATTTTACCGTGCTAATGGGGCTGTAAGAGTGGATGTATAGATCATTTTGCAAAGTAAAATAATGAATTGCAGTTATACTGGCAAGAGTTTTCGTTTTAAGATACTGTTGATAATGGAATTGTTCCAAGTCAGGGAACTACTAAGTTTGGAGGAATTATGATGCCATTTTAGTCGTTACCCAAGAGGAAGAACAGAATTAAAGGAATTAAGGAAACGGATGTTGAGGGAGACAATGGGCCTCATTATGGGTGATACCGGCAGGTTGCTGCCAGACCCGAAAAAAGCACCAGTAATTGTGCAAGTGCCCATTCCCAAGGAGTCCCAAAGGACAATGGGCCATAATGAGGCCCATTGTCCCAAAGGACTCCATGGGAATGGGGACCACGGAAGCACCAGCACCTGTAATAGCGGAGCCGGTGGTTCTGTAAAACTCTGCGGGCGGGTGCCGGCCTGCCCGCCAGGTCGGTCCCTGGCAGGCGGAACGGCACCCGCTCGCGGAGTCGTACTGTGCCAGTCCGGTAACAGTGGTGCTGGTAGGCTTACGGGCACCATTGTTGCTGGACCAGCATAGTTGTAATGAGGCCCAATGACTTGGGAGGAGACTTTCTTGTGTTTCCCTTAGGAGACGGCCAGGAAGGGCATTAAAGAATATAAATGGAACACTACATTTTAAATGTGTCTCACGTTACAAGTTAAATCAACCTCAATTTGAGCCCAATCATCTCACAAATGTATATAACGCAAGATCACATGACTATGTGACCCTTTGTCATTTTACACTTCCAGCACAATGTGATCACAACAGAATCTGATCTGTGCATCTTTACAGCTGATCAGTGTATCTGTTGGAACAAATTCTGTTGGAAAAATCTACCATTATATGTATATAAACCTTAAAGTATTTCAGTTATAATTTAATGTACTCCACTGCATTTGTATTGCATGCAGGAGCCAGAGCGCTGCCTTGTCACTGCCCCAGACTCTTCTAATGTGTGTGCAAGGATTGTCTCTGCCTGGCACACCACACCTAGATATATTTGTGTTATTTTGAGTAGTATTGTAAGTGCAGACAGTGTCCACTATGTAGGTCCACTAGATGTTTGAAGTAAATGTTGAAGGGGGCAATAGTCAAAACCTTGCGGGATGCCACGGGATGCCAGGGGAGACTGTTCTGGGAGAAATGTTCAATCTGCATACTCTGTTTGGTGCTGGACAGGAAGGATGAGAACCAGCTAAGGGCAGGTTACATCTTTCTCCAGGGTTTTGGCAAGTCAGGGTTGGGGTCGACAGGCGGGGGGGGCAGAAGTGCCTTGGTTCTTCAGAGTCCTTCAAGACCTATTTTTCGCAAAGGAATATTCAGCTGGTACGGGCAATGATCATGAGAGGAGGGAGCTGTTGAGGATAGTTGCTCAGGGGACCCAGGGTGCAAGCATGTGTGGAGGTTATGGCTGCTGGGGGGTCCCTGAGTCTTTAGCTGGACTGAGGGCTTTGATTAAGGAAGGGTGCTGCTTTCTTTATTGGGGTGACGTTTAAGAGAGCAGGAGGACAGAGGCAGGAGAATTGCATGAGAAGGGGGTTTCAGGTAGTGAAGGGCTGCACACTATCCCTTCCCTCAATTTGAACAACTATTTTGAAGGACACAATTGGGAGGCTGTTGCAGTGCTCTTGTGTTTGTGTAATGAACTATGTAGTACAGCTGGGGAAGATGAAAGATTGGACCACAATGAATAGTTCCCACGGTTGGTTAATGGCAGCTATAGTTTTGGAATAGTATGTTATGTTATGTTGTGTTATGTTCTTCTGATTTGTATCACGCACCACTGACCTTTTCATGGTCTCCAGATGATCTGGAGGATCTGAAAAAGAAGGAGTGCTAGGGAGGGCTTAGTTAGTGGGATCGAGAGGGAAAGTGCAAGAAAGGTTTGATGTGCTGTTGACGGCTTCAGTTCGGGAAAAACGTTCACTTTGTGCTGTTTTCTTTTCTTCTCTCGTTGGTGAGGGTTAGGTGGTGTTGGTGCATGAGAGTATGTGGGATAGTGTAGCACCGTCAGAGTTGTCAGTGACCCCAAGAAGGGACAACAGAATAGGTGAAGAGTCGCAACCCCACTAGGCCGCTCCACATGCTAAAGGGAAGGTGGTATCTCTGGCCACCTTGAAAAACTTGCTGAGGAGGTTCCAGACGATCCTGGAGGATGACAACCCGAAAGTGCTCTAGCTTTCCCTGTGGCGCTCCTTTGAGAGGGACTTGAAAGGAAAACATTCTCAACAAAACATCCTGGCACTGAGGATCTGTTTTCATAGGGAAGTATCAGACTTGGGCGTGTCAAAATATTCCAGAAGCTTGGATCGCACTCAGGAAGGGCAGACATGCCAACCCTCCCGATTTGGGCGGGAGGCTCCCGAAAATCAGACTACCCTCCCCACTCCCGAATGAAATGCTCACAAACCCAACTGGTTTTCATTTCCTTCAGATGAAGTCAACGAAAGCCAATCGGATTGCAGAAAATGATTGACAGCCTGCTGTCCGCACTCTCAGCACAATCTCATATGCTTGAGGGGGCGGAACAATAACCAAATTGAACTGGATTCTCTGCTCCTCCCCCTCAAGCATCTGATTGGCTGAAAGATGCTTGTCTTGCACCTGACTGACTCCGGGATTTATTGTGGAGAAGTGAGTGCACATGTTGAGCTTTCAGTCCTCACATGCTTGTCACTGTGCAAATTTAGGCCTATGCCACGCTGCACGGCCCAGGGCCGTTTCAGCTGGGGAGAACATTCCTCAGACCGACGCGACGCCCATCTGCAATTCTCATGCAGCAAGAATTATTTGGGTCTGCAGTGTTTCCAGACCCATTGTTGGAACTGGAAAAAAAGGTCTAGGGGGAAACCCACAAGGGCCGGCGTGGAGTATGGAGGTATGGGTGAAGTCCCGAGAGTCAGGAGTGCCGCGGGGCAGAGCTGGCAGTTGGACTCCACTCAAAGGAAATGTTCACACTAATAGTTTCATAAACATGGTGCAAATTCTTTCATGTGGTTTCTTTCCAAACTCCACACTGTTAATAAATTCCACTTTAAATCACTTACATGGCATTGGTGGACCCAAAAGACTGTTGGTACTAATGCAGTGATTTCCATAGACACGCTGTACAGTAGAAGGCTACCTGGTGCGTCTGGAGCAGCAGTCTCCCTTCGTTGAGGAAAGAGGAAACTGGCGGGGTCCAGCTCCCCCATACCAGGTAGTAGTTTGCCACAGCACACTGAGGCCTTGAGCAGGCTCGGAGGACATAGTTGTGCCTAAGCAGATTTTTTCAAAATTTTTTATTACTGATGCAGGGGACTAGTGCTAACAGAATCCCTGGCTGCTGGGGAAGGCTGCCCTTCTCACCTCCGTGCCGTATTACACCCTGGGACTCTGATAATACATAGGGTGCACAGGAGCGGACCGGCGGGGGCACATAGAAAACCCAGAGTTGCTGGTGGCACAAGGTGTGGCACGGGGGCCGGGGCCCTCCGGAGATGAAAGAACAGTCCGGGGTGGCCCAGCTTCCCCTTGAAATATCCAGGGGTTGCTGTTTAATACTAGGCACCGAGTAGCTCAGCAGGTTGAAAGACCGGTGCTGAATTGTTATATATTCAAAACGGGTTGTTAATCGTATGGTTTTTTGCAATTTCTTATAAAAAAAACAAGTGCTATAAAATGTGGTTGGCCAGGGGATGGGTTGGGCTGGTCACTTGCTTATATTCATGGAAGAGGTGGGGGTATTTCTGACCCTGTAGTGAAAATCAAAAGTTGGCACCCATGAAACCACAGCTTAATTTCCTAATAACTGCTGAAGCACAACAGACGCATTTATTTGTGATTAACCAGTTTAACAAGCATATAACATCTTTATAAATGTAACCGGTGATATAATACAAAGGGGCACACAAATCACAAAGTATGTGTGGAAGTCCGACAAAAAAAAACATTTCAAAGAAAACTAGTGAATGCATGCAGCATTTTTCAGTTTGGAAATTACCTTTGTTTTTCTATGGAAGTGTAAAATGCACATTTGGAAAACAATCGTGTTCCCAGCATGCTTTCAACATTGATGCTCCCTCCAAGTGATATTCATGGCCCATTGATTCCCATGGTGTCCCTTTCAGGCCAGAAGAAAGAAAACAGGCTGGGCAAATAGAATTGCAGACACACGAATGACAGTCAGTAAAAGGAGCACAGCGCAGATTAGATCACCAAGCTCCCAGATTCCCTCGCGAAGCTGGGGGCTCGGCATAGCATGGGTAGGGCTGAAGCTGGCCCGATTTCCGAGATCCGGCCAGACAACTGATGCCGGATCTCGGACCCGGCAAGAGCCGGCCCATTGACCAGCGCTGTCCAGATCTAGAAACCGGTTCTGGCGTTAATAACAAACATGACCGGGCCGGAGGTGCAGCAGGTGAAAGTTCCACCTCGCTGCTGCCTGCGCCCTCCTCTGCCCGTGAAACAGAACAGAAAGCATGATGAAGGCAGAAAAAGAGGAAATTATTGCCTCACTTTCCACCGTCATCGTGCTTTCTTTTTACTGGCCTCGAAATCTTCACAAGAATGCAGAGCAGCAACACTAGCATGTGTCGTTCTGAGAATTGGAGTTGTAAACACGCTGTTTTACCAGGTCTGCCTTTAAGACAGATCTGGTAAAACAATCAGCGACTCGATTTATAAGCACCATGTGTGTCCTTCACTGTGAAGTACTGTTAAAAAAAGCAATGACATAGCCACTGAAGTCCTGTTTAAAACAAGCATTGGCAATGCCAACATTTTTGGCTAGTACTGCTATTAGATGCCCAGGTACTTGCAGTATTTTGCACCTGCTACAAACAATAGATATTTCATAGCACTACGGTTGTGCCTGGCAAGTGTCTTTCACATACCCACACATAAGCCCAAACTGTTGGCATTGCCAATGCTAGTTTTTACTTTTAATTCCACCATGCCTTGACTGTAACCTTACTGTTAGTCCTTTGAGCAGCATTCACACTGAAAACTAAATGATTTGCCTGAGAAACACATTGTTTTTAAAAGATTTATCATTCTTTTGCTTTTTTTTAGACCAAAGACATCAAAGTATAGCAACCTGTGAGAAGAGGTTGAACTACCACTCCTGGGGTTACGCCAGTAGGGGAGAGCACTGCGCCTTTAGCAACTGTGATTGCTGGAAGGTAAGAAATTACTTTGTTTAAAGTAATCTGCACCAGTCTGTACCAGTAACAACTCACTTTAGTAAAGATTGCTTTTAGACTTAGATATGTTACACAAATATTGTGAAACAGGTTTTATGAAAGTCAATTTCTTTGATTAAAAGCAAGTCCCTGTGTACTTTGCAGTCAGAAACTCATGTTCTATGCACAGTATGTTACTGAGTACTATGGTTTTAGAGAGGCTAGGTACCACCAGGGCTGCATTCTGATCATGCCACATTAAAGTTGGTCCCACTTCTGGGACTCGGACAAGACTGAGCGGCTCTGTAAACACATTTGTTTTCTTTTCTCAGGAGTAAACTGCTATTATCTTGCTGTTTATGTGTAGAGGATTCCGAATATACTCAGGACCTTTGGAACTCCCAACACATTTCTACTTCAAGCCAGCAGTTTAAGAGAGCAGCTGAGAGTGTTGGCTCTAATTCAGGTCAGAAGTTGTTTTATCTATTTTCATTTCAGCTTGAGAAAAATAATGTTTGAAGCTCAACATGAGGCAAAGAAGTTTGGATTGTTCACCTACAAGAGTAGAGGGAAAAAAAAGAATGTCTGTAGATTCAATGAAAAATGGCAAACAGAGTTTCCATACATTTTGAAATCCAAAAATGGTCCCTTCAATGCATTTTGTGAAATCTGTACAGCTGATTTTAGCATTACTCATGGTGGAAGAAATTACATTGGGAAACACGTTAGTACACCAAAACATATCAACACTGCCAAATCACTGGCTCAGATGAGAAAAATAACAGATTGGGCAGCAGGTAGGACAATAGAAGACGTTGACAAAAAGGTGACAAAAGCAGAAGTTTTGTTTGTTTGATTTCTAGTAAAGCATAATGTACCCTTGGCAATAGCTCATCATGCTGGTCATCTGTTCAAATTGATGCTTCCTGATTCTAAAATAGCCATAAAATTCTCATGTGGAAGAACTAAAGTGAGTCACATCGTTAATGGAGCTATTGCACTGTATAGTATTAAAGCAGTACACAAGCCTTGGAGAAGAAGCCATGGTGTGGCCTGGCAACTGATGGAAGTAGTGATGAAAATGATAAATATTTTCTGATATTAGTCTGGCATGAAGATCCAGACACAGGGCGCATAATCACATCAATGCTTGACATGTCTTTGATTGTTGCGGGGGATGCTCAAACTCTGTTTGACATATGCAACGGTGTCATCAAACAAAAGAATCTAAACTGGAATAACTGTGTGACATATTCCT
The DNA here is from genome assembly GCF_040938575.1 of Ambystoma mexicanum. Lineage (NCBI taxonomy): Eukaryota > Metazoa > Chordata > Amphibia > Caudata > Ambystomatidae > Ambystoma > Ambystoma mexicanum. Next base: position 419,180,134 of record NC_090933.1, on the reverse strand, counting down.
CTGATAATACCAATTCGATGAATTTCAAGCACAACAGCCTACTGAGTAAAAAGCCTACTGAGCAAAATAAAGGTCCAACAGAATGAAAAAAAGTGTGAAGCGTAAAGTATCCCGAGAGTACATGGAGTTCACGGAGACAGAAGTAAGAAATGTCATCAAACATGTCAGCACAAGATGGTTGAGCTTGGGAAAGTCGGCAGAGAGACCCTTAAAGCAGTGGGAATCACTTAAATCACATTTTCTGTCAAACTTTGATGATGATGCTGAGGGAAAGAAGAAAAAAGGCAAAACTGGTGATCGAGAAGAGCGACTTGTCAAGCTTTTTAAAAACCCTGTGACAAAAGTTTATTTTATGTTTGTACAAGCTGTGCTTCCCAGCTTTGATTCCGTCAATACATTACTGCAAAGCGAGTCCCGATGATACATTGTCTTCACTCTTCAGCCATGCGTCTTTTTCGACAGTTGATATGCAATTTCATAAAACGAGAAGTTTCATCAAAAACAGCAAACCTACTCCATGTCGTAAATCCACACAACCATTTGCCACTAAATGAAATCTATGTGGGCCTACTGACAAGGAAGGTAGCAAGAAAGGAAGATATTCTGAGTTCACCAGGATGGAACAAATTCCTACTGGAAGCTAAATGCTTTTACATAAATTCTGTTACATACATGTTGAAGTCCATGCCTGCATTGTCTGATAAAGTCCTTACATCACTTACCTTCTTAGACCCTGAAACCAGGCTGCAAGCAACCATGGAAGAAATCGGGGAGCTGCTGTATAGGTTTCCAGATGTATTCCAGAAAAATGTGCTTGAAAATCTTCTACATGAATTCAGAGACCGATCAGGAAATGGCAAAAGGTGACATAATTGATAATGTATGGGAGAGTCTATCAGAATTACAAGACTCTGTCACCAAACTGCCTTTATTTCCAAACCTATCAAAACTGGCAAAGTTTGTTTTACTACTGCCACACAACAATGCCTACCGTGAAGGCCTTTTAAGTACTGTGCGGAAAATCTGTTCCGATTCCAGACATAATCAAGGCAAAGATGTTAAAGAGGGACATGCATCAACCACTGTTTCCACAGAAAAGACGGGAACAAGAAACACGCTACTAGCCACAAAGTTGAACGTATTAAAGTCACAGAATGTAGTCTGTTACAAATGGCAGCCACCAAAAGACTTTCTTCAGGCAGCAAAAAGTGCATCATACATAGCCCTTACAAGCAGGATATAGAACTGTACCTCAAACACCTAAGAGGAGACACTAGAGAAACAAATACTCAAGTGGGCTGCCCATTGAAAGCAATCAAACTACAAACAACAAACCCACGTCAGTCTCATGTATTACTAGTATTTAAACCATCCTATATCATCCACTCAACTCAATCTTATCTAAAATGCTAAAATTGCCACCATCATACAATGCATCAAAGTGCTGTGCAGTATCCAGAAATATTCCTATAACAGTTGCAGTGTCCCCTCATAACATTCATAAGATGCACTAATTTGCTGCTCTTCCTGGGCCACAAGAGTGGCTTCCCTTATTTTTCACAATGAGAAGCTTCACAATGGAACTGCTGTCTCACATGGATATAGGTCTCTGCTGTAATCTACTCTCACCAGTTCACTTTCTTCAGAGCAGCATCTCACAAAGGTACAGACTTGCTCTTCCTGGGCCACAAGAGTGGCTTCCCTTATTTTTCACAATAAGAACCTTCACAATGTAACTGCTGTCTCACATGAATTGAAGTCTATACGTGGATTTGTGAACTTGCATTGACTGGGTAAGAGCGTCTGTGCTTCATTCAGCTGTAGCAGGCTCCCCTTTAAGGCCAGCATATCTTTGTCGATTACTCATCTTTCATGTTTATAGACGGGTGCTTCTTAGATCACAGAACTGACTATCCAGATACAAGTAAGCATACTGTTTTTAGTGATGGTAGATCTCTATTTGCAGCAAATGTCCTCACTAGATAATTAAATGCACTGTTTTATGTTTTCTTGCACGTTTTTTTTTAACTCGCCCCCAACATTTCCAGTAAAAGGCGACACGGATCCGAGAGTGAATGCACGCGCAATTTTCTCCCTCTTACAAAAGTTAAAATGTTGGCATGTATGGAAGGGGAACGTTTCTATGCTGACAAACAGCATTAACCTCAATTCTGATTTGGTTTGTTCTTACCTGACAGTTGATGCAGACCCCTCCTCCTTGGTATTGCCCGTGAATGTTCATACTTGTTCCACGTTGCTCCACGTCAGGATCGAAGTAGCAATCGGTGGCATGCCTGTGACAGTTACACACTAAAGACAAAGGCACATTACTGTATTATGTACTTTTTAAAAAATGTATATCATGCAAAATGCACTATTTTGTACACAAAAACGGGACTTTTAACTGTACGTATCCCGCTACGGAAAGTATACAATGTCAAGATCCATTTTTTTTAGAAAATAATTTTTCTTATCTTTTGTACACAAAGAAAAGAAAGTAGGCACTCTTGGTCAAGATTCACCTCTCACTATTTATTGCATACACCGGATGCGCAAGTGCAGCCAGATAGACACATCTACAAAATATAACAGAACAGTTGATAAAAGGACGCGCTCCCCCGAACAGTTGGCCTCAAGCCCATGATTTCAAAAGAACACTGAAGAACGTGGCTAATTCAAACCCATTTCTCATGATGTCCTTATCTCCAACGGCAGATTGGCAGCAAAGAAATGGGACAATTTGGTGCTATGCTGCTGTAGTGGATTGTGTACATGGAAGAGGGAATAAAGACTTGGACTGGTAAATTCATGTTCCGGGATACAAAAAAAACACTTCAAGCAAAGAATATTTGCCAAAAGCAGAGGGACTATGGGCCTTATTTAGAAAGCATTTTTCAATGCTTGCTTTGAAAAACGCCTTTGTAAATCAGGCCTTCATTCTGCACATCCTTCATGGGTATTTTTAATAAGAATGTTGTCTCTTGCCTCACTTCATTTAACTTAGCCTTACAGACCAAGAGACGGGTCCTTATTGCAGGATAATGACCCACTCCCAAGTTATGGACCAAAATCGAGGGTCATAAGTTTATTTATTTTTATTTTATTGAGCATTTGTTAGGTGCCTTATACAACAGAATTGTGTTTCAGGTCATTGTCCCAATTGATATTGACCCCTTACGAGGTCAATATGGCTATTAGCACATGGTCCTAGTAGCCATAAATGTTTTGGAGTTTTGTTAGTGAAGAAACATATGTTAGCTTAATAATGAGTACAGTACACACAACATGATCTTAAATTAAATTTGGTTTATTTTTTAAATATTTAAATACCTATGTTGTCTCCATAAGGTAACCTTTTTAATTGTAAACTTGGTTGTACTGGAACAGTTTTAACAAGAGTTTACATTAGGTGTAATGTTAAAGTGAGCAATATTTCTTTACAAAAGTGACAAAATTGTTCTATGTTTTAACTTTCACGTTGTTGTGTTAAATTACATTGGAGTGTCTTGTTGAAAAAGGTCTTGCTGTGTAATTGCATTGCCGTGTCCTGAATGCAGATACATGGATTCTGCTTTTTCCTGGCTACTTCTGAAGTTAGAATGTCGCACATGCAGTCACTATCAGTAGTTACTGCCTGCATTCCAAACATTCTGATTCGCTGAGACCCAGTCAGGAATGGCTCCCATGTGCTGATATGCATCAACTGATTTTCTTAACATGTAAAGCTTGGTCAGATTTTCTTGGTGTATTTCCGCAGTCAGTGATCACCATTACCAACGGTAGTAATCCTTAAAATCTACCCATTTGCTGGGATACTGCCGTAACGTGGATAACGTGTGCAGTCACTGAAATAATGCAGGCGGTATTTCAGTCAATACATATGTATTGTAAAAGGGGACAGTTTCCATAATCTCCTTCAGAATCGAAAAGATCGATGTGCATGTATGGATCATACCAACAATGTACATTTCTTTTAATGAACAAATGTGGCAAAACAAAGCGCTTTGTGCATTTCATGGTAAAGGCGGTAAGTAGGTTGCCTCACTTTTTCACCAACCTTCTTAAGCCCCACCTGAAAATCTTTTTCCTCTGTAATGAAAATATTTCTGGGGACATTTTAAAATGTTTACCATGTCTTCTTCGGCACAAGTACTTATTGGCTAAATTTCAAGGTGCTTTTTGCACATTGTAACAGTGAAATTTATAGCCGGTGCTATTCCTTAGAAATGCCGCCAGGAGTATTCGCTCAAAAAGGCTGTAATATGTGGGCTGCTAAAACAGATGGTATTACCACCATAGCTTTAAAAAGGCCCTACGTGACGATTACATTCAGAATTCCTATATGTCACTTTGCCTAGAAGAGGTTTGAGAGCACAGTTTGATGTACTTGCAAGGAAAAAACAAAAAATGGAACTAAGGAAAAGAAATAGTGCATGGCTCTAGAAGTTTTATGAACTAAGGGAAAAGCTGTTTATGACCACCATGGCTGAACCGCGTCAGGAAGGTAGGCCAACTCTAAAACAGACTGGTTACCCACACTGACATCATGTGTGATCTTTATATGCTATTATACTGCACGAAATCACCCCTGTAGTAGTATCAGAGTGCCTAGCCCTCGACAAGGGTATCCAGACCTTACTCTGCTGGAAGAAAGAACAATAAATGTGCGGAAGACGATGGGAAAGTGGGGAAAAGATGCTACGAACACAGGGAGGTAAGGAGGCATACAGAGCAAGAAAACATGTTATGTGATAGCCTGGGTGTGTCAGTCCCGCTAAGTGAACCATGGTTCTGCAAAAGGGAGGAGGCGGCAGGCATGTCCTAAAGTGTTGAGATAATTGTGATGTGTTTCCAAGGCAGATTTGGGGAATTGTAAATCAGTACACAATGTCACAGTGGACGCATGATGGGCTTGAGGGTGTGCTTCGGCCAGCCTGGAAAGTTTGCTGGCTTATTTGCCTGGGCATCTCTGTTCTTTGTATAGCAGTTCAAACTCCACGGCCCTCATTGCGAGTTCGGCGGTAACCATGCCGCTATTGGTGGCATGGCTGCCGCCGAAATCGCGCCGGGGTCCGGGTCCTCAGAATGAGGACTTACCGGGCCATTCCGAGTTCAGAAGGCCCGGTAATTCCTCCCTCCAAAGACCCGGATACGGTCCTTCCCCATTCCCATTTCAGCCCCCACAGGGCTGAAATGGGAATGGGAGAGGGAGCAAACAACGGGCCATTACGAGATGGCGTGTCCTGCGAGGGGAACTCGTAATGCGGCGGTACAGAGTGAACAGCGCCGGCACCATTTACGGCGCTGTTCACTCTGTACCGCTAGGGTAGTAATGAGGCCTGCATAATGTTACTTCTGCGAATGCCACTCCTGAGTTGTCAAGAGTGGCATACTCAAGCATAGACTGTGTGTAAAGGTGAATGTTGTTGGTCACAAAACTTAGAGGAATGAAGTGGTCAAATTAAAAAGGTCTGGCACTTTGATGTCAAAATGTTATTATTATTCAGAGTGTTTTCCATGTCTTGTCTTGCTCGACTTTATTTAAGTTCACAGTGAGACAGGGTGGTGCCCTGCTTGGAAGTAGGCTATAGAAGTATAATGATCCTTAGCCTTTTATAGCAAGAAAATATAACCTGAGCTTCCTATTCAGGAGGCATTGATTAGGTCAAAAGCGAAGACGGATGTGCGACCAAACAGGCTAGGCTGGGAGAGAAGGGCCAGAGGTCTTCCCTTCTCTTTGCCGTGGCAGAATTTAGGTTACAGACCCTGATGACACCAAATGGCCAAATCTAAAATAACTGCCAGCACACCATGAGCAACAATATTCAGTGCATTTCAACTGCTAGACCTACACAAGCAACTTCAATTAGAGAAGAAAATGGCACTATTCGTCTCACTGGAATCCCGCTTAATTCAGTACCAGAATCCAACCTTAATTACACTTGCTGAAACAGTTGAGCAATTCGAGTACTATAAGGTAGTTTCAAAAGTATACAAATAACTAAACAAATCACTCCATTGCCCGTCAACGTTATCTATGTGAAGCTTTCTCATTCCAAGCACACCTTTGCACATAATGTGTGGGCAAGGCAATGCTTACTTGCAGCCTCATGCACCGCTTGTAATGGTCAATTGTGTTGCCCCTCATTAATGACCCATATTCTAATAACGTGTGTAGAAAATGTAAAAAAAACAAAACAATTGAGAGGAAATCAAAGAGGATATCTGTGACAAGGTTTCCTGCCTAACTCTACTGACATCTATTGAGGTGGTCAAGGAGGCCATGTGCCTCCCAGAGATAGTGGATAATGGACTCCGGGCATGAGAGAGTAATATGAAACCATTTGAGGACTTTGAAGATGCAGTGGCAGAGCACCGTTAGGAGAGTGACAGTCCACCAGAACCAGGGAGCACAGCATGCGAGAGACAGTCGAGACAGGGGTTAATCTGGAGGGGGTGTGGCTGGCAGGACAGCGAGAAAGTGGCGAGTCCAGCACAGGTGTGAACGTTGGGATAAACATTATATTAATGAGAGCCCTGTTTCTTTTCCCCTGTTGGTGGGTGTGTCTGGGCTGCCGGAGGGAAGATACCAGGAAGAGCAAGGAGGAGGGGAGGAGACGGAAAAGGACGCCGCCAGTGATGCATTTCTGTGGGCCTACTGAACGCGCATGAAAAGACTGTAATAAAACAGGCAGAAAGGGGGTTGACAAGACAGAGCCCAACTATTTGTAAATACGGAATGCCGCCGCCGAGGGAGAAGTTGAAACTGCATGAACAGGCTATGCTAAATGCGGAACGCCGCCTCCGAGGGAGAAGTTGAGCCTGCCTGAACAGGCTATGCTAAATGCGGAACGCTGCCACCGAAGGAGAGGTTAAACCAGCAGGAACAGGTGACTACTGATGCAGAACGCCGCCACCGAGGGAGCGATTAAACATGCATGAACGGGTGATTGTAGGCACGGAAGGCTGCCACCGAGGGAGTAGGTAAACCTGCACGGTCCAGCTAGGGTAAGTGCGGAACGCCGCCACTGAGGGAGCCTCTGGCATAAAAGAAGTGGGTATTTCCTTCTTAAGGGGACACCCTCTCAGTTAATTGAAAGAGGGACTGGGGAGGATATAGTCATTGTGAAGCAACAATGACCAGGACTGAGAACGGACCATGGGATACCCATAAGTTAAAGGTGTGCTGTAATTAAAAAAAACACGTTAAAAACGCTCTTGGTATCAGAGTACTTCTTCTCACAAACCCCAGAGGGTGACAAGTGATGGCAGTGGTGGGATTGAGAAGAGAACACCATGGAAGCCATAGTGAAAGCCCTAACGGAAGTACTGCAGCAACTGCAGCAGATGCAGAGAGCCTTGTTTCCTTTCCCCTTTTGGCGGGTGTGTCTGGGCTGCAGGAGGGAAGATGTAAGGAAAAGCGAGGAGGAGGGGAGAAGACAGAGAAGGACGCCCCCTGTGAAGCATTTCGGTGAGCCTACTGAACGCACATGGAAAGTCCGTAAGAAAATAGGCTGACAGGGAATTGATAAGGCATAACCCAACTATTTGTAAATGCGGAACGCCACCACCGAGGGGGTAGTTGAGCCTGCCTGAACAGGTCATGCTAAATGTGGAACGCCACCACCGAGGGAGAGGTTAAACCGGCAGGAACAGGTGACTATTGATGCAGAACGCCGCCACCGAGGGAGCGATTAAACCTGCATGAACGGGTGGTTGTAGGCGCAGAAGGCCGCCACCGAGGGAGTAGGTAAACCTGCATGGTCCAGCTAGGGTAAGTGCGGAACGCCACAATCGAGGGAGCCGGAAGAAGTGGGTCTTTCCTTGTTGTGAAGCAACAACAACCAGGACTGAGAACGGACCACGGAATACCCATAAGTTAAAGGTGTGCTGTAATTAAAAAAAACACTTTAAATACGCACTTGGTAGCAGAATACCTCTTTTCGCAAACCCCAGAGGGTGACAAGGACACTCTCTAATTAAGGGAAACTAAAAGGTCCAAAGGTGCAGTGGAAAATGAAATAAGGCAAATATACCATCTTTCCCCTGTCCTCAAAAATAAGCATTTCGTACATACAGGGAACCAATTCAGTTGTTGACACTTTCCATGTAAGGACACAGACCTCTGGGAACAATGAAAACATATAGAGTACAAATAGTTTTTGGGAACACTAACATCGTGGCCCTTTTCAGACATTAGAAGCACCCTGAATGTTTTCTTTGCTATATTGAGTCTGGGCAGATTTCAGAGCTGTGTTACACTTTTCAGCGACACTCGCTGCGCAAGCATGCTGATGGTGTGTTTATTTCCCAGCACCGTGAATTGCCAGAGCTCTTTCAGTGAACCGCAGCAAATTCAAAGATGCTTTTCCTATGCTCACCTTCATTAAACACCTCCTCAAACCACAAACACAGGAAGAAACTGCACCAGTGAGGAAAGTAGAAAATGTCGGATGAGCCCTCTAAATACTTGGCCCGGTCTTAGAAGCCTGAATAAAACACAGATGAAGTAATTGCAGGTAGCTAATCAGAGCATCTCCTCAATTTACCTTTCCAGCTGCATACCTTCCTCAGAGAAAGTTCATCCTAAGAGGAGGGGTTCCAGGGCTCTATAAAATTAGAGTTCAAGCCTGGCAGTGTGGGTGTTTAGAGCAGGAGCTGGAAGCAGGTGTTTGGAGCAAGTTGGAGAGCATGGAAGGAGTTTGGAGGAAGAGTGGAGAGAGGAGGGGGTTTGATATGATATGATATAATAGTTTATTTATATAGCACCTATACACAATGTGTATGAACAGTAAGGATGTGAAATTAACTATCGTGCTCGGCCTGATGACATTTCAGATAGTGCAAGAGCTAAGACATAGATAAGGAAGGGAGGGGGGGAATGCGAAGGAAATGGAAACAGACAGGCGACTACCGTACTAGGCATGACGACATTTCTGGTAGAGCCGGAGAAAAACAAAAGGTGAGGGAGAGGGGTGCAGAAAGGAAGGGGAGGAATAAAACAAGCGACTATGATACTAGGCCTGACGACATTTCAGATAGTGCTGGGTGGGGTTGGGAGGAAAAAAACAGTAATGGGAGGATGGAGGAAACAGACGAGGTTGCAATCATATTAGGTCCAGGGACAATTCTGATAGAGTAAGTGCATAGAAGAAAGTAAGGGGAGGAGATAGGAAAAGGGAGAAGGGAAAGGAGGAGAGAACAGAGAGTAAGCAGCCAAGAAGAGTGGAGAAGCAAGAGTGGAGAGCTAATACAATTGCAGAAGTCAGTAGTAATGAGAATGAGAGAATGAGTAGTAAGTGAGAATGGCAGATGCATCAGGAGGAGGTTGGGTGGAGACATCAACACAAGGTGGACTGGAGACATCAGCTGCTACTTCAAAAAAACAGCATCTATGGGAGCTACAAGGGGCATTGAAGGTTGCCATATCCCACCAAAAATGAAAAACAAGCTTTAAGAAATTGCGAGTGGGTATCTTTGAGTCTCTGGGGTACAGGCATGTATCGCAAATCTTGTGACCTTTGTAAGGAAACTCTAATACTTCTGGAACGGTTCCTCACACTTTACCATTAGAGATTGACCCAGGAAAGAACCTTTGTGTGTTAAATAAAATCAGTTTTAACCTAAGACTTTTCTCTGTGGTACATCCTAAAAAGGAACCATGAAGCCCACATTGCTAAATCTGTGGCATGTAGTCCTCGCCCTGACTCTGACCTGTCTCGACCTCAGGCCTACACTCACCTATGCTTTACTTTTTAGGAAGGTGGCCACATTATACATCCGTTGGCCCCAAAGGACCTCTTAGTCATCTATGGAAAGAAAAATCAATTGCAACAATATCAAATGAAATCAAATCTTCAGACTACTGCTCAGGGCAAGCAGAAGAAAAAAGGGAGACAGTATGAATAGTTTGTGGATATTTAAATCCCCTAATTTGTCACCACTGAAAGACAATGACTGCAAGTTCCAGGAGACCATACATTGGCTTTTTTTATGTACGCCTCAAAAGGTTTTTCAATTTTTCAGTTTTCATTTTGTCTTCCTGATCCTTCTTGCTATGTGTTTTTTGCTTTGCAATGTTCCCTAATTGAGTTTAAGCTGATTATGTCCCCCAATGACATGCCTCATTTTCTGTCTTTCCTGTCCCTTACCCGTGTTTTCTGCATTGCAATTTATTGCACCCATTCTGATGCTTGTCTTGCTAGTCCATTGTGTCCTGTAACTCCATCTGACCTATCTTCCCCATTCTCATGTATGTAGGCCTATATGTAGCTTTCATGGTTTACATCAACCTTAACCCTTATCCCCTTGCATATCTCCGCTGCTTGTACCGCATTTACCCCTTAATGCCCCCTTCAGCCTTTGGCGTCAAGCATATCCAATACAAAAAGCCACCACAATCTAGTCCCCATTCTGTGTTCCTAACCCACACACCCCGAGTCATTTACCAACCCTGGAACCTATATGAACTGCAACAGATGCAAACTGTAAAATGCAAAGATATCTGGAGAGAAACTGGAAAAATCTACTAGAGGCAAAAACAGCAAAGGACATGCCATCGCTTTTCGCTGCATCGACAGAATTTGTTTTGCTACAATTCTTCTTTTCCAATAAAAAATTCCTAGAGAGTGCAAGAAAACACATTTGTTTCCTTTTGTACCCTATTTGATTGTTCAGCATCTAAGTGAACTTTCTTTTCTTAGTAGAGTCCATTCAAAGCAACTTTGCAATAACCTCATGGCGTTCTTCTTGCCCAACTATATACTAAACAATCAAAAGGAGGGTCTATTACTAGATGTCAGCGGCATTGCCTCATCTCTAGCCAGAGGAGGTCTTAAACGAATAACAGACCTTCTTCTTGGCCACACCACTCTCTTAGTCGGTAACCTCTTTTAAAAGGCACTCCTCAACACTAAGTGCTGCAACAACAGCAATCATATGCTAATTTGCAGAGGTGACTGTGGAGTCTCTCCCGCTATTCAACCACCTTTGTCCTGTGAGTACTGTCAGACCCACGTCTGACAGCGGGAGCTCCACATAAACACATCAAATGTAATCAATGCAAAAGGCAAGCAAAATAAAAACAAAATCAAATAAATACATACATGCAAAAATAAAGGGTATACATTGCAATGTTGTGCTTTGTCACATGATATTCTCAGTGATGAATGAGCAAGCTAGTCATCTAGCTAATAAACCCTTTGAGTGTATCTGTTGAATTTACAGTAATAGTAATTTACTGCTTTTACTAGATCCCTCACAAATCAGGTTGAGTGTTGTGATGGTCACAATGACATTTTGATTTGGAAGGGCACTTGTGCTTTTCACTTAAAATGCAAGAACACATGTTTGGTATTTCTAACGGGCATGAGACTGGCCTTTCAAGGCTAGTTTCCAAGTTTGTCGAATGTGCGGCTTCATTTAGTTTGAAACCCACACCCCTTATATTAGTAGCAATGACTTAGGGGTCTTAGAAAATTCAGATATTTGTACAAATATCAAAGGCCACAAACTTCTAGAGTTTTTCCTAACTGAGCATTGGGGGTCATTACGAGTTTGGAGTTAGCCATGGCTGCCTCCAAATCCGCGTCCGGGTCCGGTCTCACTGAATGGGGACTTAACAGGACATTCCGACCTATGCAGACCCGGTAAATCCCCATTCAGTAAACCATTCCCCATTCCCATTTGAGCCCCCATAGGGCTCAATGGGAATGGGGAAGGCGCTAATAACGGGCCCGCAAATTTCGTGCCCGTTATTAGCTCCGAGGTCCCTTAATGGGTCCCGCAAAGAACGGCTGGTCAGACCAGCCGTTCCTTCTGGGACCCGCTAAGGGACCTCGGAATTTGGCGGTAGGGGCTTAACGCCACCGCCATCCTTAATGGTGCCATTAAGTCCCTACCACCATACTCGTAATGACCCCCATTGTCTTTTCGGTTCTATGATGTTTCCCCAAATGCCGGTTTGCTCGAAACCTGGTGCACCCAGTCCATGTTCGGTGCTGCGGGGGAAACATCATTTACCTTGCATGCTTCCTCCTTACCCTCCTCCTTTCCAGGGGACACTCATGCAACCCCTGCTGTCTCCCCTGCCCTCCTTCCCCCCGCCCTAACCTTTACTTTGCAGGGGACACCCCCAATGACCCCGGCCCACTCTCTGTCCCCTTTCCATTCTCCCTCCTCCCCACTCTCCTTCCCCCTATCACTCTCACACATACTTACATACACTCACACATACACGCACACAGACACAGAATGAACCCCAGTCCCCCTCCTTACTTTGCTCGCCCATCTCCCTCCACTTCTGCATATGCACAGCAATCGACAGGAAGCGAACAAACCGCATGCCTTGAACTGCGCAGTAGCAGAGGAACGATGAGTTTGCTGCAAGCGAATAGGCTTGTACCATCTTTCATCAAATGCCAGCTCGGCCAACAATAAAAAGGGTGTTTTCTCAGCCCAGACTAATGAGAGCATAATCCATTTATTAAGGCGATCCAAAGAATCTACCGCCCGTCATGAAATCACACAAGGCCAAAACAAGGAGCGTAATAGCACATGGTACAAGAATCTGGGAAGGATGGAACAACAAATCAATCCAAGTGGAGGAAACCAGGTTCGCTAAGAGACTCTAGGATTTCCTAAAGCAACTGCATGTGATCTAATGCATATGGAGTTTGGACTGCAGTATTCAACTGATATTTTAAAGAAGGCTGTTGTTGCATGTGGTTAAAAGGGACGCAGCTCTTTTAAGGACACACACAGACACCAAGGCGGGAAGAGGGCGGAAGGGGAGGGGCCAGAGAAGGGGGGAGGCAGTTAATATGTAAGAGTGAATAAAGAAGGTTGATACGAACGGTGGCTCCATCCTTCTCTTGTATGCATGCCAGCTGATGAGTGCTGAGAACCCCCAACAACTGGCGACGAGGCTGACACGAACCTCTGTGTAATGGCAGCAGTGGAGGGCCGTGAGCCCAGCAGCGGTGGACCCAAGCGCCCAGCAGTCCAGGAGGGCCCGTGTGCCCAGCAGTGCGAACAAACACGCAGACCAGCAAGGAGGTGGGCCAGCGTGCCCTGCAGAGAAGGAGGACCAGCATACCCGCCGGATTCCAGAAGCCCGTGTGCCCGGCTGATCAAGGAGGCCCATGCACCCCTACAGAGGGTAAGGAGACACCTACCTGACTGACCTCGAGGGCCCGTGTGCCCGAAGCCGAGGCCTGTGCGCCTCACTACAGCGACGGACTTCAACCGGAGCAGAAGAGAATGCCGCTGCTGCACCCCGACCATGCAGCAGGCCCGGCTGAGATATCCCGCCCACCCACGAGAGAGAGAGTAAGACAGACTGCCGCGGATACATCCGCCAACAAGTAAGGAGCTCTGCAGGGGCTGGGAAAGGACACTAAACGCAGATTGTAATTACCCGTGTCTTCCACCCCTTAACTGCGGCAACGATAAGCATGGGGCCCAGCACCAATTAACCCGCGTCTCCCATTATGTGACACTACGGAAAAAAAAAGAGAAAAGGGCCCAATATAAACAGTGGCCATACCCAGACCGACCAGCAAAAGACAATTGCTAGAAGGGACACACGCCCCGGTGCAGTCAATAAGTGGCGCCACATGCACACGTGAGAAACGGCGCCTCTGATCAAAGGAATGGAACACACCACCTCGCCCATTTGGCAACTGTGACCTAAAAGTCACCAAAGACACCACATTCAGCAACACCAGCATGTCGGCTCCAGATACAGCAGACGCAAACGCCCAACCGCCACTAACAGGAGCACCCTCCTCCCACGCCAGCTTAATGAGGAGCCCCGCGCCATTCACACTGAACCCACATCACGACCAGGGTCAGCGATGGGAAGAGTGGGTAGAAGAATTCGAGGATTTCGTAGGTGCCATTGGCACATAAGAACCCCCCAACATACTCAGCATCTTCACCAACGTTGCAGGGAGAGAAATGAAAAACATCATACGCACGATTCCCCCACAGGACCGCACCACATATGCAAAACTCCTACACGCCATCAATGAGAAAATTGTCATCTCACCCAATCGTGACTATGAGCGGTACACTTTCAAACAATGTGGTCAACTCCCTCATGAATCCATAGGAGAATTCGTCATCCGCCTTCAAAGAAAGATAACAAAGTGCGACTTTGCCAACTTTAACGATGACAAAGCGACCAGGCTACGCATAATAGAAGGGTGCATATCTTCCATGTTCAGGAAACACCTCCTAAAAAAGCCCCTTTCCCTAAAAGAAGTACTGCACTTGGCCAGAGTATACGAAATAGTGGATGTCCAGGCCGCAGCTATTGAAAATCCAAAAAAGGGCGACATCATCGCAGCCGTAAGCCCATACGCTCGATACCTGGCCTCGCAAAACAGAACAACTCCCAGATACTCTGCTCAATGGACCCAGAGCGACCGTCAATGCTACCGCTGTGGGTTCGAGTACCCACACAGAGGACCGTGCCCTGCCATTGGCCAGCGCTGCCTAGGATGCAGAATGGAAAACCACTTTCAGGTGATGTGCAAGGAACAACTCCCAGAGGGGATTTCAACTCGCCAACGTACTGCCAGCCGCACAATGGAGACGCACATGGAACAACAACGCCCTGCAGAAAGAAATGCAACATACCCCATTGACTCCTATCAACGCCCGAACACTGTGAGGACACTAGAGGGACTCCAGATTGAACCAGACAGGAAAGATCATGAACTATACGACATCCGCCAACGAGACCCAATGCAAACATTGGAATATGGGACAACATACCTGAGGGACCCCCTGCCTCCTCATGAACAGGACATAGGCCCATACACCAACTCCCCACCAAGATATCAGCTAGGGGAAGGCGAACAAACTCATACTTGCAAGATGGATACGACAGGGAATACGTCCGTCTCCTCAGCGTTGACGTTGAAGACACTTCAGCTCCCAGGGTGACGATACAAATGGGGAACACCAGGAACAAGTTTGTCATTGACACAGGAGCGACGGTAAACGTCATGAATGAAGACCTATACCGTGATATTGCACCCTTA
The DNA here is from genome assembly GCF_040938575.1 of Ambystoma mexicanum. Classification (NCBI taxonomy): domain Eukaryota; kingdom Metazoa; phylum Chordata; class Amphibia; order Caudata; family Ambystomatidae; genus Ambystoma; species Ambystoma mexicanum. The sequence goes on along the minus strand of NC_090933.1, from coordinate 419,165,084 downwards.
CACCTCCTACGAGAATCCAGAACACACATCTTCCAATGGGGAGCGGCCCTGCCCATGACATCAAGAGGGCAATTTCAATGTGACCTGGCACATTGCAACCTCACGGTGACTTCCACGATTCATGTCATAAAGAGTCCTTCCATAGGTCGCTGTCTCCTCAGCAACCGAACGGCCAGTGCCCTGGCACTGATTGACCTACAATATTACCAATCGGAAGTCATAGAGGGACACCCATCAACCCATGAAATCATCATGACAATAACATGCCGACCCCTCGCGAAAGGAGACCTCAAAGATCAGTTCCCCAAACTATTCGAGGGAGTAGGAATGCTAAAACACTCGGCCATCAAACTTCACATCAACCCCGACATCACACCAGTGCCACAGCACCCCCGTAAAGTGGGTTTCCACCTTCAGTAACAAGTGTCAAAGGAGATCCATCTCCTCCTCCTCAATGATATCATAGAGAAGGCAGAAGGACCAACGCCATGGGTATCTCCAATAGTGATAGTGCCCAAAGACAATGGACGCCTACGCATATGCGTCGATATGCGCATCCCAAACACCGCCTACCAAAGGGAGAGACACCCAGGCCCAAGCCTGGAAGACATGCTTATTAGGTTAAATCAGGTGAGGCACTTTTCGAAACTAGACCTCAATCAGGGCTACCACCAGCTCGTCCTGGACCCAGACTCAAGACCCATCACCACCTTTGCGAGGCATGACGGGCTGTTTAGATACAAGCGGATGAACTTTGGTATATCATCCGCCGCAGAGATCTTTCAAGAGACAATAAGACACCTGATATCATCGGAAATGAATGCCCTAAACTACAGTGATGATATTCTGATCTTTGTGATCTTTGGGAAGGACCAAGAACAGCACGGCAAAGCCCTAATAGCCGTTTGGAAGAATCTCCAAGAAGCGGGACTGACACTAAATGAACTTAAATGTGACATCAATAAGACTAGCCTCAAGTTCTTCGGGCACATATTCTCAAACAAAGGAATTACAGCTAACCCCGACAAAATAATGGCCATTACCGACCTCCAAGCCCCCACAACAGCGGCGGAACAGCGCTCTTTCCTAGGGATGGCGGGGTACTGTGCGTGCTACCTCCCAAACTATGCCACAATCACTGACCCATTCCGCACCCTCCTAAAAAAGGACCAACCTTTCATCTGGGACACACCCTGCCAAGTTGCATTCACAACCATAAAGGAGAGTCTGAACAACAACCGCCAACTGGCATACTTTCGCCCAGAGTGGCACACCATCATTACGGTAGATGCTAGTCCAGCCATCCTTGCCCAAACAGACGCCAAAGACAACGCCCGACATGCGGTGGTGGCATACGCTAGCCGTGCCCTATCACACACAGAAAAGGCCTATTCGCAAGCGAAGAGGGAAAGCCTAGCTGCAGGGCCTGCAAAAAATATCACCACTTTTGTTATTGGTCAGAAATTCACCCTTGTAACAGACCATCAGGCACTCCTCTCGATATTTGGCAACCCTAAAACCAAAATGCCACCCCAAATAGAGCACTGGGGAATAAGACTACAAGAATATGACTACGTGATCATCCACAAACCTGGGGGTGAAGCCAACCCGGCAGACTCCCTGTCCAGGCACCCCACGATGAACAAAGACGACACCCTGGCTCACGAGGCCGAAGAATACATCTCCTACCTGTCCTCAAATGGCATGCCACCGACGATCTCAACAGCAACATTTGGGGAAAGAAGCAAGGCCGACCCAACAATCAATGCCGCCGTTTCCCTCACCGGCTCCAACACATGGAGAGAGCGCCAAAAAAAAGGAAACGGAGGGGAGGAAGGAGACAAGGAGGATCTCGATCGGCTAGCCAAAATACACGGTGAACTGATAGCCACAGACCAAGGCATACTACTATACTACTCAGCGGAACAGATTAGTGGCCCCGAAAGACCTAAGGAAGACCCTGGTAACACTAGCCCATGAGGGCCACAGGGGAATTGGCAACACAAAGAAGATCCTCAGAAATAACGTCTGGCTTCCCTACATGGACGTGGTAGTTGAAGACATGCTGATGCACTGCAGACCCTGCCAACTAGCAGCAAAAGGGTCAAACCCGAACCCCCTCCAACTAACCACACTTCCAAGAAGGCCCTGGCAGAAAGTTGCGATGGACTTCTATGGACCACTAAAAGAACGTGAATACCTGTTGGTAATCATCGACGAATACTCATGGTTCCCATACATCAACCGAATACAATCGACATCATTCACCGAAACAGCACCCATCGTGGACCAGCTGTTCAGTGAGTGGGGCATACCGAACATTGTCAAGACAGATAACGGATCCCTGTTCCAAGGACGAGAGTTTGCTAAGCTTGCGGCCCACCTAGGATTCCACCATCAGAAGGTCACACCACTCTGGCCCCAAGCCAATGGGATGGTGGAGCGGTTCATGGCCACCATCAAATTAACCAGACAGAAAGCTGCAGTGGAGCAGATACCCCACACGCAAACCATCTGCAGTATGATCCGGAGCTACAGAAACACACAGCATGATGCGACGGGAAAGCCGCCAGCCGAACTCATGGTGAGATACCAACCCTGGACACGCATTCCCCGGTCGGAAGACTACACACCCGAAGAAGATACAGCCATCAAAGTACGAGATGCCAAAAAGAAGAGGAAGGCCAAAGAGTGGGCCGACAAAAAGAGGAAAGCGAAAGAACACCAACTAGAGGTAGGACAGGCCATCCTAGTCCGGCAAACTCAGTGCAAGAAAACAGAAACGCGCTACAGCCCTGAGCCTCGGGTCATCACAGCCATCAAAGGACCCACGGTCACAGCGACCGGAGAGCTAGGGGACATCACCCGAAACTCCTCATTCTTTAAAAGATTATATCTTGAGGAGCCAGAGGCACAAGAGGCTGCAGCCGAAGATCCAAGGGAGGAAGACGAGATAGAACCCCCAGTTGAAGTGAGTGGTGAAAGTAGGGAGTCCCCAGGCAGAGCCCTCAGGACAGTAAAGAGACCAGTGAGGCTCATCGAACAGATGTAGCCGGACTTTCATGTTAAGCACGGAGGAGGTGTTGCATGTGGTTAAAAGGGACGCAGCTCCTTTAAGGACACACACAGACACTAAGGTGGGAAAAGGGCAGAAGGGGAGGGGCCAGAGAAGGGGGGAGGCAGTTAAGATGTAAGAGTGAATAAAGAAGGTTGATACAAACGGTGGCTCCGTGCTTCTCTTGTATGCATGCCAGCTGATGAGGGCTGAGAACCCCCAACAGCTGTGGTTAAACTTTGGTTAGGAGTATGGATAAAACCTGATGTGAAGGCAATGTTGAATATTGTCAAGGGTATCCTGGCCCCCTTTGTGCAGGGGCATGTTACCTTGATCAGTGAGGCTTCTCAGCCATCTATTGAAATAGGAAGGATTTAACAGAAGAAGAGCTTGCTAAATGAATTGCTGCCTTGAATCAAATTTGTATGGAGTGACTTCATTTCCCAACACTGGCTCTCCCTTCCATTCCTGAGTAAATTATCTGAAGGAATGGGGTCTTATCTAATTGACACTCTTGGCAGTGCTTTAGCAAGCCTAGCTAGAAAAGCTTGATTCGATTAGTGGCAGACAAGAACTGGGTCATGGCATGGAGATTTGCCTATATACTCCCTGCCGCAGTGCACTTGAGATCGGCGGTCTATAGATACTCCAAGCCACATAATTATTATAATATTTCTTTTATTGTTCTGGTCGAAAAAAATGACATTCAACCTTTCAATATTATTCAACATCAACAATTCATTACTTTACCTTTTATTATCCACAAAGCAAGTAAAAAAGCTAAAAAAACACAGACACAAAGAAGAACAATCAATCAGGTATCCGTCACCTGCTACATTTTTCACTAACAATAATCTCATTTTTAAATGCTCTTGCATGTCTAAATACTCTAAAAACATAATTGTTGCTAAAATGACAGCAATAGGTTCACCTACAAATATCTTTATCCATAAATTATCCATTGTTAAATCTCTTAAATCTTTAAAAAGATGTTGCAAAAAAGATTTTCGTTGCATCAATAAATTCGGACATTGGACCACCCGGTGTGTTAATGTTTCTTCCTGAGCTTGGTTATTGCAATATCGACAACTTCTTTCTACCCGCCCAGTATTCAATCTCCTACCTAATACCTCTGTGGTGGGCCATAGTTAAAACTAAATCTTAAAAAGAAGGCCCTATATTTAGGGTCTGGAAATGTCTTTAGGTAAAGTGCAAGTTGATTCAAACATTTTTTAATAAAATATCCATTCCTAAAATATTTCTATTTGTCACATTGCTTTCTAGTGGTTCTCCAATCATAAGCCTATAATCTTGTCTTTGCCCTGTCTGGATTTGCAATCAATAAATCCTGTGTGATATCAGCATCAATTATTAACTTTCTCACCAATTTAGTCCATAATTGTAAAGCGGCATCAGTTTCCAAGTTCAACAGCAAGGCTATAGCTGGCAGTCTCGAATGTGAATCGTTAGAAATCATAATACATTTTCTATACAAGGATAAGATTCGCCACATACAAATGATATTTAGTGATAGCAAACCCATCTCATGCCGAATCATCTGTATTGGCACTAGGGGTGTACCAAATAGTAGATTTAGTATTTGGCCGAATACCAGATAGTTGGCCAAAATGTTCAGCCGAAGCCGACTACAGAGCCAAATAGTTCCTTCCCGCCTATGGCATGAAGCATAAACTGTCATTGCTTATGATTTGCTTGAAGCTTATGTACTGGTTAGTGTGTGGAAACCCGTTTAAGTTGGCACAGGTTTGCCAATGGTTTTCAGGGAATGTGTTGGTGCGTCTTGATCCGGTAATTGATAGTCTTGAGACTGGGTTTGACACGCATAGTGCTTTAATTGGCAGATGAGCGGTCACGGCGATCGCTCATCTTGCTTCCGGAGGCCCACCTGGCCTGACAGTTGCTCACCAGCATACTCAAACAGGAAATCAACCTAGAATACCTCTCTGCCTTGATAAAGACCCTCGGTCCAAATACAAGCTAGCTCTTCTCATGTAACTGGCACCACAGTTGCTGCCTATACTGTGACTATTGAATGCCAATTAAAGCACTATACGCGTCTAACCCAGTCTCAAGACTATCAATTACCGGTGCAAGGGGCTCCAGGAGCATTGTCCCGCAGGAAACCTGGACCTGGCAGCAGGAGGCACAATAGAAATCAACAAAGATCAGAGCAGGGATCCGTTTTTTCCCCTATGTCCCACCTTTACCTCCTTGAAACTTATGTAGTGTCCACCAATTACTATAACTGAGGTGGGGGGCATCACTGTTAAAAGCAGGATTTCTACCAGCTGGCTACACTATTGTTTTCCAAATGTGCATCTTACACTTTTACATTTCCAAACTCAAAAATGCTGCTTTAACTTGCATTCACTAGTTTTCTTTGAAATGCGTTTCTTTTTTTGTCGGACTATCACACAAATACCCTGTGATTTTTGTGCCCCTTCCATTGTGTTTTATCATAGGTTATATTTATAAAGACTCCAGAGAACCCAATATACAGATTCAAATACCATACCGAAATAAAAACGATAACTCCTGTTTTTCATGTTGTCACACAGGTTTACCCTTAAGAAAATGAGCGCACGTGGAAGTAAAGCGGCACTAAACACTGCTTTTCGGGTGCCATCCCCTGTGCGCATGCTGCGAGGTTGAAGGACTCCAGTCCCTCCTTCTTAGATAACCGCACTTGACTAATTTTCATATCCTCTTCGTTCTTTAGTAATGTGACACCGGGTGCCAAGCCCAGAGAGCAGGGGCAGAGGTAGCAAAACAGACACCATTTGATGAGGAGCAGATGGCCGGCCAGGGGGCTGATGGCGCCCAAAGGCGTGTTCCTGCCCCCATCCCCTCCAGCCCCCGCTCTGCGAGGGATGCCCTTGTCTCAGCAATCAATGAACATTAAAGTGCAGAGTAAGGACGAATGGCATGGCCCGAGTTCCCGCTTTGTTCCTCCCAGCCGCTGGTGGGCAGGAGTTATAGGCTGAGTAGTGTGGGCTCCCCCTTTGCTCTAGTTCCTAAAACCCTGGAAAAATGAAATAACATGACAGACAGGTTTCTGTTCGTGGAAAAATTATAGGCCGTAGGCTTGTTTATTTTCTACAGAAAATAACACTAAACAATTATCACAATAACCAACAAATGACACCAAATTGCCTTTGGGCACATCGTGTCCAGGGGTAGTGGATGCCCAGCCTTCTCCTCGGCTAGACTTCGCTACCCTGGGGCATCCGTTCCTGGACATGTGCCGTCGCCTACGACTTTCTACCGTGTACCGAAGAGAGTACTCAGCGTTCCGGCTCCTCCTTCTTTCTTACTCTTTGCCTTTTGCTGGGTGGGTTGGGTGGCAAAACGTTCCCTTCTCCCCCTTTTCCAGGCCCTAGGAGCTTACCCGAAAGAGGTGAGCTCCTTACCTGGTTGTGCTTTCCTTGGTTTCTGCTGGGGTACTTATACCCCCCTGGCCCTTTGTTGTACCTCTGGGGGGCCGGACTTCCTCCTGACCCCCTGTTGCTTTTCTCACACCTTTCCGCACGTTTGTGCTGTGTTCCTCCTGGGCAAAGCCGGGGGTGGGGGCGCTGCTTTGGCTGCCCCTCCCCTTTGTACCGCACGGGGCCTGGGGCATAGGCTGAGTAGTGTGGGCTCCCCCTTTGCTCTAGTTCCTAATACCCTGGAAAAATGAAATAACATGACAGACAGGTTTCTGTTCGTGGAAAAATTATAGGCCGTAGGCTTGTTTATTTTCTACAGAAAATAACACTAAATAATTATCACAATAACCAACAAATGACACCAAATCGCCTTTGGGCACATCGTGTCCAGGGGTAGTGGATGCCCAGCCTTCTCCTCGGCTAGACTTCGTTACCCCGGGGCATCCGTTCCTGGACACGTGTCGCCACACCCTTTGCTCGACCCCGTGCTTTTTGTGCTTCCTCTCCTTTCCTCCACTGGTTCTGGGTGACTTACCCTGAGCCGTGATGCATGTTTTAAACATTTTTACAATTTTGTCCCCAATATTATTATCAATTTCTTCAGTACCTTTTTTGTTTCCTTTCTTTTGCTTCTTCCTAGGCTCCTCTGGCTGCTCCTGTGGTCCTCTTGTCACCTCTCTCGCCCTTTTCTGGCCTTGTGGTATCACAGCATCCTCTTCGCTGCCGCTGGAATCCTCTAGCAGCAAAGGCGACATTTCCCTTGCCCTTTCCTCCGTCTGCATTACATCCAGCACACATTGTGCTCCATACTCTTTTTCTGCTTTCTTGGCCCATGCGCTGAATTCTTGCGCTCTTCTTGCCCTTTCTTCTGCCATCTCGTGAAAATTGCCTTTAATTGTTGGTTTTTCTTGCCTCTCCTTTGAGTATTGTGTGGGCAACCGAGCAAAGAATAGTTCCTCTGATTCTGCCCCTCCTTTGTACCCTGTTCCCGGTATTCCAGCCCCCAAGGTGTGGCCCCAATGATTTGCTTCGTGCTTTGCTGTTAATGTACTCAGCCGGGCCTTCTCCCCTCAATTGCGGCACACCACGCGTTAATTGTGCGCTGCCTCTTTAAAGTTCCAGCGCGTTCGCTCCTTCCTATTACTTGCGTCAGTAGCCACACCCAACTTCGCTTAGGCGCTCCTTTTGCGGGCTTTCACCGGCGCATGTACCTGTTACCCCTTCTCCTGTTCGGCGGCCCGAGTCACGCCGTCTCCCCCAGCTGCAGAAGGAGACCTTGCAACATGCGCCCGCTGCTTCCGCGCTCCTCTCTGCTATTCGGCTGGCGTTCCCTCTTGGCCGCACTACAGCTGCTCTCCTGGCTCCTTCCGGCGCTCGCAGACCTCCGGGCGAAGACAGTAAGGTTCTTTACGCGTGTCAGCTTCCTTCACCGATCTGTCCGCAGTGTGGAGGATAAGAAAGACACGAAAAGCCAGCAGAGGCAAAACGTTTCCTTCTCCCCCTTTTCCAGGCCCTAGGAGCTTACCCGAATGAGGTGAGCTCCTTACCTGGTTGTGCTTTCCTTGGTTTCTGCTGGTGTACTTATACCCCCCTGGCCCTTTGTTGTACCTCTGGGGGGCCGGACTTGCTCCTGCCCCCCTGTTGCTTTTCTCACACCTTTTCCCCCGTTTGTGCTGTGTTCCTCCTGGGCAACGCCGGGGCTGGGGGCGCCGTTTTGGCTGCCCCTCCCCTTGTTTTTCGTGCCGTTTGTCTCCCCCACCCCGCGCCTAACTCCCTAGGCCCTCCATCATGCCGTACCTTGTACCAGCGGGGCCTGGGGCAAACTGCGGCAGCCTCCCCGAGCAGCACTTAAGTTAAATAGTCTCCCTGTCATGCCGGGCCTATGAAAGGAGAGAAAGAGGGCAAACTATTTAAAGAACCCGAGGTTGCAGTCTGGGACGGTGTTGCTCGTGCGCTGCAGCTAACATATTACAGAGTTTACAGTAATGGGCTCCGATAACAGAGCACATTTGGCTATTAAAGTGTCAAACTGATGCAGCAGAGGAATGCAGACAAAATCCTGGACAATGATTCCATTCGGAGCCAAGGAGGACCCGCCCAACCCCGACAGGGGGTGCACGGTTGAGCCTCAAGTCACTGCTCACCAAGTCTTACATTTCCTGGGAGTGAAGAGCCAGCTTACCTCATACTTCCTCCAGATATTTAAAATGAAAATTATACTAAATATTAAAGCAGCATAAAGAGCTCAAATGAGTGACCCTCTTAACTGTGTAAGAAGCATCTTTCGGCAATTCTTCGTGACAGAGATGCTGAACATAATAGGGGAAGTCAGAGATGGAACTTGCAGATGCTGGGCTACCTTTTACCTTGTGTGTGTGCAGCATACTGGGGGGAAGGAGATGGTAACTCTTACGTTTGAACAGAAGCAGGCCGAAATTATTATAAGTTGATTTAATTTCACAATAGTGTACAATCGCATATTTTAGCAAAACAAAGCTTTCTCTGCAACTGCAAGAAGGAGCACATAACCGGGCGTTTACACATTGAAGACTCATGTAAGGCAACCCGCTGCGATTCGTGTTCATAGAACTCTCTTGTCGTCATCTTGTAAGAAAACGGCCCCAGAAAAAAAAGCATTCTAAGATTTTCCTTTGCACAGATTAGTGGCTGAACAAAACTGGATATCTCTTTCCCAACCCCACTCGTTTGTGTTCTTTAATATTCCAGAGCAGCTTTTGTGAATCACATCTGTTAACGATCTGAATTAACTGCAAGATGGCGTACATCACTCAAGAAAAACAAGAGTTCACAGCTTTAATTTAACATATGGTTTCTGACAATGTTAGTGAGAGCTCAAGCCTCAATGTGCCTTCCAAGATACATTTCCCTGTGAGATTATTTTAGGCTTGCATCGCACATTCTTAAAATGTCATAACAAAAGAGTTTCATAATAATTTGTGGCCTGTCACTGTGAATACTATACTGTATGTAAAACACATTCAGCTCAGAAATCACTAGGGGTGTAACTTCGGCTTTGAGTAAGGTTTACAGTAAGTATTTAGCCAAAACCGAATTTTTGGCTGAATTTCGGCCGAATACTTACTCGAAGCTGAAGTTCGGTACACCTCTAATTGGCATGGAAAGTGGGAAGGATAGGACCTTTTCCCAAAATTGACCTTTTAGTTTATTCCATATTGGCATGACTTCCACCATCTTTGCTTCTGCCCCATAGGCTACCATTGGGACCACCTTATGCTTATAAAAGGTAAGGCATGGTTCATAGGAGAACTTGCCATATTTCCTATGGATTATCAAGCTTGTGAGGCTGCCATGGCCATTTTCTTTCGTAGATCAGCTTCTAGGGTAATTCTTGAATGCAACTATTAACGGATATACCCAAGTAACGATATTCCATAACCCGTGTCAAAGGACTATTGTATAAACACTACTTAAAGCACCTGCCCTTTTCACCCTTTGGGACAACAATCTGAATATTGGTGTTATCCAAATTCACAGTTAGTTTGTTCATAACAGCATATTTTTCCAAGGCCCCCAAAGAAATTTGGAGGCCTATTGGGGTCTTATCCATAATGACCATATCATCCGCATAAAGCAGTCAGGGCAAAGGGACAGACCCCAGCCTCGATGGATATGCAATGACTTCATTTAAATGTAATCCAATATCTGCTAAAAAAATAATTAAACTAGGCCGTTGCTAAAACGCGGCCTTGTTTTAAGCCTCTGAATGTTGGAATTGATTGCGATAGAAGACCTTGTTGTGTCAACCTAATCTGCATAGAAGTATTCGAGTAAAATTGTAATACCAAAGCCAAAATGCATTCTGGGCACCCTGCCTCTTTCATCTTTCATAATAAACGCTGTCTTAAAATCAAATCAAAGGCCATTTTAAAGTCAATGAAGGCCATGTAAATAGGTTGGCCTGTCTTGATAGTTCTCTTTTCGACCAGGGACAAAGCCAACAGATTAATTGATGTGCCTAATCCGGGGACAAAGCCAGACTGCACCTTATCTCCCAAAGCCTGTTCCTGTGTTCATTTAGCAATATCTCTCAGAAGCAGGTAGGCAAAATTAATTCCTGGCACATCCAATTGAGCGATAGGGTGATAGTTTTGTGGACACTCTCTATCCCCCTTCTTGAAGATCGGAATGATAATTGATTTTTGAATTTCCTAGTGATGAATCACCTGTTTGAATATGGCCAAAGAATTCTTGCCCAGGACTCCGAGTGGGTTTTCAGCATAAAATGTGTAAGACCATCCGGGCCCGGGGCTCTGGATGAACTCAACTTTTGAATTTGGAGGTAAATATCAACCAGGTCAAAGGATAGGTGCTTCTCTCCCTCTCTGGGACAACCATAAATCACCATCCCAGCCCCTAGGTGATCTGTGGCATACAACTCTTGAAAATATTTTACCCAGAGTGCCTCCCAGATTGGATTTATTTGAAATGCCATTTGTACTACGCTATTAGCTTTATTCAGTAGTACCCAGATCTGAACAGTATTTGTTTTATTGTAAAGTACATAGCATTTTTTTCCCATCTCGTTTATACATGAACGCATGATGGGACTATAGCCAGTTCTTATATGCCAATTTCATTTTCTGAATTTCATATAGTCTCCTATGTAAATCAAGAGGACCGGCTGCCTTCACAGCCCGCTTCAGTTGTGCCTTCCTCTCTCTTATTTCTGTGTCGAAGACATCGGTGTGTTTGAATATTGGGCGTTGCACAACATCACTATGTTGAGTAAAGAGACTCAAGGCTGCCACATAATTATCCTTCACTTTTACCAGACCAGTATTAGGCCCTGTCTGCTGGTGGGTTATGGAGGTCTCTAATTACCTAGGGAAGCAGGAGTCCATTTAAATATATTCCTACCCCCATCAGTGCAAATGACAGACCTTTCTGAGCCACCATTGGCCATACCCAGGTCATACATAACAGCCCATGATCATTATTATTCTGCAAATGAACTTTGAAATCTCTTACAGACCTAATTAGATTTCTTTGTACAAAAATATAGTCAATAGTAGATGATTGTCCCATTCTACACCAGGTTGGATTATGAGGGATGTCTCGTTTTATAGCTCCTTCAACATTGCCATATTCCACTTGTTCATAAGTGCCAGCCATCTCCGGGCCGAGTTCGACTAAGCAATTCATATTCAAATTTCCCCCTATTACGACTGTCGTGGTATCTAGCTCTTGAGCGGCCCTGTCGAACAAGTCCTCTGCCCCCTGTTAAAATAAATCATCAATTATGACTTCATAATTACAGTAGACATTCAGCAGGGTAAATTGGCCAGTTGGACATGTTCATTTTGTGAGATTTGTAAAAGGGTTAGGAGAAGCCCATACTTCCAAAGAGAACCCCGTGGCTTTCTTACAGGCTGTTAGTAGGCCAGCCGAGGGCCTGCCTTTCTTCTGTTTGATAGCAGGGAGAGCTAACACTACATAGCCCCCCCAGACCGGGGCTTTCACTAACCACAACTCTTGTAACATGACTATATCTAGATTGCTTAACGGATTACCTTCTTCCCTTAACAGATGCTTAAAACCCCTTGTATTCCATGAAGCCAATTTCCAACCCTGACAGTCTGTTGCTTTTACCTGTTACTTTCTTGAGTTTCTAGTATGCTTTGACCTTCTCCCTATCAATCTGGGTGGGTTTAGGTCATCCTGATTCAAAAACTGGACCTGCCTACCGGATCTGGCTTTTGATTTCTGCCTATTACCTGAACTCCCCTTCGACCTATAGGATCTTCTCTTCCCCTGCAACAGGGAGGGATTATCCCAGCCTCTAAAATTTCTTGTGTGCCTTGCCCTTTCTTCATTCAATGGGAAACCTAATTGAAACAATGTTTGAGTCCCACTTCTTCTGGGTCTCTACAAGTCAATTCAGCATTAAATCGTATTTCTTAGACTGATGGGAAGATTGGGACTGCCTCTCCTTTGATTCAGGCTGCCCTTAGTGAGCTCATTATGAATAGCCTGTCCACTGTTTCTGTCTTGACCTTGGAGGCAGCCCATCTAGTCATTACAAATGATAAAACTTGTATAGAGAACATCAAGTTTGGCCCCTTTGTGAAGGCAGCCAATAGTTCTAGAATGGGCATAGGTCCCAGACAACTACATAAACATACCTTTGATACACATCGTGAGCAAAAGAAAAGGGAAGTTCGTAAAGAACTCCGTGCCCTCGCTCTCTCTGCACTTGACCCTGTAAACCATGCCTTTCTGACTAAGTGCGTAAAAAACAGTTATCAAAAGTAGTTAAAATGTGGTTTCAGGTTGAGTGTTCACGCTGGCGGGCGTTGGTTTATTCATCTATAAATCACCACATAACAATGTTTTGGAGGATCATTAATGGAAAGAAACTCTTGGTTACAGTTATTAATGGCGTCTCAGAACAGGACTGGGTTATTCATATGGAGCAGACCTCGGGAGGCCGTAGTGTGGAGAACTCCTTTGCTGGCCATATTTCTGCCAAATGACTTTTCTTGAAAAGCTCTAAGAATATGTATTTCTTGATTATGGCCAGCAAATCATCTCGAGCTCCTGATCCTGATGGTATTTGCAATTTACTGATTAAGGCAGACCCGGAAAGTTGGGTCAACGCGCTATGTTGGTTGTTCCACTGGATCAGCGTGACACAGACCATAACAGCATCTTGAAGAGATAGTAATATCGTGGCAGTGCTAAAAAAAGTGTAAATCATGCTGACCTGGGGTACTTCCGATTACTAGCGATGCTGGACGCGCCCGCTAAGATCTTTGGCAGAGTCATGCTTGAAGAGCTCGGTGACTGGGCAGAGTTCAACAATATCATTCCAATTAACCAAACTGGTTTTAGGAAGGGATTCAGCACTATGACTAATGGACTGGGCCTGGTTACTGCTGCTAAACAGGCCTGGAAGATAAGTAACATTCCCGTATATGTGGTCTTTTGACACAGTCGATAGGGGTAGACTGTGGAGGAAGCTGCGCAGTTGGAATATCCCTCTAGGCCTGTTGAAAAAAATTATCTTTTTGCACAAACTTACCAGGGTCAAGGAGGACTGTCTAGTTGGATTCCTACTTTGAAAGGGCTAAAGCAAGGGGGCATACTTGCCCCTATGCTGTTTAATCTCTACCTCTCGGATTTAGGCTTAGCCATTGCTAATCCATCTGCTATTCCACCAAAATTGGGCCATGTTTCTTCACATTGGATGGGTTATGCAGGCGATATTGTAAAACTTGATTTAACCCTTAGTGGTTTGCAGTCTTCAATGAGCCTTCTGAAAGTCTATGCTGATCTAAATTGTCTTAAAGTGAATATCACTTAAACTAAAATTGTGATCCGGAGTCCTTTGTACAGGAAGATGATAAGGCTCACCTGGCATATTGCTGGGGAGTTAATTGAGGTTGTCGAAGATTATAAATACTTGGGAGTTCATCTGGACCCCAAACTGTGGGGAGTTACTCAGTTCGAACAAGTTAACATCAAGCCCTCACAGATAGTTGTCACCACTGGGTCCTTTGCTCATAGGGGTGGGGGTTATTCACTTGGCGTTTTGATCAAGGTATAGAAAACTAAAATCTTACCTATTCTTTTATATGGGGCAGAGATTTGGGTTTTCTAGAATTTGAAGGGGTTGATTAATATTAAGATCGCCATTCTGAAGATACTATTGAGATTGCCTTCTTACACCTCAATGGAAATGATCTGTTTGGAATTTGACAATTTAACGATCTATGCTAAATTTCATTTATGCTGTCTGGTGTTGTACTGAAAGATTGTCAACGCACCGGAAAATTCCTTGAGTAAATTGACACTTGTGTTGTTAACGACCAGAGCAAGCCTAATGTTTGCCAGTTTTATTGTAAAAATCAGACAGATTGCTGATGGTATCCAGTGATTTTATTGAAAAAACCCAGATATTTATTAAGGAAACAATTAACAATGAAAAAATACAGACTTTTAAATTAAATATTAATGGGGGTGGGGTAAAGGGGTAAAAGCGGGTGGGGAGGGATTTGGGGTGGGATTAAAAACAAAACATAGGGAAACATGGGATTTGGAGAGTGACCCCCCCAATTAAAAAATTAAAAATCTGTATTTTTTCATTGTAAATGTTTCGGTAAAAAATCCCTCTGTGTAATTACTTTCGGTAAAATCACATAGAACCATTGCTGACAGGTGGCTTGAGTTTGTACCGACAATTGTACTGACAATGTCGCTCAACCAATTTAAACGAACTATGAAGGCTCTAATACTCCAGGAGATCAAGGAGCAACTGATCGTCAACTTGGCTACAAAATACAAAGGCACAAGAATTGAATACATCTAGGACCGGGTAGTTTTAACAAGCTATTGCCATCATTTACTTGGGCAACTCTTTGGTTTGGGAATACATCAGACGGAAATTTAACATCGGAAAGACACTCGAGAGAACAGGCGCCTGTCTGAACATTCTGAAAAATGTTAGATTCTGACGCTTATGTGGCAATATGTTATTAGAATCAGTTAAACACTTATTGACTGCTTGTACATCGTTAAAGCTGTTTAGACTTAAGGCCCTTAGAGCAGTTGACCTGGAGGAAAATCTGCCCGTCGAGGCACTTTGGGCCCTTATTATGAATGGTTGTCATGAAGCGTGTATCATTCATTTTGTTATTCTTTGGAAAAGAATTGGAACTATCATCGAAATTTTGGTTTGATGAGCCAAGCCTTTTGACGATTATCATTTTAATCTGTTTTGGAGATGATTGTACCTTTGTTTCCATGCGTTGTATGTTTTATTGTGTTTTAAAGCAGATTAATTTGTTTTTTGTGGTGTTAAAAGTTGACTTTATTGTTAACTATATAATACTGATGATAAATAAATAAATAAATAAAGCCTTTTTCCTATTTAACGTTAATGCTGACCCCAACCCAACACTGGAATCCTGTAATCAACGGAACCTTGTCTCTCATTACAGAGACCCATATAAAGACCTTTCAATCCTTGCCTGTGCAGTTAGAACAGTAGAGAAAGAGTCAATCAGCTGGGGTGGAAGCGTGCAGAATGGATCCTCCCACTGTCGCGAGGAACCAGAGTTTCCTGGAGACGGAACGACAGAATGTATGTGGTGGGAGAGCAGCTGGCAGAAATTTGCAAAGTCCAGGAACGTCATCCAAACAATGTTTTCCACTTATGTACTGAGAGACATCATCAGAGGAAGGAGAACAGATACTGCCGAGTCCGCAAGAAGGTTGCTACCAGAGAAAGCCAGAGAAAGAGACAATGGCAAACCCCCGAGAAAGTCACTGCCGGAGAAAGCCAGAGAAAGAGATACTGGCCAATCAGCAAGCGGCATTGGGGTCTCTATTTTGTAGATGTGTACAGTTGATCTATTACAAGGCGTGTGGGAGCCCCTCTACTGATAACTAACATGGGTCAACTACCCTGTTCTATGGAATTTCTTCCACTCAGAAGGGTCTACAACCACGTTGTAGCTCACTGCACCCTTCACAGAGGAGAAATATCCATTTGCAAATCAGTCTTTGTCCCACCCACAAAGCCAGTCCAGCACCGAAATGTTAGGCAAATCTCCTCTGAACAAGAGTACCATCAGCAACCCCAGACACGTGTTTCGGCCAAGTCAGGTCTCATCAGTGAGGTCAGGTTGAGCCTCTCTAAGACACAGTGAGCAAGGGTTTCACATCTGGATTATCCTAGGTTACTAAGGGCGAGACCCCAAGTTTTACAAAGTTACTTTTGATTTAAACGGTGCACTGCTGCCCTTTTTATGGTCCCCAGGTGTTCTATGATTGGTCACTGTTATTTATGGAGCAATAGAATGAGTAGGCGATTTTGTTTCTAGTGTACTCTATGGACAAAATCACTTCTAAGGACTTTTCCCAGATAAGTCACAGTGAGATAAACTTATTTGTCTAAGATCACACACTTCATTTAAGTGGTGATGCATGGATTGGAGCCCACTCTGAAACATCGAATGTTAACCACATACATCTTCCAGGTTCTAGATGGTAGAATGATGTGTTTTTGTTTTTCAAGAATACGCTGACAAACATATACCTCCTTGAAGAAATATGCTAAGCAAAAAGAAGATAATTGGAGCTTTGTTTTCCCCATATTGAAGAAAGGTCTGAATGTATCAGAATGCAAAGCATCATGACACTAAAAATGACTTTTAAGTTTTGTAAAGGTAGTTTCAAGACTGAGGTGCAACAAAATATGTTGATGAGGTCACCTGGTTTAGTCATAGTTGTATACAGGAATTCAAGTGGAAACTAGCAAGAGTTGGTAGGGCCTCAGTGCGCTGGAGTAGGAAGGGCCTTAAAAGTGTAACAATACTGAGCAACAATGTACTTTGTCATCGAATCCTTAGAAACACCTCCCTCCCACCTGTTGCTTGCCTTATCTCAACATGTCTGCAGGAATAAAAGCAAAGAGTCTGGGAGTATGAATGCAGATACTTAAATACAATGTTAGATTGCATTTATTTGTTAAATAAAGTATTTGTCAGTGGTAGAGGACTGTTTAGAGGAAGTGTGGCAAATTTCAGGGCCATTTTTATTTTGGGTGCCAAGTGAATGCGTGGTCGCAAAAATGGCTAAACAACAGCTACAATTTCTCAAAACAGCCCCTGTCCAATGACAAATATTTTATTTTACGAAAAAAGGATGCAACAGGGATTTTGCAGTGTTTGTGGGTGTCTTAATTACACGGTAGGCGGTAAGGGTTTACTGGTACCAGTATTTTACCGGTACCGCTAAATCCTTACCGCCTTACTACGAGGTCCCTTTGCGGGTTGGGGAATTTAACGCCTGCTTTTTGCAGGCGTTAAAAACCAACCCGCAAAGGGACCAGTGTAGCTAATTACGGTACCGCAATTTGCGGTACCGTAATTAGCACCTTCCCCATTCCCATAGAGCCCTATGTGGCAAAAATGGGAATGGGGAAGGGCAATGGTGTAAGGGGGAATTACCGTCCCGCCAACCTTGGAATGGGGCGATAATTCCCCTTTCCACCAAGGCGGTGCCGGTATTTTACCGGCATGAACCATGGCGCTAATAGCGCCATGGTTCACCACCTTCCATGTAATGAGGCCCTCAGTCTAACACAACATATATTGGAATAGCCACAAAGACAGCCTTGGGCACAAATATGTATGCTGAAAAATCTATGTTACATCCTTGTGTGGTTGAAAAAAAAAGTGTTTGTCAATAGTAGGGTGCTATTTTGAGGACTTGTGGCAACCTTTGAGATATGTTTATTTTTGGGATGTATGAATTAATGGGCACACAATAAAATTGACTACAATTTCTCAATGTAGCACCTGGCCACTGACAAATACGATTGTTTACAAGCAAATTATGTAACATACAATTTTTGGTGTCGGTGCATGTCTTATTCAAGCCCTACATTAAAAAAGTGTCTGGCGGCACAAAGAGACACAGAAAAAATCCATGTTAAACCAGTTTTTGTCAAATATTTGTCAGTGGTCAAGGGCTATTTTGAGGAATCTTGACCAATTTTGAGATGTGAATTGGCAGCTGCAAAAATGACTGAACTTTGTCTACAATTCCTCAAAATAGCCCCTGACCACTGCCAAATATTTTCATTTTATTTTACAAAGAAAACGATCGAACATAGAATGTGCAGTGTTTTTTAATAAGGTCAGGGGAGTGGAGGGGAAGACATGCGAGAAAGCATACAGGGATACTGGGGGGCTTCTCATTGTATGCCAAGGCCCCTCTTGATCTCCCCAAACTTCTTCTCATCCTTGCTCACGCTATGGCGCCATTTGGAAGGAAAGAAAACACTGTTGTGCATGTTCAATCATCAAAGGCCCTTTTTCTCTCAGTGGTGTTTTTCCAGGGTTTATTGGCTATTACGGAAACCCAGAAAGCCTACTTATTACTTATTTTACTTATTGTGACTGCTACTTTACTCACAGCTCAAGTTGGGAGTGCAGACTTGGAAGTATCTCTTCCGTGTCATTCAGCCCCCAAGTCACGTGCCACATAGCATCTATGTGCTTGCAGCAATGACCCGTGCAGCGGACAGACACAGTGGGCGTGCCGGCAGCGTGTCGAATGCGCGCTTAAGGCCTGTTTTGACCTGGAGGCTAACAACAGTCTTAAACTTAACGGCAGCAAAGCCGAAGTCCTGTTTTTTGCTTCCTCAGCCCGTACCTCCTGCTGGAATTTAGGTGAATTTCCTGCACCTTGTTTCATTGCCAAAAGCCTTGGGGTAAAAAATCTCCCCTCTGCCTCCTGAGAGGCCCAGTTTGCCTCAGTCTGTAGTGCAGGTTTGAACCTGCTCAGGAGCGTTTTGCCTTTCCTTCCTTCTACTTGCCATGCCACTGTGTTCGAGCCCCTCTACAATAGGTTGCCTCGATTACTGCAACAGGATTTACCTAGGACAACCGGATTATCTAATTCAAAGACTTTAAATTCTTTAGAATGCTGCAGCTCTTCTAGCCATAGGTGCTCCCAGATTGAGCATACTACCTGGTTATTAGGTGAACCTCATTGGCTTCCGGTTAGGAGCCGGATCGAGTTTAAGATTATGTGTATTTTTCACCGAGCCTTTTACTCGACCGGCCCTACTTTTCTGCGTCACAAACTCATAGCATACATCCCTTCTTGTAGGCTACGTTCTAGTCATAAAAATCTCCTTGCAGTGCCGCGATTCCACAAGTCGAGATCGGGAGGCTGTTCCTTTTCTGCTGAGGCTCCCAGTCTTTGGAACTCTCTCTTTCTAGCATTTTGCGTCTTACCTGACCATTTTAGCTTTAGGAAAAGACCCTGTTGTTCAATGCTTAATTTATTCCTGTTTTTGCTCTTGCTGGTTCTCGTCCGGTTTCTCTCTTCTTAACTCCCAGATGCCTTCGGGCCTTGGTCCGCGCTTTATAGATTTCAATACGTACATACATACATGAAGTAGGGGGCACTTCTGACACTACCTTGTCTCAAATATGGGAAGAGTTGGGGTGGCCCGGGGAACCGCCATGTAGCCTCTCCAGGCCCATCACCACACTATGGGTTTTGTTACCAAGGCCCTGCAACTACCACATCCCGAACCCAGTGGCACAGACAACAAACATCACACCCATCACGTAGATCGTTTGAACAGTTGTGAGCTGAGAAAGGAAGGAATTCCAGACCTATATACTAATGCGGGGGCGGCTAGTTTTGGAATCCTTGGAAAAGTATCCTACCATTAACAGAACAATATAGAAGGAGGTGAAGCATTTGAAGAGGTAAGTACTCATGCTGATAATTTCCCCCCCGTAGAAGAATCTTGACAACCTGAGGGTGTTATCTAACTGACTTGTTGATATCACCCATCGGACGGTGGACCACCATCCCTTGGGTACAATTCACATCCTCAATAATACATCAGACCAAACAAGGCTCCTCATGGAGGGAATGCAGGTCCTTATTATTAGGTCTGTGAATGCAACACACTCAAAGCCTGAATATGTATTTCAAGAAATTATTGTTGCAAATAGCCAAACAGCCCCTATCTGCTCTTTGTGCTACTTCGCACTAATTTACAATTCCATTTCAGTGTCATGGAAAGCTGTGATATGTGGTAAAATGTGGTTGGCTATGATGTTCTTTATTGCAAAATGTCAATGCCCCACCCTTCCGCTTGTTGAAATCTACATAAATCAACACATTCTTCAAAAATAGTACAAAGGAACAGACAAGATTGGACGATGTGCAAAATGAGGATGATTATGAGTATAACCATCCAATGAGAAAGTTATGACATGCTTGCAATATTTGTTCATAATATATGGGCTAAAATACCCACTGTGAAGGCATCATGAAGTAGAGAGAGAACTGAATAGGATTTTAAGTATAAACTTGTATCGACTAACATTGGGGAGTTCGAAAATGGCCTACAATGCCCTGTGCTAAGGTGAGATTTCCCTACCAAAATAAAACTAGTGATAGACTGTCAGGAAGTCCAAAGCAAATGTCTATGTCCAAAACCTATACTTGCCCTCACATCTAATTTTATGCAATGTGTAGGATGTCAGAATCAAATAAGAAGTGGTCAAATGAAAGTTCAGAGCTTCTTCCAGCTCTCTGATGGAAAAGGATTTTCCCTTCCCTGAGGTACAAAATGTTCACTTTACAAAGGAGGGTTTTCCTTTCCCAAGCGTTCAAGTCTATCAAAGTTCTAAAACAACACAATTCATCAATTCATTAGGATATTCAATGTTCCAAAATAACACACTTACTATCTCTTCAGTTTGGTTACCTCTCATGAGTTCTTAAAGTTGAATTCCTTTGTTTCAATTTGCACAGCTTTTCCTTTCGGTGGGTGTCTTCGGAATAGGCGCAGTTATCGGACCACACGACCCACCCATTGCAGGTCACGCAACTGACACACCTTACTTGCATCTGCTTCATAAGTATTTTGCCACAGTTCCAGCTTCACAATAAGGCTTGACTGTTTCCTTTCACTTGCCCTTGAAGCTTTATTCTTTCTCCTTTTCTCACCATTTACTGGTATAGTATTGGTTTCACTTGCATGATCAAAATGATCAGCTTCTCAGTACGCACTGTTGCTAGGAGACATAATTTATAGTCCTTTTTGCACCAGCCCTCCTAGGCTTCTCAGTACATTCTCCTGCTAGGAAACCTATTCTCTGTTTCAGGCCTTCTTTGATCCACATAGTTTTCCCACTATAGTCTACTATCAGGAATTCAGTTTATAGTTCTTTTTGCTCAATTCAGCGTAAGCTTCCAAGTACACTCTCCTATTAGGAAACTCATTCACTGTTTCTGGTTTTCCGTGATCAACGTCCTCTGATCCCCTTTTGCCAGGCTCCTCTTGCATACAGATTTACTTTTTTCAACCACTCATTTCTTTCAGCAAGGTGCGATAATATCTGCTGGACTCTGGCAATGTTATTTCCAATCTTTCATGCATGCTTGCTTACTTGGATTTGCTTCTTAGCCTTGCGGTCATGTCATCTTTTTGCCAATTCACTTCACTGTTATGCATACTTTCTTTGGTTTCATCACATTTCATTGCGTCATTGTTGTACTCATTCTGTAGTGTCACCAAATTGACTTTAATGAGGGATTTCATGTATTTACAGTCTATTTCTCTTTATCTGCTTTTCATATATAGCAAATATCTCCTTTAAACCCACATTGGTACGGCCCAGGGCTCCCAGTGCTCCTGGCCAGACTTCCTGGTGTTGCTTGGCATGTCCCACGTGTGGTGTGGGGCTGTAGCACTTGTCATGTCTCTGGGCAGCGTTCTCTGTCCTGCCCGTCTTCCTGCGGCATGGTGGACAGCTTTTCTCTCACTCTCCGGTATAGCTGATGCACCTCACTGCCTCTATGAAACCGCCAGCTCCTTTTCTGTTGTGGTTTGTTTGGTGGTGCTTCTCCGGCTCTCACCCGGCCTCTGCAGCTGTTTCTCCAGTTCAGAGGGAAGCTCAAGCTTTCTTCTGCAGAGCTTTCCTGCTTCGGTCTGTTTTCCATGCAGCTTTCCGCAGTGCTTGCTCTGCAACGCTCTCTGGCTTATCTGGACTTCTCAGGGTCTCGCTTCCACAGAGCTGATCTCTCCTTCTCAACAGCTTTCTGCTTCCAGCACTGGCCTTTAAATATCCAGCCAGCTGGATTAGGCACTTGACAACTAGACTGCACAGCATTAGTTCTGTAGTCTGTTGTCAGTCTTTGTTGCATCTTCCTCATCCTAGTACCAAAGTGGTGTTCGTATGGGTGATGTATGGCTCTGGTGTGTCTCTTCCTCATCCGAGTACCAAAAGGATGTTTGTGTGTGTGTGTTTGTGTGTGTGATGTATAGCTCTAGTGTGTCTCTTCCTTGTCCCAGTACCAAGATGGTGTTTACTCTGGGAGACAAGTCATGCAAAGGATAAGGAAGGGATTGGTAATAACCTACAAAGGACTGGGGGACATTGGGTTCATCCGACAAGGGAAGTGGGGGATACGGTGTCTCACCCACGGGTGACTCATACCCACTCCCCAGGTCTCCTCCACCTAAGTGATCCTCCCTCGTATATACACACCCAATGTCAGGATCAGATAGCAATGGCCTTTCCCTAGCCACCTGAGAGGGGGAAATATTTGGGGAAAGGAGTGAGGACGCCCCCAGATTCCTCACACCCCTTCCATATACTATGGGAATATTGAAAGTCACAGAGGAGTTCCATGAACAAAGAAAGGACCATTGCCAAAGACTGAGTGCCTTTATAGGATCACAAAACGTGGAGAACACTTGTAACATTCTCTTTAACATTCTCTTCTTGACATGGTCACAACATCATCCCTTTCAATACTTGGTCTCCGACTCATGCAGATGCAAAAGGTCAACAGTTGCAAGCACCAAATGAACATACTACCTTAAATGTCTCCAGATCAACTAATGTGTGTGAATTGTCATAAGCATTTCAGAAGAAAAGAATCTTAAAAGCTGCAAACACCTTTAGCTAAATGTTCTAGTGGCAGCTGAAATTCTGCTTGGTGCTTTCTGACATTACAAGACAAATGTGATAAGTCATTACAGTTGGGTAGTGCCGCCATTTTCTTATTATAGGTGAGTAGATTTTAGACAACTGGACGCTAATAAGATAATGTATTACAGGATTATAAGGATTTTGCAAATCACTGAGGAATCCCATGATCAAATAGATCAACGAGCCTGTGGGGTGCTTTTAAAGGCCCTAGACAGGAGCCCCTCTCACCTGAACAGCAACATTTAAACACTGCCACCAAAAACGGCCTTGTTTTGCTCTTATTTCACATGAGTGACACAAGGTTCTACACTGCAACCAAAAATGGCCTTGTTTTACTTTCAGTTCACCTGAATGACAAGAAGTTATACATTGCAACCAAAAACGGCCTTGCCTTACTTTTATGTCACATGAGGGGCAACTATTTTAACACTACAACCAAAAACGGCTTTTGCTATCCCTTGCACATGAACAGCAGCCCTTTAAACACGGCAAATGAAAAAACGGGTTGTTTTTTTTTTGTGTTCATTGTCAAATTAAAGAATCATGTGAAAGGGGGCCTAGCCATCATTGTCAATGGACCAACAGCAAATGTATATTCACCCAAGAAGAAGAAATCAAACAATCCTGTGACCTGCAAGACAGGATTTTAAACTTTAAAAGCAAAAAACGGCCTGCAACATGTGAAAAGAAAAACAGCCTTAAAAAGCCACAGTGGAAAAAGATAGCAATGCTCACACAGAGAAATGTCAGAAAGCAAAACCTGATGTGGGTGGGGTGACTAAAGCAAATTTATATTATGTTTCCCCGACCAGACTTCAGTTGCCTTTGAAGAGACACTTGCTGCAGGAAAAAACAGTTCTGTGTGGGGGCAGGAAACTTCACAATTACAAGCCCTGCTTCCCACTGGAAGTCGCACCTACCAGCGAACAACCCTGCAATAAAATGTGATGCTGCTCAGGGCGTCATAATCCCTGTTCTGCAGACATGAAGGCAAGAGCCCAGAGATTTCAAAGAAGGCAAAGTGTGGCTAAAGCATGACCAGGAGGTGTGAGCCCTTCTTGTACCCACTACGAAGAGCAAACTGCCAATTTCAAAGTGAGTCATAAAAATCTCTGGTCACCAACTGAGAGCAGAGGAAGACAGATGGCTGAGGGGGATGAAGCGGCCCTCCCACAGGTGGAACAAGATGCTCCCAATTAACATTAAAAGACTTATTTGATTTTAAGCATTTTTCGCAGCAATCAGAATAAGGATTAATTTCGTTTTATGCCATTTTTTCATGTAATTTCCAGGTGATTTTAAAAATATAAATTGCATTTCCCTAGGACTTTGGGAACTGAAATGGCCAGTCAAGACTAGTTTCTGGCTGATCTGAACAGGTGACTAATATGACAGTTGGTGAAAAGATGGAAAATTAAATTAGGAACATGCTTGATCATTGGCAGATTCATAACTGTTGTACATTTTATGAAAAGGACAAAAATGTGCCAAATGGCCATGCTACACCATACGAATTTGGCGATCGGCTTGCAAAATTCCACATGATCAGCTAAAACCGCATATCTGTTTTATATGGTGGTGGCTAGTATAAGTATGAAGTTATGATACATAACTAGTTTTTGCCAAAAAGTGGTGTGAAACTGGATTTATTTATGGTGGTTATCACGAGAGAATTCATCCACTAATCCATGCATTCATTTTGCATTAGTTAGCATGCACTATGTTTGAACACTATGTTTAAGGTATCATGGTTCCATATATGCTGAGAGTCATGGGATTTATGTACACTTGTCATGTATAGCACATAGAATGCTTGTAGGTGCTAGAGAGAGAATCTGCTTTGTGTCTGTTCATTTCTGAATTCGGCCTCTTGCGCAGAGAGGGAAATTGTTTTTGCAGCCGAACACACAGTATGGAAATATTTTGAAAACATTTAGTCTTGGCAGACAATCAGCTATTTGTGACACAACCTTGGTTGGCTGACTGCAGTAAATGTGTTTTTCGGTCTGCAAGAGAATGTTTTAGCTGAGCAGGAGAATGCTTTGTTTTGAGTTTCTGACGAGACTGCTGTCTCAAAGCAAAAATGTTAAAGATGGCTTGTTCTGTTCTTAGCGACAGACATGTCACCCTGACTAGTATAGTTCACGCCATAACAATGTATGCACATAGATAGACACATGCTTGTTTCCATGAAAAGCTTGCTGCTCATATATAATGAGAGTGTGTCACAGCACTACAAGGGTAATGCATAACAGTGGCTGTTAGAGAGATCAGCATTAGCAGACGGAAGTAGATTGAGAAGGGGAGTAGATTCAGAGTATGTGTCTGGGGGGAACTGCTGTTAGAGAGAGCTAGAGGAAAGGGAGCTGTCTTGTCAGCAAGTTGAGAGAGCTTTGTGTGGGATAGAGAAATGCTGAGAGCTAGTGGGGTTTTGCTATTTGCTAATGTATTGAGAGGGCATTGCTAGAGATGCAGTAGGTTAGGCTCAGCTGGTCTGAGAGCTGGAGTTGTAGAGCATTGCTGGGGAGCAGCCGGGAGGGCTGTGATTGCTGAAAGCACTCATTGCTAGAGTGCTGCTTATAGAGATTAGTGACTGCTATCATGCATATAATAAAAGATGCATTTTGTTTTGAAATGTACCAATTACTGTGTTTTCTTTGTGATCTCTTATGTTTGTTTTATTTGTTCCATAGCATAGCAATGTTTTGGAAATAGTTTTCACAAAATGGCAACCGTAGAGGGGCCTTCATGGAGAGACATTGAGGACAATAGCTGGAACAGAAAGGATTCTGCCAAGTAGGATGAAGTTCGGTGCAGCTGTTCTGATCCACTTGTTGGCCGAGATTGTCTCTACGGCAAATATTTTCAAACATCGCGTTGTGCAGCCGTGGATGCTGTCTGTTTGCATTCTTTTGGGAAGAGATTACTGGACACAGGAATCGGGAGGTCGAGGGAGTTGATGGGAGATGGCATTGACTTTCTGTGATATTATGTGAGCATGCTCCAAATTAATTTGAAATAGGTTTGTTTTTGAGAAGTACGCACATATTTGCCAGGCTAAAGAACACGTTTTTTAATGATGTTTGATGTTGAAAATCACATGTGTTGTTATGAAGATTTTTCTGATGAGAATAAACCCACAGGGTTAGAGAATTAGCTGTCTCTTAGTGGATTTAGTGCAATAAGGGATTGACTCAAGAATATGCTAGAGAATTGGGATGTGTTCCCAGAATCAGTGCACCAGTCAGTGCATTAGATAGGGGTGACCCATGAGGAGAAAAAGTTACCTAGGGCAAACTCAAGCGTGATAGATGCTATGTCACAAGAATGTTCCAATATAATGGTTCCAGATAGTGCCATTTCAGGACAACAGAATGTTTTGCCAGAAATGTGTCCTATGTCACGGTAGTACCTGTTATTGTTGGTCCCTTTATAGAGAAATGTCACTTGCAGAAATGCCATTATGGAGAGAGCTTATTGAGAGAGGATGTGTTGGGTGAAATGTACACAGTGATTCAGTGCAGGTCTGATGATGTATACTTGACAATATTCCAGCAGAGAAATGGTTTAAAGCAATATTTAGCATTGCATTCTGATTTGATGGGGAGAGGGGAAACAGTGAAAATGTGTGGCATCAATTGTAATAGCACAATTTTGCCAGTTTATAGTGAAATTTATTTAGAAGACAAATTGACCAGTATGAATTATGCACAGAGAATAGGTGAATCTGTGAATAATGCATTGAGCTATGCTGGAATGCCACGAGAATACACTGATAGTTTAGAGTTGCCAGAATATTGCACATGTTTATTAGTATGCCAGAAGGGCAGTGTTAGCTTATTGAATGAAATTGCAAATGCAGGAGAGAAAGTGTTTTTGAATGAGTACCAGTATTGTCAACATGAAGAACTCCATGCGAGGTTTCCTGTTGTCGAATGAGGGTATGATAATGGCATCATTGCCATGGGATGCTTACTGTGAGAAAGAGGATGCTTTTGTCACACTGAATACAGCTTTGTGTTATGCTACAATGATTTCGAATTACATTAAAATAGATGTTGTTTTTATTTATAAGAAGGATAGGAATGCTTTAGCAGTTGCATTATGCAGAGAATGTGTAAGCAAAATACTTCTCAGAGTTGACATCAGCTTGAACTATGACAAACCTGTGTCAGTTCCTGAACTGCTATACACTGAATGGGAATAATGGGCAGACACTGAGATTTTAGCATTTCTATCTCTGAGAGACTGGAACAGGTTACATCTTTTATGCATTGTGAAGAGCAATGTAATGAAAGATTAATAGCTTTGCCTTGTTTGAAAACAGCTTGATATGCAAACTTTTGATACTGCACTTTTTCTTTCTGGTTTTGAGATACATCTGATTTCCAGACTGACTTACTGGGGAAGACTGGACTATGCATACCAACTGACCTGTCGACCCAGATTAACCGTTTTAGGGGGTTGGAGACATATCGACATTGCATACTCCCCAGTGTTTGCTTTCTACTGAGAAAGGAATATGGACCCTTGTTGTGAATCAGCATGAGGGTCCATTGAAAGTTGCTATCTGAATTGTTCAGAAATGACTTTATGCCAAAGTGCCACGATAATGTGTTGCAGCAAGTTGTGCAGCACCAAAAGAGGAACTGTTTGTTCTCTCTGTCCACCCAAAGACGCTTGGAGTTGCAACAGGGGGACAGGCAAGAGAAGACTAATTGAAGGAAGATATGTGGGGAGATGATACACATGATCTTACGTCTAGAGCCTATGTCATTGAGGCTTCATGAAAGACACTGATGTGAACTATGCCCATGTTTGGGTTGTACAGATGTGAGGGCACACATACAGTTTTGCCACAGACTGACATGCAGTTTTGCCACAGACTGGAATGAACTGCGTCCACAAGGAAACCATTGGTGAGCTAGAGACATATGTTCCACTTGTCACTTGCTAATGACTGGAAATACTAAGAACTGTCACTTGTGTGCAAGAGAATGTACAACATCAGAGAGAAAATTGATTGCCTATGTCCATGTAACACATGCTACACTTTCTTCGATTTGCTATGCTTTGTTTTCTTTTTGAGTACACATGCTTGAACAGAGACATGCTTGGTTAGAATGCACATGCTTGATAGTGGCTATTTACACGAATTGCTATGCATCATTTAGAGCAATGTATTGAGGTTATTAGAATGGAATGCACCACGTTTTGTTCACTATTGCAGTGATTGCAGTGATCAATAGGATACTGACAATGTATGCAATATTAGAGCGTGTTTAGTATCCATGCCATGTGTATGCTTCTAGAGAACTGAGACACCTGTCAGCTCATGGTAGATTGCCAGAGATTTGCATATGCTTTTTGCACTAAGAGAATATTGCACCATGTTATAAGGTTTGCTTTGTTTTACCAGAACACTACTGATGAGTGTCACTATGTCTTTTTCAATGGTATTACTGTTCCAGGACCACTGTTGAAATGCCTATGTTATTGCGTTGGTATGTTTTGGTATTTCTTAGTATTTCTGAGTATTTAGCTACAATTCTTGCTTGTTCCTTATCCGTATTACGACTGACACCTCACACTACCTGTCTAGTAATAGTATTCTTAGGATGTATTATCACATGATAAAAGGATTGTTTGTGAAACTGGATTTATTTATGGTGGTTATCATGAGAGAATTAATCCAATAATCCATGCATTCATTTTGCATTAGTTAGCATGCACTATGTTTGAACACTATGTTTAAGCTATCATGGTTCCATATATGCTGAGAGTCATGGGATAGCACAAAGTGTGCTTTTAGGCGCTAGAGAGAGAATCTGCTTAGTGTCTGTTAATTTCTGAATTCGGCCTGTTGCGTGGAGAGGGAAATTGTTTGCGCAGCCAAACACAGTGTGGAAATGTTTAAAAACATTTAGTCTTGGCAGACAATCAGCTATTTTTGTGACAACCTTGGTTGGCTGACTGCAGTAAATGTGTTTTTCAGTCTGCAAGAGAATGTTTTAGCTGAGCAGAAGGATGCTTTCTTTTGAGTTTCTGACGAGACTGCTGTCTCAAAGCGAGAATGTTAATGATAGCTTGTTCTGTTCTTAGAGAGAGACATTCACACCATAACAATGTATGCACGTAGATAGACACATGCTCTTTTCCATGAAATGCTTGCTGCGCATATATGTAATAAGAGTGCGTCACAGCACTACGAGGCTAATGTATAACAGTGGCTGTTAGAGAGATCAGCATTAGCAGATGGAAGTAGATTGAGAAGGGGAGTAGATTCAGAGTGTGTGGCTGGAGGGACCTGCTGTTAGAGAGAGCTAGAGAGCTGGAGGAAAGGGAGCTGTCTCATCAGCAGGTTGAGAGAGATTTGTGTGGGGATAGAGATATGCTGAGAGCTAGTAGGGTTTTGCTATTTGCTAATGTGTTGAGAGAGCATTGCTAGAGATGCAGTAGGCTAGGCTCAGCTGGTCTGAGAGCTGGAGTTGTAGAGCATTGCTGGGGGGCAGCCGGGAGGGCTGGGAATGCTGAAGGCACTCATTGCTAGAGTGCTGCTTATAGAGATTAGTGACTGCTGTCATGCATATAATAAAAGATGAATTTTGCTTTGAAATGAACTGATTACGTGTTTTCTTTGTGATCTCTTATGTTTATTTTATTTGTTCCATAGCATAGCAATGTTGTGGAATTGGTTTTCACAGTGGTAATGAGAACAAAGAGTTGTAATAAATGCAAACAGACAGATGGTGCTCTCTTCCCTTGAACCAATCATGCCAGGGATGGAGAGAGGAATGGTAAACTGTCCTATCTGAGCAGCCGGGATAATTACAGAGTACTCCTCCTAGATTGTAAAGTTAGTGATGTCATTTGTGCTATATAAGGGGGCTGTACTAGGTCAGGGAAACACACAAAAACCAGGAGACAGGAGAAGGAGGACAGAGAGGAGGCTGCTGAACCTTACCATCTTTGAGAGTGCAGTGACCAGACCCCTTGCCCTAGCTGTCCAGTGCCCTGAGATCCAGCTGGCTTTCCTGACTCCTAAACCAAGGCTTACTTTGTAAGTAGCATATAACCCCACCCCTAAATTGCCTAAACCCTTCATTTTTGGAACAGTACATTTAATCCAATACCCCATTGAAAACCCCAAATTGCCAGTGTAATCCAGTCATCTCCCCCTAGACAAATCACTTAGTTGCTTGTATATGCAAGCATATCTCCTTTGAGAAGCCTCTCAGTGTTTGTGTAAATCCTTAGTATATTTTTAAGTAAATCAATAAATTCCCCCACTGAAATTCACGGTACAAGATTGTTGAAATTCAAAATCAACCATCTTGTACCTGGTGTTTGTATTTAATTGTTGTAGTCATTAAGGTGTTGCCTCAAAAGAATTAGTCATGTTGTAGCTGAAAACAGAATTTGTCCATGTATTGTGTGCATTACCAAACAAATCCCTATTTGCATCTGTCCATTTAAACCCCAACCGGTTTTATTATTTTGAGCAATCCCTCTTGCCTAAAAGTCTATCTGTTATGTGCCTCTGTCCTTGTCATTGAAAACAGATGTTCCTATTGTAAGCTAAACCCCTTCCCTGAGTTGGCTGTCATTGTAAGCCCCAATATAAACAAATTTCCATTTGCTTAAATATTGGTAAGGCAGGCACTATGTTACCAGTCAAGTTAAGCTTCTCCTCCAAACGCACGTTTTCATGATTCCATCAATCTTCAGGGAGGCTGTGTTTCTTTACTGTTTCAGGCATGTCTTCATTTCCTTTTCAGGTGTGGCAGGTTAATTGACTCTAAGTATTCTGGTACTTGTATTTTTTGCACTTAATTTTACTGGCAGGTGGCTGGAAACAACTCCCTCCATAGCACAAATCTTCCCCTTGTTGGGAATTTCCATTTGCCACCGTATTTTCCCTTTGCATTTGCTTTTCTCCCAAAACCGATTTTCCCACATCATTTCTATTTTTGCCCTGGTGTGCTGATTAGTATTCCCTAAACTCTCCCTATCTCCTAAGTGTAAGCAATATGAATTTCCTTCTATTTTGTCCCCTAGCAGTTGTAAGAATCAAAATCCCATTCTGCCATTTTGCTCCAAAAACGGGCATTCCCTTTCGTTGCTGACTTCCCATCTTGGGGTGGTGGGCTTTACCCCAAATTCAATTTTTTTCTCTATTCCTACTCCTTGCCACTACGTTCCATTCAAAGGAATCAAGTCTAATTGATGTTTGGGGGTGCGATTTGGAAAATTGTTCTTTTTTGGTTTTGCCATTTAAGACCTGTGTGAACTGTAATAGGATATCTTAACCTAATTGTTCTGTGGGGATCATTGCATTTGTGTTGCCACAACATTGGTGGCTGTTGTGAAATTGTTTGATTTTCCTATTTCATTAAATAATACATTAATGAATACCTTATTGACAACACCGGCTTGGTTTCTAGTCCATTGTGACACAGGGTGTTTGTGGAGGTTGGGTGTGAGACGTGTTGGAGGCCTACTCAAAAAGAATCCGTAGTATATTAAAAATGAAAAGCGTTTTATTGCACACCACATTCATTGTCGGGGAAGGAGTCCCTGGCTGGAGTGTGCCATGTAATAAAACCGTGAAAAGGCCGAAGGCCAAGTTCCTTTATAAGGTCATGTAACTAATTAACATCCTTTTTACCTACATTAGGGGGTATTTGTATTCCTTATAATGCATGGCCACACACTATAATTTCATTTACTACCTGGCCTCTTGCTTAATCTAATGTAAGAGATCTTCAATTTGTTGTTCCATACATTTAATGTAGGATGCGTTTGGATTTCAAAAAGCTGACATGCAACTTGAAATGTGTTGTAGAAAATTAAAGCAGTTTAATAAAATGAATTTAAAAAAGTTTTCATTGTGTCCTT
This sequence comes from Ambystoma mexicanum, assembly GCF_040938575.1. Classification (NCBI taxonomy): domain Eukaryota; kingdom Metazoa; phylum Chordata; class Amphibia; order Caudata; family Ambystomatidae; genus Ambystoma; species Ambystoma mexicanum. The sequence goes on along the minus strand of NC_090933.1, from coordinate 419,133,165 downwards.
CAAAATAAGCAAACACATGCTAATTCTTGCTCAGGTGTGTTAAACTTGAGAAGTGCACAAAGTAAATCATCTACCACAAACAGTCCCTTGTCAATTAATCCCAGAAGAGTGTTACAGAAGCTTGTCCCAGCTTTAAGTGGTAGCTGGAGTTCTGCTCTGGGCTGGCTGAAGCAGCAGGAATTGTGATGTTACAACTGAAGCATAATGACTGATAACAGAGCAGTAGTGATGTCATTTTCCTATTACAGGTCGGTTGCAAACTCACAACTAGCCTGCAATAAGAACATTGCTTCCAGGCTTTTTTAGGGATATTACAGGCTGCATGTATTACATATAGATATTGCAGGCATTCATGCATTATTTATGGCATGCAGTACTCCCCTTCTGCATGTTATACGGATCTTGCAAATCACTGAGGAGATCTGTGCCCAATTAGAGCAATGAGGCGGAATACTGATTTCCTTTGTAAGGTCACAGAGCTTCAAAGTGACTTGCAAGGTCCTTCTTAACTACAATAGTGGGAACTTTATTCTTCATAATATGTGGTTACATCATCACTCTTATAATCCCCTTTAATACATGGTCTCTTGACATCGTCTCGGTTTAGATTAAGCTGTAACATGGAGTGAGATGGCTACTCTCCTCTGCTATATGGAACCAGTGAATTAAATTGGCATATTACCATGAATGTCTCCTTATTTATTATCGTGTGATTGTGACTTGATCATGAAAATTAGTGTGCAAGAAAGGAAATTGAAAAGCTTGTAATGGCTGTAATTAAGCATAATACCTGGTACAGTGGCCTTGATCAGGTAACGGCCCAGGGCCCATTTTGCTTGGCTCTGTGCCGTTACCGGCCAATTCAGCCTTCCGCCGCAGGTGTTATTGCTATTAGCATCATGGGGCCAATGACCGAGGGGCTAATATTTTTTTTTAAATGGCCTGCGGCAAGCACGTGGTCCCTACATAGGCAAACTGAAACTAAATGGCTGCCATGGAAAAGCCATGACAATATGCATCTGCATTGCAAGAATGAACGAAAGGTTGAGGGCAGCCAGCAACTGGATGTAACAGTGGAGTGGCCCCAAGGTAAGGAGGCGGGGAGGGATGGGGCACCGAATCGTGCAGCTAGGGAGAGTGGGAAGAGGCTTGGATGATGCAGGAGGGCACCGGGTGGAGGATTCTTATGTGGGGTGAATGTGCATAGTTTACAGCTTTCCCCAAACGCGGGCTAAGATCACTAGTTTCAGACTGTGTTTGGGGTGAGCAGATTATCTCACGCACTTGCCATGGATGCAAATTGAATGTTTTATTAGCCATTGGAATTTTACGGAGAGCTGACTCAGGCAGGAGACATTGTGACATCAGAAGTCAACTGTATTATTGGCAGTGATGTACTTTTCTGTTACAAGAATTAAGCAATAAACTCTGACAGCCAACTGGGCCAAATATTACCCAGGCCAGTTAGAAGCCCGAGTGAAGCGAACGCTTTAACACTAACCCAGGCATTACCTGTCCTGGTAAAGCCTCCCCTCCCCCCGTTGAAAGGGGTTTATTGCTATTAGCATCCAGGCATGTTGTAGTCCCTTCTCCCTTTCCATGATGGCCATTGCCACAATAGAGGTGTGCCGGGAACATAAGTGTTCCCAGCGCCGGCAAGGGACAAAGGAGCAACAGGTAAGTGGGGCGTGGTGGGGGTGGATGAGGGACGTGGAAATTGGGGTCGGGGTGGGTGGAATGAGGGGAAGGGGAGCATGGCGCAATTACATCAGTTCTTTGCGGGGAAGATGGCAGCCTCAGAGCCTGGATTTTACCATGAGTTACCCTGCTCCGCACCTCCTGATTGTCTGGGAGGCTGCCACCCCCATTGCCCTCTGTTGTGTTTTACCTATTCTGGCTATGAGGCTATTTCCTGTATGTGTGTGTGTCTGAGCATGGAATGTTTGGTATGGAGTGTTGGCTGACTAGAATGTGATGATGTAGGTGCTGTGTTCCAGAAAAGTCTGTTGGGAATTTATGCTTGGCACGGGGGACCGGTGAATGTCTCTCTCCCATAGACTTGTCTTATGTTTGCCCTACTTACCCCTGTGTACTTATCTGCAACTCAAAGAACCCAGTAAAGACCACCTATATTATTTAAGTCTCCTGAGTAATTTGTACAGTAATACTCATTAAATGTAACACTGGCAACGAGGATTTGTGGAGTCTGAAGGTACCAGGAAAGGTAAAGGAGCAAAGGGAAGGTGTTACAGAAAAGGATCTGAACTACCAGGAATACAAGGGTGGCAAAGAAGTTGCCCACCATAAAGCAGCTAGGATTCAGAGACATCCACCGCCCCCTCCCGGCCCCAAGGTAAGCGCGCCCCATGCCTGCATAAGGATGGCAGGCTCAGCATGGTGACTTTGGGGGGCAGTGCTGCACGATTGTCAATGCAGCTGATCTTGGTCTTGGAATTGAGTAACGGCCAAATATGATAGCGCGTAAGGGACTAGTGGGAAATAATGTGTGATTAAGGTGCCCAGCATTGATGAAAGAAATAAGGAGGAGCGGCCGCAGAGTTCACAGTTTACAGGCAGTAGCGTCATTCATTGTGGTACCTGCTAGGTAGTCTCAACGTGTTGTGGACATTGTTGGTCATCTCACAGGACCTTGGAGGCAATTCCTCCGTGAGAGTACCAGTGACGGTTGGTGCGGGAAGCTCTGCACACAACAGCGCTCCGGGCAAGAATGGTGATGTCACAGACCAGTGTGGGGTATCGGCGATGGTCCGCTGTTAAAGAACGTTGGTCTAACGTTCCTGGGGCCGTGAGCTGTTTGTCTACATCACAGTAAACTGTGTTTCAGCTTGGAGAAAGAAGACCTTACTACATGCCCAATGTGCCCGTGGGCCAGATCATTCTATGTACTGAAACAAGGAAGTAATTATGAAAGTTCGAAGTAAAGGACCCTCCTACGTCGGTAACGTGCATTGGCGCGTCAAGCGGAACTTTCAGGAAGTACATTGCAGTGTACTACGAGTGTTCAAAGCAAAACTTTGTGAAGTGTTCATTCAATGTCTAAAAACGTGGGCTAGTTTGGAGGATTTTAACTTAAACATCAGATATTCGAGGATGTGCGACGGGTTGGTCTGCATTAGCTGTTTCGTTTTAATGCAACGTTTTCCATGAAGGCTACCACATTTTTTTTATGGATGATGGAGTCAGGAACTGGTCAGCGGAGTCCCCGATGGGAATGAGGATTGGGGGGACTTGGACATAAGTGATAAAGAGCCTGTCGCATTGTTCAAGAGGGACTGCAACCCGATCCCAAGTACAGGAAGTTTTTTTTTGGTGCTGCTTTTGGCAATGGTGACTTAAACCTAGTACGACAAAGTGTTCAGTAATACTCTATGCTAACTTTAAATTTGTAGTGCATAATGTGGTGTCTACATTTCTAACACAATGTTGTTGTGGGGGGTCACTGTTGTGTGCTGTTATCAGTTGTTGATACTGAATTATGCAGTGGTTGCTGTGTTGTTTGGCACAAATGCTTTTATTAATAGTTGCTGTGATGAGGTACTGCTGATCTTGTTGGTGTGGTGTTGTCACAGTGATGGTGCTGTGTGAGCAAAAACACAGTGTTGGGAATATATGCAGGTTGTGCTTTATGTTGTGGGAAGTGGTTCCCGGTCTTGGTAGTGCCTTAATATTTGGCATGTGAAGACTCTATGGTGGGCAGTTTTTGTGTTGGAGCCATATGGTGGTATGGTGCCGAGTTAAGTGGCGTTTTGGTGGTGCCAATTTGTTTTTGGTCTTTCATGGTGCCAATGCGTTTTTGGCAAGTTTTCTGAGAATTGTGTGGACCTAATGCAACCAGAAGAAATGTTCAGTAATGTATTTTAATTGCACTAACCTGACCATTTTCCCACAGGTACTTTCCAACATGGACTCTGCAAGCATAACATTTGTGGGACTTTTGTGTGGCGCAACCTAAATTTCGTTTACCATATTTTTGTTGCTGAATTTGTCCAGTTGGTTTGGGTGGAGAATGAGTGTGGGTGATGGTTGTGAGTGAGGGTGAGGACGCTGGTCATTTTGGTAATATTCTTGTGTTTTGGACCTACTGCATTTCGAGGAAATTTTCAGTCATGCTATGCCTTCCATTAACCTAACAATTCCTCCACAGGTACGTTCCAAGTTGGACTCTGCAAGCATTATATTTTTGGGACTCTTTCATGGTGTAACTTAAATTCTATTTTCCAAGTTTTAATGCTGAATTCGTTCATTTGGTTTGGCTAGAGGAATGTGTGTGGGTGATGATGTAAGGTCAGTTGTGAGTATGTGGTTGTTCAGTTGTGAACATCTGGTTGCTGGTGTGAGCATTGGTTGCTCAATGGTGAGCATTTGGTCACTCAGGTTTGGTGCCTAGAGTGGTGCCAATGGTAGTGTGCTCAGTTGTGGGTATTTGGTCGCTCAGGTTTGGTGCCAATGGTAGTGTGGGTTGGAGGCCCAGTTTTTGGTGTTGGTTCACAATTAGTGTCAATGTGATGGTATGTTGATACTGACATTTTGGTTGGTGCCAATGTTGGTGTTAGGGGATACCGACATTTTGGTTGGTGCACTAGAGGGTGTTTTGAGGACGCCCACAGTGGAGTTAAGATGTGTACGCTTTAGGCGGTTAGTGGGGCTTAACCCTGTTGTTTGTGTTAGCACAACTTGTTGTCGGCGAATGATGATGCAAGGTTATTGTTGTGATGTGAGTTGGTAATGGTCATGCACAGGATTGTGGGCTGGTTCCCTTGTAGCGAGTTCCATAAAAGGCCTGTTATGGTACTGGTGATTGTGTTTTGGAAGTGGGTTAGCTATTTGGAAGCTACAGTAAGGACTTGGAGGGGAATAGCTTTATGCTTGGAGCGGTTTGCTGCATGGGTATCTAGAAGGATAGTTGTTTTTGATATATATATTGTTCAGTAACGACTGTGCCTTCTGTTTCTTCCTTTCAATGTATTGTTATGTAAGGGGGAGATGTGTTGTGTTTTACCTATTCTGGCTATGAGGCGATTTCCTGTATGTGTGTGTGTCTGAGCCTGGAATGTTTGGTATGAAGTGTTGGCTGACTAGAATGTGATGATGTAGGTACTGTGTTCCAGAAAAGTCAGTTGGGAACTTATGCCTGGCATAGGGGGACCGGTAGATGTTTCTCTCGCATGGACTTGTCTTATGTTTGCCCTACTTACCCCTGTGTACTTACCTGCAACTAAAAGAACCAAGTAAAGACCACCTCATACTCATTAAATGTAACACCCTCACCCCCCGCTGGGTATTAATATTATGTTTAGGCCTTCTTACTGATATTGCCATTTATTATAAGCACGTTAAATTATTGTTTCTTTTGTGGGAATTCGACTTTACACCTTATAGCCAATACTGACAATGATAATTGAGGAACAAAGGAAGTTTTTTTTTGTTTTAAGTTAGCATGGCGTTAGCATGAATTTTGTGACTTACATTCACATTCATTGGCGTTGTCAATTGTTGCGGGTTGCCATGCCTTCTGATTATATCCGGGGCAGCAGCGGTCACAGGTCTCTCCACAGGTGTTATGCTGGCATTCACACTGAAACCTAGACACAAGACAGCAGAAACAGAGAGATAAACTAATATGGGCTAAATAGGTTGGGATGGGAAGGGGGAATGTCATATTTATACAGAGAGCTAAACCAAAGCCATACAATAGCACTCTTTGAGCAAAACAATTTGCTAAACGTAATCATTAGGTCCCAAATAACGTGTTCACATTAACGTGTCCACATTTTTTCAACTATATATATTCATGTCTTTCTAAAAAGAATATCTTATCACATACAAGAGGGCGCATGTCATTAATGCAGTCTTTTAGAACCTGAGATCCCTTTAGAAACGAGTTTCTCACAGTATTGTCATGATGTCAGTCTTAATGGCATTGCTATAACATATTGTTTTCATTTATGCATATCTAGTATGGTGTAACTCTTTCACTATGCCAAACAATAGGGCTTTGAGTTAGGGCACATGCTCTAAATAAGTGTGGGCACTCTTTAACATACACAATGGAAAGTGAAATCACAGGAAGTGAACATGCCTTAAAGTGTAATGTGCCAGTTTCATGGAATTAGTCTTTCCCAATCGAAGAAAGTCCTCAGGACAAATAACCAAGGGGGCCATTATAAGTTTAGCGGTCTGGAAAAAAAGTGCTGTTATTTCCCAGCAATTTTCTGTACTGCTAAATTACAAGTTTGTTGGTGGGGGTACACTGATTTACCTACAGACAAGAGCGGGAGGTAAAACAGGCCCCCACTGGCACAAAACACCCAGTATTTCCAGCATCAGTATTACCATTGCTGGAAATACGGTCAATTCCCTCCATGGAGTCCACGGAATGGGGAATGACCGCTGTTGCCGACACCTGTATTATCGCGGTATTACCGGAATATCAGGTCCTTGTAACGGACGGTCCGTTTCCCGGTATCTGGCCGGAATTACTGGCCAGATACCAGGAAACATATAATGATGTCTTTCAGAACATTTATCAATAACAGTCGGAGTGGAAGTGTGAGTTAAAGTGGTTCTTTGTGGCTTTAACATACATGCAGGAGGAGGAGCTTGTGGCTGTACTTGGCTGCTTTTCCCATTTAACTCCATTTGCAGTGCGGAGTGGAAGTGGGAGTTATAGTGGTACTTTGTGGCTGCTACGGTGAAAAATTGCAAGTGTTTCTACCTTTTCCATACCTTTTCCCATTTAACTCCATTTGGAGCGTGGAGAGTGCACGGAGTGGAAGTGGGAGTTAAAGTGGTTCTTTGTGGCTTTAACATACATGCAGGAGGAGGAGCTTGTGGCTGTACTTGGCTGCTTTTCCCATTTAACTCCATTTGCAGTGCGGAGTGGAAGTGGGAGTTATAGTGGTACTTTGTGGCTGCTACGGTGAAAATTGCAAGTGTTTCTACCTTTTCCATACCGGCAGGATGAGGAGCTTGTGGCTGGACTTGGCTGCTTTTCCCATTTAACTCCATTAGCCGTGCGGAGTGGAAGTGGGAGTTAAAGTGGTACTTTGTGGCTGCTACAGTGAAAATTGCAAGTGTTTCTACCTTTTCCATACCTGCAGGAGGAGGAGCTTGTGGCTTGTGGGATATTTTGACCCATTTCAATGTGCCTCACTACATCACTTAACTGCAATGGTGAAGGAAACAGCCCAAAATGACCGTGCTGACTACTGTGCGCGCTAAAATCTTTAAAACTGTATTTGTGTCACAACTAGAAAAGGCTGCACACCCTGCCACACACAGTTCAGCGGGGGGTGAAAACAGAGTCCTCGCTACAGGAGCATGCCAGTGGGCTCTGACACAGTCAACATGGTGCAAAGTGAATGAAACAGCATCATTGTGATGAAAACCCAAAAATGCCTTTTAAAATGACATTTTCCTAACCTTAAAAAGTGCTGTTTTTGCACTCGATCCATTCATTTCTACTGAATCAATGAGATTAAAGGGTCCTGCAATGCCCAAGATCATCCAGTGTGGCTCAGAGGAACCGGACCTCATTGGAATGACAGCTCCTACAAAATCTATCTATGAAAAAGCAACCCAGGAACCCTTGTTTTCATTTTCCACGGGGAAAAACACAGCTATTTCTGTTCAACAAATATCAAGAAACAGCTGTCCAGAGAAACTCTAAACAAAGGCAAGATACATGTATCCATGCTGCAAACCATTCCAGTACTCAAGGGAAGAACTAGTGCTGACTAAAATGTGTATTTGCTGCAGATGAAAAGCGGATTTAAAGAAATAGTTTTAATGTGCTTTTTCATGAATGAAGAGCAAAATCACCTGTTTTTAAAGTATATTCTTGTGTAAAGGCTTTAATTATTTAAGAATGTCAAAGGATTTGCTAATAATAAAAATCCACCTATATGTTTAAAGGAAAGATTTAAAAAGTTGAAACTTAAAGCTAAACCCAGTCTGAGTTAATCAACTATAATAAAAAGAAAACCCTGCTCTATCAGTTCTTAGCCCTGAGAAAGGTTGACACCTCCACGGCTGGCACAGGAAAGGCTAATTACTGCTGGGAGGCCTTGAGTACTTATGACAAAGGGACTTTATTACACGTTCTCTTTGCCCCAGGCGAAGACAATAGCAGGCTTGGACACTCACCCTTCCAGTGGGAGGGGCAAGAAGCATCACTCTCCAGGGATAGGCCCCTCATTCAACTTCAAAGGATTTCACATTTGCTTAAACTTGGGAAATAGAAAAAAACTGACATGTGACTTTTGTGTTTAAAATGCTTATTTTGCCACTGAACTTCAAGTCATTTAACTTGGCAGCAAGAATGAGAAAAAATGTGAAAAGTGCATACATCTAAATCTGATTTTGTGCTATCCATTTGAAAACTTGGTAGGACTTCTTACTGCGTAAGGAACAGAAGTTATAAAGAATGACCAATTATGCAGAAACTATTAATGTTGCAAACATAACGCTGTGTACACATATTCTAGGGATAATTGCTCATATATGTACAGAATTGGGAAATGTTAGGCCAAACCTTTCAGGGTTAAAATTGCCAAAATTCAACAGGAAGACTAAACCAGGTCCCACAGACTTGGGAGTTGGACTGAAATGTGACCAACGAAATATGTAACTTATGTATATGATTTTCCTAGAGGGCATAACTACATAAATGTGTATTCGTGGGAAAATTAGATTTCGGTTCCAGTGGCTAGGGGAGGTTCTAGTCATTGTAAAAACCATCCCATAAACTTGACATCCTTTTTCTGTCATCCAACCAGCAAAAGGCAACGTAGAAACTGTGCTTTTGACCAATCATAGCATTGTGGGTGTGGGCTGTAAGTCTGCCCCTACCATAAACTTTAGTGATGTCATTTGGCCTGATAAATAAGGGAACCTCACAACACACAGACACTGATTCCTGACTTCACCCTGATTTCTGCGTGGTACCCTGTTCCTGAATCCTCCATCATTGCTCCTGATTCAAGATGTCTTTGCAAAGCCAAGGCCTCTGCATTGCTGAACGCCTTTTCAGCTAGGCCTAAATTCTGAAGCCATCCCAAGCCATCCCAAAAACGTAAGGGAAGCATTTTGATCCAGTCTGGCTTGCTACCACTAAATGCTTCCCTGCTCCAAACTCGCTATCCCACTGATCTCCGATCTCCAGTAACCAGTGCAGTCCAGTGCAGTCTCAAGTCCGAGGTGCCAGTCCAGGGGACCAGACCCACCCAGCTGATCCTATTCTGCCAGATGTGCCCTGCTGTCTCTTGTTAGTCCCGATCCATGTGATGACCAGAACCCTTGACGGTCCAAAATCTTAAATTAAAGTGGACTGTAAGTATTAATAGGAATCATAGTAAACCATAGCAAATATTGCCTTGCCTTGTCTTATCCCAATCTCTAAACCATCCTATCTTTACCTTAAGAACCTGTAATATTGTTACAACCATTCTTGCAACCCTGTCTGTGATTCCTAGTGTTAGCGCCAATTTTCTATTCATTTTTGTTTTACTAGAACATAAGCCATTAGTGATTTTGATTAAATAAAGTAATTTCCATAAAGAAACAGGGTATACACCACGTGAAGGGTTACAACGGCCATGTAACTGAGGAGATTCACCTGTGGCATTCTCTTTTTCTTAGCCATTAAATCTAGTTTAAGTAAAATTAACCTGTCATTTTAAAACCAATTTCCTGTTTTTCTCTGCTCTATTTTCCTAAAAACACCTCTCATTCAACATTGCATAACTCCCTCAATTTAATAGAATTTCAACTCTGACTTATACATACGACCTTTAGCTACATCCCAACACAAAAATACTGTATTTCACCCGTTTTTCTTAAAAACCATTTAGTGAATTTTAGGCAGGAATTTGCAATTCTGCAAAGTTTAACATGTGTGTTTTTCAATGTCACTCATTTCCAAGCTTCCATTAAGATCCTTTTGCTCATACTATAGCTCATGATTGTAAGCACCTTTCCAATGCTGCTCCCATAGAAATGTATATTGATTTAAGGATTTTTGCACACGTTTCATTGTTTTGCTAAGCCATTTTCAAATGTCATTTTAAAAGTGTAAGATTTCAAATCTGTTCTCCTCTCTTGTTTGGGGAGGGAAGGCTAGATTTGACTTATGTTTCCTGTTCTTTATTCCTGGATACCTGCTGCTTACTCACGTCTGTTTAGAATTGCTTATATTTGGGTTGAGAATTTTGCAGGGGGAAATCTTAACTGAAGTGCTATCTTTTCAAAAAAGCCAAAAGTGTTATTTTCTCTTGTGTTTTATATTTTGTGTTGCTAAGAGTGAATTTATCTGCTTTACATATCTTCCTATCTGTTATTGTCACCATATTGGTGATTGCTGCCCCATATATTAAAAGCATATGTTTGATTTGAATTTTAAATAAATAAATAAATATTACCTTTACCAACCAGCCTGATTCCTGGTCCATTGTGACCTGGGGGTATTTTGAGAAGGGGTGTGATATGAATGGTGTATCACTCAGAATATTGAACCTATAGACATAATAAAATAAGTATTTCATTTGTGCGCTGCATACTAGGCTGAGACCAGGGTGCATTGCCTGATTGAAATCCTTAACAGATGTGGGGGCTTGTGCCGTGATTTTGAGTTCGAGTTGCCACCCATGACAGTCTAACACAGCAGACTAACCTGCAGGGTAGAGACACCTTGCTTGGTTGGTGTACTGTGCTACACTGTACAAGCACCTCTCAAAACAAATGCTCCAAAACCAGGCCTGTTTGTAAAAGTAAAAATAAATCAACCACGAAATAATTAATAAAGAAATTGATATTTCCAAAATGGCGACCCTAGTACAAATCAATATGGCTAGGGAACACCCCCTGCACAAGCTTTTTGTCAGGGGTGAGTGGCCAGAACAGAATGAACATGTCTGGCTGCAGGAAATCGAAGAACAGGACACTGTCATGGACCTGGATATATGGCAGGACAAGGGCCCATTACACCAAGCTCTTAGTGAATTGTACTTGGCCCCAAAAGTTAAAGAGGAGCAGATTAAAATTGCCAGAATAGCAGCCTACCTTTACCTCCACATAGGAGTAATGCAGGAAAAGCACGCTGAAAACATTGCTCTGGCAAAGAATCAAGTTGAAGCACTAGAGAGAATCCAGAACCACCTAGACTTTGCAGAACAAAGGATACTGAAGAGCCAAGAATTAGCGGCAGGATCTAGAGATTATGTCACATAATTAAAAGAAGATCTGGCTCTCCTACAGAAAGAGAATGCAGAGCAAGACACCCAAGTACAGGCACTAAAAGAGGAGTGTCAGGAAAGGGTTGACTCTCTGCAACAAAGTCAACAAAAGCTGCCACAACAATTAAATTATAATAGAGCTTGCGCAGAAAAGATCGTTACCCTACAAAACCACATCAAAACCTTGGAAGAGGAAAATAATAAGTTAATCATAAGAGACCTAGATTCTCAAACAGAATTTGATGAGGAGCGCCAGAAATCCAATGCATTCAGAAAACAAAGGGATGACCTGGCTGAACAGAAGGGCACACTGAGTCAGGAGAGAGACGCCTTAGGCCAGGAAGTAAGCCAATTAAAAACCAAGCTAGAGATAAGAAAGCTGGCCCTCCAGGAGCTCAATGAATTAAAAACAGAATTTGAGAAGCTACTAGAGCACACCAGACGGGTGGAGGATGCTCTGGAAAAGAACACCCAGACCAATGATGCTAAAACTCAGGAGGTGAGACTCCTTCAGCAGAAATTGGCCCAGGACTCCCAGACCAGGCAGGAAGCGCAGAGATACAATAAGGCTCTTTGTAAAAAGAATGATGTGCTCCACCAATAGATGGCAATGCAAGAGCAAATTATGGAGACCAGTAAGGCCTTGATAGGGGGAATAAAAGGCTCAGATTTTTGCATATCACCAGGGAACAGGGGCTGAAAGAGAAAAGGTAGAGAGGGATAGAGCAACCCCTGATCCTAACATCAGGACCCCTGTAATCAGGGACTCTAACCCCTTCAACACCATGAACTCTGCCACCTTCATGTCCACTGGCTCATATGAACCAGCTGCCATGGGGATTGTAGACTTCAACAGAGTTGGTAAAATGGGACTGACAGATCAGCACCCCCCAGAAATTGATGGACAGGCATCCCTGTACAGGTCCCCAAATGTTAGGGCTAATATCTCTGATCAGGAAGACTCCTATGAGGGGAGAGTCAGGGAACTGAATCCACAAAATACCACCTTCCAAAAGATCAGTTTGTTAAATTTGGTGGGGAACTCCAGGAAATAAAGGCCAAAAAGAGTATCCTAAAGACCTCTTCCCAGGTAGAGCAGTGGGGGTGGTGGGTACTCCGCCAATCCTGGGAGCAGGGGAGAGTGAGAAGACTCTTCTGAGCACCACAGGAATAAGGAAACTAGGCCCCCACATTCTGCAAGCCCTTCAAAATCAAGAGAGCTATACAAAAAGATCCCCTGAAGCAGGACAAGGCCATTAGGAGTATTATAGATCAACAGTAGGGGGGCTGTTCTGCCGTATAACTTTTTTAGGGGGCCTATTGTATGATTTAAATAGGCCTAGGTTGTTTTTTTATATGTCAGAAAAAGTACACAAGCACTATAAATGTGAGAATGTACCAGTGGAAGTATCAGACACAAATAGATAGTAATTTTACAGCTTTTTAATTTATTTTGCTGCTAGATGCAATTAATAATACTGCACCAATAGTTGTTTTAAAATAAAAAGGAAAAGAGGAAGGAAAATAACATTTGTTAAGGAAACATATTCAGAAACATATACAAGAAGTTCATTTCAAAAGTACAGAATTTTTTAAGGGGAGTAATTATTAGTCTTGATTTTTCCTTTCACATCTGTTTACAACAAGGTAAATTTTCAAAACATGCCAAGGAAGTGTTTAAGAAGAAACACTGTGAAACCATCACCTTGGTGACAAGTGATTAGCGTGTGGTCTATACATGACAACCAAGACACAAGCACTTAATGAGAGAGCTCTTAGGTAGGTGTAGCCAGGCTAGGGGGTGACCTAACAAGTGGTCGACGTCTAGATATTGATCTACAAAAGAGTAGGGACCAGGAGGAATTTAGTGGTGCTGGTCGCTGAGACGTTTCGGCTGGATGCCTTCATCTTGGGCCTGGGGTATTATAACTACCTATTGTAAAAATGCAAAGTATTCGGTCTGGGAGCAACTTGAATTATATGAACAGATGATGTGCAGGAACTCAACCGTGCCTTTGCGCAGACCACCAGGAGGGTGCGCACAGATAGTAGGGAGTTCATCAACACCTTTTTCCATGCACTCCCCAAATACATAATGACCCAGCTGGTGAGGGACTTTCACGAGAAGAGATCACTGGACTGGGTCATAGAACAGGCGACCCGTATTTATGAGGTACAGAAACCTGTAGATAACAAGAACACCAATAGAAACCCCACACCAGCCAACACCACTGCTGCTGCTAAGGTGGCGGAGGTGAAGGTTTCCCCCATTTTAGATCTGGAGATGGGGGGGGGGCCTAAAAATATACCTGTATAAAATCCTTCCAGCCAAAGAACCAGAAGGCCCTCCGGCCAATCCCAGACAGGCAGTCAGGGAGGTAATCCCACAAATGGGACCCCTAACACATCTGATTACATTAGCCCCCAATACAAGGGCAACAAACCTTCCTAACTTTCCCAGGAGGGCAGTAATCCCCCAAATGCCGGGTTGAGTTTCTTTCCCCAGTACCCTCAAAACTTCAACCTACAGAGCAAACCTCCTTTCTTTCCCCACTTTCCTGAGCCCAGACAGTCCAATCCAGGAGAGGGGAGGCCAAGAGTGGAGGGTTACCCCAATTTTCCCTAACCAGGGTATAATTGGAGAATGCATAGTTACCCTTCCTGTGATCCACTGAGGATAGACCAGAGACCCCCGTACCAGCCAGAGCGGGTGTCACAACTGGAGCGCCAGGTCCAGAACTTGTCCCAGGATCTGGGTCGCATGTTGAGGGCTCAGCAGAACATGGCGGCTCAGAACTCCACAAACCAAGGGTCTGGTACTCCAGAACAATGACGGCGAGAGAAACCCGACAATCCACCGGTTCCAAAGGAGGAGGCACAGAGGTAATGGGGGTGTAAAGCCTTAGAGAAAGCTTCCTTCCCCACTTGTGAAAAGCCCCTGGAAACCCAGGAACCGGAACCAAAATCTCCTGCGCCTGAAAGTCTGCAACCCAAGGAACAGAGGGCGGGTAGGAAAAATAAAGGACCTAAAAAGACCCATTTTGTAGAGGTTAGTGTCCTCCAATTTGAAGGACAGGGTTCCTCAGAGGACTCTGGGAAAAATATCTTCTCCTTCAGGGATGGGGGAACTCCTCCCAAAGAAAAATGGGTCCCAAAAGATCTTAATGAAGACTGGGTGAATGTGGGGACCGAGTCAAAATCACCCATTATTGAAACCCAGAATGATAATCCAGAAAACCACCTTGCTCAAATCTATTCTGGGGAATGCCTCCAGAAATGGGGGGGGGACCAGAATAAGAACCAGGGGAGCCCAAAACTCCCCCAATATCCAGCTGCCACATTTTTCTTATAGATCCCCAAGCTCCCACACGGAATCATGCCCAGACCTATTCTGGCGACTGCCTCCTAAAAGGGGGTGGCGACCTAGAATCAGAGAAATAGGATTCCCCAGCTCCCCAAAGCCATTCCGGTGATTGTCTCCAAAAGGGGTGGGGGGGAATGTCCTGTTCAGATTCCCAAACTACCCAACTCCATTCTGGGGTCCCCCTCCTAGAAGGGGGGGCAGCCCAGGACCAGCACAAGAGAAACCCCAAACCTCACCAACCACTTCCTTTGACTGCCTCCAAAAAGGGGGGGGCAGCCCAGAATCAGAAAAAGGGGAGCCCTAAACTCCCCAAATAGTGGTGTGTCAAAATTCTTTGTCAGATTCTCCAACTCCAAAACCGACTCCTGACCCAACTATCCCAGTGTCGGAGTCAGAAATAAGGAAATTGACCACCCGGCTTACCAAGAATTCCCATTGCCTTTGCCTATTGGAAGACAAAGAAGGTAGATTCTATGCCTCCATCCGAGTGCAAGGGCAATGTGTAATTCCAGCACTGGTGGACACTGGATCCCAAGCAACTCTGCTGTCAAAGAGGACCTTTGAGCAGCTAAATTCAGGAAGGGGGGAGAGATACCAGATCCCTCTCACCCCTCTTCCTGGACAACTCCAGAACTTCGACAGGAAGGAAATTCCTGTCAAGGGGTCTGCAGAGCGGGAAATTAAAATAGGTTCTCACAAGATGAAGCACCCGGTCATAGTCATGGCACCAGAGGGAACCCCCTGTCTATTAGGGAATGACATCCTCCGTAGGTTGTCTCCCCTAATAGACTGTGTGAATAAGGTACTCTGGACCCAGACTCAAAGGCCAATCAAATTAAAACAGAGTGTCAACCATGTTAGTCTTAATGGCACATGCCACATGGTTGAACAAAAATCAGACCAAATTAAGTTTCATCTTTAAAATAATGAAATACCCGATGTTACCATAATTGCTGTGGGACAACAAACTGGTGATGGGAACTCCTCTCCATTTCTGCAAATCAACCTTCCCTCCAGTCTTAGGTGGCATTCCAGACTGGAGGGAAATACTCTGAAATTCTATACTGGTTCACAATCAGAAAGTCCCAATTCCATAGCCAAAATTGATAACCAACCAGCACCAAGTGTAGCTGGCATTCTGAAAAAGGGCGAACAGCTCTTCCTCCTGATTCAGTTAAATGATGGGAAGGAGTCTGTCCTCACCCGGGTGGACTTGAATAGTGAAGAAAGCTTCATCAACGAAGTATTATTCAAGAAACTCCCAAAAGACACGACCCTGCCCACCGTTGAGTCAATTTGTCCATGGGTATGGGGCCTGGTAATTCCCTGTTCCAAACATCTTCTGCTTAGCAGTTGCATGATCAACATTTCTAGTGGTGATAAAAGCATAGAACACAATTGTTAGATCATGCGAGGTGTTTCTTCCGCATTTTACATGAGCAGTCACATCCTCAACCGACTTGAGATTAATGTGGATCCCAGTTATTGCCCAGCCTGGTCCGAACTGGAGAGTAAATCTCAGGGTCCTGGCAATCCTAAAGAAAGCCTTTCGGTCAGCCCTAGTGCTACGGTAGGAAATGGAAGTTCAGAAATGGAGGAGAGGTCACCATCCCAGGCCTCACCTACAGAATCTGCATCCCCAAGGGTGACTTGACAGAAGAAAAAAAAAAGGGTCCACATCAATCAGCTAAAGAGTTGCCACCCCAGGCACACTTTGTGGCAAACAGAGGAGCCTACAGAAAACCCAGTGGGATTGAATTCTGAAGCATAGGAATCTTTCAAATGGTCACTGAATGCATGCGTATATCCCACTGCTGAAATCCCAATTGGAGGACAGTAGGGGGGGAAATTGTCATAACTGGTTTGTGTTCTATTTAATAGATTTGCACTGATTATATCTAACAGTCAAGGAGGACCTCCTCGGGGACCCGGAAGGAAAAACCCAAAGAAATCCGGAGTGTCTCTCCCCACCAGAAAAGAAAACCTAAGAGAAGACGAGGGTATTGTTCCTCTTCCAACCAGAGCCGGCAAGGAGAGCGTGTCGCATCATTCGCTGATGGAAGAAGAACTTACACCTGAATAAACCTGCATTTTCACGAAAAGAAAGAAAAATCCCACTTGTCTGACTTCCCCACGACAGGAAGTCAAGCCGAAATTGTGGGGGGGGGGTTTCTGTGGGATATTTTGACCCATTCCAATGTGCCTCACTACATCACTTAACTGCAATGGTGAAGGAAACAGCCCAAGATGACAGCGCTGACTGCTGTGCACGCTAGAATCCTTAAAACTGCGTTTATGGGGGGCGCTGTTGAGCAGCCTGGAAAATGGCTGCTTAGCTCCAGAGCTCTGCGTGACCTCAATGCTTATCCGCCTATATCAGAGGTTTTCTACGGTGCCAATCCACAGATCCCAGCCCTGTGTAAAGCGGAAACCTGCAGGGAGGACTGCCCCCAGTTTGGAGGAAAATCAGACACTCTGTGCCCCGGCTACAGCCATTGGATCTTTCCCAGGTGGAGGCCTGCCCTGACGAGCCACCCCAGCTGACGGGCCCCAGATTGCTGTTGCGGCGCTGCTGCGGGCCGCGTATTGTGCCTGCTGTGTTTATAAGCAGGCCGGATCCGCACTAACTGTCCCTGTGCTCCCCAGGCGAACACTGTCGGGAGCATCGGCGGGGCCGGAGGCTGGGCCCCTCTGTCATCACATCCCGCAGCAGACATCATCCGGCTGCGGCCAGCCCCCTGGGGCTGCGGTCCCGGCCCCTGCCCCTCCCGCAGCATTCTGGCAGCCTGCACCTGGTGTGGGCTGCCCCCCCAAGGCGGCGGCCCACCGGCGCTGAGCCTCCGCCGCCCACCTGACTCGGATCGCCATCCACCAACCTACAGCCCACCTGGGGGGACCTCCTCTTCTCCACCTACCCCAGAACCTGCATCTAAGCCCGCCTCGGTGAGCGCTCTCAGAGACCCGTGACGGCGCCTCTGGACCCTGGCTAGACCTGTACTCATCACTGCCACAGGTGAGAGGCTGGGGGGGTGACAGCCCCCACACATTTCAAGCACTTTGGTACTGGCGCTGCGCCGTCCCCACACATCACCTGGGGGGCCCCCGGCTCTCCTTGTGTTCTGTTACACAGTGTCCGCACTCCCCTGGTGGACTGCTCCACGGCCCATGCCTCCCTGATACGATACATTTGGCCTCACTACAAGCTTTAGTCCCACGACATTTGTTGGATACCACCCCTCATGTCACCCTGTAGGGTTTACCTACACGCTGGGGTATCCTTTGGATGGTACACTAGCCCCTGCTGTGATCTAGCGGACTTCCACTGTGCTTCTTGATTGGAAGTCGGCGCTCCTGATATATGGCTAAATAGGCTGGGAGGAAACTGAACTGTGCTGCCTACATTACTCTCTTCCCTAATCCTTCAGTGTTTTGATATCCTCATGCGAGACTTTCGGACCCCTGCCAACCAAGACCTAAAATAATCGCGTCCTGGCTGCAACAAACAGGCAGCACGCACATCACCTCTTGATCACCTCTGTTTCCCCCTATCTCCATCAGTCTCTATCCATTCAACCTCGGACGCCGCCTCGACCACCTGGAAACAGCGGGAGCCATACCTCATTTTCACTGCTGACTATCACATCTGCGCTCCTGCTGCCACCCTGTGCCCCCACATGGGTCCTGCATTATCCCCTGGCATACCCCCACTGTGCTAACCATTCTGGATCAAGGGACTATCCATATACCACTCCCTGATACCTGGTCTGCGCCACACCACGCTCCTCACCATACACAACATGTCTAATCGATCCCGTGGTGCGGGCAAAGTGGGAGCTATGGATAAGTTCGCCAAGGCAGCTCCTAGACCGGAACCAGAACATGCTTCACCAGATCCTGATGAGCCTGACTCACACCCTATCACACCCACCCCGGACCTCACTGTAATGATGGAATCCATGGCCAAGAAATTTGCCTCCTTTCATGAAAAACTGGACGACATTAATGCGAATGTCGCGTCATTAAGATCGAGGGTTGACCAGGCCGGGGCCAGGATCACAGAGGCCGAAACCAGAATTGGTGCCAACGAGGACGGTTTGCATGCCCTTCAGGACACAGTGGCTTCTCTGACCCGAGGCATGAAAGCCGTGAAGTCCAAATGTGATAACTTAGAATCCCGATCCCGCAGGAATAATGTCTGGATAATTGCAGTCCCGGAGAAAACGCTCTTAAGGGTCGTATGGAACTGGCAGTTGAAAACTTGCTCAAGGAACTACTTGACAATCCCGGCCTATCCCCTTTTTTAACTATTGAGAGAGCCCATCGGGCCCTGTCTCCATGGCCCAAGCCTGGTGACTTTCCCAGGCCTGTTATCTCCAGGATCCTCAATTACAGAGACAGGGATCTGATTCTCCATCTGTTACGGGAAAAGGGTGAACTACGACTTGGCTCCCACATAATTAGGATCTTCCCCCATTTCTCTGTGGG
The DNA here is from genome assembly GCF_040938575.1 of Ambystoma mexicanum. Classification (NCBI taxonomy): domain Eukaryota; kingdom Metazoa; phylum Chordata; class Amphibia; order Caudata; family Ambystomatidae; genus Ambystoma; species Ambystoma mexicanum. The sequence continues at coordinate 419,114,064 of NC_090933.1, read as the reverse complement.
AGTACAGCAGGAATGACGCCAATTCCTCAGTGTTAAGAAATTGTTGAGAGAGCGCAGCATCCCTTATGCAATGCTGTTCCCGGCGATGCTCAAATTCACCTTCAAAGAAAAGCTGTACTTCTATACTGTTCCAGAAGAGGCAGTGAAATTTATAGAGGCGCAGATACCTCCCCATGCTCCAGCTGAGGACCTTATGGACAACGACTGAGTGATGTCTTGTTCGTTCACTACACTACCAATAAGGGCTTATTGATATTTGTTCATTAGTGTGATGGTGGTACTGCTTACTATGCCAGCTTTATTCTTGACAAACTGTTTGGCGCTTACTGACCGAGCTCTATTTGCTACCAGCTTCTTTTATGCCATTCTCTGACTACTACATCCTTATGCCTCCTGCAGTACGAATCCAGGGTTATACCTGTGGTCCGACAATTAATCCTTATGATGGTTGAGACTGTTAAACCAAACTCAGTAATGCTTCACTCACGTTTTTTCCCCGCTGTACACGCTGGCATATGGTAAGGTTTAATGGTTATATACACCGCTGCTCTAGGTACTGTCTAAGTACTTCACTTCTCCTATTTCTTTGATCGTGCGGCAACAGCGCGCCCCACTGCAACTGCAATGGCTAATTTGGAAGGGTTATTGATTGATGGGCCCAGTTGGGCCATCAGAGCCATCGGACCAAGTTGGGGGGGTTCGCTAACATTTTGGTTGGGGGGATGACAGTTATTGTGGATGCGCGGTGGGTAAGGACACTGCCTGTTGTTTCTGGGTGGTGAGAGGTATTGTTATGGGGAGATATATTGGAAATGGCAGAGGTAGACCATCTTACCACGTTATGTTGGAGCATTTCAAGAGTGACTGTATGGACTGTGAACATGTCCCACGACAAATGAGCTGGGATCTACCCCAGACAAGCGAGATGCCCACCACTGTAATGTCATGGAATGTCTGGGGCTTAAGTAACCACACTAAAGCTTGTAAAATTATGGCGTATGCTCATAGACATGGTAGTAAGATTCTGCTGCTGCAAGAAACGCATTCTGATGGCCGACTGGCCGGGAGCATGGCACCAACATGGGGACCCAACAGATACTATACTTTCTATTCCACCCAGGGCAGAGGCGTGCTGACACTGATCCACAAATTCGTTAAATTCGTACTGCATAAGAGCTATATCGACCCCAAAGGTAGATATGTTGTATTGCACTGTACAATAGTAAACAGTGAATACCTTCTTGTAAACACCTACAGTCCCAATGTCGATACCCCCGACTTTTTCGACACTGTGGCCTCGATACTGTTGGGATACGTGGGTGTCCAGATCATCTGGGGGGGCGACATGAACCTAATATTAGACACCAGCCTGGACAGGACGGGTACAACACCTAGACCACTGTCGGGGCAGCACGCAGACTGCACAAACACAGCGCCACACTTAATATATGAGATGCTTGGAGAACGCTACATCCGCTAGCTTGCTCCTCATAGCTCCTCCAGAATTGATCTGTTCCTAGTATCAAGCGAAGTAATGGGCCGGGTGGAGGGAGCGCAGATCCTGACCGGTACGCTATCTGATCATGCCCCAATCGACCTATTGATAGAACTAGGAGCACCCATGCCGAATTTCTCTACATGGCGTTAAGTCCGGGGCCCTTAGGGACATTGTGTTTAAGGCAGACATACTGGCAGACATTGAATCCTTCTTTGAGTGCAACACACCTCAGGCCACTGCAGTAGGGGTTCGGTGGGACGCCTTTAAGGCATATATTAGAGGAATGTCCATATCTAGGGAAGCGGGAGTGTTGAAAACTATAAGGGCGGACCTCAGTCTCTCCGAATCCAAACTACACGAGCTGGAGAGGGACTGTTCAGCGGGGGCCACCCCAGCCAAACTTGCCTTAATTAGTGAAGAACTCTGGAAATGTAACAGACACACCACTAGAGAAATTCAATACTATAGCCGCCCACAAGCCGCCTGGAGGTATGTGAGGGGGACAGACCCGGAAAACACTGGCAACTCTAATAAGAGGGGAATGGGGTCAGGCCCAGATCACTTCCATCAAGGACGGACAGGGGGGGTCACACGAAGGGCAGACCAACAGATATTGGACATATTTACTGAATCCTACACAAACCTGTACTCCCTACCCCCGGGAACATAGTGAACAACATATGAGGGATCTCCTCGATCAGATACCCATGACGTGTATATCCTCCTCGACCAGAGATCAACTGGACTCTCTGATTCTACTGGACGAGATTGTCAAGGCCATCTCAGATCGCCCTAAGAGTAAAGCGCCGGGCCCTGATGGGCTCACAGCTGAATTTTATCAGGAACACATAGCTATATTAGCCCCTAAACTGTTGGAGGTCTGGGACGAGTCGCTCCGCGTCTCCATCCTTCCCCCCTCCCTTTGTGAAGCTGTCATAACAGTACTACTGAAGCCTGGCAAACCTGGCGACGAATGCGGTTCTTACAGGCCCCTCTCACTCATGAACTTAAACACCAAGATCTTCGCTAAGGTGATAGCGAACCGCTTTCTCCTGATTATGCCGTACCTGGTTCATGAAGACCAAGCAGGCTTTGTCCCAGGAAGATCCACCTCCCACAACATCAGGTGGTTGTTCAATGTGATGTCCAGAATTGACCAAGACTCTGACGCCATTGCGGTCACACTCGAAAACTTTTGATATGGTATCATGGAAATACATGTAGCTGCTATTGGAAACAATGGGAATCGGCCCCAACATGATTCGATACATTAAACTACTGTACACTTCTCCGGTAGCCAGGGTCCGGGTCAATTCCCAAACCTCCACTTTGTTCACACTATGCAAAAGGTACCCGCCAGGACTGCCCATTCTACCCGATCCTTTTCGCCTTGGCGATCGTGCCTATGGTAGACCATATTAGAGCATGTCATTCTTGCAAGGGAATATGTTTGAAAGACACCCCTGAGATCATATCTCTCTATACAGATGATGTATTAGTATACATTAGGAATCCCTCCACCCATTTTAATACCATACTACGAGATGTCACACGTATAGGGACCTTCTCCGGGTTCACAATCAGCTACTCAAAGTCTGAGGCTCTTCCACTAACTAGCTTTACTCACCAACCAGCCATTGAATACCCGCTTCGCTGGTCCCCCAATGGGATCAGGTACTTGGGAGTCCAGATATCCCTAACCAAGACTACCCTATTAGCAGATAACTACCTGGCCGCAGCACAGCTGGCTGAGTCGAAAATGGCATGATGGCGCTCCCTCCATTGTCATTCGCCGGGAAGCTCTCCCTCGTCAAGATGGTCCTGCTTCCAAAGCTGCTTTACACCTTTAGTAACGTACCCATCTGGCCTGTGGGTAAATATTTTACCAACCTACATAAATTGTGCGCACAGTTTCTTTGGTACTCAGGTGCGGTGCGCAAGAAATGGTCAGATATGGCACTTCCATATGCTAAAGGAGGATTTACTGCCCCCGACAAACACTATATTGGATAGCAGCACAAGCCCAACATGCCACTCACTGGTACCCTGATTCCCCAGCCCGCCAGCATGTGAAGCAAGAAACCCTGGTGGCAGCCGGAGTTAACATAATGTCCCTAATATTACACCGGCTCCATATACCCGACTCTCCCATTGACCCTGTTGGAGCTACTCTGAGTGCCTGGGACCGTCTGCTGACTGCTGCAGCGATACCCCACCCATACTATAAATGGCTCCCCATATGGGGGTTTCCTGGACTTGAACCAATGCATGACACAGCCTTGGCACGGCATTGGAGTGCCCTGGGCTACCAGGCACTGACAGACTTCTACCCTGAGGGTAGGTTCATAAATCTACTGACGTGTTAACCGGGCCATTCTGGGACTGCACTGGAGACCCTGCAATACTATCGTGCCGCATGCCCCACCTTCCCTGATGAGCCCCCTGACACCCCAGGGATTGCATACATCGGAAGGCACTCGTGGTGTTGTCTCCTCATTATATAAAATACTACTAGCATGTGCCCCGGCCCAACCCTCCAGAGTGTGCGATGAATGGGCGGCGGAACTGGGCAACGAGGTCTCCAACCAGTTGTGGGAAAAGATGTGTTCACATACCAATAAAGTCTCCCTCAACTTTCGCCATCGAGCCATGCAGTTCAAGTTGCTGAACAGGCTGTACTATACCCCTCTCAGGATCTCTAGGTTTGCTCACACCACCACACAGTCCTGCCCCCGCTGCAAAGCCAAAAATGCTGACCACTTGCACATGTTCTGGTCATGCCATGAGCTGGGGGAATTCTGGGAGAAAATCCTAGGGACATTAACTGAGATCATTGGAAGAGTGGTTGACCCCGACCCTCTGGGGGTCGTGTGTGGGGAAACGACAACATTATAGGCATGGCTACATTTTTTAACATAATTTGCATAGTGGCCAAAAAATGTATTCTACAGAACTGGAAGAGTCCCTCCCCCCCCTACTTATCAAAAGTGGTTGAATACACTTACATGGTCCCGGAACTGGGAGGAAGAGTACCTCACCATGCTCCCTACCCACTCACGTCCCAGAAACGTGTGGTCAGCATTCAATAGTCACCTTAACGCCCAACAGGAGACCACTTCTGAGAGCGGCTTGTCCCCGACTCCACAGTCAAGTGCTTGAATGTTGATATCTTACATGGGCTACTACCTTTTTCCCATATTGCCTCATTGCTCTCACTATTGTCATTCGACTTTCGTTGTTCACATTGTATGTATTACCTACTTTGACATGTGTGTTTGCTGTAAACCTCTGCCAATAAAAATAAAAGTTAAAAAAAATAAAACTGCGTTTGTGTCACAGCCAGAAAAAGGCTGCACACGATGCCACACACAGTTCAGGGGGGGTAAAAACAGAGTCATCACTACAGGAGCATGCCAGTGGGCTCTGCCACAGTCAACATGGAGCAAAGTGAATGAAACAGCATCATTGTGCTGAAAACCCGAAAATGCCTTTTAAAATGAACATTTTCCTAACCTTAAAAAGTGCAGTTTTTGGCACTACATCCATTCATTTCTACTGAATCATTGAGATTAAATGGCCCTGCAATGTCCAGGATCATCCAGTGGGGCTGAGAGGAACCGGGCCTCATTGGAATGACAGCTCCTACAAAATGTATCTATGAAAAAGCAACCCAGGAACCCTTGTTTTCATTTTCCACAGGAAAAACGCGGCTATTTCTTTGCAACAAATGTCAAGAAACAGCTGTCCAGAGAAACTCTAAACAAAGCCATGATACATGTATCCATGCTGCAAACCATTCCAGCACTCAAGGGAAGAACTAGTGCTGACCAAAATGTGTATTTGCTGCAGATGAAAACTGGATTTAAAGAAATAAGTTTAATGTGCTATTTCATGAATGAAGAGCAAAATCGACTGTTTTTAAAGTATATTCTTGTGTAAAGGCTTAATTATTTAAGAATGTCAAAGGAGTTGCTAATGTTAAAAATCCACATTCAAACTGTTTTCATTTTATATGTTTAAAGGAAAGATTTAAAAAGGTGAAACTTAAAGCTAAACCCAGTCTGAGTTAATCAACTATAAAAAAAAAATAAAACCCTGCTCTGTCGGTTCTTAGCCCTGAGAAAGGTTGACACCTCCACTGCTGGCACAGGAAAGGCTAATTGCTGCTGGGAGGCTTTGAGTAGTCATGACAAAGGGACTTCATTAGACATTCGTCTTTGCCCCAGGCGAAGACAATAGCAGGCTTGGACACTCACCCTTCCAGTGGGAGGGGCAGGAAGCATCACTATACAGGGAGAGGCCCCTCATTCAACTTCAAAGGATTTGACATTTGCTTACACTTGGGAAAAAGAAAAAAAACGGACATGTGACTTTTGGGTTTAAAATGCTTATTTTGCCACTGAACTTCAAGACATTTAACTTGGCAGCAAGAATGAGAAAACATGTGAAAAGTGCAAACATCTAAATCTGATTTTATGCTATCCATTTGAAAACTTGGTAGGACTTCTTACTGCGTAAGGAACAGAAGTTATAAAGAATGATCAATTGCGCAGAAACTATTAATGTTGCAAACATAACGCTGTGTACACATATTCTAGGGTTAATTGTGCATATATGTACAGAATTGGGAAATGTTAGGCCAAAACTTTCGGGGCTAGAATTGCCAAAATTCAACAGGAAGACTAAACCAGGTCCCACAGACTTGGGAGTTGGACTGAAATGTGACCCATGAAATATGTAACTTATGTATCTGATTTTCTTAGAGGGCATAACTACATACATGTGTATTTGTGGGAAAGTTAGATTTTGGTTCCAGTGGCTAGGGGAGGTTCTAGTCATTGTAAAAACCATCCCATAAACATGACATTCTTTTTCTGTCATCCAACCAGCAAAAAGCAAGGCGGAAACTGTGCTTTTGACCAATCATCGCATTGTGGGTGTGGGTTGTAAGTCGGCCCCTACCATAAACTTTAGTGATGTCATTTGGCATGATAAATAAGGGAACCTCACAACACACAGACACTGATTCCTGACTTCATCCTGATTTCTGCGTGGCGCCCTGTTCCTGAATCCTCCATCATTGCTCCTCATTCCAGATTTCCTTGCAAAGCAAAGGCTTCTGCATTGCTGAACTCCTTTTCAGCTAGGCCTAAATTCTGAAGCCATCCCAAAAACATAAGGGAAACATTTTGATCCAGTCTGGCTTGCTACCACTAAATGCTTGCCTGCTCCAATCTCGCCATCCCACTGATCTCTGGTCTCCAGTAACCAGTGCAGTCCAGTTCAAGTCTCCAGTCCGATGTGCCAGTCCAGGGGACCATAACTACGCAGCTGATCCGATTCCGCCAGACGTGCCCTGCTGTCCCTTGTTAGTCCCGATCTGTGTGATGACCAGAACCCTTGACGGTCCAAAATCTTAAGTTAAAGTGGACTGTAAGTATTAATAGGAATCATAGTAAACCATAGCATATCTTGCCTTGCCTTGTCTTATCCCAATCTCTAAACCATCCTATCTTTACCCTAAGAACCTGTAATATTCACACAACCATTCTTGCAACCCTGTCTGTGATTCCTAGTGTTAGCGCCGATTTTCTATTCATTTTTGTTTTACTAGAACATAAGCCATTAGTGCTTTTGACAAAATAAAGTAATTTCCATAAAGAAACGGGGTATACACCACGTGAAGTGTTACAACGGCCGTGTAACTGTGGAGATTCACGGGTGGCATTCTCTTTTTCTTATCCATTAAATCTAGTTTAAGTAAAATTAACCTGTCATTTTAAAACCGATTTCCTGTTTTTCTCTGCTCTATTTTCCTAAAAACACCTCTCATTCAACATTGCATAACTCCCTCAATTTAATAGCTAGAGACTTCATTTCAACTCTGACTTATACATAAGACCTTTAGCTACATCCCAACACAAACATAGTGTATTTCACCCGTTTTTCTTAAAAACCGTTTAGTGAATTTTAGGAAGGAATTCGCTAATCTGCAAAGTTTTACATGTGTGATTTTCAATTTCACTTATTTCCAAGCTTCCATTAAGATCCAATGTGTTTACTTTTGCTCATACTATAGCACATGATTGTTAGCACCTTTCCAATGCTGCTCCCATAGAAATGTATATTGATTTAAGGATTTTTGCACACGTTTCATTGTTTTGCTCAGCCATTTTTGAATGTCATTTTAAAAGTGTAAGATTTCAAATCCATTCTTCTCTCTTGTTTGGGGAGGGAAGCGAGATTTGACTTCTGTTTCCTGTTCTTTATTCCTGATACCTGCTGCTTACTCACGTCTGTTTAGAATTGCTTATTTGTGGGTTGAGAATTTTGCAGGGGGAAATCTTAACTGAAGTGCTATCTTTTCAAAAAAGCCAACAGTGTTCTTTTCTCTTGTGTTTTATATTTTGTGTTGCTAAGAGTGAATTTATCTGCTTTACATACCTTCCTATCTGTTATTGTCACCATATTGGTGATTGCTGCCCCATATATTAAAAAGCATAAGTTTGATTTGAATTTTAAATAAATAAATAAATATTACCTTTACCAACCAGCCTGATTCCTGGTCCATTGTGACCTGGGGGTATGTTGAGAAGGGGTATGATATGAGTGGTATATCACTCAGAAGATTGAACCTTTAGACATAATAAAATAAGTATTTCATTTGGGCACTGCATACTAAGCTGAGACCAAGGTGTATTGCCTGATTGAAATCCTTAACAGGCTGGACTTGGCTGCTTTTTTCATTTAACTCCATTTGCAGCGCGGAGTGCGTGCAGAGTGGAAGTGAGAGTTAAAGTGGTACTTTGTGGTCCTTTTGGAGTCCTGAGAGTCGAGAAACATTGCTGCTCCAGGAACAACTTCTCTGGTGAGTTACAGTCGAAATAGTTGCTGTGAAACAACTTGCATCGTGTATTACCCTCGAGCGACGACTGCAGAGCAACTGCTCTTTGAGTCGCTTGAGGGCAACATGGCATAATCTATTTCTGTAACGAAGTACGCCACGGGAGAAAACTGTTGGCTGGCCAGCGAACAAACAGTAATCAAGTGCTTAACATCCTGTGACATTATCCAATCAAGGCAGTGACTGAGGAGTCGATCTCCTTGAGCTGCTGAGAGAGTTGAATGTCTTGTCTTTGGTCTGAATACCTTTGTTGTATATATACACTTACTTATAGTATCTGATACTGTTCTGCAGACTCCCGTAAATATGAAACTACGCAGTAATTGAAGACCAATAAGAGAAATAGAACTGTAAATGGCAATGAGGCTAAAATCAGTGGCGACACAAGTACACAAACAGCAACACATAAGGACAATAAAATAACTGATTTCTTTGTGGGGCAGACTATGGCGGCCATGATACATGAGGAAAAAGTGGATGCCGATGAAATATCTCCTGAGGCATTAACTATACCACCCGAATTCAATAACAACAACTCATTGCTAAACCTTTGCTATAGTTTGGAGGGACAAATAGCGGGCTTGGAACGAGTTGACTCAGTGAATACTTATAAAACGGCTGAAACTGAGTTGAATGCAGCCCCCGATACACTACCAAATTCAAATGAACTCCCCGACCTTTCGCCTATTAGTGAATGCCCACACAACCCCGATAGATTGTACTGCACCCCACGGCTTAGTGAACTGGCTGATAGATCGGCAGAATCCGAGCTGAGCATGGGAAGCAAGGAGCAATCTGATATCTGATATAGCTGCTGAAGGAAGTGAAAAGCAGTGATTTGAAGTTTGTTGATCTACTGCTGAAAGGAAGAACAGAAGTCCATTGTTACTCTGAGGATGTTGTGACACTTATAAGGAGTGTTAAAGTTGGGCTCAAGAAGTTTGGTTATGAGCTAGATGCTACTGAGGCTCCTAAAAAAACTGCCTAAACCTCAAAGACCAAAAACTGAGAGACAAGTGACGGGTGTAATCAGAGAAATCACTCAGAAAGAGATGAAGTTGTCAAGTCGCATTAGGAATGGTTGTGCTCCTTTTTGCCCCTAGTAAACAAGCAAGGATGAGCTAAATTTAGTATAGTCTCATCGAATACTCGGGGACATAGCCATTTATTCCGTGAGAATGGGTCCTTTAAGCTGCTGAGGGCAAAAGATGTTATTTTCATGCACGAAACATGGCTCCTTACATCTCCTGTTTTTGATGGGTACACAACTTATTTTAGAAAGCAAATAGGGGCACGAAGGGTAGACCATATGGAGGACCTGCCATCCTGATTTGTAATGGTATAAAGTCCTCTGAATATGTTGTAATAGATACTGATGACGATACACTTATTGCTGAGATCAATATATCTGGTCTCAATATTATACTTGTGAATGTTTATGATCCTCCTGGACATGATCTTACATTGACTATACAACTGAGTATATTTTCCTGTTTGACTGAACTGTATGCAAAAGAGGGTGACGCTCACGTTGTCTTCGGTGGGGACTTAAATGCCCCCCGCTTATATGATGTGAATGATAACGAAGGTGATGGTAGAATTTGCTATGAAGGTGTCATTAAATCTGAAAGGGGGAGGAATTTCCTATGTGAGGCTGAACTGTCTATGACCAATGACTTTGGGAAGATGAATCATAGAGCTGAAGTTACTTTGTAAAATGGTACTAATTGACTATATTTACCTCAGTAGTTGTCTTTTTGACATGATGAATCAATTTGATGTCCAGGCGACTTCCAATAGTGACCACTCAATTATATCATGTAGTCTTGAAATGAATATCATAGAACAATCAAGAATTGATAATATTGGGGAAGTGAAACTGTTGGATAAAGGAAATTGATTGGGGTGGTCAGATAGAAACCTCACCAAAGCAAGATTGTGGTGTAAGTGTAACTCTAACAAAACCCTTACTGATATGACGGCAGATGAAATTAGTGAGTGGTTTAAGAGTAATATGCATAATATGATGGCTATGAGAGGTAAACTAACACCGCTATCTGGGAAGCAACAATGCACTGTTCCTTATGATAAAATCATAAACAAAGAGAAGAAAAAGATGAGAAAAGCCATAAGAATTGGGAAGTATACAAGGACTAATGTAATTTATTTTTCTTTGCTGAAAAGAAAAATAAAGAATAAATATAGAAATTGGCTCTACAGATATAACAAATCGAGAGAAAACCTAAGCTTGCAATCAATGGTCAAAGTACTATTGTCTGGTGATACAAAAAGATTGTGGGCAAATTACAGAGCGCTAAATGACAATGGAAACCAGCAATTATTGTGCTGTATAGATAAATATACTTGGGCTGCCTAGCTTGAGGATAAATGCAAAGGGGATTTTGTACCAACAACCGATAACAAACTATGAGATCCTACGTGAGGATATTGTTGACATTATAAACAAAACTTAACACCTCTAGGGCACCAGGTCCTGATGGGCTCTGCAACACAGTCATAAAACAGAATATTGACTTCTTGGCAGATATTTTGATGACTATGTATCCAAAAATCTTGAGATCTGGAGTCATTCCCAACTCCTGTAAAAACCTCAATAACGATACCTATCTTTAAAAGTGGGAACAGAAATCTTGCAGGCAATTATCGCCTACTGGCACTTACGGATGTACCCAGAAAGACTTTCTGTATGCTAGCCCTTAAAGAGATAAATGCTTGATGGCAAGTAAAAACATTCTTAATAAAGCCCAAGCAGGCCATTCTACGGTTGACAACATACTCATGGTTAATACACTTATTGAACAGACAGAAACCTCTAGGGAACTACCTCGTTACATTCTATATATATATTTCTCTTCTGCGTTTGATATGGTCAATAGGCAGTTGTTGTGGGAAAAATGTCAACGAATGGGGATGCCCAAACATCTGTTATACATCTGTAGACATGTATGAAAATAACACCACTAATGTTAGACTGAATAACATGAAACTTATGTCAGACCCCATCCCAGTCAGATTGGGGGTAAGACATGGATGCTCCCTGGCACCCATGTTTTTCAATCTTTTCTTTGCAGACTTTGGAGAGAGTTTTGCTGAGGGGATGAATGCCTTTCCACGTATTGGTACACACAAGATGGGATGGATCTGTTATGCGGATGACATTGTTATATTTGACAACACATACATTGGCATCTCCAACAATGGAAAGCAGTCTCCTCCTATGCTAAAAAGAACGGCTAAAAGTGAACATTAATAAGACAAAATGTATGGCCTTTGGAACAAAGAGTTGTAACAAAACCACTATCCACTGTGATATTGGTTCTATTAGAAGGGTGGGCTCTTACAAATATCTAGGCCAGGAGATTGAGTCAAATAAAAATGGGGAAAAGGGACCCCTAAAGGCAAATATGAGAGCTGGCTCTATCTACAATGGGAGTTATTTCTTCTTATCCTAGAAAAACGGCTGGATATAGCCTATGCGCAATACTAATCATCTACAAGCAGAAATTGGCTGCTGCCTTTCTGTATGGGTTAGAGGCCTCCTATAGAGATTGGACAGTATGGGCTAATAAGATTGAAGGTTGTATCCGGCGAAGAATTCTGGGACTGAGTAATTACACCCCTATCGAAGCCATCTGGGTTGAAATGGGAATAATCTCCCTCGCCACCTTGATTAACCTCAACAGAGCAAAGCTATACATAAAGATTATGTTCGCCCCTCCTGATTCCTTCTTGACAATATTTAGTACGACTTTGGAAAGTGGGACTAATAAGACCTTGAATAAGTTCAAATCTATCAATGAATGTTATTGTGAAGAATTATATTGAACCCCTAGATGGGAATATGGTGAAGGTGAAAATCATCGAAAAAGGCTGCAGAAGAATTTGATTGGTGTAAAAGTCACGAGAAGGTGGCAAGAATGAAATCGTTGACCACATTTGCTAAGATGCCTTGTAAATATTAAGAAATGCAAAATTATCTGAATCTTTGCCCGTCACTAATAACGCAAAGGATATTCATGGACATTAGGTTTAACAAACTTGATATCCTGGAAATTAGAGGTGGATGGATAGGCATCCCAGTAGGTGAAAGAACATGCTGAATCTGCTGTGATAAACAAGAACTTGAATCAACTCGGCATGTTCTTACGAGGTGTACGGGAATGACCACTATATATGAACAGCACGATTCCAACCTTGTGGAAAATATGTATGGAATCACTAGCACATCCCTTTGGCTTAGATGCTTAGCAGGATATAGTCGTAGTAAGATTGTCGCAATAACACAACTATGGAGATGTGCTGACAAGAAATGATGTAAGTTTGAGACTGATGTCTGGCTGCTTGAAGAGCTTGATAACAACAGATTCCTCCATATAACTGATTAATCCTATTTCCTTCTTAATTTAAGGTGGTCAATTTTTCTCTTTTCCCTTATTATTGACTTAGCATTTTTATGGTTAGATGAACCTTGTTATTTCTCTACTATTCCTCTTTATTCTTAGCATTTTCTTTTTATTAAGATATTTATGGATGAATATGAATATGCGATGTAATATGGAAGATGTATTTATTTAATGTGTAAAAGTTGTGCTTGTTTTCTTCTGTTCAAAACTGTCTACACAATAAAAAAAGAAGAAAAAAAAAGAAAGAATAACACTCGAAAAATAACCAGAGAGCAGATATTTACGCCTAAGGTTGCTGGAAAAGTATTAAAGGAGAATAGTTTTTAAACCTAAGACTTTGTATTGGAATATTCCTTGCAAAGAAATATCCCAATAGGAGATATGTGGTTTTGTGGGTACGTCTCGGACATCAGAGACTGAAAACCTGGGTTCGAATCATGGCTTCAGCACTGTTTGTAGCGTGCTGAACACACAAAACCATCCAAGTTCAGCCGGAGACATTGAGCAGTTTTTTAATTTAATTCTTCAAAAACACAGAGGGGGACGAATGCATAGGGCCATTACCAACTCAGGCCTCAAACATTGCAATTCATGATATTAGCACCTGGGCACGTCGCATGCAATTGTGTGCTAATTAATCCAACGAAAGTTGAGCCTGCGGCAGGATGGCACCTTAGAAACACGAAAGGAGCTTGCAAGCGAGTTTTCTTCTCATTGTCTGTGGTGGCTTGGTGGAGGAGGGGGGAAGTTTGGCCGTGGGCCTGTTTGTAATGTAAGGTGATGTACCAGTGTAGGTGGGAGCATAGGATAGAGTGGAGGGTGGTCGCAGAGAGAGTGTGGCTGCAGCAGATTGCGGATCCTGGTGCACTGCAGATCAGCATACAGCTCCTTCAGAAGGAGGGGTTAAACTGTTAAATGCAGCCCGGCATTGGAGGGAGCTTATTGGCTTGCTACCCATGATGCATGCTAATGGTCTATACTGACCCTGTGTCCAGATTAGGGGGTGGTACCTGCCCAGGATGCATTGCGGTGCATGGGAAAGTGTGACCTATTCTGGATGCCCCAATGCTGTCTTTGGAACACATACAAAGGAATGCAAACGATTGCAGGGGCCAGGCACCTAGCAGGAGAAAAAACGAGAGGTAGGAAAAACGTCCAGTCTGATGAAGTCCTTCAGTCCTTGTTCACAGGTCTGAACCATGATAGTCAATGTCAGAAGCCACAGCACAAACACCATCAAGCTAAGGTTACAGAAACATTTGCACTGTGACTTCCTTCCTACCTACCTCCCTTAAATAAAGCTTGATAGCCACCTGACAACTAGGAAGTATGAAAAAGCCATGATGGCGTTGAAGGAAACCCAACTATCTAACCACGCTTAAGAAACAGCATATAAATGAGAATACCTCTTGAAATGATTACTCCATCCTTAGCATCCAACACTAGATCCCAGCCTCCTTTGAAAAGGCCAGCAGCCATTACTGGCCCCGGCGGTGCACACTGTGGTACACTGGCCTACAGGGAACTCTGGAGATTTCCTGATGGGCCTCTACACCAAGGGCCTCTTTTGTGTGGGCCCACTGATTTTTGATCCTCTAATCCTATCTCCCATTGACAACATCCCAATCCTTGCATCACACCTCATCCCACATACACCGTGCAAGCCAAGAATGTGTTATAAAGCATCCAGCATGTTATTCTTCTCGCTTAACAGTTGTTTCATGTCCATTTCATTTGTTTAACTACTTTCAAATACTATTATAGTGACACATGGGCTTTAATATTCACTATTTGGTGCAATCGAGGCACATAGGCAGCTTTGCATAAAGCACCATGAAGCATAAAGTGCATAGCTTTCATTGCAGCTACATAACCTTGCATCCTTATTTGTTGGTAGGTAACATGGGGGCGGGGGAGGGAGAATCCACAGACTGTCCTGAGATACAAAATGCCCAGATTTAACCACTGGGACCATGTGAGCACATATATTATACTGTCACCAAAGAGGAGGCAGAGATTGGTCAGGAATGGACGGCACACCATTATTAATGGCAGATCACCCCCCCCCAGGCCCAACTTCTGGTGTCTTTCGGAACCCGCCGCTTCAGTTTCATCTAGTTTTAATCCAATTTTTGCAAATGTCACTGTATATGTTGAGTAACATCAGGCAGATTGTCATGAATTTCAGTATCGTGTTCCGTCTGCCTAGTTATTAGACATGAATCTGTGTGTAATCAGAATGCATTAGCCATGCCTTTGGATGTGATCATAAATAACAAAAAATGACCAAAAGTTAAATGATGACAGGATATCATATGTATATATTTTAAAAAACATTTTACCAATACAAAATATTCATCTCATTTCATTAGACAATTCAAAATAAATCATCAAACAAGATCACAGACCCAATTGATATCATTCTTTTCCATTCAGCCTTCATTCAAAAACTCATACGTAGCATACTCATACCAACATTTATAGATTAGCATAGGTGTCTATTTTGCCCATAATCAAAATGCACAACACATGTTATTTACGTATACATTCACCTGGAGGACCATAGATTTATACCTGGTACACTTTATGTTTATCTATATTTGGATGTGATCTCCCAGCTGTTTGAAGTGCACATTGAATTAGAGAACAAGTACCTGTGAAACCCCAACTGTACTTTGAGGGGTTTGGCATACTTGCTATATTCGCTCTTTGTAAAAATATTTTCAGGGCCACTTTTGGTTCCCAGACCACCCCCGGGTGCCCAATGTGGATCCAAAGACCCGCCAAGCAGGAAGTCCACTGGAACCGTAACTCCCATGTCTGGGAACTCTCAACCGATCGCCAAACCACTACTGGTGTAGCAGGCTGCCGCCATGAAGACCATGGCACATCACACTCTAGCTGTTTTATTTCTGGCTCTTTATCCTATTTTTTGTAATGTTATGTTATATTATAAAGCATTTATGCTGCTCCCATCACCACCACAAGGTGGTCTTAGGGCATTGAAATGTTGTATTTAGCCACCGCCTGTGGTAACAACACCATAGTCTGTGGACGAAGAAGAAAGGAACGCTTTCGAGCCATTATATCGTACTATAGCAGTGAATAAGGCCATTTTATGAGTATTTTTCTCCATAGAATTTACAATAAGCATGATTCATTTATGACATCATGAACCATGTCAAAATGTGTAATTTGTGTTGAATTTACTGTTTTTATAAGCTTCTTGTATATCTTTTTCTGTACTTGATGCAAGTCATAAATGTGCTAACTGGATTAGAATGTATCAATATAACACCTACTAAGATCCATTCATGTACTTCACGTGGCAAACACATGTCTGCTACATAACATATGATTCCTTAATACAGTGTGAAACAGGACATATCAGGTTTAGATCTTTATTAGGCTGATTAATAACAGGGATGATGCTTTTATGGGTAATTAGATATGGAACGTCTTCCTATAACCCATTGTTGTCTATACTCAGCATTTAAGTTGTATCCTACTGATGAATTGCTTGCATGCCACTTTGAAAGCAAAAGCAAAACAAAAGGTGGCTGCTGGTAGGTTTAGAATTAATCTGAACCTCTGGCATTGCTCTGGGCAACCCTCCAGACCATCGTTCTTCAGCCTGCCAAGCCATTACAAAAGGGGAAAGACCATATGCAAATCAGGCTTGGTCGCACCCCAAAAGGGGCAGTGCAGCCCGAACTGCTAGCACTTTGAAAGCAATGCCAGGGGGCCACATTGGAAACATGTAGTGTGCCACCACCTAATGAACCTGTAGGCATACAAGAGAAATCCCCTCAATTGTGTGTGAATTTGGAGGTGTTTCTTACAAAATTGTCTTGTCTTCCCTTCAGAAAAAGTCATTCATTTTTTTGTTGATGTGGGTAACACATTTTTAGGCTTATTTTTGGAACCGTATTTCACTTTTATAGAATTTGTGAAAGAACCTTGATATGCATTGCATTCAGCTTAGACCTTACATTATCATTTAGAATCAGCCATTTCAGACAATCACGCTTATGTCTAGCAATACATTTTTCGGGCTGGTTATTTGCTAAAATGGAACCTTTTAGAAACCTAGTGTACACAAAACTGGCTTCTGGTGTTGTTTCAAGTAATATCCAGGAACTGGAGCAAATGCAATGCACCAGAAGAACTATGAATCCTAAAATAGAAGTGCATTGTCCTCGTGTTTCAGTAAGACCAGGAATATGAATGAAGGAGTCCCTTATAAAGACTCCGTGCTCATGGAAACCTTCATACACCAAGCAGTGCATCCTGCCAGACTTCTACACTGGTGAAAAGGGACCCACACTCATTCTTAAGATGCCTCCTGCAAAGACACAAGGCACACAGGTTTATATGGTACAGTACTCAGTGCAAACGGATCCAGCTGCCAATCAAGAAAGCCCATGAGATGGCTTTAAGTTAAAAAAAAAAGTAACTTCATGTCACTTCAGCAATGGTTAGCCAGCAACGAATCTCCCCTTACGGGGCAGACATCTCAGAAGGGTTGCTGATGTGTTGCCCCGCCTTTCACACAGGCTCCAACAGGAATTAGATCATCGCCAGATACCCCATGTGCATAATGCTCCTTAATGTGACACTCAGAAACCACACATGCTAATTTTCAAAGTAAAAAGATAGTGCACACATATTTGGCCATTAGCATGGTTCACTTGTGCAAATGGGCATACAGCTTACAGTAGCTTTGTCAGTTTCATAGCGTGGTCTATTCTAGAGGCACGTCCTTTCCATCCATGCATAGTCTTGCCCACTGTGTTGGCCCCAAACGCATGTATATGCCACTCCTCGTAAGTGGCAGCACCTTTCATAGATGCCCTCAACCTCAAAGGCGGGTCTACGGTCTCCATCCTCACAGGGTCACCAGAGCACCATTATGAAGAGAGGATGATGCTTCTCACAGTGTCATCAGGAGGTGCAACTACATGCATTCCCCTAACCTGTCAGTTTCTCACATGCCCTATGCCAAACTCCTGGTGGCAGGGTGCTCCAAATGACACAATTCCTTCCCGCAACAAGACCCTTAATGTCAGTTACTTATTTGTCACTGCTCAATACTATCTCAGTGTGTGCGGGTGGCCAGTGCCAAAGGTTTGAAAGCAAGCTATTGAAAACGTTTTTATGAAACACAATTTGCCCAACACGCCTTTATTTATTTATTTGTTTGTTTATTTTGCATTTATATCAGCACGCTAAGACCTGGGGCCTCAAGGCACTAGTTACATTGCCAGAAGAAGGTGGGGAGGGGAGCTGGGTAAGTGACAACTGAAAGGGTTAGTTGAAAAGCCAGGATTTGAGCAGTATGCGGGTTTCGGTGCATAGGTATAACGGCAGCAAGTTACAGAGAATGGAGGCGGTTACAGGGCAACTGGTGCCTGCGGCTTTTTGGCGCTTGAATCTGGGCACAGTCAAGAGGAGGCTGTTAGCAATACCAGTTGGCTAAGTTGGGATGGGTCTTAAAAGACGTTGAGATAGGTGGCCCGGTGCAGAGTTGGAAAGGCAGCGGCGGTTGATGGCAAGGGTCTTGAATTTGATGTACTGGGCTGCTTTCCTGGATGCAGAGATGTGGTTGCGTTTGGGAATGTCAAGGGTGGCTCTGAGGGCGTTATTTGAATGATTGGAAGTTTGCTCAGGTTTTCTTCTGTGGTACCTGCAAAGAGGACGTGGCAATAATCGAGTCTGAAGCCGATGATTGCCCGACCAATGGTGAGGCAGTTGGGAGCGGACAGGAAGGGTTTGCATGCATTTAGCAGCTTGATGGTGTGGGCTGCAGAGGAGGAAATGGCAGCAACATGCCTCGACATGTTGATGCTGGCGTCAAGGTATACTCCTGGGGTTTTAACCGCAGGTGATACCAGTATGGTCAATTTTTCAGTTCTGAAGGTTTTTTAAGCATTGTCGAGATTGGAGAGGGTGGATTGCGAGCCGACGATTAAAATCTCAGTTTTATCATTGTTGCGGCATAGCTGGTGGGAGGCCATCAGGTTAGAACGGTTTCGTAGATGTCGATGAGGGTGGTGGAATCATAGGTGTAATTACCAGTGAGGAGGAGAAGGACTTGCGTGTCACCTGCGTAATTCGTGTAGGAGATGCCCAGGGATCTAAGTGGGATGCCACAGGAGAGAGGGGAGGGGCTGGGCAGCAGAGGTTTCAGAGAAAACTTAGGCAGTTCTGTCAGTGAGATACGATGCAACCCATTTGGTAGCTTCGAGTGAGAAGCTGGCAGCAGTGGACAGAAGGTGGCATAGGGTGTGGTGGTCGACAAGGTCGAATGCAGCTAACAGGTAGAGGAGGAGGAGGGGAGATTTGCCAGCATCGGAAATGTCATCCAGTTGATTCTTTAAGCCGAGTAGTGTGGATTTTGTACTAAATCCAGGGCAGAAGCCGGATTGGCGATGGCTGAGGACGTTATGGGTGCCCAGAAATTCTTGGGTTTGTAGATAGACAGCTCAGTCCAGGAATTTGAGGAGGAAGGGGATGGTGGTGATGGAGCGGTAGTTGGTGGAGAAGGAGGGGTCCAGAGAAGGTTTTTTGAGGAGGGGGAGAGTCAGGCTTCTTTGAGGCTGCTAGGAGCATTCCTAGTCACCAAAGAGGTGTTTATGAGAGTGATGAGTAGTATCAGTTTTTGATGAGAGGGGCTGGACACAGGTCACTTATGCAGCTGGAAGGCCTGAGTTATTTGATGATCCGGGAGGTTTAAACTTCCGAGGTGGGGTGGAAGTTGAAAGGCGGGTGGTTTGGGAAAGGGTGCTATGCGTGTGAGTGGATGGGATGGTGGCTTGGTAGGATTGTATTTTTTCTTGAAGCAAGGTGATTTTGTTCGTGAAGGCTGCTTGAATTGTTCAGCACAAGGCGTTATCTTTGGGCAAGTTGGCGGGTGGGGGCGGGAAGGTTTCCAGCTCTCGTAGGATGGCGAAGAGCTTGCGAGAGTCAGAGCTGGAGGTAGAGCAGGCGGGGGATGGTGAGGTGGGACACGATAGGGATGGAGAATGAGAAAATGTGGTGGTCCGACCAGGGGCATAGTGTGTTGGAGGTGATGGACGTGTGACAGTTAAAGTCAATCAGCCAGTCGAGTGTGCAGACTTGATTGTGTGAGGGTGAGGTAATGCATTAGGTTCATCCCAGAGTATTGATGGTGTTCCAGAGATAGTGTGTCTTTATCTGCAGGGTCGTTGTAACCCAAGCTGAGGTCCCCCAAGAGGAGTAACCTGGATGTGGGCAGGAGGATAGATGAGAGGTTATGTAGGGTGTCCTTTTTGAACGAGAGAGTGGGACCTGAAGGGCAGTAGAGCAGGTGGAGAGAGATAGTGGTTGTGGGAGAGAGCGAGGATTTGGTGGTGAGGAGATCGTAGTTGGGGGTGCTGGAGGTGAGGTGTCTAATGGGGATTGTGGTTTTGTGGATGAGAGCGACGCCTCCACCGTTGTGTGTCAGGTGCGCACTACGGAGAGTGGTGAAGCCTGGGGGGATGGCAATGGAGAGAGCTGGGCTGTCAGCGGGGTGGAGCCATGTTTCTGAGATAGCAAGGATGTCGAGGTCGTAGAGAGAGATGAGGTCATGTATGTCTGGGATATGTGGTACTTTAGATCTGGCGTTGATTAAGGCGCAGTTAAAGTGGGTGGAGGGTGTATGGCGACTTGAGAGCAGGGGAAAGGGGCAGATTGTTCTGTGTTGTGGAGGGATGGGTTAAAGAGATTTGGCATCCGGTAGGCAGTCATGTAGGCAGGGCTCAGTGATGCGTGTGCATAGGTGGGTCAGTCTGGTTGCACGTGTAGGTGGTATGGTGAATGTGTGGGCGCATGTGGAAAGCCTGTTAAGCCTAGCAATCCCAAGACATGGTTGAGGGAGGGCTGTGGCGATGCAGGTGAATGGGGCGAGCTGGGGAAGGAATTTGGTGGGGGAATAGTCTGGGCTGCTGGGAGGAGTTTGGGGAGGAAGCAAGTATAGGTGATGAGTGCCTTAAGGACTCCTGTTTCTCTTTAGCCATCATGAGAGTAATGGTGGTGCTGCCTCGTCCTCTCGACGCACCAGCCTTTGGTGTTTGAGCTGTTTGTGTATCGATATCCTTTTTTTTCTTCTCTTTTTTCTTCTCTTTTTTCTTCTTTTTTTTCTCGAGGGCAGATAGCCGCTGTTCCCTCACAATAACGTCTCAAGGTATCCATAAAACTCCATAAAACGATACACTACGTCTCACTAATTAGGGTTAAAAACGTAACCGGATATTGCAGCAAGTTGTGTGATGTCCAAAAAGCCGCCCCATGAACTACTGCATGCCGTGCACACAAAAGGGGTTCAGTAAAAGCAGTGCGCAGTTTGTCCAGAAAGATCTAAAATAATGCATACGTGAGGGTGACAAAACACACAAAGCACCACATCGTGAATAGGTGATCAAGGTACTAGAGGCAAGGGGCACAAGCTGTGAACTGACTGCAGAAAAGGGTACATTGTGTGTCCTTGGCACACTACAGAAGTGCGCAATTAGTCGAGAAGCAGTGTGCTTACTGTGTCAAAAAGCACCACATCGTGAATAGGTGATCAAGGTACTAGAGGCAAGGGGCACAAGCTGTGAACTGACTGCAGAAAAGGGTACATTGTGTGTCCTTGGCACACTACAGAAGTGCGCAATTAGTCGAGAAGCAGTGTGCTTACTGTGTCAAAAAGCACCACATCGTGAATAGGTGATCAAGGTACTAGAGGCAAGGGGCACAAGCTGTGAACTGACTGCAGAAAAGGGTACATTGTGTGTCCTTGGCACACTACAGAAGTGCGCAATTAGTCGAGAAGCAGTGTGCTTACTGTGTCAAAAAGCACCACATCGTGAATAGGTGATCAAGGTACTAGAGGCAAGGGGCACAAGCTGTGAACTGACTGCAGAAAAGGGTACATTGTGTGTCCTTGGCACACTACAGAAGTGCGCAATTAGTCGAGAAGCAGTGAGCATCAAATCGTGAGTAGGTGATCGAGGTACAGGGGGCAAGGGGCACAAGCTGTGCACTCACTGCAGATGCCTTTGGAGCATCAGAATTATAAAGTATAAATATTAGAATATTAAAACAAAAATGATAAGAACTTGAGAGCGGGAGATGGCATACATATAAAATAATATTGATTTAAATGCACAACATGAGCATGGGGATTTGTAATGCTGCATCCAGGTCTTTCAAGGGTAGTGTGGTTTTTCAGGGTATCAGGATAACCTCCAATGATGGCGTCATCGGTGGTAATGGGGTGCTCAATGTGGCAGGACCCTCGGACCACATACGTCTTGTCAGGACCAGTTTGGTGGCATGGTGGTATAGTGCCATAGGCTCAAGTTCCGTTTTGTGGCCGATGTTTCCCCAATCTGGGTTGCACATTGATAGGTAAGAAATTGCATTCCAAGATGACTATGGTGTTTAAACCTGTTTAAGGATGGCAATGCCAGGCTGTTGTTACTAGTAGGTCCCGTGTCTGTATGACTACGATGTGGGCTGCCTTCCCCCATCATTGGCTGGTGCATGCTACAGCATTTCAGAAGCCCGAAAGAGAATGGACGTACAATACAACTCTTTATCCCTAATGAAGTTGTGGCCCGGTGGATGCTCCACTAGGAGAGATATGCTTCCCTCAGAGAAGATCAGTTGATTTTTGTTTAAATCCGCTTGAAGGGTCGAAATCTTTGCATCCAGATTCTGGTAGGTTGCAATGCCAGCAGTTTCTTAACTGAAGCATGGACCAGTTACAAGAGGAAATGGCCGCAGCTCCTGGCTTAACATTGGTTAAAAACTTACAAATTAAAAAAGCTTTACACACAATTGGTGTGATGGATGTCTGGAGGGTATCTAGTGACACAGTGGGTATCTATTTATTGTTCATCTCGGTAGGGAAGCAAGCATGGCCCAAGAGTAGGCGCTTTATCCAATGTAGATTTGCATATTTTGTTTCTGACCCGTCCAATTTGAGGCTCTGTATGGAATGCTAAGAGGGCTGTATTATGCGATGAGGTTCTCCCATTTATTCCAAGGTGAACAAGAAGTACTGAGTCTTTTTTCCATGTCAATGAACACATTACGCCGCAAGAAGTCAGTGAAACAGAAGTGAGATCATAGAAGCAAAGCCAGTTGAAGAGTGCAAAGGCAGAAAAACAAGCCAACTGGTCTTGGTGGGGGAATTAGAGGCGGTGACCCTGGTCTCAGAGCACACAGAAAAGAGAGATGGGCAACAGAACTCACAGAAAAGAGAGTTGGGCAGCAAGTGGTTAGAAAAATCGGTTTGAAGGACAGTATCAGCACTGAACTGCCCAGAACATCCAAAGAGCAGGTGGCCACCTAGACACCAGTCCTTGTGAGACAAGATGGCTGTTGAGCAGTTCAGTGAAGTCAGAGAGGTCCAGAGTGTAGTGTGTGCCCCTTTAAGGGAGAAATGGTGAAGCATGTCATTCTGTGATGTTAATAAAATGGGCAGTCCGCACCACAAGGGATCATCATGAACGGCGGAGCCCGAGACACACGTAAGGTCTCTGTGCCTCTTTTGTGCATCAGGGAAGCCGCACCAGGACATGGCTCCTCCGACATTACGCTGACAACAATGGGGTTGCCGCTGCGGTGGACGAACCATACGGCTGACACCCCGTGTATCCGCTGGCAGCTCCTGCTGCGCTGCCCACACAGTCCCGGTCTGCCACCTGCAGCCACTGTCGGCTGTTGCCGTGTGGTGTCAGACGCATGATTGCGCTCCATGACCGGCACCAGCGATCCCTATTCACTTGCTCATATGTGCCGGCGCCCTCCCAAAAACTGCCCGGGCCGCTGGAAGTGAAGCTGTGCATTGCGTAGGGCCATGAGCCCGCAACATTTGACTCTGTGCGAACCCACAGGCTCCTGCATGGACACATGAAACAAAATAGAAATAAAAAGATTAATTTTTTCTCTTGAACAAAAATGAAAAGGAAAAAGGGCATGGAGGCAGAGTACTGAGCTGGTGGATAACTGTTGGCCCCACCCTGGGAACACCCCACGTGCGAGGTGCGTGCAGAACTAAGTGAAACCACTGCTGCTTACACGCTTGAGGAAGGATTGCAGCTCCTAGCCAGAGTGCTTGTGGGCTCCAACTTGGGTTCTCTGACTTTGACGGGGGCGACACTGGCCTGCCCCTGAGTGTGCCAATATTCAGGCTCAGCATTCCCATAAATGGATATTCTGCTGCAGAGTGGACAGTAGTCTTCCCTTTGGACTACCAACATAGCAAATGATGCTGGAGGCACCCCCTCTGGTGGCAGGATTCTATGCCCACAAGGTTTACTTGCCCCGCTGCAGGAATTTGATGTCACCGGGACCCGTCATCCCTGGGTCCAAGATGGTTCGTGTGGGTAAAGCCTCTCGAGATGTTCCTGGCAGTCACAGGTGAAGACGATAACATTGCAAAAAAATCAATCATGCTATATTCGGCTGGTCCAGCTGTGTACAACATCTTCGAGACCCGACAATCCCCGACGGTGCATTTGACGCAGCGCAAAATGGGCTACAAGAGTATTTCATGCCAATAGCACACCTGGACTATGAAAGATTTCTCATTGGATCTACTACACAAAAGGAAGGGGAATCCCTCAACACCTTCCATGGTAGACTGCAACGCATGGCACTCACGTGTGACTGGCACAATGACAAGCACAAAGGGCGCCAGCAGCTCATCATAGGTTGCTCGTCAATTAAAATGAGGATACTGCACGAGCCAGGAATTACCATAGCGAGTATATTGGAGTTAGGAGGCTCACACAAAATGGCTGATGTCAGGGCTACCAAGATGTGCGCTGCACTGAAGTCAGTCAAGCTAGAGAAAGTCTTTGTTCTTGGGAGGTAATAGACCCGAAGAACGAATATAATACTGTTCTGGAGCAAGAAAGAAGCCAGAGGTAATCACACTAGCCCATGCCCCCAATGTGGCTATGACCTCCCCCATTCTAAAGACTGGCCAGTCAAGGGCCATGTCTTTGGCAAATGCAGCATCTCGAAGCACTTTGCACGTGTCTGCCATGCACCAGCACTATCCACATACTTGAGAGGGCAAGCCACCCCTCGACAGGTGTCCAAAGGCTGGCAAGCAAGTTTGCCCAGGCCGAGCAGCCTCCTCTCGAAATGTATCAACCCGAAGAGGAGGATGACGACGAAGATGTATTCTTCATCTCCAGCACGCAGGAGCTTCAGGTGTCCAAGAGCCGCCAGCCCAAGTGCATGGTCCGGATTTGCGATTCATTGATCCCTGTGCTGATTGACACAGCGGCATTGGCGAGCGTCATGGCAGATGACCACTACCGTAAGTTGATGGAGGCCCTGCCCTTGAAAGACACGCATGTCTGCATTGACACAATTGGCGGCAAAGATCCGCCACCCCTGGAGGGCGTTTTTGAGGCCCCGGTCCAGCACGACAATGCAACCATAAAGGCCAGATTCTTCATCACCAAAGTGAGTGACGTGACGCTACTGGACTGTGCCGCTGCAGAAGCACCCCATATCATGAACTTTGCCTTTGGCATCTATCTGGAAGACATCCAAGCCTTGCTGGCCTGCTTCTCAGGCATATTCACTGATATAGGGAAGTTGGTTGGTGATCCTATTCACCGCCACATTGACTCCACCGTCCAGCTGGTAGTGCTAAAAGACAGGTGTGATCCCTTTCACCTTCAGGAGAAAGTAGAATGAGCTTTGGACAACCTAGTAAAAAGTGACATAATGGAAGTGGAAGGGCCGACTCCCATATCGTGCCATCAGGAGGGAGAGGCACATCATGCCGACACAAAATGACATCCTAGCGGATCTGCAGGGCACCAAGTATTTCTCGAAGCTTGACCTCAGATCCGTCTACCACCAACTGGTGGTGGATCCAGCGTGCCATTATACTGCGACATTCACCACACATAAAGGACTGTACAGGTAAAAGTGCCTGAACTTTGGGATATCGCCAGCCGCGGGGGTCTTCCAAAACATGATCAGAGGGGCTCTTGCAGGAATTAGCAGTGCCATCAACATCAATAACGATATCCTGGTGTCTGCCAAGTCTGAACATGAGCACCTGGACAGGCTGGGGAACATCCTCAAGCAGATCCAGCAGCTGGGGTTGACACTGCAAAAGGACAAGTGCGCGTTCCTACAAAAGAAAGTTTTTTTTGGTTTTGTATTACAGGAAGGAGGAATCTGTCCTTACCCGGCAAAGGCTGTTGAGCAGTTCAGTGAAGTCAGAGAGGTCCAGAGTGTAGTGTGTGCCCCTTTAAGGGAGAAATGGTGAAGCATGTCATTCTGTGATGTTAATAAAATGGGCAGTCCGCACCACAAGGGATCATCATGAACGGCGGAGCCCGAGACACACGTAAGGTCTCTGTGCCTCTTTTGTGCATCAGGGAAGCCGCACCAGGACATGGCTCCTCCGACATTACGCTGACAACAATGGGGTTGCCGCTGCGGTGGACGAACCATACGGCTGACACCCCGTGTATCCGCTGGCAGCTCCTGCTGCGCTGCCCACACAGTCCCGGTCTGCCACCTGCAGCCACTGTCGGCTGTTGCCGTGTGGTGTCAGACGCATGATTGCGCTCCATGACCGGCACCAGCGATCCCTATTCACTTGCTCATATGTGCCGGCGCCCTCCCAAAAACTGCCCGGGCCGCTGGAAGTGAAGCTGTGCATTGCGTAGGGCCATGAGCCCGCAACATTTGACTCTGTGCGAACCCACAGGCTCCTGCATGGACACATGAAACAAAATAGAAATAAAAAGATTAATTTTTTCTCTTGAACAAAAATGAAAAGGAAAAAGGGCATGGAGGCAGAGTACTGAGCTGGTGGATAACTGTTGGCCCCACCCTGGGAACACCCCACGTGCGAGGTGCGTGCAGAACTAAGTGAAACCACTGCTGCTTACACGCTTGAGGAAGGATTGCAGCTCCTAGCCAGAGTGCTTGTGGGCTCCAACTTGGGTTCTCTGACTTTGACGGGGGCGACACTGGCCTGCCCCTGAGTGTGCCAATATTCAGGCTCAGCATTCCCATAAATGGATATTCTGCTGCAGAGTGGACAGTAGTCTTCCCTTTGGACTACCAACATAGCAAATGATGCTGGAGGCACCCCCTCTGGTGGCAGGATTCTATGCCCACAAGGTTTACTTGCCCCGCTGCAGGAATTTGATGTCACCGGGACCCGTCATCCCTGGGTCCAAGATGGTTCGTGTGGGTAAAGCCTCTCGAGATGTTCCTGGCAGTCACAGGTGAAGACGATAACATTGCAAAAAAATCAATCATGCTATATTCGGCTGGTCCAGCTGTGTACAACATCTTCGAGACCCGACAATCCCCGACGGTGCATTTGACGCAGCGCAAAATGGGCTACAAGAGTATTTCATGCCAATAGCACACCTGGACTATGAAAGATTTCTCATTGGATCTACTACACAAAAGGAAGGGGAATCCCTCAACACCTTCCATGGTAGACTGCAACGCATGGCACTCACGTGTGACTGGCACAATGACAAGCACAAAGGGCGCCAGCAGCTCATCATAGGTTGCTCGTCAATTAAAATGAGGATACTGCACGAGCCAGGAATTACCATAGCGAGTATATTGGAGTTAGGAGGCTCACACAAAATGGCTGATGTCAGGGCTACCAAGATGTGCGCTGCACTGAAGTCAGTCAAGCTAGAGAAAGTCTTTGTTCTTGGGAGGTAATAGACCCGAAGAACGAATATAATACTGTTCTGGAGCAAGAAAGAAGCCAGAGGTAATCACACTAGCCCATGCCCCCAATGTGGCTATGACCTCCCCCATTCTAAAGACTGGCCAGTCAAGGGCCATGTCTTTGGCAAATGCAGCATCTCGAAGCACTTTGCACGTGTCTGCCATGCACCAGCACTATCCACATACTTGAGAGGGCAAGCCACCCCTCGACAGGTGTCCAAAGGCTGGCAAGCAAGTTTGCCCAGGCCGAGCAGCCTCCTCTCGAAATGTATCAACCCGAAGAGGAGGATGACGACGAAGATGTATTCTTCATCTCCAGCACGCAGGAGCTTCAGGTGTCCAAGAGCCGCCAGCCCAAGTGCATGGTCCGGATTTGCGATTCATTGATCCCTGTGCTGATTGACACAGCGGCATTGGCGAGCGTCATGGCAGATGACCACTACCGTAAGTTGATGGAGGCCCTGCCCTTGAAAGACACGCATGTCTGCATTGACACAATTGGCGGCAAAGATCCGCCACCCCTGGAGGGCGTTTTTGAGGCCCCGGTCCAGCACGACAATGCAACCATAAAGGCCAGATTCTTCATCACCAAAGTGAGTGACGTGACGCTACTGGACTGTGCCGCTGCAGAAGCACCCCATATCATGAACTTTGCCTTTGGCATCTATCTGGAAGACATCCAAGCCTTGCTGGCCTGCTTCTCAGGCATATTCACTGATATAGGGAAGTTGGTTGGTGATCCTATTCACCGCCACATTGACTCCACCGTCCAGCTGGTAGTGCTAAAAGACAGGTGTGATCCCTTTCACCTTCAGGAGAAAGTAGAATGAGCTTTGGACAACCTAGTAAAAAGTGACATAATGGAAGTGGAAGGGCCGACTCCCATATCGTGCCATCAGGAGGGAGAGGCACATCATGCCGACACAAAATGACATCCTAGCGGATCTGCAGGGCACCAAGTATTTCTCGAAGCTTGACCTCAGATCCGTCTACCACCAACTGGTGGTGGATCCAGCGTGCCATTATACTGCGACATTCACCACACATAAAGGACTGTACAGGTAAAAGTGCCTGAACTTTGGGATATCGCCAGCCGCGGGGGTCTTCCAAAACATGATCAGAGGGGCTCTTGCAGGAATTAGCAGTGCCATCAACATCAATAACGATATCCTGGTGTCTGCCAAGTCTGAACATGAGCACCTGGACAGGCTGGGGAACATCCTCAAGCAGATCCAGCAGCTGGGGTTGACACTGCAAAAGGACAAGTGCGCGTTCCTACAAAAGAAAGTTTTTTTTGGTTTTGTATTACAGGAAGGAGGAATCTGTCCTTACCCGGCAAAGGTGACAGACATCCAGAAGGCAGGGGGTCCTAACAAGTTTCCTTGGGGTGGTTACGTATTGCGGCAGATTCATAAGGAACCTGGCCACTGTGTCCGAGCCCCTCTGAAACCTGACCAAGAAGGACTGTACGTGGAGGTGGACCACCCTGGAACAGAGCGTATTCGAGGACATCAAGGGCGTCCTTACAGCGGAAGACACCACGGTCTTCTGTGACCCGGGCAGGAAGACGGAAATTGCCGTGGTTGCCACCCTTTTGGCCTGGGGGTGGTGTCGATGCAGCCAGACAATGGAGGGGAGAATCACCTGGTGGCCTACGCGAGCAAAGCCTTGTCTGCGACAGAGCAAAGGTACTCGCAGATAGAGAGAGAAGCGCTGGCCGTACTATGGGACTGATAATACTTCAATCTGTACGTGTTTGGCATGGCCCTGACAGGCGTCCCCGATCACAAGCCTCTAATCCCTATATTGGCTGGATCCTCCTCCAAACCACCAGCTCACATCGAAAAATGGATGCTCGCTCTCCAAGAGTATGACATTCAGTTGGTATTCCGACCAGGGAACGCCAATGCAGCTCACTATTAGCCCTGGCCCCCCACATCATCGGGGCATCATGAAGACGATCAAGAAGAGGTGGAGACCAAGGTGTTTCTTCACAGCCTTGCGACAGCAGCAAAACCTGTCTCTATGTCCATAGAAGACATTAAAAAGCGTTGGAAGGTGATGAATGTTTTCGCATACTGCAGACAGCAAGAAACAGTGGCGTGTGGAAAACCATGCTCGAGAGGCTAGACAGACGGACATGTGAAGCCTTTCAAGTGCTAGAACAGATGTGGCACATACGGGATGAATTTACATTCATGGAGGACGGTTTTGTCCTGAGAGAAACGAAGATGGTCATCCTGGCGAGGTTGGTACCATGCGTGCTGAAGCTAGCACTCTAATGTCATCAAGGGGTAGCCAAAACCAAGACGCGTCTTTGCCTTAATTTCTGTTTTCAAGGTTTTGAGGAGAAAGTGGAGGAATTCATCAAGAGCTGCGTGTGGTGCCAGGGAGCAATGCCCAACCAGAAAGAACCACATATTGAGACCATGGACCAGAGCTGCCTGTCATGGGAGGTGGTATACGTGGACTTTGGGTCCACCTGCCACAACACACACTTCTTAGTGCTCGCTGATCAATGGTCACACTACCCTGAAGTGGAGTTTGTGGAGTCCACATCTCTGGAAGATGTAATCCCTGCGCTGGAGAAATTCTTTGCCACCCATGGACTCCCCACGGAACTCTGCACCGACAACGGCCTGCCATTCCAAAGTGGTGGGTTTTCTGAGTACCTACAGGGCCACGTGGTGCGACACCAGAAGGTGATGCCAGTCTGGCCTAGGGCGAACAGGGAAGCAAAAAGGTTGATGCGCACACTCAGTAAGCTATTTCGGATTGCGCATGGACAAGGGGAATGTCAACGGAGAGCAAGACCAAGACCCGAACACTATACAATTTGACGTTATTGTTATGTCCACACGTTGTGGTGCTGATTGTATTATGTGTGTTCATTTGGTTATGAAAAAGGAGAAGTGTAGTGTGTGCCCCTTTAAGGGAGAGTTGGCCGAGCACGTCATTGTGTGATGTTAATAAAAGGGGCCGTCTGTGCCACGAGAGATCATCGTGAGCGACGGAGCCTGAGACACAAGTAAGGTCTCTGTGGCTCTTTTTTGCATCGGGCAGGCCGCACCAGGACGTGGCTCTCCCTGACATAACACAGAGCAAGGCAGAAATTAGTACAGGCAGTGTACATACTTGCAGTGGCTATAAGAGTGGACGTGGAGGTGCGGGGAGAGAAGCCAGACCATGAATAACTCTGATATAGAGGAAATGACTAGAAAAATAAAACCTGAACATCCCGTCTGGGTGAGACAGTGAAAAAGGGCTGGGCTGGGGCCTGTAGAGGGATACAAGCGGGCATGTTTAAAAGGACGCCTCATGGACTTCTTCTATGTTGCCATATGCCTCTGTTGTCCCCATGGTAATTGTTGCTAACCTAGCAAGACGCGAATGGCTCGAGGCTGCCGCAGCAATCCACAGCGCTACGAGTGCACTGTGTCCACCTCCCGACCACACGAGAGGTAAGAGCACACTTTGGGATTACTCCCACGAGAATGGCTAGACAGTAACTGGAACCGAGAAACATGCCCGCTAGTATCCCTCTACAGGCCCCAGCCCGCATTGACGAGCACGCCTCACGGCAACAGCGGCTTCCCTCCGACATCGCCCTGATAAGTTCGGGCAACCTCGGTATGTGCAGACGTACCTCCACATAGGTTGTAACTGTTTAGAATGAGATTACTTTTATTGAAACTCGGGGACGGTCAGTGATACACACTTCCTCCTGTCTCCCCAGCTCGATAACGCAATTATAGGATTTACCCGCCAAGACCAGCACAGATGAACCAGGGATCCAGTCCATAAAAGACAATTGAGTCGTGGCCAACTACTCCTCTCCTACATACTACTCCTCCAATATAAATCTGCACAGGAGGCAATAGATCACCGTTCTGTGTAGCCCAGGGGGACTCCCTAGGGCATTGTTTTTAGCAATATGAAAAGCATATTTCATTTATGCCTTTCTACCTACTAGGTACCAGGAAGGACACACATTGCTCCTACCTCCATCATTTGAGATTGGCATCGCCCTCTTAATGCACCTACTCAGGCAAATTCCAACCTCTTGTAGTGCACCACCCATTTAATGAGTTGACTGGAACTTTGAGAAATTATATCTTACACTAGTCCTTTGTGTTTGTTTTTGTCTGACAGGATTAGGATGAGATAAAATCCCTCCTCAAGCACACTGGCGTATTCTAAACGCTTGTACAAATGCCAGGGTTCCACTCCTGACAAATGTTCTCGATATTTGCCCTTTATGAACTGAAACATGTTGAGATTAGACTGCTTAATGATAATACAGTGATTATCTGATGCAAATAACCACAGAGTGGTATGCAAGACAATATACTGTTTAATGAGAATACAGTGTTCAAATCAATGTAAACAACCACAGAGTGTTATGTGAAAAAACAAACCTTAGGAAATGTGTTTAACTGATGAACAATCAATCCAGATATTTGGTGTTTTATGTGATTTTAGTGAATTAACTGTACAATGAATAATGTTTATATTTTTGGTGAATATATTGTTTTTTAACTTAAGAAGCCCCCCTTTCAGGTATCCTAACCCTACAGACAAGCCTCTATCTTTTCTTTTGTTTCACTTTCTATCCCCACCCGGGACTAGATAGAGGCAGCACTCTGACATTTGCTTTACGAGTGCACACCCGGGTTTCCTCCTTGATTTCTAGATGGGTCAAAGAGGGCCATGCGCATGCCCAGCTGTCCCTTTGCACCTGGTGTGGGATTGGGGCTGAATGATGGTGCTAGTGTGGCCGGAGTGGATGAGCTTGGGGTGGCAGCCATCTTGATTTATGTGGGGTGGGCTGGATTGTTGCACCTTGTTGGCAGATTTTCCCTTGCTTGCACCCACCTCATCGACGTGGGACTCTCAGTGCAAAATACCTCTCTCACGAGTTGTCTTCCTTGTGGATGCTGTGTCAGAAGCCTGCTCTGTGTCTACAGGATGGGGCTGGATTGCTGGTGAAGTGTTCCCTCCTGCTTGGGAGAGCCACTGTTGGCCTGTAGGCCGTGCACTGTGCTGATGGCATTTATATTGTTCTTTTCTTTCCGTGCCCTGTTGCTTGGGCCGCCATCCTGCTCGTCGCCAGTGTTCTGTTGCAGTACTGAGCTTTACCGACACTCCGGCCCGTTGTGGGGAGGGCCCCGAGCCGGTATGCAAGGCGCACGTTGCGCACTACAGGAGCACATGCACACAGGTTGTGGGACAGCCACTTCTGACTCTCTGTTGCCGGAGGTGCTTTGCTGCATTTATTTCACGTCACCTTGTTCGCTTAGTGACGTCTACATAACGGTGTCCTCTGCCCTTATACAGGAATGGATCCTCTCTTTACTGTGGGAGAGATATTCAATGTTTTAGTTCGGCAAGCTCTGAATAAAAGTCCAGGCCCAGGCACCATTCCTACGGACTTGCTCAAATATGAACCAGACCCGTGGGTACCACTCTTGCCAAACCTGTATAATGCAGTAGGACGTTCAAGCAAAATTCTCTTCGCTTGCAAAGAGACACTTATTGTGCCTCTGTACAAAAAAGGAGACAAGAATATGCCTGAATCCTGTCACCTAATTCAACATTAGGATGCTTCATCTAAACTCTTTGGGAAAGTGTGACATTACAGGCTCTCTGATTGGGTGGGTTCAGAGAAAGCATTAGAAATGCAAGAGCACGTTGCCAATCTCTATGTTCTAGATATTGTTATGCTGGCTGCACTGTTTACTTGGCATTCATTGACTTATCCTCAGCCTTTGACATTGTCAATACGTCGAGGTCATGGAGTACCATGAAAGCGATTAATGTTGCTTCTACCTAACTGATGCAACTACTGCACAGTGCTAAGGTGGGAAGGGTGCGTTTTGAGCTAGGAGTTAAATGTGCTCCGAAATGTTCAATAAACAGAGGGGTTTGTCGGGGTGTGTGTAGGTATCCCTTCTAATCACACCTATAACAACTCACTTTATGAGGAGTTGCTTAGGTTAGGTTTCAGTGTTACTTCAATTGGGAGTGGGGGTGCGAGTATCACTGCTTAGTTATGCTGGCAATGCAGTGCTTATTGTTAGAACACCTGCGGACCTAGAACGCCTCATTAACAGCTAAGAGTCATATTTGGTGCCTGTAATCGCCTAATCAATAGCAGCAAAACAATCATTTGGTGGTTTGGGCAAAGCGGAAATTGTCTCAGCTTTTTGTTTTTGAATGATGCAACATTGGAACAGGTGAAGAAATGTAACTAATTGGGAGTCACATTTACCGAGACTGAGTGTGCAACGTCTGGCCTTGAGAACAGACCTGCTGTGTTATTGTTCGGCCTATAAACCTGAAAGAGCAATCAGTATCTAGTTTGCATTCATCAGTTGAAGCCTCTTGCTGTTGCAAGAATGCGCCAGTAGTCACCAACCATCTTACAAAAAGCTGGAGAAGTCCTTCTAAAATTAGGTTTACTCCCTCCTCTTCCTCTGCTAGTTTTACACCACATTCAAATCTTGATCGAGGCTATTTGACAGATGAATATTCAAGTTTCAGAGGAAGCAGGTTAAAACACATCTTCTGAATAAGCTGCAGGAGGATAAGGCTGAAGAGGTGACATTCTTTGCTAGCCGCATTTGGCTGCAAAGAACCTTAGTCACTTTAGATTTAACTCACTTCCTCTTGGACACAATTAAGTCTTATGGTCGCGGTTAGGGAAGGAACGGTCTTTGGGCCTCATTATAAGAGTGCGGAATGGGTTAACGGGTGCCGCAAATAGATGCAGGCCCATTAAACCCATTCCGCCTGAGTAAAACCAGGCATCGTTACCGGGTCCCGCAAGGGGACCAGGGAGCTAACAACGGGCCGGTCGTAATCGGCCCGTTGTTAGCTCCCTGCACCCATTCCCATTGAGCCCTATGGGGACTTAAATGGGAATGAGGAAGGTCCGGGCCCGGGTTCCCTGTAAGGGGAATTACCGGGCCCTCCAAACTCGGAATGGCCCGGTAATTCCCCATTCAGGGAATCCGGACCCGGTTTTGGTGGCAGCCATGCTGCCAATAGTGGCATGGCTACCGCCAAAGCCGTAATGAGGCCCTTTGTGTCCCTTTTGCCTACAATGTGAAGGAACACTTTTTTTTAGGCTGTATATACCAACTTTTTCATCTGCGTACGATTATACCGGTAAATAAAGCTCCAATACCATCATGCTTTTTCATACTTACAACCACTATCTGATCACATGGTAACTTCGGCAATCAAGGCTTTTTTAACAGAAGTATTAAGAATTCAAAGGAAACTGTGCTATTCATACTCTACCATATTTGTTTTTGTGTCTTTTATGCATTTATTACTGTTTTTCTCCAATTGTATACAGTATACATGTTATGCTTGTATGAATTACCTGCGGGGGGTCAACAGTGTGGAAGTGCTGTATTCATGGATACCGACACTTTGCCGGACCGACCAACTACGAGTTTGTCGGTGGTGCAACTGTGTTACCACCAGCTAGAAGCTGGAGGTAAACCACGTGCCCTACCAGCAAAAAAATCCATCATTACGGGCACCGGCATTGCTGGTTCCGGTAATGACGGAAAATCAGCTCATAGAGTCCTTTTGGACTCCATGAGTGGGGATATACACCGTCCCTCTGGCACCAGTAATCCGGCAGCAATGCCGCTGAACCGGGTTCGGGGAACTGTAGCAACATTTGCCGATATCCTGGTGGCTGTACCGCCAGGATACAGGCAGGGTCAGAATGAGGCCCAATTAAACCACTCCGTCTGCTCCCGAATTAGTCTGGGCGGCGGCTGCTTGACTGTCTCATCCACTCTCAGAGGAGGAGGGGTAGGTGGTCCAGTACCTTCAACTATATTCCTCCTGGACGGAGGCATTTACCTGCTCTGAAGCTATTCATATTTTCATGGGAGAAAGCAGTGCTGGAGACAAGGGTATGTTTTTACTGGAAATGCCCAAGGATGCGGCGACGTGGCTACAGTCTCCCAGTGCTGCACCGCAAAAAAAGGCCCTATGAGTAACATCCGCACTCACTTCTAAGAGGAGTGATACACAGGGGATGGCACTGACCTGACTGCTACCCCATATGCCAACCAGGGGGTGGATGAGGAGGGATCCCATCCACTTGCTGGCTCCACAGACACCAAGGGCTTCCTCATGAGTTGGCGGTATCCCAGCAGTAATTACGCCGGGATACCGCCCAATGCTATTAGCATTACCGCAACTCGGTCCAGTGCAATTTGCTCCGGATCCCGATTTGCGGTGGGGAGGTAAATCCCCATTCCCATTGGGTCCATGGGGGTTCTTTGGCGCTATTAGTACTGGCGCAATTAGCGCCACGCTAATAGCGCTGACACTGGGTGGAAAGTGGAGATTAAAGTCAGAGGTGAAACTCCCACTTTCCATCCAACTCGAGATTGGGCGGAGCAGTAGATGCAGTGGTAATAGCATTGCCACCGAATTTTACCGCTTCTCCCAACTCGCGATGACCCCCAGTAACTTGACGTCAAGGACAGCACTGCAGTCTCACATCTGGGAACATCATTCCCCGGAATGCACCACAAGTGTGCAGACAGGCCAATGGGCCGGAGAACGTAAACACGCAGTGGGGTGTCTGTTGACCATGTATTCCAAGGCCAATAGTACGTAAGAAGCTGCATCCAGCAGAGAAGACCATTATCCCATATACAAATCATTGGCCTTAACTTATAATCATATAATAAGGGAAATTAAGACTCCTGTAAGAAATAACTAATACCGGGCATACAAGCAGTTGTATTGGTATAAAATGGGCTGGGAAAGTTCATTCTATATCTTGGATCTGGAGGATGCAGATGTATCCGATGATGCTCTCTTGCTATAAGGGATGTCTGCTAGAGAAAAGAGTACTGGAAAGACGGATGGTTGGAGGAGGGCAGCACAAACCTGGAGAGTCTGGGAGGAGAGGTGGGGAGCAGCTAAGCCCTCCCAGCCCCATAGGATGAAGACAGACTAGAAGGGCCCTTGTGAGAACTGGAGAGCCAGAACCTAAGGCTTTCCACCAGGACCCATAGGGGTAAGGAAAATAGAGGACCCAGGCCCATGGCAGGAGGGCAATAGAATATTGTCTGCCTTAAAACATCCCTGAATGAGTGGGTGAGAAATAACCATAAAATCTTGAGAAACACACAGTCAAAGTGGACCTTTTGTGAATTATGAAACCCAATATCTCGGAGGGACCTATTTTGAATACGGAAACTCAAGATGCAGGAGGGAGCAGTTATGAATCCTGAAACCAAAGTTCCTGGGGACACAGCTTGTGAATCCTGAAACCCAAAGTCGAGAAGGGTCCGGTTATGGTCTAAGCGATACCCAAAGTCGAAACTGAGCTACCTAATGTCTAGGAGAAACTGCCAGCGAATTCTAAAAACCAGAGGGTGTGGGGAAGCATCTGGGTAAATCTTATACAGTCACAGAGAGGCCTCAGAAGAGAACACTTTGGAATTGAATACCAGGGAGAGTTTCTAAGCCATGTGGTGAAAGCAGAGAGGTTGAAGGAATGTCCATACTATGAATAACCCCTGAGCCTTCTCAGGAGTAGTTGTTTTGTTTTTGGTTAGCGTGGTGCTGGATATTGCTAGTTTAGGGTTATTGAACTCTTTTATTGGCCACACTCTGGAGTATTGTGTGTTGAAGCATAGGGTAGCCGGGAGGCTAAAGATGGTTAAGACTGGGTTTGAAGGCTTTCCCTTAGGAACTTTTTGTGTTTGTGGGCATCTTCTGCGGTCTGGTCAGATATGCTGCAAAAGTCAGCATGGAGGGATTTTTTAATGTGCTGCATTTAAAGGAGAATAGTAGCTGTGGGTAGTAGGGCATTTGGTGGGGATTCATTCCATAGTTGCTGCGATGGTCGTCAGCTCCAGAATCTGAACTGGAGGTGTCTGAAAACGTAACCCAATGTTTTCTCTGTCTCGTGGCCCCTGCTGTATTTTCGTCTCTTTCTTTGTCCTTGCTTTTTTTGTAATCTGATGCTAGGTACGGGTAAACTCTTTCTAGCTTAAATGTGCTGATCTTTTGCTCGTTTTTTATGTTTCTTTTCTAGGGTATCTGACATGAATTGGTCCATTATGGTGTTGTTCTCTTTTAGTTTATCCCGTGCATTATCTAATGCCGTGTTGTTCAAGAATTTCCTTTCCTCGCCCGTATGTTCCTCCTTGATTTTCAGGTGGGTGCATTGGGCTGTAGTGATGATAAGGACCATAAGATCCCTGCTGCATTTCGGAGCAATTTGACTGAAACCGATCATATACTCTTGGTCTCCCAGAAAGAGTGCAGGTCCAGTCCGGATGGTGAGTCCCATTGGCACAAGATTGGCCTTGAGGTATTCCCTCAGAAAGTGTCCATGGACCTCCGTTCGGAAACATTTCTTTTTGAGTTTTAGGAGCTCGTCTCTTGAAGCCGTAGATGTTGTCAGCTGTAGGGCCCCTGGCATGTTGAAAAGGGAGGGACCTTGTATGATGTCATTGGTCTGGTCTTCCAAGAAGCTTAATGTTTGCTCCTTGTTGTAGTGAAAAGGGGGTGAAATGGGAGTGCAGGTGCCCAGTGGGCGGCAAAGGGCTGTGGACTACTACTGAGTGCTATACTAGTGCACAGAGTTGTTCTTGTGTATTTTGGCTGCAAGCTCCTGTACACGTTGCCATTAGCAACATTGGTCACGGACGATACACAACTTCCGTAGCAACGTCCTCCTCATTGCTACGATATTGCCGCACATACAGATGCGCCGGTATCAGTAACACTGAATTTGGATGTACCGAGCATGTGCTCATTATTCCACAACACAGCTCCTTCGGTGGAGTACTACAGACTCACCAAGGATCCTCCAGTGAACAGCAGCCCGCACCAGGTAAGCGGAGCCCTGAACAGGGACCCCAATAGTAACACTAGCCTACTCTGAATGCATTTATAAGTCACTACCCATCAATACACTGAAGCAGCACTTACCTCCACAGCACTACGCCTGCATCCAGCAGTTTCACGGCATTCACCCGCCGCAAAGGAAAGACACAGTTCCGATCCTTTTTTCCTCTCACTGTCTGGCGCCTGCAAACCACTGGCCAGGAGGTAAGCTCTTTTCCCAGCTTTCTCACTCAGACTGCTTCTCACTGGCCGGGAGAGGCCTGTATATAATTATTTCACGTTCCCGCACTTTTCCCTTAAACACTATTCTTCTTTAAATGCAGCACATTGAAACATGCCTTCATGCTGACTTTTTTCAGCAAATCTGACCGGAGTGCAGAAGCTGCCCACCAACCACAGCAAACTTTTGAGACTGACTTCAAGCACAGTCCCTGTTAAATCCAGGTAAGAGCACCACCCGCCTGGGGGTCGCTTGATCATTCTAATAATATACCCCACCCCACTAATTGCGCTCCCTTTGTCCACCCAGATCCCTTTTGGAATTTTGATTCAAGACTTCAGTAGCATTCAACCGTGCTACAGAAGCATCTGCTACAACCGCCATAACTGCACACTAATGAGCGTAACCCTCACAACACACCTTTACTACCCCTGACCTGAGCACAAGGTTAGTGTGACTACTGCAGGAGAGCTTAGTCTCCATGATCATTACAGATCCTACCTATGTTTATAGCAAGTGTCTGACGTTAGCTTGCTCTTTGTTTTTAAAGTCCTTTTTATGTGTGCTCTCATTTTTTAGGGAGACACAATCCTGAGGCCCGGAAGAAGGCACCACCATTGGGAGACGAAATGTCTACGGACGTTGCCCCACGCCAGCACGTCTGCATGAAAACCAGGGAATCCCACTCCCGACGTAGACCTAGGATTGGTAAATTTTCATACTGCAATTAGACCTCTAATAG
Source organism: Ambystoma mexicanum (assembly GCF_040938575.1). Lineage (NCBI taxonomy): Eukaryota > Metazoa > Chordata > Amphibia > Caudata > Ambystomatidae > Ambystoma > Ambystoma mexicanum. Next base: position 419,074,641 of record NC_090933.1, on the reverse strand, counting down.
TCAGGGTCTACCTTTGAGAACACATACTTTTTCTTTACGCACAATAGACATCTTTGTTGGCTTATATTTTGTATGTATTTATGTGCACTGTGATGCCCAATTTTGATTTGTTCGAATATGGAGTTTTTAATGCCATGTCTCTAAAATAATGTGTACCAACACTATGAGATTTATGCCTGACACCATTTGTTGAAAATATATAAACTTGGATGTATTCCGTTAAATGGTCTTCACCCAGGTCTGTGAAGATCGATGAAAAAGATGAGAAAAATATGCAATACATTCTAGATTACAGCCAATATGAGAAGGCTAGTCAGGTTTTGCAATTGTTAGAGACTGTTGTATTTCTTTACTGTGACTTCGCTTTGTTACACTCACCTCAGACCAAAGGATAGGGCATTTGGCAATTGTTTTCAATGCCAGCATACCCTTTATGAATAGAACATCATACACCACTAATAGTATGATCAAATCAATATTGGAGGCTACCACTTTTGTGTTATACCTCTTGTTCCAGCCCTAGGTTCCGCCATTCAGGGCTATCCCTTCCGTTACATTGCTCAGAGAGAAAACAACTAACCAAAATGACCAGAGAGGACTCTCATAGTCTCGGTCCAAACCCTGAACCCAATGGAGCCCCAGGTTCACTCAGAGAGAACAACCAATCACAGCTCTCAAACAATTACAAACCACAGGTCCAGACCCTCACACGAAGACTACACCCGGGGGAGGAGGGAACACAGTATAAAAGCACCCAGCCCCAGTTGCTCAGTGTGGGTTGCGGAACAGGGGAATCATGTTTTCAGGAGGCTGGACACGGGAGAGCAGTGGACAGATCAAAGGCTGGAGAAATGGAAGGGGCTGGCATGGTTGCAGCCGTGGAGAGCAAGAGAAGGGTGGGAGAGCTAAGAGGATGAAGGCCGTGCTGGTACCATCAGAAGTTGAGAGTTCTGATGATTCGCGTCACTTTTCCACAGATGGGAGCCCTTGCCTTTGAGGCTAGGGAGGTGAGCCTGCTACGAAGCATTCCCCCTCGCGGTGGCAGTAAGCAGGACCTCACAGGGAGATACTCCCCTCTTGGGGACAAGGACTACCATTCTATGAAGGAACTCCCTGCTCCACTTTCCTATGAGCCTCTCAGACCATCACTGCCTCAGAAGACACAATCCGAACAGACCACTTTTTGCTATTGCAATAGAACTTCCAGTATTCAAACCCAACACAAATCCACACAGAAGAAGAGTGGAGGAAGTAATGCTGGTCACTACTCCATGGACAATAGAACACACTGTGAACAGTGGGAACCACAGAGTAATAAAGAATACGACAGGGGAAGAGAAGAAGGACAAGGATCCTCTGCTGGGGAGGACCAATCTCAGATGCATAAAAAGTAAAGAAGGACTTGCATTAGGGAGTCGTGGTCCCTCGAGAAGGTAAATCTCAGGAAGTTCAAGCTGGGAGAGAGAAGCCAGGACATTCCGGGAGATCCTTGGTCAAGAGGACGTGGAGAACTAAGGAGAAAAGCAATTCAGGAGCTAGCAGGGAGTCGACTCGTATGTGTGATAAGCTTTGCCAGGTGGTGGCATGGCCTCGAGGAGGTGGACAGCATGGTCCGAAATCGACGTTGAGACTATCCAACACAATACTCTGCAGAGAGCGAAGCAGAAAAGGAATGGAAGACGCTGGAAGCGTTTATCTGCACAATGTGATTCTGACCCCACAGGAAGAACCGGTGACGGCAACCCGACAAGCAAGAGGTAGCGGAAGTTATGAGAGACCCAGGAGGTGCCAAGGCAGGGGCTAAACAATAAAGAGTATAACGAATAACGAGCAACTCGTCATACTCGTCCAAGTAATTGTAAAAGCAGCGAAGAATATACCAAATACAGAGGGACTCATCATACTCATCTCAGTAATTATGAAAGCAGCAAAGGGTATACCGAACACCGAGGGACTAATCATACTCGTCTCAGTAACTGTGAAAGCAGCAGAGTATATAACAAATACTGAGGAACTCATCATACTCACACCAGTGATTGCAAAGCAGACAAGATAGCAAAGAAAGCCAATAGAATGGTAATACCTAACTCAGTGGTTGGGAGCACCAAGACACAAGCAAAGAGGAGCAGTACAATCTGCATGTTGGTTCCCATAAGTGAAAGTGTTTAGAAGATAAAGAAATTGTAAATGGACCTAGTCCCCATGGAATGAGAGACTGTGAAATAATTACAAGTGAGAGAGATATTGATGCTAAGGAAACCTGAAGGAGTAGAAGCCAATATCCCTCAACTGGGGGAACAAGGAACTGTGAATACGTTAAAGCAAGGGATACCCGAGAGAAGGTGGAAGAGTCCCCTTGAGGGACTAAAGGAACTGATTAACTATGTCACAAGGAACTATCTCAAGATAGATTATTTATGCTGAGAAGGCCTGCACAGGAGAAGGGAGTCATTCTCCTTGAACCCCTTTTTGTTTTGTTGGTTGATGCAAACTGTTCTTTAATTATTGGTAGGGTCAGCATAGGGTAGTTTGTAGACGAAGGATGGACTATTTGATTTGAACTACCTCACTGATAACAAGCACCCTAGTGAGATTTATGGACGGATAGGCCTTTTTTGTTCATTATTTGAATAAAATCACATTTAGTGGTACCATTTTGTCTGCCTCCTTCTTCTGACCTACCGCAGACTGGACAGAAGAGGTGGTGGCAGGTGGTGACAGTTGAGGGAGTGACAGAGTAGGTAGTAACATCAGAAGAAGGACAGTTCCAGGAAGAGAAATTAAGATCCAGACCCGAGAGTTGAGAGGAGATGTAGGAATCAGGGTGCAGGAGGAAGTGTTAAACCCCAAGAGTAAGGAGGATTTGATAACACCAGAGGCCGAAAGTGACACAGAGGAGGTAACTTCAGGGGTAGCGAGTAATGCGGAGTAGGTGGAGTAAGGAAAACCAAGAGCTAGAAACTGGTACTTAAGGTGGTACTGAAGGAAGTACCGAAGAAAGGGTGGTTGAAATACCTAAGGAGAGAATAAGATTCTGGAAGGACATACAAGGGGCAAATTAGTACAGCACTACATAAGAGCAAGGCACCAAGATGGTAAGAGAGACTGGGCAGGGCCAGTCTTTGCATCAGACAGTGCATCAGGCTGCCTGAGGTGGCAGCCTCTACGGGCGTCATGCTGCAATGCTGCATCATTTAATTTTGTTGATATAAACCTAAACTAGTACTATGTAAATTGCTACGAAAAAATCATTGGAGGGTAAGAGCACGATGCTGCAGTTCCTGCTGCCAGCACAGCAGTAAGTCGTGTGGACAAAGCCAGACTAGCAGTGCCCCTGGGGTCTGCAAGCCCCTGATGATTGATTTTATGATACTCAAAGCAACATTTGTTGCTTAAGTTCCCCGGTCCCGGCCGGGCCTGCCCCAACCGCACATGCCTCCTCCTCAGCTCAAGCACTCTAGTATAGTAATAGGGGACGTTATTGAGCTGGGCTGCTCAATAAGCAGAGCTCCTTCATTTGGACTGAGAACAGGGAGCCAGGGACCAGACTAACTTGACTAGTCGAAGAGATTAATCATAGCAGCGCAGACTCCCTGAGTCACCATTGGGCTCGGAGGATCAAGGCCCAGGCAGGAGCAGCAGGATCAGCAGGGCAGGGGGCCAGGCCAGCCACTGTGCTAAGCCAAGAAGCTCAACTGCCACCCCCACGTGCAACTGACCTGGGCTGCAGCCTCCCTGTGGCCTGATGCGGAGTGCAGAAGATTGATCGCGGTGACTGTCACCCAACCTGTTGCTGGCTGTCTGACTGCAGACACTTGCACAGCCTCACACTGACCACTAAGCACCGACCCAAACTGATTGAAGGTACGTGGGCAATCGTTTTCCCATATTTATAGTTTCTGTAACATAAGCAATTTGACTAGTCATATTAAACAAAACCTATGCTAACAGAAAACGAAAAAGAGAGCAACCTACAGTATGTATCTCGCAAAGTGCACATAACACTGAGCAGGGTCAAGTGTACACATTCTACGTGTGGTGCAGGTGTTAAGCTAGCCTATAGACTTTGGCTTGTGCTCCACACTATCTGTGAGCGTTTGTCGTAAAGCCAGTCAACCTGCGTTCTAATCTGCTCTGGGGAAAAAATGTAGTCTACAGAATAAGAATGCCTCTAATATATGACCTTCCTTTTAACCCTAGCGACCCCCACCATTGTTATGACTGTCTATCCCCACTGTCCCCCGTCCTAAACCACAAGTTTACAGTCTTTCCCATCCAGGGGCTTTTATGTTGTCTACAGAAATCAGTGAGTGAAATTCAAAGCAAGAGTGCAGCAATGCCTTGGCTGGCATGTCCATGTTAAGGATGACATAGCAATGCAGGGTTACCACTGTGCACAGAGCTTAAGGAACATCTCTGTTAGTTGTGTCATATTCACCCAGCGACGGCGTCATGGCCTTTCAACCCTTCAAATGAAAGGGACCTTGAGCTTCAGGGTGGCCCCTAGCAACTGCCCCTCTATTGACAATCAGCAGTCTAATAAAACAGCAATATATTCCTTTATATATTGCTTACGTTCTGGGGCTTACAGTGTGCGCTTTGCAGTGCTCGCCTCACAAGCTGCATTTGCAGGAGCCCGTCACCCGTCACTTCCAGTGGGGAAAACAGAAGTGTTATCACCTCGTTTTCTTTCAACACTGGTTCTTCCACGTCAGCCACTGGCTTACAAAGAAGGAATCACTGCTATACAGCAGGTATTCAGTGTTTCAGCTCCCTTCTGGATCTCCACCCCATGATAATTGCAGGCTATTAACCTTATCTTTGTCTCCATTATAATGTACGCCCCAATGGGTTCCTCCATGGGAGTAGTTTAATGGGGGGACAGGGGTGTTTGTCCCCACCAACTTTCATGGCACACCATTTTGTTACCATTGATTTGGCTGGGGCACGTTTTCTTCGGATGTCATGTCCCCCCCCAACATTTTCAGCAAAGTTACTCCATTGGGTTCCTCAGACTGCTTTCCGCGCAAGGCAAGGGGGGACCCCAACTATGATGTTGAAATGAACCACTGCACATATTCAGCCGAGCCTGTATTCACCCTGCCATGATGTAATAGCCCAGCAGCAAAACCGTAAACAATTGTCCAGCGGGCTGTGTACCCCCACCGCCCCTCGTGAATCCTGGAACCCAGGCATCACCCTATGTGTGCCTCATTTAATGGGCTTTGTTTAGCTTGTCATGGCCCTTCATGGTCATGGCACTCCCCATATCAACCCTCCTTGAGTGAGCCTCATTTGAGTTTCATTGTAACAATAACAATGATAACTCTGCTTGTTCTGCACAACTATACTAGGCACTCAAGACGCACTTTAATATACGTGTAGTATAAGATCATGGTAGTGCATGTAGCTGTTCGCGAGCTTATGACTGAAAGAGTTCTCACTGGATGAACTCTGGTCTGCATATTGCAGTGGACCTAATGAGCCAAGCATGGCTACGCTGGTCAGTCTCCTTCTGTACGCCACTCCATTTACCTTTCGGAGCAGGCTCCAGCAGAAGTACACTTCATGCAAATAAGCATTCAGAGTAATGCTCCTTTCAACACTGGAGTGTTATTGAGGATGAGGGTATGGCAGCCCAGTCGAATGGAATGAAGGTTGAGAGACAAGAGCTTCAGAAGCTAGGTCTGTACATGGAAGCCACATAAGCAGAGCATGATGCACAAAATCTGTCAACAAGTAGGGCTTTTACACGCATCATTGGTGATGCATTCGTTGCTACATAGGTGTGGAACCAAGGCACTACACACACAGTACTGTACATCTACTTCTTTATTGTGTGCCCTATTTACACAACATTTGTTGTCGTCATTTTGGTGTCGGGGGCACCAACAACGCTTTCTGCTTTGGGTGCAATCTGGTCTAAGACCGGCCCTGGGGAAAGTGGTTTGAGAGCCAGACCCAAGAATAAGAAGTAGATGACCTTTGCTCAAAGAAAGATTTCAGGAGTTGGTAGGGGGAGGTGGAAGCAGCTAGTAGGTGGAAGCATGGACTAATAAGGAGACAGAAATGGAATTAGTTAGCTTGTACAAGCAGGTTCCAGATGGCCTGGTCGGTCCTGGGCAGGAGGTGATGGTGGGGGAGGATGAACGGGGACAGAGTTAGATTAGTGTAAGATCAGTGAGGTGGGGTTAAGATAAAATTGGAAAAAAGATCTCTCATCCAGATATGTCTACTGACATCATAGTGAATCTTTTAGTACTGAAACCCAAAAAAGCTGGATCTTGCTAAGATCAAGAAGCAGGATTCTGGCACCCTGAAGCCTGCAATGCCAGGAAATGTTGAAGCAACCTCCTTTGAACTATCAAACCAGGACACTTGCCACAAGAGGCCGGGAAGGCCCAATACCAGCATGCTGCGGAAGAGACAAAGGGCAAGTGGAGGGCCTCTGGGGGCATGACAGATTGCCATCTGGCCTGGTTTCTTTTTCTTTTTTATTAAACTAATAACATGAAATGGGTAATTCCATCTTAATAAGGGACATCTGCAAATCAGATTCCCCCTTCATAAGCTCCATACCAAAAGCATAGTGTACACATGTGCCTTCTGCATCAGTAAACTGATCTGCAGCACCTTCTCTGCAGTTGCACGAAGCAGGTTCAGAGATCACATATTCCAAAACCTATATAACAATGAGAATGCTATCATGGTGGCATGTTAAACTGTAAATATAAGCCATACCTCAGTTTGAGGTAAGGTGACTGCCATCTCTCATAATTATCCAAGCTACGCCAATTTGATATCACATGTGCACCAGCCCAATGAGCCCAGTTCAGCTGTGGAAGGGTTATGTGTAGCCTTGGGGATTGCCTCTCTTTGTTCCTTTGTGAGGGCTGGTAACGCACCCTCCCCAGATGGATAGTCACACCACAGAAAGCTGTCCTAGGAACAGGATTCAAAGGGCATACCCATTCACAAAAGGAGTAGCCTCACACTAGGGTACCCAAATTGCTTTTGATTTACTGAGAGGAGGAGCGGGGTTAGTGTAGATGGAGGGAGCCCCTTAGAGCTGGAGGAAGCTTACATCATCTTGTTCCTCTCTGCCTAAATCTTTCCTTCCGGTCCCCTCCAATTCCTTTAGCACAAAGCCCTATGGGTGTGATGTGAGAAGGCAAAGACCACTTGTTTCAAGAACAGGGATTGGTCCCCTAAAGCAGGGTTGCTTTTTCCAATCACCTGTAGATGTTTACTTTAAAAGAAGAGGCATACAACTCCTTCTTTGATTTACTCTTGATAAAAACCTCAGGAAGAGTTCATTGGGCCTTTATTGGGGAAGCGGTCCTTCCCAAAGCTCTCCACTGGAGGTGAAGACTGATTATTCAAGGCAGATGCAAATACTGCTCCCTAAACCATTGCCAGGGCAATTTGAGGGTGAACTGCTGCAAAAGAAAAATCTGCCTCTCTGCCATCCCCAATGGTACCCAGGACCTCACCATGCTGAAGGACCACTGCAGTAGTGTGCCAACCCTCCCCTGTGTTTGGGAGCCCGAGAACAAGGACTAATCTTATCTTTAAACATCTGGATTGGGTATTACCGCAACCTGAGAATCAGGACAGCCAGGACCCCATGTTTTATCTGTCCAACCAATTAAAACCGCAATTTGTGCTTGTTCGACTCAGTTGAAGACACGTTGCTTTTGGCACTGAACGCTGCATTGTACCTTTCAACCCAGTTCTCTCTACCTGCTGAGCCTGCCGTTGCCTCGGCTTGAACAATAAGCTATCATTGCACCTGCACCATTTGAACTACTCTTTGAAACACCAACATTTTTGTTGCCGAACTTCATCGACAGGTGACTAGACCCTGGGGCATTCATCTAACTTTGACCTTCAAACACTGCACTGGGCCGCTCAACTTGAAATGTACATCCAGTCACCAGCATCTTTGCTGCTGATCTGACTGCCTAACCGACCGTGGTGGCCCTCACAATCCACACTTTGTTGAGTGTCTCTTCGACCCACAACGAGCTTCAGTGCAACTACAACCAGAACCTGCTACCTGTTTGGCTCAAACCAATCACTCAATGCCGGACCTTGTCTCGAACCACCAAAAGAATCAGCCTGTTCCAGTGGTTACTGAACGACTGGAACTGGCTCGGCATCAAGTTGTAACCTCGTTGAACCCCACCTCAGTATATCAGGATCGCAGCTTTGATCCATCACCAGACCTCAACTCGAACCACCCTAGTCAGCAGTTATCACGTCTCGAACCGGGCCCGATCTCCAAACTGACCCTGATGAGCCATATGAATTGCTCTGCTGAAACGCCACTCTCAAACTGTTCTGTGCTACGGTTTCAAATCAGCTCGATGCCTGTTCCCCACCTGGGATTACACAAAGCGCTGCGCCCGAACTTGGCTCAGTACAAAGAAAGTCATTACTGACTATTAACTTCCGATTCGGTCCAGTTTTGGACCCTAGAGACTGGTTAGGTCACCTAAATCCCTTTTCGGGCCAGAACATATTCATTTTACTAACATTGTGGTTTTTACTTGCCTTTCACCCCTGATTCATTATCCAGCGGGCTGCTTCTTTCTATCTGTGCATTCTCCCTGTTTTTCCCTCAGAGGTGGGTTTTGTATAGTCCTTTTCTATTTACTTATTATTGCATATGGTGTGTTTAATTAAAGTATATATTTTAATAGAATCTTGATTGGACATTCCTTTACTTCGCTGTTTGGGTCGCTGCGGGATCCCATTCACACCCCTCTTGAGTGTATAGCCTTCCCTGGGCCCACGTTACTAGAAAAGGCGAAGGAAGTATATCTCTTAACTGTGCCTGTTTCACCTTTATAATTGGGTTCACTCTTGGTTTGTAGAGGTATCGGCTCTGAATATACGATTGCCTCTATTCTTCATTGTACTCCTGCAGTGCAGAAGTCAATTTGTCATGGGGGAATAGGATCCATTCTCTTGGAGAGAGTTATCCTGACTTTGTTTTGTTTGGGAAGATCCTAATTTCATTTAAATTGGTCCTGCTAGTACACTCTCTCTAAATAAAGTTAGTAAACAACAGTGAGCTTTAGAATGTATTTTGCGTATCACTTGGTCAGACTTTGCACCCAACTTCCTACTTCCTTTATAACACTGTAATCAAAAATGTTACTTTTCATTGTATTGCAAGATGGCTGGGGTAATGTTACATGTTCTGTATGTCTTTGTGAACACAGCATCAAACAAAATGCACATATTTATCATTTAAAAAAATAGAGGATTGAAGCAGCAGACTTGTAGAATCTGATGTCTCTGATATGCTAGTTATATACCAGAGTAAAACAAAGGGAGTGACAGCTGGAAGGTTTAGAATGAATCTTAACCTCTGGCATTGCTTTGGGCTACCCTCCAAATCATCGTTCTTTACCTGCTAAACCATTACAAAAGGGGAAAGACCATATGCAAATCAGGATTTTTCCCACACCAAAAGGGGCAGTCCATCCCAAGCTGCTAGGTCACATCCCTTCTGCACAAGACCACATGCATCCCCAAACATGTTTCAGCTTTGTTGGGCCTCATCAGTGAGGAGTAGCTTGGTCTCTAGGCGCAGCAGACATGGGACCCCCATCTGGGCATACCCATCCCACTCGGGGTGACTTACACAAAAATAAAAAGGTGATGGCTGGAAGGTTTAGATTTAATCTTAAAACTCTGGCAATTGTTCTGGGCAACCCTCCAGACCATCGTTCTTTGCCTGCCAAGCCATTACAAAAGGAGAAAGACCATAAGCAAATCAGGCTCGGTCCCACCCGAAAAGAGGAAGCGCAGCCTGAACTGCTAGGTCACATCGCTTCTGCACGAGACTACAAGCATCCCGAGACATTTTTCGGCCTTGTTGGGCCTCATCAGTAAGGAGTGCAGAAGGGATGTGATCTAGCAGTTCTGGCTGGACTGCACCACTTGGGGGTGGGACCAAGCCTGATTTGCATATGGTCTTTCCGCTTTTGTAATGGCTTGGCAGGCGATGAACGATGGTCTGGAGTGTTGCCCAGAGCAATTGCCAGAGGTTTAAGATTAATTATAAACCTTCCAGCCATCTCCTCTTTGTTTTTAGTTATGTACCAGAGGTCTGGCAACTGAGGCTTATTATATACTACGTAACTCATTTTGACATATTTGAAAACATTTATGAAGCATAAGTAACTTACTGGTTCAGGTTTTCAGTTCTTTTAGAAGTGCAGGCATTTGCATGGCCATGACAAACACACTGTCCACCAACACTGATATCCTTTATACTGTAGTAATACTACAAAGAGACAGAAAAAAATAAAATGTTATGGAAGAATTCTGCACATCTGCAGCAATGGCTGAAACAGTTGTTGGATCAAGCCAATCACGCTTTGTGCCTCACAAGTGAAATGGAATACAAACATTGTCACATTGTAAAGCAGTCAGCATGGACTTTTTCAAATTACATTTAAAGCTCAAAGACACTCATACTGATATATATGATACCATTATGGACATAGCCCATCATTCCCAGCACATTTTTGTAAATAGAGAACCAATTATTTCTTCCATCGCCTCCTTGGATTCCATAAACCAGTGAATTGTCAACCCTTGATAGATCACAGAAATTAGATCTCATTTTCTTTATTAAGAGTTACATCATTGTGGGCAGTCTCAGACCTTTAATATGGACTGAACAGCAAGATACTCCCAGTTCTGTTTCCCAGCCTTCTAAACCTTGGAAGAAGACCTCCATCCAAAATGTCAGAACTTAGTTTTAGGCGCATACTTTACCATTTTTGTATATATTTCATTGAGGAGGAGAGTACTTTGGACCAAAGGATTGTACCAAAGTAATATTACAGATAGTGCCATCACATTGCTTGGAGCTTTACATGTGATCAATGTAAGTTGGTTGTGCTTATCAAGAAATAAAGTCAGCCATGTAGTTGGCGGGCCTACCATAGATAGTCTTGCAGACAAGGAAAACGAGTTTGAAAGAAGACTATTCTTTTACAACTATCCCTCGTGCATGAAGGTGGTATGGGTAAGTGTTTGAGCAATGGGCAAGGTTGTAGAGGGTGTGGGTAGCGAAGTTACAAATGTTATTGAGAAGGGCAGAGGAGTGCATAGGTTGTGCGAAGATTGTGACTGGAAGTGTAATCCAGTCTGCTAAGGGGTAGAGTGGGTTAAATGTTTTAGTGCAGTGGAAGATAAGAAGGTGGCAGATATTCCTGAAGTTCAGTAGATTAAGTCTGGCAGTTGTTGTAGTGGAAGTGATACATTGTTGTTGTTTAAGAATGCAATCGAAAAGGCTGCCAAATTCCAAGAGATGGGACAAGGGTTAGAAGCTTGGTTAGAACTGATACAGGAGTGGAGAGGTGGCAGTGGAGGTTGGTAGATAATACACTTGAGTTTGAGGAGTTAAGCATTCAGCATCATAGCGACATACCCTCATACAGTGACAAATCACAGAGAGCCAGTTTTTAAGGTGAGTGAATAGTTCTGTAGTAAAGGAAGTGAACAACAAGAAGGTTTGAGCATTAAATGGCAAATAGATCATGCGAGAAGCCAAAGGAGGGGAAGAGTATGAAAAGAGAGGCGACTGAAGTAGCACTGGAAATCCAGGAGTGGTCAGCGAGTCAGCTGGTGGCACAAACAAGGTGGTGTCATGGTAGCCAACATGGAAAAAAGTCAGGAGAAGAACATTAGAAACAGTATGAAAGGCAGTAGAGATATTAAGCAGGATAAGAATGGAAGAGGTGGGCTGTGTTGAGAAAGTGTAAGACATTGGTGTGCACCAGTTCCATGGAGTGTCTGCTACAGAACCCAGATTGGAGAGTGTTCCTGGGACCATAAGCTTTCAGGTTTGATTTGTGGTGATTTCATTGCCCACCACACATTCCACATTCCTATCATATTTCAAATGGTGGCAGGCAATGTGCTTGTCATGCAGCCCTGTCACCGATACATTCCAAGATGTCCTGGCATAATACACAAGATTATGGGCACTGTGCTTTATCCTCATATTAGACTGACATTCACCAATGTGACATATATTTCCCTGCGAAATGTATATTCCTCTTCCCATCCTCCTATAGCCATGTGTTACTCCTTCGCCACCTTACCTTGTGGTCTGAAGTGATAAGTTAATTAAAAGAGGGACATTACAAAACAAATAAATAATTACATATCCAATAGTTGTCTGATACAGGGTCACTCCGAGCAAACTAAAGAAGAGACTGGCAGTGTCAATGCTTAAAAAACTCTCTAGCCCCTCACTTCACCAGCGTATCTTGATCATTAAATGAATTATCTATACTCGCCTTTCTAAGCAAGAGGGTGGAGAGAATGGTACTGGCATAATGACAGACCGCTATTGAGAAAAAGACATATTAAGGAAGCTCTAGACTGGCTCTAGACTGAGGGGAGGGACAAATCATGTCATGGTGTTGGTGCTGGATAGCCTGTGGATGGATGTGGAACACAGAAAGACTACTTCTTTAGAATGTTATGCGTTTCCCTTTAGGTCGATTTTTCTGATTAAGTTCTTCAGGGATCTTCACTCTCTCATTTTATTTCTCTCCTTTTGCCCTTGTTCTTTATCATTAAAGGACTTGGGAGCAGATTATAGAACTTTGATAACATTTTTCATAAGATAAGCAGCTCATAGCTAGACTATTTCAAAATGAAGACACTAAACAGCCATAAATCAGTAGGATTAGGAGACAACATACTTAAAACTAAAAGTTCTGAGATGGCAGGCTTTGGACCCCACTGGCATCTTTGGCCACTGGCCTCTGCCAATTCCCTTGAGTAGCCAAAGCCATCAGGATCCATCGGATGATACTGGATACAATGCAGTACAATAATGAATTCATTGTATGACTAAAGCTAAGTTACACATATTATATATATGTTCCTTATGTTTTAATAGCTTTGTTTTATATGGTCTACATAGCTATTCTTGATTGTCTTCTATGTCTCTGGTTCTTTGGGTGCCTTCTATTGCAAAAACCTGCAAGATATGCTGCTGCTTTTTCTTCTGTTTTACAGTTCTCAACCAATAGGATTCATATCTTTTGATCGTCATTTAAATACAGGAAGTCTCTCATTTTTGTCGTCAGGTCTCTTAAGTAGTGAGCCCTAATGTCTTCATACTTGGTGCAGTGGATGAGTCTGAGTGAGTTCAATCTGTGACCAGGTCCATATAGCATTGTTTACATGTACTGTCACTTTCAGTTTTTTAGGTCTGTTCAATTCTTCCTGTTTCGATCTCTTGCCTATGGTCACTTCTTCTGTAGTTGTTCCTTTTTTGGTTTTCTTCAGTATTACAAAACCCAACCAACCTCTCACCACGTCAGCACTCCCACCATGTAGGACCGCCGTGATCCTCTCCATCAGATATATATCTTTGGCCTTAGATGACCACTCCACCCATCCAGGCAGCTGCTCTCCCTTCCAATGAGTCGCCAGGCATGCTCTAGACACCAAAAATAGGAAGTGTGCGATGTGCAGTAAGCTCCTCAACTTCCCCTCTATATCCTCAAAACCAAAAAGCACTAGCATGGGGTCTGAAGACTGTGATATCCCTTCCACCTCCTTTATCCATCCCAACACCTAAGTCAAATACACCTGCACTCTCTTACATGACCACCACATGTGCCAGTACGTGACCCGTTCTCTACAATTGTGCCAACAATATGGGCTAACATCCTAGAAAGGCGGACCGGATCATATTTCCATCTGGGGAGTAGTTTAATAGTGTGGAGCTTGTACTGGAATGCAATCGATGTCTTAAATGCTCTACCACACACTTTACACCACAGCCTGTCATCTATTTCTCTATCTAGAACTCTTTCCCATTTATCCATTTGTCCTTGAGCCCCTCCGTGCCACCCATAGTTGTGTCAGGACTCGACCGTGGAAGCTTTGGCATTCCTAGAAGGTTAACGCTGTGTATGTATTGTCTGTAACCGCGGTCTAGTCCTCAACCATCATGGCTGCTGGGGTTATAAAACTAAGCCCCGCCCACCACCCAGTGCGTTGTATCTGCTTTCTGATATTCCACTCTGCGGCTAACCTCATTAGCAGCTTCGTTTTTGCCTTCCTGTTACTCCTTCGGTTTCCAGAACCTCCCAGGGTTCCTATTGTGCTCTCTCTACTTATCCTCGATCGCTAAAACTCTTTCGGCATTCTGCCGTTACGCTTACAACTTACTTTACTTACCTTACCTTGCCGTTCCGTGCTTGCGGCTTCCCGTTCTGGCTCCGCCTCCTCTGCGATGCTTCGCTTTCCAACCTATTCTTTCGTGATCTGCTCTGAATCTGGTAAGTGGGGTCTGGTTTTCTTATATTCTTATCTACTTTCCTTCCTACTCTCCTCAAGCCTTTTTTGCTTACCATCCACCTTATCACTTCTTGTTTGACTGCTGGGGACCCCTAAGGCAGCACCTTACCCTGCTCTCAGTGTGCAGCCGAGGATTTCTGCATCGGATCGTAACCATCCCAGCATTTCCAAGCTCCTTTTACCAGCACTCCTGGAGTCCCATCTGCAGACTGAATTCGTCTTTTGAGAAGCCTAAAGTTCTTCAAGGACCATTCTCCAGGGTTTTTTGTGCTGATCTGGCTTTTTCCCTGGCGATTGGGGTTTGGCTCCTCAGGGTCCCCCGAGACAGGTCCCCATCCCTGTCAAGGTGGCCTCCCAGGGAGCCAGGCCTTACTTACATGACCGGAAGTCTAAGGAAAGATCGACCAAAGATTCCTCCAGCCCCACAAAGAAGCAGACTTCCTCTTACAAGGACAGTGAAACAGAGGACACAGGTGAGGAGTCGGGGGAGGAAGGAGTTAGGCCTGACAGAATACAACGCCGGACCCAACAGATGGCTTCCTTGTAACAATATCAAGAGCTAGTAGCTGCTCTTCAAGGCCTAACTATCGAGGTGCAATCCCTCAAGACATAAAATGCTGCACTTCGTCAACAGGTGGTACTACACAGAGACGATCAAGGAGACCTACCGCCCATGCCCTTATCCTTTGGAAAGTATGATGGCTACCCAGGAGGCCTCAAGGAAATCCTAGACGTTTGCCAGGTGTATTATGCCTTTAGACCTCATGCCTTTGAAACGGCCAGAACCAAGGTGGGGTTTCTTATAGCAAACTTAACTGGAAACGCACTAGCTTAGGCTACCCCTCTAGTCTCAAACAATGATCCTACGTTGAACGATTATGATAGGTTTGTTGACCGGGTGAAGGAGAGGTTAGATCGCCCTGAAGTCCTTTACACATTGTATGAGGCAATCCTTGATGTTAAGCAGGAAACGACAGATATCCAGACATACATCTCTCACTTTTTAAGGTTGGCTGCTAATGCCGACTGGCCATGGATCCCTGTCCCCCTTGACATCTACAAATCAATCCTTGCACAAGGAACGCCATCGGAATATTACAGAAATCTCCTGAATCTGTTGCTCACGACAGGGACTGTACCACAATCCTTCAAATCAGCATATATTAAACCACTTCTAAAGAACACAAGTGGCGACATGGAGGACCTCTCCAACTACAGGCCGATTTCAAACATTTCCTACCTGGCAAAACTCCAAGAAACATACGTATACAAACTAACCCAAGAACACATAGAAAAAAACAGGTTACTAGACGAAGCACAAGTCGGCTTCAGACCCGCAAAAGGAACAGAATCGGCACTCCTATCCATCTGGGACAACCTAAAAACAAACGCAGGCTCCAACACAACCTCGCCCCTGATTCCTGTCGACCTCTTGACAGCTTTCGACACAGTAAGGCATGAAACCCTAATAAAAAAATAAGAATATATAGATATAACGGACATGGGCCTACTCTGGATGAAATCATTCCTAGCATACAGAACAGAAACTGTATGGATAAAACCCTTCAAATCTAGTCCACGAGTTAATGATTGTGGAGTACCACAAGGATCCTCACTATCACAACTATACTTCAACATCTACCAGACTCTGTCAATCAAGATGTTCAAAAAATACAACGTTACATGCTACATCTACGCAGAGGACACTCAAATCATCTACAAAATCGAAGATACACAAGCAGATCACTCAACCCTAGTAGAACGTCTAAAAGAAATCTATGACTGGATGAACACCAACAACCTAAAAATCAACCCAGGAAAGACTGAAATCATAATTATATCCAAAAACCAAGAGAACAACACCTACAATCCCTGGCCGACTGAATTGGGAACCGCGCCCACCCCATCTAAGGTAGTAGAAAACCTCGGAGTCCTAATGGAGAACACTCTAACCTTAGAACCGCAAGTAAATGCGATAATTAAGAAATGCTTCTCCCTCCTTTACTCAACAAGAAGAATCCTACCTTTCCTCTCTTTCACCCACAAAACACTGACAATCGTCACCCTCATCATGTCAAGTATCAACTACGCAAACAGCCTCTAACTCAGGATGCCGGAACACCTCCTGAAGAAATGACAACGCATTCAAAATGCAACAGCTAGATTCGTCCTCAAACTATCTAGAAGAGACCGCATCACTCCAGCGCTAAAAATGTTACATTGGCTTCCAATCAAACATCGTATCCCTAACCAACCCCCCTTTTGTTTCATATCTGCCAACGCGCCAGGGGACCACTCTGGTGGTGATAGTGCACGGTACACATATCCTTTAACATTAACATCATGCTCACTAGTGCCTTTCTTAAATATGAATTTAATGTGCCATTCCCCACTATGCTTTTGTTCATATATTTCCTTTTTTCCATAATTGTATCAATCACAAATTCACACTAAAAAGAAGGAATTCAAAGAACCTATGAAGTTTACAAACATCCAATTAATCACAATAATAAAACATGTGTCGTTCCCAGGCACAACTTGCAATAACCTTTAACAATAACAACTTTTAAATTATGAAAGCAGTCCATATAACAGAAATGGCACGGCACCAGAGACATTTTTCAATATCAGGATGCCTTCAGGGGAACTCTCAACTAGCTTGAGGGGCACCATCAGTCTGACATTGCCCTGCCCCCTCATGAGACAAGCCTTGTCTTCAGCTCAAACAGTCCAGGCGCCTATAAGCAGAACTTCCAATGTGATGGTCTGCCCCAATTCCACGGATGCCGGCCCCAAACCACCCCTGTGCCAAAGCATAGATCAGCCATTTATCTGCCCATGTATGCAGACACTTGTTGTCACATTGGGACCAGTCCATTCCAGGGTATGCCAAAAGTGGACCAGTGAGATTTCGGAGCTTTCGTTTTTACTTAAGTATAGTCCACATTCTTTTATTATACAACATATTCCCTCACCGGCCAATAAGTCTTTCAATGCCGGCACCGTCCTTACAACTCTGCAGACTGTGAGACAAAATGTACCCGCACTTTTCCGATAGCTGGTTTAAAAAAGTATACAGTGTTATGACGTCAGTGCTCTATCCGCTTACACCCTAGCCCTTCTGCTCTCCAGCAGTGCTCCATGAACCTGTAGACCTCAGGACTGCATTACCCGGCACTTCACCGGTGCTTTATGGGTGCTTCGCCGATAGCTGGGTTAAAAAGGATTCCAGCGTCAAATGTCAAGGCTCCCTACAGTCACTCTCCAGTCCCAGTGTGCGGCAGACTTATATGCAGCTGCAGACAGTGGGACTGTACTTACCCGGCACTGCTCTGAATTTATGGTGGTGGTTTAGTGCGATGTTTTAGTATATGGGAACGATACCATATGCCAATATAACAACGTTTTAGATATGCTGTAATGTAAACCATTTGCAAAATAAAATAGTATATGGATAATCATAAATAAAACAATATTATTTATATATATAATACAAACTAGGTAAGAAAAACAAGCATTGGCAATGCCAACAGTTTGGGCTTTTGCATAGGCATGGGAAAGGAACTTGGTAGGCACGTCCGCAGTGGTATTAACTGCCCATGGATGGTAGCAGGTGCAACATCGTGCAAGTAACTGGGCATCTAACAGCAGTGCTTGGCAAATGCCTAATACTTATACACAAGCCAAAACTGTTGGTTTTGCCAATGGTTGTTTTTAACAGGACTTCAGTGAAGGACACTCATAGTGCTTATAAATTGAGTGGCGAAATGCAGATCTGGTTAAGACATTTGTATTATACCAGCACTGTGTTTACAGCTCCAATTAAGTCATTAACTCTCAGAAGCCCGCTTTGAAAATACACTGGCAGGCACTTTGAGTTCAACATTTCATGGTAAGGCTTAATTAAAAGGGCGATCAAAGAGTTCCCATGAGGGGGTGTTTTGGGCGGGGAGGGTATGAGCTCAGTGGGAATGGCCATAGGGATTAGAATGGCCATAGGTAGACAATGGGTGGGCAAATAACCAAACAACATCTACAAGTTATGCCCCCCCCTTCACATGCCATTTCTCCCCATCTGTGCTCCAACGCAATAGTTTCAGCTTATAGGTGGCATTGCCCAAACTAATCAGAACATGCTTGTGCCTGGAAGACATGCCTGGATCTGCACATTTTAAGGCTGGGATGCCTTAAATAATAGTAAACCTGGGCCTGTTGTTAAATGTGATGGCAGAGGGTGAATGCCATGTGTGGTTTCGGCAGGTTGCGTAACGTTTACTGTGTGGTTTATACCACTAGCCCACAACGTTTTTCTTAGCAATTAGCGAACGGCAAAGACAAGTCCCTCTTCAAAAACGGACTGTGCTGCACACACTCAGTGAGGCAAGTTTCAAACATAAAATAACGGATTTGCCTTCTGTGAAACGGTAGTGGTGCGCACTACCAGATTTCCATAGTTCATCTAGCTTGTGACGCAGACCACACTCTCAGGGAGAGTGCCGTTTAGTGCCAATGCAACCGAAATAGCCTCTGCTTTCTTTTTACTTCTCTCAGGAAAGCAGGGTGAAGGTAGAAGGGAAGTGGCCATTTTATCCACGTTAACAATGCTGGTCCTGGCGATACTGCAGTGGAAAAGAAAAACAATCGCTAATTCTGCGTTTTTCACTGGAAACAGCCCATGGGTGGCCTGCAGACTTTAAAAGAGCACAAATCAGGTTTGCAGGCTGGTGGAAGGGCGGAGGGAGGGCGGGCACATGGTACATCTATATTCATGTTATGGGATTAACAGTACGCAGAGGCCAGTCTGCAAGGGTCCCCATAGCCCAGTGCTCGTTTTTCCTTAGCCAATAATATTTTGCATGCTGGGACTTGTAGGGCAATACATACAATTGGTAAAATTGAAATGCAAGTCCCATCAGGCAGAAAGATGTTTGCTGAAAAAATAGAAATGAACGAATGCAACTGATGACACGCGGCCAGTTCACATCTTAGAAAGTGCAAGTGTGATAATGTCGGGTACTGATTAAAATGAAATCATTGAGTTTTGACAATCGAGCAGCATGCCATTCACTACGTCAGCATAGGGCCTCAACTACTTTTTTGTTATCAACACGCTACCCACATTATTGTACATATTGCCAGCAACATAGTGAATGACATATTTGAAACAAACGCACGTACGGTGCGGGATGAAGTAATCATTGCTAAAGGTGACTAGAATGATGTCATGACAGGCATTTTTATAAACAGAGGTGTGGGATGATCTGAGAAAATAAATGAAAAGACCAAGCGATTTTGCATAGAACTACACAAAGAACTCGAAAAATGGCATTGCAGCATTAACCAGTTCGATATTATTTATGCCACTCTCTCCATGTGTCCCGTCGGCTTGCGAAATGCATTCACGCTATCAAAAATAGTACTGATTAATTATGCATTTCCAGTCTGTACATTTAAAAACAATTAAAGCATCAGATAGATGAGCTGTACTCGAACTCAATGCCTTAACATTCATCATGTAAATTAAAGGGATAGTTAACTCTAAAATATTATTGGCTAAAAAGATGCAGCAATTTAAACAAAGTCCCTATGTACATTTTTGAGCAAATGAGGCTCAAACTCAAACTCAAACATTTCAAGCACTAGGAGGCATCCATTTTGTGAAATGGATGAGCCTCCTGTACTTCTGTTAATTGTTATCATTATTGCTGGAGAGCAGAGGATACAGGCAGGAAGGCTGCATGCAGGTAAGTGCTTATTTATTTTTTCTTAACAGAGCACTGCAAATATAAATACAACCTGGAGGAGCCCTGGAAACTTAGAAAGAAAACTACAGCATTTATAACGTTGTATTTATGTTTGCGGTGGCTTCAGCTTTGAGTCTCCTGGGCTCCCCCGGACGTTGTTGTATTTAAAAATGATGCAGTGGAGCCAGAGGAGCCCAGGAAACTTAGAAAGAAAACCTCAGCATTTTTAAATACAACTGTGTTGTATTTATGTCTGCAGCGGCTTTCACTTTGGGTCTCCTGGGCTCCTCCAGCCCGGGGGAGCCCAGGAGACTCAAAGCTGAAGCCACCGCAATCATAAATAAAACAAAGTTGTATTTGTAATTGCCATGCATTTGCTTGTAGGCAATTCGAGGCAATATTGAATACTTCACCGGCATCCGGCAGAGTTTTCATAATTGCTGCGAATTTCTTTTCTAGGTTCCCGCATGGGAAACTAGAAAAGAAAGTGGCAGCAATTATGAAAACTCCGCCGGCAGCCAGCAACGTATTTATAATTGCTGAGCCTTTCATTTTACATTTTCTGTGCTTCACTGGGCTTGGGGAGCATCAAAAACGTAAAATGAAAGTGAAGGCAGCCTGGCTGCAGTGAGCAAAGGGGGCTTTTGTTGCTTGATTAGTGCCACCAGGGCAGAGCTTAACAGGAACAGAAGAGGCTGTTTTAAATGACAAAATGGATGCTCCCATGTAAACACTGAGCTTCGTTTTCTCAAAGGTTTACATAGGAACTTTCTTTAAAAAGATGTTTAATATATGTTTTTGATTATTGCTCATGTTTTGGGACGATAACATTTTAGAGTGAACTATTCCTTTAAGCCCAATGAAGAGAGTGTTTTTGCAAAGTCTGGTCTACGACTTCAGTACCTAAACAGTGTCAGAGGCCACTAGAGGGTGGCCTTTCTCAATGATTGGCCATTGTGATCAAAGTATGTTGGTGGTGTTCCTAGGAGGTAAGAGAGTTTGGTTTTTTGTAATTTCTAAAGACGAAGTCGAGCGGAGAGGCTACAAAAATGAACAGGAGGGCAATGTTTGTTTCTTAGACATACTCGGTTAACGTTTACCAATAAAAAGTGTGTTATCAGTTGTCCGAATTAATCACAGATTGCCAAACGCGACAGGCCCTTATGCTCGCAGTGAAAGGCCATATCTTGGGAAGCTGTACGGGTGGCCCTGACTGAGTCTGAGGGATGCAAGTCCAATCTCAAAGCTTCTGAGTGGGAGGTGAACTTTTCAGGGTTGCCCGTATTTCCGGACATGATTTTAGAGATACTTTAGCTTTATGGTCATTTCAGCTGTGTAAACCATCTTGAATTATTTTCTGGATCACTGGCTGCAGTAATATAGAGTATGCAATGATGAATAAAATGGTTTGTCAACGAGGGAAAAATGCAAAACATGCAAAATGTTTTTCACTACAAAAAAAGCTCCCAAAATGCTAATTACTATAGCTAATTTAAAGATACATGGTATCTTTCCTATTCAAAGATGGCCACTAGTTTTACCTTGTTTCCAGAAAGCTTCCTTAGAGGCAGGCATTCACGATGGCTGCATCCATGGAAGAGCTCAGACACACAAAGTATTTCATATTTTAGTATTTATTTTATTTATATAGCGCACCAGGCGGAAGAGCATCTGGGCGCATCACTTAGTTAGAGGCATGGTACAGGCAAAGCATTTGAATTGAATATACAAAAATATACAAGTTATACAGAAAATGTACAATTGTACAATAGCAGGTTATAAAAATAGGCCGTTAATGCAATAGCTTATGACTCCAGGGCAGAGTCACGGTAAGTCATGGGCAGAAAACCAAGCTTTGGCTTTGCGCTTGAAGGCTGGGAAGGAGGATTCGGCTCTATGAGGATTAGGTAGCGAGTTCCATAGCTTTGCTGCTAGGACTGGGAAACTGCGTCCACCAGATCTTTGGAGGTTGAAGCGCGGGATATCAAGGCAATTGATTTGAGAACTTCTGAGTGGTCTTGCAGCGGTGTGTAGTGTAAATCTGCTGGCTAGGTAGCTAAGGGCTTGGTTGGCGATGCTTTTGTGTGTAAGCGCAAGTGCTTTAAGAGAGACTCTTTGGGAGACTGAGAGCCAACGGAGACTCCGTCTAGAGTCAGAAATGTGGAGGTTCCTATGAATGTTTAGAGCTGCTGCGATAGTATTATTTTGGATGATTTGTAATTTTCTAATATTGCATTGGTTGGTGCCCAGATAAAGGGCATTGCAATAATCAATTTTGGATAGGACCAAGGTCCTGGCTAGTGTGGTGCAATTGGCTGGTGATATGAAGGGGAGGCATGCGGTGATGAGCTTGCAGGTGTATGAAGCTGCTGATGATACTGTGTTGGTTTTCCTGGATAATGAGAGTGTGGAATCAATGTAAATACCAAACATTTTAGTATCCTTAGTCACTTTGATGGTGTTACCATCAATGGTGAAGGATTTAAACGATGGGTCAAGCTTGCTAAGTCTTTGGTGGGAGCCAAGGATGAGGAGCTCAGTCTTTTCGTCATTTATGCACAATTCATGCTGCGCCATCCAGGCCTGGATGACATGATAAATGGCGTTGTTGGCTAGAGAGTCAGTTTTGTGGTCTCCTGAGATGGGGATAATTATCCGAGTGTCATCGGCGTAGTTGGTATACGTGACACCCAGTAGATCCAAGATGTCAAAAAGGTGTTTTGTGAATACATTGTAGAGTGTCGGGGAAACACATGATCCCTGAGGGACTCCACAAGTGACTGGAGAGGGTTCAGCGGTGGCAGTGGGGGAGAAGACCCTCATGGATCTATTATCCAGGAAGGAGGTGATCCAAGCTGTAGCTGTATCTGAGAAATGGGTGGCAGTTTTAAGGTGGCAGCAAAGGCTTTGGTGATTTACTAAATCGAAGGTCACGGAGAGATCTAGCCAGTTTACCCTTATCTTTTAGGTCTTCAACCTGAGTTTTTAGGTCTAAAAGAGCAGTTTCTGTATCGAAGAAAAGGGACTGTGGTGATCGGTCTGTAGTTGGTGGGTATGTTAGTGTCCTAGGCGGGTTTTTTCAGGAGTGGAATAACCCAGGCATCCTTGAGGTTGTCCGGGCCAATCCCAGAGTTGAAGGAGGAGTTTATGAGTGTGGTGATGAAGGGCGTTAAATTATGCAAGGCATCCTTAATAATAGTGGGAGGGCATGGGTCCCCCTGACAATTGGAGGGTTTAAGGTTGTTGATAATGTGTTCAGCTTCAAAGACGGAGAGAGGTGAGAAGCTAAATGGTTGCAACGATTCAATGTTGGATTTGATATTAGCCTGAGGGGTATTGTGTGACAGACTGGAGTGCAAGCTGTTTTTTTTCTTGTTAATTTTAGTTTGGAGGGTGACGATTTTTCCCAAGAGGGCCTTTTGAATGTTAGCACACCAGATGCTGTCTTTGGAGCAGGTGTCTGGAGGAGTGGCAGGGGATTCCAGTTCCTTTAAGATTTTAAATTGCTCCTTGGTGTTGGATTGAGCTAGTTCAATGCATTTAATGTATGTCTCTTTTTTAGCAGAAAGTATGGCTTCTTTGTAATTTATGGTGGCTAAGGCAATGCTTGCTTTATTGGCTTCCGTTGGATGGCTTTTCCAACGTGCTTCAAGAATACTTTTTTCCTTGCGTAGGGTTTTCAACTGTGGCGTGAACCAAGAGTTGAGGTGGGCCCGAGGTTTGGGTTTTTGTAATTTGGAAGGCGCGATAAGATCAAGCGCTTTTAGCATGGTCTGATTGTATGTGTCTACCAAGACTGTAGGATCAGAGCACGAGGAAGAGAGATCATTGAGAGCAGGGAGGATGAGTGGGAGTAGTTTGGCGCAGGTTATGTTGCGCTTATTTCTTGTGGTGGTGGCAGGTGCAATATTGGGGATAGAGTGGATGATTTTAGTGGGGATGCTGAAGGTGATTAGGTGATGGTCGGTCCATGAACATGGTTGATTGGAATTGACATTAGAGTCACAATTTAAGTCAGCTATCCAATCGAGCATCCTACCCTTGGAGTGAGTTGGTATCGTGACCCGTTGTGTGAAGCCTAGGTTAAGTAGTAGGTTGTTGACTTTGTGGGCAGAGGCATCATTAGGGTCTTGGTAGCCTAGATTGAAATCACCTAATACAATGATTTGAGACTTGGTCTTGGTGTTGTCAGCGAGGACGTGGGAGAGGTCCTCGGCAAACGTGGATAGTGGGCCAGGAGGTCTGTATATAATGTGGAGTGTAATAGTCTGGTTGGAGGTGATGGCTAGCTTAGCTGTTAGTAATTCTGCTGAGGTGATTTGGCAAGGAGCGGAGAGTCAGAGATTAATCGAGGTTTTATGAATAATGGCTACACCGCCTCCTTTACTTTGATCAGTGTTGCGGTCACTTCTGATAAAAGTGTAGCCCTCAGGGATAGCTAGGGATAGAAGAGGTCCTGAGGCAGCTGGAGCCAAGTTTCAGTAATGGCTTTTCAGTAATGACTATGAAGTCCAGGTCGTGAGTTGTGATGAGGTCAGCCATGCCGAGTGCGTGGGCCGTGAGTGACCTAGTGTTAATCAATGCAGCCTTAAGACAGATTGTGGGGCTAAGCGGTAGGGTACTCGAATCAGGAGTGATGTCCAATATGGGTCTGTCCAATATAGGTGTGGGTACGTGGTGTTGGGCAGATGCTGTGGGCTTAGTGCGAGATGGTTTGGCTGGCAATTTGGTGTTAGTGGGACGGTGGGAGATGTGGGGGAGTCTAGATCCTAGTCTAAGGTTTCTCACAGGCACAGTGCAAGGTTGGTTGGGCGTGGGCTTCATGGCGAAGTGTTGGAGCCAAAGAGACCGAGAGTTAAGGTAAGAGTTGGCAGGAGGGTCGACCGTAGTCGACAGTGTGAGGTGTTGCTGCTGTGTGCTACACGAAGTATCACTAAGGCAGTGCACGTGAGAGGTGGGATGCATGTTGGGTGCAAGTTGTGAAGCACAGGAAGATGAGGAGAAGACGTGTGGGCAGGTCAGTGGTGCGGCTGCAGTAGGGGGGTTATAACAAAGTAATAGTGGTCCTAGCTGTGCTGATAGTTTAACTGTGAGACATAGGGCAAGTTGGAAACAGGCAAAGGAAGAACTCTGGGCGAGCATAGTAGCCGGTAGAAAAGGCTTGCAGGGTCGAGTCTGTGGAGAGTGGTAGGTGGTATTGCGTAAATAAATTAGCTAGGGAGGTTAGCTAACAGTTATGCAGTGTATCAGGAGGATCAAGTGCGCAGGATGGGGTAGCATCTAGGGTGAGCAATGATACTTTTAAACACAAGACGGCAGCCTAGGCGCAATATTGGAGGAAGAGGCTAGGCACGAGACTCAAAGCATACATGCAAAAAAACATAGGGCAGTATGTTTGGAGGACTACACAATAGACAAATCAAAGGGTCGGCACGTTTAGCAGAGAGGAACCATAGACAATTATAGAGGCTGAGCAGGTCCGGTTAAAAATACAGTGTGGGGGTGACAGATAGAGCATGGTTCATGCGCCTTGAAACACTTGTGTATAGGCGCGTTACAAATGCCATATCATATCATATCATATCATATCATATCATAGAGCATACATGCAGCAGTAAAAACAGTGTGCTACAGTGGCTGATCTGTGGGCATAAATACAAAAGTCAGCACAATAGGCGAGGAGGGAGGCACGGCAGTGAGGAGACAGGGTCAGGCAGATCACAAGTGAATGAGGCCAAGTAAGTAGCGTGGCCGCGAGTATTAGCAACACTGCAAAAGCTAGGCAGTATGCTACATGGAGACAAGGGCCGTTATACAGGGTGGTGCAGGGTGCATTGCAATGCACACAGGGCTGAGAAGTGCACAATCATACGTAGTAAATGAGCAGGTAGGAAATGAGCAGGCATACGTAGCAACTGTGGGGGGGCGCAAGGACAATAGCTCCTGTAGGAAGGCCTGAAGCAACGATTAACACAGGTAATGTAACTGCAGGCAAACAATGTTTGGAACGTTAGCCAGTCTTACGGTTTCAGGATCAAGTTGCTAAGTAATGGGCAATCCAGTTTGGAGTCAACTCCGTGCACGATGCTCCTGATGGTAGAGGAGGCAGCAGGGGGTAGAATGGGCATAGTTACGAGATGGGCAGGAATGGGTGGGATTAGCCATAAAGACTAGCATGGCTAGGGGCAGGGAATGGGAGGGATTCATTAGCCTAACAACACTGTATCCCTGCTCAAATGTCATCTCCATTGGAAATTACAGTCCCTCATTCAAAGCCCATATATTCTGTTATTCTTTACATTTTATTACGTTTTTCACATTCCAACAGTACACATGGCCAGCTTCCGTTCACAAACTGGTTAACTTCAACATAGGCCAAAACCTCAAAATTCTCCACCCTCCTAACCTCTCTCTCCAGCCCCCCAGGTGTAAGTGTCATTCTCCATGTGACCTCAGTGAACCCTCTTAATAACATACATATTCCTCTTTGGTCAACCTAATATCGCACATTTCCCTGGTGACCACTCAAGGAAGTCTAATGCCCTAATATGCATACTAACGTTATATTGTCCTTTCATCAACCTGCAGACCTGTGCCCAGCAATCCACCCGATTTTCCCGAAGGTATCCTTATGGCGGAGGACATGTATGAACTACAAAATTCTGCCTATTCCATTTCGAGAGGGCCAACGCTCCCATGTATAGCTTCAGTTACTTGTTCCATCACATAAATATTTCTAACCATGTTGATCCATTCCCCGTTACTTGGGAGTAAGACCCTTTTCTAATGTGTCACCGGACATGCCCTGCCCGCCAGTAATAAGGAGTGAACCATATATGTGGGAGTCTGATAAAGACTTCATGAACTTCCTCTAATCCGAACAATAACATCATTGGGGACTTATCCCGGGAGATCCCATCTAATTCTTGAATCCAACCCAGGATCTTCTAACAGAAAACTTGGAGTCTACGTCAACCCCAAAACGTGTACCAGTAATCTGCCCTTGTCCCACATCCACGCCAACAAAGCGGGCTAACCCTCTGATACATTTTGGAAAGCTTTACGGGGTTGTATTGACACCTGTGCACATTTTTCATTGTGTGGAGTTTGGATTGGCACGAGACAGATACCTTGAAAGCTCCCCTACATAATTTATGCCATAGTGGAGGGTCGATTATCCTACCGAGATCCCTCTGCCAATGAGTCCTCACTCCATCTGTGGACCCCCTGCCCACCTTGCTAACCCCCCATATAGTCAAGAGATCAGTCCCCTTACATCCTTTCTGGTGTCTAAAATGTTCTGAAGGGGAGTGAGGTCCCTCTGTATACTTTCTCTCCAAACCTGCTCTGTAATCACCCCTTTCAGTTGCAAGTACAGGAAGACGGAAAGCTGACCGATCTCCAGTGCTTCTTCCAGATCTGTCATTGTGATAAATGTACCTTCCTTCCAGAGTTGCCCTATTCTTTCCATACCAGCCTCGTACCATCTCTGAAACCTCTCAGGGTTTGGAATGAGGTCTCTCATACCTGGCACCCAAATGCCTCATTGGGGAGGGCCATGTTGTTACGCCTTCAATCTCCTGGCCTTGATGCCAGATGTTCCAGATTGTCCGTAAAATGGGGTGTTCCTTGATTCCCCCGGGGGAGCCTACCCCTAGGTACCCATATCCATTCTCCTACAGTAGATGGCATGAGATGCAAGTTGTCCAGGTCTACCCATTGTAGGTCTCTTTGGGCCTGCAAATGAGGGATCAGAATTCTAAGTTGGGTGGCATTATAATATAAATATATATCTGGAAGGCCAACCCCCCCTTTATCTTTGGAGAGAGCAAGAACTTCACAAGATATACTTGCTTTTTTCCCCTGCCATAAGAACCTTAAAAGATGTTGCTGCACATCATTAAAATACTCTTTAGAGATCCGAATGGGTAACATCTGAAACAAATAGAGAATATTTGGGAGGAAAACCATCTTTAGAGCATTAAGTCACCCAAGCCAAGAAATAGATAACTTATTCCACTTTTCTAGATATGCATATCATTTTGACATTAAGAGAGGAAAATTGGCTTCATGCAGTTCACTTAAGTCCCTTGTAACATTAACCCCAAGACATCGAAGAGTACCAAGGATAATCCTCATCCCAAATGCAGAGAACCTGCCTACATCCTGATTCATTGTCCTGTCCAGGGGAAACAAATTGGACTTAATATTATTAATTTTATATCCTGAAAACTTACTGTATTGCTCAATATGCATCACTGCCACTGGTATAGAAGTCAATGGGTTCCTTACATGTAAGAGTAGGTCATCAGCATATAGCCCCAACTTATATTCAACCCCACCTAACTCTATCCCCTCAACCCGACAATCCGCCCATAAACTCTGAGCTAGTAGTTCCACGGACAAGGTGAATAGAATCAGTGAAAGGGGAGAGCCTTGTCTCGTTCCTCTACTTAACTCAAAGCACTGGGAGAAACCCCAATTCACAGCAACACAGACCCTTGGAGAGGAGTATACAGCCATAATCCCCTGTAAGAATTTAGTACCCATCCCGTACTTAACCAGCTATCGTTACAGCGTTCACTTTGCTCAGGCTTCTAATTGGCCGAGGCATTACCTTCCCCAGTAATGCCCCATAAAGAGGGGTATATTGCTGCTAGTATCTCAGCACGATGTATGGGATACCAATAGTGGGTTTTTTTAAAGTTGAGAAACAACGTGTTTGATGTTTCTCAACTTTAAAAAAAGACAAAACAAGATGGCAACCATGGACCAGTGAGAAGGGAGCTACACGTAGTACCTTCTCCCCTTCCATGGTGGTTATTGCCAGGACTGGGAAACGGCGGGAACACCAGTGTCCCCGGTGTCAGTGAGGTACTCAGGAGCACCAGGTACGTGGGGCAGGAGGGATCTATACATGTGGAAAAGAGGGCTGGGGTGGGGGAAGTGGACACGGCAGGGAGCAGGGACCACTTACCTTGGACCCGGCGGGAGAAGATGGCGGCATCAAGCTCAGAGGAGGCTTGGAGCAGGGGCTTTTTCCCTGTGGTAAAGCCCCTATTCTGAGCCTCCTGATTGGCTGGGAGGCTGTCACACCACCACTCCGAGGACATAACTAAAAATATGCCAACTTGTCAAAGGTTCACAAAAAATTGTTTCTGTTTAAAAAATGAACATCTACATACATTTCTTGGTCATCCTAGTGCAACTATTGCTAAGCATTTTCATCAGCAATAATGACTGAAAATGACATGTCGCTCAGTGAATTAAAGCTATCAAGAACATCCGGGGATGGGATTTACAATTTTTTGTTGAATGTACCCACTCCGTGGAATAGAGCACATTTCTGGATAATCAATTGTGCTGATACACATTTTATGTGGATGAAATATTTAAGATTATGTGGGGCTAATTTATGAAGTGCTACCACACATGCATTGTACTAATAGTTTAGTCCAATTTTTACTGTGAGTGAATGAGGCTGATTGACATGAGTTGCAAATGATGGTTTGATTGTTGAGGAATGATGGTTGTGTTAGGTTTTTTATTATCTGGTGTCTTATGCTCTCCTGCAATATTCATGTAATTTAATGTGTGTGTATTAAATAATGATTACTTCATTGTGGAAAATAATGTATCTCAACTAATACATTTTTGATACCTTTAAAAATAAAAAATAAAAAAAACACCTCTGGACAATTTTTCAGTATACTGTGTTACACTAATACCGTAGTCCAGGGTGTGGGGTTTTCCTGCGCCTTTCAGTGTGCTCAGTGAATTAAACCTGTGACCACAGGGAGAGTCTTTAAGCCTCAGTGCGTCCCTGATTCTGCACCTCCAACCTCTGCCTCACCCACAGCTCATCAAATGCAAAAGAATTCAGCCAAATATCCCCATCCTCCCTTTGTAACCACATCCACAAAGTTTTAAAGGGTTTATCAGCATGGGGCATTTGTACATTAGATCACTACATTTGCAGTTCACGTTGCATGTGCCTTACATTGCACATTGCTGGATAGCGTGAAAGAGCTGCGGTCAGGGGCACTCACCCTCCGGGTAACCGTCGGATCTCGTTGCGCTTTAGAAATCAAATGTCCAAGAAGGGTATTGGTTCGGAGAAAACGCAGCCGGATGTTTGTTGCCTTGGTAAAATCTCTTAGAATGGGCGAATGCAAGAAGTTTTTGGCCCCTGGGCGTCCATTCACTAAGGATACAACAACCTGTGAAAGGCAAAGAAAATATCAAATCCAAGATGCTTTCACTATTAATATTCAGTGTGCTGATGCTGCTGAAAGGGCAGGTGTGCGACTAAGTAATGAGTAGGCACCTACATAAATGCAAGAATCGGTGTATGAGCATATTGGTTACTACTGCTCAAAAGCTTTTGGGACTATTATTACTGTCATACATGAATTAGAACACCTTTAAGGAACGATGACATGGGCAAGGAAAATATGTGTTAAGATAGTACACCTAAGTATTTTGCACATACCAGACGAATATTAACAGTGTAACAAGGTGTATTTTTGCAACTTCTTTTGACCTTCCGTGCTCCTCCAGTAAATATCTATCAATGTTCCGGGAGGTTTTGTTTTCATTTTTGAGGGACTCGAAGGTCTTGGATATGCTATGTCACAAAAAATGTCTTTCTCTGTTTCGTCTAATACTGGGTTTGTAATGCTTTAAGGATCACCGCTCTATGTTTAAAAACATGGGCAAATCACCAGTAACTCTATTTGAGAAAAAGGGTCCAACACCAACTTCTTTCCTACTGTTACTTATTGGTATTTTCTTTGCTTTCCACACTCACTTTCCAAATTACGCATCAACCCATGAATCGCTCTTACCTTTCAATGAATTCAGCATAACTTAATCTCCCCATTCTTGCCACCAACCACTGGTACTTACTTCTCCGTTTTCGAGAGGCACAATCCTTGAATACTCTGTGGTGCAAATTACATCATCATCCCTTGTTATAGGTTCCCTGACACCCTTTCCAAAACGTTCTATGCAGTCTATTTTAGAATCTGGGGAAACAAGAACAATAAAAACACAGATTAAGAATAACAAAATAGCCATCGCAATATCTATTCCAATGTAGAATCAACTATACAATCCTATGCCAGGTTATTAGCCTTTATCACTACCCACATAACCACTGTAGTGGTTTTGTAGTGCCAAGCCTTGCACGTGTAGACGTGAACCGTGACCCTGCCAACAATAGTCTGTAGGGTGAAAAGTAAACAGGGCCAAGGTGAGCAAGCAAGGGGAAGAGCGGGACAAGTCAGCGAGACAAAAACGTACAGACTTGACTCACAACATGTTGAACAATGAAAACATAAGTGTGAGTGATAAAGAGCATTGGGATGCGTGCACTTGTTGGCGTTGTGACCAGCCAGAAGAACATTTGCTCTAGAGAAAGGATGAGAGCTTCCCTGTTTGGCAAGCAGAACTTTCAGGGAGGCAATCACTAATGTGGTAGTCGTATTATATTATGTCATGTTGTGGATGCAGGTTGGCCCTGGGATGTGCTCAAGAGTTCCCAGGTGTGGGGGCTTCTAACGTGATAATCATGTTGGATTCCCTCCTGTTGGTAGACAGAAAGGGATCTGGTAAAGCTGAGGCTTCCAACAGAGATGTCAGAGACAGGAATTTGCTTTGTGCAGAATGAGTGCTGGGGACACAAAATGAGAGTTTGACAAAGAATCGCCCCCACAATGAGCCATGACAGATTAGGCTCATGTGGAGAAAAGAAAGCAAGTGTCACCATCAGCGTCGGATCGACCCGTCCGCCAATCGGCCCGTGGCCGATCCGAAATCATGGCGAGGAGACCTGGGGCCGGTT
Source organism: Ambystoma mexicanum (assembly GCF_040938575.1). Taxonomy (NCBI): domain Eukaryota; kingdom Metazoa; phylum Chordata; class Amphibia; order Caudata; family Ambystomatidae; genus Ambystoma; species Ambystoma mexicanum. The sequence goes on along the minus strand of NC_090933.1, from coordinate 419,042,700 downwards.
CCACAAGCCTGGCCTGGGCCGGTCTCCGGCTCAGGCTTGGGCTTCACACTTCAGGAACCAGCACCCAGGGCCTCCGCCTCGCTGGACGGACGCAAGTTGCAAAGGATCTGTAAGTAAGTAACTTACAGATCCTTTGCAATTGCAGCCCTGCCGCCTGGCCAACTGCAGTGGCCTGGGCCGCAACAACATGGCGCTAGCAGCAGTCTGTGTACAAAACACTGGGAGGGAGCAGCAGGGCTGGGTGGGGCTGCCTCAGCCCGGCCAGCTCCCTCCCAGTGTATGCTTTGTACACAGACTCTGCTCTCCGGGACCGCCGCGGCACCCCAGTGCCCCCAGGATCCAAGGATTCAAGAAGGGAGGACCACATCCACGAGTCACCGAAGAACCCTGTGTGTGTGGAGACTTCAAGACCCAACCGTAAGGGCGACTCAATGTTTTCTAAAATGTTACGTTTCCCATAAAGCGCCAGAGTTCGCTGACTTGTGTTGTATGCACCATGGAAATGAGCATTCAAGAAGTATATTATGCAAGTAAATCAAATAAGTAGGACACAGACTATGGCAGAAATGCTTATCGGCAGATTTTAACACATGTGGAAAAGCCACCCAACAAAATACAGGTGTTGTATATAACTCACCCTATCGTATTATTGGTAGTCAGAACGAGACTCTTAGAACACGTAATGCACTGTACCCCTGAAATGTCTGGTACTCATTCTGTCCATACAAGCTCCCTGAAGGAACTCATCTTATATGCGGTGCATGCAAATCACAATGAATAAATGCGCAATTACCATACCACACAAAATATCGCTCCACATATATGTTAAGAGGATTCTTTCAAAGGGTTTTGTCAGAAGGCGTTTTGGTCAGGGATTCTGCTGGCAAAGATTGATTGGCACTCCACGCCATGCGTGTGTTTGGCGCTTACGTTCCAGATAGTGCCTTGATAATGTCTACTACTGTTAACCAGAAGGGACACTTGCTTGCACATGCACGGTTATGTGTCTGGGCTGATTCTATTTTCTACAGCACTACACGTTGCCTTGCGGCCACTTTGCACTTTGTATTTCACTTTTGGTCTGTGTCCAGGTTATCTGGCCTCCCTGACCGTCATTCAGCCACTGAGTGTTCACATGCTGTGGTGCGGGCCAACCCGGATTGGATTGGGGTGCATTGTTGGAGCGGTGTGGGGTACAGCATGGGGTGCTGCAGGTCAAGATGGGGTCTTTGGTTGTGCAAATGTTTCCAATTTGGCCTGCCGGCCAGTTTACCATTGAATTGCTGCATTGAGGAGATGTCTCCTGTTAATAACATTTTGTTATGCTGGGTCATTTTGTGTCGATGGGAATGGTGTTAATATATATTTCCCTAATATAAATGGATTGGTTTGGCACTTTTTTGTGATGTCTGTTTCAAATCGAATTTACAAATTGCATGAAATGACAATAAAGCACACCTCAATTGAAGTGTGACTGACGTTGTGAACATTTCCAAAACGTTCTTATTTACAATAACCGTGTACATGTTTATGGAGGCCTCGACCATCTGGCCACTTGATGTGCTATGTCAAACATTGACTTCATTGTGCCACGATGAATGCTTTGTTGTAGTGTGCCTATCTTTATTCCCACCTCCCTGGCATGCTGTGTTCAGGATGAGGTAACGAGTGCCCAGAGAATGGGATGTCCTGTGAGTGCACTGCTTGCCCTATTTTGTCAACCTCTGATTCTGAAGCCTGTAAACTAAAAGTAGATGCATGCAGGCTTGACATGCTGCCAAATTTGCACCAGACGTGCAGAATAACTTTACTGGTCTGCTGTTAAATCTCAGTTACCAGTTTAATGGTATCCACTACAGAATAATTGCTCATTTTACTAGAGCCGATATGATAGCTGAGTGGGTTGAGTGCTCGCTGCTGCGATGTGTGTGTGATTTGCAGGTTCGAATCCCAGCAAGGCCATCTCAGCCTTTCATCCTTCTGAAGTTGATAAATGAGTACCAACATAAGAGCTTAAGCAGAAGTGCTATACAATAACATAATATAATTTGGCATTGGATGTCTGCTTGAGTTCACAGTAATCTGACAATATGGATCTATACACACAGATATTAATGATACATATGGTGATCCATTCTTGTATGCAAAGTTATGTTATTTTATGTGTTGTAATGTAACAGACACATGAGCCCTTCATAAGTAGCATTTTCTGTAAAGTCGTGAATTGACACGATTCACAGATGATGGTTTGAGGGCCACTTATTTTGAGGCGTGGGGTGGGCCACTTTTTTGAGGCGAGGGGTGGGCCACTTTTGTAAGGCGAGAGTGGGCCACTTTTTTGGGGGTGTCCGGGCCTATTTTTTGTCCCAGTCCGACCCTGGTCACCATCACATGTAATTAATTGGTAGATAAGCCACTGGAATGTAGTATCAGAGAATTTAATAAGAGGTAAGGTTGACAAATAATGAAATGGCGGGCTAGCTAGGCCAAAGGAGACATTCACATTAAGGGCAACACTCTAGGAGGGCAACCGTCCATTATATAAGGCCTGTCTCACGTCTTAGGCACAGACTTTGAAGCCTTCTTCCACTGCCTAGGTATGTTCAACCGGTAAGGAAATAAAATAAAAATAAAAAAGGATGAAAAAAGGCTGAAAATGAAATGTAGGCTACACCCCCAATGATGTCATGATAGGTAAAGCCTTTATGTTGGTTCTCTAGCTCTAGCAGACATTGTGATGCCCTGATAGATTTATTAAAGTTGGGTTGGCTATTACTCCTTCCCTTTCTAGTGCACTCTTGGGCTTTTCTGGCAGTGAAGCTGCATCGTCCAGCTCCGTCTACCCTTCCCAACCTGGGCTGCAGTTACTGTGTCCTGTTAAAAGGGGCAGCTGGGGAGTCTTGGGTTCAGAAGAGTTGTAGAGTTTGCTTACCAGCTTACATTTTCAGCTGTACTTTGGGCGTTGTGACCCTTTTCCTGAACCAAGTGCCGTTAATGTGTATTATTTATTTATTGGGGTGTTTCTGACACCTGACAGCTGCGTCACAGCCCTTGTCAGCCTTGTACAGCAATGTTACATTACTGTGCAACGACAGAACAAGACATGACATAATTCAGCACGACAACACATGACTCATTTTAGAGTGCCAGCATAGCAAATGTTCCATTCCCATTATGTCCAAAAAGTGTAGAGGGGGAATCAATAAATGAACAAAACGCTGTGAAGAATAAAAATGGTGTTTGGCAACAAAATCGATATTTGGAAGTATTACAATAAAACATAAGAAGTGAAAGCCCAGCGGGCGTGAGGATGGGGGGCTGTGTGGCAGTAGGGGAAAACGGAGGACATCAATGATGAATGAAGGTGTACCTTATATAGCAGAATTTCATTTGAACATTTCAGGGCAAGACGCATTTGGAAACATCACGTAGAGCTGAAGAGGCCAACATTGCACATGTCACATCGCACAGACAATCACACACGCACACAAACATGGAGAGGAACATACATATGTAAATAAACACATCAATAAAAACATGAAATGAGCAAAAGTCCCTTAAAAAATAAAAATTACTTTTGGCAACAAAATCGAAATTGTAAAGGGAGAATTAAATTAAAACACAAAGAATCCAAAGAAGTGTCAGTCAAGCATGAGAGAGAGAGTGTGTGTCTGTGTGTGTGTGTGTGTGTGTGTATGCGTGTGCGTGCGTGCGCGCACCCCGGTGGAGACACTCCCATCAAGCCAGACAAAATTTACACATTAACAGAATATCATGTAAATATTTTTAGCAACAATGCATGGGAAAAAAATCATATATGTTTTAACACAACAACGTTGCATAACATGTCGCACCACACACACACACTGACCCTTTGCCAGGTTCACCTCTTCCAGACTGTAGTTAGGCTGGAAAAGTGAGAATCAGTGAAGAGCCAAAGAAAAGGGGAATAACAAGCCTTGATACCTGTCCTCCATTCCACCCTGAGGCAAATGTCTTTATGGCTTTCATCTAGGACGAATTAAGCCCCGCCTACAGGAGAAAATGTGGGGTCTGCTCTGTTGGAAAAAGTATGCTGAAAACTGGAGCAAGTCTAATCATTTGAAAGCAACAGTGGTTTTCAGAATGTAGACGTATTTGTATGATTTAAAGGATTGTACTGCACTAACATGCTGCCTTAGAATCCGTTTACTAGCACTCAGTCTTGTCTAACTTTCTCAAGCCACGCTGCAGTTACCGTGTCCTGCCAGTAGAAGGCATCAGAGCCTGCTTACCATTTGCAAGTCTACTTTGGGCGTTCTGGCCCTTTCCATGCACTGAGTGCTGATAACTTGTACTATTTATTTATTTATTTATTTGGGTATTTGTAGAATACTACATGTCACCTTTCAACTGCTTCTTAGCTCCTGTCGGACTTGCACATACACGTATAACAAAACTTATATTAGAAGGGAGTGGATACATAGACATATTAATAAATAAACCGAAAAATTAGCAAAACACCCTGAGAAACTGGTGGTGTTTACTAGTTCCATGTGTTATGTAATTTTATGATACTCGTCTTGTATAATGCACACCTCACCACAATAGTGCTCTTAAAGTGCTGAGCTTAATCTATGTAGAGGCAAATTGTGCCCTTCCCAAGGTGGCAGTCAGATAGTGAACTGTGGGGTGAAAAGGAAATAGGGCAAAGAACAACGGGCAATGGAACGAGTGGGAAAACTCCAGGAGGTAGTAATGTCCAGACTTAACTCATAACATCTAGGGAAATGAAAACATAAGGCTGAGCGATAGTGAGCCTTGGGATGTAAGCTTCATTTATTGGTCAGAGGAATTTTCATGAAGGCAATTACTAGTGTGGTGGTGAAATTACATTAAGCTATGTGTGGATGGGTGATGGTCTTGAGTTGTGTACTTAGTGCTTAGAAGTTGTGGGAGTTACTAACCAACTAATCATATTAGATTCCGTCCTGATGATAGACAGAAAGGCTTCTGGTAAAGTTGAGCAAGCTGATAGAGGTGTCTAGTGGCTAGTAATACAAAATAAACCGACTGATAATGCAGGGAGACAACCAAAGGAGACTGGATGCTAAATTTCACTGTCATGGGTAGTTATGGTCTATGGCAGAAGTGAAGATTGAGGTTACCCGCATTAGTACTGGGTCTTACTTGCACCTCTTGTGCAATCTACTTCAGTACAGTATGCTATTGTAAGATAACCACCGAGGAAGTTGTTAATGCAATATCGAGATGCCGCCAGGAATGCTGATCCGATGTGAGGAATGCTCCTTGGGCACTCAGAGTGTCGTAACGAACTCGGTGAGACTTGCTTTGACGAATCGTATTCCTTGTTTCTGCGGTGTGCTTGTTCCTCTGACACCTGCGACTCTGGACTCCTACCACTCCGTTCTTCTGGTGGTGGTCTGGTCCTGCATACAGGTTCTTACTGTTTCGGTGGTGTCTTGTTTCCCCTTGACACTCCTCTGCAAAGTTCTTCCAGCTGTTGTCTGCTGTGTTCTGCAGGTCTCCGCTGTACCCATTGCTCCATCGCCATTCTTATACACAAACATCTTTAGATTGCTGCCTGATTTTTCATCCAAAATTCAAGCTCCTATTTTTGATTTGCGTGTCAAATATTTTTTTCCTGTGTGGTTTCCGTCTCCACTGGCCCCGTCTTGCGTACTGTCTGCGAGTCACTGGTCAAGTTAACAAGTGGAAGGAAAGACTTTACTGCAACTCATCCAAAAGAGCTCCGCAACATGAGGGGAGGGCGATCACTGACAAGTACCAGTTCATGAAGGAGGATAATGAGTTGAAAAGAGAATCAACAAGAGAAAAGAAGTTGTTTACCAACCGTGCATATCCAGGAGTAGTCTATGACAAGCCACTGGCATAAAGTTGCACAGTCTTAAAAGAAGCAACACATGAATACATATGTGAAGAAAAGAAAAAGGAATCATGGCAAACTAACTGGCGGGCGACTCAGTGATGTCACTGCACTCACGAGACGTTATAACATTCCCGGCAGTCAACACCAGTGCTGGAAAACCAATGCCACCGTGATGAAAGCCAAGCAAGGAAGAGGATTAAAAAAGATGAAAAATCAAGAAAAAAGAAGCAAGTAGTCTGTACATTACAAATAGTAATACAGAAACGCGCTAAACTACCAATTAAATAGAAAAACGAAAAAAGAAATGGAACAAAGTTGACCACAATGAACAATCCTAAGAGTAGCAATATCAAGGCAGTGACAAAAACGTTTAAAATGCAAGAAACACAATGAATGAAGTCCTAAAACACACAAAGCTCAGAAGAGAACAAAAGTGTAAAAAAAGACACAAATAAAAAAAGCAAAACAATAGTGTAATCCAAAATCACATAACTAACTAAAAAACGAAGAACAGTAACATCAATCACAATTGCAGAGGGTAGTGGCTATGTAAACAGAATCAAATAAAACAGATCAGGTTCTGATCATCATTGAGACCTTTAGGAAAGAAAGATGATAAAGCTTCTATCCAAAACGCTTCCTGTCGCGGAGATCTATTTTTTAAGTGCCCGTAATGAGAGTGGTGTTAGGGAGATTTCTCTTAAGCCTTGTTCTCAAGGCCTTTGGTATTTCTTCCTTCATTAGCCACCAGGGATTCCCTTAAGTTTCAATAGGCTCCCCAAGTGATAGAGTGATAGAGTGGCGGGGCAGCCCAGGCTTTAATCTTTGAAGAGGGGTGGTTAACAAGCACAGCGCACACTTTTCACAAATACCTAATGAGAGATCGTCCACACACCATGTTTTGTATTTTTATACAAATGTATTCTTGATACAGAAAAGGCAAGAGATAAAACACTGTAAAGCAAACTTTACAAAACAAATGTGCCACACTGGAGCAGAAAAATAGCACGTTTTTAGAATTTCTCAATAGTTTAGTAAAAAAGTCGCCCAATGAAGAGAAAACTCAGTTGCGGGCGAGTAAAATGTTTTTTTCTTCTTCTGGAAGTAATATGGTTTTTTAGAGAAGCCAAGGGAGAACAGGTTTGGGCAGAATTTTGAAGAGTTTTTAAAGAAACAGTTTTCGGAGCTCCAGTGGAATTTGGGCAATAGAAGACTCTTGGTTTGGTGGAGGGGAACCCAGATGGAGATCAAGTTTAAAATGAACTCCCAGCAGCGCTAGAGTGTCAGAGAGCCATACCCAGCTTCCAAGAAAAAGGTATGCAACAGGTAGTTTTGCGGTTGTCAGGAGAAATTACTGTGCTCATTGTTTGACAACCACTGAAGATGACAGTGATCACACACCAGTCCCGGAGCCCCTTTCCCCTCCCCTTGGGCCGATGGTCTGAGCAATAGGAGCAGGAAGTCAAGGAAACTGCTGTCAGTGGTAGTCAAAGATGCAGGGTTCCTCTGTCATCCTCTGGCTCGGGAGTCTGCTTCTGAGGATGGGGTAGACTGCAGAAGAACTCAGGGAAGGGTGATTGTTTGAGATTTACCCACAGAGAATCAATGGGGTGGAGCCAGCCATGAAAAAAGGTCTAATAGGGGTGTTTGTCAGAACGGTTGTAAAAAAAAGGACAGCTTGGCCTCCGGAACGTTCTTGGTGGGAAAGACAAGGCTGAAGAGCTTGATTGATGTCGTTGGAGGAAGACTAAATAAGGTGAAGATAGGGCAAAAAAAGGGGGGCTTGACTCGATAAGGCAATTTACATAAAGGAGACAAGGAGGAGTCAACAGCTACCCCTTTTAAAGCGTGCAAAAGTAGGTAGGCCTAAAGAGCAGTTAGCTAGTTTATACAAATACTAGCTGTTGGTGGTCACAAAAGGGCTGGAAAATTCTTTAAAGAAAAAACAATTAAATGTATTCATAGGTTTAGACACATATCTAAAATCTGTAGGTCCACAAATACAAAATAGAACCTTTAAAAAACACATGTAATTTTCCAGCTTTTTTGTGACCACCAACAGCTAGTATTTGTATACACTAGCTAACTGCTCTTTAGGCCTACCTACTTTTGCACGGTTGAAAAGGGGTAGCTGTTGACTCCTCCTTGTCTCCTTTATGTTGGAGGAAGACTGTCAGTGCAGATGGCACAGAGAATCTTTGGGGCACTGGCAGTGTGGGGACCAGGGGTGTCGGGACTCGGGGCTAGCTAGCCTTTTGGTTGTAGCCCCTGAGCTTCTATCCGGGGCTACAACCAAAAGGCCCAGGGCTATAGCCCCCCCCCCAGCACCCTCTAGCAACTCCTCCGGTGGGGACTCTCACTTCTGGGTCCGGTGATGCAAGCAAGGTCAGGGGCTTATGGGGTATGGGGCCTTCGAGCAGGAGAGGTGATCAATTTGAATAATTTGTCCCCACCAGATCTGGGGAAGGATTGCTGCAGTTCATTCCTTCTGGTCATCTGGAAAGTCAGAGCTTGCCGTTTGATTCACTGCAGTGTTGAAAGTGTTTGAGCAGTTATTTGATCCTTCCACGTGGCAGCCATGCTTCCTGGAATGCAGGTTCAGAGATCCAGCATTAGGTAAAGTGAGTGGGTTGCGGGGACTGCAGGTATCCCATCGGGAGACAGTGAGTGAACACATTGTGCAACATTCAAACAGAGAGATGATCAGCCTATGGCTGCCTCTCCTTCCAAACACACCAAGGCACTCAGGAAGGGCTCACACACACAAACGAAGGAAATCCCAACTGTCCCAGTATCTGTATCTGGCGATCAGAACAATTATTATTTATTTATTTGTGGCATTTAGTTAATTACAAACTTTTGTCTATCACAATCGCAGGTTACAAAACAAAACAAATCATCTTTAAAATTCCTATTTTTTGAGTTTCTTTAAAAAGAGAATCTCCAAAAATGTCACTAATGCATGAGTTACTCCTGCGTTTTGTCCTCCAACGAGAGCCTCCCTCCAAGCTTCCGCGTTAAGACAACATTTTTTGTAGAAATACAAAGTTCTAGATTCTATGTGATCTTAGGGAAGGGCAGTACAAGATTAAGTGACTCAAGGATTCCACTTTTCAGCTCATAATGTGTCCTGTGTGTGCAGAATGTTTAGCCTGAACCTAAGGAACAGGTCTCAAAGGTATAGCAGAGTCATGTTGAATGATGCAGAAAGATTTTTTGAGAGGGTATGGGCTTTAGAGCTCACTCTTTTTAGCTCTGTCCCTCTCCAATCATCATCCCAAAGCACCCTTTTATCATGCGCAGGATTTCTAATTAGCAGGCCAGTTGATAAGCGCAGAGTCGCCAAGGTGTCATTACATCTATCTAGCCATATCTTCAGAGACCAATCAGGGGTTATGGCGTTGTTTGTCAAGAGGATCTTATATTGAGGTGGACAATCAGCGGTATGCAATTTACCAAAGAGCAACAGTGACTTCTAAATCACCCTCACGTACAACGATATAAGGCCGAGTTTGTGTCTGATCACCGCCACGGTTACTGCATTGGGTAAGCGTAGAATCTGTCTCCAGAATCTGCCTTCCAGGCAGTCCCATAACTCCCACGGCAGTCTGAGACAGACCTCTGCGACGTAGGTGAGAGCTGGAGTCACTTTCTGGTTGTAGTAGTGAATGATTAGTAAAAGCAAATATTTTCCATATTTCCATGCAATTAATACACCTTCAGCAGTTTGTTGTTTGGTTTTGGCCCCTAGATGTTCTATGCACGGGGTTTCACAGGCGCTAGCAATTATTATTGCGCTTAGATATTTTATGGACAGGACTGGTCTGATTCTGTGGTTATTTAAGATCCAGCTTAACAATTTTGTCCTTCGGCCTTTTCGATTCTCCAAAATCATTATTACGGTTTTGTTGGTGTCGATTTTCAGGCCCTTCTGTTCTACATACTTTTGTAGGATGTCTACTTTCTTTTTTTATGTTTTACAATTTTTATTTTACATAAACAATCATGAACATGAATAATCCAATAAACACACAGCCAATCAATACAATGTAAATAAGCAACATATCACAACCAATTTAAAAATAACCATCAATGTACTAAAAATAGAACCGATTGAAGAAGAGAAAAAAAAAAAAGGAAGGAAAGAGAGAGGAAAAAAGAGAGAGCAAATGCAAGTAAGAAGGATTAAGAAAACTAATTTCTTTTGTAGACTGCACAGGGTTCTATCTAAGATAACTAAATCATCTGCATATAGAAGCCATCCCATCATATAACCGTTGGTTTTTGGGGAGCATGAAGGTGGAGGCTCCATGACATTGCTCAGGTCAGCGATGAACTTGTTGAATAAAGCAGCAGCTGGGGTACATCCTTGTTTTAGGCCTCTGGAGGTTGGAATAGGCTTTGACAGATGCCCCTCTTTGTCAAGTCTAATTTGCAATGACATCCCTGCATACAAATTCCTGATTTCCAATAGAAGATCTTCTGAACAATCACTGGTGGTCATTTTCTCCCATAGTTGTTCTCTATTTATGCTGTCAAAGGCTTGTTCTATATCAACGCAGGCTAAGTAGATTTTACAATCACCTCTTAAGGTCTTCATCTTTACGAGACTCAATAGCAGCAGATTCTAGTCACAGCCTGCACCTTTTAAAAATCCTGTTGGATGGGGATCATAATTTCCTGAGGCTTTCACCCACTCATTTAAGCGTCTCAGTAGAACTCCGGTGAGGATTTTGCACAAAACATCAAGGAGGGAAATCGGGCGATAGTCTTTCGGGTCAGCTCGATCACCCTTCTTGGAAATTGGTATTATCACAGATTTCCTCCATGATGTCGGGACGTCACCTCTCAACATGATCCTTTGAAATAGAGATTGGCAGAACTCAGCCCACAATTCAGGAGCGGTTTTCCATATTTCGTTGGTCACGCCATATGGTCCCGGGGCACAGGAGCTGCTGCATTTCTTAATTATTAGTAAGATTTCTTCTTTAGCAAGGGTGCTGTTCCACTGTTTCTGTTTTTCAGACAGTTGTTCAGCTTGCAAATGAGAAGAACTGTTACAAAATGGGAGATCCATATCAGTTGAGGAATGGGGTTAAGCTGGAGGGAGCCATTGGCTGCTTCGCTACCCTTCAGGAGCTGCCACAGATTCCGAGTGTTCTGTGGTTTTAGTGCTTGTAACATTAGTTCTCCATCTCTTTAATACAGTATCGATCTGTGGGCAGAAATCCTGTTTCAATGTTTTTGCCTGCGCTTCTTGGTTAGTTGGGCTCTGATAACCATGGGTGCATCCCGCAGAGCTCTTAGGTCTTTACAGAGTATGCATTTTTGGGTTTTAACTGCTCCGTCAAACACGTGCCTGGCTTTGAAAAAAGGTTTATGGCTTTTGCAAGATTGTTCTCTAAAGGTAGTCAGTACCGGATTGTACTCCACAGTTTCATCAGCACACTCTTGCCATGCTCGGATACCGTCTGTTAAGCACAGTAATTCTTGTGATCTAAGGCACAAACTGTTCCTACTAGGGGCCAATTCAACTGTTTGTTTCCACAGTTCAACTTTTGGTTTGCCTGTCATGTTGCATGATTGGATCACAGGATTGTGGTCACTGGCTTGTGCAGGAAGAACTTTCAGGGTGGCAACCCTTGTCATTACGATCCTAGACACAAAGAAGTAGTCCAGGGTTGCGCTCTGATTTCCATTGTGCCAAGTTTTGGCACTGTCAAGGTCTCCTTGCATGTTCCCATTCAACATGTGGAAATGTCTTCATTCGGTTTCAGCAATCCATTGGCTATTGGGCATCCACCTCTCCCGTCATGCATGCTCGTTTTTAGGCAGTCAATGCTGAGGCGGCCACAAATTATTAGGAATGGCTCGCTTATAGCGGCATATAATTCACTGATCCAAGCCATAACTGTGTTCACAAATTCGGGTGATTTCCCCACTCTCTGGTTTCCAATAGCGATTCACTAAAACCAGATGACCGTGGGTACTCAGGAGGTGTTTGGGGAGTCTAAGGAGCAGTACCTGGATGTACTGATTTGGATCAATAGCTCAAATAACCTTCAGTTTTAATCTGTTTTTTTACAGCAATCAGTAGACCAGAAACAGGTGAAAATCCATCTAAAGGGGGAGTTGCGAGGAGCCATGTTTCTTGTACATCTATAATTCCAAGGTTCACTATTGGTAAAGGTAGACCTTGGAAGAGATGGGTGAAGCCCTGAGTGTTCCAAGACCCAATGTCCAACTTCCAGGAACCTTCAGATGATTGGGTCTAGGCTTCAGTTGAGGAAGTTAACGCTCTGGCCAACCAGTCCCATGATTGTAAATTACACGAGGCAGTGGAATAGGGGGTGCCATGAGGGATTTGGTGGTCTAATTCCTGTTTGGAGATGGGTCCTCTAATGGTTATGCTAAGAGGCTCCAGGTCATTGCAAAGCTGTCAGGTCTGACACACAGTGTTAGATGATCATCAGATTTTGCTCTTGTGATGGATCTTTGGCTCACAGCCGGATGTTTGACAGAGTTCCCAGATTTGATGTTTGGTGCGCGCTGTGGGGAATCAAGATCTTATGTGTCAAAGCCTAAAGGGCGGATATCATCATGTGCACCGATTAATAAGGCAGATAATGAAGCTGAGGCCATGTGCAAGATCACTCTATCATTTCCTTCCTCATTCCAAAATTCCACAATCTGAATATTATTTGTGTGCATTACTCTTAGCTTTGGAACGAAATGGAGTAAACACAGGATATTAGAGCAGTTTAGGATTAGACTGTCATTCGCTCCCAAAACTTGCTCTAAGATCACTGGATGTAGTCTTAATTTTGTTTCCTGGTATCGAGTTGTGTCATGGATAACATCATAAGATTGAATAGGGTTGTGCATGCCAGTATGTGGACCGGGGGCTTTTCTGATGGTGCCAACATTTTGTGAGTCTCCTCTGGATTGGCTGATCATTCGTTCCATTAGTGTGGAAGAATGTTCTTGTCCTTCTACGATGGCAGAGGCTTTCGCTTGTCTCTCAGCAAGTGTTAAAAAAGGGGAGATGTAAGGCGGAGCATCAATCAGTTTGCTTGTGTAACATTCAGTTGGTTGCTTTGTAGGTCAGTGGGGTACATCTTCGTAACTGGATTCATCCACAGGATCGTCATCCGTTTCCTCTTCGTAGGTTGAGAGCTGTAATATGATGACGTTCAGGGGTTCAGATTCTTCTGGTGCTCCACTTCTGTTTATAAGGGTTCTCACGTCATCATCAATGTTTTCATCAGATAATTTAGGTTGAGATTGATGACTGATAGTGCTGGTTGGTAATTTAGTCTGGCACCCCTGCATCTGGCACCTATTCTCCCAACTTCTATCAGGGTTTCAATAGATTGCGTGCCTTTGGGTTGATGGTTGGTAGGTGGTGCCAAGTTCTTCTTGTTGTTTCTAGGCATTGACATGTTTATGGTTTTCTTTATTTGGTTCTCTTAGTCGACTTCTAAATTTTAGTGCCGCAAAGGGACCTTGGTGCTAAGTACGGTGCCGCAATTTGCGGCACCGTACTTAGCGCCTTCCCCATTCCCATTGAGCCCTATGGGGCAAAAATGGGAATGGGGAAGGGCCCATGGTGAATGGGGAATTACCGCCCCGCCAACCTTGGAATGGGGCGGTAATTCCGCCATTCACCATGGCGGACCCTGGCATGGACCATGGTGCTAATAGCACGATGGTTTAGCGTCGGGGTCGTAATGAGGCCCAATGTCTTGAGCTCCTTCAAGGAAAATGTGTTTATCGGTCCATGCCTCATGGGCTAGATCAATTAGGGATTTTAAGACCACATCTTCTCATTCTTTTTCTCTTAGTCTACTCTCGCGCATTGAATGGAATTCTCGATGTGGATTAGTTTAGAGTTCATCAGTGCAATTCATGTTGTTTGATCTTTATAATTGTCACTTAGGTTCTCGTAATCTTTTAGGAAGGGCACCAACATAATTGAGACAGCAGAGGTTATGCTGTTTTGAAGTTGAACAAAGTGAGAACTCTGAAGGCTACCATGGTGAAGCACTGAAGGGTGAGAGAATTTCCTTGGGAATTGCTTCGGTGTGGAGTCTTCACTAATGTCTCAGTTGAAGAAAGATGCTCTGGTTGCTTCCAGGTCAATTTCCTGCTCAGATTTAGTAGCAGAGTCGGATGAGCGTGAAGTGGCACCTGGAATCTCCAAAGGAGCGTCGACTGTGGTCATCTGGAGAGAGTTGGGTGCTCAATAGTTGCAAGTGATGGATCCTTGGGGTGTTCTCTGTCGGTTTTGCAGTAGATGCTCCCGGTGCATTAAGTCTAGGTTTACTGGAAGGAAGTGTTTGACTAAGGCCAGTGGATTCAGCTGAGGCAGTACTCAGGCGTTTACAGCGTCGATGGTTCGGTTCCAGGCGCAAGGTCAGATCTGCAATGTCTTTGGTAAGACGAGCAGTCAGCATGGATTTCGCGTAGGATCCTCCTTTTTCTGTTCCATGGTTTGTAGGTTCCGGGATATGTGAAGGCTGGTGGGATAGAGCATTGGTATGGACTGTGAGGTTAGGGAACCTTTCCAATGTGATCGCCATTCGAGGGATGGCTCTCCTCTGAGGCATGTTCTCGGCTAACGTTGTTTTTTCGCATTGTTTCACTCACACTAGCATGCAGCAATTCTCTTCCCATTCAGTGCTGTGTTCCATGTGAGGTAGGTTTTCTAGCTTTAGGAACAACAGCATCACTAATTCTCAACAATTCAGCATCGTTAAGTATAGACCAGCTTGATGGAGATGAATTCGACTTGCTTGGGGTAGCAATGGAGTGAAGGCTGCTTGGCAAATCTAATTTAGTATGCAAACTTTGATAACATTCTGGTGGATTGAAGTGCCACCTTAAACTCATTGGGTCTGCAATAGAATTGCTCCTTTTTTGGTTTGGTAATCAGCGCCTTTGGTAGTCTTATTGGCACAACATTTCTGGGCAATATTCTCGGCGCAGACAGTGTTTGCGGCGTTGATTGGGGCTGCCACGGGGAGATTGATGTTCGAAATTGAGCCCGCGAGGCATCTGTCTGTCGGGTCATTGTCGGTTGAAGGTACGGTGTCACAGGCTCGCGTGTACCCAGTAATAACACTGATGCTGCCTATATGGGTCTCATGTTGTATAGTAGCAGAAGAAACAGTTGTTTCATGTGGGTTGTGTGTTCGTGGGGGTATGGGGAAAAGTTTGGGGTTTCTACAGGTTCACTAATCACAGTGTACAGTGTACCTGTATCGGACAGCCCGATCTTCGGGGAAATCGAGGCATTTGATAGCATAGACATAGGCACAATCACTGGCGTCAGTGGCATAGTTGGGTCCCGCTTGAGTAGCAAACCAACTTTACTCCAGGTTCTCTGCAGACAAGTAGCAACATGAGGGGTGGGCTCCATCAGCAACCCACTTCATCAAACACTCAGCCAACACTCCGCTCGACTCTATGCATCGGGTGAGGCTAGAGTGTTGGGTGTAGCTCCTCCTTGTTTAGCAGGTAGCATACAGAGACTGTAGCAGCAGGTAAGGCAGGCACAAGAGCAAGGATCGCGGTGCGGATTTAGGACAACATTCAGCCAACACGCCACACGACGCTCCACGTCGGGTGAGGTTAGAGTGTTGGATGTAGCTCCTCCTTGTTTATCAGGCACCGTGCACAGACTATAGCAGCAGGTAAGGCAGGCACAGGAGCAAGGATGGCGGTGCGGATTTGGGCCAACACTCAGCCAACACTCTGCTCGACGTTTAAACTATGTTCTAATTATGCATTTTCCTTAATATGCAGTTAAAGAAGAGTGTAGTATGAGTGACTTTTATAATGCTCACCTCTGACCTATTTACTAGATATGCCTTATAAACATATGGTTTAGGAGCTCACTCTGGAAGTGTTACATTAAAGTTGATTTTCATAATGTTAGTTGACATGCCACTTCATGAAAAGAACCCACAAAACCATCTGAATGGCACTCTAAGATTTCAGTCAATTAGGAGATGAAAATAATCTGTGTGCTCTGATTGCCTCAAGTGCCTGGCAAGTCAGAGCACATGTAACATTTGCGCGGCAAGACTAGCCAAAGGTTTGTGCACTGGTGGGCAGGCTTCCTGATTGTATGATTTGATACACGCTTCTCCCAAAATGTATGCAATATTCACAGCCGGGAAAGACAGTCTATCCAATCAGAATGTGTCTGTCTCGGGCACAAATCTATAACCACTGCCCGCACCAGCGGCATAAAATAGAAAAGGGACAAGATCCCTTTTGAAATGGTGGCAGGTATTTTAGTTCCATTATTTTTGCTTTTCCGCCAGAGATGGGTTCAAGCACTCTGTGCTGAGCTCAGCTCATCTCCCAACAACAACAAAAAAAAGATTGAAAAAAATGTGCACCCCAGTTAAATCCCAGGGTGCGAATGGCGTTCACCCAGATGGCGGGGGTGCGTGACATGGCTGCCAACGGCCTACAGCCTGAGCCAAAACCATGGCTCGGGCCGGTGGGCCTTTACCAGCCATCTCCCTCTTCATTTCAAATTACCATAATGTCAGCAAATTGTATGTGCAAACGCACAGCTAAGGATGCACTCTTGTTGACTATTTTCATCTTTTGTGTTTTCTCACTATTTGTCAAAGGTGCCTGTAGCATGTTGCTTCACATCAGATATTGCCATTTCAAAACAACACAATATAGCTGTCAAATGTGCAGGCCCCTTTTACACAAAGGCACTGCGGTGAATGTGAACTGTTACATGTGTATGATCGTTTTGATAGAATGTTTACTATTTATTAATATAGAATCCATGCAGTCCTTAGCAGGGTACTTGCACATGGGAAGGTCAAAAAGAGAGAAATCGAAGGACTGATTTACAAGAAAAAGGGGAAGTGGTCCCTGCAGTTTGGCCGACACCAATGCCGCGCTGGAAGAGGGGGGCACATTGCAGCGAGGGGGGAAAGCTGGAAGGGATGTGCTGCTTCTCGCTGCATCAGCAGGCTGTGGCTGCATTGATAGCTATCTTACTGCAGCAACCCCCAGCAACCCCCTTTTTGCAGCATATGCAAACTGGCGTTCAGTGGAGGCGCACCTACACCGATCCAGTCTTGACTGTGCATCAGAGGGTGTGCATGTTGCACAATCTGCGCACATGCCTGAGAATGGCCTTTTCTTGATCAGGCAGAGTTGTTGCACTGTTTGTAAGCGCACATTAATCGGGCCCAATCCCTTTGATGATTCTGGAACGGCCGTGTGGCTGCCATTGTTCGTTGTCAGTACAGGTGTGTCGCTGAGTTAGAGCGATTGGTTGACTTGGGCATGGACTTTGAGCCCGAGTCATCCGCAAGGCTTTTTGATGAGGTCATGGGAAGGGGCATTCTGCCAGAAATGCGGATTTCGTGTCGGGCTGCATTTGCCTCTCTCAGTCGAATCTTAGGCATTGTTCCATGTATGCTCCCACTGGAGGAAACATTATTGTGAAGTTCTGCCAGCTTCCAAAGTACAACCCCCCCCACCGTCATTTCCCAGCTTTTAGAGTTTCTATGGCCTACTTAGCGCAAATACAATGTTACTGTCAGCTATCCTGTATCTGATAAAAGCACACAAAGCCTTTGCCAGCCTTTACAGCGTTTTAAAACCTTCAATTGGAAGCATCTTTTTTTAATTATTTGTCGGGTGAGTCCAGAATAGAAAGCAGTTGATAGACCTTGTACTGGCTGCTTATGCAAAATGTGATCTAAGCGCTTTCAGTGCCCACACCATCTCTCATTTTGTCAACATATTAAGGATGCAAATGCACAAAACCGCACACACTGTAGTTTTGCAGAATGCAGATGCACTCATTGTGAATGTTGTTTTGTGGCTGCCATATGTGCATTGTGCATCAGGGCGCTTTCTTGCTTAAAATCGGGCTTTGCTTGGTGCCATTCATCGCCCTACAATCTACTGATATCTGGCCACTAGGTGGCGATGTTGCATGCAGGCTACCCTGGGGACCTGGGAGCACCTGGTGGCACAATGTGTTTGGTAAGCCGTATACACACACGTCGTTGTGCACGTGCACTGTGAACGGCCACATGGAAACACGCATTCTTCTAAAACTGCTCTTCCACTGCCAAGCGGAAAACAGGTGGAACGCTACACATGTGCCCCCTCACTTAGGTCGCCAACTACTCTTGCTGGTGTCTGTTAACTCTGTCCTTGTATTCATTTGTAAGCTAAGATGCCATTTATAGCAGAAATGACATTCTGAGGCTAAATTACATTGAGCAAATGAAGTTCCTGGATGCGGATCCTTTACAGGTTAGAATGGGTGTATGGGGGGAGGAGTACAGGAATGGAACGCACAGTGGCCACATTGACACACATACGATGGGCATCTGGGTTCTGGGCCAGTCTTTAGATGGGTACACATTACCTTGATATGAGGCAGTGATGAGCAAGGCAGCCTGGGCAGTCAGATGGGGATAGCGTGGCATCCAGTGTTCGCGCCACGTTCATTTAAATAGTGGTAAGTTAGGTCGAGTAAGTGTGTGGTGTTGGGTAGGGAGAATGGACAGACACCCGATAAATAAATAAAAGGTCAGAATGTCTAAATCGAACTTACTAAACCAAACTGACCACTTTTGAAATGAGCTCATTGCAACCATGCAGAGCTGAATATCATCGAGGATGGAAAGGGGGGGCCGGGCCAGGAAGGAAGATTTGGTGGCTGAGGGGAGAATGGTCAAGGCAGAAAGGGCCAGTCAGGGCATTTGCTATGAATCAGCTAAAAGTCATGGTTTCATTAAACGCTGCATCACTGCTGGTCCAATGGGGGACTGTGCACTCAAATCAGTCTTTAGGTGAGTTAATCACAGAGGCACGTGTTTAAAGACTGCCTGGCTCTCCCCAAATGCGTGTTAACAACTACCATGCTTCTGTGAAAGGTGCTGAGTTAGCCCCTGTGCTTCCTGACTGGCCCCTTGGCAGAGCAGCCTTATTATTATTATTATTTTTATTATGTGTTATAGTTCTCAAGGAACTTTTCACATATAGACACAAAGCATCACGTACAAATAACATGTTACAAAAGTTAAAAAAAAGCCAAACTTGCTTTTATACACATACAGAACACACTTTGCAGATTACCAGTAGCACAAACAGTCTTGAAAAAGCTTCTAAAAGTCCCATAAATGGAAACTGAAGATTAAAAGTGCCTAAGAAAGAATTTCATAAAGTAGACCCAAATTAGTCCAAGTCTAATAAGGATCTCTAGAGGAGAGTTTCTTGACTGGGTGCTAAAGTTTCTTTCATAAAGCGAATGGCAGCCACGCACCATTTAAAGGATTTATCCGTAAAAATACGTTGCCAGAGCCAGCCTATATGGACCTTCAAAAGATGCAAAAACTGTGCTTGGCGTATCCTGGACAATGCAGGGCAGTTTGCCAAGAGGTGCTGAAGAGTTTCTGTAGCGTTCTACATTTTACAGAATCAACAGAATCTTAAACTTTTAACTATTCCTCCATGGGCACCCAATAATTTGTTTGTGGGGAGCAAGTTCAAACAGAAACGTAGACACTGGCTACGCCAGTATGGCCCCAGACATTTACTCAGGTAATATGGTAGAGTTATAGAGTCTAGTGTCTAGCAGCGAACTTGGAAGCTAGCCACACTTTAGCAGGCTCCAAATCGACCACTCTTCCGCCATGCAAATCTTTCGTAGGAAGCTAAGATGTTTCTGTTTGACCATCGCTTCCAACGACACCAGACCAGTACGTACCTTAGGACTCTATCTGGCAATCCCACAACGTTTCTCCAGAAGACTCCCTCAAACTTACTCCATTTTCCTATAAGCTCAAAGAATGAGACCTCAGCACCATATGTCATCACTGGGAACACCTTTTTACAATAAAACTCTCGTACGGGAATTATTGAAAATATCAACATTTCTTGTTTACACAGCTTCCCTTGGTGGTCAAGGCCTTAATCTTTCATTTTTTGTTTCCACGGGCCGTCGCGCACTATTTTCCTTTGGGAAAATTGGGAAGCCCAAGTGGGAAGCCCAAGTACACAAAACTGTCCACTTTCCCTAGAGGAGTTCCCCCTATGGACCACTTGAAATGTCCTCCTACCTTTCCCGGGTCCCTTATGGGGAAATAAGATTTTTGATTTTGGAAAATTTATTATTAACATGTTCTTTTTAATAAAAGTCTCCAACGCAGTGAACTGTCGCTGTAAGCCTACTGGAGTGTTGTCAATTAGGATCAGTGTCAGTTTACAATAAGTAATTTATCCTTTTGTCGTTCAGTTTGAGGGGGGAAAAATTGATATCAGTAAAGGCATCATCCAGGTCAGAGAGGAAAAGGTGGAATAGAATTGGGGCCAGTAGACAACCTTGTTTCAATCCTCTTGCCAAATTGATTGGGGCAGTTAGATTACCTTCTCTGTCCATACGGACGCACACACTGGTGTTCGTCTGTAGTGCAATCAGGATCGCCAGCAGGGCAGGAGGACATCCCCATTTATCCAATTTGGCCCATAGCAAGATCCTCGGGATGGTATCAAAAGCCATGGAGAAATCTATGAAAGCTGTGTATAATGGCCTATTGCTTTTCTTTGCCCCCTGCTTTAACAGTTCTAGCAAAAATCCGTTAATCTCAGTCCCCACTCCCTGGTGGAAACCTGGAGGGAAGATATCCATTCTTCCCTTATCCTTAGCCCATTTTCTTAGATCCCGTAATACCAAGCCTTTAAAGATTGTGGTGGGACAGTCTAAAAGGGAGATTGTTGGGATGACAAACCTTTGAATGGTTGTAGGCGCTGACTGGATTTGATTATCTAAATTCTGGCAGTTTTGCCAGAATTTGGATAATTGAATCCAGTCACCGCCTACAACCATTCAAAGGTTTGTCATCCCAACAAGCATCCAAGTACTTGGGAACCTCGGAGTTGGTCCCCAGACGAACCATGATGCAGGCTGCAGGCTAATCCAAAACCACTTATAGGAGGTGCGCAGGGGACAGTGAGTCCCGACCCCAATAATTCTAACCGTTTGAAACCTAAAAGGGAGATTGGTGTATAATTTGATGGGTTAAGATGGGACCCCTTTTTAAATATAGGTGATCATTTTTTTCCACGACAGTGGTACCACTTTTACCCTCAGTATGGTTATAAACATTCTGTCTAGAAACATCTACCCAAGTGTCTGGACTATTTTTCAAGACTCACATGGCCAAACCGTCAGGCCATAGATTTTTTACTACTAATAATCAGGTGCCACAGATCGTCCAGGTCCCAGTCTAACTCCCAGTCTACCTTTTTTTATCATGTCCCTATTCCACGCTTGCTCAAGCTCACACGTAAGTATATAAATCTCACTGAAGTGGGCCTTCCATTCTGCTTCTGAAATTGGGTTTAGTTGAGCCCCCGTTTGGAGTTTGTCACCATCTTTTATTAAGTTCCAAAAGTCATGCGAGTTGTTACTCGTCATGACCTCCACCATTTTACGAGCATCCCTCGGGGTCAATTGATGGCGATAATGTCCAAACCAACCCCTGTAGGTTGCCTTTAGGTGCAGCCTACTAACCATATCTTCTTTGGCGCACTTCTTGATCGATTTCCGTAATTCATTCTTTTTACGTAAAATGGCTCGATCGAACTTATGTGTAAGGATCACTTTACCTGTTTATTTTGTTGGCAGGCGCTTATAAATCTGCTCACAATAGCTTGTACGCCCTTACTGACCACCCATTCCCTGAAGAAGCAATCAAGCTCCCCCGAGGCCAGGATTCGATTAAAGGCCATCTTTTTTAACTCATTCCATGATATTTTATTTCCCCCTGCAATCACCTCAAGTTAAAAAAAGTTGCATCCCTGGTTCTGCTTCAATGAGGGCACTGACCATTCAATACTTAGCGGGAGGTGGTTGCTCGCCTTGGATACTACCATAGTTAGGGTAGATGTCTTCCGAGACATACACGTAGTCTAGGATGTTACTTTACGGGCCACTCAGCCTGGGACTTCATCCCCTATATGTTACCATTTAGTATTATTAGTCCCCATTCCTCCATGAGGTTCCCCCAGGCCCTGCCCCTGCTTGACTTATCAGGTCCAGAGGTACTTTTAGCTTGAGAAGGAAGATATTTAGGAAGAGAGAGTTGAAGGTATTGAGGCCCCAGAAGGCCTGGTAGACAATGCAGAGGTTATGAACTTAATCCTGCAGCCACTTGGAAGCCAGTGCAGAGATATCGGTCCTGGAGAGATATCCCTGGGCTTGAGGCCAAGAACAAGTCTCGCAGTCCTGTACTGGATGAGTTGCAGAGGGCGGAGCGTAGAAGCAGGCAGATTTAGAAAGAGGCTGTTGCAGTAGTCCACCCTAGCGTGAACCAGAGCTCTCGAGACAGTGAGCTTCTGGGGGAAGGAGAGGAACGGAACAATACCTCTGAGGAGATGCAGCTGGTAGTGTTACTTCTTAGAGACACCAGAGATGTGAGGAGAGAAGGAGAGTGTGGAGTCGAAGATGACCCCAAGGTTTTTAGCTTCACAGATGGGAGCAGGAAGAAGGCAAAGAGAGGTCAGCAGTAAGGCTAAAGATGAAGAGTCACGATTGAGGATGCAATCTGCCACGCTTTTATCTGTGGCCATGCCTTGGCTTATTCTTCCCTAGCCCTGACAGACTTACAGGGATGTTCCTGGAATGTAGGCAACAGTAGTCCAGCGCTACTGAGTTTTCAGAGTCATGTGACTCAGTCTGCCCCAGCATTTCAGTGGGTTTCCTGACACGTGACAGGCTTTACTGCCATTTGGTACTCACATTACAACTATACTATTTCAAACTTGAATAGACTTCGGTTTTGTAAATCATACATAAATAATATTGTTATTGAAAGCCACTCACCTATACACAAGTAAAGCAAACAGTGAATAGGTCAAATCCCAGTCACTGAGGAGTTTAAAGCTAAGTGCCGGAGAAAGAATGCAGGTGCTCCAGGAGGAGACCGAGCGGCTGCACACTTTTATTCAACATGGTGAAATCTGTTTGCTCTTTGGATCACCCGGCCCTTTTATTCTTTGCATGGTGCTACTGGAGATGGTATACTTAAAAAGGCTTCCGGGACATGAAGATCAGGAGAAGGGCAGGGTGCTGCAGTTGGTTGAGGGCGTGTGAGGCAATTCCTTCAACTGGTTTACTGCGCTGTTATCAGGTAACATTGGGTTGCCTTGCCCACCCCCTATTTATCTATGACTTCATCATAAGAGAAATCCAGCATAGTAGGGGTTGTGTACATAGCCCTGCATTTTCTGGTAGAGCCAACCCCTTGTATTTCGACCTACAATGTTTACACTAAAACAATATTACATCAATACAACAAATGTAAGGATCAGAATGCTGGGGCAATTCCACAGGTCTTTTCCGAAACACCTCCTGAGGTTTCATCTGAACTCCCCCTGCCCGCCCCCCAGGACAGCAGAAGTAATCAGAGCAGTCTAAGCAGCATGCTTTGTCAAATTAGCGGGATCCGTTTTTTTTTAGAAAGGATTGTAGTATTGATAAGATTACGATTCACTTCCATAGAATGTCCCCATGCTTTGCCAAAGTGATGGCTCTTGTGCTCCAGTGGTGTGGCCAAGGGCCCATTTCTCTTCTAGGAAAACGTCGGATGCAACTTTATCATATACTTATTTTCTCTGTACATGCCTGATCTTGGAGAATGAAGTCAAAATGTTACAATTTTAAGACTCAGTGGATGTAGTTTCCGATGGGCCATGATGATTTGAGCCAGGCAGTATCAATAGTAATCTGCCTTCTTAAACTACAATCTCTCCTAAATTGTAGGCAAATCATGATTTAAGTAATTTGTTTAAAGGGCCCTCTCTCTTCTAATCCGCAACACAGGTTGTCATTTGACTGCAAAGTTTGCTCAACCTGGTCCCTCTTCTCTTGGCATGCTTAATTTGGTGCTTCTGTCCTTTGTCAGACTCTATGACAACATTAGGGATTAGATGAAGACTCATTCTGTGATTCACTCCGATATGAGAAATATCAAAATTCATATACATGTTTCTGTGTCAGAACACTCAGAGGAGTTGTCCTTTCATGCAAAGCCCCAGTTGTCATCTGCCAGTCACTGTTTTATTGGGGTGGGGGAGTATCAAACAGTGTGAATTCTACATCTAATACCACTGCATCGATGGTTTTAAATAATATATGGCCGTACTTACATCCTCACAACCATTGCAAATAGGCTCTTATTTATTAGCCCCCATCTATTGGAGGGTGTGAATTTAATCGACAGGTCACCTTTGTGACTTAGAAAACATAAGCATCTCTATTATAGGCGTCTAATAGAGTCAGGAGGGTATTGCTGGGGAGAAATGCACTGTCCATAGACAGAAGAGGAATCGCAAATGGAAGTTTAGGAAAATAAAGAAAATGTTGAGGCCCAAGGACAAAAAGAAATGCTAATTTGGAATTCTTAGAACATTATCCCCATCAAAGTACCAGGAGTCTCGGTAAGATCTTATTACCTCAGTGGCGAGACATGTGACAAAAAAAGAGAAACAATGTTCTCAAAGCATGATATCAGGATTTATTTTTTAAATCCTCTTCTCTTTTCAAGAAAAGGGAAATGACCATCGACCAATTACAGTACAAATGCTCCCAGGCAAGCAAATAAGGGGTGCTCCTCCCTTTTGGCACCTATCAGTGAAAATTGCCTTGGACGAGATGAGAGGCTGTTAGATCATATTGTCTCAAATGATTACCAATGGCATCATTAAGTCACAGGTCTCCAGAATTAAATTCAATGAATGTCTTCTTCCCAGATCATTACTTTGGTTCATAAGTTAAGGAATGATTGGTTATCTGATAGACAGGTGGGGGTGCATCAACGGATATCTAATAACATTTTTAGTTCAAAGCTTATTTGTTTTGAAGAACCTCTTGATAATTTTGAGGATCTTTGTTATTTGATTTTGGATCTATGCTTACAGAATCTAAGGCTTGGCCAGTCAATTGTAGTTGCATTCTGCACATTTTGGATGAAATACCAAAGCTAACATATATGATATGATGTAACTACATACACATTCTTCTAAAATCAGCATTATATATGCAGGATGATAGTACTTGAGCTGGAGTCATTTCTTATTTTGGGTTACAGTGTATGGTTTCCAGGAAGGTTTAAACCTGTAAGTTTCTAATATGTCCTACACGTTTGGCTATCCACATCCTATGTCTCAAGAGGCTCCTTTAGAGTGACAGAGAGAGATTATCAATAGCGAATTAAACATTCAGATAATAGCACATATAATCGTGGCATGTGTGACAGGGACCCAAGGCAATTAGAGGGAGAGAAGGGATCCAACAAATAACTCTTTTCCTGATACCCACAGGTAGCAAGTGGCCCCAGGGAAGGTATTCTCAAGGCCATGTGTGACACATGATCTTGTCATAGGATTTACCAAGTCCTGATACAGAGAGAAAAAATTGAGGGGAAGTCAGATGCAGAAGACTTCTCAGTGACTGCAGGCACTGAGCCCCTCGACCAAAGCATCCGGGAGGTGGAAGTAGAACTGGATTGACTTATTCTTGTCTCCCTACCAGAAGAATCAGAGGACGCTTGTGAATCAATCGAGTCAGACCATACCCAAACCCTAGCAGATCTTCATAACTTGTCACCCTGGCAGGGGAACCAAAGAGGGACTCTTTAGAATACATACATGAGGTCAGGGAAAGAACAAGCCAACTAAGACAGAACCAAGCTAGTGGGAGCAGACTGCAAAGCCTCCTGGGCGTTTCCACATCCAAGCAGTGGAGAGATCCCACAGACCAATCAACGACGAGTTGGAATCCCCAGTCAATCCACCAGAAGAGGACCCCAGTCCCAGGGAAATAGAATCCACCCCAACACCCATGGTAGACCTGCAAAGAGCTCTGGTAGAAGGGCAACAGGATTTCAACCTGCAACATCAAGAGACTGCTGCTGCCCTGAGGGAATCCATCACGGAGAGATGGGTACAACTATCTGTAGTCCCTATAATTCTATAGAAATTGATTAATGTTGAAGACTCAGCCGCCTTCTTCACGGATGGCGAACGAGTAGCCGAGACTGTAGGCTTGCATCGAGATCGCTGGACCCGGTATATCTCCTCTCTCCTAACAGGAAAAGCTTAGCAAACCTTTCAAACATTAAACTCTGACAGGACCACCACTTCCTAAGATCTGAGTGGGGTATTCTGGAGAGGCTGGGAAAGGGTTGAGAGCACTATAAGATCCAACTGCGAAATCTATGGTTATGAAAAGGGTAAACTTTCCACAAGATGTCGTATATAGCTAAGCAATTATTAAATAAATGGCTGGACTAAAAACATATGAGGAGGCCAAACAAGAAGCTGATCTTAGGACAGTTTGTGGATTACTTACCTCCATATCTGCAAAAAATTGTTTACCAGCTACACAAACTATCGTTAAAAGAACCCATCCAGATGGAGAATGCACACTAAAGAACTATGTACTCCTGGGGACCAGCCATAAGACCTTAGATGACAGATCAGGTGAAATCAGGAGCTTGGCGAGAGAAGACAGTTCAATCCTAAGGAAATCCAGTAGGACCATTCAATCCTAAGGAAATCCAGTCCTGTCCGACATGTCCCTGGAATAAAGAATGTTAGTCGGTATCAGGTAATATTATCCCCACCAAAAATATCGCCGTACATATGGTCGTCGGGAACAGCCATAGACGATATTTTTGGTGGGGATAATTTATGGGGTAAATGGATGGGAGGGTTGCAGAGGTGTCCCTTGCTCCCTTTTAAAATTTATGGGGGTTGCAGGGGTGTCCCCCGCAGGTTCCATGGGGTAATATCGCCACAAAAATATGGCGACATTTTTGTGGCGATATTATCACATGGAACTGGTTAGTCCATGTAGGGAGTTAATGAGATTTTATGCATGTGAAAAACCTGGGCATGTCACCACATTCTGCCCAGAAGGACTCATGGAAGAGCTCCTGAATGTAGGGCTACCTGAGAAACCTCAGAATGAAATCACATCAGAGCACGAGATACTATCAACAAATCTATGATATCGCCCCTGTGTGTTCCGGGATGAGGAAGACATGCCTGAGTCACAAGCCTAGACAGTCTATACCACAGGTGAGACAGACTGGAAGTTCCATCCTCCTGTGATGGTCATGGGGAGACTGGCCAGAGCCATGTTGGATGCCTGAAGCAGAAGCACTGCTATCCTTTCTGACATAATATCCCTGGAAGAACTGAATCTAGCGATCTAGTCACAGATAATCTGTGTACATGGGGATGCTGACCTGTATTCACAAGCAATGGTGGCAATTAGGGGCTAGAGTAAAGGCTCTAACTTATAAAACTGAATTTAACACCCAAAATGTAAAAAGAAAAAGGAGAGAATAATAAAATTCCATACCAGTAGAAGTAATCAACTACTTCAAAACTGCATCCCGTTGAGTAAAATGTCATTTTTTCCCCCTTAATCTGCACGGTTCTAAGCAGCGAGGCGTAGCTAACCCCAACCCGTTTATTTATTTATATATACTTTATCCCCACCCATTTGGGAACTGTTTTTTCACTGATGTTTCTAACACCAATCGGACACATGCGTCTAAACTGCAATAGAGGGTTATTTGCTGCTTCTATAGCCCATAATGTTTTAGCTACACATTGTTCAGTTCCTGCACCAATCCTTAGCTGTGTCAGCAGTTACGTCAGACGCATCATTTCTACAATGTTTTAGGGACCAACATGAAACATATTTTATGTAGCAAATTATCAGCGTAGGATATTTCCAAACATTTGTAAGCATCCTGCTGGGGATCATTCATTTTATGGCCGTAGCACTGTAGAGAAGGTGCCAAGTACCCCCACCTCAAGCATCGCGCCCATGCTGCCTATATGCTGGGAACCAGAATGTGAAATACGTGCAGTGCCACTGAAGATACCAATACCAAGAAGAATCCTAGAAGCAAGGTTGCCATTGAGAAAGACATACCTGCATACACGACAATATGACGGCCTTTTGAATGAAATACCAGGAGTGTGAAAAGTGAGCAAAAGAGCAGATTGGTGACGTCACAGTAAGCAAGAATGTTTCACCCAGAAGAGATGCAGACACAAGAGAACATAGATATTCTATAGGTGTCAAGAAAGTATCAAAGACTAGTAACATTTTGAAATCGAGATGAAGAAGGTTAATGTTACAAAAACGATGAAGATATCAAGTCATTTTACACGTTTACAGATGCAAATAAACGCAAGTAGAAAAAGTATTCTTAAGGCTAGCTATGTGGTGACTAGATTGTGGCATGCTCCAACATATATATATATATATATATATATTCAGTAAAAATACTTTGCTAAAGGGACGTTATGGTTAAGTTGCGCTACTAAAAACCTGTTGTTTAAGGGACGTTATGGTGCCAAGTAAAACCGAAAAACCCCTGAAATTCGCCAGTTATGGTAAGCTAAGCAACCATAACTCGCACCACCACTCTGCACTGCTAAGACTAACACCCAGGACATCAAAGATGACATTACACATTACAAATGTCATTGATGACATCACTGATGACATCACATGTCTGGCTCACTCTTTTTTCCTTTACTGATATATCTAGGCCAGTAACAGTCAGGAACTAAAAACAAACTGTCCTAAGGACATGCGCAGTGTCCGGGATGTCCGTAGTCAAACAAAATGGAGATGTCCTAAGGACACTATACCTGGCCGTACAGTCTGCAGGACATCTAAGCACATGCGCACCACACCCGTAAGTCCTGCGAACATCGCGCCTGTCCGTAAATGTCCGTCTCAATTGTGTCGCACTTTTAATTAGCTTCAGGACCCGAACACTGTCCGTAGAACACCCGCACGCATTCGCATGACCGTTCCTGTGCATTGGGTGTCCAGCAGACACCCGTTCCCTTCACGGACGTATTCCCGACGCCATCATGTGACTACCCCCACGCTGAGGGTATGTCCTAATTTGCGGACTCTGTCCAGTTCCCCAACATTTTAAAAGAATTTATTCAGACA
This sequence comes from Ambystoma mexicanum, assembly GCF_040938575.1. Classification (NCBI taxonomy): domain Eukaryota; kingdom Metazoa; phylum Chordata; class Amphibia; order Caudata; family Ambystomatidae; genus Ambystoma; species Ambystoma mexicanum. The sequence goes on along the minus strand of NC_090933.1, from coordinate 419,013,757 downwards.
TTCCAAATTATTTTACAGTAAAAATTCTCCATTTCACATGTCCCAAACAATGGCCCTGGCTTTCCACAAACTTTTTGTAACTTTTTGAACATATTGGGTGTTCGATATGTTCGCGAGGCGCACCGCTCCAGCCCTATAAAAGGCCACACCCCAGAGCTGATCTTCATTGTACTTCTGGCTATTGCAGATTGGCTTTTGCTGCCTTTGCTGCTCTTGCTGAGATTATCTCATCAACCCTAATGGCATCCATGGCTGCTGTTGTTACATCTGCCTCAGCACCACCCCAAACCCTCTCCCACCACCACCTCCCCAAGGGCCTGCAGAGGGGAACACGCGTGAGGATGTAGAGAATGAGGATGAAGAGGATGAAGAGAATGAGGTCGAGGAACTCCCTACTACCAGCACTCGCCGGGAGTCTTGGGTGTGCTGGTTGTTTACCTTTTAAGGTAACGTACCAAAAGCACATGCGAACAAGGTCACCTGTAACAAGTGCAAATTGGTGCTGAGTCGTGGGAGACGTGGTTCGTACAGCTTTGGTACGACATCCATGAAGTGACTCCTAACTTCGTTCCACAGTGCGGACATTCGCAAGATTGTACGTTGTGATAAACGTAGTGGTTGAGTTCCTCTACAGCATCCTCTGTTTCCGCTCCTCTCACCACAAGAGACACTCCTGTGAGAGAGCGTATCCCTCCAGCTGCTTCACAGGCCATTTGCGATGCTGTTGACCCTTACCTTTTGAGGATTACAATATTGTGTATGTACTGTGGCGCAGTACTCTGCAGGGGGGAGAGTCTTCGAAGTGCTTTCGAGACTACAGTCACAGACCACCAGAAGACCTGCTACCTACCTAAGTAAGGCCCACCCTACATCTTGTTTGTTTGTTTGTTTATTTATTTGTTATGCGCACCGGACCCTGAGGTAGCAGGGCGCAAGAGACAAGGAGGTTTACAGCTTGGTTACAGAAGTTACAAGTTACAGAGCACGCAGGTTACAGAGTAGGCAGTTTTTGTCTCTACAGGTGAGACAAGTACAAGTGCAGATATAGCGCCACCAAACAATCAAATCAATGGCGAGCAAGATAGCAAGTCAGGTAGAGTGCAAGTGGAGGTGCGAGAGGTAGAGTGCCATTTATGTTGCATTCTCGGTGAGCCATTTTATAGTATTCTTTCTGAAGTTGTTGAACATTTGGTCGGATCTAAGTGCGGGTGGTAGGGCGTTCCATAACTGAGCTGCCTTGACTGGGAAGCTGGAGCCTCCAATAGTGGTAAATTTAAATCTGGGCACTAGGAGGCAGTTAGGGCTGACTGTCCTTGTAGGTCTGGAGGGATTCTTCCTATTGAAGCGTTCTGAAAGGTAGCTGGGGGCTTTGTTGTTTAAGCATTTATGGATGATGGAGGCAGATTTAAGGTTGATTTTTTCTTGAGTAGAGAGCCATTTGTGTTTACGTCTTATTTCTGATATATGTGCTCTTCTCGGGATGCTTATGGCTGCTCTAAGTGCATTATTTTGGAGCACTTGAATTCTATTGATGATTTGTTTGGTTGTCCCTATGTAAAGGGCGTTACAGTAATCTAGTTTTGATAAGATGAGGGCTCTGGCTAGGATAAGACAACTGTCATCTGATCAGAAATGTTTCCCAGCACGTATTAATTTACATGTATAGGCCGTGGATGAGGCCAGTGAGTTCACCTGTTTGGTTAAGGATAGTGTTGCATCAAGGTAGAAACCTAAGGTTTTTACTTCTCTGGCGACCTTGATAGTGTTGCCATCGATGATGAAGGCTGAGTAGTTTTGGTTGAGTTTGGAGATGCGGGCTGCCGTGCCCAGGATGATAAGCTCTGTTTTGTCATCGTTCAAGCATAGGCCATGGTTGGCCATCCATGCTTGAACGATGCTATAGACTCTGTTCACCAGAGCCAGGTCTTCAACATAATCCCCAGTAAGTGGTAAGAGAATCTGGGTATCGTCTGCGTAGTTGGTATAGGTGACACCCAGATTATCGAGATCGTCGAAGAGTGGCTTGGTGAAGATATTATAGAGTGTTGGCGAGACACAGGATCCCTGTGGCACTCCGCAGGTGATGGAAATCGGGTCTGCTGCCGCTGCGGGGGAGAACACCCTCATGGTCCTGTCACTAAGGAATGACTGTATCCAGACTATAGCCTCCCATGAGAAGTGGGCCGCCGAGTCCAAGTGATTGCATAGGACTCTGTGGTCCACCAAATCAAAGGCGGCTGAGAGGTCCAGAAGGAGAAGGAGAGCTAGTTTGCCCTTGTCTCTGAGTGAGTCTATTTGGGCCTTTAGGTCAATCAGGGCTGTTTCTGTGCCGTGTTGCGGACGGAAACCGGATTGGCGTGTTCCAAGGAGATGGTTTATCTCAAGGAAGTTCTGGATTTGGGTGTACGCTACCTTGTCTAAAATTTTTAGTAAGAAAGGCACTGTGGTGATGGGTCTGTAATTTGTGGGGATGTTGGGGTCCAAGGTTTGTTTTTTCAGGAGGGGGAGTACCCACGATTCTTTTAGGTTGCGGGGGATGGTGCCCGTAGTGAAGGAGGCATTAATAAGTTTTGTGATGAAGGGGGCTAGATCTCTAGCCGTGTCTTTTATCAGTTGTGCGGGGCATTGGTCTCCTTTGCAATTAGACGGTTTAAGAGTCAGAATGGTCTTTTCTACCTCAAATACTCAGACCTTGGAGAAGCGGAATTGGGTAGGTTTTTTAGGTTTGGGTGTGGTTTCTCTCTCCACCTGCCCTTTCCTATCCCTGTGGTTGGTGTCCCTTCCTTTCCCCTCCTCTCCTAGTGTGTCGTGTGTAAAAAACAAAAAAATATATAAAACAACAAAAATCCAAAAAAAGGCTCTTTTCAGAGCCGCCTTTCACAGTTTAAAAATAGAAGTGTCAAATAAACAGTGCAGGGCCCTGTGCATTTTTTGAAAGTCCGCAGAGGGTCCTAGGACATATAAAACTTTAGGGTGCTGCCCTAGCAAAATCAATGCACTTTTCTCTGGGAAGAAGTGGTGGCTCTGAAAAGAACCTTTTGTGGTGTTTTTGTGTGTTTGAAAAACTTGAAATCGTCAACATCTACTGCAAAATAGGTCACTCTAATTCCAAAAAAGGTTGCAATGCATTTTGTACATTTCTCAGAAATAATTGCCAGCATAAGTAGGATGGACTCCATCTCTGCGAAAAATGTATGTGCTACAAAACATAATATTCTCATTGTTAAAAGAGGACATGCCAAAATTTCTTAGAAAGGCACAAACAGCCTTATTGACATTGCGCCTCGCTTTCCCCATTTGTGGCCCAAAGAAAGAAGAACGCAGCCACATTTGTCTTTGCGCAATACGAGAAAAAATTACTTGGGAATTTGGAAACATGTCCATGACCTTCTTAAATCCTTCTTTCACTGCAAATTGCAAAGAAATTCCAGACACATGTCCTAAACTGTTCCCTCCACAATGAATTATGCTTATGTCCGGATGATGCTCTGTCTCTAACGTAGCACAGAGAGGTACCAATTCCAGCCACATCATTGCACGCACCCCATGCCAGTGCACTGCCACATGAGGGAATCCAAGTTCTCCAGCATGGGGTCTGGCATGGATTCACATGCTCATGAATATTCCCCGTCGTCAGGCTGGGAATCCTCGGTAAAGAAAAAAATCAGTATCAGTTTCGTTTCTGATCTGTCTTTCTTAGTAGTAACCAATCACTGAAGTCTGGGTCATACTGCCCCCAGCCAGTGACTGCCCTCTCCCTAAGCCCCGCCTCTGGCAGCCATCCTCAGATTTCTACCGCACGCTCAAGTGTTGGGAGTCCTCGTGCTTTAGCTCTCGAGTTTTTACTGCGTGTTTGCACTTTTTCAGGAGATTTTCTAATTTTTTCGGTTTAATCGAGCCTCAAGCTCCACCGTTTCTACTTCCGATACCAGGGACCCGTTTCGGAATTCTTCTACGCCCCTCATGGGTGAAGTTTTCGTCGAGTTTACGCTTCTTGGAGGATTCTGGAAGATCTGCGGCCTACCTCAACGGACATGGCCCAGGACAAGGGAAGCTCGACGCCCGGATCCAAGCTGTTCAGGTGCTGCCCTGGATGCGGATTACAAAACGTTTTCAAGGAGGACCAGCATTCACAATGTCTCTACTGCCTTCATGAGGACAAGACGCACGTGGAGAAGGACTGTGCGTTCTAAAAGAACCTTTCGGAAGGGACCAAACAAGATCGTCATTCCCGCCTCGCTGACTGGCTGGAGAAGGGCACAGCAGGTGAGATGGCGAAGAAAACGTCTGAGCGGGCTTCTAAGTCCTGTGAGGGCGCCCCGGCGACGGGGGCCCAACAGAAGGCCAAGCACCGCGAGTCCGCAGGCACCGGGAGCGCCAAAAGGTCGGGCTCTTTGGCTGCCAGGCAGGGCGCGACTTCCCCGGCACGTTCAACCATGAGCCAGCGCTCTGGTTTGGGGAAGAGGAAGTCCGAGAACCCGGGTAAGCTGCTGGAGCGGCCCCGGTCGATCTCGAAGGGGGAGCGAGGCGCTGACCCTCCCCCCAAGGCGAAGGCCCAGGACGCACCTAAGGTGCTGAGGGCTTTGATCCAGCTGGCAAAAGCCTCTATCGAAGTGGTTGCTGCGACCCTGGCGAAGCCGGCTGAGACTATGCCAGTGGAAACGGCCTCTGGGCCCAGAGTATCCCAGCCACAGCGGAGGGAATCCTCTTTCCAGCCCATCGTTAAGACCCCCGTGAAGTCCCCGGCGGAAAAAGAGGGGAGGGGGCTGGTGGCCATTACAGACTCGGAATCAGCCTCTGAGGAGGAGCTGGTGGAAACCGTGAAGGGCCTCAACGAGAGGTACATAGGCCTCAACGAGATGTTCGAGAAGGTTCGATCCCAGGGGACGGATCGAAGATAGCGACGATGGCGACGAAGAGGGCCCAGTGGAGCGGTCATCCCTTCCGTCGCAGCCATTACCCGAGCCCCAGGATAGCTCGGCAGCCATTTTGTTGGCGATCTAATCCTTGTGTACCGAGATAAGGACGAGATTACCACGGACCCCGACGGAGGATCCAGAACCAGGCCCGTCGGGAAACCCTCCGAACAAGCGGAGGAGAGTCCACCCCTCTCCGCCCTTCATGCCCGCGAGGCCTGTGGACCCCTCATCCCCCTTGCTGGACCCTAGAGAGGATACAGCGACGGATACAGCGATGGGGATGGACGACGACGGCGGTGATGACACAGCAGACATCCCGTCATCACCCCCCCAGGCTTTTCCAGCCGACGAAATTGGCTCCTTTCACGCCATGATAACCAGGGCATCCGAGCTCTTCCAGCTCTGCCCTGAAGAACAAAAAAAAGAGGGGTTTCTTTACCAACGACGAGAGGCCAAGAGGAAGATGGTCCTCGCGGTGCTTTTGCTCGACGACATCTGGGATGAGGGGCTTGCTGTCCTCAAGAACCCTTCCACGACACCCGCCAAGAGGGACAGGTACGAGAAGAAGTACTGAGTCCCCGATGCCGCCCCCTTGTGCCTCAGGGCCCAGCCCACGCCGGACTCTCTCGTCTCGGCAGCGGCTAAAAATAAAGCAGCGGGTGCGGTGGCTTCAACTTCCACTTCCCCGCCGGACAGCAAGGGCAAGAAGTTGGACTCCATGGGACGACGAGTCTCTCGTCGGCGGCGACGACGATGAAGGCGGCCAATGCCTTAGCAATCGTGGCCCACTACTACAGGGAGCTCTGGTTCAAGATAGCTCCCCTGCTAGACTTCCTACCTGACGACAAGAGGGCGGAGGCCCTATAAATTCTGCAGGAAGGCGAGGTGGCGTCGGATCATGCCATAACGGTGGCAACAGACATTGCCGATACCGGATTTCGCCAATTGGGCAACGGAGTTTGCCTCCGACGACGAGGATGGCTCAAGACAACAGACTTTCGCCAGGACGTCCAGACCAGAGTGTTGGATATGCCGTTCGACGGCAACAACCTTTTTGGTAAGGCGGTGGACGAGTCTCTCCAGGCCATCAAGACCGACAAGGAGACGGCCCGGGCCCTAGGGGTACTTCAACAACGACGGCCCTTTCGGAGCTCTGGAGGCATACAGGGTGCCTCCAAAGGATCCAGCGGTGGCTCTTCCGCTTACCGCCAGGCGGCCCGCTCATCTTCTCAGGAGGCCTACAGAGGTCACGGCAAGCAAGGGGGATCCCGCCGTCATCGCCAAGGAGGCCAAGGCGGCAAGGCCGCCTCCAAGCAAGACTGACCCGGCCTTGTCGTCGGGCCCCCACCGAAGCACCCCAGTGGGAGGCCGGCTGACGAAGTTCGGCAGCGTGTGGGAGTCCATCTCCACCGACCGTTGGGTGCTGGACACCCTGGCCAACGGGCACTCACTGGAATTCCAAAAGAAGTGCCCTTGCATTCCTCCCATGGTCAGGAAGGAGAATCACGTCCCTCAACTGCTGTTGGAGGTAAGGGCGATGCTCAAGAAAGGTGCCATCAAGCTCGTCCCCAGGAGGCTCGGGGCTCCGGAGTGTACTCAAGGTACTTCCTCGTCAGAAAGAAGACAGGCGGTTGGCGCCCCATCCTGGACCTGCGTCGGTTAAACAAATACATCAATGCGCAGAAATTCAGGATGGTCACCCTCCAGCAGGTGCTGGGACAGCTGGAGGAGGGCGACTTCCTATTGTCGCTGGGCCTGGAGCATGCTTCTTCCACATTCCCATTCTAAAAGGGCACAGGAAGTTTCTCAGGTTTGTGGTTCAGGGACGCCACTACCAATTCAGAGCCCTACCCTTTGGATTAAAGTCGGCACCCAGGGTATTCACCAAGTGCCTGGCACCAGTGGCGGCGCGGCTGCGCCTGCAGGGGATCCACATCTACCCCTACCTGGACGACTGGCTAATCCGGGCAAGGACAAGAGAACTCACTGTCGAATACACAGCGAGGACCGTCCGGCTGCTCACGGAACTGGGGTTCGCCATCAACTACCCCAAATCCCACCTGGTTCCATCGCAAGTAGCACTGTTTCTGGGAGCGAAGCTCGATACAGTGGGGCAATTGGCCTCCCCGTCAGAGGAGAGGACGAAGACCATCCTGGGCAAGGTGCGGCGCCTGCTAGCCACGGACATGGCCAGGGTGAGGTCCATCAAGTCCCTCCTCGGGATGATGTCCTCATGCATTTGTCTGGTACCCCTTTGCAGGCTTCGGATGCGTCCGCTACAGGAGTTCCTCGACGCCCACTGGTTTCAGGCGACGGGCTGCTTCGAGGACAGGATCCCTCTCGATGAGGAGTTCCGTCGGGCGATCCTATGGTGGGGTACTTGTGCTCACCTCACTTCAGGCACAGACTTTCAAACCCCGGCATTTCAGGACACAGTGATGACGGACGCCTCTCTGGAGGGTTGGGGGGCCCACACCGGAGATCTCCACGCAAGAAGCCTTTGGCTCCCGGAGGAGAGGTCTCTCCACATCAACATTCTGGAGCTCCGAGCAGTGTTCTGGGTGCTCAAGTTGTTCCTTCCGTCCCTCAAGGACAAAGTGGTGAGGATCTTCACCGACAACACCACCACGATGTTCTACATATGGAAGCAGGGGGGCACCAGATCCCCAGCCCTATCCAAGGAGGCCCAGGATCTGTGGCACTGAGCCGTCACCCAGGGGATGTTTCTGGTCCCCTTCCACTTGGCAGGAATAAAAAACACCATCGCCGACTCACTCAGCAGGGAGCTGCGCTCGTGCCACGAGTGGGAACTACGCCAGTATCAAGTGGATCAGCTCTTCAAACGATGGCGCAAACCCCAGATTGACCTGTTCGCGACAGCGACAAACTCCAAGTGGCAGAGGTTCACCAGCAGGTTCCCGCAGCTGAGGAGCATGGGCGATGCTTTCTCGTTCCCCTGGGACGGCCTGTTTCTATACGCATTCCCTCCGTTGCTGTTGCTGCTCCGCCTCATCAACCAGCTCAAGAAGTCCAGGTACAGAATGATCCTCGTCGCACCGGCGTGGCCGAGGCAGATCTGGTTCCCGGACCTTCTTGACTTGTCAACGTCCCCACCAGTCAAGCTGCCGGCAGAATCGGATCTTGTCTCCAGAGAAGGAGGCGCCATTCTCCATCATGACCCACAGTCTCTGAACTTGCAGGCCTGGCTCCTGCAGCACTAGAGTTTAGAGGGTACGATATCCCGGCTGACTGCAGAGAGGTTCTTGCAAAAGCCAGGGCGTCCTCAACTCTTAAGTGTTATGGTCATAAGTGGAAGAGGTTCTCTGTCTGGTGCCGTGCACAGAAGATTAACCATCTGCGGATTACGGCCCCTCAAGTACTGCCGTACCTACTGTCGCTGGCCAAAGCTGGTCTGGCTCACGCCTCCATCAAAATACATCTGGCTGCCATCTCCCGATATACCAGGACTACGGGACGGGCGTCCTTGTGGTCTCATCGCCTGGTGAAGGAATTTATGAAGGGACTATTCCGATCGTTCCCGCCGGTGAAGGCTCCTGCCCCGGCGTGGGAGCTTAATGTGGTGCTGACCAGGCTCATGGGGGCCCCATTCGAGCCTATGCATTCGGCGCCTTTGAAGTTCCTGTCATGGAAGACAGCGTTCCTCGTCGCCATCACCTCTGCACGACGAGTTGGAGAGATCCAGGCCCTATCTTGCAAGCCCCCATACTTGACTTTTCATGACACAAGGGTGGTGCTGAGGACGCACCCCTCCTTCATGCCCAAGGTGCCGTCGGACTTCCACCTCAATGAGATCTTGGTGTTGCCAGTTTTCTTCCCGTCGCCTTCGATGCCGGCCGAGAGGACTTTGCACTCGCTGGATGTAGCTAGAGCGCTGAAGTTCTACGTGGACCGCACGAAGAGTTTTCGGAAGACGTCACAACTGTTTGTGAACTTTGGGCCTGTGAATCAAGGGAAGTCTCTCTCGAAGACTTCCATTTCCAGATAGCTCTCCGGCTGCATTGTGCACTGTCACCGGTTGGCAAACCGACCGCTGCCCGGCCGTCCGAGAGCACATTCGACCAGAGCGATCGCTGCTACCACGGTGTTCCTGTCTGGTGTGCCCTTGCTGGACATCTGCAGGGCTGCTACGTGGAGGTCGATGCACACCTTCACAAGATTCTACTGCATTGATCGGGAATCCAGGGAGGAGTCTAGGGTCGGCCAAGCAGTGCTGCGCAACCTGTTCGTCTGAGGTGAGCCTGGTGAGCAGGTAAGAATTGCTTAATGTTGAGTTTGGGATGTAATGCTTAATGTTGAGCCTTTGCCACCTCCCGTGGTTGTGCATGTGTATACTGCTATGTATTCTTTTATTCATGAGCATGTGAATCCATGCCAGACCCCATGCTGGAGAAGGAACAAGTTACTTACCTGTAACTGTTGTTCTCCAGCATGGGTCTGGCATGGATTCACACGCAAACTCTCCCACCTACATCTCTGCGGCTCTTCACTTGGTCATACTGCCACTTTGCGGGCTACCAAATCTGAGGATGGCTGCCAGAGGCGGGGCTTAGGGAGAGGGCAGTCATTGGCTGGGGCAGTATGACCCAGACTTCAGTGATTGGTTACTACTAAGAAAGACAGATCAGAAACAAAACTGATACTGATTCTTTCTTTACCGAGGATTCCCAGCCTGACGACGGGGAATATTCATGAGCATGTGAATCCATGCCAGACTCATGCTGGAGAACAATAGTTACAGGTAAGTAACTTTTTCCATCTGCAGCTACTCCACAACGTTCTGCATGCACCTCCAACCAATGTATCCATGAATCTCCCAAAATCCAGATAATCTGTTTTCAAAACTACACAGCCATAGCTATCTGTTCTTCTCTCAGGAAAAAGATGTTCTGACAAAATCCCTCCTTACACAACACACCCAATATACTTTACTGACCAATCCCTAGCTCTGCTCATTCTCATTTGCATGCCTCTCCACCCCAGAATCCCTGTATGTAATATGCGCTGTCCGCAGACTACCGCCATATCCGCGGACATATCGAAGATCTGAGCGTGGTGAATGTACATTTAAATAGTGTGCCCCATTTCCCCTTGAGGTGGGCTCTGAAAAGAGCAGTTGTTTTAGTTTTTTTTGCAGATGCCGGACAGACACCTGTTATTTTGTATTTTTTGGGGGTTTTTGTCTTCTTACTTTACAACTAAAATCTTCACATAACCTTCTCCAAGGCAACCCTTACATTTCAAAACAACATGGAATTTCCCAAAAAAGATAAAGAAATGCCATCTTCTTCAAAATAAACAGCATTACTCGAATCAATATTCTCACCATTACAGAAAAACATACCAGCTCTAAGCATGAAAGCACACATGCCTCGATTGATTGCACATCTATCAATGTTTTGCAGAGGACAAAAAACAGAATTATTGTCCCCTATTGCCCTAGGTAGTAATCCAGAAAAAAATGACTTTCGCATTTGGAAGGATGTTCATTACTGCTTGAACCAACTGTTCCAATCTGCCAACAAAGTAGGGGCACTCACGTAGCCCAAATGGAAAGCACCATAGTGCAAAGCTACCAGATGGGGACTGTTCATCCTACGCATATGTTCACAAACTTGTAGAATTCCCTCTACTTTGCAATCAGGCACAACGCTCCACACCACCTCCACTCCTTTAACATCGAAATTGTTTGCCACATGCCTGCATTGAGCATACTGCTGTAAACCATGGACAAACATATCTCCGCGCACCAACACACTGACTTTCTCCACCTCTGCCATCTTCACTACACACTCTCTCTTTCTACACAAATCCACAACGTCAACATCTGATTGGCTGATTCCTACAGTCCCCTTTCCATACTTTATTTGCTGGAAAACCCGGATGTGGCACGCTCTAACCGCGGACAGCCGCGGTGTCTGTGCGGCACGTAACTCTTAGCCAGCCCTTCTACCCTTTCCACATCACTCTTGGTGCCATTCCAACCATCCACAAATCACATCCAAGACCTATACATCTAACTCCATCATCAGAGTTCCGCACTTCAAATGTACTGTTGATCACTCTGAGTACAAGTCTCATATCATTGGAAAGCACCTATTACAAAAACTACTGTACAAGTCTCTAAGATTTCTATTTACAGCTCCATTCATATCCACATGCATGAATACAAACTACAGGTATGCGTATTGTATTCAGAGTACATGTACAACTCTTATGAATGCATATAAACAGAGTAATGCCGCTAAACCTGTATAGCCTATACATACATGCCAACCCTCCCGATTTAAGCGCGAGACTCTCGATTTTTCATTAAAAAATACACTATTTTTTACTGTATCCCGCATAACCTATATATACACGCAAACCCTCCCGATTTAAGTGTGAGACTCCCGATTTTTCATTGAAAAATCGCACTATTTTTATTTTCTCCCGCCTAAATTAATGCTAATCCCAATGTAATCCTATGGTAAAATAAATGTTCCCGATTGCTGTGGTGAAATATCCCTCTCAGGGGCTCCCGATTGTTGTCATGTCTACCTATAAAATGAATTTATTTCAATTTTTCCCATCTACCATAATCAACTGTCACTTCCAAACCTGTCTGCTATCTACAACACACCTTTAAAAAACCAATTGAATTTCATACACTTAAACTTCTACTCATTTGCAAAGCATGTTGAACTAACATATTGTAAATAAAATATAAACGCTGCACATAGTCAAAAAAGAATACTACCACAAAAACATACAAATCAACGTCTACATTAATATCACTGCTATAAACACACAAAATTACTAACTTCTTTCTTTTACAAATGCAGTGAAGATCACTCTCCTGAAAATCAGCAGCATCTGAACTACAAACAACATATCCAAAGAAACCCGCTCATTCCACAAAAAAAGAGTAAGTACAATACTACCTTAATATTCTTACTGTTCCTCAAAGACATTGTGTGGTTCATTCATGTAATTTGCGCGCCAAAAAAACAGCGATTTCTGAACCATTCTGCCCACAAATCCCCATTTATTAAACCGAGTTTAGCAGGAAGAATGGCACACAAATCCCCATTTTTTGGAACACAAATAACATACTCCACCCTTAGAATGTTAGTACTAGAAAACAAAGAACTGTTTAAAATGTATACCATTACGTTTACTATTAATGCTTCTCCTCACCACTAGCTCACTTTCTACTCTCTTCTGAACCGCAGTTTAGTAACACAAAAATGGAAGACTAGCCTTCCCAACTCATTGTAACTACCCAATGCACAATCACACACCTCCACATACATCTTTCCCATCATACCCAGACACTCATGCACACAGCACACATACATTGCAAAACAGCCCAACCCATAGCTTCTTTTTTTTTAAACAGACCCCAAAGAATGCCTACCAAAAAGCAAGTCCGCAGAAAGCAACGCAGAAATAGAGCAAATGAAAATAAGTGTCCAAAACAAGCATCCATCTCTACCAGAGTTTGTACAAAACGTTCAAAGAAAACAGCTAATACAGTCATTTAGCAAAACAAAACATGCTTCTAGTACAGAAACTTTGCCTCCTCTATCAAAATGTAAAACGAAACAAAAAATGCTTAACAAGAATTTGGTTACCACTACTGCTAAAACTGCTCCTATAAATCTTGATATACTAGCAAGTAACCATACCAAACAAAGTTTTTTAGCAAAAATGTTCCGCCACAGATTCCTTCAGAATCTTATAAAAACAGGAGACAAATCATGCACAACCCTTCAAACCTACCGTAGAAAATGTATCTTAGAAGCTTTACTAGACAGTGCAATCCTTCTCAAAAGAAAGTTATTCATTTTAGTGTTAAACAGAATGAAAGCACTAACAAAACAAGTACTAAATTACAAAAAAAACTTCTCAATAAACGGAATGTCAACAAAAATAACTTCTTAACCCTTTAAATGCCAGCGACGAGCCGGCTCGTCGGTAAAAACCGCTCCAGGTTGCCACCGACGAGCCGGCTCGTCGGTGGCACTTAAGGGGTTAATGAGGGGGGAAATGTTGGCGGGTTTGGCGGTGAATACCGCCCTTTTTAAAAAAAAGCCATTGGCACTGGGTGGGAACCTCAATGGCACTTAAGAGGTTAAATATCTGTGGAGGTGAATGGAGTCACACCACGAGCACAGAACCATATTTTAATGAAGAAGCATACAAACAAAACCAAACAAACACAATTGCCATCCATAGCAGTGGATGAGGTTATGCACAAATGTATAATACTATAATGAAACAAGAAATACTGCTTACAAAAATATCCCCAGAAAACTCAGAATTACCTCTCCATTTGACTGAACCAGAACGTCCAGTATACAAATGGCCATGCACGTCAATGTGTAACATTCCCAAAAAATCTTTCAAATCTTTATGCCAGTTCCTCAATCAGTATGTGAAAGGTAAAGACAAAATCAAAATGAAAGTGCTGCAAAATATGGATACCTGTCCAGTGCGCAAATACACAGGACTACAAGGACATTCATTAGCCTGCATTTCAGGACCTATTTGCAAAAGCACCTTCCATCATATCAAAATGATATCAACACATCATTCAACTATAAGAAATCTAGTCTATAAACTGTACTATGCTAAAAGTCCTGCTTTAGAACTAGCCAATTTAAATAACACTCTTCTACATGGTACACCCAAAGACCTACAAGAAGAAATCGACCGCATTCAGAAAAAATATTTTGGAAGTGAAAGCCACTTACAAATTGCAATAGCTTTACAACAGACTAGCAACAATTCTGCACATGGCAACCTTCTACTACACACATACAAAAAAGAAATACTAAAATTTAAAAGTACATCCGCTGAAGTACCAAACCATGTGTGTGTGTGTTACTGCAGAACTTTTTATAAAAGTAACACAAAAAACTATAGACGTAACATACAAAATAGAAGACAATGAAGATTCCAAATGGTTTGAATTAGCTGTCTGCCTTGTAGCAGAAAACAAATATGAAATAACTGACCCCTTAATACTTTGCAGTTACTGCACTACAAAACTTCACAACAACCAAACTCCTTCACGTGCTATCACAAATAACTTGGAATTATTCCCATTCCCAAAACCCCTGCAACAACTCAATTTATATGAGAGCATCATAATTCAAACAGTGCACCCATTTCAAGCAATAATACGCCTTCAACCAACAACAGCAAAATTACCTCCCTCTGAATTGGTGAAAGGCATTCATGGCAAAGTAGTTGATTTACCATTAGATCTGAAAGAAAATGTGCATCCTCTAGGAGTGCAACGTCCAATAGAGCATCTTTAATTGTCTTAGTAAATGGTGTACCAACAAAAGACAAAATAATTTGGCAACAACTCGTGGACTTATATAAAGTTAGACAAGCCTTGCAATATCTAAAAGACAATAATGAATATTACAAAGAAATAAATATTGAAGAAAACTTAAGGGAAACAACTGAAACTGGTCAATTTGAACTTCTAGATCCTGCTACAGTATCCAATATTTTAGACCATTATACAATTCATTAATTACACTCTAATGACAACATAGATGATGCACTAGAAACTTACCAAATGCGACAAACCAAAGGATCCCCAATAAGCATATGGGAAAAAAGTATAGAAGCATGTGCTTTTCCTTTACTCTTTCGTAATGGCAAAGGAGGAAAGTACGATGATAGACCCACTCAGATAACAGCATCAGAATACCGCTCATTACGAATGTATTCGCAAGATCCCAGATTTAGACAAAATGTGGAATACATATTCCACCTATTCTTTGAAAGTGAACTAGCAACTCTATGTTGTGGAGTTGCACACATATTAAAATCAGGAACCCACTTTCAAAATATGTCAGCTACGCAATTAATACAAAACGTGCAAGAAAAAGATGAGGGTTTACAATCAAGCATTGCAAATCTGTTTGCAAACATGTGTGGTATGAAAGAGTACTGGTTCCGACCACACGGAGATGTACGTTGTATGATAAGAAACCTTGTCCCACCCACTTGGTTTGTTACATTAAGTTGTGCAGATTATGCATGGGAAGATTTACATGATTTCCTACGCATATCAAACAAAAGCAAAACAAACATAGATATACTAACACCTGGAGAACTTTGCTCGCTAGATCCTGTTAATGTTTCAAGATATTTCCACCATCATTTCATTGCTATGCTACACTTTATTTGTAATACAACTGTTCCTCCCCTTGGAGAAGTGCAACACTTCTTTTGGAGAAAAGAATACCAAGCCAGAGGAGCACCACATATCCACATGCTTTTATGGATTAAAGATGCTCCTAAATTTGGTCAAGACAGTGATTCCACTGTTTTACAGTTTATCGAAAAATATGTCACTTGTGAAATTCCATCAAAAGCAACAAATAGTGATCTTCATGCACACATTGTACAATTTCAAAGACACAAATGTGGCAAATATTGTTGTCGCAAATACAAAAACAAAGGGAAATACTACACCAAATGCTGCTTTGGTGTCCCTAAACCAGTTACAGAAACAGGTGAAGTGAACAACTTTATGTCTTCAGTTAGACAGAGTGTTAAAGGTAAATCACCTAAGAACATGTATTACATAAAAAGAACAGAAGAATCAAAATATATCAATAATTACGATACAATCATTGCACTCTTATGGAATGCAAACATAGATGTGCAGTACATTGTAGACAATTCCACTGCAGTTGCACGATATGTGACAGCCTACTTAACAAAAGCAGAAAAAACAGAGCTTCAAAACCTCTGGAATGACCTATCATTCGACAAAACACTATCTCAGAAATTGTACAGTTTAGGCATAAAAATGATCTCTCATAGAGAATGTGGCTCCTATGAAGCTGCAGGTCATTTAACCGGTACTACTTTGTATGGAAAATCTGAAAATATAGTATGGCTAAGTCTTGGTCCTGCTAAATCTAGAAAAAGAGTTCTCAAATTTAATGAGGACATAGAAAAAATAGCCAAAAATGATCCCAACAGCCAAGACATTTTGAAAAACAATTTACTAGACACATACTACCCGAACAGGAGTACCACTTTGGAAACCTTGTGTCTATACCACATAGCCCAAAACTTTGCATGCAAAATAATATAAAACCTGATGAAAAAAAAGGTAGATATAGAGTGACAGATTGTGAAGGAGCTGTGAAGGAGCTTCTGAAACTTACCAAACGAAGTTTAATTAATCATATCAAATTGTCATTAAAAACTCCTCAACAGAAAGAACTACATTACATGTCCCTGCTACAACTTTTTAAACCATGGAGAAAAGAAGAAGAGATACTAGATAACTATGACTCCTTTGAAGACGCTTTCAAAGCAAATGAAAGCACTATCACCGATGTACACTTTACGCAGTACAAAACAATGTTGCACAATGAACAGCAACATGAAGAAGAACTCCAGGCCCAACTAGATAAGGACACTCCTGACAGTAGACAACCTTCTGTGACAGGAAGCCGAGAACCACTTGGACAGCCACTAATAGCAAATGAGGCAGAATTAGCTATGACAGAAGTAGAAAACACCATGTGTCACTATGAAGAAGATACAGAAGACTTAACTGTACTACAATCAAAACTGAACAAAGAGCACCACACAATTTTTGAAGAAGTAACAAAAGAAATTGCACATGGTGTACAACATGAAACTAAAGAATGTACCTGTCAAAATTACAAACCTATACTACTATACATCAGTGGTGAAGCTGGTTCAGGCAAAACATTCTTAATCAAAATCATCAGCAGGTTCCTTCAACAATTGACAAACAACAAACTGTCAGCTGTTGTAACTGCCCCCACAGGTTTAGCTGCCTACAACATAGGCGGTGTCACTTTACACCGATTACTACTCCTTCCAGTAGAACACCAAAACAAATAAGAATATTACAAACTTTCTCCAGAAGCTGCAATGGAACTATGCAGAGTGTTAAAACAAATGAAAATGCTACTAATAGATGAAGTGAGCATGGTCTCCAACCTAATGTTGGCTTTGATTCACCACAGACTGCAAGAAGTACTTAAAACAAACTACAAAGAGCTCTTTAGAGGAAAACACATTATTGTTTTCGGAGATCTTCTTCAATTGGCACCAGTGAAAGGTGAACCTATTTTTAAAACCTTAGGACACAAACTCTGCCATAAAAATGTTGGCAGCATAGGAAATGTCAACCTTTGGCAACATTTCCAATACAGAGAATTAACAGAAAACATGAGCCAATCTGCAGACCTCACTTACGCCAACATTTTAAAAAGTATTAAAGTTAGTGTACTATCCCAAGAAGCACAAGCAATATTAACAACCCGGCACATCCATGCACTTTATGGCGATAACTCATGTGCTACTGATGTTATGGAACAATCAGCACACAAAAATGTCAATTGCATGTCCTTAATGCCAACTCTTGCAAGCTGTTCCAAATTCAATGAAACAATGTTGAAGAAAGAAATGCAACCAATAATTGAAATTTGCTCCACAGACAAGCTGGACGTACATGGTATGACACTACCCATGTGTCAACAAGCCACAACAAGACTAAATACCTTAGTAAATTCTATCTCCAACACAGCTGGTTTGGAGAAAATATTAAAATTCTTCTTAAACTGTAGAGTAATGCTTAAACGTAACCTTGACCTGGAGCAAGGACTAGTTAATGGAGCACTGGGTACAGTTGTTGGCTTTCAAACATACCCACGTGACAACAACATTCAGTTTGTCAATATTCTCTTTGACAAACTTTCAGAAGTAAAAAGGATAGGGCGCTCAACTGCTCCGTTCGTTCTCTTCAAAGACATGTATGTATGCAGAGAACAATTTTCTCTAACTCTAGCATATGCAGTCACCATTCATAAATCACAAGGTCTTACCCTAGACAAAGCATTGATAGATATTGGTAACACAGTCTTTAAAGAAGGCATGAGCTACGTAGCACTATCACGCTTACGTCCACTTGACGGTCTATTTCTAATCAACTTTGATGCAAGTAAAGTAAACGCTGATATTCCTTGCATTATAGAATACAATAGACTACATTCACTATACACGCCCCATCTAAAAACATATCCTGTTCCAAAAAAAAGGAAAACCTTGTAAAAGAAAACTAATTCAAACAAAAATACAACAGGATCTCACTGCAAATCCTCCAAAGAAAGTAAAAGAAGCTAATATTTCATTAATTACCACAACCAAAGAAGAACCTATTACTCAAAGTAACTGAGGTACTTCTTGAAAGAAGCAACACATACTCCGAAAAAATGAGTTGGACACAGAACTATCTGGTCCATTCAAATTTTCAAATATAACTGGTGTAAATTGCTACACAAATGTAGCAATAAATATTCTATTTCAATTGCCACCAATTGTTGACAACATTTACTTACACAGTCCAGACCAGTTGTGTTTGCAAATGTTAGTCCTTCAATGAAACGCAACAAACAATCCTGACAACACGTATAGTGTTCATGGAATAAGACAAGAATTGGTCTACTGTGCTGGAATGGTGAAATTCACCATAAACTCACAAGAAGATCCACAAGAATTTCTAATGTACTTACTACAAGTACTGGAAAACAAAAACATACCTATAAATGAAATCTTCCAGATTTCATACATGTGGAAACATACATGCACTCTCTGCAACAATGTGACACAGGAACAAATCCCTAATGAAGGCTTCGTGTATGTATCCATACCTAATTGTGAATCCATTCCATTTCAGCAACTTGTACAAAATGCAAACCATGGTAGATTATGTACTATCTGCAATTCAGATAATCGCTCCACCTTACTAATACAAACACTTAGTAAATACGTAATACTAATGCATCTACGTTACAATGCAGATGGTACCAAAAACAACTGCAAGCTGACTGGATTCACACTTGGTCAAGTATCACTTGGTAAGAAAACCTTCAAAACAATAGGTATAATCTACCACGCAGGAGCCACAACCAATGCGGGTCACTGAACTGCATATATAAAAAAGAAATGTGGATGGTTCGAATGTAATGATAGTACCATTACTCTAAAGCAGAGATTACCAGCAAATCTTACAAACGCTTATTTAATCTTCTTAAAACCAAAATTTAATAACTAATCTGTACTTAAAAATTAACAAAACTTCTATTAAAAAACTATAAACTGTTAGAATACGCCAACAGGTATCTAACTGCCCCAAGATTCTATAACAAACAAACACATAAATGAATACCACTAAATTATAACAATAAATAGACAGTTAGAATACACCAGCAGGTATCTAACTGCTCCAAAATTCTGCAACAAGCCAACAGATAGAACATTAGCTAGAAACAACAAGGGAACACTGAAAACAAACAAACGAATGACTGTAGCATAACAAAAACAGTTTTTTTTTAGTCCGACATGGATTTATTTTTCCCACAGACCCAATGATTTGAAAAACAAACACAGAAACTTAGCAAATTGTACAGTACACTAGTTTGTAAACTTTGTAAACTACTAAATATGAGGGTCGAAAAAAAGCTGAAATGTCTATTATGCAACGTAATAAGTCTTTAAAAAATACATACACTAACATGCTCTTTTCTTTTATCACAGAAATTGAAAAAGAATTTGTACTCCAGTTACCAAACTCATGAAAAAAATATATCCAATCTCAAAAAATCAAACAGTAAGTATATTCTAATAAAACGCTTAAATACTGCTGCATAACAGAACCATTGAAGCAATCATCTAACCATACACCACAATACAAAATGTTCACTTCCATGGATGTTCTACTACAGTGCTTGTTACCAAACTCTACAATCTTAATGACATGACATAGCCAAAACTTCACAAACAAACTATACAAATCAAACAGTACAGAAACTGTAGATTTCAAACATTTGATAGATATTCAATTCTATGAGTGTGATCTATGGGTGTGATATGCTGCGGTGGTTGTGGCCAGGGCCTAGAGTCTTGGGTGTATGGCCTATGGCCTACGGCCTGCGGCCATGCACCCAACACTCTAGGCCCTGGCCACAACCACCTCAGCATATCGCACCCATAGATCACACCCATAGAATCAAACATTTTAACTGTCTATATGTGCCCACCCATATCACACTTTCTGTAAAGTTTGGTGAGAATTCATCCAGGGAGAGCGAAGTTATAAGCCACCCATGGTGGCTTATAACTTCAGTGCATATAGGTTTAGTCTTGGGTCCATGGCCTTTGGCCATGCACTCAAGACTCTAAGCCCTGGCCACAACCACTGCAGCATATCACACCCACAACCACTGCAGCATATCACACCCATGCTGGTTTATAACTTCAGTGCTTATAGCTTCAGTCTTGGCTGCACCCAAGACTCTAGGTCCTGGCCACAACCACTGCAGCATATCACACCCATGGTGGCTTATAACTTCAATACTTATAACTTCATTCTTGGGTGCATGGCCTTCAGCCATGCACCCAAGACTCTAGGTCCTGCCCACAACCACCGCACCATATCACACCCATGGTGCCTTATAACTTCAGTACTTATAACTTGGGTCTTGGGTGCATGGCCTTTGGCCATGCACCCAAGTCTCTAGGCCCTGGCCACAATCACCGCAACATATCACACCCATAGATCACACCCATAGAATCAAACAGTTTAACTGTCTATATGGGCCCATCCATGTCAGACTCTAGGCCCTGGCCACAACCACTGCAGCATATCACACCCACAACCACCGCAGCATATCACACCCATAGATCACACCCATAAAATCAAACATTTTAACTGTCTATATGGGCCCACCCATGTCAGACTCTAGGCCCTGGCCACAACCACTGCAGCATATCACACCCATAGAATCAAACATTTTAACTGCGCCATATGGTTAAATTTTATGTCCGCTGACACCGCGCATGTCCTTAGAACAGTTTCAACTTGCCTGCGCACAGCACGGACGGGAATACTATCCTTAGGACACCCCTCATTTTCACTAATTATGAACATCCCGGAGAGCGCGGGCATGGCGAATATACATCAGTAGCACCTGCCACCTAAATAAATACAATATTTCACCCATCTCTTACTCCCCAAACCTCCCCAAGCGCTCTTGCACACCAAAACAATCCCCAAAACTGCATTTCACCTCTGTTCGCCACCACGCTGTCGGCGGATCCAAGATGGCAGGCGCATCGGAACAATCTGACGCACATCACGCCTCACTCCAGCCAATCGGCGGACACGTTGCGTGTCCGCGGACATGACGCAAGCCAATTAGCCAATCGGTGTCCTGCCCGCGAAGCGAACAGGGAAGTGTGTCCACGGAGCGGACATAGATATCACTCATTTTTTTAGACCTACTTTTTGATCATTTAAAAAAAACTACTGGACGGATTTTCACCAAATTTACAAAAACATACTTTCGGGACCAAGCCGCTGGTCTTGCCACAAATTTGGTGAAAATCCGTCTAGCAGTTTATGCTGTAGGCGTGCGCAAAGTTTTTCCCCATTCAGTCTATGGGAAAAAAAGACATTTGGGGACCCCCCCTACAACTTTTCCCCCCCTGGACCAAACCTCACCAAACCTTGCAATAAATCAGAGTGGGCCATATACTTTTTTAAAAAAGTTTGTTGTGGATTCGTGCAGGAGGAGCGAAGTTATAAACCACCCAAAAAGTGTACTTCCTATGGGATCAGCAACTTAACCATAACTACACAGCCGCTACCATGGCTGTGTAATAAGTACGTGAACTATGGGGGATTGCACTATGCATTTTAGCAGAGCTGGACCATAAAAGAAAGGCTTTTCCAGTATGTTGCAGCTGAAAAGCAATCGATTTACAGAAGTGAATCAAAGAAGGGCGTAGCTGGACCAGACCCAAGAAGCCAAGGTCACTCTGGGTCAGAATGATCAGACGGTAGTTACAAACGTGTGAAAGAACAAACTCCTGTTCAGAAGACGGGCACGAAAACCATGAAGACATCAGATTTTCATTAAATAATAATACTTTAAATGCACCAAAGCTCAAAACCATGGTCTTCAGTCCCGTGGAAGGCTGAAAATTGACAATCGTGATGTACTACACCTACGCAAGTAGATAGAGTATGCTATACTCTCTTTTATTCTCATGCATTAATAACAAAGTCCAGGCCAATCTTCAAAGGGCTAATTGACTGGCAGACAGTAGTGTGATGATGGATAAAATACTAATTGGTGGGAAGCTATGGTGACGACCAACCCACCAGCAACTGGAGGCCAGCCTGCGTGCTGCTGGCGTATGTGGAAAAGTACTGACGGATGTAAGGGTGTTAACCAATTATAGAGGGCCACGTAGTAAAGAACTCTATAGTTTGTATAACCAATGGGACGTTGTGTATTTGATGACGTTCATAGTGACCTGTTTGAGGGAAGGGCTTAGTTGCCCCACCTGATACTAGATACCCTATCACTCTCTTAGACAAGTAAAGAACGTATACCTAGATGTTACCTTAGACCCAAACACTTTCTCCAATAGGTTTTGTTGTTTGCCATGTAGGATGATTCAGCAATGACGAGTTATTGCTATACCATCCACATAGATGGAATCTTAGACACTAAGCTGCATCGCATCTAGTTAGAATTATGATTGTTAGCATATAGCACACCTAGATAAAATGTGCCACACTTAGATGGAATCTTAGACACTAGGCATCGCATCTAGATAGAGATATGAATGTTAGCATTTGCCACATTTAGATAGAAATGTGAATGTTAGTTATGCCAATTAACCAAGCCACTAACAATTTCACCCCTCTGCATACACCTCTCAAACTCCAACCAAACACAACCACATGCCTATAAACACAACAATCCACACAAACTTCACTACACAGCAACAACAAAACAAACCACACATAGACTTGCACAATACACAACGGCTACCGACCGGAAAACACCCCAAGTCCAGCCAACGGAGTTACCGGGTTGAGACTGCCAACAGCACATAACTGCTCCCTTGCACTTTTCCTGCTCATTCCCACTAACCCACCCCCCCTTTCCCTTTTTTCAGAGCCGCCAGAGCACCAGGGGACCACTCCGGCGATGATAGCGTGCAGTACAAATATCATTTAACATTAACGTAACATATAAAATGCTTTTTTTATAAGATTGAGAGAGAGCGAGAAGATCGAACAAATTGTTGATGTTCATTGTAACTCCCTATTTTAGACAACTGCAAATAAAACAGCTTTGATTTGCCAACTTCCTGAGTTAGTTTGATTATTGATGTTTGAGTATCTTCTGCATCTCCATCCATCTCAAAGTATTGCTACCTCATCTTAAAGGGCTGGGTTGATAACCCTGGTTCAGCAACATCTGTACAAGCGTTGTTTTAGACATGCTCCAGTCACGATGGCCGTAATCTCGTGGGTGGCACGAATATCGGTGCAAAGAGTAGCTATCGTATCCGTATCGGTCTCCATTAGCGTACCACATTACTTACACAGACTGTTATCCCCCATGTCTTCAATTTGTTTTGAACAACAAGAACAATGCATAATAGCCTTGTCTTTAAGGGTATCAGTCGCCATCAGCGAAAGACATGCCGTACACAGGTTACTTTCAAAATACCCTGGGCCTCATCACGAGTCTGGCGGTAACCCTTAAATGCGGCGGTAGCGCTATTACTGCTGCATTTAAGGGTCCGCCAGATCATGGCCTTGGAGATCAGAGCCCAGCTCAGAGCTGGGGGGAAATCTGTGGCAAATTTGCTGATTTTCGGCGCTATATTTCGCGAATTTTCCCCATTGGGCCCAATGGGGAATGAGGAATTCCCGAATGGACCCAATGGGGAATGGGCACTAACCATTCCGCAAAACCCGTGATCCAGCGCTAATAGCGCCGGGGGGTTTGGCGGTAGGGCTAATAGCACCGGCGGTAATAGCGCCGGCGTTACCGCCCAACTCGTGATGAGGCCCTCTGGGTTTTCAAGCACAGTAAATATGAATAGTCTCTGCCGCAGGCTGGCTCTCCTCACCCCTGCACACGTGCCCCTGTTTTTCATCAAGGCTTCGGGGACAGAATTAGTCTCTGTCGTCATTGTCTCACGTAGAACCATAGCTTCACAGTCCTTGTCTTCAGAGCTCGCATCAGCCGCAAATGGCTGCTCCACATCCGCATCGACATTGCCCAAAAACTCTTCGGGTTCATAGTCGGCCATTAAATCCTGAGTATCTTCCATCACATCATACACTGTAAAATGCACAGGGCCTCCTTGGGGTGTTTTTCCCTCGCTGTAACTGTAGCTATTCATAATAGCCGTTTCCTGAATAGCCCCTGCAAAGCTCAACAAGCACTGTGTTTTCCAGCTCACTGCAAAATGCCTTATATCCGGGTTGTAAATCCCGCCCCACAATGCTGTCACACCCTTAAACCGGCCCTTTCAATCAAATGTATATCAAAATGATATAAAGTTTATATAAAATGCATTAAAGGTCTTATCAAAATACATGCCAACTTCATATAATAAAATAATATAAAGTTTATATAAACATTATTCAAAAGTCTTGTCAAATGTCTGCCAGCTTTATATAAAAATAATATAAAATATATATAAAATAATTAAAGTTCTTATCAAATGTACTCCAACTTTATATAAAAGCTGTTATAAAATGATGACTTCAGCCAATCTGCCTAGCTTTATGTTCCATATCTATTAAATCATGATGTCAGCACTATATTTACAAAACCGAACCCACTCCTGCATCATCACAGTGTCACCACAACCTAACACTCGCAGCCTATCCCCTCACAACTCACTTCGCTCTCCACCGAGCAACAACGCACGCGCGCTGGACCTAGACATATTTTTATGTAAACTTTATATCAAATCATTGTAATATAAAGTTTAGATTCATTTTATATCAGATCATCTCAACATCGTATCAAAGTACACACTTTATATTAAAAAAATATACATTTGATATAAAATTGATGCCACCTTTGATATGCATTTTATATTATATTTATATCAAACCCATAACAAAACCATATCAAACGAGTGGGATTAATACTGGAAGCAGGGGGCAGTCCCACCAGTCAGAATTGTATCCCTTTAAAAATGGGGCCTCATGCACTACTTGTGTCCAATGAGCGTGAGGTCAGATGTTTCTGACTGCTGACCTCATTGACATTAATGAAGATGAACAATGTATGTGGAGGTGATGAAAGGTTTCTAGGGATGTTTGCACTGAAGCCTATGGGAGGCATGTGCCTTTGCTCAGTGGTCAAAGATGAGTCCAAGTCAGATGATACCTTCCAAATGAGCAGAGGTCTGCACAACTTCCATATCACCAGATTTATTGCACTACCACTCTGGGGAGGGGCATGAACTCTTTTTGAAAAGAGCATGGCATGTTTTCCTGGCGTGTTGGGGCAAAGGAAAGCCAACTTGGGTGTTATTATGTGATGGTGATGGTGGGGTTGTAGTGGGGGAGGGGGTACTGCAGTAGGGCTGGCCTGGCTGGGTCTTGGCGAAGCCAACATGATGAGTGTTCTTACGGGAGGGCATGTTTCCTTATTTTGACTTGGCTTTTTTTAATTGCTGTTAAGGTCAAAGGCAACATAAAAATTCTTACATGTGGGGAATATAACACGATGAGTGCAACATAAGTGTTCTTATATGGGGGATTTGTGTAATTAAATGTTATTTTATATAGCTGGTTCGCCTAAGCACTGTACAGAGAATATGTTTACATAAAATTATCACCCAACTGAAGTTTGCACTCATTTATCGAGCTTTGAAGTTTGAAAGGCTGAGTTGGCCTTGCCTGGATATGAACCTGCGAATCACACTCAGATAGCAACAGCAAGCACTCAGCCCACTGAGCTAGCTTACCGGACAACCAGCAAGAGCATATTTTCTTACTGTGGCATTGCAATGTATTACTGGTGTTAAGGCCAAAGGAAACATACGTGTTGTTACATTGGGGTGGCGCATTCCTTTTTACTGCTGTCAGGGAGCAAATACAACATGACGTGAGTTCTTAGATGGGGAGTGGGGGAGTGGGGGATTTGTGTAGCCAGCAAGAATATGTTTTCTTACTGTGGCATGGCTTATTTTACTGGCACTAACGCAAAACCAACAGGAGTATGTTCTTACATGGGGATACTGGCATGTATTGGCAGAGCCAGCATGAACATGTTTTGTTATAATATCCTTACTGGCATTATGGACAAAGCAAACATGAGTATTTTCCGATGTGGGATTAGTGGCATATGTAGGTGCACGAGAATGGACATGTGTAGGCACAATCGATATCAAAGTGCTTTTCACACTTGCAGATTACTGGCATATAGTGGGCAAAAGCATTATGAATGAGCATTTGAAAATGGCACTGTGCGTTGTTGGAGACTTGGCATCTAATGGACTTTTTACGTCTTACCCTACAAAACCGACTGTAAACTGTGTGCCTTTTTACCCTTTTACAGAATCATGGCTATGCTTCTGGTGAGTTGGGGTGAAAGATGCATTTAATGCGTCAAAAAAGAAGGCATAATATATACTCATCCTCATGGGCTTGGGGAGCGGGGGAAAGGGTGATGGACCAATAGCATAGTAGGTTTAATGTTCCGTCTCACTAACAGTTTTCAAAACTGACATCTAGCCACCCAAAATGTTGAGGCTGGCTCCACCACTGATTGTGCGAGCACACTCACAGGTAATTCAGATTGCATTTTACATTCTGACATTTCTGATTGCATTTTACGTTCTGGCATTTCTGATTGCATTTTACGTTGTGTATTTTACGTTCTGGCAATTCTGATTGCATTTTACGTTCTGACATTTCTGATAGCATTTTACGTTCTGGCAATTCTGATTGTATTTTACGTTCTGACATTTCTGATTGCATTTTACGTTGTGTCAATTCTGATTGCATTTTATGTTCTGGCATTTCTGATTGCATTTTACGTTCTGGCATTTCTGATTGCATTTTACGTTGTGTATTTTACGTTCTGGCAATTCTGATTGCATTTTACGTTCTGACATTTCTGATAGCATTTTACGTTCTGGCAATTCTGATTGTATTTTACGTTCTGACATTTCTGATTGCATTTTACGTTGTGTCAATTCTGATTGCATTTTATGTTCTGGCATTTCTGATTGCATTTTACGTTCTGGCATTTCTGATTGCATTTTACGTTGTGTATTTTACGTTCTGGCAATTCTGATTGCATTTTACGTTCTGACATTTCTGATTGCATTTTACGTTCTGTCAATTCTGATTGCATTTTACGTTCTGACATTTCTGATTGCATTTTACGTTCTGGCATTTCTGCATTTTAACAACTAGCACATGAAGAACACTACATTAACTCTCTTGCCACAATGTATCCTCTGCTGCTTCAGTGTTAGGGCCAAATGTGCATCCTGTGTTTCCATCAGACACACCATTTTCTGAGCAACTCATGCTTCATTTACTGCGGCACAATTCTCTTGCGTAATGTTGGTGACATGGGACTATTTCATTGGCTTTCCCCACACAACCTTCTCTTCGTCCTATGGGTTTCTATCCATTTTTTTGCCAAGACATGTTCTGTGTAATGCAACATTGTGATCATTTTGAACAGCTCTTTTAAAGATTTCCTTGAATGCCCCATGAGCTCTTTGACCACCCACTAGGTAGCGAACAGAACGCGCAGGGTACTTACGAGCAAAATATTGCCAGGGCATGTAGGTCCTTCCAAAGTCTACCGATCGCTCCAAAACCCAAAGATCCGGGCGAGGGGAGTTTGCAAACTTGATGAGGACGTATGCAACATGGAAAAACTGAAGAACAAAAAACATGCAAGACAGAACAGATGTGCAATTAAAAACACCACCATTACACACCAAATGTGCTATGCAGGACAATTATCAAATTACTTAATTTAAAATGATTTTAACTTTGATAGCGTCTGCTCTACTAGTTGCATTTATTACTTAAAATGAAGGCAGGCACATCACCTCATCAGACGGCATCAAAATATTATAATAGGTTCATCACACATTTGATTACATCCAACATATTGAATTATATTGCCTACTAGATACCCAGAAGAGGCATTTGGGAACCTAAGCACCGGCAATACAAATGTCAAACACATTACTGCAAAGCATCCGTTATTGCAGAGCATAGTTTCTAGGAGGTTTGTATACTTTGGCGAGCAGTGGGCGGACGAAATGGAGTCATTGTATTATTTAAGGAGGGAATTATTCAGGCCATTGGAACTTGATCTCTTATATGCATCATTGCTGGGGTTCAAGGGCATTTGTTCGGGTTGTTCCAGTGCGCAACCGCTGTTGCGTTGAACCCTTTGCTCGACAAGCCACTGCTAGTCATGCTAGTCTACGGTGGTCGAGTGGTCAGAGGTCTGCTGGATTGGCCTTCCTGGGCAGTGTTCTAACAAATGAAACAATGGAACTCAGAATTCGCTCTGAAAGATTAAAGAGTAGGTTGGAGCTCTTGCAGGATGCTGCTGCATTGACAAATTCTCAAATTTTAGCATACGATCCTGAAGACCTTTTCTTACACATGGATGCCTATTCTTGGGCGTGCAATGCATGCACTCACCCTCTGCCTTTTCAGTTTAGTCCAGCACGTGCATTCAAGCACCAGGAGTAGTTTATGGAGCGAAAACGTTTAACATGTACCCACCAGGCCTGGTAGGCTTAGCTGATCATTCAGCCAATAGCGAGAACTCAGTGAAAAGCCGTACTGCTAGAATAGTGAAAGTCAATATGCATGCCAAATAGAGGAGACCAGCTTCAGAACGTCAGCGATATGGCAGTAATATAGCCCGATAGACTGAGCGAGGGGTCAATATCACGTCACAGCATAACATGCCACCATCTCTGCAGGCCTTAAATTGGGGGATGGGCCATTATCCCTACCAATAATTACCCCTCCCTAGGTCTAAATGGCTATTTGCACATACTGGTAACAGCCATGTATACGTATTGGTGGTGTGGTTGTACAACAGAAAACGTTTAATAGTGGGTAAAGTAAATATTCAAATCCTCAATTAAACTAGCTTTTATTTTGTAATAGTTAAATAAAACACGGATAACATTCATACGTTGAGCGTTTTAAACAAAATCTTGATTGGAAATTGCATTGATGTTTCCATGTCTGCTTTTGAAGGCAGAATTTTATTTTCGGAATCCAGTCAATACCAGTCAATACCAGTAGTTATGGACTGCACTCTGAACAGTCTGAGAGGAGGTTAGTAATGACTTCCATGTGATAATAATAATAACATCCTGTTTTTAGCTAACTAATAACAACGGATATCATCCCTGCCTAAACACACCAATAATAGGTGTGATCATTAACCACTGTAATGATATTCAATTTAACACCCGCAGACGGGTAACGGGGTGAGTTAACCCTTCCGGATTCAAACCTGAGCACAGATATATTGCCAAGAAAGCACATCAACAAACCAAGTATTTTTGGTAGCCCACTTTTACCCAATCATGTCTTTACCTTCAATATTTAGTTTGCTATCGCTTATTTGCTATATATGGTGGCATAATATTTCATTGACAATGTATATGTCCTTGATCTAACACTTTTGCAAAGAATGCATCTTTTAAATTGTTGGAAAATGATTAAAATGGGCTTAGGGAACATGACACCCAAACAATGTGCATGAACACACCATGTGATTAAAATAAAACCCACCCCAGGAATTCAGGAACGGGACAAATCAACTAATTCAACAGTACATTATGGAAGTTTATTATCTTATTTTCGTGTGAGAAATGCATTATTTTCTTTAAAAGGTGTTATCGCCTGGAACATTAGCAAAAACCGAGTGAACATATTTCTGCTTTATGAGAGCGTTATATGCAGCCAAATGCACACAAATCAACATAATAAAAATCTTTACTATCTTGAATCATGAGGCCAGAGTGGTAAGGGGCTAAATATTTTCTTCTAAGGAATCCCAACAATAGTACAACAGGAAAATCTAAATTTTTGAGCAAACGTTTGTGTTAAGTTTTCCCATTAGAATCATGTTCACAAAATAATAGGAAAAGGATGCACTATAGCTACAGGAAAGCGGTTCACAGCAAGAAAGATACGGGCTGAAATCATGAAAGGAAGAGATTAACAGGGCGATTGATGGAATTAATGTGCGCTGAAAATTCCCGCGCAAGCGTGCGAAACCGTGCAAATCGCAGTGCAAGTGCGAAAATCGCAGTGCGAGTGTGAAAATCGCAGCGAAACCCGCGCACATCGATTCATGGAAGTCCGTGCGCGAGTAAAATCTGAGATGTGCGCTGAAAATCTGCGTGGCGCACGCCGGTGCACAGGTCATCTAATGGCGTGCGCTACGGCCACAGCGAAAGCGCACATAGCGCATTGCACATAACAAAAGTAGGCGTAACACGGGGCGTGACACGCGGAATGGGGAACAACACGTGAAAATGTGGGCATCACGGGGGAAGTACAGGAGGCAAGTGCGCGGAACGCCCACACGCTCGCCTACAACACCACGTATTCATGGAATCGAATAGGGCAAATCAGCACACGGGCAAAGACGCGCACAGGCCTAAACATGTCCGCCACACGAAGGCAGGCGGTAGCGTCCCTGCGCATGAAAAAAATGTGCGCCAAAATGTGCGCTAACAAAAAGCACGTATATACAGCTCTGATGAATGTCCCATACTGTGATGTGCAAAGGGGTGCGCGACAAACACGGACACCCGCTGTGTCAAAAATAGCGTGTGCGTGTATTTCAGGGGTGCGCGGGAAGTTTCACACGCGATAGGCCTTGGGCGAGCGAGGTACGTGTAAATCTGGGGTTCGCGTGAAGTTTCACATGCGATTGGCCTGGTTACGTGTAAATCTGGGGTTCGTGGGAAGTTTCACACGCGATAGGCCCTGTGCGAGTGGGGTGCGTGTATTCCTGGGGTTTGCGTGAGGTTTCACACACGGTTGGCCTGGGTACATGTAAATCTGGGATGCGCAGGAAGTTTCACACGCGATAGGCCTTGGGCGAGCGGGGTACGTGTAAATCTGGGGTTCGCGTGAAGTTTCACACGCGATAGGCCCTGTGCGAGTGGGGTGCGTGTATTTCTGGGGTTCGCGTGAAGTTTCACATGCGATTGGCCTGGGTACGTGTAAATCTGGGGTTTACGGGAAGTTTCACACATGATAGGCCCTGTGCGAGTGGGGTGCGTGTATTCCTGGGGTTCGCGTGAAGTTTCACATGTCATTGGCCTGTGTACGTGTAAATCTGGGGTTCGCGGGAAGTCTCACACGCAATTTCAGCAGGGTACGTGTATTTCAGGGGTGCCGTGGAGTCCTACACGTCAATTGGCAGTGTGGCTCCTCCCAGGTGTTTGCTCTACACCCTCCACAGCCCCTGCAGGCAGCCCACACCACAGGGGACTACCCTGCACCCCTGGTCATGTCCCGCAGGCAGCCCATCCACCATGACCATGCCCCCCAGGCAAGCCATATGTCAGCTTGCACTACTGATCACCAATGCATGACCCCCTCCACCCCCACCCCCCAGCACTCAGGGGCACCTGCCACCATGCCCCCACTCATGTCCCCCAGAACCCCAACCCCCAGCAGTGCAGGGCACCTGCCAGCCGGCCCCCACTCATGTCCCCTTGCACCCCCACCCCCCAGCAGTGCAGGGCACCTGCCAGCAGGCCCCCACTCATGTCCCCCAGCACCCCCACTCCCCAGCAGTGCAGGACACCTGCCAGGAGGCCCCCACTCATGTCCCTGAGCACCCCCACCCCAGCAGTGAGGGGCACCTGCCAGCAGGCCCCCACTCATGTCCCCCAGCACCCCCACCCCCCAGCAGTGCAGGGCACCTGCCAGCAGGCCCCCACTCATGTCCCACTCATGTCCCCTTGCACCCCCACCCGCCAGCAGTGCAGGGCACCTGCCAGCAGGCTCCCACTCATGTCCCCCAGCACCCCCACCCCCCAGCAGTGCAGGGCACCTGCCAGCAGGCACCCACTCATGTCCCACTCATGTCCCCTTGCGCCCCCACCACCCAGCAGTGCGGGGCACCTGCCAGCAGGCCCCCACTCATGTCCCACTCATGTCCCCTTGCACCCCCACCCCCCAGCAGTGAGGGGCACCTGCCAGCAGGCTCCCACTCATGTCCCCCAGCACCCCCACCCCCTAGCAGTGCAGGGCACATGCCAGCAGGCCCCCACTCATGTCCCACTCATGTCCCCTTGCACCACCACCCCCCAGCAGTGCAGGGCACCTGCCAGCAGGCCCCCACTCATGTCCCTCAGCACCCCCAACCCCCAGCACTGAGGGGCACCTGCCAGCAGGCACCCACTCATGTCCCCCAGCACCAACACCCCCCAGCAGTGCAGGGCACCTGCCAGAAGGCCCCCACTCATGTCCCCCAGCACCCCCACCCCCCAACAGTGAGAGGCACCTGCCAGCAGGCCCCCACTCATGTCCCCCAGCACCCCCACCCCCAGCAGTGCAGGGCACCTGCCAGCAGGCTCCCACTCATGTCCCACTCATGACCCCCTGCACCCCCACCCCCCCATCATTGACAGGCACCTGCCAGCAGGCCCCGACACATGTCCCCCAGCCAACACGTCATCACAATTCAGATCCCTGGCTCTTATGGCCACACAAATCCCATCCCACAGCACCCCAGTCCAAACACCCAACCAAGCTTTACATCCACTCCAAATTGAAATCATCATTACATGATAGATCACAAATAAGCACTATGCGCATGAGTACAAGTCTGTCAGACCCACACAATGGCAACACATGACTGAGAAAACCCACATTGTGACAGGCATGAAACCAATGAGAGAAGACCACACATTGAAGTAAGAAACAAAAATGTATTCAAGACAAAATGAAGGGAATGAAATAAAAACACACAATAATGCCAATAATAATCAAAATGCAGCATGTCCCAAAAATGATAAATAAAAAAAATGAGAATCCAAATTAATCCAAATGAAAATGTGTCCAAAGTCACCGTCCAACAAAGCAAATCCAAAGGGAAAGAAAAGCATAATATCCATTGCTCCATGGTGAAGAAAAATAAAGATGAAGGAGAAAAATCCACTGTAAAACTATGTACAAATAGCAAATCCAGGGTCCATGAGCCCAACGACATAAATGGAACCTACAATGAAACCTACCTAATTACTACTATATACAAAAATGTGGGGCATATCCATGCACCCCAAATGAAAGAAAAAAGAAATTAAACTTAACACTAATGAACTATATACAATGGCGGCGGGCAAGTCCAACGGCTCACTTGTTGATGTCATGGGCCAGGGCATCATCGAACTCCTGTTCAATGTCTTGGAGGCGGGCCTGTTCTCTGGCCCTGAGGTCTCGCAGGGATAACGCCATGTCCACCTCCCACTCCCTGCGAATTCCCTCGAGGCACTCAGCCCGCCTCAGCGCCCTGTGCATGTAGTTCTCTGCCCTGACCATTGTGAGCCGTGCCTCCTCCGCCCGCAGCCGCTCCGCACCTATCTGCTGGCCCAACCGCTGCCACACGGAAGACACTCCCATTGCAGGGTCCTCCTGCCCTCCGGCCAATGCCTGCCCCTCTGATGTAGATGGCCCCGAGCCATGGTGCCTCCCACGTTGAGCCTGCCGCTGCCTCCGACGCAACTGCCTCTGCCAGCACGACGGCATCCAGGCTGATGGAATCCACCGACGCCGTCGTGCACGTGCCCTGCTCGATGATGCCAGCACATCCTCCATCTGCTGGGGTCCAGTTGCTGTGGTGTCCACCCCTGCTGAACCTCCGACTCCCGACTGTGGCAGGGATGGGATCCCCACCGAGCTGGCTGCGTTGGTCAGAGCAGGTCCACAGGGGGCCCTGGTGGCATCTGGGCCAGAAGACGGCATGGAGAACGACTGGCGCATAGTCTCCAAAGAGGAGGAGAGGGCCCCAGAGTTGCCGACACATTTACAAAACCCCCGACCATGGACACTCCCAATCGGGCCACGTTGGCACGCTGCTCTTCGTGATGACGTGCGTGCTCCCCCCGGGAAGCATGCACGTCATCACGAATGTCACGCGTGCGCAACACGGCACCAATCAGGACCTTCTCCATACGGCCAGGGGTCCCCTCGTCCCCAGGTAGAGGAGTGTCAGATGACATGGACATCCCCCCTACCTGCGGATGGGCCTGAGATGGGGCATCCCTGCTGGTGCATGGTGGTGCAGTCACAGGGTCAGGGACAGCGACATGCACAGGTCCCTCCGCGGTGACCTGTGCTGCCTCCTGCCCCTGGCCCTGGACTGCACCACTTGCACCAGTGGTACCACCCCCACCAGGCCCCATGTGCGGCTCAGTAGCGGCCTCCTCCTCCTCTGTGGAAACCACCAACCTGGATGGCTCCACACCGTCTTCCGCCGTTGCAAGCCCCTGTGGGGGCTCACCCACCCCTTCCGCTGCAGCCGTAGTGGCAGACGCAGCACCAGTCCCCTCACTCCCGGATGATGGTAAATTCTGGGAGGGTGACTGGGCCTTGCGTCGCCAGCCGGTGGGGGCATCCCCGCCGCTTTGCTCCACAGCGCCGTCTCCGCCCTCTTCATCACTTGCCGCTGTGTAGAGGGAGACATAGAACACAAGAATCAGGGTACTGTACAATGGTCCCCTAGACAGGAAGCAATAGCAGATGAGTGGCACTGTCAAACATCACTTCCATCATGTTCCTCCACAACACATGGGTCAGTGCAGGCAAAACACATGCAATAAAAGGCATGGCGCATGCTATGAACATTAGCATACATGTCCAAGGGACTCTTGAAACATACAATGCTGGTTTGAAACTCACATGCATCATGGGTCATGTCTATCACATGCACACACTTCACCGTAGTTTCATCCATCTGGCCTCGTACACCCCAGACACAGTGGATACAAGGATGAGTAGGCTGCATCAGTGAATCTGAACATTGTCACAGACATGTGTCATGCATCCATGGCATTTACAAGTCACAGACACGCAAGTCAAACACACAGACATGGACACCATACATGTCCATGACAGCAGCACCCATCTCTCACACCCCATCCATGTCCAATAACAGAGACAGGCATGCATTAATGTGTGCATTCCCCATGCTGCTCCGCGTTGGTCCAATGGAATAGCGTGCGTGCGCTGACGTGCTCATGCGCTAAGGGCCTTTCCTCGAATTACACGCTGACGTGCAATTTTTTCACATACCAAATCACTCCGTATCAAGCTGGCCACGCGAAAACACACGGAAGACCACGCTCCTGCCCTGAAGGCCATTTTCCTGCCCCAAGAGCCCCGAGCATGCTCCCACGTGCCATCTGCTGCTGCCTGCTGCCCACATGCCCTGCTATTTGCTGCCTGCACATCAGCCATCTGCAGGGGTGCAGTTGCTGTGACCACCCCTTCTGGAACTGAAGACTCCTGACTGGGATACCATCGCTCCACAGCCCAGCCCCAGGACCCAATTGCCCACCCACGCCTGCCTCTGGGGTTGCCATGTCGGGCACATCACCATCTGAGACCACTGGCAACCCCCAGCCAGAGAGGCAGAGGGCCACCAGCTTCACTGCCACCGAAGTTGGTGTCCTGGTGGAGCAAGTCCCGGGGCAGTATGATGCCCTCTTCGGAAGTTTGGGTGCTGACAAGGAAGGACGGACCAGGATCTGGACGGACATCGTGACTGCCATCAACGCGGAGGGGGTGGCAGTCCGAAAATTCCAACATGTCAAGAAGCGCTGGGAGGGACTTCAGGTCCAGGACCCTCAACAAGGCCCAGCGCCTCTTGAAGGCACCGGATGCTAAGGGGCGCCGGGGCCACCTGTCGGAACATCAAATGAGGGTCCTGGAACACATATCCCCAGCGCTCCACGTCCAGGTCCTTGAGAGGCAGACCCGTCTGGAGTCGAGCGGTAAGTGTACATGCATACTGATTGTAAGCTGTGCGTGTGGTGGTGTGCCAGTAGTGTGCAGGTTGCACATGTGGTTTTGTAGGGCCATGTATGAATGTGTATGTACAGGGCCGTGAGGCTAACACATGCGAGTCCTCTCATGTGTGAGACACATGGATGGTGCATGTGTGTGTGTAAGCTTGCATGCCAAATGCAGATGTGTGAGCACACATGCTTGAATGATTGTGTATGTAAGTTGGCATGGTTGTGGTGTCACACATGGATATCGGTTCCAGCTGCATGTATCTGCATCGTGTACATGTGCATATGTGTGTATTTCACAAGGGTGCAACAGTGATGCAACATGGATGCTTGGAACACTGATATGTAGAAGACTGATTGCCAGATGTGACATGGATGCCAATCTCATCACTGCGACAGTTGGTGGAGGTGTACACATGCATGTAAGTGTGGTGGCATATGTGCATGTCTAGTGCACTCCCTGTGTTTCATGTGATGTCTGGCTCACCTTTGGCTGCTCATGCTGTTGTATGTGTATGGATGGTGCTGGCTGTTGCCATATGGCTGTGGAATTGCTCAGGTGTGTGAGTTGACATGCCATGTGTGTTGGGGATTGTGATGCCATGTCTGAAGTTTGACACTGCCACTCATGTGCAACTGGCATGTGTGTATCAGGCTCCCCTCCCAGGTTGTGATCTCGTTAGGGAGTGAGGAGTCCGGTGCCGCGTCCCAGGCCACAGCTGCCGAGGGTAGGTCCAAGAGGCGGAGGTCGGAGTTGGACTCCTCGGCAGCAGAAGGGGCAGCTGAGACCCCACAGGGTCCGACGAAGGAAGATGGCACTGAGTCATCCAGGTTGGTGGGGGTTTGGTGGAGGAGGAGGCCGCGCAAGGGACAGAGACGGGGTCTGGAGGTGGGGATTCCACTGGTGCCAGTGGTGCAGTGCAGGGGCAGGGACAGGAGGCAGCACAGGCCACCGCGGAGGTGCCTGTGTGTAATCCTGTCCCCGATCCTGTGACTGCATCATCCCGCACCAGCAGGGATGCCTACGTCCAGACCCGTTTTCAGGGAGGGGATCCGCTTACAACAACTGGCCTTCCTCTCCCTGTGGACGTGGCTATCTGGGACCGGGTTGAGCCTGCCCTGGGTGGGTGGCGTTGTGTCAACTGGACATGCAAGGTTACCTGCAGTCTTTTCATGGGGAGACTGCATGTCATCTCAAATGGCTCGTTGACCACATCAGCCTACTGGGACAGGTCACCCAGGCCGGATTCCTCCGTTTGCTGAACCTTGCTTCGACCCCCTCCTCACCTGAACCCCCTATGTGCCAGTCGTCCTCCGTGCCATCTTCCCACCCATGTATCACCTGGGTACCCTGTGGAGCTGCCTCTGACCGTGCAGCCAGGCTGGTGGAGGACACATCCCTGCCACAGTCGGGAGTCGGACGTCCAGCGGGGTGGCCAGCTCAACAACTGCACCCCAGCCGGAGGAGGATGTGCAGGCAGCAGGAGCCAGGGCACGGGCACAGGCACAGCAGCAGCAGCAACAAGGTGGGAGCCATGATGACTCGGGGCCTTCGACATCGGAGGGGCAGGCATCGGCCGGAGGGCAGGAGGACCCAGGACGGGAAGTGTCTTCCGTGTTATAGATGCAGAGCGGCAGTGGGCGGAAGAGGCACGGCTCATGATGGGAAGGGCGGAGAACTCCATGCAAAGGGCTCTGCGGCAGGCCGAGTGCCTCGAGGCAATTCGCAGGGACCTGAAGGTCCGGATGTCATCGTCCCTGCGAACTCTCAGGGCCTTAGAAGAGGACCGCCTCCAGGACATTGAGCAGGAGTTCGATGATGCCCTGGCCCGGGAAATCAGAAAGTGAGCCATTGGACTAGCCCACTGACATTGTATATAGTTAATTAGTGTTAGGTTTCCTTTTGGTTTTCATTACATTTGGGGCACTTGGACAATGCCCCACCTTTTTGTATATAGTTGTTCATTATGTAGGGTTTTTGTAGGTTTCCTTCCAATGGTTGGGCTCATGGACCCTGGATTTGTACTTTGTATATAGTTCTACACTGGATTTCACTTCATTTAAGTTTCTTTTTTACCATGGATCAATGGATGTGTCTTATTTTTACACTTTGGATTTGGTTGGACGGACAGACTCTTTGGACCCATTTGCTTTTGGAATGATTTGGATTCTGCTTTCACACATTTTTTTGAATATTTTGGACATGCAGCTTTTTCTTCATAATTTCCATTATTATGTGTTTTTTTTTATTCATTTGGTTAATTATTGATACACATTTATTATATACTTTACTGATGTGGTCTTCTCTCTTTTGTTTTGTGCATGTCACAATGTTGATCTTTTCACAGTCATGTGTCACCATTGCGTGGGTCTGAGGGACATTGATTCATGGCCATGCTGGTTATTTATTTTCTATCATGACTTTGGGAATTCAATGTGGGGTGTTTGAACTGAGGTGGGATTTGGGTGGCCATGAGGGGCATGGGTCTGGAGTGTGATGACCTGTCGGGGGGACATGTGTGGGGCCTGCTGGCAGGTGCCCCTGACTGCTGGGGGGTGGGGGTGCAGGGGGACATGTGTGGGGGCCTGTTGGCAGGTGCCCCTGACTGCTGTGGGGTGGGGGTTCAGGGGGACATGTGTGGGACATGAGTGGGGGCCTGCTGGCTGGTGCCCCTGACTGCTGGGGGGTGGAGGTGCAGGGGGACATGTGTGGGGGCCTGCTGGCAGGTGCCCTGCACTGCTGGCGGGTGGGGGTGCTGGGGGACATGTGTGGGGGCCTGCTGGCAGGTGCCCCTGACTGCTGGGGGGTGGTGGTGCAGGGGGACATGTGTGGGAGCCTGCTGGCAGGTGCCCCTGACTGCTGGGGGGTGGGGGTGCTGGGGGACATGTGTGGGGGCCTGCTGGCAGGTGCCCTGCACTGCTGGGGGGTGGGGGTGCTGGGGACATGTGTGGGACATGTGTGGGGGCCTGCTGGCAGGTGCCCCTGACTGCTGGGGGGTGGGGGTGCTGGAGGACATGTGTGGGGGCCTGCTGGCATGTGCCCCTGACTGCTGTGGGGTGAGGGTGCAGGGGGACATGTGTGGGACATGTGTGTGGGTCTGCTGGAAGGTGCCCCTGACTGCTGGGGGGTGGGGGTACTGGGGGACATGTGTGGGGGCCTGCTGGCAGGTGCTCCTGACTGCTGGGGGGTGGGGGTGCTGGGGGACATGTGTGGGGGCCTGCTGGCAGGTGCCCTGCACTGCTGGGGGGTGGTGGTGCTGGGGGACATATGTGGGGGCCTGCTGGTAGGTGCCCCTGACTTCTGGGGGGTGGGGGTGCAGGGGGACATGTGTGGGACATAAGTGGGGGCCTGCTGGCAGGTGCCCCTGACTGCTGGGGGGAGGGGGTGCAGGGGGACGTGTGGGAGCCTGCTGGCAGGTGCCCTGCACTGCTGGGGGGTGGGGGTGCTGGGGGACATGTGTGGGGGCCTGTTGGCAGGTGCCCCTGACTGCTGGGGGGTGGGGGTGCTGGGGGACATGTGTGGGGGCCTGCTGGCAGGTGCCCCTGTCTGATGGGGTGTGGGGGTGCTGGGGGACATGTGTGGGACATGTGTGGGGGCCTGCTGGCAGGGGCCCTGCACTGCTGGGGGGTGGGGGTGCTGGGGGACATGTGTGGGGG
Source organism: Ambystoma mexicanum (assembly GCF_040938575.1). Taxonomy (NCBI): domain Eukaryota; kingdom Metazoa; phylum Chordata; class Amphibia; order Caudata; family Ambystomatidae; genus Ambystoma; species Ambystoma mexicanum. The sequence goes on along the minus strand of NC_090933.1, from coordinate 418,974,230 downwards.
CCTGCTGGCAGGTGCCCTGCACTGCTGGGGGGTGGGGGTGCTGGGGGACATGTGTGGGACATGTGTGGGGGCCTGCTGGCAGGTGCCCCTGACTGCTGGGGGGTGGGGGTGCTGGGGGACATGTATGGGGACCTGCTGGCAGGTGCCCTGCACTGCTGGGGGGTGGGGGTGTTGGGGGACATGTGTGGGGGCCTGCTGGCAGGTGCCCCTGACTGCTGGGGGGTGGGGGTGCTGGGGGACATGTGTGGGGGCCTGCTGGCAGGTGCCCTGCACTGCTGGGGGGTGCGGGTGCTGGGGGACATGTGTGGGACATGTGTGGGGGCCTGCTGGCAGGTCCCTCTGACTGCTGGGGGTGGGGGTGCTGGGGGACCTGTGTGGGGGCCTGCTGGCAGGTGACCCTGACTGCTGGGGGGTGGGGGCGCAGGGGGACATGTGTGGGACATGTGTGGGGCCCTGCTGGCAGGTGGCCCTGACTGCTGGGGGGTGGGGGTGCTTTGGGACATGTGTGGGGACCTGCTGGCAGGTGCCCTGCACTGCTGGGGGGTGGGGGTGCTGGGAGACATGTGTGGGGGCCTGCTGGCAGGTGCCCTGCACTGCTGGGGGTTGGGGGTGCTGGGGGACATGTGTGGGGCATGAGTGGGGGCCTGCTGGCAGGTGCCCCTGACTGCTGGGGGGTGGGGTTGCAGGGGGACATGTGTGGGACATGAGTGGGGGCCTGCTGGCAGGTGCCCCTGACTGCTGGGCGTGGGGGTGCAGGGGGACATGTATGGGGGCCTGCTGGCAGGTGCCCTGCACTGCTGGGGGGTGGGGGTGCTGGGGGACATGTGTGGGGGCCTGCTGGCAGGTGCCCTGCACTGCTGGGGGATGGGGGTGCTGGCGGACATGTGTGGGACATGTGTGGGGGCCTGCTGGCAGGTGCCCCTGACTGCTGGGGGGTGGGGGTGCAGGGGGACATGTGTGGGACATGAGTGGGGGCCTGCTGGCAGGTGCCCCTGACTGCTGGGGGGTGGGGGTGCAGGGGGACATGTGTGGGGGCCTCCTGGCAGGTTCCCTTCACTGCTGGGGGTGGGGGTGCTGGGGGACATGTTTGGGGGTCTGCTGGCAGGTGCCCCTGACTGCTGGGGGGTGGGGGTGCTGGGGGACATGTGTGGGGGCCTGCTGGCAGTTGCCCTGCACTGCTGGGATGTGGGGGTGCTGGGGGACATGTGTGGGACATGTGTGGGGGCCTGCTGGCAGGTGCCCCTGTCTGCTGAGGGGTGGGGGTGCTGGGGAATATGTGTGGGGGCCTGCTGGCAGGTGCCCTGCACTTCTGGGGGGTGGGGGTGCTGGGGGACATGTGTGGGGGCCTGCTGGCAGGTGCCCCTGACTGCTGGGGGTGGGGGTGCTGGGGGACATGTGTGGGGACCTGCTGGCAGGTGCCCTGCACTGCTGGGGGGTGGGGGTGTTGGGGGACATGTGTGGGGGCCTGCTGGCAGGTGCTCCTGACTGCTGGGGGGTGGGGGTGCTGGGGGACATGTGTGGGGGCCTGCTGGCAGGTGCCCCTGACTGCTGAGGGGTGGGGGTGCTTTGGGACATGTGTGGGGTCCTGCTGGCAGGTGCCCTGCACTGCTGGGGGGTGGGGGTGCTGGGGGACATGTGTGGGGGCCTGCTGGCAGGTGCCCCTGACTGCTGGGGGGTGGGGGTGCAGGGGGACATGTGTGGGACATGAGTGCCTCTCCCTTTTTCCAGCCCTAAGAAACTGTCTGAAGTCTCTGCCTTTTGCCTGCATTAAAACTCCTCAAAACAGCACTCGGGCCCCACAAAGATATATAGCAAACAAGTGATAGCAAACACACTGTAGCTAAAGACATGATTAGGTAAAAGTGGGCTGCCACAAAAAATTGGTTTGTTGACGTGCTTTCTTGGCAAGATAGCTAGCTGTGCTCAGGTTTGAATTTGGAAGTGTCGACTCATGCCGTCAGCATTCTGTGGTTGTTACATTGAATATTGTTGCAATGGTTAATGATAGCGCCTAATATTAGAGTGTTTAGCCATGGGAGAAATTCATAGTTGCCTTTCACCAGCAACAAAAATTACTATTTTTTTTCCTGGGGGTGGCAAAAGTATGATGAGCGATCTAAAAAAAAGAAAGACTCCGCTCTCAATCACCTACACTCGCGATGGTAGTAGGATCTTTTTTGGTCGCTACTGTAGTAAATAAACCTCAATTACGGTTCCAAATACGTCAGTGCAGTTTCAACCATATCTTATTTGTCCAAGTCAACAGTACTAGGCCTCCCTGGTATGTTGCAAAATTACTTTCTGTGTTGGTACAAGAGAAAGTGACCCTTCCGTTATACAAATGTGTGCCACTTTGGAACGATGGGCCATTAGCCACCAATTTATAACGTTGGCCCCTCCAGTGCATTGGATCTAAAGGAACATGCAGTACCTCAAGTTGACAACAATTTGAGCATTGAAATGGTGAGCAACATCGGGTCAAATACCCTGGGGTTTGCCTCAATTTAGGTGCTTAATGTGATGCTTGAATACTTAGTGCAACTATGCCATATCATATGTTTGGAGGGCCTTCTCATTCGGCAGCCCTAAAGATTATCCATGAGAAACTGGTTTATCTATTATAATAGACGAAAAAAAAAATCGTCATCTTGTGCCTCCTTAATGTGTTTAATCAGTCCTTCAAATCCAGTAACCAGGAACAAAGTCATGGAGCTTTTACCATCTACAAGCTCCCATTCTGAATTGTATCTGCCAGACCTTTTTGAAGGCCAAGATCTTCTAGATTATTTATCTTGTTTCTGCCAAAAAGGTTGGGAAAAAAAAGCTGAATGCGCAATTGGTGCGCATTCGGCATGGTAGACAAGACAGAAGCCCATAATTCCGAACAAGTGGAGCAGGGGCTTCGGGGTTGTCCCCCACTCCTCTAGTTCGTTTTTATGGGCTGGGATTGGTGGGGGTGTCCCCTGCATACAAAGAATTCACAGCGGGGGACAAACAACCAAATTCCCAAAAGCTCAAGCGACAAAATGCAAACAAGTGGGCTTTGCAATTTTGTAACTCAAGCTTTTGGGATTCGGTTTTTCAACGTTGATCCGTTCATGTGTGTCACCTGGGTCAATTGCTGAGGGGATTTCTTCACCAGTTGAAAACGAGCGGCACCCTAAAAAACATGGGAAAAACCTAGCAACCCAAGCAGAAAAAGATTAAAAAAAACAACCAAGTATGAAAATGACTATTTGTTTTTGCTCTCTTTTACAGGGGGAGCGAGGGAGGTGGTAGTTCACCTGTACCAGGGCTAGACAAATGTAAATCTGCATCCAAGGTGAATAATCCCAATAATCCTGCCACCACAGCCATAACTTTACTTTTTTCTTAGCAAGTTAAATCAAAACCTTGAAAGTCTAGGGTCAAAAACCCAGGTGGCATAATACCTTAAGTATGGAAACAAACTCGGATTCCTGACACTCACTCACTGTAGATACCATCATTATTGATAAGTGACCCACATTCCCATGTTGACAATTCTAACTCTGTGGATTGGGTATCAAATTCAAACACTGGCCCCTTAATCAAGGTGGTTTGTGATGGAGACTTCTGTGCGGCAGTCCCCAGGGGGAGGTGGGGCGACTGTTCAGGGTCCAATCCACAAGGGTGGGGTCTCCTGTCTAAAGTCCATTGAATATTAAGTAACCTCCAAAACGGCACACCACTTAGTACTTGATTTCTTAGCCCTGATGAAAGTGGTCTCGAATTGCAAATACCAAACCGGCAGGCTTTTATTCCGACCAAACAGACGAGTGAAAAATGAATAACTTGGTGGAAGGTTGGACAATGATCCTCTCAAAGAATACAACATGAGGATGGAGATAGACTCCACACCCTGGACTGAGTCAAAAAAATCTGGGAGACTTGTTCATAGTGTACAGGAGAATTGAATGAGCAACTACGGCATCTTGCCTAACTGTGTCTCTAAAGCAGAACACAGACCTATTCTGGCAATTTAGAATTGTTCTTTGGACAGAAATTTGAAACGATGTAGACAGAGAAACGGAATCAAATTAGGAATTGTTTCATCTGTGAAGCAGTTTTAACGATTGAGCTTCAGACTCTGAGAAGAGGGCAAATCAAAAACAGAATAAAAAAATCTTTAGATAAAAAAACCCACATAAACTTATTCAACTGAGTCCTTCAATGTGTGAATATAACTAATAAGGCAACACTCAGGTGTGAGACCCTTGTTGGTCCAAATGGTCTATGTTGCAGGGTCCAATTTAGCTATATATTGGTGAAATGACGTATGTGCTAGGTCCACTTTGTATCAGAGTGGAATCAGTCTTTTTGTACGTCATTGTGCGAATCTTAAATCATTTGAATATTCTTTTTCTCTTTGCAGAAATGCCTCATTTAAAATGTATTTCTTTATCTGATATAGTATAAGTCAAGTTTGTTGACCAAACTAGGGTGGACAAGGGAATTTTGCGTGCCACATAGAATGCTGTATTTAAAATTATTTTAGAGGAGGGGGAACCATTTCTTATGATGGGGTTTGATGTGTTTCCAAATAGTGGAGCCTGTCTACCAAGCTCAAATTCTTTAAAGAGTGTTAGAAGAGAGCATGGAGTTCCTTCTATTAATCGGTATGGCATCCACCAGGGTTGAGCTCCAAGACTTACCCTTCAGCCTACTAGTTTGGATTACAAAAGAGTTTTGTAACTACTGTTGATTGAGAGGGTGATCCGGGGTGGATTGATAATGGCTTCCTCGGGCCCTTTGTCAATCTAATAGATCAAAAAGGGCTCAGTCATTATAAATGTTATCATGGAATTAAAGGGAATCACCTTTGGGGACTATTGGCCGCCTATACACTGGCCTTTTCATAGCCATTGATAAAGTTTTAAAGGTGAATGCTGTCCGTTTGGGCCACCCGTTTGACAGCATTTTACCCATGTCCTTGTCCATGGAGTATGAAATTGGTGTTTCCAACGTATTGCTGATTAACATCTATCGTAAACTGTTATGCATTGATGAGTCAACTTTTGTGGATAGTTTAAACAATATTCTAGTTTCTTGATCAGAAGTTGGTGCTAGGGATCACATTGTTTTGGCAGATGGTTTAAATTGAGATTGCTCTCATCAGCATATAAGTAATATTCACTGCCCACTAAATTGCAACGTAAAACAACAAGAAAAGTCTTGTTACCATAAAAATCAAATATTAAGAGGCAAGAACTGGGTAGATCTGATGTACAATGGGGATCTCCATGTGGTAAATGGTCTTTTAAGCAGAGACTTCCCTGCTGTGATCACACGGTATCATAGCTCGTTGCATTCTGTGATTGAATATCTTTATTACAAAAGTAATCTTTAATATGGGTAATCACTTGGAAAAACAGAAAATCTATTTGAGCGACCATGCCTTGTTAATTCTTCACCTTGAAATCATGACGGGACGGCCTAGTTGCGAAATCATCCTGTTGATTTAGAGGTCAACTCTGCAGGAAAAAGACTAACCTGGATAAGGTGTAATGTAATTGGATGTTACAAGGTGATTTGCACCGTATGGTCTTCTCTTGTGGTAGACCAAAAAGTACAGTTGATTTCTTCAGAGCAATTTTTGTAATTGTTGACAGATTTAATTATGAAAAAGCTATAACTAATCTTTCTATATGACTCATTACACAAGTGCCACACAATCACACCTTTGACGCGTTTGTTAAAGTTAGAAAACGCCACTTGCATTGCAATCCCAGAATGTTGTTAATGGATGCATCTATACCCATGGACGTAAGAAATAAAAAATAAAATGGTTACAAAAATTGGTGAATTTATTGTGAATCATTCATGATTGTGTGTGAAAGCCAACAAATGTTGACTATCATGTGTAGTAAAAATGTGCCAAACTTTTGGAATCTGATAAATCGTTGAATTCTGGACCAAATAATCAAATAATTCCAACAGCGGCCTCAATCAATCTGGGATAAATATTTTAGATAACTATATTCTTGTCCCAGTAACCTGGAGAGTGACGTGCAAATATCTGAGCAGGTGGATTGGAATTTGACTTTAACACAAAATGACATTGTCGACTTAATTCATGAAGCCAAAAATTCCAGGGCGGCTGGGCCTGCTGGGCTCTCAAATTAAAAGGAGACACACATTTTTGCGGTGTGATTTTGGAAACATTGTTTACTGGAATTGTTACCAATGTTAAGATTCAGTCATCTTGCTAATTATTATTATTATTAATATTGTATTTATTGAGCGCGGACCTGGCTTCGAGAAGCAACAGAGCCCTTTACAGAGGTATACAACAATACAGATATACAATGGAGCGCTTTACCGAGGTATACGACAGCACAGATGCATAACAGAGCGCTTTCTAGAGGTAACAACAGAACAGATATACAGTGGGGGTGGGATACAGAGGGGCACACAGGAGGGGTACAGCTGTCCCGGGTGCCAGGGAGGCGGGGGCACGGGTATCGTCGAGCGAGTCAAGTGGCGCAAGAGGCGATGTGTTGGCCTAGGTGTTGAGGCTTAGAGATTCCTTGAAGTAATGTTCCCACATTGTGCCTATTTAAAAAAAGGAGACAGGAAAGATCCTCAAAAGTATCATCCAATTGCCCTCTTGGACGTTAGAAGCAAAATGTTTGTATTCCTTATTCTTCGACATCTCGAACAATGGGCCATGGTCTTAAAAAGATTATCAACATTTCAGATTAATAATAATTTCACATTTATATAGCGCTACAAACCCTCAGGTATCTGAGCGCTGCTTACTAGTATCCACAGTGTGTGGTTCTCGTTTATCGACCTCGGAAGGATGCAAGGCTGAGTTTGATCCTGCCGGGATTCGAACCTGTGTCAGCAGAATCTGCGCAGATGTCAAAGTGAGCGCTCTGCTCGCTGTGCTATCGGACCGGACATCATGTTTTTACTGTTCCCAGGGAACCTCACTGAATGGCTTAATTTTTTAAAACATTTTTTTATTGTTTAATCAAGACAGATTTTTAATGGCTTAATTGCAAACCTATTACAGAAGGGGGCCATTACCAGTGGATCCTGTCCTGTATCATTTGCTAGCATCGATTTTGCAGGTGCTTGTGAAATGTATTATGGAAATATCTACAAGCAAGTGTGGGGAATACTGGACTGTCCCCTGAAATTATTGATCTTCTGCATACAAATAATGAAATAAAATTAAGACTGAACACTACAAGTAATCTTACTGACCCCATAGAAATATCTCAGTGTTTGAGAAAGGGGTGTATGTTAGCCCCTTGGCTCTTTAATCTTTATCTATGGGACCTCAGGGTTTGGTGGGGTGGGATTTGCTGGGGTAGGGTTTATTTTGTTCGTCACACTCAAGAGGCCTAAAGCAGACAGCGGCTCTAGTGTGCCCTGTGTCTTGCAGGTACAGAAATACACGGCATCTATGAGAATGACTAGGTGTGGACATCTCCGTGTGAAGAGAAATCAAAAGAAAAACCTGAAGTCCAGTGGTGTCAAAGTCAAACTGTCCGCATCGTGGTACACACCCAAGCTCGCCGCTAACAAATGCTTGACCAGATTCCTTGAAACGCAGTGGCACCAGAACCGAAGGCCAGAGGATCTCTCATCCCTCTAATCCCTGCGCACCCAACGCAGACACATGATCTCCGACACCAAGTGAGCTTACTATGCCTCCATCATTGACACAGTCTCTAACAGGAGCAAAACCTTATTTGAAGTACACAAGCACTGCAGCAAGCCCACACCTATCCCGAGGAGCCGGATTCACAACAGAAATGTGACGGAATCAATGCCTTCTACATTAACAAAACTGATAAGATCAGAGGTCTCAGCGAGTCCTCAAAACCAGACAGAGCCTCGCTCTTCGTCCCACTAACCTACCCTTCTAGACCGACTTCGCGCACCTCTCTCCTAAGAACCACTCAAACAACAAATGAATCATAAGAAAGTTGCGGTTAGAGGGACCAGCTTCCGCCATGAAGGGTTACGTCCCAATAATGTTTCATGTGGGAGGACGGTGTGATCCTTAGCAACATTTCAGTTGACATTTTGTGATCCTACAATTTACTTGTTGGTATTACAAAACTGGAAGTGTTACTGGATATGCAAGCCCTTTAAGGGTAATGTTTCCATAAAAAATACGTTTATTTGACCAAATAATCGACCAACAAGAGAAAAGTGCCAGATACGCCCAGAAGCAACCACTGCCTCACTGAAGAGTGAATGGAGGTTTAATGGGATATTATTTTTCATCACAAGGAGCCAATGGATCCATGGTAGGACCCTAAAAGGACAGGAATATTGGGCAGATTTTGATTGAAAGAGGATTTGCCAACCATTCCAGATATAGAAGCCTGCGTGGGGTGGGTCATCTAGTTTGGGTGGATAGCTCACGTCCTAAGCGCTCGCCTCTGTTATGGAGTAAACCTGCACACTCCAAGGTCCAGTCCTGGTAGGGTTGCAACAATTAGTTCTTCTGAGGTTAATGAATTATTAAGAACGTTTATTACTACAGTGTTTAGAAGCTGGTGGAATCTGGCATGAAGCACATAATAAAACCTGATACTGTATACCTACCAGCTCCCATTTTATGGCAATCGGAGCTTGTTAGCTTAATCTCTGAAGACAGAAATCCTGTACAGAATGGAAATCGAGCTTTCCACCCTTCTTCAATTGTGGGTCAAATCTCCGACTCTTTATTTACGGAGCCGTCTAAAAAGAAACGCAAAAAAGCCTGCCATTTTATTATTATTAAAATAAGGCAAGGTTAGGATGCCAAGACCTATTCAGTCATTTCAATCTTGAAGCGAATCTCCACCCGTATTGTGCATGTATTAGTCAGAAATGCTCTAAGCGCAAAGGGCGGGGTTCCCCTTAACACATCTCTACAAATGAAAGCTAATCACAACACCTGCAGCACTCAACCTTGATCGTTCTGTTTAGACTGAAACTCCCAAGCGAGTGCCTGTTTCATTTCCTGCCCTGAGATTTTGTCTCAAACCTTAGGGACACTCTAATGCTTTGCCAGCAAACGAATAACACCAGCAAACATTCTAGCCCCTTCGATTTGAAGTGTTCTGCCAAGGTGGGGTTTCGAGAACCACACGTCTTTTCATTCCCTCGCTTTCATTGGCTTAGTTACAATGAACCCGTCCCTGCAGTAGTAGATGTCGGTGCCAAATGATCCTTTTCGCTGTGGGTCTGCATGCCCATAAGCGCGCTGAATGCCAAAACACACAGATGGCCCGATTAGGATTCCTGTGCCTACTTGTGTTTGCAAGATGATGTAGGTGCACAAAAGTCACTTAAGTTCAAATACCGCGACGAGCTGCTGCTACTTCTGCTACTACGTCATCAAATAAGGATCTGCCTTTCTTTCCCCCCTCCTTCTGTTTCTCCTAATTATGCACAGTGCCCTCCTTGCTCTCCTCTCCACCCATGTTGCATGTCTGTGCTGCAAGTGAACTCTTCAGCTTCACAGGCAGTCGTCCGGCCGCTGCTGCGCAATTACTGCTGCACAATTAATGCTGCTAAGTGTCAGTGCCTGCGTCGCACAGTTTAATTTATGTATGTATGTATGTATAGGGTATTTATAATGCGCCATTTGCACACTGTGTTTCAAGGAGCAATAAGACAAGAGTGGGGGGGAAGGGAGGACAAAACAAACACGGTCGTACTAGGCCTTGTGACATTCAGATTGCGCAAGTGCAGTAACAAGAAGTGCAGGGGACACGGAAAGGTGGGGGGTGTCTGTGAGGGTGGAAGGGCTTGTGAGAAAAGGGGGTGCCAGGGGAGGCCAGGTGGATAGAGCCAGGGGAATGCTGAGAGTGCAGGAGAAGGAAGGACCTCGAGCTAAGTGCGAGGCAAGGGGCTAGAAGGGCTCAAGGGTGCCAGGGGGCAGGGCGCCGGAAGGGCAAATGCAGGTTGAACGGGGGTCACGGGAGACCAAGTACAGGGGTAGACTGGACGAGGGAGGCCTAGTTCCCTGTAAGAACCTGCAGGAACCAGGCAGCCAGTCAAGAGGCAGATGGGGACATTAGCAAGGGGAGGGAGGGATGAAGAGATACATAGCGTCAATGCTTCTGTGAGTAGCTAAACAACCATCTAAATTATTTTTAGGTTGAACCCTTGACCCCAGCAGTGCTCTAGCTGGATCGGGCCATAATACAGATTTTTTGACATTGGCCAATAGAGCTGACCCAAAATTATGGCTAGGACCTTAGCTGGATATTCCTTATAGTGACCAAAAGGAAATTGACCGTGCACCTCCTTGAGGATAGACAAATTCGCAAATGTTCAGCACACAGTTGCATTTTATCGGGAGGCAGTGACAGAAGTGTAGGTGTTAGTAACAGAGCAACAAAAATATATTGCCTGTCCAAAAAGTGACTGGTGTTATGAGTGTCACGGCAAGGATTCAAGTCAACGGTCAAATAGAAGGCAGCAAGCCGAAGACTCCCATAGAGTGTACTGTGCTTAAATTATGCCCTCGAGTTGTGGGGCATCAGAAGAATGTTGGCACTTTCTGATGGACAGTGTTTCTGAACCCCTTGGATGGCTCCCTCCGTCCCTCGCTCCTCTCTGTTTGTCTAAATTGGGAAAGTGGACTATTTCAAATCCAGTTTGTTGCTGTGACTTACATTTTGTCCCAGGCCTGACAATCAAAAGCCAGGGGGATTTTACCTGGCTCCTTACCAAGCTATTAACTTTCATTTTTCATTTTGTTGACATGAAAGCAATCAGTTGGCCAAACTATATGCATAGAAATGTTTTGACTTCTAAATTCAATAATGTTTTCCATTTTTTTGTCATAGAATTGTGTGCATTTCTCTCCCAAAACAAATGTTAACTAAATCTCAGGTTTGAGTCCACATAAAGTTGTCTTTTTTGTATTTTTCTAAAGGCTTTACCGCATAACGAAACAGAGGGAAGATGAGAGCTGGATGCTTGGCAAAGAACGATTCAACCAGGAACAGAGGGAAGATGGGACCTGTATGCTTGGCAAAGAACGATTCAACCAGGAACAGAGGGAAGATGAGACCTGGATGCTTGGCAAAGAACGATTCAACCAGGAACAGAGGGAAGATGAGACCTGGATGCTTGGCAAAGAACGATTCAACCAGGAACAGAGGATAGATGAGACCTGGATGCTTGGCAAAGAACGATTCAACCAGGAACAGAGGGAAGATGAGACCTGGATGCTTGGCAAAGAACGATTCAACCAGGAACAGAGGGAAGATGAGACCTGGATGCTTGGCAAAGAACGATTCAACCAGGAACAGAGGGAGGATGAGACCTGGATGCTTGGCAAAGAACGATTCAACCAGGAACAGAGGGAAGATGAGACCTGGATGCTTGGCAAAGAACGATTCAATCAGGAACAGAGGGAAGATGCGAGCTGGATGCTTGGCAAAGAACGATTCAACCAGGAACAGAGGGAAGATGAGACCTGGGTGCTTGGCAAAGAACGATTCAACCAGGAACAGAGGGAAGATGAGACCTGGATGCTTGGCAAAGAACGATTCAACCAGGAACAGAGGGAAGATGAGACCTGGATGCTTGGCAAAGAACGATTCAACCAGGAACAGAGGAAAGATGAGACCTGGATGCTTGGCAAAGAACGATTCAACCAGGAGAAATGCAGGCCTTCATCACATTGAACTTACTCTAGCTCTTTGGCGCGGATCACCTATATTTGGGCTGGAGTATTTTAGACATTGCAGGGTTATCTGGATCACTATGAGGGTGGTCCATGCATTTAGAATTGAGCCCCTCTTCCTCTTGGTGATCTTCAGCGCGTGAATGAAGATTTTATTGCCTTCTCTAGAGCATTTTTGAGCATGAGTGCCAGAGAGTTCATGAAATGTCAATTGTGGGAGGTCTTCTGCTCTGGCAAGCCTGGGGGCAAGGATTCAAACTCTAATCCATTTAAGCACACATTCCGTAGGATGATTGATAGAGAAATTATTTCTATGCTAAGCATTTGAATTATTATATGGGAGAAGATGGTTTTCCCATGCAGGGGGCTTTCGCCACCGCTACCTATTAGGCATATCTAAGAATAGCCTTAATTTTACTTTCTCGCTACTCTATATACAACATTAGAAAATACTTTTTATTGGGAACACAATTGCATCTCAACTTTAGGTAACCTAAAGAAACATTAGGAAGCCCAGAACAATAGGGTACTGAGAAATAACCATGACAATGTTTTTGACCCACACACAGCATACCTTGAACCACACCTACTGTACACGCACCCTCATTCAATGTCTGCACATCTTTAGCTATGCTCAACATACTTTGCATATCCTTGGCTATAAGTGCTGTTTCCAGTGTGGACACGCTTAACCTAGTGTGATGAGGTTATTTCGTCACGCCGAATGCAGCTTGTCAGGGTTTGCGCATGCTCGCGCATGTGTCAATGAGGTCTGCTGCATCGGGCAGCAAGAGAAAAGTTAATAAAGTGAAAGTAACACTTTTCCATGGCTCTGTATCCCTCATTTTGGCTCTGCTGTCGTTGGGGGCCTAGAAAGGCATATACACCTTCCTTTTGAACAGGGAACACGAAAACTGGCAACAAAGGTGGGATTTTGACACCTGCTCCACATATAGAGAAAGAAGGAGAGAGAAATACAGAGAAATACAGCAAGTGGTGAATGCCTATAAGTCTCTCCACAGTGTGCACGACTGAGGGTGCCTGATTGTAGCAGAATGTCGGCGAGTGAGGAGAGAGATGGCCAGAGCAAGCGATGCATCTGATGATGAAGGGCCCAGTGCAGCTGCGTTTCATGGACCAGGCCCTTTTGTCATGGGAGATCAACAAGCCCTGGGACAGAGATGGGAGAAATGGCTACGAAGATTCGAGAATTACATGGGCTCCTACGATGAACAGGTCCCAGATAGGTTTGCCAGGAGATTGCTTATTAACCTGGTTGATAAAGACATTGAAGACCTCATACCTACATTCCCACCTGATGAAGTCAAGATGTATGAGGGGCTCAAGGAGGCACTATGTATGTATTTCGACCCTCAGTGTGACATAGACCATGAAAGGCACACCTTCAACACGGCCTGTCAAATGTCTGATGAGTCCATGGACACATTAGCGACTCGATTGCATAAGCTGGTGGCTCATTGTGACTTTCATAAATTACTAACTGATGAAGCCATCACGTTAAGTATTATCGGAGGGTGTTCATCGTCCACCTTCAGGAAGAAATTACTCCAGGAACCATTTCCCCTTGCCACCATTCTACAAATGGAATGGACAGAAGTGAGAGCGGACTTACAAGCCACGCAGCTGAAAACTAACAAGGGACCAGTGAAAGAACAAGTGTATTACATCAGCCAAGGTGGAAGAAACAACAACAGTGGCAATGCCCCGCCGAGAATATATGGTATAGCTGGGAAGTGTTACAGGTGTGGTTTGCCGTTCCCCCATGAAGGTGGGACAAGGTGCCCTGTGTTTGGACAGAAGTGTGTCAAATGCAGGTGGGAAAATCACATGGCGAGAGTGTGCAATGCGCTGCTGAACTGGACACAAGGAGAAAGTCATACCGGGACTCGACCAGAACACAACTCATGCATCCAAGGACCCAGAAGAGACAAGTATTCAAGAAGAGACCTGGTTAGCCATGTTTGGCAAATCACAAGACGATCACTGCTGCCAGAGCAGGGGAGAAATCACCATGAGTATGTATATCGAATGAACGACGTAGTGACTGCCCCAGAAGGAGATATCAACATGAAAGTGAGTCAACACCCTGCAAAGTTCGTCATTGACACTGGAGCCACAGTGAATATCCTGTGCATATCAGAATTTCACAAGATGGCACATCAAAATTGGAACCGTCGGAAATGAAGGTGTTTCAGTGAGCCGCTCGAGGGCCAGTTCAGACCATGGGAAGTTCTTGACACAACTAAACCACAAAGGGAGACTGGCAATGGCAGAGCTGCATGTTCTTCAGGGAAAGGTGCCGGGAAACAATTTGCTAGGCCGGCCCACGGGCCTGGTAATGAAGATTGCTGCCGTGATGTACACAATGCAGCACGAAATCCCAGTGATGTGAAGATTTCCAGAACTATTCAAAGGAATCGGCTGCCTGAAGGGAGAATCAGTCACCCTTCACATTGACGGGTCAATACCTCCAGTGGTGCAACATCCCTGGCGGATACCCATCTACCTGGAACCGCAAATACAGAAATATTGAGTGCCTGGAGGGAATTATAGAACCAGTGTGTGGCCACACCCTGTGGGTCTCGCATGTAGTAGCAGTGCTGAAACAAGGGTCCTTTGAAAAGGATCGCCTGTGTGTGGAAATGCGCCAGGCCAACAAAACCATTTAACGAGAACGACATCCTGATCAGCATGCTCAACGGAGCTAAGGTATTCACAAAACCTTATCTAGACAAAGGATAACACCAGATACAGCTAGATGAACAATCATGCTACATAACCACATTTGCAATGCATGAAGGTTTGTTTCGGTATAAGCGGCTAGGCTTTGGGATATCGTCGGCTGCTGAAGTCTTCCAGGAGAGCATTAGGAAGGTAATTCGGCACATAAAGAATTGTTTCAACTACAGCGATAATACTTTGGTATCTGGGGTTGATCTCGAACAACACATCCGAGCACTACATCTAGTGTGCAGAGCTCTCTCTCAAGCACGGCTGATGCTAAATGCTGACAAGTGCGCATTTCATAACAAGAATCTCAAATTGTTCAGACATATTCTTGCAAGAGGGGATGAGCCCTGATCCAGGGAAAGTGACTGCAATTGAAATATCGTGCCTCCACAACATGTGAGTGAGGTACGGTCATTTCTGGGGATGGATAGGTTTTGCAGCAGATATCTGAAAGACTTTGCCACCATTAGCGCACCATTGAGAGAACTCACAAAGCAAGTGAGCGAGTTTCAGTGAGTCCAAGCATGCAAAAAGCCATTCACTCAGATCAAAAGAGACATTGGTTCTGCTGAGTGCATGGCCTATTTTGACCTGGCCAGATGTACTGAACTGACAGTGGACGTAAGCCTGGTAGGTCTGGGTCCTTGTGCAGCACAAACCCGGCATTGTTGCCTACGCCTCCAAAGGCCTGAGAGAGGTCGAAAAAATGTAGTTACAGCCAGAAAAAGAGGGATTTGATGTCGTTTGGGTGTTTTCAGATGTTCCTTCTGGGAAAACCATTCACAGTAGTGACCAATCAACAGGCATTAGTCATGATTTACGGTCAGATGCCTCCTAGAATTGAAAGATGTGGGTTAAGATTGCAGGACTTCAATTTCACCATCTTCCATAAGTCGGGAAAGGAGTACAATCCGACCGACTTCATGTCCCGGCACCCACTTGCGAAACCAGACCGTTACCCATCCATGATGGAGGAATACATTAACTTCCTCACTCAGCAAGGACCTCTGAAGCCACTTACGATGTGCATGGTGAGAGATCACACTATGAGAGGCAAGATACTGCAGAAGGTGAAGGAGCTTATCACATCGCGAAGATGGAAAGGCAGTAAACTAGGACACAGAAACGGGGACCAAGAGGCTTGGAAGCAAGAAATGCAGGCCTTCAGACAAGTGAAAGATGGGCTGTCAGTCAGGGCCGATGGCCTTGTGATGCACAGGAGGCAGACCATCATACCCACGGACCTGTGACAGCAAGTAGTGGACTTGGCACACAAGGGGCATTAAAGAATGGTCGCCACAAAATGGCAGAAAAGTGACAAAATGCAGTTCCCAGGGATTGGCTCAATGGTGGAAAACACCCTATAGAAATGCCTCCTGTGTCAGTACACTTCGAAGCCCAATAATCCGGAACCACTCAGAATGTCTGAGCTGCCAGAAGCTCCATGGAAGAATGTGGCGTTTGACTTTTTTGAACCGTTTGGCAGGGGCAAGTACTGGATGGTGCTAATGGACGATTTCTCCCAGTTCACCGTTGTACAAATGATCTTGTCTACCTCAGCCAGCACCGTAATCACAGAACTGGACATTATATTCTCTGCATGGAGCATTCCCAACATGCCAAAGTCAGACGAAGGGCCTCCATTTAGCAGCCTGGAGTTTGCTTGGTTCATGAGCAACATGGGCATATGACACCAGAAGATCACACCACTGTGGCCGCAAGCCAATGGAATGATCGAAAATGTATGGGGTGTTTGAAGAAAGTACTACAACAAAATGAGCTGCGTCCGATGTCACGGATCTATGTGATCAATGTACCGCCCGCAACTGCGATGCCGAAAATGCCGACGGCAGTTACGGCGCGGCGCAGTGATCATATGGATCACTGTGCTCACTTCCCATGGCCTGAATTACCCCTCCCAACCTCCACCCCACTTACCTGTGGGGCGGCACACTTCTGCGTGTGCCGCCCGCACTCTGTGATCCCTGCGGTGTCAGCTCTTCCCACTAACGTGTCCCCCGCTTTCGGAAATGGTAAGCGGGGGACACTCCTGCAACCCCATACCACCATTACTGTGCCCAGGTAGAGCGGGGGACATCCCCTCAACCCTGTTCTGCTTGGGCGCAGTAAATGTCACCCTCATTTTGTGCGCCTCCAAAGTCGCAGTGACTGTGGGGGCGCACAAATGAGGGCGACATTTTTGTATGATACCGATGTCACTAAACCAAGCAGTGTGCAGCATGCGTCGAGATTACCGAAACTCGCCATATGGGACGATGCGAAGATGCCCCTCAGAGCTAGTGTTCCAATGAAACAACGAAAGATGAGGATAAGACTGCCCAACAGAGAGGAGCACTTGGAGACCGACCTCACAACGCTAGAGGCTGAGGATGCAGCCAGAAAACTCAAGATGAAAACATATGCTGATGAAAAACAGAGGGTGCAATCGTCATCGCGGCAACCTGGGGACAAAGTTCTTGTGTGTTGAAAGCAGGAACAGAAATCAGAGTCAAAATTTGATCCCAGTCACCTATTCATCACGCAGATTAAGGGACCCATGATAACAGCCCAATCCCCGGGCAGGGTGATCACACGAAATGTGTCACAGTTCAGGCTTTACCGAGAAGGGGAGAAGAAAGTTGGGGATGAGAAGACGAGTGAGGAAGATCACTGAGAAAGAGCCGAGAATGATGAGGAGGTAGTGACAGAGAATGGGCAGCATGGGGAAAGGCTGATGAGACCGTGGAGTTGCAATACACAGCCTGTGAGATTGATCGTGGTAATATGAGAGAACTATGAGTGATGTGATTTTGTTTGACCTGAAATGGAGAGATGTCATGTCCGGCGTGGACATAGTGAACCCGGTGTAATCAGGTTATCTCACCAAGCCGAATGCAGCTTCTCAGGGGTTGTGCATGCTCGTACATTTGCGAAAGAGGTCTGCTGCATCGGCCAGAAAGAGAAAGTTAATAAAGTGAAAGCAACACTTTTCCACAGCTCACTGTCCCTCATTTTGGCACTGCTGTGTGTTGGGGGCCTGGAAAGGCATGTTCACTTTGCTTTTGAGCAGGGGACAGGAAAATAAGTATACACTCAGCCATACCCTGCCAACCCCCATTGACACTGTGCACAGTGTAGTACACTTTTCAAATCCCCAATCAGCTGCTAAAACCCTCAATAGTATCACTGTCACCCATTCCTTTGCACACTGTCACCCACACATCACTGATAAGGAAGTATAATTAAAAATGACCTGCACACTCTCAGTCAGACCCTGCAAACACAAAGCTATATTCTGAACACTTAGGCTATTGTCTGTGAAATACAGATTTCAGACTTTGCTTGACACATCTTTAAATAAGCCCTGCACAACCCTGACTACATTCTGGACAGGGCAGCCATATTTTCACAACCCTAGATATGCCCTTCACAGCCCCAGCTACATTCTACACAGGGCAGCTATCTTTCCACACCCCTAGATATGCCCTACACATCCCCGGCTACATTCTACACAGGGCAGCCATCTGTTCACACAACTAGATAAGCCCTGCACAGCCCCAGCTACATTCTGCACAGGGCAGAAATCTTTTCACACCCCTAGATAAGCCCTGCACAGCCCCAGCTACATTCTGCACAATGCAGCCATCTTTTCACACCCTAGATATGCCCTACACAATCCTGGCTCGTTCTACACAAGGCAGCCATCTTTTCACACCTCTAGACAAGCCCTGTTCAGCCCGGCTACAGTCTGCACAGTCAGACATCTTTTCACACCCCTAGATAAGCCCTGCATGGCCCCGGCTACATACTGCACAGGGCAGCCATCTGTTCACTCTCCTAGATATGCCCAGCACAGCCTGTTAGGGGTTTTGTCAGAGGGCTATTATATCATTTGGTGGTATTTTAGTACCATGGTAAAATAGTGGTAAAATAGTGGTAACGTGGTGGTACAGTGTGTTTATGGTGATGCCCTATATGATGTGACAAAACTCCCCTCTAAAACCTGTATTCTACTTAGGGTCAACTGTAAGTGCAAGATAGCAGACTTTGTACCTGCAGGAAATCAACAGTGCTAATTGTCACTCCAGTCACTTATCTACGAGACTGGACTACTGTCTTGGAAAGATTTGTTCATAAGACACCTTTCATTATGAACAATGATTCACAAGTCACACATGCATCATACGTTTTTTAACTTACTAGCTAAGTCCCCAAACTAAATGGGATACCTCTTTTGACACACTGTGGCTCTTCCCTGTGTTTTCACACATCTTTATCATTGAATACACTTAGGCACAGAAACCGTAACCCCACTGATTCAGTTTTAAAATGCTTTTCTTTTATATACACTATTGTTTAAAAACAGGTTATGTGGTATAAACATTAATACAAAATAGCACCTCTACATTAGACTATATGGCCAGACTGTTTTCATGACAAAACATCTGCATTTATATCTTACCCAGACCTTGGGTCCCAAGGCAATTGGCAAAACATATAGTCTAAGAGAAGAAACAAAAACAAAAGCATGACAGCATGCCAACTTTCTTTTCCCCCTTACACTTCAGCATTTATCATTTACAAATGCGAAAAAGATACTGTTCATAAAGTAACCACTTAATCCTGACTGACTGACTGTAAAAATAAACACAGTTATTCGTACATGCTCCTCAATTCTACCAATACTCACTTCCAGCGTAGGAGACTTCTGCGCTATTATCATGGAAAAGCCATCTGGACTTGATTAACAGAATGCCGGGGTGTTGCGAATTCTGCAGAGCTCCACCGCCCACGAAGGACACACAGCTCAAGGCCCAGCTTCCTGGAAGATCTTGCACTGCACGATTCTGCTCTCTGCCTGCTGTCAGCTGCACTCCCGTTCTTCTCTGGACAACATCTGCCCCCACCTCTTCTGTCTCCTGAATTTATATCTTATCCCTGTCACTCTAAAACCTGCCCTTTCTTTTGACGTCTACACATCATCCGAGCTGGTTTCTCTGGAAGCATAGCTTCATTAAAAACATTTGCAACAAACATTTCCTCTGGTACAATGGGACTTTCACCAGAGCACATATTTTCCTTCATAGTGTGTGCACTGAATCACAGCCAGCAAATTGCCTGCACGTTATAATTCTACTGTAAAACATTTCATCTGAAGCATTTTGTACTGCTTTGTTAAGTGTAAATTATTAATTAATGGGAAAGTGTTAGTTGCTTAATTGGGTTAATATATGTATACAGTGCAAGCTGGACAGATGACCTATTCACCCTGAAATGGATCATTTTAAAACATGCTTAATGTGCATTTCCATTTGCTGTCTGTATTTTTGTATTCAGTTTACTGCCTCCACTGAATGTAATGTCATGTCTCACTTACTGCCCTTCCTATACAGTATCCCTACATCTCAGTATCTCTTCCTACACATCTCCAGTGTCTCTTCTCCTACAAGCCCCAGCTACATTCTGCACAGTGCAGCCATCTTTTCACACCCCTAGATAAACCCTGCACGGCCCGGCTGCATACTGCACAGGGCGACCATCTTTTCACACCCCTAGATAAGCACTGCTCATCCCCGGCTACATTCTGCACATGGCAGCCATCTTGTCTCTCCCCTAGATAAGGCTTGCACAGCACCAGCAACATTCTGCACAGGGCAGCCATATGTTCACACCTCTAGATAAGCCCTGCACAGCCCCGGCTGCATTCTGCATAGCCCACCCAGGCTTGCCTCACCCCAACAATACCCTGAACACTGAACAGCAAATTCTTGTGCATTCAACCACGCACACATGTGCTTCAAGGGTGAACACATTTGCACTGCTGGAGAAATGGTTGTAAGGAAAGGAAACTAAGAACACCACACATGCCTTCAAGAATAGAAGCGTAGATCCACTGTAGGAGAATCAAAATGACTGGGGAGGCATGTAGGGAAGTCAAAAGGGGCAAGGAACTGTTGATTCACCTTTTCGGGGCCGCGCTCAGCTACCATCTATGATGTTCACCTTCAATCTGCTCTGGGGATGGGTAGGAAGCAGAGCTTGAGCACTTGTCATCACCTCTGGCAGAGGGCTTTGGAGAGAACTGCTTTCCCAATAGGATCTGGATTAATTCTTCCTGATGCCTTTAAATGTCCAAAGGTGAGTTGCCCTTCCTGCCAGAGAATAAATAGAGCATCCCGCCTTTTGTCTAGTTTACTGGAATGCAAACAGCCATGCTGCATCGAATCTCCATAACGTTTCATTGCTGGTCTGAGCTCACAGGATTGACAGTGCTATGCTGCAAATGAGATGTGGCTTTAATAATTGTGTGAACTACCAGCCACCATACCAAAACCTTGTTATGGCTTATAATTCAAGATTATTCTGCCACCAGGTGGTAGTGAATCATAATTATTATGGTTTTAGATCAGAGATGCAGATTTGAATCCACTGTCTGCAGTGTCTTTGCTGTCACAGCAGCTGTCAAATGGGGCACCTGTGACCTTTGAACCTCCTCTGTGCTACTGGAGAACAAGAGCAGCAAATCAGGGCGACTGATTTAGCAGGGCACAAGTGGACACTATGTTATGTTATAATTTTTTCGTACCGATGTAGAGTGCAACCGACACAAAAAGGCAACTTGGCGCTAAAAACTGAGCAAGCACTTTTAAAGGAAAAGAAAAGGAACTAGAAGAGTAAGGTTTTCAGGGCCTTTCTAAATTGAAGATGGACAGACACAGAGCTAAGAGCAATGGGTAGGGCATTCCAAAGCATAGCCGCCCTAACAGAAAATTAGCAGTCACCAATTCAGGCACGACAGAACCTAGGGACAGCAAGAAGGAAGCAATCCTTAGAACGCAACAGATGTCCAAGTACATAGGGTCAAAACCTCAACTGCAGATACTCAGGGCCTACTGCATGAAAAGCCCTGTGTACCAAACAGAGAGATTTGAAGTGCACACATTTAATCACTGGCAACCAGTGCAGAGCATTAAGAACTGGAGAGATGTGCTCTCGGTAGGGGTAACCAGTGGCAAGACAGGCGGCTGAGTTCTGAAGAATTTGAAGGCTGTGGGATGTATTGACCCACTTTCACTCTGCTATGCTGCATCACTGTGCTATGATGGTGCCAGGAAACAGCAAAATGGCTGCAAACCTGTGTGTGCGCCAAAACCTCTAAAAATTGCGCTTTGCAATGCACAAAAAGATGGTTGCCCAATCTGCCACACATGTTGTCAGTAGTGGAACAGAGCTCTCACTCCTGAAATATGTCACTGGGCTCCACAACTATTGAAAATGGAGTACAGAAGGAAAAAGCAGTGCTTTGCTAAATGAAACCCAAAATCTTGCATTAAATCCCTTTTTCTTTGATGCTGAAACTTCAGAAAGCCGGTACAGAACACCCTCAAATATCCAAAATTCTTGCTGGGTGCTACAATTTACTTAGTTTAAGAAATCATTGTGAAATTACAAGGTCCTGAAAATCTCAGAGCATAAAGAGACTTCCACAGCAAAAGTGGCCTGTCTGTGGATCTGTCAAAAATCTTTGGGTGCAGTACCCTTGGTCGCCTGAATGACAGCTGTCTAGAGCCTGCCTGATTAAACTTTAACATGCATAAACTGAAATCAAATGTTTGCAATCTAAGAGGCCTGTTAGTGATAGTAACCCATCTTGTAATTGTTTTGATCCCATGGTTTAAAATCTTGAATGAGAATTTAGCTGTGATTTGATACAACAAGTTTGTTTTAAGCTAAGGGAAAATTCAACAGAAGTAACAATTAAAATAAACATGGCTGAAGCTACCAAACTGGAATAACAGGTTTTCTCACAGAAGGAAGGTCTTTACCCCCAGCAGGAAATCACACAGAAGCGTTAAGTATGGGGTAGGAAAGAACCTGGTCTACGGAGACATGAGGAACAATGACCAGCTGCAACTGAGGAAATGCGAGGGATGAGGACAGTCGTAAATGGCCTCTGCCAGGAGCAAACAGGGAGGAGACTGCTTCTGGAGTGTAGGGAGACAAGAAGAGGTGGACACAAACAACCATCTGTGGCTGAACATTAACAAAGAACATTTTTTTAAAGACTTATAACTTGCCAGTCAAAATTGTGAAAAATATAAAAGTAACAGATTTGTGAATCTTAATGTTGGCTGCACATTTGAAGAGGCAGCACAATCGTGTGACATGTTTTGGAAAGAAATGGCAAGAAATGTGATTTTACGCAAAATATATCTCTGCCAGAATTATGACACTTTATACACTTATGCCCATGTTAAATGCGCACACTTGTAGAAATTTGCTTATAAATTGGACATTGTGTTCCTGGTGAAAAGGCCAAAATTCTGTGAAAAGTGGAGACAAGATCCCACAGCTATCGGGTTTTGAGGAGTAGCTGCTATGGAAAATATGTAATCTGTATATGTGGTTGTTATAGAGGTTGCACATGTGTAAATATGTATTGTGTCAAAAGTAGATTTTGTGTTCCAGGGGCGGGGGGTGCACTCTCAGCCTCATAAAATCACACCATAAAGGTGACACTATGTTTCTCTCCTCCTATCAAGGCAGAGAGTAGACTCTGACCCAACCACCTGTCAAAAGGGACACGCTTAGGCTAAACCAGCCCACACACCCCCTTTATGATGCCTGTTCATAGCATAAATAGACACAGCTCACCACACAAAAGGACAGACAGATTCACTCACTATCCTGATGCTGGAGGAGCACCCTGCTGCTGAACTCTACATCTTCCTTGCTCCAGACTCCAGAAACTTGGCAAAGCAGAAACCCATCACATAGCTGAACCATTTTCAGCTAGGCCTCAAATTCCAGAACCAGAACCCCACAAACCTAAGGGGAAGCATCAAAAGACAGCCGGGCTGCACTGTACTACTTGCCTGCTGAAATAATTATCATCAGAACCAAGAAGGGCAGGTCCAATCCAGTCCTGTGCCGTGCTGTAACCAGAGGGCCTTGCAGATCCAATCTAGTCCTGTGCCGTGCTGTGACCAGAGCGCTTTGCCGATCCGATCCAGTCCGATGAGCCCAGCCACCTGTCCTAAACCAGATCTCATCCCCTGTCCAGAATCCTGACGGTTCCATTTAAAAACATATGCAGTGAGTATCTATAGAAAGAATTGTGTCACTGGCATATGTACTTTGCATAGTCAATCCCTATCTTAAACCCATCCTATCTTGTATTCAGAACCTGTATTGTTAGGAGTATTTTTGAATTGTCTGAACTCTCTAGCCAAACCATCCTATCATCCTCATGTACTAGTGTTGCTAAAACTATCTCTGCACTGATATTTCTCATCTGAAGAAGGTGAGTTTCCTCCGCAGGCAGTCATTCTGATCAAGTGACTGTGTTCCGGTGTGGTTTTCGTTTTGTTCATAGTCATCCTCTAGTGTAAGAAACCCTTTTGACATTTTAAAAGTGCATTCCCGTTTTCCATTTTTGCACCTATCGTGAAAAAAAACACCTCTACTAAAACACCTATAACTCCCTCAGTTTTTCTGCTAGAAACAAAATTGCGCAGTGAAAAGTTTGCCGTGAATTTTTGTTTTTGGAAATTCTTACACGTGTAAAACAGCTTTTAATTGCCTCCGACTTGAATTTTAAGATTTCAAATTGTTTCTTGGTATTAAATCATTGCTCGTGTTTGTGTGCAACTATCCAAAGCGGCTCCCATAAGAATTTATAACAATTTCAGTAATTTAGACCATATTTAGTGTTTTTGCCTAGTCCATTCTAAGGATAACTTTAAAAGCCATTCTGACAGCTTGACAGCCAATTCCGTTTTCTCTTGGGTTTGAAAGGGGGAAAGTGGGATTGATATTTTGTTGTATTCTGCCTTTCCTGAATACCTGCTCTCTCCTCCTATCTCTTTATATTGCCCATTGGGGGGTTGAGGGGTGTGCAGGAGGAACCTTTAACTACAATGCTATCCGATCTGAAACCACACACAAGTATTATTTTCTGTGCTGAATTGTTTGCTAACTGTTACTCCTTGTGTATTAAAGAGATTATTCCGTGTTACCTCACCCCATTGGTGAGTGTGGTGTATCTATTAAAACCTGATGTGATAAAATTGTAAATACATAAATACACCTTTACCTTTGCAAACCAGCCTTATTCCTGGTTCAGTGTGACCGGGGGGGTTCCAGGAGAAGGGCGTGATATGAGGGATATATCGTTCAGAATAAATAACTTTTTGATAAAAAATAAATAAGGATTTCAGTTGTGCACTACATACTAGGTGTTGACTTGGGTGTATGCTGGAATGAAATCACTTACAAGGCGGCGTAACAAATGGTCCGGCCGTGCCAGATAAAGAGAGTTACAATAATCAATCAGACTAAGGACCAAAGCAGAAACCACCGGAGCCCACAGGTGAAAAGGAATAAACTGCAAAACCTTTTGAAGTATCTTCAGCTGAAAATGACCAGTCTGACAGACTGAGCTGATCTGGGAGGACATAGAAAGGGAAGCAGACAGCTTTACACCAAGGTTCTTAACCGTAGGAACGCATGCTTTAATTTTGGAGTTTACAGAAAGAATAATCAAAACTGGGACTGATGCTCCTCTGGGCAAACCACTTACTAATAATTTGTTAATCAAAAAAGCTGATGCTAATTAAATTAGTGTGATGTTGCAGCATGGACCAATGACAACAGACTATAAGCCTGACACATGAAACAAACTATATTCAGAGTCTGTCCAATGCGCATATCACTCAAAATTAGTGATATGCGCATTGGAAAGACTCTGAATTTAGTGAGTTTACTTAAAGGGTGGTCTGATAAGCAGACCGTCCTTTCTGATATGGAATTACCTGCTTCATTTTATTATTTAATAAAAATAAAAAGTGAGGGCTTTTAGCCCTTACCAGATAGTCGTTTTGACCAATGTTACTGACCCAATAGGCAATAGGAATGACAATTTCCTCTAATTGGTATCAAAACTACCCATACACCTTCTACTGAAATGATTTACGACAAACCATAAGGAAAAGCATTTGTGACTGTGGGCCACTTTTTAGTGCCCTGGGCTATTTTCTGTCCCAAACCGACCCTGCATTTCTCTGGTCTTGACTATTGCCCCTCTCTATTTAAAGGTACACCCGGACGTACGCTTTCTCTTTTTTCAATCTATTTAAAATTCTGGCATGTATATTTCTTTCCACACACACCTTGCCCGAGCATGCAAAGTGCTGTACACCCAACAGCCACATCTGGAAATAATAAATGGCTCCCATGACATGTTGGCAGGTCTGTTGCTTTCAAGCTGCAGGTGAGGACACCTCCCATATGAGTCATGGGAGCCGCAGAAGAACGTGCACCCTTTGCTCACCTGTGATTCATAAAGGCTTGATTGGGCAGATATCAAATGTTTTCAAAAGGTCAGTCTGACACATGCATTCGGATAGATTAGAACATTTCTGAGGGACGCAAAATCACACGTGGTCTGTGCAAGTGTGATCGAGTCATTACTCAGAAAATACATTGAAGTCTGAGTTTGATTATATGCTGCGGTTCTGACTTTGATGTGTGGGGTAATATGGAGGAAAACGTGGGTTTCGTCTGTGTGCGCATTTCCATGATTTCAGTTGTTTGCATTTGATTTTTATTAATAAGATTGTGGAATACAAGTGTGTTTTCCATGTTGGAGTCAATAACTAAAAACAATGCCTCCATCTGTTTTCCTCAACTTTTACAGAGAAGCACAGAAGGAAATGGAAAATAATTAATCTGGGTTTCCATGGGGCAGCGGTATGGGGTCTGGGTTAGCCCATCCCTCTCAACCTCTTAATTGCCCAGGACGGGTGAAAAAGGAAAATTGAGTTTTGGGTGGGTGAGAGCCCTTTGGAATGAATGGATGGGTCGGGGGCTAGGCGGGTGAATTAATTAATTCCAAGGCGGGTGACACCCACCTGAAGAGTGTGAGTTGAGAGTTGTCAGTTAGCTTTTGTGGAGTCAAAGCAGTCACGTGAAGGGCTTGAAAAAAGTGTAAATAGCACACGATGAAGATAACACTACGCTTTATATGAACAAATAACATAACAAACTAACCTGACAATATAATTGAGCAAAAAAAGAGCATGGCTTTACATTTATTTTCCTGAATTGAATGGAAGCCTACAGCTACTATCATATAGATTGAAATATACCTACAAAATCACCCCTGGAAAGAAACACGGTAAAAGAAAATGCACCCCATTGTAGTCATTGCACCAGACAGCATGCAGCTTTTCTTTATCCCGCCCAGGAACCACGCAAGTGCGGAAGAAGGCAGAGCGTACAGTGCTTTCTTATGGGAATTCAGGGTGAACATGCTCGCCCTTAGCACCTCAAGTGTTCATCTATATGTACGTCTCTAAACAGACAATAGTCATTCCAGGTTATCCACAGGCTGCTGGCTCTGCAGCTATATAACATACGTGTGCTTTAATGTGCTTGAGCTTAAAACAAAACAAGCAGAGAAAGTCTCTGGGCGCTGGTAACAGATGATCGCTGCCGGTGCAGAGCATTAGAGCCTCGGGCGTGGACTTTTGGTTTCCTAAAACTATGCAGATCATTTTGGCCAGATTCAGAATTTGGAGAAATCCGGCTCCATTTCAGCATTGCAGACAAGTGATCTTTTTTGGTGCTGTGATCGCTTTAACACATCTGTCGTAAATGCGTTTACCGCTAAAAGAGCGTCCTTATTTTTGGGCACATTCTGCTTCGGTAAAGGGGCGGTAAAGCTCAGATCAAGGCGGAGCTTCGTGCCTGCAAATAAACACTTTTCCAAATGGAGAATGAATGACAGCATGTGGTGCAGTGATTTGGGGGAGGTAGCGGCAAATGTCTCAAATGAATAACTCACAACACACCACATGCTAAACAACTTTATTTCCATGAGCAAACCAGCGTGGAGCAGCCCAGCAGACCCTCAGGTGCTACAGAACTATTCATCATGTATACAGAAGGCGACATGAGTATTTGCTAAACCAAAAATGGTGGCGCGGAGAACATCATTTTGTCAAACTGTTTTTATCTACATAAAATGGATTCCTGAAGAAACGAATCACTACAACCAGAGTCACACAGAGATTCGTTGGTTGCTATTTACAACCATACAGATACTTTCTACAAAAGAATTTCCGGCTCCTCAATATCCGCCACTACCTAAAGAAGAAATGAAAAAAGTGACATCATATTGTCGGTATTCTGTCTTTCTGAACATCGGCACTGACTCCATCAAGTCGTGTCTGTATAAGGACTACACTTCTGTTTTCAGCATAAGACTCTGTTCAAAATTTGATGGGGCCGAAGCGGTTTTCAGGTCTTTGAAAAGCAGCAGAGTGAAGTAAAGGGGTTCGCCACTCACACACCAAGCTGGAGTCAGGAGGCAAATTATCAGGTAAGTTTATTCCTGACTGTGAGTACAGGTAAGTAATATGATAGGAAGTACTGGGACATTCACCCCAGCCAGCACAACAACTCCAACTGTCACTGTAGAACACTCAGAACCCTGTCTCACCCACTCTCCAGGTCCCTCTCACCAACATTCCAGGTTCCATATGACCTCACACTCTGCATCCACAAACAGATGCCCATGTGACAACATCATCCTGCATCTACACCTGTCGTCTACATTATGACACAAAGTTAACAAAAATGGCCGACTCTGAGAAATGAACATTTATATGGCAGGGTTTTCAGAATAGCCCGCCTTGGTAAATCCTGATCAACGTGTGACATATTCAGGACTGGATTTTACCTCTAAGTGCTGGAAGATCCATTCCTTTTGCTGACGGACCTTTCTGCTCCCTAAAGTCATGGATATCCTTTTTCACCACTGCTTGGGGAATCAGCCATCATGCCTTTGCTCACAAGAACCTTATTGCCACTAACCTCCTGATGTCTTATGACGGCAAGGTGTCCCTTTGTCAATCGTTATGTTATGTTATATTACTTGTAATGCAAGGTAATCCTGGCTCTTACAAGGAAACAAATGTGAGAAAGGTAAACCAAAAGAGAGAAGGAGAGTAACTGGGGAAAGGGAACGTTTTCAGGTGTTTCCAAAACTGGCTATGATCTTCCAACAGTCCCAGGGCAAAGGGCACAGTATTCCATAACAATGGTGCGGCTACCGAGAAAGCGTTGCCACTGACCAATATCTTTAAAAACCTAGGTACTACCAAACGGCCAAGATTTGCAGATCAAGTATTTCTGGTGGGACAGTAGGGAAAATCTTCTCCTGAAGTAACGGAGCACCATTTATTCAGGACTCGATGAATCAAGCATAGAGCCTTGAGTTTGACCGTACTGTCCGTGGGGAGACAATGAAGCTGAACCGTAGTGGGTGAGATATGAACATATTTCGGTAGGCCCACAACCATTCGGGCTGCTGCATTTGAAGGACTTGCAATCTCTTGATGAAATATTTAGGCTGCGCCAAAGGAGTAGCATTACAATAATCAATAGTGCCTGCGATTGTAGAGGCAACAGAGGGGCCCTGAAGAGGGTAAGGTTAAAAAGGTAACACTTTTTCAGTGTTCTCAATTTGAAGAAACCTATCTTGCACACACTACTGACCTGCAGTTTGGGTAAAAGCAAAGCTGAAATTTTGACTCCGAGATTTTTCACTGAGTCAACCGGAGTGGGGAAAGTCCCTAGATTGGAGGGCAAGAAATCAGGAGTCCAAAGGTGATGCACAAACAAAGAGGTGATGGCTGGAAGGTTTGGAATGAATCTTAACCACTGGCATTGCTCTGGGCAACCCTCCAGACCACCGTTCTTCACCTGCCAAGCCATTACAGAAGGGGAAAGACCATATGCAAATCAGGCTTGGCCCCACCCCAAAAGGGGCAGTCCAGCCCGAACTTCTAGGTCACATCCCTTCTACACGAGACCACAAGCATCCCCAAACATGTTTTGGCCTTCTTGGGGCTCATCAGTGAGGAGTAGCTTGGGTCTCTAGGCCCAGCAGGTACGGGACCCACGTCTGCGCATACCCGTCCCACTCGGGGTGAGAAAGCAAAAACAAAGAGGTGATGGCTGGAAGGTTTGGAATGAATCTTAACCACTGCTGTTGCTCTGGGCAACCCTTCAGACCACTGTTCTTCGCCTGCCAAGCCATTACAGAGCGGGAAAAACCATATGCAAATCAGGCTTGGCCCCACCCCAAAAGGGGCAGTCCAGCCCAAACTACTAGGTCACATCCCTTCTGCACGAGACCACAAGCATCCCCAAACATGTTTCGCCCTTGTTGGGGCTCATCAGTGAGGAGTAGCTTGAGTCTCTAGGCCCAGCAGGCACGGGAGCCACGTCTGGGCATACCCGTCCCACTCGGGGTGACAAAGCAAAAACAAAGAGGTGATGGCTGGAAGGTTTGGAATTAATCTTAACCACTGGCGTAGCTCTGGGCAACCCTCCAGACCACCGTTCTTCGCCTGCCAAGCCATTACAGAAGGGGAAAGACCATATGCAAATCAAGCTTGGCCCCACCCTAAAAGGGGCAGTCCAGCCCGAACTGCTAGGTCACATCCCTTCTGCACGAGACCATAAGCATCCCCAAACATGTTTCGCCCTTGTTGGGGCTCATCAGTGAGGAGTAGCTTGGGTCTCTAGGCCCAGCAGGCAATCGACCCACGTCTGGGTATACCCGTCACCTCTTTGTTTTTGCAAAGGTGATGCACAGCAGGGGGACTGACAACTAGAACCTCAGTCTTATTGCCATTTAATTTAAGCCAACTGGCATTCATCCGATCACCTATGGCTGACAAGCATGCTTTCAGACCCCTCGCAGTCTGCTGAGGATGTTGGTCAACTCTAAGGACAAGCTGGGTGTCGTCAGCGTATTAATAAAACCAACAGCCAAAGGAGTGAATTAAGCTGGCAAGGGGACAAACATAAATATTAAAAACCACAGGTGAGAGAAGGCAACTTGGATCTAAAAGGTGGTAAAGAAAGCGTCTGGGAACGGTCAAACAGAAATGATGCAAACCTTTGCTGAGCTATGCCAGAGATACCAACCTCCTCCAGTCGCTTACACAGGATCACATGATCAATAGTGTCAAACGCGTCGATAGGTCTAATAGTATCAATAGGCCGACACCACCTAGATCCCTAACTATGTAAGTAATGACTGAGACGATAACCGACTCAGTCCCCGTTAGAGGGTGGAATCCAGACTGAAAAGGGTCAAGAATCGAAGAGTCCTCAAGGGAATTTCTAAGCTGGGGCATAACTTTGGCCTCCTTCATTAACAATCTGAGCAACGAGATCAGGCGATAATTTGCTAGCAAGACTGGATCAAGAGTGGGCTTCTTGAGGAGGGGAATAACCAATGCTTGCTTAAGGGCAGCAGGAATAGCCCTTTGGGTTAAGGAATCGTTTATAGCAGATGTGATGACAGGAGCTAACTCTGCACTAATTTTCGTAAACACATGAAGTGGGATCAGATGTCAAGGTGAACAAGATTTGAGTCGCAAAATGACTTCAAGAAGATGAACATCTGTAACTTTGCCAAGCCAAGATAAAGAATTGTTCTGAGCTGATAAAGAAAGGCCAGGACTGGGGATCCCAGCAACTTTTGTGAAGACCAGAGCCGAGCTGAAGGCCCTAATATTCACGATTTTCTGAACAAAAAATAAGACAAAGAGTCACAAAGGGCCAGTGTTGAACGAACTGGAGTAGAAATCATGATTGGCAAGGATAGCTCTTTTACAATAGAAAACAATTCTTTGTGAGTTTATTCAGTGCCAACTGAATGCAGTTGGTAAAAAAGGCAGATTTTGCCTCTTTGATGGCTAGGTGATATTTAAGACGGCAATCTTTTAAGACTACTTTGTTTGCTGGAGGGTATGACAAGTGCGATGTGCCCTCAGCTTGCTTATACAAAGATGTAAGTGCCCTGAGGGAAGGGGTATTACATGGGACAGAACACTTCTGCTATTCTGGCTGTACTTTCAAGTCTACTGCACTCTGGAAATTGTTCTGAAACATTGTACGAAGATCAGTGATGGTGGCTAACAAAGAAGAAATATTAAGATGGTGGCTAGAAGGAGGACACCGTGGGATCATCCACTCATCTCCAGTTGTGTCGAGCGCAGGTTTCAGGACTAGGTGCTTTAG
This sequence comes from Ambystoma mexicanum, assembly GCF_040938575.1. Classification (NCBI taxonomy): domain Eukaryota; kingdom Metazoa; phylum Chordata; class Amphibia; order Caudata; family Ambystomatidae; genus Ambystoma; species Ambystoma mexicanum. The sequence continues at coordinate 418,942,705 of NC_090933.1, read as the reverse complement.
AGAACCCTAAGCCACTTATGGTGAAAGGCACCAGAAAGTGGTCCCACCATTACAAAGGAAAGGCCGGGTATACTTTAACTGCGCCAGTATCTGCAAATACGAAATCTAAGGTATGGCCTTTCGAATGTGTAGTTCATTTAACATGGTGAACCAGACAGATATCTTCGAGCAAGGAAGAAAGAAAGTTTAGCAGTCTGGGAGTTAGGGTATTTATCCGCCCAGACATTAAAATTGCCTTAGATTATCAAAGCGGGGAACTTCAGCCTAAGATCTGCTGTACAATCAGAGCATGTTCAGCATCAAGTTTTATTGAATACTATTGAATACGCCAAAGCCCAACATCCCACTGACCATAACTTGAGTGCTATTGGCTCTTCTAAAGAACTATTTCGGATGGCCAAGGAATTGACCACCCCTGTCTGTCCCTCCTACTACTCTGGTTACGCAAGCACATTGCGACAGTGTTGCGCTTTTCTTTAAAGAAAAAATCTGTAAAATCCAGGTACGGATATTCATTGAAAGACCCGTTCTCGCTAACTCATCTGATGTCCTTCCTTACCCGGTTGCGCACTCCTTCAATGCTTTCAACTTCATGATTGTGACGGTTACCATGGTCTCCACTGCCCTTCTTAAGCTCAAATCTGTCTCCCCCATGACCCATTCCCACTTAGTACCCTTCAAACTCTCTCTCATAAACTCATCCCTCTTCACAGCAGATCTTCAATAGTCTTTTTCCACTGGATATATTCCTGACTCACTTAAACACGCAGCAATTTCTCCCTTGTTGAAGAAACCTCATCTTGATCCTGCTGCCGTGGAAAATTAACTACCAATATCTCTTTTCCTGTCATCATGAAACTGCTTGAATCTTTTTCCACCCATCAACTCTCTGTCTTTCTTGAAACCAACCACCTTCTCCACGCCTTCCAGGCAGGATTCCGACCTGGTATGGGTAATTAATCTGTCCTGGTGGCCCTTCTTGATGACATTGCCTTACTTCAGGACCGCAGAGAGATTGGTGCTCTTATTCTCCTTGATCTCTCTGCAGCCTTTGACACCGTTGACCATCACAGGCTTCTCCACTGTCTCCACGAAGCTGGAATTTCTGGTACCCCTCTGAAATGGTTCTCTTCCTTTCTTTCCAATCGAGTCCAGACTGTGGGCCTCATTACATGTTAGCCAGTCCGGATTTAACGGTGCCGGTAAAACCGTACCGACACCGTTCTCCGGACCGGCAAACTATGAGTTTTGTGGCCGTGTGGTGTTACACCCACCATGTCTGACCTGGCAGGCATAACGCCACCGGTCGCAGACGGATGTGGAAACACTGGCACCATTACCACAAGGTGCCTGTGTTTCCACGGCCCCCATTCCCCTGGAGTCCTATGCGACTCCAGGGGGATGGGGAGTAACGGAATGCCGGCTCCGGAATTACCGGACCACTGGGGCTGTAATGCCCCAGTAATTCTGGCAAGTCCGGAGAAGCCGGTAAATCCCAACGAGTCTGGCGGCAGCCTGCCGGTTTTACTAGCATGGCTATCGCCGGACTCGTAATGAGACCCTGTTTCTCTCCCTACTTTCTCTTCTTCTCCTACCACCTTGGACTGTAGGGTTCCTCAGGGATCGGCCTTCTCCCCCCTCTTGTTTAATCTGTACATGTTCACTCTGGCCAAATTGATCTGCATTCACGGTATACACTTTTTTTTTCCTATGCCGATGACACACAGTTTCTCTTCCGACTTAATGCTCCTTCTACTGATCCTCCTCAGACTTTGAATGACTGTCTCTCGGCAGTCACTGACTGGTTGTCCAAAATTGGCTCAAACTAAATGGTGATAAAATTGAGAGCTTGTCCTTTGGCTCTCTCTGTACAGGACTATCCTGGGCCACCGATTATTGGGCTTCCTCTCTCGGCCCCTGCCCTGAACCTTCCTCCATTGTTAAAAGCCCAGGCATTTAAATGTTGTCCTCTGGCCCTAGAGCAGGCCAAATTTTGACAATTTGCCACACTGGCTTTGCAAAACTTAAATTATTGAAAAGGGTTCTCCCCTGTCTCCCGATAGACTCTAGATCCAAAATTGTTACAGCTTCCATTATGGGATCCATTGATTACTGTATTGGCATCTACCGTACCGTACAAAAAAACGACCCAAGAAAATACCTTGCTTCATTTCACTAGATTTCATCCACAATCACTGAGAGAAAACTTACCCTTTGGACAGTTTTTATGTATCAGACAAAATTGTTCAGACAAACAAGACTTTGTGGCCCATAGTGAGGTATTAAAGATTAACTTAAAAGCCAGAGGCTACCCCTCACAAACCATCAGAAGATCATACAAAAGGGCGGCCAATGTACGAAGGACTGACTGTCTGTCCAAACAAAAAAGCATTGCACTAGACAAAATCACCTGTGTGACGACTTTCACTCCCATAAGCAATGATTTGAGAAAGACCATCCTCAAAATTTGGAAGATGATCAATACTGAATCTTTCTCCATCTTGCCTCCCCGTTTTGCTTTCAAACGGCTCCAAAACGTAGGAGACAAACTGGTGCATACACATCCTAGACAGTCTGCTGATTTGCCCAAACAATTCACACTCTGGCACTTACCTCCCCTTGTAGGTCACTACAAGTGTGGTACATGTCTGATGTGCAATTTTACTAAAAATCATAAATCCATTGACCTAAAAACTGTAGTGTGGAAATTGAGATCATTCACAAACTGCGCTACCAAGTGGGCTATCTATTGGATAAATTGCCCGTGCCGGCTTTTTTACATTGGGAAAACTAAAAGAACAGTCCGTACCCGTATAGGAGCACATCTCTCCTGCATAGAAAATGGTACCAAGGACAAACCACTGGTCGAACATTACCAGAAAATGAAACACTCACATAATGAGATATCATGGTGTGTTCTAACAGAAATCTGAAATTAGGTAAACTTGAACAAAAATGGATCCACAAATTGGACTCGGTGAAATGTGGATTAAACCTATCTATTGAGTGGAATTCATTTGTGCATAAATGAGCAGGACACATAACTATGTTAGGTACCAGTACTCATATCCACATAACTGTTCGATAAGTTGATGTCTGGAATAGTCGTGCACACCACCATTCCTCTCCTGTGGTAGCCTAGATATGTGGCTGCATATTCCACCATCTCCATCCTTAATCTTAACTATGAGTAATTCAATTCTCTGTGTGAGATTTAATACCATGGTGTCACAAATAGTTCACTACAGCATCTGAGACTGTCTAATAAATACTCTGTATTTGCTCAATCCTTTTTTGTAAGTAGATCCCCACAGTATGAGTTGTGCCGCTGGATATTCCAACATGGCCGCCACACATACCTAGATCGTGGCTTCCTAGATACCACGAGACGCCACTTGACTACGCAATGACATCATCACGTCACGCGTCAGCTATATTAGCTGGATCACGTGACCTGATACGAAATTTTCGTATCCTCACACGGATCCCGATACTCTGCAGTGCTTACGCGACCCAAGTAAGTTTCTAACAGTTATTAGACTTTAATTAGACTTGAGGTCCGACCACCCATTTTGGTTCATTGCCCCTTTCTCTAAATATCCCTTTTTAAATTTTCCTATAATAGAGCACTCGAGACATCCGAGCATTCCTGCGACAGCTTCAGACACTATTCAGACCGTCAACGCTGTCAATAAAACAACACGCAGTGGCTGCGCATGCAAGCATTGTTTATACTAACTATCAGGTATGACCAGAGACATATCATGCAGTAAAATAATCGTAGCAGCAGACAACACAAATGTGAATCTTCCTTCTTTTTTGTGTCATTTTCCATATCATAGGAACCCCACGGACATAATATGTACATGTTGGGGTGACTCATTCAGACGAGGGCAATACATGTATTGATGACATCAATCGTCCTAATCCTTCAGGATCTGTTTGAAATAATTTAACAAGGTATGCAGACTGATAGGCTCAAAATCCAGTGGGTATTTATGCCTGTCCTTGTCCTTTATTATTCCCGCCCTTTACAATCGCTAATATGGTTTTTACTCAAATAATTAATAAAATGCTGATGCAACTCGAGCATAAATAAAAAACAAATAAACAAAGCAATTTGCTTATACAGATATAATAAATATATCAGATGGATGATTAATTAAAATCCAGAAGTAACAAAGTGGTATATACATTACTAGACAATGATATATCGGTGATGCACATCAAAAAATTATATAAATGTTTGTACATATCAGTAAAATTGAGGGTATGCTTTTGGTGAAAGAAATCTACTAGCTGGGTAATAATAGTTGTATATTGTGTGTTTTTTGTAGATATATGGTCAAAAACAAAACATCATCTTTTCTGAAAACAAGACATCCATCTTCTGGTGTTCTACTTGTGTCCTGACGAAAGCCTTAGTCGGACTACCAACTGTCTGGTCACATCAGTTCACACTCTTTCATCTTGGAGAGTTTAGACATCTAAGGCTGGAAACAGAGTCACCTCTGTCGGCACATTTCCTAAGGGGTCCTCCTTGACAAATCAACTATAATATACATGTTTGGAAGTCACCTTGTTATACTAACACCACCTCAAGTTAATGATGAGCTTAATTCAGTTTTGACATATGCAAACTGATATTTGTATTCTTGAAAATTGTGTTCCATGTATTTTTGTTTTATGTTGTCTCATATGTGAAAATATATATTTTTTTTAAACCAAGAATGGACTATTATATGTCCTTCTTTTTATGATGTACTAGAAAATAAAACTCAATATATTTTTTTGTAAAACCAGCCTTATTCATGTCTTGTGATATATGTTTCACACAAGATTCTGACCTATAGCTACCTCACACCATCCTGAATCTCCAATCTAGATGTAGACATCTATAGGTAGCTTGTTTTGGGAACCTTCTACTGTCCATCTACCGTGGCCAACCAGAATCTCTGCTCCAACGCTTACAGATCCTTAAAACCTCAGCAGCCCACCTTGCCCTGAATGCCCCTAGATTGGCTAACTCCCAGGATCTTCTTCACCAACTCCACTGGCTCCCTGTGAAAAGCTGCATTAAGTTTAAAGCTCTCTGCCTTGTTCATCCCGCTATCCACAACGTTGGGGCAGAGTTCCCGCAATCCAGACTTGAACCTTAAAGAACATGCAGAGTTCTCCATTCGGCTAACCAATCTCTGCTTACTATCCCTCGATTCCAACGGGCCTGAGTCGGAGGAATGTCCTTCACTGTGCTCAGCCCTACACTATAGAATGCCCTCCCTTCTGAGATTCACAATATCCCTGATTTTCTCTCTTTCCGAAAACGTTTTAAAACTCTTCTGCTCTAATCTCTCTGGTTACTGCCTCTCTTCTCCTCTCTTTAGCACCTTGATGCCGTCTGGTCTTGTTCACGCTCTGTAAGTTTCAGTACAATACAATGCAATACAATCATAGCCAGGAGGGCAGTATACAATAAGGAAATAGAGAGTAGAAGTTGGCGATAAAGACATATGAACTGAGAGATGTTCCTTTTGTATGCTGTGCGGGGAAGCAATCTCAGAGAGTCGCAGATTGCGTTCATGAATAAAAGCTATGCCGCAGACCGGATGTGGAGCCGCGGGGTAAGCAAGTAGGATGGCATAAGAAGACAGGAGAGCCTGTATCAAGTCAGGAATAGAAAAGTCAGTGATCCAGGTTTCTGAAATAGCCATGCAGTCGGGTTTGTATGGTAAGCAAATCCTACACATCAGACTGATGTGTTACTAGAGAGCGAGCGTTACAGAGTAAACCGAATAGTGCTGGGTCAGGCTGTGAATTAGGAGGGCCAACGGGGGAGGCGGCCCATAAGGGTGGCCAGAATGTGGCACAAGGGGTCCAAGGGGATAAATCACCGTCAAGCAGAGGCATGTATGGGACAGTGATGTGCCCAACTGAGAGAACATTATCAAACATTTGCCCCAAAAATAGGGCAAATGCACTCAGCACCAGGTGTGCTGCTTAGGTAGTACATCACGGAGCAAGCAGGGACTGGCCCAATCCATATGAACTGAAGCCGCTTTGCGGTAGGGACAAAAAGAATCAGACTGATGTTTGTACTGCTTGCTGCTTAACATACATAACATGTGTTCATTCCTTTTATTTTATGTTACGCGACAAACATGGTAAAAAACAAACTGCTTCATGTTTGCACTAGTGATAACATTTTTAGATTGGGGCAAGCCCGTCTTGCTTCATTCCCCATTATACAAGCAGCAAAATTAATGCTAAACTCACTCGCTGGATTTTCTTGCACAACGGCACAGTTTAGATAATCTGGTCCCAGGTGCAAAGTGCTGGAGAGAACAGCATTTGGCATGTCACCACCAGGGTGCCTGACCCGATGGGCTCATTCTGATGGCGCGTGTTGAGGAGCAATACAACTCTCGGCGTTCATGTTTCTCTTTTTAGAAAAACTGTGATAAATTCAAGGAGAAACATTCACAAGCACCAAGAAGCCCTACACATGGCGGAGGCCGCATTTTACAAGACTCAGTAAAATGACATAACATAACAAAGGTATGACGCTGTTGTGTGAAAGCCTTCATTGGACACAACAGAGTATAGCATCAGTATGCTGCATCTTACGAAAAAACATCCCAGTGGTACAACTGCCAGCTTCAAATTGGCCACCACTCCTTCATAAAGAACGAAAATACCTTCATTACTTTAACAGTGCTGGCCATCATGATGAGAAACGTAGATGCGGAAACCAACACTCTTGATCTATCTGCTAAACAGGAGCTCCAAGATCTACATCTGCTCCCAACCCAACTGCTCGGGTCACTTCAATATTCAACATTGTTCAGCTCAACCAATCACTCCCGAGGAGGCGGTCACATGTGTTTAACACTCGGCAGAGAACAGTTTTGGGTCTAAAATGGCCGAATCAGCACAGTCTCAAATTTGAAATTGAGCTAACCTGTGTCAGCAGGCAAATCGAAGAATCCACCAGCTGCAGATGCTACCCCAATCTTGGGTCAAGGTGCATCACTGCTAAATAAAAAAAGTACCAAAGCCAATATGCAAGGGAGAGGTAGGCAGGCGACGGGATCCTAGGTCCTCTTCTAAGGTGCAGGCATTACAGACTGAAGAAACATAGGAACCCGGAGTCCTGCGCTTTGTCTCCCGCACATTATGCACACCCCCCGGCCCACCAGTCCCGCAATTCAAGGATGTATGGGCAACACCTTGCAGTGCCTACAGGGCAAATTGCCTTACAAAATGGCATGTCAATGTACCTGCAGAAGATATTAAATAGTTTGCTTGGAGGCCAAGTTTGGACGATGATGTGTCATGACCAGCGCCCAGTGAGTGTATTGTGAGCGCGTTGCCTGGGAGCAGCACTTATAAGTGTACTGTGTCTCGGCTAAATGGGCGCATGCTTCCATTGTTTACTCTTCTGCTGTGGATCGTCAATGACTCACAAAACCTATTGCCAATTAGATGTGGCCGGGCGTGCCAATGGCACCTATGTTTAAAGAGCACAGGAGTTATGTTTTACTTTTAGACAAATATCCTTCCAAAGTACAGTAAGCCTGCCAATTACTACAAGACATAGATGTGTAAAGCCTGTTGCCACAACAATCGCAAACATTCCTGTCAAACAGAAGCACAATCACTCCATCCTGGATGGAAAGTATTCACCTGTTCACGTTAAAGGCTTCTTGGGCATGTGATGAAAAGGCAAGGCTGGTTGTTGGGTAAGTGAGTCTCTGAATAAATGAGTTGGTGCTCTTACAAGCGCGCAGCAGATGTGACCTCCTCCTAGGCATCGACCTAAGACCCTGGGGCATATATTAGTCTTAGTTTTCAGGAAAAGCTGACGTTTTAGCATATATCCAAAATTCAACATATTGTTGCAGGACCTCATTCTGACTAACACTAGGCCCATAGTCCAGGAACCTGGATGGAACAATGCCTATCTCCTCTCTTTACACAATATTTTCTGGGTACTAAGAGAAGAGGGCCGGAAGTCAACTGGCATGCCGCCTAAGCATACACATTGTTAGCCAGTGTGCCAGGTGCCCGAGCGTCCCCATGTAGACATGTGAAAGCAAGACACACTGGGTAGAAATACAGAAGCCCTACCCTAGTGCAAGTTCAATTAGCACTAAGGCATAATGGGCCTGGTTTACATAAGGGTTTTTCAATGGTGCAATCCCATTGGACAAAAGCTTTGTAAATCAGGTCCAATGCGTCCTAGTGCAAAAAAACATAGGGCCTGATTCACAAGCTCACAAAATGCAAATTTCTTTAGCTATTTGAAACAATTCATAATTTTATTTGGAAGACGCATGGTATATTTAACAGTCAAAGATGGCTTGCTTGTTTCCAGAGAGCTTCCTTAGAGACAGTCACCCAAGATGGCTGCCTCCATGGAAGAGCTCGCACAAAATCAAAGAGTTGCGAGATGGGCAGGCATGGAAGGGATTAGCCATAGGGATTACATTGTCTAGGGGCAGAGAATGGGAGGTATTACATCTGTGTATGCCTCCTCAAATATCATCTCCATTGGAAAAGCATTACAGCCCCTCATTCAAAGCCCATATTTGAAGCTCTTATGTTAATGCCATTAGTTTTGGCTTTTAAGGTAGCGCTTTTAGCGCCTCCGAATAGCCCAAACTAAAAATGAGCACAAATGTACGAAACATATACCAGACACCCTGAAACATATACGACTGCCACAACTTACCCTTTAGTAGGAAGCACAAGTCCAAGTACAATTATTGCAAGGAATCACTTGTAAAAAATGTGTAAACACCTTCAGATATATTTACCCTTTCTATAATGTACATTTCCAAATGCAACTGCTATGAGAAATCAGTACCAGAAATATATAAAAATGTACAAAATATATTCAAGACACCTTCAGATATAGACGTCAGTCATGTTCAATTCTCAATGTACCTTTTACTATGAAGTATAATTTTACAATTACTATACAGGATCAATAAAAATGCTTAGGGCACCGACAGACACACATAGATAAGTAGAGAGATAGGTTAGATAGATGGATGGATAGACACCCAAAGGCAAACAAATAGATAGATGGATGGATGGATAGATGGTGGCACGACCAAAGATAGACAGAGAAATAGACACCCACAAATAGATAGAAAGAAGAACAGACAACAAAAGATAGAGTGATAGAGAAATAGACATTCGCAGAAGGATAGACCGATACATAGATAGATAGGAATAGGACGCCCACATGCTCACTCAGATAGTTGGATAGATAGACACCCAAAGGTAGATGGAGAGATAGATAAACAGATAAACAGATACCCACAGATGTATAGATAGATAGATAATAGATAATGTGTAAAGTAGAAAACGTTCACCCTAAAGGCTGTCAGTGCGCTGGACCAACTGAGGTTAGACTAATAGTTTAGAGTGCATTCCCTAAACACTGGAAGAGAGCAGTTTTACATTTTTTACTGAACGTTTTATTTTTTAGAAATTAGGCAAAACTGTGCAGGTAGACAATGCCTTAATTTGCATTTTGTATCTGTGACTCAAACCAATCTACAGCCACATGATGCAGAGAGATATTTAGGCACTAGGAACTGGCTGCTATCTGTCTGTGGGTGTCTGTTCCCTCTCTCTCTCTCTCTACCTTTCAGTGTCTGTCTATCTACATATCTATGTATCTATCTGTCTGTGGGTGTCTGTCTGTTAGTCTATCGGTCTTACTTTGGGAATTTTTCTATGTATCTATCAATCTATCTATTCAAAAACTTTATAAAAAAAGTTTGGCTTTGTTAATACTAGTCTCTCATGCTTGCAAGCATCGAAGGTTATAGTTCTTTTTTACAGCTTATCATTCTCATTCAAGCAGAAACGCAGTTTTTTCTGCATCTTGTAGCCTTTGTGCATCTGCCTTAATCGGGTTCCATGATCTTCAACATGCATCATTTTTCACGTTTTGAAGTCTTAGAAGCAAAGAGCTGGAAGCAAACTATACGTCATGTTTTTATAATCGAATTGGGCAGTACCAGCAAACACCTTCACAGGTATCTTCAAGCAGCACGTGTTCTTTTAAAATGGATAGTTGGTGGCCAGATAAAACAAAGTGCACCAGGGCCAGGCAATCCTGCAATCAATGGTACCAGAAAGCTTTGCACTGATGCCTGGCGAATGTGCACTGTCATTCACATCAACTGATAGCATAAAAACAACATCTGCACTGACAGCTGTGCTGAAATGACATTTTACAGCACTCAGCCGGTTTTTATTTTTAATGAAAAGTAAGTCATAGGTTTGGTACATTTCTATAAATAGAACATTTAGCATACTTGTGCAGGGCTTGACATGTTAATGTTAAATTGCAAATGATTGTCTATGAAGTAAGCCAATAGGGGCTTAAGCAATTGTAGACCCCCCCACCCCAGATGTTGATGAGACAGGTTGGAAGGAATATCTTATCTTTTCATGTGGGTTGCGTCATCGCGAAACGTCAGTGTTCAGCTTCACATCTTAAATGACTGTTAACCTGGTATGATGAATACTATCGGTGAGGCCACTCGATCGCTTGTTAGCCTGCCACATTTAGCATCTCCCTAACCATGCCGTGTATTGTAACCCTGGAACTAAAGCCACCTATCACAAACTGCCCTTCTTCAGATGAAGCTGTCCTTCGGCAACAACTACCACAAAGTAGAGGTTGTGGCACACTCAACCTGCACAGGGTAGGCACTAGGTACATGAATCCTCCACAGTTGAGGATAGTGTGATGAATCCTCCCATGAGGCCGGAGAGACGAGGCTCCTACCGAATACACCACCTGCAGGTGGTAATCAGCATTAGAATCTCATGGGGAGGGACTCCCCCTCTAGGGACAAGGACGACCATCCAAAGGAAATGTGGTATGCCCACCCTTGATTACTTCTACTCACCTCCTACACATCCTCCTATCCCTTCACTCAACCCTCGTTACCCCCACACTTCCATTTATTTCTGTATCATTAATAGCCTAGAAGATACTGGGACAAGGAAGTATAGGGTTGAACCTTAAGAACATCTCCCCATAAGATACTGGGATGAGGAAGAGCAGGAGTGAACATAGAACGATCACCCTGGAAGGTAGTGGGACAAGGAAGACATGCAGAGTAGTGAGGAGTCCTCAAGAGAATGTACACACGTGTTCCAGTCGTTTTGATAACTCGAACATAAAAAAGAAAGAAGGATTTACCTTTATGAGAAACACTCCCTGGAGGAACGGCGAGCGAGGAAGCGGTTTGGCAGAGTCCGGGAAGAGGGCAGCGAGTGTAGCAGGAACAAGGGGACTGAGACATCCCATTCCGCTCCCGCGAAGAGGAACATGATAGAAGCGTGGGCAGGAGATGGTCCAGGCACGAGAAGAACCTGGTTGGTGTGCGTAAGCCATAATGCGCACAAAGAAGGAAGAAGCACACTGTGGGAACGCTGCAGCCTGCTAGAGAAGCTAGGGGAAGACTGAAGCCGAACCTCGGCGAGCCCCAGATCAACCGGAGGAAGTAAGCAAAAACCCTAAAGGTATTTGCGTTGCTGGGAAGATTTGTAAGGGCACAGGTGAGCTGTGGAAAACTCCACAAGTGCCAAGCGTGGGTGAGAAGACGAAACCTGGGAAAGAAACACAAATACGGGTGTGAGACCCACACCCAAGAAAAGAAGAGTCATTCAACTCATCTTCTTTGTGGAAGTCCCTGGCAGGAGAGTGAACCAGCTCAGCCAAAACCCAGACGAACATTTGTCAGTCATCTTATTCATGGCGGTACCTGGCAGGAGATGAAGCAGGTCTGCCAAAACCCAAAGAACATCTTGTCAGTCATCTTCTTCATGGCAGTACCTCGGAGGAAAGTAAACCAGGTCTGCCAAAGCCTGACAAAGGCTAGGGAAAGGGAGATATTCTCCCTACAGTTGTGAACTATAACAAGAAGAATAAGAAAGACCTGTGGCAAGAAGGCATTCCCCAAGCTGGTGTGAATTGAAATAAGAAGCCTGAGAAAGACCAGGGGAAGGGAGTCATTCCCCCTGATGTTATAAACTGTTATCCAAGAAAGTCTGACAACAGAGCTAAGGAGGGTCAGGGGAAGGGAGTCATTCCCCTGAAATTGTAAAAATGCAAAGTCAAGTGAAGAGAGAGACCAGGGGAAGGGAATAATTCCCCCTGGCTGTGTGCGAAGGAAGATACTGAGAGCCAGACACCTGGAGAAGGTAGTCATTCTCTAGGAACATGAGTTTACAAGATACCTAGAAAAGGGATGCATTCTCCAGCAACCCAGTAGTGAAAAGTAACTATGGACAATGAGGGATGTTGATGTTTAAGCTGGAACTCTACCCCATTGCGTTGAACAGAGACCTTTGCTGCTTGTTTGACATTTTATCCTGGAACTTTGTTGTGTATCATGAAAAAGCAATTGAGATCCGAGGAAGGAAGCCATTCCCTCAGGTAAAAGCCCCATCAACAATTGAAACTGTGATCCATAGTCCAGAAGAAGGGAGTCATTCTTCTGGACCAAAAAGATCCACTACCTCTTTAGTTTAGTTAAAACTGCACTCTTCCACTGATCTAATACGTCCAGCCCAGCCAACTTGGATTTAGCCCTACTCTGCCCAGCCTATACGTAATGATTTTTTACGTCTGTTTCATTTCCGGCGCTGTCATGCCTACAGGGACTGTCTATGCGCTTTACAAACACAATAAATAAACAAGTGGAAGGGATAGAAGTAGGGTTTTGAAACAGGACGATGGACTCTTGATTTACACAGACTCCCTGACTGAATCATTAGTAGTTTAGTTGAGGTAGCAAAAACCCTCTTAGAGTTAGGGAGAGGTAGGTTTTCACTTTATTTTCTCATACAGTGAACGCCAACAAACATGCCACGTGTGTTGTCAGTCTCCTCCTTCTCCACCCTTACAAGAGTTACATGCTATATCGTTCGCTGCAGGGGGATCACCACAGCTGTAGGATCATACTCAGCACCAGCACTTTCGCATTACGCAGGAGAAAAGCACCACACTTTAGGAAAACATTTCAAACTCATCGTTTTAAACTATAATCTACCATTACCTCGATTCCTGACACACCTGCTCTTTTGAATGTTTCTCCACATAAGATAGCGCCAAGTTACCCACTGGGTGATTGGCAGGCTCAATAAAACTCCCCAATAAGATAACATAACATAACTAGTGGTGATAACAAATTGCTATTGTTGGCAGTCCCTTCCCCTCTATTTTATAAGGGGTCTGCTATTCAAATACATGTTCTACATTTTTAATAAATGTACATTTACAGACATTAAGTGGCTGGGGTCCCTTTGGGTCCAAGGTCCGGCCAGGCTTAATACGGAACTAGAAGAAAGGACCTCACCGGGACCTTTGTTCAGTGTTTTAAGTGTCAATGAATGTTGAAATTTGCCTCATCCACCTCACTTGCTCTTCCCTATCTTTTGGCCTGCGGACCCTTCCAGTCACAAGCCTACACAGCAGTGATTGGATGAATCAGTTAACACCTTTAGGATGTGGAAACTGTTTACTTCATGTGGTCCTAAAATGAGAAAATAACTTGATGTATTTACTTCAGTGATGAGTCTGTGCTAAATAACTAAGAATGGGTTGAAGGCTCCGATAGAGGTGCAGATATTAATCCTTCAAAAAAAAGGGCTGACAAGAGAAGGGCTAACATCTGGGCAGACATCTAACACACTGCAATGAAAAGGTTCAAAGGTGATTCCTCCAATTAGATTATGCAAATACATTAAAGTCTTTCCAAATCCCATTGCCACGTATGCCGAGTAGTATTGAATAGTACGAAGTTCAGTTAACAAATTGGGGCTTGCACAGTTTTTGACCTGTCATGTGTCTGGTCTAGCAGTCATCAAGTGCTATTCCCATTGGTACATTTTATAAAGAGCAAACAATTGTGCAGAAGAAAACTGAACACATAGACCTAGGGCCCTTTTAGACGAGGTAGCAATACTTAGAGATAGATGGGGATGCAGATTTTACTCATACATCAAAAATCAAACCGACTCAGGAAGTTGGCAAAACAAAGTGCTATTTTATTTGCAATTATCTAAAACAGGGAGTTACAAATGACATAAACTGACGTTTGCTCGATTTCTCTCAATTCATTTAATAAAAAACACAACTTTTATAGTCAAAACCGTCATCAATGACGTCACACTATGTGGCAAACTACATAAACCTACTTCGGGATGTGATAGGCTTACAGGGAACATCTAAGTATACGTTCCATACTAACGGGGGTAGTGATTGGGTCTCTAACATCAGGTGGACAACTAAGCCCTCTTCTAGTGCAAGTCATCTTCGTCATCACAAAATACATGACGATCCATTGGCTATACAAACTATAGGACTCTCTGTTACATGGTCCTCTAAAGTTGGTTGGCAGCCTTGTACTCTTCTGGAATAATCCACACGCTAGCAACACACAGGCTTGTACCCCAGGTGCGTGTGGGCTGGTCTAGGCCATAGCTTCCCACCTAATTAGTCTGACATCCATCATCAGTCTTGCAGTCTGCCATTCAATTAAGGCTTTGAACTTGGCTTTGCAGAGGCTCTCTATGGCTGAGAATAAAAGAGAGTGTGGCATGCTTTATCTTCTAGTTTCGGTGTAGCTCGACCCAAAGTCTATTTCTATCTGGCATGTGACTGGAGACCATGTTTTTGAGCTCTTTGCTGCATTTAATATTATTAAATGTTGAACTCTTGACACCTTCAGTGATTTTTCATTCCGCTTCAAACTGAAGTTTGTTTCTTTGTCACATTGATGTAACTACTGGATGGACAACCGGGCTCGTGGTTGCCTCGACTCATGGTGCCGGGCAAGCCAAGACTTTCTTGAATTCTCCTTCGCCATTAGCTGTTTTCCAACTGAGCCACACCGAAACCATTTCCATTCACGGGGTTCGAGTCTTGCTAAAGTGCATTGTGGAACATCCAGGTTCTATACATTGCTATGTATATATATTGGCACATCGCCGCAATCTATTCACTATGTAGCCAGCCTCAAGATCACTTTTGTCTACTTGCGTTACTTCATCTGTACAATTGTAAAATGACTTTGCATTTTCTTCAGTGTTTCTTTGCATGCGCATCTTCATTTCGAGTCAGAAATGTTGCTCATCTTTAACACCTCCTCCTCAGATCTTATAGAATGTTTGTTTTTTCGTCTTACACATCTTTTCAAGGTGAGTCAGTTCTGCTCTGCATGATGTCACCATTCGTCTTTCTCCCTCATTTTCAAACTTCTTCCAGTACTTTTTCCAAAAGACCATCATATTTTCGTGAATGCATATAGGGTTTTCTCAGTGGATACCTTGTTTCAAGAATTCTATTCGGTACAGGCATCCTCACTGGCACTGCATGTGCCGCTATTTCCAGTTCCCAACAAATAGGCAACATGGGGGCGGAGCTTTTGGTAGGTGGTTTTGCCTCTTCCTCTACACTCCCCCATCTGGGCGAATTCATCGACTACTCTCTCATCAGTCTTCACATCAAGACATCCTTGTCTGAATAAGTGCTTCTTTGGGACGCATATTTGTATAACTCCTTTCAGGCATCCAGCGGATTTCACATGCTCATCAACACTCCAGGTTATACGGCTGCATTGTTCATTGGGATTGCAGTAGATCCATCTCCCCCCATACTTCTTGTGGTTCTTCGGGTACAGGAACTTCGTTCCCTCAGCTGCATGAATGCTGGCTTTTACGTAGTGTCTGATTTCTTCATATGTCAGCTCTTTAAGTTCAAATCCTGATTCAACATCAATCACAATCTCATTCCTACTGCTTTCTTTACAGTCTTCTTGCATTGTGTGATTATTATCCTGATCGCACAGCATCCAAACATGGTCATCACCAACAGGGCTCCAAGGAGTTTGAAAATGTTTGCCACCCATTGTGGAACCCATGAGAAGATTGACACAAACCAGCTGTCATCAGCAATGTCTTCCACTTTGTCTTCCATCTTGACGTGTAGGTTTGTCAGCATTGTTATGGCCTCCGTCAAGGTGCCATTCCCGTCGCCGTGAGAAGGTGTGAATGTGCAACATGATTCTCCGATTTTGGCACAAACACCTCCATCCATAGCTGTACTCATATCCAAGACATATCTGTTCTGGAGTGTCATCAGTCTTATGGCTCTCAGCTCTTCTCTGATAGCATTGAATCCCTTTATGGTGGTGTTGATAGTCTGCAGAAGCTCCCATCTGGTTATCTGTAAACATTTGGCATTCATCATCACCTGGATCCTGGTCATAAAGATTGTCGTGAATATTTCTGAAGCCTGACTGAACAATCTATGTTCATATGGAATGGCATCAAAAGCTTCTATCGATTTAGCTGAGAAATAGTTCTCTCTCTTCATTCGATTCAAGAGCTCAGCAGATCTCTTCTTCCTCAGGTGAGCATCTGATTTTGGAAACCCACCAATGTTCAAGTCACTCTTAGGAAACACCAACACTGGAACATAGTCCTCCCCAATCTCTGGGCAGCTTCATATAAGCTCTGGATCCACAGGCCCAATAGTGATCCATTATAACTACTGTCCCGTCCTTCATTCCTAGCACATCAAAGATTTGTCCGCACTGTTGATTCTCTCCAACTTTTTTTTGCCATTATTTCTGAAACATAGCTCTGCACTAGCCAAAGGCACGATCTGCAATGGACCTCCTTTGTCTTTGACCCACATCATAAGTTTTGCAAGCCTCGGATATAGAGGTTTGCATCCATTTTCCACTTGTTCGATAACTGGTTTGCAATGACCAGTCAATGCCACAGCTCTGCATATGACTACACCTTCTTCCCATCCGTCCGGAGAAAGCACTGTTCCCCAGATCTGCATCTGGCCTCTTTCTTTGCAACTTCAAATTTCCTCTTCAGTCTTCCCTTGACAATTGAGTCTTCTGTTTACTCCCCATCTAATTCCTGCTCCCTTCATACCAGGCTGTTCATATCTTATCACATGATTTCTGGTGTGTGCTCTCGCTCTTGTCTTTATATCTTGAACATAATCATCTTCATCTGGTGCTGTCCATTCTATCACCCATATCAAAGATGCCGGTCGACCCTGGAACTGATCTCTTTTATGGCAGAGTGCAAGGTGAGTCAGGCAATGAGCTGTCTGCACATCTATTTCAATGGCTATGAATATTTTAGACTTTCCCATAGCATAAGGCATGAGTGCACACACATAGCAATCCTCCTGAGAAGTTCTCTTTCCCAACTCTTTCATGTGCTGATACCACATGTTGTTCCACAAATGTGCTGTACTGTCTAAATAATTATTTATTTCATAATCATCCTCCCTTGTACTTCTCTTAGGTCTCTTTCTTGCCAAATGATTCTGTCTATGATGACCATAAAGTAAAGAAAAAATGGACCTCCCTCCAAACGGAAGCCTATGGTCACTTGTCACAGACATAGGTACCTCTACGAGAGCTACTGGTGTGGGGAAAATCACATAAGGCCTTGGCCTTCTCACAATGGGCCTCATTACAACTCAGGCAGTAAGGGGTTTACGGCGCCGTAAACAGCGCCGACCCTTACCGCCTGAGTACGAGGTCCCTTAGCGCCATGGCGGATTTAACACCTGCTTTTAGCAGGTGTTAAAATCCATGGCGCTAAGGGACCATGGAGTTAATTACGCCACCGTAATTTACGGTGGCGTAATTAACGCCTTCCCCACTCCCATTATGCCCTATGGGGCAAAAATGGGAATGGGGAAGGGTAAATGGGGATTGGGGACTTACCGCCCCGCCAAACTCAGAATGGGGCGGTAAGTCCGCCAACCACCATGGCGTAAACGTAGTTTACGCCATGGTGGTAAAGTCACGGCCCAGGCGGTAACTTACCGCCTGGGTCGTAATGAGGCCCAATGTCTAGTTCTGCCAAGGTGACTGGAGTGGGTAGGATCAAAGGGACCACTGCTTTCTTGGGACCAAGGAAATACACAGTGTAGATTAGCAGAATCAGAAAAACAATGATAAATGTAGAACAAGCATATATTCTGCACCAATACATGAGGCTCCACCATCGATGTCTCTCCACACGTTGTTGAACTTGCTCACTTTCTGGAACTGCAATGTGCTCAATAGACCACATGTTTGCCTGTAATTACTTTTCAGGAAGGAAAAACTTGTTTTATTCAGGCAAACTCGTCAGATGCTCCGATAGTTGTCGAATTTGCTCTATGATCTCCACAAGTAACTGGCTGATTGCTGGACGATTTATAGGATCTCGCATAAGCACAAAAGTGTTCGTTTTTTGCCAAACAAGATAAGCGTGTACTTGAAGCAAATAATAAAAGATCATAACAAGTAGTTTGTGGGCATCGTCGTTATTTAGGACCATCTGTGCGTCCAGAAAGATGTTCAGGTAATAGTCTGATCTGCTCTATAATTGCTGCCAATAAACATCTAATCGTTGGGCCATTCTTAGGATCCTAGACAAAGTACGTACGTCAGTGCTCCTCCCAACAAGAGCAGGGTAAGCTATGAGTATAAATATGGAGACAGCAATAAGTAGTCTGTGTATGTCAACATCTGATAACACCATGGGCAACTCCAAAGAGAAACTCAGTGAGAAACGAGTCGGGGAACTGCTCCCTCTTCCAGTCGTCAAACAAAAAGTCTAAATCGGGCATTTTTCCATTTACTACAATACTACACAGTTCAATGTCAGCAAACTCCTGTGGCTCAAGAACAGTAACTTGCTCACTCCTTGCTTAGCAGCTACAAAGAGTGTTTCAGGGGAGCTACAGTCCAAATGTACACTTTCATCTGTTTACTGGACAGTCTTTACACCCTTCTTCCTTGTCATTGATCGAGTCTGCACGTGCTGAACTTCTTCTCCTTGACTTGCTTCTGAATGGTTTGGGGGTTCGTCGGCCTCTCCAGCACAGATTTTCACATCTCCTGGGTGTATCCAAGCTTGTCTCCCTACGACTTTGACTGCTGATGGAGTCATATCCTCCACAATGAAAGGGCCGCTAAATCGGGGCTTGTGCCACTTTCTTGTGAAATTCCTTATTAGAACCTTGTCGCCAGCGAACAGTTTAGGTACACCTAGTCCTTCAGGTCCAGTTGCTGTATGGTCTTCATCTGTGTTCTGAGACCGACACCCCGCCTGATTGACTTGATCTGAAATGACAGAGATACTAGCGTTCATACATGTTAAGGACACAAGTAACTCATCTCCTAACAATTCTGTAGTTGTCTGGGCATCACTCTTAGTCCTCGATGGAGGAGTTAGAGGTGTTCTCTTTCGCCTCCCTGTGACTAGTTCGTGGGGTGTGAGGTGGTGGTCAGAGCCGGGCTGATTTCTCAATGCATATAATGCAAGGGGCAGGAAATGCAGCCACCCCTTTTTCAGTGACAGTTTCAACTTAGGTATTCTCTCTTTGAGCAGACTGTTGAGTCTCTCACATATCCCGTTCACTTGCAGGTGATAAGTAGAAATAAACGTGTGTTTAATGTTAAGCAATAAGCTAATTTGCTCAAATATCTCATTCACAAAATGGGGGCCATTATCTGATCTCAGCACCTCACATACTCCCCATCTAGGGAATACTTCTTGGACTAAGAACTTTGCAGTGCAAGTGGCGTCAGGATGTGTGCATGGACCAGCTTCAATCCACCTTGAGAAAGGGCACACTACAACTATCATATACCTATATCCATTACAAATCTGCAGCATATCAACATAATCGTTATGTAAATGCTGAAAAGGACCATTTGGTCAAGGAATTACTCCTCTGACTGTTCGCAGCATGTGCCCAGCAGTAAACCTTTGACATACGATGCAATTTACTACATAAAAAGCAAAGTGTTCTAACAGGTTCGGTATGAACCAGTCCTCCACAATGGTTGCTGCCACCCTTAATAAGGCTATAGGCATCACTGTTTACCAGTGCTGTCTTGTCACCACAGTGCTTTGGAAGGGGATAAAGAACACCCCCTCTGTGTCCACAGGTCCTTCTCTTCCTGTGGAGCTCCACCTTGAACTTCCATTAACTGCGTTTGTGACAAATGATTGAAGCTTTCATTCAAAAACATTATTACAACCATTTTCTATTTCACATCAGGAGTATCAAAACAGAAAATATCAGAAGAATATGCAACTTGTTTAGCCTCTTCATCTGTGGCTTAGTTTCCACGTGAAATAAAGTCAGTTCTCTTAGTGTGCGCTGCACACTTAACTATGGCGATGGCTACTGGGAGTCATAGTGCTTTAATAACCCTGTCCAACAGGGATACTACATAGTATAATCGCCGGATTCGGAACTAGAGGAAACTCTGCCACTACAATCTGTTAATTGGTCTCATATCTTGAATTAAACGCCATGACCCACACTTTGATTTTTTGATAGGATACACTGTGGTATTACATGGTGACTCTGACCTCACTAAGAGGCCTTGATCCATCATGGCCGATATAGTCTTGAAAGTATGTTCATCTGCCTCTTGAGACATAGGATACTGTCTTGCTTAAGGTAAAATTGCTCCTGGTTTCAATTTAGTGTTAACATCTCCCACCCCTTTTAACAGACCTACATCATAGGGGCCTGTAGTCCATAAAGAAATTGGCACTTTCTCCATATCTTCATGAAAAAATGTGGGATGCTGCCGCACTATCATCATCTTCTGTGGAATCACTCGTCTTTCTGTCCTGATCCAAAACGTAATGCTCATTTCAAACACTACTTCGTCATCTGACGCGTCGTCTCTAAACATATCCTCATCAGTGACAACAGTCAATCTATATCCTTACCCAATAGCAATCACTATTCTCCATGGCCTTCCTTTATCCCAACCTTCGAGCATGGCCAATTCCCCTCGCACAATGGCTGCCTGCAATTCCAAGGGAAAAAGCTGTCCCCCCTCTTCGTCCATGGGTATCTTTGGCCTGAACAGAAATTCATCAGGTATTCTCATAATCTTACCCACTAAACTGGGTAGCCACATTAACAAAATGCGTAACCCATAGTGAAAAACGTCTGGTTCTAACAGTGTTCCTCGCATGGCTATTAGCCCGGTAAATGCCATGATAAATTCGCCCACGTTTAAATAATGTTTTCCCAAGCATTGAACACACTATGCCTTCATCAGTGAAGGAAATCGTCATATTTAACTTCTTCTTTAAATCGCTGCCCAGTATATTAACTGGTGTCTGTCTTGAATACAACAACGGGACAGACATATCACATTCTCCTGTAGAGATTGGCAATTTCTAAGTAAAATGAACTCTACTTGTAGCTCCAAGGAACCCTTGAGCATTCATGGCATTTCCCGATAATGAAAATGTTCCCTCTCATAAACATGAGCGAGTTGCCCCTGTGTCTACTAAAAAAGAAAAGGATTTGCCTCCTATGGTAATGTCAACCCCTGGCTCCTCTTGAGGATTCAGCATCACTGATAGCACTGAACACATCAAGTCACCCTGTGAGCTGTCCTATTGTGGGTACATACTTATTCCCAGACCTGTAAAAGGATTCCCACCCTCAATGGTGACACCTCCTACTCTAGGAGTCAAAAGCTGTCCTGTATTTGCCCTCTGCTGTATCTGCATAGGTGTGTGCTATGACTGCCCTTGAGGTGCATTTAATGGTGCTTGCTGTGGTTGCAAGTCCTGTTGTATTCGCGGTGCTTGTGGTTGATACACTGTCTGATCTTGGGCGAACCCGTCGCTACTTTGTGGGCTATATGCTAGAGGATAAGCTGTCCCCCCTCTTGAGAATTGCCCATTCTGCACATACCCTTGGCTCCCACATGTTTGCACAATATGATATGTCATTCCACATGTTCAACACACAGGCAGGGGTCTTCTAATTTTCCCTCCCTGCATGCCTTGATTATCATTCTGCATATACTGAAAACCACCTAGGTTATTCTTAAAATTTCCCTGATTATTCTGAAAGCTTCCTCTTCCGCAGAAGCCTCCTCTGCCTCTCGGCATAAATCGGTTCCCTTCTTGATCCGACTGCCGTTGGTTATTTAACTGCGGCATACCTGCTGTCTGTTATGATCCTGGCCCTTCTCTGATAGTTAACATCGCCCCTTCTATGGTATATTTTGACAGCCTCTTCTGTACTAACCTAGCTTCCTCAAGCTTCTTGCATCGTCTCTCTTTCAATTTATTTGTTGCAAAAATCGACAATGGTCAGCTGTATTTCTGGCCAGGGCTTTGCCTCCATACCCACCAGCTTCTTGAGCTGTCTCTGTACCTAATCTGGCAATCACTGACGTAGAATATGATAGAATACAGGTATCGATTTCCCCCAAGGCTCTCGGGTTCCCAAAGACCACTGTTCTTGAAAATTCTGAATGTAAGTAAGTGGGTCTTCGCCCTCCTGCATCTTACATGCCATAATTGCACCCATATCTGATGTATCAGGATATTGTACTCTCAGCGCTTTGCAGACTGCCGCTCTGCAATTATTAAACGGCGCTCCATTGTGCACTGTGTTCTGTGTTGTGACACTTGAGTATCCTGCTCTCGTCCAAATGTCACCAGCCCTTTCCCCAAGGATAGCTGCTAGAAGACCCATAATGTCCCCTATATATAACGTGTTTCCTTCTGTGATTTTTTCTAATTTATAGATCCATTTCCCCCCCATTTCTCGGCCAAAGTCAAACTCGGGAGCTTACACCTTAGATTATCTTTATACATCTGGGGCTATGGGATATACTGTGGTCTGGCCCCTCCTTTTTCTAACAAGGGAAATTGTGAAATCCCAAAACCGCAATTGTCTCCCATCGCCTGCCTGTTCATAGTGGGGACAATGGTTCCTGATCACCTTCTTCCTGGTAATGACCTCAGCCTGCTCACATATGGTGGTGATTCCCCCCTCTCACTAAGAGGACTGCTTTTAGTTTGCTCTGCCGTACTATAGGCTCTGGTGTCCTTTGTTTAGGCAGGTCCAAATCCGACCACCTCACTTCCTTGTCTGTCTGAAAACATCCCTCAGGACTGCATGCACCATCACCCTCCTCCCCACGGAAGGTTTCCCTGTCTTCGTCTGGCATATCTTGTCCCCAACTAGTATAACTGTCCTCCTTCTCGTCTCTGTTCAGAGTTAGCCTGTCCAAAGACAGAACTCTATGCTCAAGGCTGAACAGGTCTCCCTCCTTGCATCGTGATTGGGCACTTTCAGATCAATCGTCTTTCCCTTTATTTCTCGATTCACTTTTTGTTCTCATCTCCTGATAAACCTTCTCGATTCTATCTCTGATACTTCCTATCTCAAAATTCTCCTCTAGATTTAGTCGAGAGGGTCCTGGCACAGGTTCTTGTGATGGGAGGAACTCCTCTATGTCCTCCCATAATACTACTGGACTAGATTCCATTAGCTCTTTCCCAATGCGACCAATGTTGCGTGCCCTCTGCCTTCTCTTTCTTTCCATTTCCTCATCAAATTCTCTTCATTTCTTTGCTTCCTCTCTAACCCCTTTCCTCTTCTTGCCTTTTCGTTTCTCTTCTTTAATTTGCCCTAGGCACCTCGTCATCGCTTTGTCTTTGGATTCTTTTGTCTCTTAATTTCTGTTCTTCCTCTTCTTCTCTTTTCTTTTCTAGCCTGTCTCGTTCTTCAATTGCTCTCTGCTGCCTATTGTCATATTTTCTTTGCTCTTCTGCTCTTTCTTCTTTTCTTAACTGTTCTTCTTAATACATTTGTTGCCGTCTTTGTCTACTCGTCTTCTTTCAATCGTTTCTCTCGTTCCTTGTCTTTTTTATCTTGCTCGTCTTGACCTTCCCCTTGCCGTTCTCCCTCGATGCTCTTCCCATCAAGTTTGAGGAATATCTGACCACCCATCCATTCGTTCTGTATGAGCGCTATGTCGTCAGCTTTGACTTTTTCTCCTTTCCATCTCTTAATTTCTCATCCTATATCTAGAATCACACACGGCTGTTCACTTTTCTCTTTGTCCATGTCTCTTTCTAGAGTTCTCTCTGGGCTCTCGTCACTGCTATACTCCGGCGGCTCATGTATCATATTACTGTATCCTGTTGCTGCTTTAAGCTCTCTTAAAGGATACAATCCTTCATCTTTCACACTATTGCCATTAACTTCAGGCACAGTAGAGGAAGCAGAAGGCTGAACACCCCCCTCTTTATACTGGTTAAGCATCCAGTCTTCAGGAGGCGGGTCTTCCCTTTCCTCCTGATACATTTTCCAAAGCTCTAGGTTAGCTAACCACTTTTCCAATTTCTTTCCTGTGTACGCAGCATGCAAGTATGTGGTCATGTGTTGCAAACCTGCTTTTGACAGTGATCCCCCTTGTGGCCATGGCATGAACATTTTATCTGCCGTGCCCTTAACCCATTCTGCACTATAATGCTTAAGCTTGGGTGCCTGTTTTGGCAACTGTTTGCACAGGTGCATGAGCGGAGTAACACCCTCCATCATGACAAGTCACAATCGACTGTCAATACTTACCGTTATTTTACACAAAAAATACTTTTCAGAAAAACAATACAATATGAGGGTGCACCAATCATCGCCACTCCAAACCTCTATGTCTCACCTCTCTTCAATCTACCTATTCAATTACTACCATTAATAACTAAATAAATAAATAACCTACTTTTATCACTATCGCTCTTCGACATTTCATCATCTCTCTAATACATACAATATACAAACAAACAGAGTGGCCGGTCCCAACATATATCTCTGCAAACGCTCTTTGCCCCTAAAATTACTTCGATCGGAGTGTACGTTATTTTCCTCGTAGCCTAGGTATATCCACATCGACTTTAAAATAACTTCTTCTAAACGTCCCTGGACGTAGGATTTATGGGCTTAATCAATGATGCTCCTCGTCCTTCATATACTTCTACTTGATGCTCTTCATCATCCACTAAATATCCCATCCGTTACTTTCTTCCCATTATCACTTTCCCCACTTAATATGCATACATTGTTTTTTGCCACCTTTCTCAATCTACTCACCATTCGCTTTCACCTCTTGACCCTCGGGATCATCTCCTCAACCGGCCACCTTAGCCTTCGGTCCGCTCAGCTGCCTGTATAAACCAGGAGGGGAATTCTGTGAAAGAGGGACCCTTCTTGGGGATATGATAGGCTTACAGGGAACATATAAGTATACATTCCATACTAACAGGGGTAGGGATTGGGTCTCTAACATCAGGTGGCGAACTAAGCCCTCCTCTAGTGCAAGTCATCTTCGTCGTCACAAAACACACAACAATCCATTGGCTATACAAACTATAGGGCTCTCTGTTACGTGGCCCTCTACAATTGGTTGGCACCCTTTTACCCTTCTGGAATATTCCACACGCTAGCAGCACCCAGGCTGGTACCCAGGTGCCCGTGGGCTGGTCTTGACCATAGCTTCCCACCTAATTAGTCCGACATCTATCATTACTATTGCAGTCTGCCATTCAATTAAGGCTTGAACTTGGCCTTGCAGAAACTCTAAATTGTCTGAGAATATAAGGGAGTGTGGCATGGTTTATCTTCTGGTTTTGGTGTAGCTCGACCCAAAGTCTATTTCAATCTGACCATGTGACTGGAGACCATGTTTTCAAGCTCTTTGCTGCATTTAATATTATTAAATGTTGAACTCTTGACGCCTTCAGTGTTTTTTCATTCCGCTTCAAACAGAAGTTTGTTTCTTTCTCACGTTCATGTAACCACTGGATGGACAACCAGGCTCACGGTGGCCTCGACTCTTGTTGCTGGGCCAGCCAACCCTTTGTTGAATTTCTCCTGCGCCATTAGCTGTTTTCCAACTGAGTCACACTAAAACCATTTCCATTCACTGGGTTCAGGTCTTGCTAAAGTGCATTGTGGAACATCCAGGTTCTATACATTCCTATGTATATACATTGGTGCATCGCCGCAATCTATTCACTACGTAGCCAGCCTCAAGATCACTTTTGTCTACTTGCGTTACTGCATCTGTACAATTGTAAAATGACTTTGCATTTTCTTCAGTGTTTCTTTGCATGCGCATCTTCATTTTGAGCCCAAAATGTTGCTCATCTTTAACACCTCCTCTTCAGATCTTATAGAATGTTTGTTTTTTCGTCTTACACATCTTTTCAAGGCGCGTCAGTTCTGCACCGCATGACGTCACCATTCTTCTTTTCCACTCATTTTCACACTTCTTCCAGGACTTTGTCCAAAATACCATCATATCTTCGTGAATGCATATAGGGTTTTCTCAGTGGATACCTTGTTTCAAGAATTCTTTTAGGTACAGGCATTCTGTACAGGCATTCTCACTGGTACTGCACGTGTCGCAATTTCCTGTTCCAACATATAGGCAACACAGGGGCATAGCTTTTGGTAGGGGCTTTTGGCTCTTCCTCTTCAAAACCCACTGAGATTTGCATCAAGAAACTCTCCTTCCTGATGATGCACAAACCCATGCTGCCTTTTAAACAAGCTTTACCGAAGTCAATAGATCTTCCTTTGTATGTATAGAGGGTACGATTTTTATGTAAAGCCCACTCAGGGCAAAAACGATGTATTGTCTACATTTGCAAGCCGAGGCCTATTGGCTTTCCAAATGGTTACTTTCGTAGATTTGCCTTTGAAGAGAATTTCCAATGTTTACACATCATAATATCTGCCAGATTGCCAAGCTCACTGTTTGCACTACAGCCTTATGCTTGTTTTAATTTCTCCGACCAACACCTATCCTGCATGTTCCAGAAATCAATCAGGTCTCATTTGCATTTACGTGAAAATTTGTGAGAAATGTATAACTTAATGCAGGGAATCAACACCCACGACTTTTGGAAATTGATTCATTATAATGCAACTTCTCATCCCTTGATTATGAATGTTACAGAAGTTGTTTGCATACACCACATCAAGGAAATGTATGTTATGACTTCTGATCAACAAATATTAAATAGTACGTAAACTGCAATAGATGGGACTAGAAGGGCACACTTAAAGAGATCACAGCCCTTAATATGGCATCTAAAACAACTCAGGCCCCTAGTCCTGACGGCCTTTGCAATGCTCTTATAAAACTGGCCAGTTAAATTGAGCAAAAATGCTACATGCCCTTTTCACAGTTATAAGCCTCACAAGGGAAGTTATCTTGTACTTGCTCGAGTATTCCTGGTGGAAGTAAGTCAGTGGGAAAACACTCTGAACATATTACCAATCAACCAGACTGGTTTCAGACAAGGCTGTTCTACTACCGACAATGTGCTGGTACTCACACTATTAATGGAACTATCCAAGGAGGCTTTCGATATGGTCAAGCGACAGCACGTGTGGCAAAAAAGTGACCGAATTGGGGTATCCTGAATGGTATTTTATCTATGATCATACCCCTCTACTCGAACACTTCATTAGTAATATGCATGGACAATCAGGGACATGTCACACAAAATATTCCAAGCCACAACAGTCTGAAACAGGGCTGCGTACTGGCTATGCTCCTGTTTAAGTCATACTTAACAGATATACTCAGTGAATTAAGTCATATTCTTGATAAGACCACTCCCCCTCGTCTAGATTGGACGAAGATCAGTTGGTTGGGTTATGCAGACGATTTTGTGTTACTTGATTCCACGCCATCTGTACGTTAGGCACTATTAAACATATTGTCTGCCTACTCAAACACCAATTGTCGTACCATCAACCTTTCAAAAATCAAAGCTTTGAGATTCAACTTTAAATAAGAAAATGAACTTTTAATGGCATTTTAATCAGACTAAAATTGAACAGATTTCTGAATATCCTCATCTGTGAATAGTAATTGATGAGGTCCTAAATTGGAAGGCTCACATTAGCATGCTGCAATGCAAATGCACAAAACGAACTCATGTCCTTAAAAAACAACTACTCACATGTGGGGTAAGCTTAAATCCTCTAATGGCAAGTTGTAAAGCAAAATATTGCTCGGTTATAACTTATGGTTATGAAGTATGGGTATATTGAAACTGGGAAATAGTTATGCACATTAAAAGCAAATGTATAGAGAAGTTGCCCAATCTCCCTACAGCTAATGGGTGAATGGGATGTCCATAGGAACCATGGTACAGGGAGGGTGGTGCAGGTTTTCCGCGCTGGTATACCTGGGGAACAAAACGCCATCTTGGATAATAGCGGCCATATTAAAATTGAGGCATAGCGTTGCGCTGCAGTTAGGGACGCAGGCCCCAATGCACACATGGTGAAGTAGGTGATTGCATGCGGGAATAGGTCGTAGCATGGGCACGGGTGAGAAAGGCCAGAGCTGCAAAGATTCATAGACACTCCATTGTCTCATGTTGCCAGTGTTCGTATCCCCGAAAGAATCCGTCCTGCAAGTACACGAGGGGGTTGAGAGCTCCTTATATAAAGCAATCCCACAAGACCTTCCCGGTTTCAACTCTAAGTAATAGCATTGAAATGCCCCCAAACCAAGACCCCTGGCATGCCAAAGTGCCAGCCAGTACCAGCCAGTGAGCAAGCCAGTCAGTCCCAGATCCACTAAGCATAAAACAGACCCACGATCGATCAGAAAAGATCAGAAAGCAGGGTCCAGTTGCCTTCACCATAGGTCACGTGATTTGTGCTACGAGGTGCCGGGAGGAATAAAACAATATTTGCCAAAACTAGGGTGGGAAGTCTTGGGAGGGCGCCAACGTGTCTGGACTGTAGTTAGCTAGAAGCAATGGCATAAAGGTCTCTTCTTAGCCCATGTCTACAGTACCTGGTGCATCATTAGTTCAGATATAGGGAATGCATTGTTTTTTCTTTTCCTAACAAGCAATTAATTGTAACCTCGTGCCTGCTGACATGTGAGGAGAAGCCCACGTGAAGAAGATGGACAGACGGGGCTGGGACCAATGGGCTGGCATCCCTTATGGAGCAGGTAGCCTATGTATAGGGTCACAGCAACCAGCCATTCGAATTTGTACCTTATGTAAATTAGGTCATTAGTGATGTTGTGTATCTTTATAAACTACTGCTCGTACTAATTTTGCCAGAACATTCTCTACATTTTGTATAAGATCTATCAAGTCTTGAGGTCTGCAAATCATACTTTTATCTGACATTAAATACTAACAAGCACCGGCAAACACACTCAGAGGGATAATCAGTGCGTCCCTTATTAATTTCCAATATA
The DNA here is from genome assembly GCF_040938575.1 of Ambystoma mexicanum. NCBI lineage: Eukaryota > Metazoa > Chordata > Amphibia > Caudata > Ambystomatidae > Ambystoma > Ambystoma mexicanum. The sequence continues at coordinate 418,913,561 of NC_090933.1, read as the reverse complement.
CACAGCAGTCGTATACCGCAGTTCATTTCAAACTTTACGTTAACTACTTTGCACAAAACAACGTTGGTAGGAACCCCTATATCCATACTAAAGTCAATCAAGAACAAAACTGGGCCGTCATAGCTACCATATGGCATGCATATAGATGTTTACAGAATGTACACTCTTTGATCAAATTACCCAAATATATAACAGAATTCCCAAGCCCACACATCCGGAGGACCTATTTCTTAATAACATTTAATTTACTTCCTAGAATGGAGATAGACTGTGCTTGGGTGAAGTTACCACAAAGTGAACATACCTGTGAAATATGTGGAAATGCGGTGGAAACAGTAAGGCTCCTACTACTATGCTTTAAGCTCACAGTGAACGGTGGGAACCAACACTTGGGTGGTTATACACTCGCAACCTCAATTCACAACAATAACCTACGGCAAACGTTGATGCTGTGGAATAACACTTCAATATTTATAACTATTATGACATTTTGGTTTGTCACATTTAGGGAGATTGAATCCGAATCATGTAATTAGTACTATTATAAATCCACTGATTTTAGAAAATGCTGATGATTGCAGCTGAATTTTAATGAACTGCTGAACTAATAGGTCCAGCGAATGTTCTGAAGTGAGTCCGGACTGTTTCAATTGTCACAACTATTCTTCTGTATTTTTTTTTATTTTTTTTATTGTAACATTAGTTTAATACAAAAAGAAGACAAAAATTTAAGTTACAGTTCATTACGACCGAAAGGTTGCAGAGGGAGAGAAAGAAAGAAAGAAGAGAAGTAATAGTGAAAACTGAATTTGTCATCACCTCACTTCATCACTCCATATGATTTCATCATTTTGTTCTTCAATTAATGTTCATCATTATCTAACATCAAAGCGTCCATGAAATTTATTATGGCGCAGGTTAACTTTGTATTAAAGCCTGCAATCAAATAGCTCCACCAAGCATCCATGTTTCCTGATAATGGTGCAAAGTCAGCCAAGTGCAGAGAACGCTGTGCTGTAGTCACCTCACAATCAGTAATTAAGTGTCTCACAGATTCTGTAGCTTCTTTACAAAATCGACACTGTGAGTCTTGGACTAAGGTATCTAGCCTCATCACTTGAATCTCCTTTGTTTTGTAGAGATTTGCAGGCCGATTCATGGAATAATTAGCACGGCGCAAGTGGGCAAAAATGTGCGAATCGCAGTGGAATAGCGAAAATCGCAGTGCAAGTGCGAAATTCCCACGAAAAGCAGCGCACATCGATTCATGGAAGGCCGTGCGCGAGAAAACCATCGGATGTGCGATAAAAAAGTGTGCGGCGCACGTTGGCGCACAGGCCATCTAACTGCGTGCGCCAGGTCACAGCGAAAATCGCACAGGCCACAGCGAAAATCACACATAGCGCGGCGGACGCAACAAAAGTAGGCGGAACACGGGGCGTAACACTCGGAATGGGGAACAACTTGCCAAAACGTGGGCGTCACGGGGGAAGTACAGGGTACAAGTGCGCGGAACGCCCACACGCTCGCCTACAACACGTATTCATGGAATAGAATAGGGCAAAAAAGCACACGCTCAAACCAACGCACAGGCACAAACACGACCGCCACAAGAAAGCAGGCGGTAGCGTCTCTGCGCCTGGAAGAAATGTGCGCCAAAAGGTGCGCCAACAAATAGCACCTATATACAGCCATGATGAATGTCCTATACTGTGGCCCTCCAGGACAAATGACGTGCAAAGGGGTACCCACAAACACGGACACCCGCTGACAAAAAATACGTGTGCGTGTATACCGGGGTGCGCGGGAAGTCTCACACGCGATTTCGGCAGGGTACGTGTATTTCAGGGGTGCGCGGGAAGTACCACATGCGATTGGCCCAGTGCGAGCAGGGTACGTGTATTCCATGGGTGCGCGGGAAGTTCCACATGCGATTTCAGCAGGGTACGTGTATTTCAAGGGTGCGCGGGAAGTTCCACACACGATTTCAGCAGGGTATGTGTATTCCAAGGGTGCGCGGGAAGTTCCACACGCGATTTCAGCAGGGTACGTGTATTTCAGGGGTGCGCAGGAAGTTCCACACGCGATTGGCCCAGTGCAAGCAGGGTACGTGTATTCCATGGGTGCGCGGGAAGTTCCACACGCGATTTCAGCAGGGTACGTGTATTTCAAGGGTGCACGGGAAGTTCCACACGCGATTGGCCCAGTGCGAGCAGGGTACGTGTATTCCATGGGTGCGCGGGAAGTTCCACACGCGATTTCAGCAGGGTACGTGTATTTCAGGGGTGCGTGGGAAGTTCCACACGCGATTGGCCCAGTGCGAGCAGGGTAAGTGTATTCCATGGGTGCGCGGGAAGTTCCAGACGCGATTTCAGCAGGGTACGTGTATTTCAGGGGTGCGCGGGAAGCTCCACACGCGATTGGCCCAGTGCGAGCAGGGTACGTGTATTCCATGGGTGTGTGGGAAGTTACACACGCGATTTCAGCAGGGTACGTGTATTTCAGGGGTGCGCGGGAAGTTCCACACGTGATTTCAGCAGGGTACGTGTATTTCAGGGGTGCGCGGGAAGTTCCACACGCGATTTCAGCAGGGTATGTGTATTTCAGGGGTTCTGGGGAGTACTACACGTGAATTGGCCGTGTGGGTCCTCCCAGGTGTACGCTCCACAACCTCCACGGCCCCTGCAGGCAGCCCACACCACGGGGGACTACCCTGCACCCCTGCTCATGTCCCGCAGGCAGCCCATCCACCATGGGCATGCCCCCCAGCCAACCCACATGTCACCTTGCACTACTGATCAACAATGCATGTCTCCCACCACCCCCACCCCCCAGCCACCATGGCCAGCCCCCACCAGGCCCCCACTCATGTCTCCCACCACCCCACCCCCCAGCAGTGCAGGGGCACCCTCCACCAGGCCCCCACTCATGTCTAAACACCCCCACCCCCCAGCAGTGCAGGGGCACCCTCCACCAGGCCCCCACTCATGTCTCCCACCACCCCCACCCCCCAGCCACCAGGGGCACCCTCCACCAGGCCCCCACTCATGTCTCCCACCACCCCCACCCCCCAGCAGTGCAGGGGCAGCCTCCACCAGGCCCCCACTCATGTCTACCACCACCCCCACCCCCCAGCCACCAGGGGCACCCTCCACCAGGCCCCCACTCATGTCTCCCACCACCCCCACCTCCCAGCCACCAGGGGCACCCTCCACCAGGCCCCCACTCATGTCTCCCACCACCCCACCCCCCAGCAGTGCAGGGGCAGCCGCCACCAGGCCCCCACTCATGTCTCCCACCACCCCCACACCCCAGCAGTGCAGGGGCAGCCTCCACCAGGCCCCCACTCATGTCTACCACCACCCACACCCCCCAGCCACCATGGGCAGCCCCCACCAGTCCCCCACTCATGTCTCCCACCACCCCCACCCCCCAGCCACCAGGGGCACCCTCCACCAGGCCCCCACTCATGTCTCCCACCACCCCCACCCCCAGCAGTGCAGGGGCACCCTCCACCAGGCCCCCACTCATGTCTACCACCCACCCCCACCCCCCAGCCACCATGCCCAGCCCCCACCAGGCCCCCACTCATGTCTCCCACCACCCCCACCCCCCAGCAGTGCAGGGGCAGCCTCCACCAGGCACCCACTCATGTCTACCACCACCCCCAACCCCCAGCCACCATGGGCAGCCCCCACCGGGCCCCCACTCATGTCTCCCACCACCCCCACCCCCCAGCCAGCAGGGGCACCCTCCACCAGGCCCCCACTCATGTCTCCCACCACCCCCACCCCCCAGCAGTGCAGGGGCACCCTCCACCAGGCCCCCACTCATGTCTCCCACCACCCCCACCCCCCACCATCCAGGGGCACCCTCCACCAGGCCCCCACACATGGCCCCTATCACCCCCACCCCCCCGCCACCAGGGGCAGCCTCCACCAGGCCCCCACCCATGTCTCCCACCACCCCCACCCCCCAGCGACCATGGCCAGCCCCCACCAGGCCCCCACTCATGTCCCCTATCACCCCCACCCCCCAGCAGTGCAGGGGCACCCTCCACCAGGCCCCCACTCATGTCTCCCACCACCCCCACCCCCCAGCATCCAGGGGCACCCTCCACCAGGCCCCCACTCATGGCCCCTATCACCCCCACCCCCCCCCGCCACCAGGGGCAGCCTCCACCAGGCCCCCACCCATGTCTCCCACCACCCCCACCCCCCAGCAGTGCAGAGGCAGCCTCCACCAGGCCCCCTCCCATGTCTCCCACCCCCCCACCCCCCAGCCACCATGGCCAGCCCCTACCAGGCCCCCACTCATGTCCCCTATCACCCCCACCCCCCAGCAGTGCAGGGGCAGCCTCCACCAGGCCCCCACTCATGTCTCCCACCACCCCCACCCCCCAGCAGTGCAGGGGCAGCCTCCACCAGGCCCCCAACCATGTCTCCCACCACCCCCACCCCCCAGCCACCATGGCCAGCCTCCACCAGGCCCCCACTCATGTCTACCACCACCCCCACCCCCCAGCCACCAGGGGCACCCTCCACCAGGCCCCCACTCATGTCTACCACCACCCCCACCCCCCAGCCACCATGGACAGCCCCCACCAGGTCCTCACAATCCCCAATCATGTGCGTTATGGTCAGCCTCCACAGCCAAAAAGCCCTACCAAGTAACCCATTCACCCACATGGAAATGGAAATTACATGTTACACCCCCAATGTTCATAAAGCTAATGAACCCATGTCCGTCACACACAATGGTTGCAATTGAATGGGAAAACACCCAACATGACATGCATGAAACCAATGAGATGATACCACACAGTGAAGTATGAAAACAAAATTGTATTAAAAAAATAATTAAGAATGCAAAAGAAATGAAACAAACTACAATGGGAATGAAAAAAAGATAAGCTGCATGTCCGGTTAAAAAAATAAAATCACCAAATCCTAATCCAAAAAAATGTTGTCCAAAGTCAAATGAAAAATAAAATCAATCCAATGAAGAACTATGTACAAAACATCCAAGGGTCCATGAGCCCAACTGAACAAAGGAAACCTACAAAAAACCCTAACTAAAATGCAACTATATACAAAAAGTGGAGCAGTGTCCGTCGACTCCAAATCATAAGAATAAACAAAGAAAACCTAAAACTAAAGAACTATATACAAAGGCGGCGGGCAAGTCCAGCGGCTCACTCCGTAGTGTTCCGGGCCAGGGCATCATCAAACTCCTCGTCTATGTCCCGGAGGCGGTCCTGTTCCATGGCCCCGAGGGTCCGCAGGGACGACGCCATCTGCTCCTCCAACCCCCTGCGGATTGCCTCGAGGCACTCGGCCCGCCTCAGGGCCCTGCGCATGGAGTTCTCCGCCCTGACCATCATGAGCCGCTCCTCTTCCGCCCGCCGCCGCTCCGCACCTATCTGCTGGCCCAACCGCAGCCACACGGAAGAGACTTCCTGTCCTGGGTCCTCCTGCCCTCCGGCCGATGCCTGCCCCTCCGATGTTGATGGCCCCGAGCCATGATGCTTCCCACGTTGACTCTGCTGCTGCCTCCGACGCAACTGCCTCTGCCAGCACGACGGCATCCAGGCTGATGGAATCCACCGACGCCGTCGTGCACGTGCCCTGCCTGATGATGCCGGCACATCCTCCATCTGCTGGGGTACAGTTGCTGTGGTGTCCACCCCTGCTTGACCTCCGACTCCTGACTGTGGCAGGGATGGGATCCCCACCGAGCTGGCTGCATAGGTCAGGGCAGGTCCACAGGGGGCCCTGGTGGCATCTGGGCCGGAAGACGGCAAGGAGAACGACTGGCGTATAGCCTCCACAGAGGAGGAGAGGGCCGCCAGAATGGCCGACACATGCAGGAAACCCCCGAACATGGAAGATCCCAATTGGGCCACGTCGGCACGGTGCTCTTCGTGATTATGTGCGTGCTCCTCCCGGGAAGCACACACGTCATCACGAATTGCACCCGCGCGCATCGCAACCCCAATCAGGACCTTCTCCATACGGACACGGGTCCCCTCGTCCGCAGGTGGAGGGGAGTCAGGTGACATTGACATCCCCTCTACCAGCGGACGGGCCTGGGACGGGGCAACCCTGCTGGTGCATGGTGGTGCACTCACAGGGTCAGGGACAGCGACATGCACAGGCCCCTCCACGGTGACCTGTGCTGCCTCCTGCCCCTGGCCCTGGACTGCACCACTTGCACCAGCAGGGATGCCCCCACCAGGCCCCATGTGTGCCCCTGTGGCGGCCTCCTCCTCCTCTGTGGAAACCACCAACCTGGATGGCTCCTCACCGTCTTCCACCGTAGCAGGCCCCTGTGGGGGCTCACCCACCCCTTCCGCTGCAGCCGTGGGGGCATCCCCGCCGCCTTGCTCCACAGTGCCGTCTCCGCCCTCTTCTTCACTAGCCGCTGCGTAGAGGGAGACAAAGAACACAAGCATCAGGGTACTGTACAATGGTCCCCTAGACAGGAAGCAATAGCAGATGAGTACCACTGTCAAAGTACACTTCCATCATGTCCCTCCACAACACATGGGTCAGTCCAGGCAAAACACACACAGTAACAGGCATGGTGCATGCCATGGACATTTCCATACATGTCCAATGGACTCTTGAAACATACAATTATATGGAACTCACATGCATCATGGGTCATGCCTATCACATGCACACACTTCACCTCAGTCACATCCATCTGGCCCCATACACCCCAAACACAGCGGATACAAGGGTAACTAGGCTGCATCAGTGAATCTGTGCATTGTCACACACATGTGTCATGCATCCATGGCATGCACAAGTCACAGACACGCAGGTCAGGCACACAGACATGGCTACCATATATGTACTTGCCATCAGCACCCATCCCTCACCCCCACCCATGTCCAGGAACAGAGACTGGCATGCTCTCATGTCTAAAATCTGCATAGGGCTCCCCATGTGGCATTTAAACACATGCAACAACCATGTGGTTCACACATCACTGGTCGCACATGCATTACCATGATGTCCCTGCACACATACACGCATATATGGCCTATGTCACACATACAGGCAAGTATCAGAGAACCAGCACACCGCAACATGCCCTGTCTCACACAGCAATGCTTGGACACTTACCGCTCAACTCCAGACGGGTCTCCCTCTCAAGGATCTGGGCGTGGAGCGCTGGGCGTACGCGTTCCAGGACCCTCATCTGGATGGAACTCATGAGGCCCGGCCCCCTCCACGAGGCGCCGGGCCTTCACGAGGGTCCTGGACCTCAAGTCCTCCCAGCGCTTCTTGATCTTCTGGACGTCGCGGGTTGCCACCCCCTCCGCGTTGATGGCAACCACACAGTCGGCCCAGATCCTCTCCCGTCCTTCCTTGCTGGCGCGGGACGATCCAAAGAGGGCATCATACTGCCCCAGGACATGCTCCACCAGGACACCAACTTCGGTGGCAGTGAAGCTGGTGCCCCTCTGCCCCTCTGGCCTGGGGTTGCCACTGGTGCCAGATGTGGAAGTGCCCGACATGGCAACCCCAGAGGCAGGTGTGGGTGGGCAACTGGGTCCTGGGGCTGGGCTGTGGAGCGATGTTATCCCAGTCGGGAGTCTTCAGTTCCAGCAGGGGTGGACACAGCAACTGGACCCCTGCAGATGGCTGATGTGCAGGCACCAAATGGCAGGGCACGGTGGCAACAGGCAGGCAGGCAGGCAGGCAGGCAGCAGCAGATAGCACGTGGGAGGCTGCTCGGGGCACTGGGGGGCAGTAATTCGGCCTTCTGGGCAGGAGCGTGGTCTTCCGTGTGTTTTCGCGTGGCCAGCTTGATACGGAGTGATTTGGCACGTGAAAATCCTGCACGTCAGCGTGAAATTCGAGGAAAGGCCTTTAGCGCGTAAGCGCGTCAGCACGCATACGCGATTCTATTGGACCAAAGGCCCTCAGCGCGTAAGCGCGTCTGTGACGCGACCCGCACGGGTGTTTCCCACACAGCACGTGATGACAAAGCACACGTGGAAAGACTGCACGTCAGAGTGTCATCGCGTGTAATTGGACAGCACGTCAGAGTGTCATCGCGTGTAATTGGACAAAAGTGCGCGTACACGCGATTGGCCTATGTAGTGTATATCAGGGGTGCGCGGGCACTTACACACGCAAGTACGTCAGCGCACCTGTATCCCGGGGTGCGCGGGAATTTCCACACGCCATTGGACTGGGTACTGGATTTCAGGGGTGCGCGGGTCACACGCTCGCCTACAACACGCGCAACGCATACATTTGCGCGCTAACAAAATAACAAGCTCAGACCCAGGATGAACATATCGTTCCTAGCAGCAGTGGGCGTGGGCTACCAAAGGAGGAGGAGGAGGATAGTCAGGGCCAGAATATTCACACCCAGAACCAGCCTTTTTGGGATGCCTGATGACCAGGTGTATGGGAGGTACAGGTTTCCACCACACATAATACTGGACCTGGTGAGTGAGTGGGAGGATGACCTCACATCACCCACCCTGTGCTCCCAAGCACTCAGCCCCCTGGAGAAGGTCCTCAATGTACTGCACTTCTTAGCCACTGGATCATTTCAGCGGACAAGTGCCATAGTGGGTGGGGTATCACAGGCCACCCAGTCACGCTGCCTACACCAGGTCTTGAACATCATCACTGCACGCCCATCAGTCCGCAGGCACATATACCTGCCCAGAACACCTGCAGAAAGGCATGCTGCCGCCCTGGATTTTTACGGTGTGGCACGATTCCCCAAAGTGCTAGGTGCCATCGACTGCACCCATGTGGCTCTACGTCCCCCCAGGGCATCAGAGCACATCTATAGGAACCGCAAGCACTGGCATTCCATCAACGTGCAGGTAGTATGTGATGCCAAGGGAATCATCACCTCAGTATATGCCAACTATCCCGGGTCAACCCACGACAGCTTCATTTACCGAATGTCCACCCTAAGCCGGGACCTAGAAGCTGGGCGGCATGGCGATACATGGCTGCTTGGTGAGTATGAATGCCACTGCACATGCATGCATGTCAGATACTGAGCAAGGTCACAACCCCACCAATGATACCAATCACCACCTCCACAGGGGACAGTGCCTACCCTCTCAGCCCCCACATGATGACACCAATTCGGAACCCCACCACGCCACCCCAGGTAAGATATAACACAGCCCACATTACAACCCGGGGCATAGTGGAGCGCACATTCGGAGTGCTAAAGTCACGCTTTCGCTCCCTTGACCGTTCTGGCGGGCAGCTGTTGTACGCTCCCCCAGTAGTGTGCAGGATCATAGTGGCAGCATGTGTCCTGCACAACGTTGCAACACGCCGGGGCCTGGCCGTGGACATGGTGGTGGCCCCACATCCCCAACCACATGCACAGCTGCTGCGCATGGGAGGGGAAAGGGCACGGGGGGAGGCAGCCCGTACACAGCTAGTGGCTAATTACTTCACATAGAAATCACACCCCTGTGGAGTGCACACTGCCCTGGCACATTCCATCTGACAATCAATGATGACTCAACCTGACACTGATCCTGAATGTCTGGAGAATGAACCGTGAAAACCATATCAGCCTGAGATTGTTCACCTGGAAGTGTCACAATGTGTGCATCCCTACCCACACAGACACCACCAATGCAGTTTTGTGAAGTAACACATTCAAGCAGCTAAAATGAATACCCACTTGCAAAATGCAACAAGAGGACAGTGCCATGTCAGCCAACCCATCCCCAGCACCGCCACACGACACACCGTGCCATGTCATGCTATTTGCAGGTAAACAAAGTAATCCCCACAACATGACACTAGTGTCACAATGTAGAGTGTCCCTAATTGAAACTTGCAACACCTGAAATGCTCACAGTAATGCAGGACCAACAACAAACTTGAGCAGGTACTACCATTAACATGACATCACAAATGTTATATATTAGTAGTCTCACCACCTGGAAATGCCTGCACTCCCACCACTACCAACTGTACAGTGTTGGCGCCATGTAGAGTTGTAGGTGCACTGCTGCCAACATGGACCCCATCTCCAAACTAGAGGGCCTTGTGTAGACATGAGGAAGGGACCTGCAAATTGGGAGGTAGACACAGATGATGAGTTACACATCAATGCAACATGCAGTGTACAACACAACAGCAATATGCACTAGGAATGTATACACAGTATTGACTAGACTACCCACACATGTAGTGGGAGTCCAATGTCACCATGTATGTCAATGTCACTTGGGCACACCCTTTGCAAGCCCATGGAAACGGGAAGCAGGAGGGGTGTGTGTGACTCAAACCCAAGCATCTGAACCAAATACATGACAAGCCTGCATGTGCCCAGCCACAATGCAGCGTATGCCCACAGGAACCACGGAAGGCAACAAATTGTCCCAAAAAAATTGGGAAAAAAATAATTAAAAATAAAAATAAAAATAAAAATAAAAAAAAATAAAAAATGGCCATTGATGGGCCCGGGGGGGTTGGGGAGACCACCCAGGAGGTCCGAGGACAGGGTGCACACCAGAACCCACCTGTGTGGATCCTGGGAAAAAAAAACACCTCCATGGGCTCATGGCCCACACGGCTACCCTATTGTGGGAGTATCACTGCTGTCGCTATTATCACCCTGTGCAGCTGCATCCGGAGGTGGTTGCACTATGGGAGGCAGCCCACGCAAGGCCCTAGTCTGCTCCTCCATGGCTGCAAGCATGCGGGTGTGGTAGGTCTGGTTCTGGAGGATGAGTGTGCGGAGGTCCCCATGCAACAACTCACGGGATGCCCGGACCTCCGCCCTCGTTGCCTGCATCTCAGCTGAGAGCGTACGGGTGAGACGCTCCAGCTGCTGTTCTGTCCTTTGGTGTGTTGAAGCCTCAAGCTCAACAAGAGTCGTCCTGAGGTGAAGGAGCTCCTGCCTCAGGGCTTCCCTGTGGCCCTGGGACTCTATGGAGATGGCCTCCTGCAGAGTCGCCAGTGCCGCCCGCCTGTCCCTGTTGGACGCCAACATGTCCTCCCTGTGTGACTGGCAGATGGAGTCGGTTGCCTGCTGTAGTCGCTCCATCAGCCTTTCAGGGGGGACAATGGAAGTGGCCACCCTATCCATGGCCTGAGCCATCATCTCGGATAATGCTGCCTGTTGGGTTGCCATACCGTAAATGGATTGCTCCCATGCGGTATTGCCAGGTGGCGTACGGCCACCACGTCGGCGGGCACCACACCTGTCTGGGGCAAGGCGAACTGCGCCGGCACTGCCTGAGGCTGCAGGACTGCATTCCCCCTCTGATCTGCTGGCCCAGGAACAGGATCAGATGTCGCGGAGTGTGACCCTGCATCCGTAACCACCAAAGGCATAGCTGCCAACACTGACATCCCCATTGAGGGTTCTGACCCTGGTGCACGTGGGTGGGACAGAACAGAATCCCTCCCTGGAACACTCACCTGCGACAACACGTAGGTCTCATCCGAATCAACACCTGAGTACAGCTCGGGGGAGGTGCAGCCAGAGACACCCCTTGAGAGCACGACCTGCAGCACTTGTGGGTTCTCACCCACCACCACACCACGTCCCTCACTGGTGGTTGGTCGGCCCTCGGACCCCTCCTGGGTCTGCACCATCTCCACAACCCCAGCAGTATCAGGTGCGTCTTCCCCTGCAAAGACATAAAAACAAAGAAATGGAAACAGGCTTTAGCACCATGGCACACAATGAGGGCTGAGAAGCAAGAGAACCAGTACTTGATTGACACATGTCCCACATGACTAAAACCCTCCCATGCATGCACCCTCACTGCATATGAAGGGCAGGCAAATGGCACACACTGATGAAACCAAGATGGAAGATGAACACATTTTCTGCATGCTGCCTGGCAGCGGCATTACACATTGGCCTGTGATTGCCAGGTGAAACACACATGCCATCACACAGATGGCATGTACCATTGCTATTGAGTGAAGATGGAGAGGAGGGCAGCACCTATTCATTCAGTCCAGTTCCCGCATGTAATAGCTTTTCTAATTCAAACAGGTCAGATTTTTCACCTGGAGCTGCCAGTCCGAAATGGTCCAATTGCACAGGGACATGTGTGAACAAATGATATCCAGGTAACAAAGTCACTCCACTTTACCATAGCCATGTCAGACATGTGACTAGAGGACTGCGAAATGCCTAGTAAAAGTGGTGGAATGCAAACAATCTGACTGAATGAACAGTGAAAAATAAGCAACAATGTTGTGGCAAGGTGACACTTCAAGGGCAACTGGCGTGCAGTTGGGCTAGATGTCTACTGTTGGCAGAAGGGATACTGCTATGGCCAAATGCAGCTGCGCAGGATGTATTGCATGAAGCACATGGCTGACCCATACGACTCAGGCGCACACACTCTCACCTGGCACACAAACAGAAGCCCTCACACACACCATGCACATGGATGACACACACATGCATGTGCACTCACCGGACAATGCCTCGTAATCAGGCAGATCTCCCACGCCTTGGATCTGTTCCTCCGTGACGTAGGTCCCAGCGACTGACTCATGTGGAGTGAGTTCCATGTCTACTACTGGAGACCCACCTCCAGTCACTAGAGTTGCGGCATGACTTGAGGCCAGCTTACTCTTTGCCCTGCGCTTTAGGTCATTCCAGCGCTTATAGCAATCATTGGCTGTGCGCCTCACGATTCCAAGGGCACTTACGATGTCCGCAACGGTCTGCCAGTGTGCCTGGCGTTGTGCAGGTGTGGTCTTGGATCCTGCAACAATGACCATCTCGTTGTCATGTGCGGACACATACTCGACAAGTGCATTCAGTTCGTCATCCGTGAAGCTGGGCTTCCTCGACGGGCCGGACTGTGTAGCCGTGTCTGGGGCATCAGCCTGTGCCGGACGAGCACTCTTCCTCTTCTGCTTGGAAGGTGGTGGTGATCCTGAGTGTCCTGCGCCGCTCTGGACACTAGGGGCAGGAGCCCTGGTGGACTCTGTATCAGGAGTGTGGGATTGCACACTCAGCATGGGAGTTGGTGCAGGCATTGGCTCAAGTGTGATGGTGTCAGGGGGAATGTCAGCAGGATGGACTAGGACCGACACTGTCCTGGCTGGGTGTGTGAGGGCTGGGGTGGATGGAGCCGCAGCTGCCCCTGCAGCCTCTCCGCCCTGCCTACTTGGGGCAGCAGATGACCTTACTTCCCCAGATGCACGTGGCATGGTGACATCAACGTGCACCAGCGCACGTGTCATAGGCCTGCTGACCTGGAAGTCAGCCATGGAGTCAGCCAGGTCTGGTGCCACAATGGGCTGGTCCAACAAGGGCTGAGCATGGATGGTGTCAGCCACATCAGCCTCAACGGGAGGGGGGGGATTATGGGTGCCCTTGACTGGTCCTCCACACATGGGGGGACAGGCTCACCCTGCAAGTAACGACCACGTCCCCTACCGGATCCACCACGGCCACCACTTGTGGCTCTTCCACCTTTGCCACCCTTACGGAATCCTCGCCTCCCAGCCATGGCACTGATGTAAATGTGCGTATGGGAGTGGCTGTAAACTATTGTCCTGGGCAATTGGGGGTCAAAGGGGTTGGGTACCAGATGGTAATTGTACCCTAGTGCTCTTGCAAGGCTGAATGTAACCCCTGGGGAAAGATGACGGGTCACGCTACGCACAGGAGCCCCAAAAAAGGGAGATGACGTGCACGCAACCCCTCCTAGACCATGTGTGCAGAAAGAAAAACCTGCACTACGCTGTGGCACCCAGTAACACAAGAATGAACGTATGCGTGTCACACGCAGCCTAGAATGACCTCTGAAGGGGTAGGCTACACACGGGGCAAGCACAGATGTTAGATACGTGCGTGACTCACCGTCTGCCAGGTAAAAGAGCGTGAAAAAGGAGCGCGTTTGGTTGGCAACACCCCCGCCAAAAGAAGATTTGTACGCTGTCTGAGGAGACAGGACAACAGTAGAAGGGAACACTGTTTGAGGGAACAGGCCCAGATAAACCAGTAAAAGAGAAAAAAGAGAAAAAGCTGTCAGAAGTAACAGGGAATACGAACTTGAAACGCTGTGAAGTAAATCGCGTGTGAAACGACAAGAAGTACAGAATTCACCCACTCGCTCTCCACGAAAAGCACGTACAAGGAAATGGTGTTCTACACGTACCTTTTATACAGGCCCACACGTCCAGCGTCACTTACGCGGCGTGTACGCGCTAGGGCCATTTCCACCAATTACACGCTTTGTCACTTCTGCGTGTAGGAATACAAAGAAGAGGGGGGGGATTTGTCCCATGGGCAGAAAGGGAGGGGACAGAAGACCAAAATAACACCATTGATCCCTTACTGCTATGTATCAAAGTCAACGTGATTAAATTGTTCAGAAAAGTACCAAACTCTGGTATCATGCACTTTTATGAAATTCTCTGAAAACAAAAAGGGCAAATTTCTAGAAAGTCATTTGAAATATTTATTTTTTAAACAAAGAAAATCCTAATAACACAAAAGTTGTAATAACGGAGAAGTATAACAAAAATTATAAAAACACTCAGAATTGTAATTCACAGTGGAAAATTTGGTTTAGTTTTAAGAACAAAAAAACAATCAATTATTCTTTTTGTGAAACAGAAAAAAAAAAAAAAAAAAATTTGTTTTTCAGAATTACCTAGAGTTACCTTTAGAACCGTCCATATACTTTCTCTCCACTAGTACTCCATTCCTTCTTTATTTCTTCTTTGTGACTTTATAAAAAGAACAACCTATTTATTTGTTCTTAAAACTAAACCAAATTTTCTACTGTGAATTACAATTCTGAAAAACAAAAATTTTTTTTTTTTTTTTCTGTTTCACAAAAAGAATAATTGATTGTTTTTTTGTTCTTAAAACTAAACCAAATTTTCCACTGTGAATTACAATTCTGAGTGTTTTTATAATTTTTGTTATACTTCTCCGTTATTACAACTTTTGTGTTATTAGGATTTTCTTTGTTTAAAAAATAAATATTTCAAATGAATTTCTAGAAATTTGCCCTTTTTGTTTTCAGAGAATTTCATAAAAGTGCATGATACCAGAGTTTGGTACTTTTCTGAACAATTTAATCACGTTGACTTTGATACATAGCAGTAAGGGATCAATGGTGTTATTTTGGACTTCTGCGTGTAGGGCCATTTCCACCAATTACACGCTTTGTCACTTCTGCGTGTAGGGCCATTTCCACCAATTACACGCTTTGTCACTGCTGCGTGTACGCGCTAGGCCCATTCCCACCAATTACACGCTTTGACACTCGGACGTGTCTTTATTTTTTTTCACACGCAACATTTTCAAACGTGTGCCCAATTCAACGTGCACGTGACTTCATAGACGCGCATACGCTGCCGACGCGTTTACGTGCTAAGGGCCTTTCCTCGAATTACACGCAGACGTGTTGGATTTTTCACGTGCCAAATCACTCCGTATCAAGCTGGCCACGCGTAAGCACACGGAAGACCACGCTCCTGCCCAGAAGGCCAAACTACTGCCCCCCAGAGCCCCGAGCACGCTCCCACCTGCCATCTGCTGCTGCCTGACTGCCTGCTGCCCACGTGCACTGCCATTTGCTGCCTGCACATCAGCCAGGGGTGCTGTTGCTGTGACCACCCCTGCTGGAACCGAAGACTCCCGACTGGGATTCCATCGCTCCACCGCCCAGCCCCAGGACCCAGTTGCCCACCCACTCCTGCCTCTGGGGTTGTCATGTCGGGGCAAACACCATCTGTGACCACTGACAACCCCCGGCCAGAGAGGCAGAGGGGCACCAGATTCAGTGCCACCGAAGTTGGTGTCCTGGTGGAGCAAGTCCTGGGGCAGTATGATGCCCTCTTCGGAAGTTCCCGCGCCGACAAGGAAGGACGGACTCGGATCTGGACTGACATCGTGACTGCCATCAACGCGGAGGGGGTGGCAGTCCGCGACTTAGAACATGTCAGGAAGCGCTGGGAGGACTTCAGGTCCAGGACCCTGAACAAGGCCCGACGCCTCTTGAAGGCAGCGGATGCCAAGGGGCGCCGGGGCCACTTGTCGGAAGAACAGATGAGGGTCCTGGAACGCATATCCCCAGCGCTCCACGTCCAGGTCCTAGAGAAGCAGACCCGTCTGGAGTTGAGCGGTGAGTGTACATGCATCCTGATTGTGAGCAGTGCGTGTTGTGATTATTCGGTAGTGTGCAGTTTGCACATCTGTTTGTGTGGGGTCGAGTATGGGTGGGGGTGTACAGGGCCGTGGGGCTGACACATGCGAGGGCTGTAATGTGTGAGACATGGATGGTGCTTGTGTGTGTAGGCTTGCATGGCAAATGCAGTTGTGTGGGCACACATGTTTGGATGAATGTGTATGTAAGTAAAGATGTCCCTGATGTCACGCATGTATGTTGTTTTCGGCTGCATGCATCAGCACTGTGTACATGTGCATGTGTGTGTATTTGACAAGGGTGCAACAGTGATGCAACATGGATGCATGTGACAGCGGTATGTGGAAGCCTGATTGGCAGATGTGACATGGATGCCCATCTGAACAGTGCGACACTTGGCAGAGGTGTACACATGCATGCAAGTGTGGTGGTGTGTGTACATGTGTGGTGCACTTCCTGTGTTGCATGTGATGTCTGGCTCACCTTTGGCTGCTCATGCTGTTGTATGTGAAGGGATGGTGGTGGCAGTTGCGATATGGCTGTGGTATGGCTCATGTGTGCGAGTTGTAATGACATGTGTGTTGGGGATTGTGATGACATGTCTGAGGTTTGCCAATGCCACTCATGTGCAACTGTCATGTGTGTATGTGTCCATTGTACAGTGCCCTGATGCCTGTGTTTTGTTTCTCCCTGTCTGCAGCGTCAACTGATGAAGAGGGCGGAGAAGGTGCTGTGGAGCACAGCGACGGGGATCCCACCGCCAGCCGGAGACACAAGGCCCGGCTCCCCTCCTGTGTTGTCATCTCGTCGGGGAGTGAGGAGTCCGGTGCCGCGTCCCAGGCCACAGCTGCCGGGGGGAGGTCCAAGAGGCGGAGGTTGGAGTTGGACTCCTCGGCAGCAGAAGGGGCAGCTGGGACCCCACAGGGCCCTACAGGGGAAGATGGCACGGAGTCATCCAGGTTGGTGGGGGGTTTGGTGGAGGAGGAGGCCGTGCAAGCACCAGAGACGGAGTCTGGAGGTGGGGATCCCACTGGTGCTAGTGGTGCAGTGCAGGACCAGGGACAGGAGGCAGCACAGGCCGCCGCGGAGGTGCCTGTGTGCAATCCTGTCCCCGATCCTGTCCCTGCATCATCTTGCACCAGCAGGGATGCCTACGTCCAGACCCGTTTTCAGGCAGGGGATGAGCTGACGTCAACTGGCCTTCCTCTGCCTGCGGACGTGGCTATCCAGGTCCGGGTTGAGCCTGTCCTGGCTGGTGTGGCGTTGCGTCAACGGGCCATGCGAGGTGACCTGCAGTCTTTTCATGGTGAGACTGCACGTCATCTCGAATGGCTCGTTGACCACGTCAGCCTGCTGGGACAGGTCACCCAGGCCGGATTCCTCCGTCTGATGGGGCTTGCTCCGACCCCCTCCTCAACTGGACCCCCTACGCGCCAGTCGTCCTCTGTGCCATCTTCCCACCCATCAGTCACCTGGGTGCCCTGTGGTGCTGCCTCTGATGGTGCGGCCAGGCTGGTGGAGGAGGCATCCCTGCCACAGTCGGGAGTCGGACGTCCAGCAGGGGTGGCCACATCTACAACTGCACCCCAGCCGGCGGAGGATGTGCAGGCAGCAGGAGGCAGTGCACAGGCAGAGGCAGAGCAGCAGCAGCAACATGGTGGGAGACATGAAGGCTCGGGGCCTTCGACATCGGAGGGGCAGTCATCGGCCGGAGGGCAGGAGGACCCAGGACGGGTAGTGTCTTCCGTGTGGCAGCGGTTGGGCCACGCCATAGGTGCGGAGCGGCGGCGGGCGGAAGAGGCGTGGCTCACAATGGTCAGGGCAGAGAACTCCATGCGGAGGGCCCTGAGGCGGGCCGAGTGCCTCGAGGCAATCCGCAGGGGGTTGGAGGAGGACACGGCGTCGTCCCTGCGGACCCTCGGAGCCATGGAACAGGACCGCCTCCGGGACATCGAACAGGAGTTCGATGATGCCCTGGCCCGGAACACCACGGAGTGAGCCGCTGGACTTGCCCGCCGCCTTTGTATATAGTTCTTTAGTTTTAGGTTTCCTTTGTTTGTTCTTATGATTTGGAGTCGACGGACACTGCTCCACTTTTTGTATATAGTTGCATTTTAGTTAGGGTTTTTTGTAGGTTTCCTTTGTTCAGTTGGGCTCATGGACCCTTGGATGTTTTGTACATAGTTCTTCATTGGATTGATTTTATTTTTCATTTGACTTTGGACAACTTTTTTTTGGATTAGGATTTTGTGTTTTAATTTTTTCAAACGGACATGCAGCTTATCTTTTTTTCATTCCCATTGTAGTTTGTTTCATTTCTTTTGCATTCTTATTTTTTTTAATACAATTTTGTTTTCATACTTCACTGTGTGGTATCATCTCATTGGTTTCATGCATGTCATGTTGGGTGTTTTCCCATTCAATTGCAACCATTGTGTGTGACAGACACGGGTTCATTGGCTTTATGAACATTGGGGGTGTAACATGTAATTTCCATTTCCATGTGGGTGAATGGGTTACTTGGTAGGGCTTTTTGGCTGTGGAGGCTGACCATAACGCACATGATTGGGGATTGTGAGGACCTGGTGGGGGCTGCCCATGGTGGCTGGGGGGTGGGGGTGGGGGGGAGGCATGAGTGGGGGCCTGGTGGAGGGTGCTCCTGGATGATGATTGGGGATTGTGAGGACCTGGTGGGGGCTGCCCATGGTGGCTGGGGGGTGGGGGTGGTGGGAGACATGAGTGGGGGCCTGGTGGAGGGTGCCCCTGGATGCTGGGGGGTGGGGGTGCAGGGGGACATGAGTGGAGGCCTGGTGGAGGGTGCCCCTGGATGCTGGGGGGTGGGGGTGCAGGGGGACATGAGTGGGGGCCTGGTGGAGGGTGCCCCTGGATGCTGGGGGTGGGGGTGGTGGGAGACATGAGTGGGAGCCTGGTGGAGGGTGCCCCTGGTGGCTGGGGGGTGGGGGTGGTGGGAGACATGAGTGGGGGCCTGGTGGAGGGTGCCCCTGGTGGCTGGGGGGTGGGGGTGGTGGAAGACATGAGTGGGGGCCTGGTGGAGGCTGCCCCTGCACTACTGGGGGGTGGGGGTGGTGGGAGACATGAGTGGAGGCCTGGTGGAGGGTGCCCCTGGATGCTGGGGGATGGGGCTGCAGGGGGACATGAGTGGGGGCCTGGTGGAGGGTGCCCCTGGATGCTGGGGGGTGGGGGTGCAGGGGGACATGAATGGGGGCCTGGTGGAGGGTGCCCCTGGATGCTGGGGGGTGGGGGTGCAGGGGGACATGAGTGGGGGCCTGGTGGAGGGTGCCCCTGGATGCTGGGGGGTGTGGGTGGTGGGAGACATGAGTGGGGGCCTGGTGGAGGGTGCCCCTGGTGGCTGGGGGGTGGGGGTGGTGGGAGACATGAGTGGGGGCCTGGTGGAGGGTGCCCCTGGTGGCTGGGGGGTGGGGGTGGTGGGAGACATGAGTGGGGGCCTGGTGGAGGCTGCCCCTGCACTGCTGGGGGGTGGGGGTGGTGGGAGACATGAGTGGGGGCCTGGTGGAGGGTGCCCCTGGATGCTGGGGGGTGGGGGTGCAGGGGGACATGAGTGGGGGCCTGGTGGAGGGTGCCCCTGGATGCTGGGGGGTGGGGGTGCAGGGGGACATGAGTGGGGGCCTGGTGGAGGGTGCCCCTGGATGCTGGGGGGTGGGGGTGGTGGTAGACATGAGTGGGGGCCTGGTGGAGGCTGCCCCTGCACTGCTGGGGGGTGGGGGTGGTGGGAGACATGAGTGGGGGCCTGGTGGAGGGTGCCCCTGCACTGCTGGGGGGTGGGGGTGGTGGGAGACATGAGTGGGGGCCTGGTGGAGGCTGGCCATGGTGGCTGGGGGTGGGGGTGGTGGGAGACATGAGTGGGGGCCTGGTGGAGGGTGCCCCTGGATGCTGGGGGTGGTGGGAGACATGAGTGGGGGCCTGGTGGAGGGTGCCCCTGGATGCTGGGGGTTGGGGGTGCAGGGGGACATGAGTGGGGGCCTGGTGGAGGGTGCCCCTGGATGCTGGGGGGTGGGGGTGGTGGGAGACATGAGTGGGGGCCTGGTGGAGGCTGCCCATTCACTGCTGGGGGGTGGGGGTGGGGGTGGTGGGAGACATGAGTGGGGGCCTGGTGGAGGGTGCCCCTGCACTGCTGGGGGGTGGGGGTGGTGGTAGACATGAGTGGGGGCCTGGTGGTGGCTGCCCCTGGATGCTGGGGGGTGGGGGTGCAGGGGGACATGAGTGGGGGCCTGGTGGAGGCTGCCTCTGGTGGCTGGGGGGTGGGGGTGGTGGTAGACATGAGTGGGGGCCTGGTGGAGGCTGCCCCTGCACTGCTGGGGGGTGGGGGTGGTGGGAGACATGAGTGGGGGCCTGGTGGAGAGTGCCCCTGGATGCTGGGGGGTGGGGGTGGTGGTAGACATGAGTGGGGGCCTGGTGGAGGCTGCCCCTGGTGGCGGGGGGGGGGGGTGGGGGTGATAGGGGCCATGAGTGGGGGCCTGGTGGAGGCTGCCCCTGCACTGCTGGGGGGTGGAGGTGGTGGGAGACATGAGTGGGGGCCTGGTGGAGGGTGCCCCTGCACTGCTTGGGGGTGGGGGTGGTGGGAGACATGAGTGGGGGCCTGGTGGAGGGTGCCCCTGGTGGCTGGGGGGTGGGGGTGGTGGGAGACATGAGTGGGGGCCTGGTGGAGGTGCCCCTGGATGCTGGAGGGTAGGGGTGCAGGGAGACATGAGTGGGGGCCTGGTGGAGGGTGCCCCTGGATGCTGGGGGGTGTGGGTGGTGGGAGACATGAGTGGGGGCCTGGTGGAGGGTGCCCCTGGATGCTGGGGGGTGGGGGTGGTGGGAGACATGAGTGGGGGCCTGGTGGAGGGTGCCCCTGGTGGCTGGGGGGTGGGGGTGGTGGTAGACATGAGTGGGGGCCTGGTGGAGGCTGCCCATGCACTGCTGGCGGGTGGGGGTGGTGGGAGACATGAGTGGGGGCCTGGTGGAGGGTGCCCCTGCACTGCTGGGGGTGGGGGTGGTGGGAGACATGAGTGGGGGCCTGGTGGAGGGTGCCCCTGGTGGATGGGGGGTGGGGGTGGTGGGAGACATGAGTGGGGGCCTGGTGGAGGGTGCTCCTGGATGCTGGGGGGTGGGGGTGCAGGGGGACATGAGTGGGGGCCTGGTGGAGGGTGCCCCTGGATGCTGGGGGGTGGGGGTGGTGGGAGACATGAGTGGGGGCCTGGTGGAGGGTGCCCCTGGATGCTGGGGGGTGGGGGTGCAGGGGGACATGAGTGGGGGCCTGGTGGAGGGTGCCCCTGGATGCTGGGGGGTGGGGGTGGTGGGAGACATGAGTGGGGGCCTGGTGGAGGGTGCCCCTGGATGCTGGGGGGTGGGGGTGCAGGGGGACATGAGTGGGGGCCTGGTGGAGGGTGCCCCTGGATGCTGGGGGGTGGGGGTGCAGGGGGACATGAGTGGGGGCCTGGTGGAGGGTGCCCCTGGATGCTGGGGGTTGGGGGTGGTGGGAGACATGAGTGGGGGCCTGGTGGAGGGTGCCCCTGGATGCTGGGGGGTGGGGGTGCAGGGGGACATGAGTGGGGGCCTGGTGGAGAGTGCCCCTGGTGGCTGGGGGGTGGGGGTGGTGGGAGACATGAGTGGGGGCCTGGTGGAGGGTGCCCCTGGATGCTGGGGGGTGGGGGTGCAGGGAGACATGAGTGGGGGCCTGGTGGAGGGTGCCCCTGGATGCTGGGGGGTGGGGGTGGTGGGAGACATGAGTGGGGGCCTGGTGGAGGGTGCCCCTGGTGGCTGGGGGGTGGGGGTGGTGGGAGACATGAGTGGGGGCCTGGTGGAGGGTGCCCCTGGATGCTGGGGGGTGGGGGTGCAGGGAGACATGAGTGGGGGCCTGGTGGAGGGTGCCCCTGGATGCTGGGGGGTGGGGGTGGTGGGAGACATGAGTGGGGGCCTGGTGGAGGGTGCCCCTGGATGCTGGGGGGTGGGGGTGGTGGGAGACATGAGTGGGGGCCTGGTGGAGGGTGCCCCTGGTGGCTGGGGTGTGGGGGTGGTGGGAGACATGAGTGGGGGCCTGGTGGAGGCTGCCCCTGCACTGCTGGGGGGTGGGGGTGGTGGGAGACATGAGTGGGGGCCTGGTGGAGGGTGCCCCTGGTGGCTGGGAGGTGGGGGTGGTGGGAGACATGAGTGGGGGCCTGGTGGAGGGTGCCCCTGGTGGCTGGGGGGTGGGGGTGGTGGTAGACATGAGTGGGGGCCTGGTGGAGGCTGCCCCTGCACTGCTGGGGGGTGGGGGTGGTGGGAGACATGAGTGGGGGCCTGGTGGAGGGTGCCCCTGGATGCTGGGGGGTGGGGGTGCAGGGGGACATGAGTGGGGGCCTGGTGGAGGGTGCCCCTGGATGCTGGGGGGTGGGGGTGCAGGGGGACATGAGTGGGGGCCTGGTGGAGGGTGCCCCTGGATGCTGGGGGGTGGGGGTGGTGGGAGACATGAGTGGGGGCCTGGTGGAGGGTGCCCCTGGATGCTGGGGGGTGGGGGTGCAGGGGGACATGAGTGGGGGCCTGGTGGAGGGTGCCCCTGGATGCTGGGGGGTGGGGGTGCAGGGGGACATGAGTGGGGGCCTGGTGGAGGGTGCCCCTGGATGCTGGGGGGTGGGGGTGGTGGGAGACATGAGTGGGGGCCTGGTGGAGGGTGCCCCTGGATGCTGGGGGGTGGGGGTGCAGGGGGACATGAGTGGGGGCCTGGTGGAGGGTGCCCCTGGTGGCTGGGGGGTGGGGGTGGTGGGAGACATGAGTGGGGGCCTGGTGGAGGGTGCCCCTGGATGCTGGGGGGTGGGGGTGCAGGGAGACATGAGTGGGGGCCTGGTGGAGGGTGCCCCTGGATGCTGGGGGGTGGGGGTGGTGGGAGACATGAGTGGGGGCCTGGTGGAGGGTGCCCCTGGATGCTGGGGGGTGGGGGTGGTGGGAGACATGAGTGGGGGTCTGGTGGAGGGTGCCCCTGGTGGCTGGGGGGTGGGGGTGGTGGTAGACATGAGTGGGGGCCTGGTGGAGGCTGCCCATGCACTGCTGGGGGGTGGGGGTGGTGGGAGACATGAGTGGGGGCCTGGTGGAGGGTGCCCCTGGATGCTGGGGGGTGGGGGTGCAGGGGGACATGAGTGGGGGCCTGGTGGAGGGTGCCCCTGGATGCTGGGGGGTGGGGGTGCAGTGGGACATGAGTGGGGGCCTGGTGGAGGGTGCCCCTGGATGCTGGGGGGTGGGGGTGGTGGGAGACATGAGTGGGGGCCTGGTGGAGGGTGCCCCCGGTGGCTGGGGGGTGGGGGTGGTGGTAGACATGAGTGGGGGCCTGGTGGAGGCTGCCCCTGCACTGCTGGGGGGTGGGGGTGGTGGGAGACATGAGTGGGGGCCTGGTGGAGGGTGCCCCTGGATGCTGGGGGGTGGGGGTGCAGGGGGACATGAGTGGGGGCCTGGTGGAGGGTGCCCCTGGATGCTGGGGGGTGGGGGTGCAGGGGGACATGAGTGGGGGCCTGGTGGAGGGTGCCCCTGGATGCTGGGGGGTGGGGGTGGTGGGAGACATGAGTGGGGGCCTGGTGGAGGGTGCCCCTGGATGCTGGGGGGTGGGGGTGCAGGGGGACATGAGTGGGGGCCTGGTGGAGGGTGCCCCTGGATGCTGGGGGGTGGGGGTGCAGGGGGACATGAGTGGGGGCCTGGTGGAGGGTGCCCCTGGATGCTGGGGGGTGGGGGTGGTGGGAGACATGAGTGGGGGCCTGGTGGAGGGTGCCCCTGGATGCTGGGGGGTGGGGGTGCAGGGGGACATGAGTGGGGGCCTGGTGGAGGGTGCCCCTGGTGGCTGGGGGGTGGGGGTGGTGGGAGACATGAGTGGGGGCCTGGTGGAGGGTGCCCCTGGATGCTGGGGGGTGGGGGTGCAGGGAGACATGAGTGGGGGCCTGGTGGAGGGTGCCCCTGGATGCTGGGGGGTGGGGGTGGTGGGAGACATGAGTGGGGGCCTGGTGGAGGGTGCCCCTGGATGCTGGGGGGTGGGGGTGGTGGGAGACATGAGTGGGGGCCTGGTGGAGGGTGCCCCTGGTGGCTGGGGGGTGGGGGTGGTGGTAGACATGCGTGGGGGCCTGGTGGAGGCTGCCCATGCACTGCTGGGGGGTGGGGGTGGTGGAAGACATGAGTGGGGGCCTGGTGGAGGGTGCCCCTGCACTGCTGGGGGGTGGGGGTGGTGGGAGACATGAGTGGGGGCCTGGTGGAGGGTGCCCCTGGTGGCTGGGGGGTGGGGGTGGTGGGAGACATGAGTGGGGGCCTGGTGGAGGGTGCCCCTGGATGCTGGGGGGTGAGGGTGCAGGGGGACATGAGTGGGGGCCTGGTGGAGGGTGCCCCTGGATGCTGGGGGGTGGGGGTGGTGGGAGACATGAGTGGGGGCCTGGTGGAGGGTGCCCCTGGATGCTGGGGGGTGGGGGTGCAGGGGGACATGAGTGGGGGCCTGGTGGAGGGTGCCCCTGGATGCTGGGGGGTGGGGGTGCAGGGGGACATGAGTGGGGGCCTGGTGGAGGGTGCCCCTGGATGCTGGGGGGTGGGGGTGGTGGGAGACCTAAGTGGGGGCCTGGTGGAGGGTGCCCCTGGATGCTGGGGGGTGGGGGTGCAGGGGGACATGAGTGGGGGCCTGGTGGAGGGTGCCCCTGGATGCTGGGGGGTGGGGGTGCAGGGGGACATGAGTGGGGGCCTGGTGGAGGGTGCCCCTGGATGCTGGGGGGTGGGGGTGGTGGGAGACATGAGTGGGGGCCTGGTGGAGGGTGCCCCTGGATGCTGGGGGGTGGGGGTGCAGGGGGACATGAGTGGGGGCCTGGTGGAGGGTGTCCCTGGATGCTGGGGGTGGGGGTGCAGGGGGACATGAGTGGGGGCCTGGTGGAGGGTGCCCCTGGATGCTGGGGGGTGGGGGTGCAGGGGGACATGAGTGGGGGCCTGGTGGAGGCTGCCCCTGGATGCTGGGGGGTGGGGGTGCAGGGGGACATGAGTGGGGGCCTGGTGGAGGGTGCCCCTGGTGGCTGGGGGGTGGGGGTGGTGGGAGACATGAGTGGGGGCCTGGTGGAGGGTGCCCCTGGATGCTGGGGGGTGGGGGTGCAGGGAGACATGAGTGGGGGCCTGGTGGAGGGTGCCCCTGGATGCTGGGGGGTGGGGGTGGTGGGAGACATGAGTGGGTGCCTGGTGGAGGGTGCCCCTGGATGCTGGGGGGTGGGGGTGGTGGGAGACATGAGTGGGGGCCTGGTGGAGGGTGCCCCTGGTGGCTGGGGGGTGGGGGTGGTGGTAGACATGAGTGGGGGCCTGGTGGAGGCTGCCCATGCACTGCTGGGGGGTGGGGGTGGTGGGAGACATGAGTGGGGGCCTGGTGGAGGGTGCCCCTGCACTGCTGGGGGGTGGGGGTGGTGGGAGACATGAGTGGGGGCCTGGTGGAGGGTGCCCCTGGTGGCTGGGGGGTGGGGGTGGTGGGAGACATGAGTGGGGGCCTGGTGGAGGGTGCCCCTGGATGCTGGGGGGTGGGGGTGCAGGGGGACATGAGTGGGGGCCTGGTGGAGGGTGCCCCTGGATGCTGGGGGGTGGGGGTGGTGGGAGACATTAGTGGGGGCCTGGTGGAGGGTGCCCCTGGATGCTGGGGGGTGGGGGTGCAGGGGGACATGAGTGGGGGCCTGGTGGAGGGTGCCCCTGGATGCTGGGGGGTGGGGGTGCAGGGGGACATGAGTGGGGGCCTGGTGGAGGGTGCCCCTGGATGCTGGGGGGTGGGGGTGGTGGGAGACATGAGTGGGGGCCTGGTGGAGGGTGCCCCTGGATGCCGGGGGGGTGGGGGTGCAGGGGGACATGAGTGGGGGCCTGGTGGAGGGTGCCCCTGGATGCTGGGGGGTGGGGGTGCAGGGGGACATGAGTGGGGGCCTGGTGGAGGGTGCCCCTGGATGCTGGGGGGTGGGGGTGGTGGGAGACATGAGTGGGGGCCTGGTGGAGGGTGTCCCTGGATGCTGGGGGAGGGGGTGCAGGGGGACATGAGTGGGGGCCTGGTGGAGGGTGCCCCTGGATGCTGGGGGGTGGGGGTGCAGGGGGACATGAGTGGGGGCTTGGTGGAGGCTGCCCCTGGATGCTGGGGGGTGGGGGTGCAGGGGGACATGAGTGGGGGCCTGGTGGAGGGTGCCCCTGGATGCTGGGGGTGGGGGTGCAGGGGGACATGAGTGGGGGCCTGGTGGAGGGTGCCCCTGGATGCTGGGGGGTGGGGGTGGTGGGAGACATGAGTGGGGGCCTGGTGGAGGCTGCTCATGCACTGCTGGGGGGTGGGGGTGTTGGGAGACATGAGTGGGGGCCTGGTGGAGGGTGCCGCTGGATGCTGGGGGGTGGGGGTGGTGGGAGACATGAGTGGGGGCCTGGTGGAGGGTGCCCCTGGTGGCTGCTGGGTGGGGGTGGTGGTAGACATGAGTGGGGGCCTGGTGGAGGCTGCCCATGCACTGCTGGGGGGTGGGGGTGGTGGGAGACATGAGTGGGGGCCTGGTGGAGGGTGCCCCTGCACTGCTGGGGGGTGGGGGTGGTGGGAGACATGAGTGGGGGCCTGGTGGAGGGTGCCCCTGGTGGGGGTGGTGGGAGACATGAGTGGGGGCCTGGTGGAGGGTGCCCCTGGATGCTGGGGGGTGGGGGTGCAGGGGGACATGAGTGGGGGCCTGGTGGAGGGTGCCCCTGGATGCTGGGGGTGGGGGTGGTGGGAGACATGAGTGGGGGCCTGGTGGAGGGTGCCCCTGGATGCTGGGGGGTGGGGGTGCAGGGGGACATGAGTGGGGGCCTGGTGGAGGGTGCCCCTGGATGCTGGGGGGTGGGGGTGCAGGGG
The DNA here is from genome assembly GCF_040938575.1 of Ambystoma mexicanum. Lineage (NCBI taxonomy): Eukaryota > Metazoa > Chordata > Amphibia > Caudata > Ambystomatidae > Ambystoma > Ambystoma mexicanum. The sequence continues at coordinate 418,886,568 of NC_090933.1, read as the reverse complement.
GACATGAGTGGGGGCCTGGTGGAGGGTGCCCCTGGATGCTGGGGGGTGGAGGTGGTGGGAGACATGAGTGGGGGCCTGGTGGAGGGTGCCCCTGGATGCTGGGGGGTGGGGGTGCAGGGGGACATGAGTGGGGGCCTGGTGGAGGGTGCCCCTGGATGCTGGGGGGTGGGGGTGCAGGGGGACATGAGTGGGGGCCTGGTGGAGGGTGCCCCTGGATGCTGGGGGGTGGGGGTGGTGGGAGACATGAGTGGGGGCCTGGTGGAGGGTGCCCCTGGATGCTGGGGGGTGGGGGTGCATGGGGGCATGAGTGGGGGCCTGGTGGAGGGTGTCCCTGGATGCTGGGGGTGGGGGTGCAGGGGGACATGAGTGGGGGCCTGGTGGAGGGTGCCCCTGGATGCTGGGGGGTGGGGTGCAGGGGGACATGAGTGGGGGCCTGGTGGAGGCTGCCCCTGGATGCTGGGGGGTGGGGGTGCAGGGGGACATGAGTGGGGGCCTGGTGGAGGGTGCCCCTGGTGGCTGGGGGGTGGGGGTGGTGGGAGACATGAGTGGGGGCCTGGTGGAGGGTGCCCCTGGATGCTGGTGGGTGGGGGTGCAGGGAGACATGAGTGGGGGCCTGGTGGAGGGTGCCCCTGGATGCTGGGGGGTGGGGGGGGTGGGAGACATGAGTGGGGGCCTGGTGGAGGGTGCCCCTGGATGCTGGGGGGTGGGGGTGGTGGGAGACATGAGTGGGGGCCTGGTGGAGGGTGCCCCTGGTGGCTGGGGGGTGGTGGGAGACATGAGTGGGGGCCTGGTGGAGGGTGCCCCTGGATGCTGGGGGGTGGGGGTGCAGGGGGACATGAGTGGGGGCCTGGTGGAGGGTGCCCCTGGATGCTGGGGGGTGGAGGTGGTGGGAGACATGAGTGGGGGCCTGGTGGAGGGTGCCCCTGGATGCTGGGGGGTGGGGGTGCAGGGGGACATGAGTGGGGGCCTGGTGGAGGGTGCCCCTGGATGCTGGGGGGTGGGGGTGCAGGGGGACATGAGTGGGGGCCTGGTGGAGGGTGCCCCTGGATGCTGGGGGGTGGGGGTGGTGGGAGACATGAGTGGGGGCCTGGTGGAGGGTGCCCCTGGATGCTGGGGGGTGGGGGTGCATGGGGGCATGAGTGGGGGCCTGGTGGAGGGTGTCCCTGGATGCTGGGGGTGGGGGTGCAGGGGGACATGAGTGGGGGCCTGGTGGAGGGTGCCCCTGGATGCTGGGGGGTGGGGTGCAGGGGGACATGAGTGGGGGCCTGGTGGAGGCTGCCCCTGGATGCTGGGGGGTGGGGGTGCAGGGGGACATGAGTGGGGGCCTGGTGGAGGGTGCCCCTGGTGGCTGGGGGGTGGGGGTGGTGGGAGACATGAGTGGGGGCCTGGTGGAGGGTGCCCCTGGATGCTGGTGGGTGGGGGTGCAGGGAGACATGAGTGGGGGCCTGGTGGAGGGTGCCTCTGGATGCTGGGGGGTGGGGGGGGGTGGGAGACATGAGTGGGGGCCTGGTGGAGGGTGCCCCTGGATGCTGGGGGGTGGGGGTGGTGGGAGACATGAGTGGGGGCCTGGTGGAGGGTGCCCCTGGTGGCTGGGGGGTGGGGGTGGTGGTAGACATGAGTGGGGGCCTGGTGGAGGGTGCCCCTGGATGCTGGGGGTTGTGGGTGCAGGGGGACATGAGTGGGGGCCTGGTGGAGGCTGCCCCTGATGGCTGGGGGGTGGGGGTGGTGGTAGACATGAGTGGGGGCCTGGTGGAGGCTGCCCCTGCACTGCTGGGGGGTGGGGGTGGTGGGAGACATGAGTGGGGGCCTGGTGGAGGGTGCCCCTGCACTGCTGGGGGGTGGGGGTGGTGGGAGACATGAGTGGGGGCCTGGTGGAGGGTGCCCCTGCACTGCTGGGGGGTGGGGGTGGTGGGAGACATGAGTGTGGGCCTGGTGGAGGGTGCCCCTGGTGGCTGGGGGGTGGGGGTGGTGGGAGACATGAGTGGGGGCCTGGTGGAGGGTGCCCCTGGATGCTGGGGGGTGGGGGTGGTGATAGACATGAGTGGGGGCCTGGTGGAGGCTGCCCCTGGTGGCGGGGGGGGGGGGTGGGGGTGATAGGGGCCATGAGTGGGGGCCTGGTGGAGGGTGCCCCTGGATGCTGGGCGGTGGGGGTGGTGGGAGACATGCATTGTTGATCAGTAGTGCAAGGTGACATGTGGTTTGCCTGCGGGACATGAGCAGGGGTGCAGGGTAGTCCCCCGTGGTGTGGGCTGCCTGCAGGGGCCGTGGAGGTTGTGGAGCGTACACCTGGGAGGACCCACACGGCCAATTCACGTGTAGTACTCCCCAGAACCCCTGAAATACACATACCCTGCTGAAATTGCGTGTGGAACTTCCCGCGCACCCCTGAAATACACGTACCCTGCTGAAATCGAGTGTGGAACTTCCCGCGCACCCCTGGAATACACGTACCCTGCTGAAATCGCGTGTTGAACTTCCCGCTCACCCATGGAATACACGTACCCTGCTCGCACTGGGCCAATCGCGTGTGGAACTTCCCGCGCACCCCTGAAATACACGTACCCTGCTGAAATCGCGTGTGGAACTTCCCCCGCACCCCTGAAATACACGTACCCTGCTGAAATCGCGTGTGGAACTTCCAGCGCACCCCTGGAATACACGTACCCTGCTGAAATCGCGTGTGGAACTTCCCGCGCACCCATGGAATACACGTACCCTGCTCGCACTGGGCCAATCGCATGTGGAACTTCCCGCGCACCCCTGAAATACACGTACCCTGCTCGCACTGGCCCACTCGCGTGTGGAACTTCCCGCGCACCCCTGAAATACACGTACCCTGCTGAAATCGCGTGTGGAACTTCCCGCGCACCCCTGGAATAAACGTACCCTGCTGAAATCGTGTGTGGAACTTCCCGCGCACCCCTGAAATACACGTACCCTGCTCGCACTGGGCCAATCGCGTGTGGAACTTCCCGCGCACCCCTGAAATACACGTACCCTGATGAAATCACGTGTGGAACTTCCCGCGCACCCCTGAAATACACGTTCCCCGCTTGGCGTTTGCTGTTTGCCAGCCCGCTGAACTGGTCCAGGGTTAGCGCAGCCCTTTGCGATGATTTAGCGATTTTGATGGCTTTTCCTTGCGCGAGGGCGTTCTTGGGGGCGTTACTAGTGCTGCTGCAGGGTCGCTGCGATTCTCTGCGCCACGGCTGGTTTGGGAGCCTAAAATCCATGAATACGCTGTGCGCGGAAATCGGTTTTAGCGCACGTGCCTGGCGCAGACAATCGCACGCGGACACTCTGCGCCAGCCGCTTGCGACACTTTTCTGCGAAATTCTATGAATTACCCTGTAAGATGTAATCGTAGAAACTTATCCCGATGGTAACGTGATGGAAATTTTGCCAGATATTTCGAGATCACATCAAGTTTGTTCAAAACATTTCCAAAGTCAAGCGCTGTTGCAAGATTCTTTTGTTTTTCTTCATTTGTTATCCAATTTCTGAACCGCAATTTCTTTTTTGCTTCTTGGGGGCGTAACATCAAGGTGTCTAGGGAAACTTCAGCATGGTCTAAGACACACATGAGTTTTTTCGCCCACTCATTCAGAAGAGAAGACGATGGATGGTTTGAAGCTCCATGTAGTATTTCATATGGTTTAGCAACCGGCGTTAGGCGCATTTTCCTGAAAATCGAGATTGCTTTCCATAATACTGAACCATATAGAGAGTCTATGCATAACTCGTGTCTTATTGCGATGATTGAAGAATTCTTTGGTAGTCTTAACACCTTCCGCCAGAATTTCCCCTCAAGCTTATCCCACAGCTCATATGGAATGTTCCAGCTGGTTTCACCCCTAAAGGATATTGCGGGAACCACCTTTTGAAGATAGAATGATAGTATTGGCTTCAAGGTACATTTTCCATAGGCTGTGTGTAGTTTCGCACCCTGTAAGGCAAACATTTGCATTCGGCTCACCAGATCTTGAGTCCATTCCCACTCACAAATTGAGGTGTTAAATAGTACGCCTAAACACCGTATGCTGTTTGCTACTTCAAGGCGTTCATCTTTTATCCTCCATGCAACGTTGTTGGATCTCATTGAACTGCTTTGGCCAATAACAATGATTTTAGACGTTTTTGTGTTGATTTTTAAGTCATTTTTGACGCAGTAGCCATGTAGTGCATTTAGCAGTCGCTGCAGACCAATTGGCGTGGCATCCATCAGCACGATGTCACTACACTACGTGTCTGCATAAATGGCCCAGCTTATGTTTTGCCCATTTACTGTTGGTGGAAAAATCCTTAGGTCAGTAAAGGACAGCGACAGATCTGAAATGAATAACTTGAAAAGTGGTGCTGCCAGAGGACAGCCCTGTTTTACTCCTCTTTTTGTTGTAATTTCATCGGACAGCTCGCCTTCCTCATTCAGCCGTACTCGAATGGAGGTATTTGTATGCAATGCAATCAGCGGTGACAGCAAATCGCTAGGACACTTCCAAGCATTAAGTTTTTTCCATAATAGATTTCGATTGATGCTATCGAATGCTAGGCTCAAGTCAATAAAGGCAATGAACAGCTTTCTGTTCCGCTTCAATGGCCTTCATTACAACACCGGCGCTAAACCATGGCGCTATTAGCACCATGGGTGGTGCCGGTGTTGTAACGGGTTTGCCATGGTTCAATGGGGAATTACCACCCCATTCCAAGGTTGGCAGGGTGGTAATTCCCCACTGAACCATGGCCCTTCCCCATTCCCATTTTCGCCCCATCGGGCTCTATGGGAATCGGGAAGGCGCTAAGTACGGTACCGCAAATTGCGGTACCGTACTTAGCACCAAGGTCCCTTTGCGGGTCCCTACTTTAACGGCTCGTGTAGACTAGCCGTTAAGGTCGGGTCCCACAACGGGACCTCGTAGTAAGACGCTAAGTGTTTAATGGTGCCGCAGCCTTTTACGGCGCCGTTAAACACTTAGCGCCAGGGTCGTAATGAGGCCCAATATGTGTCCAATTTCAAACTGTTCAAAAGGACCAAATTCAGCTCTACTCCCACTCCTTTCGTAAATCCTGTTTGACGTGGATCAACGACTGCATTCTCAGCTGCCCATCGTGCAAGTCGTTTTTGCAAGAAGGAAGCAAAGACCTTTCCGATAGTGTCCAAGAAGGCAATCGGGCGATAGTTGTTGGGATCGTCCCGATTGCCCTTCTTAAACACAGGCACAACTACCGCTTTAACCAGGACTCAGGCAGCACTTTTCCTGACGCAATTCTTCCAAAAAGAATGGTCATCAAATATGCTCAAAGGCCACAATGGGTTTTTAACATTACATTTGAGATACCGTCAGGGCCGGCCGCCCTAGAGGAATTAAGCTTCTGAATCGCCCACTTTATGTCATCTTCGGAGTCGGCCACATTCCACCTTTCCACAGTTGTCAATACACCTGGGACATCAATACAGTCGAGATCATTAAATACCTTTGAAAAGTGTTCAACCCAACATGCTCCATTTATGCCGTTTGACATTGCGTATGTATGTTTTACACTGCCTGTGTTAATGATCTCCCAAAGACGGCGACTGTCATTCTTTAGGATCAATTTTAACATTTGTTTGGCTTGATCTTGATCCCGAATCAGGTTGAATGATTTGATCCAATTTCGATATTTCTGGCGCCGAGTTTTTATTTGGGCGAGATTTCTGCTTGGAAAAATCTTTTTTATCAGTCTTACATCATCCCTTAATTTTTTCTTTTCTCTGTTTATTGTTAATGAAAAGGATGTTTCAATTCAATTTCTTTTTCTTTGCAGATATTTTTCCCCGTTTTAAAACTGTGTAACAACATCGGGTAGTTTATCCTCGCCGTGGTTGAATTATCATTTAGAAAGTTCTTTGTCATCAAGGCCAGCTGAGGAGCATTCAAGCGTAATCTATTTGCACCATTATTTACTGTGATGTTGCCTCTAATTTTGTAATTTACTGTCTTTGGTGCCATCTTCCAAGACAGCAACAGAGCATCATAGTCACTCTTTTCTGTCTTTATGACTTCAAGGTATGAAACTTTGTCTAGGAAGTTCCTGGACGCCGAGATGTAGTCAAGTGTCTTCTTGCAGTCTCCTCGCTTCCAAGTGAAACTTGGGGGAATATCACTGCGTGGGCTCCCATTCAGCATGGCACAATCTCTCTGAGCAATCTCCAGTGCCCATCGATCTCCGCGATCAAGGTGTAAAATATCGCTGTTTTTCCCAGCTATTTTGTGCTTTGTTACTGGGCAGTTTAGCCATGCATAGTTAAAATCTCCACATATCAAGATTGTCGGGTCCTTAAATGCTAGTAAGCAATCATCTACTGCGGACATTACAGCTGCAATAAAGGCAATTTGTGATATAATTGCTGAGTTCCAATATAGGTTTATTAGCAGGATCACCTGCTCGCATGTATTTGTAAATCGACTGTTTTGAATTGTGGTGACTTGTACAAACATGTTGAGATTTTTCGAAGATAGGATCTTCCAATCATTGGAGTTTTTTACCAATGTGACTAATTCAGAGAATGGGCGGCCAAGTAAGTTCTTTTTTGCTGGATTCAGGAGAACGGTGTAACCGTCGCACACTGGACAGTCACGCAACCATGTTTCTTGCATGCATATTATAAAATTTTGTTCTGGAAATTGCCATTTTTCTTGAAAAAGATGTACAAAGCCTCGAGTGTTCCATGATATAGGTTGGTAGCTACAGTCAGTGGAGTCCGCGCTGAGCTATTGGCTATTTGACTTTACTGCCTTGTTTGATGGTCGCTTTATGCTCATCTGGACCCATAGATCATTCCTTCTTTTTTCGTTGTCTGTTTCTTCCACTCTCGATGCGTCTTGACTCTCTTCATCTTGGTCCTCCCCGCAGTAGACTTCGAAGCCGAAGAACAATAAGTCTTCCGCTGCTTCCTTTATCGCCATCCTTAAAGAATTAGAGATGTAACCTGACCCAGTCAAGATGGTCCTCTGACATGTATTCCACCACCGCTATATCAACTGAATTTATTGCTCGAAGCATTGGTATACACTGTAGGAGTTTTAGTGTATTGCGTCGGTTCAAATTTACTTTATTTTGTTCACTCAGAATGTTTTTAATTTGAACCTTCCAACTTCCATGGTCAATTCGTGGAATTTGTTTTTGAATCCTCTCATTTGGCTTTGTCTCAAATTTTTCTGCTTGGGCTCTTGTTAGTTTCGGATTCAACTTTTCACACAGAGCAATTGATTGGTCGGTTGTACATCCACCATTTTTGCTCAAAGCTTTTTTGTTAGTCTTTATTAGCGGGTTAGACATCATCGCCATTTTTTGTTTTTTGGCCGGGCTGACGACTTTGGAAGGAAGCACAGTTGACACACCCTGCTGTGGCGTGTTCGTCTTTTCTGTTCCAAACACAGTGGATGGACGATCCATCACAAGGGAAGCAGAGTCATCTTCGTCAGCGTCAATCAAATACGTTGAAAATTCACATAATTCAATTGATGTTTCTAAAATTGCGTCAATTCCATGTTCAGAATCTTCGCTTGTTCTTTTGGAGCATTTTTGCTTTGTAAATTCATAGCCAGGTTCATTTGTGGATTTCAGTTTTTGCTCCTTTGAGTTCTCAATGTGAGTGAATGTTGATATACGAGGCGGAGTAGAAAGGTTCCTTATAAATTTTTTGCGCCAGTAGTGCGTGTACGTTTTGCCACAGGCTTTTGAGTTGAACGTTTCTGCTGTTTTTTTACTTCTCCGCTTTTTTGTTGAGTTTGGCGGTCATTCTCGGACTCGGGGATCACTGGTTTTTTAAAAATCCCAAAGGACAGTTTCTGGGTTAAATTTCCTAGTTCCAGACCAGTGCACCCTTGCACCGGCTTACTTGCGTCATTAGTTTGCTGCAACTCCGATGTTGTTAGTAGAGTAACATCATTATTAGTTGGATCCTTTGCAGCTTGTTGTGAATTGGCCTTACTTTGTTCAAGGTGCATCTGACTTTTACTGGCATTACTGGTCACCAGATCTTTCTTTTTGGAAACTTTGAGAGCTTTCCCCGAGTCCATTGTTTTACTTCACTTTGCTCATGAACGGCTCTACTCTCGGATGTACCATCAACCCCTTGTTGATTTTTAGAGCCTTTTCGAGACACAACTGGATTTCCATCGGAGGCCTGAGTGTGGCTATGATCAATATCAAATGGTGCGTTACCGAACTGCTGTTTTGTTGATATGTTGTGACGCATCCACTTGGTGCAGTCGATTACAGCATCGGTTAAAAAAGCTTTGTCACCATTCACCTGTTGCACTAGGTCACATAATCGATTTTGCCATTTTAAGGATGTTTCTGCCTCGTTGTCGAGTCTTTGAGCAATGATTTGTGAAAAGGTTTCCAAGGATGACATTTTACTATTTACCGCTGCTAACAGAGACGTTTGGTCGCGAACCGCCTCAGGTAGCGATTCATAAAGTTTCATTAAAGGCAACAGAGCAATCGATGTTGCAGCAAGCACATTGTTGTGAATTTGTATGCCCGCCGCTCTGGATAATGTGCTTTTTAGAGAATGATTGCTTGTTGTTTCCTTCGTTGCTCCATGTTCCTGATTTACCGTAGAAAGTTTTTCATTTGATACTCCTGTCAAGTTTGAGTCACTCATCACAGCTCTCTGTTCGACTTCCTTTCTACCTGGCAGCTCCAAACTACCAAAAAACATTGACGACAGTACATTTTTGGTCGCCAAGGAAATCGCTGCATCTGATGATTTCCTTGAAGATTTCACTGCAGAGCTGTTTTTTTCAAGTTCCATCCTTTTTTTTGGTGTCTGTTGATTTTGTAGGAAACTATCATTTAAACGATCGTATGTAGCCAAGAAATAAGCTTTTAGTCTTGCTGTCAACCGTGCTGCACGAGCAGAGGTTTTGGTTATAGCAATTTCGGCATGCAGTTTTCCTTTTGGTGTTTCTCCACATTTTGCGGTGGTGTTAGTATTAATGCAGGTCTGCTCGATCTGGTCGATCGAATTTTGCACATTTGGTTTAGCCGAGACAGTTCTCGAGGCAGCCACAGCGTGCACTTTTCCACTTTGCGCCATGTCCTGGGCTGCGGCAACTCCCGTTTTATGCACAGTAGGAAGTAATTCAATTAATGACCTTCCACTAGAGCTTTTTTCTTGAGAGCTCGTTTCCATTTCCGCCCACTTAGCTCTGTTCGGCTTCAGCGACGACTGAACCCCCGCTAAAATGCTTTTGTGGGCAATTATTTGTTTGGGAGCAGGCGGGGCATGCAGTGCTCCAATGTCACATACAATTTAGCGAGGCAGACGGAAGAGTCATCACCGGCGTTTCCACCTGACTCAGAATATTTGGTAGATTAATTGCCATCAGATCAAAATCAGTTAATGGATTAGCCACGGATGCTTGCTTCATAAAAGGAAATATCACAAGTTGCTTCAACAAGTTGCTTCAACAAAAGCGATGCACTGCAGCCACCTTCCCCGGAGGAGTTTGCAAAATGTTCTCTCATGCTATGATGCAGCAACATATGCATTCTCTAGTGAGTCCTAGCGTACCAGTGCAATAGAGCTCAAACCATGATTTTAGTTAAGATGTAATGGGCCAATGAAGGGCACTCTGTCCATCTTGGAGCTACTGGTTTGTATGTATTTTGAGTCTAATTTGTATGTTCTATAATCACAAAATAAATAAACAATACAAGCAATACAATACAGTGGCAACCATAGACAAAGAAAAGGCAACTTCTAATATCAAAACATAACACAAATATGAATGTACTGAGCAGCATAAATGACAACTGTATGGAAATAATAGCAGAGCACCAGGAAAGAGTAAAGGTGGGCGTGCCTTTCTTTCAGCAGCTACAGGAGAGCGCCAGGAAAGAGTAAAGGTGGGCGTGCCTTTCTTTCAGCAGCTCCAGGAGAGCGCCAGGAAAGAGTAAAGGTGGGCGTGCCTTTCTTTCAGCAGCTACAGGAGAGCGCCAGGAAAGAGTAAAGGTGGGCGTGCCTTTCTTTCAGCAGCTCCAGGAGAGCGCCAGGAAAGAGTAAAGGTGGGCGTGCCTTTCTTTCAGCAGCTCCAGGAGAGCGCCAGGAAAGAGTAAAGGTGGGCGTGCCTTTCTTTCAGCAGCTCCAGGAGAGCGCCAGGAAAGAGTAAAGGTGGGCGTGCCTTTCTTTCAGCAGCTCCAGGAGAGCGCCAGGAAAGCGTAAAGGTGGGCGTGCCTTTCTTTCAGCAGCTCCAGGAGAGCGCCAGGAAAGCGTAAAGGTGGGCGTGCCTTTCTTTCAGCAGCTCCAGGAGAGCGCCAGGAAAGAGTAAAGGTGGGCGTGCCTTTCTTTCAGCAGCTCCAGGAGAGCGCCAGGAAAGAGTAAAGGTGGGCGTGCCTTTCTTTCAGCAGCTCCAGGAGAGCGCCAGGAAAGCGTAAAGGTGGGCGTGCCTTTCTTTCAGCAGCTACAGGAGAGCGCCAGGAAAGAGTAAAGGTGGGCGTGCCTTTCTTTCAGCAGCTCCAGGAGAGCGCCAGGAAAGCGTAAAGGTGGGCGTGCCTTTCGGTGGGCTCGTATCCTGCAAATTGCATGCAGGGGAGAACAGCACGTGAGTGCAAACGTTGCTGCTCCCTGCCTTCCAATTAGCATTTGTTAGGAAATAACCCCCAATACCTTTTTATCTGTTAGTCGATTTTGCATTTTATGTGAGCCGTCCTTTTAAATGCCATTCAAACGGTCCACATAAACCAAATCAAAGGTATTCATTTTCTCAAAACCTTGCATGCTTCCCTGATTTTCTTTCTGACCTTTCATGCATCTGTTCTTAATCAAATGGGGCATTTCAGAACAGGTTTATAAATAGTGTGAGCTATGTTGGTGGAAAGTTTCACTTTGTGATCTATTTATGATCCGGGCAGCCGGCTGGCACAGTGGTGAGCAATCACAGGTATGAGTACTAAGTCCAAGAGTTCTCGGTGGCGCTGCCCTTTAACAGATGGAAAAGGGCGATACTTCCACAACTGCAATGTTGGTTATTTTGCGGCCTAATATCTTGAGCAGAAAGGCCCGGCTGAACTCTGAGCTGCTGGTATCATCTCCTGTCCACCATTATAACAGGATTCACCAACAGTGCCTGAAAGGGAAATTCCTGGGTGACGTAGGAAACATGTTTCTAGAACACAGGTCCAGCGGCGTGCTTCATGGCTAGCAGAAAACAGACACACAAAAATGCAGTTATCTGTTGGTAGCCACTGGGTTGAATACGAGGTCCCTGCGCATATATATAGTGCGTAGAGTCTGGCGTGCGAGCCATGCATCTGTGCAACTGTCTTTTTTCACACAGCAGTGATTTGGTGCAGTCTGAAAACATATTAACACAACATAGAAAAGTGCAACGTATTGTGAGCTTGTAGGATTCCTGCAGAGGGAGAACAGTGGTCTAAGACCAGGTTCCCCTGGGTATGGTAAGATTGTGGAATTTGCGACCGGCCACCGGACAACCGATATAAGGAAGAAGAAGCTTTATTTTCCCACATACAAATAACAAGGGGGGTCCTGGGAGACTCTCTGCCAGACATGAGCCTGGTTACAAGAGCCTTACCTAGAGTCTTTAGCTCACTATCTTTCACAGAGAAGAAATATCCCAAACATATCAGTCTTTGTCCTGCCCTGGGGCAGTCCAGCATTGAAATGCTAGGCAATTCTCCTCTGAACAAGAGTACCAAGAGCAACCCCAGGCACGTGTTTCGGTCTGGTTGGACCTCATCAATAGGGTGTAGCTTTGCCTCTCTAAGAATAGTGAGTAAGGGGTCCATATCTGGATTCCCCAAGTAACTTAGGGTGAGACCCAAAGTTACTTGAAATATGCAAATAACAAGGGGGGTCCTGGGAGACTCTCCACCAGACATGAGTCCTGGTTACAAGAGCCTTAGCCGGATGCAGGCTTCCTAGACTAGTGAGAGCAGTGTGCCTGTACCTCTCTGCCGAGCTAACCTGACTTACGGGTCTCTGGAGAGGGGCTATAATCCGTGGAGCCCAGAGCTGGCTGACCTCTTACCCTGGTTAATGTTGTCAATGATGACCTGAGACATTGTCTTGTGGTTGGCAATAAAAGGCTGTGGTTCTTATAGCACACTTATAATCAGACAACACATTTGGGTACATTTATTTAACCAAACACACAATGAAAAACACTGTTATCTTTTGGGCACTGGGATCAGGGGCATCACCTGGCGAGTGCCGCCACACCTGTATGGCTTTTCGGCCATCCAGGTTCCCCCAAAAGTTGCGGTTCTACTTGCATCCTCTTGTTGTTAAATTATTAATGATCTCAGTATGGAAATTGTTAATTCCCTTAATGGATAGGTGAACCCCATCTGTGTGGAACAATTCTGGGTGTGCCAATGAAATTGCAGTGTGCCAGATTAACTGCATTCCCCTGCTGAATTTTTCTATTCCCCTGTTCAGTTTCTGCCTGGCTATGTCTATATGTCTATTGCTTCTTACGACATGGCCCCTTGCCATGTTTGTCTGGGTAGCATGGCTGAATTAATTGTGATTGACCTCCTCCTGCTTGTTTTGGACGCATGTACATCTATTGCGATGTAGCCCCCTTTTACTTGGACCTTCAACATGTGTAACCCTTGCTTTAGTGTTTGATGTGATGAGCTTGCTTAATCTTAATGCCCCAAAGTATTCTGGCAAATGCTGTTTTAAACAACTGTCTCTCATATTTGTGTGAGCAAAAGGTTTCCAGTAACTTTAGTAATATCGCTATTTTCTCAAAATTCAGTGGACGGCTCTTGTCTTTGTGCATCCCCTCTAACTTTCCCCATCCTTTTAATGCATATATTATCAATGCACTGCATGTTGGATCTGATCGCCCCTGTAATTTCGCAAAGTAGGCTACTGCTTGCTGTAAGGTGCCTCTTTGCCCATTCTTTTTTTATTCTCTGCTTGTATGCCCATACTAAAAATCTATTTATCTCTTTTGTTGTTATAAACTCTACATGTTCCCTCTTTGTAATTTTCAGTACCGTTTCCAGACACTTGCTATATTGTTTTGCCGTGTTTGCTGTCAAAGCTTTCTTGGCGAGCCCTAATAGTAACCCCGAAGCAGGGTCTGCATAACCAGCAGGAGGCTTGCTCCTGTTTGCACCCGTATCTTAAGTGCTTGCTTCTGCTGCTATCTCCCCTTGGTCCCAACCGTCTGGCATTGACACAGGTGCATTTTTCAAATATCTGTTAGTATTTCCCAGCATTCTTTGTGTACTTCCGTCCTCCTGCTGTCTGCTTCTGGCTTCATTTTGCGAAATGTATCCCACTGAAAGCGAGACAATACATCTGCAATGTTACCTTGCTGGCTATGTGCTTAGCTCTTAGTTCAATATTTTTGTTCAGAGTTATAATGGTCATAGCCCTTAGAATTCTTAAGGCCGAATGGCGTGTAGTTGACTTCCTGTTTATGATCCCCACTACGGCCATGTTGTCTGACCATGCCATCAGCTGTGTTTGCCAGCCGGTCGCCCCATACATGCAGTGCCAGCCAGGTTGGTATGCTTTCCATCCATCTGGCCATGGTCCTGCAAACCATGTATTCTCTAGTATTGCTCTAAAACCCTTGCTTCCTGCTGCATCTGTCAAGAGTACTCTTCTCTTGGTGGTATTCAATGGCGTGCGCAATATTATTTTTCCATTAAATTGATTCTGAAATTCTTCCCATATTGATAAATCTTTCTTCATTTCTTCTCCTAACCTTATATGCAGTTGTGGTTTTGAGCAACCTCTGGTCTTCATCTCCAAACTCCTGGAAAACACCTTCCTCTGTGAGATTACTCTGGCGGCAAAACTGAGACTTCCTGCATTTCCCACTGTTCTTCTGTGGGTGCTTTGTCTGCGCTGTTCTTTTTTCTGTGCAGCATGGTGATTTCGTTTTTAACCCCTCGTGAATGTATATGTTTGCCTATACCTCCTCCCATGCTATCTCCGGGCGTGCTGCAATGGCCCTCCTGAATAGATCATCCTAAGTGAGCCATGCATCCCCTTCAAAGGTTTCCCTTACCTGACTGATTTTGTCCTGGTATGCGAACAGTGCCCTGCCCTCATTTGGGAATTTTTCCAAAATGACTGTTGCCATGATGTTGAAAGCTTTGACCCAGTTGTCATAGCTCTGCACAGCTGTGATTTTCTAGCTAGGTTCTTCTCTTCTATCTTTTTTGGATCCCTAAATACATCATATCATTTCTGTTCTACCTCCAAAAGTGAAAATATTTTCAATAAACTCTTTCTTCCATGTTTTGTTTTTAGCTACCTGGTCAATATTCTATGCTAAGGATCTCTTGTAAGGGTTCTGCATTTCTTTCTCTATTTCTTTAATTGAAGCTGGTATTAAAGGGATGGTCTAGTAAAAATTTGTATTTAAAAAATAGATAGGCCACGTCCTCCGAGTCCCGGCACTAATGAAGGGAAAGCCACCCAGCGGTAGACTTTGTTTACTACAGCTGGCTGGCTTTTCCTTCATTAGTGCCACAAAAGCAAAAGCCAGCACAGGAGGGCCTCCATTTCACAAAATGGCTGCGCCCCTGTGCTTGCTTTTTCGATTTTTGAGCTTGAATAGCTCAACATTTTACATAGGAAGTTTTAAAACGGAGGATGCTAGTATTTTTTTTTTTATGTGGCCTATCTATTTTTTAAATAAAACTTTTTACTAGACCATCCCTTTAATGACTGTGTGATTGCAGTGCTGCCATCCAGGAGTGCACTGTTAAAGGGCTCAATATTGATGATACTTGCTGTAGCACCCATGTCTTCTGACTTTGGTGCAGTTGTTGGGACCCTATTTATGGGTGCCCCGTCTGAGCTGTCTTGGGTGTCGTTGTGCTCCCCCAGCCAAGCTCTGAAATGCCTGTTTTCATTTGTCATATTTTTCGCATGCTACCCCATGTCGATCACTTGCCTTTCCCTCAACTCTGTCATCATTTTCTCGAGTTTATCAAACTTAGCATGTACTATTAATTCCTGTTGCGCCATGTATATGCTTGCAAAATTATCCATCAATGTAGTTTATATCTGTTTCTTTTTTACCTTTGCTTTTCTTTTCCGCCCTCTCTGTCTGCTTCCTCTGCTGCGGTTGGTTTTGTTCCTGCCTTGGCCTTTTTCTTTGGTGGCTCCATCTTGCCCAGTGCCACAATGTCCTCTTCCTCATCTGTATCATCGCCTAGTCTCTTGCACACCCATGCCCAGCCGTGTAGTTTTTCTGCTGCTGCTGTCCATTCCATAAGATTGTTTCCTCTCTTTTCAGCACTTGTCCTTGCTTTTTCAGCCATGTTTCTTTTCCTTTGTCTTTGTATGCTGGTCAACCTTTTCTCCTGCTAGCTTCCATTTGTCTGTGAAAACGGTCTTCTACAGCTTATTTGCCTAGTGTGTTCAGTAGTTTAACTCTGCTGCTATCCTCAGTTCGTGCAACCTTTAACCCTGTACTGCCTGCGCAGTGTTGTGAAAACAAAATGTTTCCGTACTTATGTAACCGACATGGTTTTCCAATGTATTCTTTGTATTGATTTAGTTGTGCCGGAATTATTACCCTGTACGTGCTCCCCCCATCAATATGCTAATTGCCATAATATTGCTCTCCGGCAGGGCCCACAATGTCCTCAATGCCAACCAAAGAAGTCGCTTTCTCTGATAATATGTTGTACACAGAAGCCCGTACAGACCAGGGTGCCAAGGCTTCAGGGAGTAATAGGTTAATAAGAAAAACTGTGTCTACAAAATGACTAATCCGTGATTATTAATCTGTCAATTTGAAGAAGTACGGCACCTGCCATTCCAGTAAACGCAAGAGAATAAGGAATGGCCGAGGCTCCAGTATGAGACTGTGTATCTCACAGCAAATTGGTTTGGACACGTACCACCCCACCAGATGTCGTAGTTAAGGATAAAACATATGATATATCTCCAGCTTTTAGCCCGAGGTATTTCCTCTAGATAATGTGAGGATTAATCGCTGGTGGAATTACGACCTGTTTTAATTCCCTTATTCCCCAATGGACCCCACAATGGTGAATAAGCACACTTTGCTTTTGCAAATTTACGGCAATAGCAAGTTGCTGTGAACACATTTGGCGGGATTACCTTCGTTTAAGTGTATATTTCATCCTCAATTACAGAGCAGATGATGATTAGCTCTGTCCTCTCCCGAATTGAACATTCCTGGAATCGCTGCAGTTACACAGATCGCTTGCCGGGACGCGCGCGGCAATACTTACTTCCAAGAGTGCACATCTAAGCAGAATTACGACAGTGTTGTGCACAGTTGCTCGCGAGAATGCCCGTTCACAGCATGCAGGTTTAAGCGCCCACTCACCTGCCCCAGGTCTAGAGTGAGATTGACTTCGTTGTACTGCAAGCCTAGAGACAGAGGCGGGCTCTGCCACCAACGCTCTGTCCCGTCCACTGCGTTGGACACTGGATGAGCTTTGCTGGGTTCTCCTGCGTAGCAGTAATCACAAAATTGACCCTGAGAGAAGGAAGAATAATAAAGTTAAAATGGGGGACATCCTATGCCATAGTCAACATGTGTATCCAGCATCGTTTACTCTATTAAAACATGTACCTTATAAGCCTAATATGATTACTCAAAAATAGACAATGGGGATACCCACTAAGGTAAAACATGCTACATGTGATGAAACCAACCTTTTCAAAAATACTCCATGTGGCACAGTCTACGTTAATGTAGGTCCTGAAGTCTTATTAATTGGGATGCAGACATGATGATTGCCTGCATGTGGATGACTGCTCTTATTTCAGACATGTAAATCACATGCAAAAGAACATTCTCTTTCCTCTAATTGTACCCATTAGGTGGTGATATTGTGCAACACACAAAACACAACTATTGGCTGAGCAGTACAGAAGGGAGGGAGGTGTGACGGGGTGTTAGGTATGGGTCCACGCAGTGACATGAGTATCACACAGTCTTTTATTAGGTATGATACAGGGACAGCAGGTACCCCCTCAAGAGGCAGGCTCCAACTGATCAAACTCAGAATACACAGTGAAACCAAACATTCCAATTAGAACTTCATGACATCACAATGCCACTCTTTTTGCTAAACATATTATAATATAAGGTGGTAAAATGATAACACTGGGAAGATTCATCTCAACATATCTCCTCCCTTCATTTTGTGGCAAGTTTAACCCAGGTAATAATCATTTAACCTGACCGGTTTGTTCCTGACCCTGTTGGCATTCAAACTGGTGTTGTTGCTGGAGGCTGTACTCACATTTGGTTCATACATACTCACATTTGGTTCATACATATGTTCTTCCCCTCCATTCTCCCATGAAACTTGTTCTTCTCTGGTTCCCTCACCAGCTTCGCTGTCCACCATATTGCACTTAACCAATTTGGCCATTGACCAACATTCTCCACCCTCCATGATAACCACATTACCTCTTATCACAGCAATTTTCTTTGGTCCAATAATCTTGCTCACAATACATTTGGGAGAGGCTCTGGGATTCTTAACATAGACCCAGTCCCCCACTGACCATTGCATCTCCTTGGCACCCCTTTTTGTGTCAAACCTCTCCTTGTATTCATCTTGAGTTTCCCTAATGAGATTCATGGTCCTTTCCCTGTTGACATGTACACTCTTCGCTAAATCCAACCAACCCGGACACAATTTTGTTCCTGGTTGTCTGCCTTTGAGAGACATGAAAGGTGAAATACCAGTAACCGAGTGTGGAGTTACACAATAGTTCCAGACCATCTCCCTGAGAACTGTCTGCCACCTCAAACCTGAAGCCATCGCTAGTTGTAACCCTCCTTTAAGGAATCTATTTGCTCTCTCGACAAGACCATTCGCTCTGGGCTGGTATAGTGCTGTCCTGTAGTGCTTAATACCAAACCTCTTGAGAAACTCTACCATCCTATCCGAACAGAATTGTACCCCATTATCAGAAACAAGTTCTGAGGGAAATCCTTCCCTATAAAAGACTTCCTCGAAAAAATCAATCATTTGTGAAGTTGTTGCCTCTCTAATGGCTTTCCACTCAACCCATTTTGAATGATAATCCACCAGGACAATAAGGTATTTAACACCCTCTCCCAGTTCCTGTATGGGCCCCATTAAATCTACTGCTAATTTCTTCCATGGCTCACTTGGAACACTTACTGGTCTTAAAGGAACTTCCTTAATACTCTTACTTTTGTCACTTTTGTCACATTCTTTGCAGTTCCTCACACATTTCTCTACCTGACCATCAACACCTGGCCACCAAAAGAATTCTCTTATATGCCTTTTAGTACCTCCCATGCCTAGATGGCCTTGGTGAGCTATGTCCACTAATTTGGGCCTGATCTCATATGGGGGTACTATTTTCATTCCTTTTCTGAGTTGAGACCCATCTTCCGACATGCTCAACTCCTCTTTAATACAGTAATAAACATCATATTTCTTTTCAATGAGATCTTTTCTGGGCCAACCACTTTTGGTCCACACTTTTACTTGCCCCAAGACCTCATCCATGACATCAGCTGACTGCCACTCCTCTTTGCTTATGGCATTGTGTGCTAAAGCACAAATACCCACAGTACTTTCTGCACTCACATCCTTGATACTCTCGTTCTGTGCAGGAAGTCTGGACAGACAATCAGCAATCACATTTTCGTCCCCAGGTATATACACCATTCTAAAGTCATATGCTAGCAAGTCAACCATCCAACGAGATATTCTAGGTGAGCCTTTGGCCCATTCCGCACTGCCCAGTAGCTGAACTAACGGCTTGTGATCAGTCTTAACAACAAACGACTGACCCCATAAAAAAAATTTAAAATGAGCAACAGCCCATGATACAGCTAGGGCCTCTCTCTCCACCACAGAATAATTGCTCTCCGCCCCCCTCAGAGGTCGGGAGGCAAAAGCTATGATATGTTCAATGTTGCCATGATATTGAAAAAGAGCAGCACCCAGACCTAATGTGCTTGCATCTACAGCCAGCACAGTTCGTCGGCCAGATACAAACCCTCCTAAAGAGGGTGCCTTCACAATGCTATCTTTAATTTTACTAAAGGCATTTTGACATTCTTCTGACCACACATATTTAGTTCCTTTTTTCAATAAATCTCTCAGAGAAGATGACATTGTAGCAAAACCATCCACAAACTTGTGGTAGTACTCCGCCAATCCCATGAACGAGCGCAGTTGCTCCTTGTCAAGGGGTTGGGGAGCACTCACAATACTATCCACTAAAGACTTCCTGGGGGCAATGCCATCACATGAGATTTTATGCCCCAAGTAATCCACTTCCGTAACAGCAATTTTGCATTTCTCCCTCTGAACAGTCAGACCCGCTTCTTTTAGTCTGACTAAAACCGACCTAAGTATTTTATCATGCTCAGGACCATCATTTGCAAATATCAAAATGTCATCTTGAAACACTGTTACTTTCTCAAGACCTTTCAATACCGTTTCCATCACTCTCTGAAACACGGATGCCGCAGAGGCCAACCCAAAGGGCATCCGGTTGTACTTGAAAACACCCTCAGGAGTGATGAATGCAGTCAAGTGTTGACATTCCTTAGACAACGGAACCTGATGGTAGGCAGCAGAGAGATCTATAATGGAAAATAACTTGGGTTCCCCTAGCGTGGACAAAACTTCTGAGATATTAGGCAACGGGTGTCTCTCAACCACTATGTTCTGATTGAGGCTACGCAGGTCAACACACAATCTCATCTTTCCATTGGCCTTAGTAACTAAAACCACTGGGGACAACCATTCCGTGGCTACAACAGGTTCAATCACCCCTTTGTCAACCAGGCTTTTTAGTTCCTCCTTAAGTTGTGCTCTCATCTTCAGTGGTACCTGTCGTACCTTGTGTACTACTGGTTGAGCATTATTCTTAAGCCTGATGTGATGTTCGAAATCTTTAAGCCTTCCCAAACTCTCAGAAAACACTTGTGGAAATTCCTTGGTCCAAGAGTCCCCCAACTCAGCAATGGTGACGGGGTCCGGTGTATTGGCTTGTACCCTTAAGCCCAGTTTCCTCTGCTCCTCCCAGCCTAGCAGAGAGGTCCCTTTTTCCGCCACCAGGATTGTGGCTTGGCATCTTCTTTCCTTGTACATGATTTCTGCACGGAATTCACCCAAGATATTTATATCAGAGTCTGCATATCCACACACCCTGACATTGGTGGCTTGTATAATGTTACTACTCCTTCCCAGAATGTTAGTTAGTGTCTCTTGGGATATGATGGTCCAAGGGGAACAAGTGTCCACTTTCATTTGGAGCTCTATTCCATCTACTTGGAACTTGTCCACGGGACCTTTGGTCATTCCAGACATCTCTAAAATCTCGAATATGTGCCTTGTTGTGAGTTCTTGAGCGCTGGATACTTCTTGGATATTGTACCCCTTTCCGATGCCGTCCTCGTAATTGTCCACTGGCCTGAACTCAATACTATTTACAGCGTTACCCTTGCAGACATTTGCAAAATGCCCTTTATTTTTGCACTTGAAACATTCCGCATATTTTGCAGGGCAGGCCGGGTAGTTCATACCATGTCTTGAACTGCCGCAACGAGAACATGCATTTCTTTTTTTTTTTAAATTGTAGGGTTTGCAGTCCACTCCTAATATTCTGTTAAACACTGCTTGCATGTATATTGCTGGGAAACACTGTCACAATGGGACGACCAGGGCTTCTGGAGACTGAAATGTATTGGAGTGTGCGTGGCTAATCAACCCACGTGAGCGGCGAGCGCTCGCTGTCAGCTGTTCCGGGTAGCCCAGGGTTCCCTCTTCAACTTGGTTTTTCGCGCAGCTTCCTAAGACCGGCAGCCACTGCACAAGTAATGCTCCCCAGCTGGGCTGCGGCTCGCGCTGAGTCCGCGCGATGCTCCTCGCTGCCAAGGGGGCTCGCGTAGGGCTCCACGGCAGTGATCGGTGTCCCAGCGCCGAGGTCACAGCTGGGTCGCGGCTCGCTCTGTATCCGCGCGACACCCCTCCTTGCTTTTGGGGCTCGCGCGGGGCTTCACAGCAGCAGCCGCTGCTCCTGCTCCGTTTACAAAGTCCGCTGCAGCTCGCGCTGGGATCGCAGCAGCCGCTGCCTCAGCGCCGAAACTAAAGCCCACTGCAGCTCGCGCTGGGCCCGAGCAGTGCCTCTCCTTTCCTCAGGGCTCACGTGCGACCCCCCAACGTAGCGGTCGCTGCGCTGTAGCTTCAGGGAGCCTGGCTTGTCTGGGTATGGCCCTCACTCCACCTCCTGCCCGCCTCTCACCTGCTGTCACCGTCGGAGGAGGAGATTCTCTGGGAAGGACCGGAGACCGGCGAATTCCACATGAAGATCCCATCCTCGTCGCCAATGTTAGGTATGGGTCCACGCACTGACATGAGTATCACACAGTCTTTTATTAGGTATGATACAGGGACAGCAGGTACCCCCTCAAGAGGCAGGCTCCAACTGATCAAACTCAGAATACACAGTGAAACCAAACATTCCAATTAGAACTTCATGACATCACAATGCCACTCTTTTTGCTAAACATATTATAATATAAGGTGGTAAAATGATAACACTGGGAAGATTCATCTCAACACGGGGCACTCAGCCTGTGGGTGTTATTTGGGTTGTTATCCAGCTATGACCCGGTCATGGGCATGCTAATCACTATAGCCGTTCTCAGCCACCACCTTTCCACCCTCTGCAAAGAAACATGGGATGTCTTTGAGATAGCTCTGTTGTACAATCAAATCAAACTATGGGGTGTTCTGATGTAGGTACCATTTTTAAGCAGTCTTCCGAAAGGTAATGACTTAATTGCAGGTGCATATCATCTCCTGGTGCAATACGTGTCTTAACTACAAGTCAGGCGGTGGCCCATGGTGCTATTAGCACCATGGTCCATGCCGGATTCCGCCATGGTGGATGGCGGAATTACCGCCCCATTCCAAGGTGAGTGGGGCGGTAATTCCCCCTTCACCATTTGCCCTTCCCCATCCCCATTTTTGCCCCATAGGGCATAATGGGGATGGGGAAGGCGCTAATTATGGCACCGTAAATTACGGTGCCGTCATTAGCACCAAGGTCGCTTAGCGCCTTGGACTTTAACGCCTGCAATAAAGTGTGAATCGGGCGTTAAACCCTTAACGCCTGACTTGTAATGGGGGCCATGTGTCTTCACCCACTTGATTTACAAGCTTTGCCGTCCTAAAACGGGTTGAAACCTTTAAAAAGCGATGTTGTTTTCAATGGAACGCACAGCTTTGTGCTGTTGAGGATACAGTGCTGAGCAGCATGTGTAGGCTGCTGTGGAAACCAGGGTCGGCACGTCTCACAGCAATTGTAGATCCCTAGAAAATATGCAAGGGGCCTGATTTACAAACATGTTTTCAATGGGACCTTCCCGTTTCAAAACATGTTCGGAAATCAGGCCCAATATGTCTATAGGGTTACTCCATTCTTTCTTTCGCTGAGACTATAAACAATATAGGTGCAGAGTTAGCAATTTAAGAACTGCAGTGGGAACAGTTTGTGGAATGCACACCTTCCACAATCCGCATTAGTGCCTATAGCTCCTGACTACATTTGATTGACTGATGCCTGCACATACATGTCCTGGTTAACATTTAAGGCTAAATTGATCCATGGCACATGCATAGATGCACTGTTTCTTTTCCTAACTTTTGGATCGTTCTAAATGTTTGTGTACATTTTATTTTGTTACGAACTCAAACCTCTTAAATTTGTAGTGAGTAAATTATTATCAAGTGACAATCAAAGCTGCAAAGTCTCCACCCTTGAGTCAGTCCTTGCTTTTCAAACACCACCCTTTTGCATTCTGGGACGTGTAGTTTGGCTGTCCTCATAATACATATTGCACATGCTCTCAGGATGTAAAGCACTATTGCCAAAAAAGCCAGAACTAGTTTATGGTGCTACGTATTACGTGTCTGCTTGCCAGCCATCACAGTAGGACACTTTTTTGTTTTGCTAATACAGTGCTACTCTTAACTTTATTTCGTACAAATGTGTCACTGTGACTGGTATCATAAGGTTGTTCTGTTCTGACTCTCTTTTAGCCAAAGTGTAAACCTTTTCTTTGTGCACTAGAGAACACTATTGTTTATTTCTACCATTGTTACGTTGCATGTTTCTTTTACTCGGGCGACCCAGTGAACCCCTTAACAATGGAAACAAGGCTCCACTCCCATTGAGTTCTTCTTGTGGGCTGTTAGTGTACCCAGAGATTTATTTTCCGAACTCTTCTTCAGTCTTTCTTCTGTGGCCTGCACATTCGTCCTCATCTCTCCACCCCTACCTCTTTTGATTTGTTGTCTCTCATTTCCATCTTCTACAATACCTTTCCCACCTTAACTCCTGTCTCCTCCGAGCCCGATCCACCCCCACCTGTACATTTGTGTTTTCCACTTAGGATTTTTATTATCATAACAACATTGTTTCTGGTTTATAAACTACTACAATTCTTGGTGTGCTTTGTTCCTTTACGTATCACTAGTATGGTCATGCCTCTGCAAATTGGTATGGCGTTGGAAGGCGTGACTGCAATAAGAACATCTGACATGCCCATGATGTCAGATTACTCACCGTTTAATTACACATTTTACCATGTGTTACAATGTTTACAGTTTCCTCTTCGGCAGAGCTGGAGCTTGTTGTTATGTGTAAATTACTGGTAGCCATGATTGTTCAACTCCTTTTATGCAAATTGATGTGCCCATAGGGTTTCTTCCTTCCTCTTCTACTAGGAATGATGTGTTTCAGATGATAAAATATATATAACCAGATTTCGTGAAGGATATAAACAGCAATATAAGAGCATCAGTGTCAACTCATGAAAGCCATCATCATCTACACTTGGATATTTGAGCTTGTAGATCCTGGCTACATGTGTGCACTTGCTGTATCCACATAGATATAATGTAACTGCAAAACTGATCATGCATAGGGGGCCTCGAGAGCCCGGGCAAGATGGCCGCAGGCTAACGCAGCTCTGAGATGAACAGACAGGCCCGTTCAAATTTTGCCTGCTCTGAATCGACACTACTTGCTGTAAATCCTGCCGAGGGTTACCTATACCCCTGTGCACCTCTTACTTGCTTCCCGTGTGTGTTGGGCTCAGCGATCACCAGGAATCTCATCTGAATGTGGCGGCAGACATGGGCTCGCTGCGGGGCCCGACTTTGAAGATGGCACGTTGCGCTTGATGCCCAGCTTCGACTGCCAAGATGGAAGAAAGGGGGCTGGAACACACAGTGCGCTATCAGGACATGGGTGTGCCTCGTAACGGGCCAGCGGGTGTGTAGACGTGAAGGTAAATGTTTTCTTGCCAGTTCCTGCCCCCTCGCCACCGTCATATTGGAGCAGTCAAAGAAAAAACATAGATGAGATCCCAGTATCATTCCTATACCGCATCGAGTCCATGTGAGACGTTATGCACTCAGACAGCCATACAGAATATACCCTCACACTGAAAGTGTGGAAGGATGTCGCATGGAAGAAAGCTATATGGAAGGATGCCACCTGCGAAGATGTCAGAATGCATCAGCGAATATAGTGGATAGACGCTAAATAAAATCTGACGAGGACGAAGTGATGTCATGAAGAAGATATTTGAACCTATGTTGAAACGATATTCAAATTAACAAAGTAACTGAAGCATTAAGAGGAACAGGAACCTAAAGCTAAAGTAATCATGGATCTAAAGAAGATGAAGTAACTTACTGACCAATAACTGTAAATACGCTGTAATGCAAGGTAGAAAGACAACGTATAGAAGCTTGCTATGGAGGAACATATAAAGTGGCAAGGATGCCATATTTGGAAAATGGACGACAGCTCACGTTGAATTTAACCAATCTACCTCAGAGACAGGCCAAGGCTGTAAGAATCAGGAGATGCGAAAAGAAAGCCCCATGAGCAGACCCCAGGGGTGGACTGGCGTATAGGGAACTCTGGAGATTTCCCAGTAGGCCTTTGCACTCTGGGCCCCTTTTGTGTGGCAACCTATTTTATTTCCACATTTTCTCATAGGAAAAGGCTTGGGCTTGCTGAAAATGTGTAATTTGGGGCCACTTTGAAAACTATTTCCAAGGCCTCTTTTGGTTCCCGGTCCACCTCTGGCAGACCCGATGATAAGTCAAGGTTGGCCCAGAGCAAAAATACAATTTTGAGGGATAAGTGCAAAGCACAAAGGGAGTACATGGATAAGTTCTGAATGTGGGTCATTCTTTATAGATGGAAGAAGACAAAAACATCTGTGAGAGCCAAATTGCTGGTCAATTAAAAGTGTATACAATTCATATGAGATAGAGTGAGCAAGTCTCCAGGGGCCAAGAGGAGCAACAGCACAATAATTATTGCATAATTAAATCAAATAGCAGTAAATAGAAGGCTGAAATTGACACATTTGTGGTCTTTTCAGACATGACTCAGAAGTCAAAAACAAAGGCTATTCATTAGAGCCTTAAGCTAAGATAGTGGTGTGCTCACACTCCCTTGAATGTTCCAGAACAGTGAGCAGCAACAAGGTCAACTACAAACAAAAGACTGGCTGATGGCTTACCGATGACAGATGATGGACTAATTGGGAAAATGGGGAGTAGTCTGATGGGATTCAAACACCTAGGTTTCATTTCATGTATGTGCTGCTAAGGAGCTAAACGTCAAAAGTTAGGATAGAATGCCAACCAATCAGTGGGGTTGAGGGGCAACCTAACATAAACAATTGCAGGAGCCAAGCCACTGTTGTTTTGTCCGGTATAATCAGTACTATATGTGTTCAGAAGTAGTTCAAGGCGTGCCCTACAGACAAGGGGTAGCCAACGAAGCACTGATCTTTATATATACTATAAGTAGACATGGTCCCTTCACCAATTCCTTCCTTCGATAGGTTTTATGATTTGCCACGTAGAATCATGTCATAGATGCCGCATATTGAGGTGTAAAACCTCCTTGTAATCAAGCTACTGTGTGAGTGTGCAGTAAAAAAAAAAGTGATGGGTGGAAGGTTTTGAATGAATCTGAACCACTGGCATTGCTCTGGGTAACCTTCCACACCACTGTTTTTTAGCCCGTCTGCGCCATTGCAAAAGGGGACTAGCCATATGCAAATAAGACAGGTACTGCCACCAATGGTAGCAGCCCAGCCCGAACTGCTAGGCCTGGTCCCCTCTGCACAGAAACACAAGCAACCCCAGACATGTTTCGGCCTTGTTGGGCCTCCTCAGTGAGCTTGGTTCCCTATGGCGCAGCGAGCAAGGGACCCACGTCTGGGCATACCCTCTCCCACATAATGAGACAAACAGTAAGCACAAAGATGATGGGTGGAAGGTTTTGAATGAATCTGAACCACTGGCATGGCTCTGGGTAACCTTCCACACCACCGTTTGTGCAAGCATTAGTCTGATGTTTGTCAGGTCTCCCTGATTTATTAAACTAAAAATAAAGTAGTACTTTTCCATACTCTTTGAGTCTGTCCGATTATTTGGTCTCATATCTATTACTGTAATTCCATCTAGCACAAAAGATGCTTCAAGGTGCTAGAGCGCAGGTGAGTGAGTGATACCTGGTAACCTCTCGTGGAGGGATAACGGGAGTGGCTCCTGCCCATGGCGACCCGTTTTGGCCACATACGAAGGCATTGCATCTCTCTGCCTTGACGATTGTGGTGAGGGGTGTTGGTGGTGCTGGCCCCACGCATGAAGACCTACAGTGTGTGCACACCCTACCACAACGCCCCCATAACTGCCCTGTATGCCACTGTAAAATCAGCGCTGCAGAATGTGCTTACCATGACCTCCCTCTTAAGCGGCAAGCTCAGCTCCCCTGATGCCGACAATTAAGCTCTGCAACAAACAGATCCCGCCGGACCTGAACTTGGCCCGCAATTAGATAAATGTGCACGCTGCACTGCAGTGGACACTGAGCATACAGAAACATGTCATGTGGGTCTACTTTCCATATCATCTGCATAGCCTGCAGAATAATGAGCTGCATAATGCTCTGATCTCCATTGACCGCAATGTGTCTCAGAAGCAAATTTGTTTGCGGGGAGGAGCAAGGGCATTAGGTATTGAACTGTGCATTCTTGATCTTTCATCTGCTCAGCACCATCCATACCCTGTTCTATTGGATTTCACTGGTGAGGTCTATTACTGCCACTGACCCTAAAACATTCTGCCGGATGCCATGAATCGCCTTGGCGCACCGATGCTGCACATGCTAGCATCTAAAAAGAAGACTGGGCGTCCAGCTGTTGCTCTAAACCACACCATATCTATACCTGGAGGGAGTCAAGGTATTGGAGCTGCCGCTAGGCATCTACGCATTGCCATGTGGAGAAGGAGCCAAGATGCCTTCCCAGAAGAGCCGGAGCAGTTCCCTGCTCAAACTAATGACCCACCAACTGGATGGTCTGGCACGGCCCGCAACCGCTGGAAAAGATCTGGCCAACGCGAGGGTGGGGAAAAGAAGGCCGACTGGCAAATTTTCATTATCTGGGGCAGTTGTTGTTGTACGCTATTGCTTATACAGCCCCATAGTATCTGACTTTTCGCGATAGTGACTTCACTGCCGCAACTGCTGGATAATATTGGCGACCCTTCTTGTTGTTACTTGGCCTGATTGGATATTCAACTTGATCTACTAACTTCAGAGGCCCCCCTTGATCCTCTTGCTCTACTTGCTACACTTCATTTAGTAGCTCTATCGGCTCTATCAATGCTTGCGCCCACACTGTCAAGGATTATTGAGGGGGTCATGTTATTCACGTTATTCCAGCTTGTCTCCTTCATAGGCACACTCATGAGCGATCATCTGCATGAATACACAGGGCGCTGCCCGCCCCGTCTCATACCCCCATCGCTCCGACACCATCAGGGGGTGGAAAGGCTGCTATGGGCTCGGAACGGCCACATTTGGCCTTGTTTGACACCTATGGCACTGGCTTTTGCCAAGTTACATTGGGTCCAAGTCGACAGGCCCCAATGTTCGTATTACTGGGTGGTTGCCCATTGTTATCGTTATTTTTGTTAATGTTTTTGGTTTTTGGGGGATTGTTCTCTGTGCATTGTGTACTGATTTCTGGCTAGAGTGCCTTCTCCAAGTGTCATCCTATACTTGCTTCACTTTGCTTGTGCTTGCCCTACTGTGGTGGTTCAAGAGGCGGTGACCTCATATCCAACTGCCTCGCTTTGCCCGGCTACTCAGATGTGGGAAGGTGAATGGCGGCCTGGTACCTATTTCCTCATACTGCTGTTTCCGCTGACCTTCCACGGCTTGGCTGTGGCAAAATGCTGTTTTATACAGGGTAATGATGTCACTTAATTGTATTACTTCAAAATATTCAGGTACTGGGTCACCCATCAAACGCTGACGACTCCTTAATTATATAAGGGACGTGAACATAGATGCGTCATTCCTACAAGAAGACCACCTGAATGCAACTGAATCTGCTAAGGTGTGTAGGGGCTGGGTGGGACAAGCATTTCCCTCCCTGTTTCATGGGAAGTGGGGCGTATTCATTCGTGTGCACAAACGGGTTCCCCTAACTGTGTTAGACACTAAAACTGACAAAGGCAGTAGGTTTGTCATGATTCATGGCACAGCGTACCAGCAACCAATTACCCTCCTGAATATATACGCTCCGACCACAGACACGCCAGGCTTCTTCATTCACACACTAGCTCTCTGTGCCCCCTTCTTAGGCCACCTGATGCTAATAGGTGGCGATCCTAATGTCATTCTTGATCCACTGCTGGACAGACAGTGTATAGTGACTACTATATTATCCCAGTCGCAAGAAGCATTTATGCTGCTCTCCTTGATGACAGAACCTCGATTGACTGACGTGTGGCAGCACATTCACAAGGAGAAAAAAAGACTATGGGCCTCATTACGAGTATGGAGGCAGCCATGCCCTTAATAAGGGCATGGCTGCCTCCATACCGGGTTCCAGCTCCGGGTTCTGTGAATGAGAAATTACCGGGTCATTCCAACCTTAGAGGACCCGGTAATTCCTCATTCACAAAACTAATCCCTATTCCCATTTGAGCCCCCATAAGGCTTAATGGGAATGGGGATGGAGCTAATAACGGGCCCGTTAATAACAGTCCCGTTATTAGCTCCTTGGTCCCCTTGCGGGACCCGCTAAGGACGTCTGGTCTGACCAGACATTCTGTGCGGGTCCCGCTAGGGGACATCGTAATCAGGCATCCCATAATGAACGGTGCCGGTCCCGTACCGGCACCATTCATTACGGGAGCGCCAGCCTCGTAATGAGGCAGTACACATTCTTCTCGCACCACCATAGAAGCTACTCCTGGTTAGATAATTTGCTCCTCCCATGAATTGTTGTGCACATAGTTACGAACTCCTCTATCCTACCCATTACACTCTCCGATCATGCAGCTATCCTGTTACAACTTACTGCATCAGTTTAACTACGGGTCACCCTGTCCTGGCACCTTAATCTGATGACTCTGACTCACTGCACTTTGTCCAACACCTGACAGAGGACGCAACAGGCTTCTGGCGTGACATCCTTTCTGACGACTATTCCATGCTCCGCTGCTGGGATTCATTTAAAGCAATGCATTTCACGGTGGGCATTTAAACTGCGCTCCTGGAAAATGCAGGAAAAAACGCTCACCAAAACGTTAATAAGTGATGATTGCCAGCACAAAATATCTCGGAATCCGACTGTTTACACTCATATTGTATGTACCAGGTCCGAACTTACCCGGATCTCTGCAATTAGGGCCCAGAAAGCATTCAGTAAATGGGCTCATACGCTTTATACCGAGGGGGACTGTCGGCTTCACCTGCTGGCATTGGTGCTGCGCGAGAAACAGCGTGCACAGATTTTTGACACCATATGGGATGGTGCCGGGAATTTGTTAACAGGTGACAAAACTATTAATCTTGGTTTCGTTGAGTACTATAAGGGTCTATATGCCTCGCCGCCGGATAGGTAAATTGGGTTAGTATGTGAATTGCTGCACCCCTTGACCTTCCCTAAGGTAGCTCTGCAAGACCTTGCCCTGCTCAATGAGCTGATTACAGGCGAAGAAGTCCTATGTACGATTAGGGGACTAGACGCTGTTAAGACTTCCGGGCCCGCCGGTTTACCAATTGACATTTACAAGCACCTGAGCGAGGCCATTGCCCCTGAGCTGGGACACATGTTTAGAGAGGCAGCTGAGGCAGGACACCTTCCTGTATCTCTGCTCACAGCAAGAATTGTAGTCTTCCACAAGGAAGGACGTGATCCTACACACTGCAGCACATATAGGCCAATTTCGCTGATCAATGCAGATGCAAAGGTTCTAGCGAAGTGTCTTGCAAATTGCCTTGGGAGGCTGATGAACGCTTTGATCCACCATGACCAGACCGACTTCACAGTACATCGCCATTCCTCAGATAACCTACAGCGATTGCTACACATAATAGAGGGCCCGACTGATTCAGAAGATATAATCTTGTCGCTAGATGGCGAGAAGGCTTTTGACAGGGTGAGATGGGATTATAAATTCACGGTCCTACAGCGCTTTGGCTTCTCTGGGCAGATCCTACGCAGGATCCATCTTCCATACATCAAACCCCACGCCACTGTTGCTACCAATGGTCACACCTCTGCACCCTTTCCACTCCACACTCACACGTGACAGGGCTGCACCTATTGCCACTATTGTTTGCACTTGCAATCGAACCCCTGGCAATAAAACTACACCTTGATACAAAATGGACTGGGATCAGTAAGGGGCATGCGTAGCATAGAGATTCCCTATATGCAGATGATATCTTACGCTATATTAGCAGGTTCCCATGCTCCCTACCCAGAATCCGTACAATACTGTTGGAATATGTGCCAATTGCAGGCCACTGTGTTAACTGGGACAAATCGGAGGTCTTGCCACCACGAGCCCATATACCATGGGACCCTTGCAGGGTTGCACCCTTTAGGCTGCAGAACAACCACATCAAATATCTGGGAATTAATGTAAGCACGAGTCTGTCGGGCTTAGTCGACTTGAACTACCCCTCACATTGCAAAAATAAAAGCCGATCTTGATAGGTGCCATGCAATATCGTTCTCCCTCCCCAAACGGATTAACGCTGTTAAAATGAATGATATGCCTAAACGTATCTATCTCGCCACTGTGATCCCCATATCCCCACCACGATGCCTGTATGATGCCTGTATGATGGACTAGATAGGTCAATAGTGAAATTCATCCGGCAAAGCAAAAAGCACGCTTAAGCAAATGCATCCTTCAGGCTTCCAAAAGCCAATGGTGGGCTAGCTCTCCCGTCGTGGAGAGCTTACTATAGGGCTGCACAGGTTTCTTTGGCCAAGCGTTGGCTAAACCCTGAGGACACGAATAGCTGAAGAACCATTGAATTACAGGTATTTCTTCTGTTCATGCCTCAGGAAGTTCTGGCCATTCCACCTAGATGGCTCCGAGCCGACTTAAGACCCGTCCCATTATAGGCCCTACTGTGACAAAATAGCACAGCATAAGCACAATGACTGGGTCCAATGTCCAGGAATGTCCACCCTGGATTGGCCTAAAAGCCCTCTTTTCACTGGGGTCCCCCATACAGCGTCATAACTGACAAATATCGGCCTGGAGTGACATCAGGCTAAAAGACATGTGCGACGATCAGACAATTCTGCCGTTCTCTGCCGCTATACCGCTCAATTGAATCCATCATCACTGAGATCACTACAGCAGCGACTAGAGCTATAGAACCATCACTCCGTGAGACAGAATTCGGGCGGAATGTCACAGAATTTCCAAAACTGCAGACGATCTCCGACTTTTGCATAACACACAATCTCGCTAGAAATGTCATGCCAGTGGAGGTCTGGGCTGATGACTTCAACACACCCCTCTGTGCCGAAGACCTTTGTGAGGCCTTTGACGCAATCTAGAATGTATCCTGTAGTCTGCAACACAGGGAGATGCAGTACAAGATTATTCGTAGAGCATACTACACACCCTCTAAATTGTAGTCTATGGGGTTGTCATCATCTCCTCGTTGTTGGAGGCAGCGTGGGGCGGTGGGCTCCGTAGGCCACGTTTTCTGGACTTGCCCGGCCATACAACCATATTGAAATCTTGTTCTGCGTCCTATATCTAAAATCGAACCCTGTCATGTTCCCATGTGCCCGTCCGCTGTGCTTCTTGGGCTAGGCAGCCAGGAATGGCACGAGGACTCAATAACGCACAAATTCATACACGTGTTGCCGTTCTCCACGCGCAAAGCTATCTTGATGGGGTGGAAGGGAGAGACTCCGCCTGACAAACAGAAATGGTTGAACCTCCTAGCCAAGATCTGTACTGCGGGACGAGCTGGCATACAAAAGTCGATGACTGCCTGATTTTTGTTTTTTGTTTTTTATTGGAATGCTGATTATGATCTAGACACATGCACCAATGGGGGCGGGGGTTGTTGAGTGGGTGGGGGGAGGCGGGGCGTGTGACCTCTGTGCAATCACATTCTTGTTTTCTTATACAAAGTTATGCATTGATTTGTTTTATTTTTTAAGCTTCAGTTTCCTTAATGAAAAGATTACATTTAAATTTAAAAAACTGATCATGATATGTAGCTATATTTATTTTGCCACAACTTCAAACCACCTCATTTTGTAAATGAAATACTCAGCAAGTGACCAGTAAAGCTGCAAACTGGTCAATCTTGCGTCAGATAGCCAGATATATCTCTCTGCCATCGCCCCATTGTATTCTGGGACTTGTAGTTCAGTTTTACAACCTCATTACAAGTAAAATGCACCTACAGTAGAATAATGAATCTACTCTAGAGAGCTGTTTGCGTGTGCAGTCCATATATTTTATTGTGCCTTCTGCTTGAAAATGGTGTACACAGTGATTGTCTTGAATGATAGTGGCATATTCCCAAATGGGGTGCATATAATAAAGATCTGTGGAGAAAAATAATGTGTGTAGGTAGCCTGATTTTGGGGGATGCTCAGCTACTTTTTGAATGCTAGGTTATGTGTCTACTCGACCCTGTTCCTTGGACTGAATTCCTGTAGAAAACATGCATTGGGAAAGCTAAGCGGTTTGGCTCTTGCATGTGCATTAGATAGGCCTTTGCTCAGCACACCTTTTGGCAGCTGTTGCCATCTTATGTCCAAGTCGTTCCGTAATGGCAGTGCTTTGAAAATGCCTTCACCATGCCTACACACAAGCCAAAACTGTTGGCTTTCCCAATGTGGGGAACGCTTCTCTAACTCCCACTAACTCCTTAACCCGGCTCCAATCATATTCTACATTTTTCCCCAATTTAATCTGCTAGTTGCAATCTCTTCCTTCTCTGTTTCCACTTGGTCCCACACTTCTTTTGCCCCATCGAGTCACTTATTCTGTCCATGTCCTAGCAGGTTCCCCTAATCCTGGGGGCCATCTGCTAAACAAAAGGCCTGCAATATATGAGCCCAGTGTAGTGCAATCCCGTGCATGCTTACTTCACCAAGATTGTTGCTCGTTACCCAGTAACGACACACACAATTCTTCACCATCCTACCACCATGTTGGTGTCCTCAACCCACATTTCTTACACTCACCGCCAACAAATCAACATTCTATCCTTCTGGGGAGATGAATCTTCCCGGAATTCTTCAGAAATGTCAACATAACAGTTCGAGGGCCTTCTGACCACCATTGTTATCCAGAACCTTTCCCGCTTTTTTTCTTATTATCGCTTAGAAAGTGGCAGGTGGAATAAGCTGTGGGCCAATGTGGCAAGCATCTATGCATGGGGCTGCCCCAGTTTCACCACACGCTGAACATCCATTCACAATCTCTCAATATATGAATTGCGCCCCCCCCCCCCCCCCCAGCCCCGATTAGCCTCTGGCATGCCAAGCAAAGGCTATCTAGAAGGTAGTCACACTTAGGAAAGAGGTCGCAGAGTAGGGTACCTCACCATCTTCAGCAACACAATATGAAATAACAATGACTGCGGGTCACGGTTGCTCCGGTTCTTTTGCTCGCCATGTTTCCTGAACTGGCGCTGCTCCAGATTTTGAGATCAAGGCACCACGGGGCTATACAAATATACACCTCTGCTGAACCGAAGTGAGATCACTGAGATGTAAGAGAGTGAGAGGTTTTCCGACACCGGTGATTTCCAAGCCGTGGCTCTTATCTTTACAGATCTGATCTATTTCGCCGAGAGGAAATGCAGAGCGGAAGTTCGAGAACTAACACGCACTGTCCTGCAGCTGTGAATACAACATACATATGAGTGTAAACAGTCAGATTCCGAGATATTTTCTGCTGGCAATCATCAATCACTATCCTGCAGCTGTCGGTTAGTCCTGCGGGATGGGGAAACCCGTTTTTGTTATGATTAGTTATTGTAGGTTGTATTTTATTGCACGTAAAGGAAGCAGGGGAGGGCGCAACGTCTTCGCTTTCTGGAACCTATGCTGTTATAACTAACGAGGCATACATGAACCCACTCTTACAACATTTAATTAGACAGTTGTGGTATGTAGCCAAACGCTATAGCGCTGAGATGTGCTGTGACATTCTGTGTGTTCTTGTGAGGTAATGTACTGTGACGTACATATACTTATCTGCTGTACTGAGAGCTGATGCCTAGAGTGTATACACAAGAGCTCACGCAGTGTACCATGGCTGTGCTTCTATTTACTACTCGGACCATATCCACTGTACCATCGTCACACTGGTATGCCCTACTACTGAGAGCTGGTGTGCTGCACATCACCACAGTTCT
The DNA here is from genome assembly GCF_040938575.1 of Ambystoma mexicanum. Lineage (NCBI taxonomy): Eukaryota > Metazoa > Chordata > Amphibia > Caudata > Ambystomatidae > Ambystoma > Ambystoma mexicanum. The sequence continues at coordinate 418,851,782 of NC_090933.1, read as the reverse complement.
AGTGCTCCTGAGAGCTAATGTACTCTACCATCGCCGTCCTTCTTCTATACTGCTCAGAACTGACGCACTTTAAATATACGACTGAGAGCTGATGTACTTCACCGTCTTCAGACTTCTATGTACTCTGAGAATCAATGTGGTTACTGTAGTTATGTTGGTCTGATAAAACGTACCACAACTTTTCAGGGACAAGTACAGTGGCACAAATGTTCACATGCTCTTGTAAGCTATCAAGCTTCTTGGAATTCGTTAGCAGACTTTCTAGTTTAGGCTGTTTGGTGGCCTTGTAAGTGCTGCCTATTGCGACGTGCGAGTCACGGTAGGCGCATGCGCGAGCCTCGTTCTGGCTACGCGCATGCGCGGTGGATAATAAAGTGCGCCCGTGCCGGCAGTTGCGGCCGGGATGTGAACCGGCCAACACTGTGTCCCGTGTGTTCCTGCATGTGTGATTGAGTGCACAAGTGCATGCAGGCAGGCCCGAGGCACGGGCGGCCACACCACACCTATGAGCTGAAACTGTTGGCATTGAACGTGAAGAGAGAGAGGTGGCATGCAAGCAGGGTCACACCTTCAACCTTTGACCGCCCAGAGCCATGCCAGTCCCTATGACCAGTCCCAGCGGCGACCTGCCTATCCCTGTAAAACCCAGACAATGTGATCTAGTTGGCTAGCCCTGTGCTTTCTGAGCACATTTCTGAGAGATTATGGCAGTTCCTGGACGTTTCCCATCCCATGCCTACACACAACGTTTGTGTGTTTAGAGCAATTATGCGACCCCTGCAGCTTTCTGCTTTAATTATTGCTTCTTAAACACGCTTTCCGGGGTAATATGAGCTATGCTTTGAAAAATCATACTTGCACTAAGCATCGTACCTCAGAGGTCGCATTTGACATATGCAGGAGCTGAAAACGTCACTTCTCTCTGTATTATCACTTTGGACGTTAGACATTTATATGTAGAAGCTATATATATGTTCAAATGAATAGAATGATTCGACCACTGACTGAACGGAGCCCTAACATTGTCTTTTATCCTTCTTTACTTTCATTCTCTGGGTTTGTCAGAAAGGCATTAATAAAGCATTATTTAATTCAAACTGAACAAACACGAGGTTGCCTACACACTAAATCAATCATCCTCTCTCCAGAACAGCTACTTTTCTCAGGATTACTATATGAGTTATGAATATTGACTAGAGTGGGTTATGCTCTCTTTAAGGCCACATTTGCAGGCAACCTATGTACACTTTCAGGTAAGCTAACATGTAATGAGGCCCAACGTCCCATCGTTACTCCCTGAACTCTATCACCTTCACCTGGGACTTCAAATCTAGCAACAAAGAAATACAAGTGACAAGAAGTCATTTGCCTGCTCTAACAACTGGGGTATTCCGGGAGGACTATTAAAGAGGATTATGGGGCTCTATGTGAACACCACCGAAGCTGTTTACCTGGATAACAAACGTGCCTTCATCAGGCTATATCCATGCATATCGGTCTTAAACAAAGATGAGTGCTAGTGCCTCTTCTCCTCAATCTTTATTTGGCACATATTCCTGCAGTAATGCATACCAGAAGTGCCTCTTACCATGGATGGGATATAGAAAGTTACACTGACTGGGGTTTGCGGATGACATTGGTCTTCATTATGAGTGTGCTGGTCTGGTAACAACAGTGCCGGTAAGCCTACCGGCACCATTGTTACCAGACTGGCACACTACGAGTCTACAGGCGGATGCCGTCCCACCCACCAGGGTCAGCCTGGTGGGCGAAATGGCACCCGCCCGCAGGACTTCACGGAAGCACTGGCACCGGTGCCAGTGCTTCCATGCTACGGGAATGAGGAGTTACAATTACTGCCGCCTGACTTACCGGAGCGCCGGGGCTGTAATGCCCCGGTGTATCCGGCAAGTCAGGCGGCAGTAATTCATTGCAAGTCCGGCGGCAACCTGCCAGTTTTAGCCGCAAGGTTGCCGCCAGACTTGTAATGAGGCCCATTGTATTACTTGATTGTAGACCCGTGGGGCTTCAAACCCTACTCTCTGATTTCCAAAAATACTCTACCCTGCACAGTCTGAAGCTCCACTTAACCAAAACCAAGATCATGGCCTTCAACATGTAGAAGAGGATTAAATACACTTGGCGACTAGAACATCCCCAGGTGGAGGTAGTGACTCAATATGCCTATTTAGGCCTCACTACCGATCAAAGAAAAATGGGCAATGCGCACATCAACCAATTAACAACCAAATTTAGGAAACTGGTATATATTCACCTGCGTATAGTGAAGATTGTGCCATAAACTATATTTTCTCAGACACAATGTGGAGCCATGAGTACATTTCACCTAAACACTTTTGAATAACTTTAAATTGAACACAGGAAATGCTGCAAACTCCAAGGCAAAACCACCATCTGTTTTCATGGAGACTTGTGCCTGCCGCTCTGAATAATATGATTAACAGCAATATATTATCCTGGAGTATTGATGAGAGACAGAGCAACAAATCAACAGATATTGCTTTATTGCCTCCAAATATTGCACTGGCTCAAGACCGCAGAGAGACGAGTGTTCTTATTTTACTCGATCTCTCCGTGGCCTTAGATACCATTGACCATCAGAGACTGCTACAGTGTCTATTGGAGGCTGGTGTCTCAGAAGTGCCCCTGAAATGGTTCTCCTTTTTTTGTCTGGTCGCACTCAAGTGGTGTCTCTCGCTCCTTTACACTCCCCCATGGCGGTTGACTTTGGAGACCCTCAGGGCTCAGCGCTTTCCCCTTTGCTTTTTAATTTATACATGGATGCTCTTGCCAGGCTTATTGCCAGCTTTGGTGTGCATTTCTTCATGTACGTGGAGGATACTCAGATCTTTTTTCATCTCAATTCCCTTAAGGAAAGCCCTTTGGAACTTCTAAAAGCTTGTCTTTCCGCAGTGTCTCACTGGATGTCTGAAAATTGGCTTAAGCTGAATGGGAAAAGACTGAGATATTAGTGATTGGTCAGGCACCCAATAGCTGGACCTCTGATTACAGGCCTGTTTGCCTGGTACCCTGCCCCAAAACCCCTACTGTAGTTAAAAGCCTTGGTATTAAGATCATGACATCAGGCTCTAGAGAGGCGCAAATCTCAGCTGTTTGCCGGAGTGGCTTTGTAAAACCTAGGGTTCTGAAGAAGGTGCTTCCGTTTCTCCCCAATGTGGCTAGGAGCAAAATTGTCTCTGCCTCTATTATGTGTGGAATTGACTACTGCAATGGCATCTATTTGGGCCAGCCAGAAGTATTCCTCCAATGACTTCAGATTCTTCAGAATGTGGCAACTAGGTTGGCTCTTAGCGCCCCTAGACTATCCCATTCTCAGGACCTACTTCAGCATCTTCACTGGCTGCCTGTCAGAACTCAGGTGAAGGTCAAGGTTTTATGCACAGTCCATCTTGCTCTCCACTCCATGGGTGCTAAGTTACTGCAGTTGAAGTTGTCTCTCTACCAACCCAAGAGAACTCTTCGTTCAGCCAACAAGTTTTTGTTGACTTTCCCCCACTTCCAACGCTCTCATGCGGAGTCAGATCTTTTTCTGTACTGGACCCGACTCTGTGGAATGCTCTCCCCTTGCATATCAGGAGTACCCAGGCCCTGCCCATCTTCCGCAAGCAGCTAAAAATGTGCCTGTTTAATATGTGTTGCTCTCCTCTCCTCTCAGGTGGTTTTCTCCCCCAGCGCCTTGATGCCTTCTGGTCTTTGTCACGCTTTATACATTTTCATACAATACAATACAAACATGGAACTGCAATTAAAAAATGGAACAACATAGATGATATAGAAATGTTCATTTTGAAGTGTGTTCCTTCAAGAATATCTGTACAATTTTACAGTGACATTTTAGAAATGCATTGGCAGGGGGATATGCTAATTATGCAAGGTTCTGTATTTGAACATTTTTAAATAGGGAATATATTGTAGTAAATATTTAACATAAGAAAATGCATGTTGTGCTGTCTTAATTTCAGGCTGATATCATGCTGACTTCAAGTTAACCAGGGTGTCAACCCAGAACAAAACCAGCCCAAACTGTTGGGACCATTTTCCAGGAGACACTAGAAATATAATTTAAAATTCCAACAGCACAAATTTTGTAGTGTGATTGGAGATTAGCATCTGTTGGCCTAAACCTGTTCATTTTATTATTGTGTTTAAAAAGCTAATTCTTCCATTAAAAATGACCCCTTAAACACTGCCTGGTTATAAAGCCAGCCATGCCAGCCATCTTCAAGCGATTGCAAGGAGAACAAAGGAGACCTGTCATTTTACTCAAAATCAATCACCGAATAAGGCTTCAAAAAGGGCTGTTTACATATAACTCATGTGCTGCGTTAGTAAAGAGTATAGAGGTATAGTTGATCCACAGTTCAGATGGCGGGCAATGATTGAAAATGTTGCACTATCTGATGCTATTTAAAAATAATTTGGCTCATAGCTTTGGAACCATACTACGTACAAATATGGGACCTAGTGTGTTATTAAGCTAAGTGTATCTTTTTCTATTTTACACCAGTTCAGATTCCCTATGATTATTAAACATTATTCAAATGAAATGTATCTATAGTTTTATGAGAATTTAGAGCACAAATGAATTCCACATATGCATACGTGTATGTCAGCAAGGGGAGTACAGAAATCAGTATAGTATTAATGTAGCAGGTTGCTACCAGAAATTATAGGCCAAAACCCATTCTGCAGTCAAGAATATGAAGAGCAGATTGAGCACCCACCTTTTATTCTTGTCACAAGTATTAAAATTATAATCATCCAGTGAAAATTGAGGGTGTGTATTCTCTGGGAGTATCTGACTGTTGGGCAAGCCAATGGAAGGACTTGGTCAATTAAATAGAGGGACATAATCATGACAAGCATGCAGCTATGATTCTAACTTTGGAAAAAACTGCAGGAAAGAACACTGGCTGGGATAAAGATTATGGATGGATGAATCAGAGAGAGACTAACTTAAGGACTGCAGAAAGGAAGATTCCTGTGCGAGGGGATGAGTCATGTCCACAAGGGAATTTGCACAGAAGGGAATCTGAGGAAGTTCTAACTTCACCCAAGTAGATCTGATGGGGCCCTACTGAACCGGAAAATTGCAATCTAACGGCAGCTCCTAAAACTGAAAGCATCTTCTCCAATGTGAGCATGAGATTCCCCCAAGCAAAATGCTATATGCTCTCTAAATCTATTTCCTGCTAAGTCCCAGAAAGGGGGTGGTTTGGAAAGGTGTTATTAAAATACATTGGGCTCATTGCAAGACCAGCGGTAGCCGTGCCTGTAAAACAGGCGTGGCTGCAGCCGGTATCATTCTTTTTCCAGCACCCGTGAATGGGCAATTACCAAGAAATTACGGCCCCGCTGGACCCGGTAATTGCCCTTTCGTGGGACCCGGGAAAAAATGCTCCCCATTCCCATTTGAGCCCCATTGGACTCAATGGGAATGGGGATGTTGGATGCACCGGCACCGTTTATAATGGTGCTGGTGCATCCGTCATGGTCTGTGGGCAGGAGCCGTTCTGCCCGCCAGGTCAGACCTGCCCACAGAACTCGTAGTTTGCTGGTGCGGGAACTACGGTACCGACAAGCTTACCAGTACCATAGTTCCCGGACCGGCAAACTTATAATGAGGCACATTGATTTAAATGGGAAATAAACAGCGCAATCTCGCTGGATATCAAATTACGCAACATGTCAATTAAATCCAACTTAAAATACATTTCTGAGTTGTGTGCAAAATGATATAGATAGCAATTTTGTGCATTCAGCATGCCACTCTTACAAATCATAAGATCATTAAACTAAACGGAAAGTGTTTTCACATTTAATGGTATCCCGTGGTTTCAACGCAAGTGATTACTTCAAAGGAATTTACTGAGATGTAATTACTTTGAGATTACTTCAAAACAATTTAAGGGGTTGTGGGTTAAGGGGTAAAAAGGGGTTGGGGTTGGGGAGGGGATTGGGGTAGTGGTAGTAGTGAAGGGGAAGGAGGCATGGGGGACCCCCCAAATAAAATAAAAAAATTGAAGTGAAAATTGTAAGTAGTTTACTTCTAAGTAATTACAGGCGTTGAAATGACATGGAACCCACAAAAATAGTTACCATTGCACTGTGATATGAAGTCGGCCATATCAGAGCCTAATGAGAATTTGTCTTGATAATGTGTGTTCTGTGAAGGCCATAACTATTTAATAAAGAATGGGAAAGTAGAGCAAGTTTAATTCCTGCAAGAAGCACTGTAGGAGAAACAGACCCCCAGCAACATAGACTGCCCCTGTAGCACATGGAAGTGCTCAGGGAGTCTATGATGGCCACCGCCATTCCAGATGGGAACCTGAAGTACCAGCAAGCTCCACTGCATTGCCTTCCAGCTCATTGTCTAGTCCCTGGGACAAGTTTCCTTGAAGCCCCCAGCAGGCAGGTGTAGCCGGCCGACACCCAAGGCCTGCACTTATGGCTGCTCCCTACCTCAGCCTGCCTTGACCTGCATCACTGATGGCGATCCCCTTTAAACCAACGGGATCACAAAACAGAAGGTAAGACTCATCCCTCCCTAACGGCTCGCAAAAGTAGTCAGATAAGCCTGCATATACAACATGGCAGCAGCTGACTACTGTAATCCACCTTGTTTCTGCAAAAAACATCCCTCTTCCAGCCCCCTCCCGCTTCCTCCCTCCTTTTTATGTTGTAATCCATACAGATCATGCAACACCGTGGCCGCCACCCACTCCAGAGATGCATCAATGTTTGCCAGAAAGTAGCTAATCGGCACCCAATACGGCCCCTGCTCACCTAGCCGTCTGCTCAATCCCGCCAACTCATAAAGTCATGACGATCACCCAACCGCTCAAAAGATCCATCTAAGCCTGTCACACGACTGCTTTAACACTCGCATCCCCTCAATTCTGAACAGAAACTGGAATCTGCGTCGAAGGACCCGAAGGCGCTCTCTGTCATCCACCCCATCAACCATGATGCGTGCATCTATCCCCAATCGCACAGCCGCCAAATCCCATAAGCGAGCACCTCAAGGGACCTACACAATGGAAGGATGTAAGTCTGCACCACCTGCCCTCTGTCGCTCGAACCGCTGCTACATGATCACCCCCTCGAACTTGCACACAAGCAACAACACTAGCCCCGATGGCTCGGATTCCCTACTCAACACAATGATGCCTCTAAGTAACAGTATGATACCTATGCTCACTACCAATGTTGACCTGGACCCTATCTTCAGGGGGTTTAACCCAATGTGCATCAACAACCTCGCTGGCACTATCGCTCCTTCCACTACAAAGGCACACGCCCTCACCCATATCAGTCCACATGTACTGAATAAGGCCAAGCCAACCCCCATATGCTCCGATAATACCACTACTTTACACCAGCTCGAACAAAATGAAGTCAAATATTGTGTGTGCTGATGCTGCCCCTGGATTGAATAAGTGAAGTCAAATGTTCTGTGTGCCCATGTTGCCCCTGTTCGCCCTGGTATTGAATTGAACAAAGCAAAGTCAAATATTGTTTGAGCTGATGTTGCCCCCGCTCGCCCTGGTATTGCATTGAACAAAGAGAAATCAAATATTGTGTGTGCTGATGTTGTCCCTGTGCGCCATGGCATTGCATTAAACAAAGTTAAGTAAAACACGGTGTGTGTTGATGCTGCCCCAATTTACGGCCATATTACCACCCACATTTCCACTGTACCTCCCCCTAAATCTACGGCATATCCGCTGAATAATCGCAATGCAGCCACCCGCCTAGCCCCCAACATATTGCTCCCATCAACATCACCTCTCCTAACATTGAATCAGGTACTGGCGACCTCACCAAACCTGCTCTCAAATTTGCCCTAATCAATGCCCAATCACTCCCTGTGCATGCCATAGACATCCATGATCTCCTAACAGTAGGTAATCTGGATGCCCTCGCCATCAGTGAAGCATGCCTACATGCACCATTCGGCCTTCCTTTGTCCCTCGCCATCCACCCAGACTCATTCCATTTTCAGGAATGATAGGTTAAACTCCTGAGGTGGTGGAGTCGCCTTCTAAGCCGAAGACCACCTGCACATTAGACAACTCAACACCTCACTCAATGAAACCTGTATCATCCTCTCATTAAAACTCACCATCTCCTCCACAAACACTATCACAGTCCACGTTGTCTATCGCCCACCCGTCGCAACCCAGACATTTGAAGACAACCTATTACAGACCCTAGGACATAACACCAAGCCCTTCTCACAAATGATTCTCCTGGGGGATCTCAATCCTGGTCATAATGACCACTTCGACCTTCCAGCCACTTCTTGATTAAATTTGCTAACCGCCCTAGGCTTTAGTCAATGCACACACAACCCGACACATATCAATGGACAGTCCTTAGATTGGCTAGCTGACCTCAATTGGCACATCTCAGTAAAATCTAACACCCCTTGTCTGATCACTACATTATTCACTTCACAATCCCTCTGGACTGGCAAACCAAACCTCCTGCCAAGCGGCTACCGCAGTCACTGGCCCGCAATTCAGGGAAACTAACTAAAGACAGTCTTCAACCTTTCCTAGATACCCTCACTCATGGGTCTATGGACGACTTAGACCCTAAGATCCTAGCTGATCTTTACACCACCACACTAACCAACTCCATTAACACTATTGCCCCCCGTGCTCCCAAAAAAGCCAAACCTGCAGCACATGCCAATTCCTGGCACACCCAGGATCACTCCAAACTCAGAACCAAAAAATACCTACCCTTTCAATACAATCAAGCAAGTATACAGGCTATAGACTCCACCTTTAACACAAGAATAGCTAATGCAAACTCAGACACCACATAATTATTCGCCATCCTCAGAGAGCTGGAATCCTCAGTCCATCAAGTCGCCACCGTCATCAAAGACTCAGCTTGGTGCACCATGCATGCAGAATGCTCTGCTCCCTAACATTAACATGCTGCAGACAAAAATACTCGCTAAACAAATTAGCCTTCCACACTTATACCAGAATACCAAAATATTACACCCACCCATCACCAACATCCCAGAAGCTCTACTGTTTAGCTTCAATAACAGTCAGCCCTCCTAGACCTTAAGAACCAAATGGATGAAATTCGGGATAAGGGAAAACCTGCACTATTGCTGCTACTAGACCTGTCCGTGGCGTTTGACCTGGTTGACCATAGCATACAATGCCATCACCTCACCTCGACAGCATCGTTCTCCCCAAAAGTGGCATTGTGGATCACCTTTTTCCTAAGAGGCAGAGTTATGAAAGTATTCTCCAACAATGCCAGTGCTGAACCCCACCCATCAGCTGTGGAGTACCCCAAGGGTCATCTGTCTTGCCAACCCTATAAAACATATTCACCAAGTCTCTTTTTGACCTCATAGACTCACAAGGCATATTATACACCAACTATGCTGATGACACCCAATTTCTCCTCCCTCTCTCTGCTACTTACATCAACGATGCTGCCATGCTAGGCTCCACCTACTTGACCCTCCAAGCTTGAATGGCAACCCACGGCCTCTGCCTTAATGATGAGAAGACTGAATGTCTCACTGTGGGGCCCCCCTCTGTGCTAAAAATTCTTTGTCCAGAATACTCCTTTAACATTGATGGCACTAACATCTTTGTCTCACCAGCAGTGAAAATTCTAGGAGTATACTTTGACTCCACCCTCTCCCTAAACACCAAGTTAATGCAATATCCTCTTCAGCAGCCTACTCCACCAAACTCCTCAATGCCATCGGACTTTACCTCTCTACGGACAGCTGTCTAACGATCGCCCACGCAAAAGTAGGCACAAGGTTGGACTGGTGTAATGCCCTCTTTGCTGGCACATCCGCTCACAACATACAAAAGCTCCAGACTATCCAAAACAAGGTCATCCAAAACAAGGTCCTATGAGCTGCACTGAACATTCCCAGATCAGACCACATATCTGCCGCCCGAAGAGCAGTATGCGGGCTCTCCATCAGAGGCAGAATTTTATTCAAGGCTCTCACCATTAAACACAGGTGCATCTCCAAAAATGCCCCTCCTTATCTAGCCCCAAAAAATTACAAAGAATTTGACTAGACCTACCAGAACCCCCTACACAAACAGATTGGTGCAACCCAAATTTATACGTGACAGAGCTGGAGGGTCTAACTTTCCAGTCACTGCCACCAAGCAGTGGAACGCGCTCCCACCTACACTGAGAGCCGGAGAATCTTATTGGGCATTCTTCAGAGCCCTCAAAACTTGGCTGTTCATGGTTAAAAATAAAAAAATAAAACTATGTCACAGTCTTAAACAGTGTCTCCTGTTTTAACTGTATGAAATGTGTGTACTCAACTATGTACCTAATGCATCTTTGGGCTACATGTAACTGGTTTTGCTCAAGCGCCCTTATGCCCGAGGGTTTGTGTGTGCTATACAAATGTAAAAACAAATAAATACAATACATTGTGTCATTTCTACTCCCATAAAAATCATGCAAATCTAAATCCCTTGCAACCACTTATTCTGAAATTGCACAGTGAGATTCATACATGAAGGGAAAGGGGAGGGGTACTTATACCTGTGCAATACAATCTGAAAATCATTCTCCCAGTTTGGGTGGGTTAGCTGAACTTGTGTGTGTTCTAAATCGGTGACACTGCTTCCCTAATCTGGAACCTGCAAGGGTCTGATGCATTTTACTATGAGCCTGGTTTAAATAACACACACATACTAGCAGACCACAGCACCAGTGCTTTAAGTGGGCCGGGGCCTGCCGGGGCCGGGCCCCGCCAGTCTCCAAAAAGTGGGGCTGAGCCGGGGCCCTGCCGGGGCCCCCCGGCCCCACTACGCCATGGCAGGACGCATTATCCCGCCATGGCCGCAGCCGCGACGGGAGATGCGCCCGCCAGTGTAACGTTAGGCAAGTGGACAGAAGTGCCAGCCAGCCACAGCTTCGCTGAGGCTGGCTGGCACTTCTGTCAGTCACTGTAACTTCCCTGATGACCCCCCATCTGAGGGGTCATCAGGGAAGTTACAGTAACTTTGTTTGCCCTCGCCAGGTCAATGACCCTCAGCGAACCTGCGGGATCCATGATCTAATATGCAGATTAGATCACGGAGCCCGCGGGTTCCCAGAGGGTGAAAGACGCCTTGGGCTCTGTGATCTCTGCTCAGAGCAGCGATCACTGAGCCCGAGGTGCCTGTCTCCTTTGGCAAATCTTTATAAAAGATGCCTTGAAATGTGCACGTTTCAAGCCATCTTTTATAAACGTAGAAATATTTCTACGTTTATAACAGACGGGTTGAAACGTACACAATTCAAGGCATCTTTTATAAAGCTTTGTCGACGGACAAAACCACCTTGGGTTTTGTCCGTCCTCAGCGCTTTATAAAAGATGGCTTGTACGTTTCAAGCCATCTTTTATGAACGTAGAAATATGTTACAAATGTCTATGTTTATAGAAGGTGGCTTGAAAAGTACACAAACCATAGTAAGGTAAGCACACAAGTGTGCGTAACTTACTATGGTTTGTACACTTTCAAGCCACCTTTTATAAACATAGAAATATGTAACATTGCCACGTTTATAAAAGAAGGCTTGAAAAATACACAAACCATACTAGTACGCATACAAATATATAAATGCTCTACTACATCTATATATTTGTTTGCACACCCTACTATGATTTGTGCACTTTTAGGCCACGCCCACAGCAGATGCCACGCCCCCAAACGAGGGCCCCCCCTCAATTTCTTACCCCACTTAAAGCACTGCACAGCACCATATTTACATGGGAAATGGGGGTATGCAACAGTTCTGATATCAGCACTTGTTGGTAAAACTGGGGAGAGCAAAAGTCCTGTGTAAGTGTAACTTTACGGGCAGTTTAAAGAAACAAGCATATTAGAAAAACGAGAATGTTTTGAAGAATCCTGTTACTGTTACGAGCTATCACCCATATTGATTCCTATGTAGCACATTTAAACCCAATGGTCAGTAAATGGCAGATTTAAAATTAGAATGTTTGTGGTATTCAGATCTCAATATATATACAGAACTTGAGTTCACCTAAATCAATAAATCAAAATAATGGCTCTTCGATTAGCCTGCTTCTTGTCCCCAGATTTGTGGAGAGCGATTGTACATCAGGGGGTATTATATCAGAGATGCCCGCTTAGTGAAGTACCCATGCATTTACCAAAATATATCTTACAGAGTCCATTAGTAGGTGTATGCAAGTTATTGCCAGTCATTTTATGTAGTTTTGAGATCTGGTGCGCTAAGCATTTGACGAGCATAGAGAGCGAGTGCCTGAAAACGTTTCTTAATCCACGGGGAAGCTTTCTTGTGGAATTTGTAAGAGCAGAGTTGGGACTGAGATCCTTAAAATCTAGGCCAGAGCAACTTTTTCTAACAGCTTACATCAAGGTTGCACAGGCTATGCTCCGCCAGACATTCTGCAGTATCCTATCAAAGAGGCCTTTACCCTGAAGACAAAAACGACCATCAGCTCGACTATGAAACATCATAGAATCGGGGACACCATTAGTGTCCTATTGAGCAGAATAGGGTGTTGTTGGTGACCAAGTTATTAGAGTTACATAATGAACAGAATTTGGTGGATTTAAGTATTAGGAGTTATGTATGGGACTACTTGCCATTTGCACCTGTGCTTGGGAAAAGCTAAAAAAAATCATCAGAATTTCCTTGCCCAAGTGTGGGGTGCGATTATTTGCGTTTGCAATTCAATATCCTATGAACTTTAGAAGTTCATGGGGCTTGGGCACATATTCCTAAATGAAAAGAATATGTAGGGTTCCGCGTGTTTTAGAGACTAGGAAGCATTTGGACTGCAGTGCCTGCGACTGGTATACTTCGGAAGCAAACATCACAAAGTATTAATCAGAGGACAGCACATGACTGCCTAGAGTATGGCAGGACTTAATGGCAAGTAATGATCCATACAGCGGCCTTAAACCTGGCACTTGCAAATTGCTGGCTGCATTACCACTGTTTGTTGTCTTTATTACTTATTTATTGTTATTTATCTGTTTCTCCTCTGCTTCGCACTTTCCACTTCTCCCCCCTTCCATGCACTTTTCCCCTCCCCCCTCTCCCATGCACTTACACGTTCTCAATGTCACTGGGCCTAGTAAGATCGCTGTTTTATTCTCCCCTGTTCCCCTCCCTTGCCTTGTCGCGCTCTGAAACACTTGTGTAGGAGCGCGATGGAAATAAAATATCAATCAATCAATCAATTACTTATGGCCGCTGTCAAAATGTGGTCTGAGAAAACTGAATATTCTGGTGCTTTGACTCCAATAAAATGTGATAATACTGCTGTATGATTCACCGCATGACAACAATATTTATTGAATTCTTTATCTAACTTATATTTCAAAATGTAGAAACGGGTCACTGAACTCCATTATCTTTAATGCTGCCCTGTCTAAGGTTGCTTACATGCACCATAGTGCTTTTTACTGCATTCCTTCGACAGCCAGCAGATGGTCGAGCTGACTCCAGTCGCCCGTGAGAGCTGATCTTGCCCTAGGTTTAAGGCTGCTAGGCACGCGGCTGTGTATGCTTGCTACCATGAGCAGTGCGTCACGCATGTAGCCACTAAGGTGAACAGTGGTCTATTCACGGATTACATCCTTAGGCAGGGCAGCCCTCCCAAATATGTGGACCAATTTGTGGGCAACACCTTGTATGGGATTATCTCAAGGTTAAAATGATCTCTGTTAAAACCTTGGAAGTGACGCGTGTTTGGGTCATAATTCCTAGGCCTTTGCGCACGTGCCGCCTGTGTGGCACTGATTCTCGAGTCTGCTGAGCATCTGCTAATTCGTTGCAAAATGCTGGACACATCCGACAGCAGGCTTGGACCACTCACTCTCTGACCAATCATTATGGGAGTAATGTATGGGGGACGGGCGGGGGGCGGGGGGCGGGGGGACCACGAACCTCGTATTGTGTTTTTCACCATTTTCTGGAAGGGGGTGACACACATGCTGAAGAACCTCTCACCTGTGGTCAGATATTAATTTGCTTACCATGCTGCTATGCTACTGGGTGTGTTAATAAATTGTTATGATATTGTTTGCGTTAAAAAAGCTGTTTTATGCTGCTGTATAACACAGCTAATAAAAATAAATGTACAAAAGGTCATGTTGACCATATCACAAGGGTATCAGGTAATATTATCCCCATATATATGGTCGTCGTAAATAATATCGCCGGGAAAAGGTTGCAGCGATATCATATGGGTGACCATATATATGGGGACAGGGGCACACAAAAAAAAAATATTTCAAAAAAGAAAAAAAAATGGGTGTTGCGGGGGTGTCCCCCGCATGTTCCATGCAATAATGTCGCCACAAAAAACTGCCATTTTTCGGCGATATTTTTGCATGGCGAGATTTTTGTGGCGACATTATTACATGGAACCATCACAAGTAATACAATAATAATGGCCTGATCAAGCACAATGAATACTCTCGATTGGGGTGATAGGGATGGGCGCATATTATAATCCTCTTGATTTAGTAGCCATTCCGGATAACAATCACATTTAAAATCGTCTAAATGCCGTTAGGTTATTTTGGGCACGGAGCCATGTCTCTCTTGGGAAAAACACTATATTCACCCGACAACTAGAAAGGTAGGGCAGCAGCCATGTTTACTTGCTCGTGAGTTGGTAGAACACCTTCAGGTGTCCCTTATATTGTACGACGTTTGCTGCCTGTTCCCACTTGCTATTCTCTACTTTATTTGCAAAATCTAGTAGAATAGGGTGGACACTCCAAAATAAGCTCTCTGCCTAGGCTATCTGAATAGAATCTTCAATATCATTATATTACATTGCTCACTGCAGCAGTCGCTCCTAAGCATTATGCTGTATCTAATCTTGGGAACTGAATACATTAACCACATCAGGGCATGAACATGGTGTAAACACCAAGCAGTAACTTTTAAGATGCCGTTCTGTTCCATATATGAATGAGTTTCGGGCAGTTCTAATCTGCCGTGCCCTTTGTTTTCCACCATCGTTCACCTTGTATTCAGTTTATTCTCAACCAGGTCACACGTGACCCAAGGCTCGGCGGTCCCAGAATTAATATTCCGGAGTTCTCCCTGCAGTGTAATTTGCATGCATAGACAGGCAAATAAGCCACCAAACGTCAATGGTTCGTCTGAGCACATCTCGAGACCCTACATTACAATGATCTTATACTACAAAACCCAGTCTAAGTTATCCCCAACACTTTTCAACACACCCTTTCCTGCATTGCAAATCGATAGCCGCGTAATAGTGCTGGACTCAATTTTGAATATTTGATTCCTGATGAAAGTTTGGTTCCTGCTTCAGTTTGCGCGGGAGATGGGGAAGTGCGAAGAGATCTAGTGAGGATGGTTGGCTGATTGGTGCTTATTTTGCTGATTATCATCTAGTTGGATGGAAATTGCCGGCTCTGGGTGTCTGGAGTCATCCGAAGAAGAAGAAGAAGAAGAAGAAGAAGAAGAAGAAGAAGAAGAAGAAGAAGAAGAAGATTGAACATATGATGTTACAGAAACATTGTAAAAAAAAGGAATGTTGGGTGTATGCATATGTATTATCGGTACCCAGTGATTTCATTGTAGGATATTCACCGGGCACATATCTCAGTGTAGAATACTCATCTACAAGACATTGGCCTACAATGTGTAATTAAAAAAAATAGTAGAGATGCAGAGTTTGGGAAAGGCGATAAGGTTTTGAGGAGTTTCACTGTGCTGTTGGAGGTCACTAGGAGGCATTGGAATGATCCCCTACATTTGACTGCTGTTCAGAATTTAAAACTGTAAATTAAAAAATGAAACATTTGAGGGGTAAAAAATAAAGGGTAAAAACTCATGGAACGGTATTATCATGTACATAAGGTTTCAATGTTAATCATATTATGAAATAAAAAAAAAATCTCTTTTAAAATTTATACACAAGCATTAACTTGCACATTCTCTTAAAACGTGTATATTTCTCAGACTTTACACTCAGATATAATGTATAACTGAAATTATTTGGATACGAAATCCATCTTTGAGCAACTAAAAAAGTTTGAGACCTAACATTTCAACTTCCAGCAAAATGTCCTTTATATTCAGAAGTCAGCTATTTTAGCTTGAGCATCTGGATTTTCAAAAAGAATTCAGAACGTGGCGAAAAGATTAACTTTTCTCACATTCAACTCGTTCAAGGTTGTTTTCATCAAAATTGTATCTTCAAAACCTCTAGACATAAGAGTGTTGAAGCAGCAGCCACAGAGAATGATCACAACACCACAATACACTGCAGGGACTCTTTGAGCCACTTTTGCCAGCAAAATAAAACGGGCTACTTTGAGCGTGACAAAAAAGAGCTGATGTCAGCAAATTCCAGCGTGGGAGCTAGCACAGAGGCCAGAGACGTGGAGGAATGATTTGTACTCCCTTCATGCCTGGAGGAATATGAAAAACAGCTCAGCAGCCGGGTCTAGCCTGTCCAGTAGCACAGCAGTTAGAAAGCTCCCTTTGACATCTGTGCAGAGCCTGCTGACGCAGGTTCGAATCACAGCAAGGCCAAACTCAACCTCTCATCCTAAATGAGCGCTACACACCGTGGGTAATAATAAGCAGCGCTCAGATACCTGAGGGTTCGTAGCACTATATAAATGCTAAATTATTATTATTATTATACCGGCACATTGCTGTAACTTGGCAAATGTAAAAGCCAATACGGCCAACACTTGCTGTTAACAAACAGCAGTAGCACCAATACTCCCTTCTCAATGTTATAGTATCTCACTTCTGTCCCCTACTCACACTGCATAACTTCAGTAAACAAGCATTAGCAATGCCAGCAGTTTGGGCTGTTGTGTAGGCATTGGCTTTGTACCTGCAAGGCACTAACATAATGGTACCACCTGGACATTAATGAAAGTATCTGCAAATGGTTTGAGCACCGTATAGGATTGCAGTGCCTGGAAAATACCCACACACAAGCCAAAACGGTTGGCTTTTTCCAGTGTGTGTTTTTAAGAGGACTTTGCTGCAGGGAAATGCCTTTCACTTACAAATTAAATGGCTCAAGGCAAACTTGGTTAAGGCATTTTATCACACCGGTAGCGCATTTACAACTCCAATTAGGCCATTAATTGTCTGATGGCTGCTTTTGAATAACACTGCAAGGAACCTACAGCTCAGGTGTGATGATACTATTTGATGAGCCTCACTCAAAGAGACCGCAGGAGGATCGGTTTAGGGTTGGGAGGCACCGGAAGTGGTTCAGGATGTCCACAGGGATTAGCATAGCCATGGGCAGTCAATGGTTGGTAAATAATCAAACAACACACACAAGCTGTGTGTCCCTCCTCATATCCCATCTTCCTCCTAGCTGTAATCTAGTGCAACAGTTTTGGCTTATAGGTGCTGCGTTAGCACCACCTAATAGCGAAAACTAAAATGGAAATCTTGCTAAATGTGAGACTTGATTTTCATGGTGTGTGCCTGCTCCCCTTCTTTACACTCTTCATTGGCCCATCCTCAGGTGGGGCTCCATGAGATTATCAAAGCAAATCCTCACCTTTGTGAAAGGTATTTTGATTTGAAGTAGCCATGAACTAAAATAGGACACTCCAAATGTGGTGCTGGGTCACTGAAATTGCATAAATATTCTGGGTGGTAAGTCGTGCCCAATTGGAGGTGCTGGCAATTTCAATAAAATGATTTGCGTTTCGCAATGTTCTCTTGCCCAACAGTGCTGTGTTAAGATTGTGTGCTGCAAGAGGGGCGAGTAAGCACCACCAATATGCTCTAAAAAACGCAAATATACTTTATGGGGAGCACTACAGTTCGCTGGCAGGCAGGGTCGGACTGGGGCATATAATTGTCTCGGGCACCAATGAAAAAGTGGCCCACGGTTGCAAATGGGAATTAATTTCCTTTGTGACACTGAATAGAATAAAATGCGATGCAAATTGTGCATTTTAAAGAATATGTATTCAGCAACACTGGTCAAAACTATTAGCCGCATAGTGAAGTAACTCATCAAACTGGTCCACATTAGCCAAAAAAAGTGGCCCACTTTGACCCAAAAAACTGGGCACACAAGCATTTTGTGTTTTTGGTTTTGGCCATGGGCCTATTGCCCAATAGGCCAGTCCGAACCTGCTGGCAGTTCTATGTACATCACAGTGAGGACTGGAGGAGACACCTTCAGTGCTGAGTGCTCACTCTCTGATTGGTCCAGATCATCAAGAATCCTGAGAAATTCCAATTAAGTGCGTCGAGTCGTACATGGTCATGTGTATTAAAATCCTTTACTCCCCCTAACAAACTCGGTTATAAAAGTGGATGGAAAAGTGTGGAACAATGCATTTTGGAAATATCTACTTCATCAGGGCCAATCTACAGAGGAAAATGGGAACAGATAAAAATAAAACACAAAGAAAAACCAACGAGGGTGTCCTTTATCTGTAAAATCCCAATATGACAATCAATGGCAATAAACAAAAAGGAATACACCTGTCCAAGGGGACAAAAGAGTTCCATCTTCTACATGGGGAAAAATGGCTACTACAGGGTATGTGTCACGTGCCGCAGCCGCCCCCGCTTACCTTCCATGGCACCTCTACCCATGGTGGTGTGGTAGAGCACTCCCTTGGCTTCAGGGTCTCTGAGTGCTGCATCTGATGTTACGGTTGCCTCGGGCACTTCCTAGTTCACAGAGTCAAAATGGCAACATCATGGTGTTGCGTCCTGGTTGCAGGGGGGCAGGTAATGGAGCACCATGCCAACGGCTTCCTGAAGCCATGGAAATGGCCCGCGCTATGGCTGATACGTGCTCCCATAAAAGGTAGATGTGGCCGTTCTTTGGTGCGTTTTATCGCTCCATTATTTGGTCTGTGACCGAATTGCTGCCTGTTCAGTGTCTTGCTCTCTCTCTCCTTCCTTGGTCCTGCAGGGCTGCCCTCTTGCCTTCCTGCTTTGTGGGACCCTGCTCATTCCTTGCCTTGCTCCCCTTTGCCTCCTCTGCCTTGATGGGTATTTGCTCCTCTTCGTCCCAATACTTGCTACTTACACTCTCATGTTTTCCTTATCTGATTCCTTTTCAGTCCCTCACTTTTCTATCTGACACCATTAGGATGGCTACCTTTGGGAGTTTCCATCATTGCTGTTTCATCCACCTCCCGGCCCAGTGTTTATTACTGCTTCAACGTCATGTTAATACCAGGAGGTGAGACCGCGGTGTGGAGGAACCGGCCCCTACTCTTGCCCGAGTTTCCAAACCCCTGAGATGAAAGGGGACTGGGTCCTCTGCCTGCACTGACCCCAAAACAACTTGGACGCTCGACAAGCCCAGCACCACGCTCCCGCAGCCAGGCATCCAGAACACAATGCCCCAGTGACCAGGCACTTGACAAATTAAGATGCCAAGAATCCAACCTGGACATGGAGGCCTTGCAGGAACTACAAAATAAGATGCAGGCATTACGCCTAGCGGTCGCGTCCCTAAAACAGGAGAATGTTACTTTGAGAACAGCTTTGTCTCATGATGTTGCAGTCTCTGCCACAGAGCACACTGTTGCTAATACGGCAGCAATTAAATTAAATGTGGATCCAAGAAAACTTTCGGAATTCGGGAATCACTGTAGTATACAATTCCTGTTTCGTCAAGACCATTTCGCACATGACAAGGTGAAAAAAGTGGGTATATATTGAATAACCTGGTTGGTAGTGCGCTAGCTTGGACTGCACACTATTTCCACAAATAGTCCTATATTAAATGACTTTCAGGAATTTGAGAAAGCATTTCTGGACACATTCCAATCGCCTAATCTCGCATCCAAGGCCCAGGACCAATTGGTGGACATCAAACAAGGTTCTTAGGATTTGATCTTGTATATCAGCTGTTTCCGTCAGTTGGCAGCAGACAATCAGTGACCCGGAGTAACTCAGATAACATTGTTGAAACATGGGTTGTGGGAAAAATACAGGGATCTCAATGCCTTGATCAACCTAAATGATTCGCATAGACCACTGCTTCACGGAAAGGAGGGGTGAGAGGAAGCGATCAATCCAAGTTACCCACTCCATAGACCCTCTCCACAGGGTCTGGTTGTCTCTTATGAATCTCAAGGAGAACCAATGCAGTTAGGAGCCATCCGCGGTCACCATGGAGGAAAAATTACGACTACTGTCTAACAGTTTATGCTTATATTGTGGCGGATCAAGACATTTTCTGCATTCTTGTCCAGTATGACCCCAAGGTCATTGCAAAACTAGTGGTCTTGCTGTCTGAGGGAAGAAAACAACAAGCCTATCTTTACCACCTTCTCTTCCTGATTCCAACCAAGATCCCATGCCTGCAACTCGTCTCCTGTTTGTAGAAGCACGCTGGCTTAACCCTTTAAGTGCCAAGGGCGAGGTATCTCGTCCTTGGGATTACCTCCCCAGTGCCAAGGACGAGATAGCTCGTCCTTGGCACTTAAGGGGTTAATGAAGGAGAAAATGTTAGAAGGCTTTGCATGGTGAAATACTGAAATCACCAAAAAAACACAACACAATGTCTCTATATGGCATTTCTAGATTTGGGAGGCTTTGGAAACTACATCGATGAACCCTTTGCCACCCTACATGGAATACCCTTGGTGAAAAAGACCACCCTGGCTACGGTGGCTCTAATCAATGGGTCTCTGACATCTTCTGATCTGATTACCCATCATTCTGTACCAGCCAGATTAACCATAAACCAACACGTCAAACTACTAGCTTTTGATGTTCTTCGAACACTGTCATATCACTTGGTGTTTTGCGACTTCCATGGCTCACTTACCACAATCCTTTTGTCAATTGTGCTTGCAAACAGTAATATTTGGTTCTATGATGTGCACCACATGTTGCTGTTCAAGGTCTCCCAAGACGGTTCCCCGGCACACCAAACCTATCAATTCGACCCCTCTAGTTTGTTTGGTTCAGGAAGTACCACTCGAATACCACAGGTGTTGGAGAGTATTTTCGGAACCAGAAAAGATGCCTCATCCCCTGCATCGACAGTTCGACTGTCCAATTACTCTTCTTCCTGACAAGGCAATACCACATGGTAGGATGTATTCTCTGTCCTCTAAAGAACGTCTGGAACTTCAGGAATATCTGAAGGATTGCCTCCAGAAAGGATAGATCGTACTGTTTCAATCCCCTGCAGGTGCACCATTGTTTTTTGTGCCCAAAGGTAAGGCACTTTATAGCCTTGTGTGGATTACCAGTAGCCAAACATTATCACCTGCAAGGACCGAAATCCCTTGACCCTTATCCGGGACATGCTAGAGTCCCTGAAGGATGCAAAGCTCTTCATAAATTTGGATCCACGCGGGCATTCCACCTCATCCAGATTAAAGAAGGAGATAAGTAGAGAACTGCATTTAAGACCTCCCAGGGGCATTTTGAATACCGAGTCATGCCCTTTGGGCTGTGCAATGCCCCATATGTTTTCCAGAGATTTATGGATTCTGTGTTCGCAGATCTTATCGGACCGTGCATTTGGGTGTATCTTGATGGCATGCTCATGTTTTCTGCTACTCTCGAAGAGCATCAGCAACGTGTGTCTTTTGGAAACTAATAACCTGTATGCAAAACCTACTAATTGTGTCTTTCACCAACGGAAAATCCACTTTATGGATAATTCAATCAGTGGCCAGGGAACCCAAATGGATGCTACTAAGATCCAAGCCATCAATTAATGGCAAAGTCCATGCGATTGAAAAGCCATAAACAATTTCTGGGCTTTGCTAACTATTATCGCGATTCCATCTCCAATTTCACCCAGATATCTCTAGACATAACCCTACAACTACAAGCTAACCAGCCCCTTCATTGGTTTCAACCTTCTGAAGATGCTTTCCAGACCTTAAAAAGGGCCTTTATGTCAACACCCATCCTCCGACATCACAATGACACTGTGCCTTTTATCATCAAAGCCGATGCCTCCGACAGAGCGATCGCAGCTATTTTGTTACATACCGATCCCAACACATCAGTGGAAGACCCTGTCACTTACTATTCTCGCAAGTAACACATAGTGAGGTAAACTGCGTGGTGACTGAGAAGGAGCTCTTGGCGACCAAGGGAGCTTTCGAGCAGTGGCGATACCACAAACAAGGAGCACAACATTCTGTGACGTCCGCATCGATCGCAGCAACCTGCAGCATTGGCAATCCTTGCAGTGTCAGAATAGTTGTCAAGCCCGGTGGGCCTTTTTCTTCGCCCCAATACGGTTTTCTTATAACACACATTCCCGGCACTTGTAATATATGAGCAGATGTCTTATCTAGATCATTAACTCCTGAAACCATGCCAAAACATTACCCTACAACTCTACCCAAACATTTTGTGGGTGTTATACAATCGTTTTTGGACCAAATCGCAGAAGATATGTCTAAAGACCCGATGAGAACCCAACTTGCTAGGCTTCAGGAAGAAACTATGAAGGATGGATTTATGTTCTTTTCCAATCGGTTGTATTTGCCAACCCCTGAACAACGCACAACGGTCCTTCTTGGCCTAGATAATGCTCATCAAGCCGGCTATAGGGGCATTGAAAGCACAAAATGCTGATCTACCGTTACTTCTAGCCAGGCTTTTCTTGACAAGTGGCCTCATATTTGGCATCATGTCCTGTGTGTGGCCAGACAAAAACATTGAGGCATAAACCAGTAGGTCTTCTATAACCCATTGAAATACCACCCAAACCGTGGCATACTATTGCATTGGACTTTATTTTGGAGCTCCCAAAATCCAACAACAACAGCTGTACAATGGTCATGGAAGATTGTTTCTCTAAACGGGCCCACTTCATACCCATGGTAGGTCTGCCTACAGCTGTTCAGATGGCTGACAAACTCCTCCATGAGATATATCGGTTACACATATTGCTTGATAAGATTATCTTGGATCGTGGGACCCAGATTATTGCTCGATTTTGGGCCCAGTTATGCAAACATTTAGACAAACAATGCGGACTGATTCTGGATACCATCCACAAACCAATGGCCAAACAGAAAGGACCAATCAAACCCTTGAGCAATACTTTCACTGTTATGCTAGTACCACACAGGATGACTGTGCTGAATGCCAGAACAGTTACCTTCGAGTATCGGTTGTTGCCCAAAGCGTGGCGGGTCATTGGTGCCATGTCTACTCTACGCAGATGACTTGATTTTGTTGAACTATAGGTATTTGGGGGCAAAAAATATATTCACTCATTTGTATGTATATGCACTACAGAACAAACCTAAAATAAATATGTCAAAAACTAAAATAATGGCAATATCAGCAAAAAAAGTGAAATGCCCGACTTTTAATACAGACTTAGGAAATATTGAATATGCAGAGTCATATCCCTACCTGGGCCTGGAAATGAGTGGTGGCACTAACTATAAATACATCATAGAGGCTAAAAAGACAAAAGCCCTTTGATTAATGCCTCTGGTAAAAAAGTTTGCTAACGAAACCGCAGGTTTTACTTTTGAAGGGATTATATTACTTTACAAACAATGCTTCATTCCAACTATACTATATGGTCTGGAAGCATTGTCAATGAGAGATCTAACATGGCTTGACTTAATTGAAGGACGCTTCTGGAGAAGAATATTGAATCTAAACCAGTCAATGCCAGTCCAATATTTACACTTGGAGCTGGGGCTGACGTTGTTGAAAGGCGAGTTGTTGAAGAAGCGTGGGTTGTTCCATCTGAAAATACAATGTGAACTGTTGCGCCTGTTAGATAACAGAACACATGCTAATGATAATTTTGAAAAACTTGCAGAGTCACTATTCAAGGATCTAGAATGGTCGCCTGACTATACATGAAATACTCTGTATGAAACATTAAGGCCGATACTAAAAAGGAAAATAAAAAATGTGGGCCTGGGTCCGCAATTATGAGCATCTCAAGACCCTCCCATCTCATAAATATGTGACTGGAGTGTCCCATAAGTATCTGCGGAACCAGACATATTTAAGAAAATGCCCACATTTAGCTGTGAGATCTTTTCGATTAAGATTGCTCACCAACCAGTTACCACTATTGGCACTGATAGGAGCATGATTAAAAATCCCAAGAAATTAAAGATATTGCAGAATCTGCAAGAAGCTGGATATTTTGGAGACGCCTTGGCATGTATTAACAGAGTGTCATGTCTTGGGTTGACTATATGATGTCCTTGGGGCACCTTGTTCATGATTATGAGGCAATAAAAAGCAATACATTTTGGATTTATTGCTTGAATACTGAGTGCCAGGGTGTGAATATTGCCCTGTACCAATTGTGGTCACAAATTAAAATACTGTTCAATAAAAGCATTATCGTGAATGCCTTAATCTGTATTTAATAGTATCTAATGCACTGGTTAGGTAGAGAAAAGAGTTAACAGGAAATGAAATATGGTAGACTAAGATGTACATGAGTATAGTTTATTTAGAGTGTATTTTAGAATAACTATGTTATATAGTTTTAAAATATTTTATAGAATTAGGATGGGACATTTTCGTATGGGTACCTAGGATGTAAAGTAAAATTGTGAATGCTGCTAAAACGTGGACAAAGAAGGATCAAGATGAGTACGAAGTATTCAATGGTTAACATGTGAAATGTAAAGGTAATGGACATGCAAATGTAAATGTGTAACCATGTTTTATTCCACATATTTTACTGCGTCATGTTATGCTGATTTTAGATGATGTATTATAAATTTGTAAAGTTTTTATGAAACTAAACAAATACATTTAATAATAATAACAATAAGTAGACATACAATGCAGACTCAATTCCGAATGTCATCCACAAACCAATTCCCAAACAGAAAGGACCAATCAAACCCTTGAGCAATACCTTCGATGTTCTGCTAGTACCACACAGGATAACTGGTCCTCTTGTCTGGACATGACCGATATAGCCCACAACAATTCTTGGCATTTGTCATTCATTGGCATTCCTCCATTCAGCATTCAGCGTTCAGCGTTCTTTGTCAAATCCTACCTATGGAGACCTTTTCTGATAGTCCGGGTCCTTCTGCATACGCCATGGTACATCAGATTCAGCATGTACATCATCTTTGTAGTGTCCATATTACAGGACACTAAGAACAGACTGAAACAACAAGTGGATAAGCATCATAACCCAGAACCCACCTATCAAATCGGAACCCGGGCATGGTTATCATCCAAATACCTTCCTCTGCAAAATCTACCTACCAAATTGGCACTAAAGGTTACTGGGACCTTTTTCTGTTGTGCGCAAGAACTCTCCTGTGGCATACAGGCTTCAACTACCTGCAAAATGGTGTGTGCGCCCTGTTTTTCACGTGCCGTTGCTGAAACCCTTTGTGCAAGATCACTACGGATGACTACCTGCCTAACCAACCTCGTTGGACGTAGATGGTGCCCAGAATATGAGGTCCATTCTAATGGTGATTAGCATTTTCACACAGGCCGGTTGTACTATCTGATTGACTGGGAAGGATATGCGGCCTCAGATCACACTTGGGAAACTGCTTCCCATGTCCATGTACCACATTTGGTATGTCGTTTCCATCGACAATTCCCCTGGAAACAGGCTAACCGATCGCCCTTGGAAGAGGAGCTGGGTGTCACGCGCATACTTTCCATGGCCTGGTGCCTAAAAACTGCAGTGGTGGGGCCAAGCGCACTCTTGACTTTAGGGTCTCAGAGTACTGCATGGATGTTTTGGTTGACTCAGGCACTTCATGGTTCACTGAGGCAAAATGCTGGCATCATGGCGTTGCGTCCTGGTTACAGTGGGTCAGGTGATGGAGCACCATGATGACGGCTTCCTGGAGCCATGCAAGTGGGCCTCGCTATGGCTGCTACAGCCTCCCATAAAAGGCAGACGTGGCCACTCTTTGGTGCATCTTAACACACCATTGTTTGATCCGTGACCCTCTTGCTCCCGGTTCAGTGCCTTACACTCTCCCTCCTTCCTTGGTCTTCCTGGGGCACCCTCTTACCTTCCAGCTTGTGGGGCCCTGTTCTTTTTCTTGCCTTGCTTCCCTCTGCCTCCTCTGCCTTGCTGGGTACTCGCTCCTCCTCGTCCAGTACTTGTTACTTACTCTCTCATTTTATCCTTATCTGATTCCTTTTCAGTCCCTCACGTTACTCTCTGACACCCTTAGGTTGACTACCTTTGCGTGTTTCCTTCATCGCTGTTTCATCCACCGCCTGGCCCAGTGTTTATCACTGCTCCCATGCCATGTTAGGAGTTGGAGGTGAGCCTGTGGTGTGGGGGAACCGGCCTCTACCCTTGCCTGAGTTTCCAAACCCTTGAGATGGAAGAGGGGTGGGTCCTCTACTTGCACTGACCCCAAAACAACTTGGACACTCAGTGAGCCAGCACCGCGGATAAGAGTGCACGCAGCCAGGCTTTCAGAACACAACATCCCAGTGACCAGGTACTTGACAATGAGCAGTAAAGAACCATGTGGCGTGTAAACACATTTTGTGAAATGCCAATGTAAACAATCAAGCTACGGGACGGAAAGTGCATTAGCCAACATTAATTTACTAGAAGGTTCAAGTTGGGAAGAGCCTAATTTAGGTGCTTTATGCAAGAGAAATGCAAAACCTTGCTGGAATGAGCATAGATCAAACATCCAGACTAAAAATCTATACTCATCAGTAACTGAACTCTTTTTAGAACAACATCACCAACTTGTACAAATCCGCTTTCTGATTTTGGAAGCCATAGCCATTGAACCACATACCGACAGCAAGCAGCAAGATCCTGAACTACAAAGAGGTCTTCTGGATAGACTGCCTTGACTCAGTCACTCCAGGTGGAATGAACAGGGAGCACCATCTGGCTTGTTTCCTGGAATTATGTTTCAACTTTGCGGATGCTTGGATCCTGTCGATTTATATCCTGTCGTTGTGTTTTCTGTGAGGGTTAGACATTTGTTATTTTCTCACATTCTGTTTGTGCTATTTGCAATTTACTTTTATTATGCCTTGTTCCACGTTTACTGCTTTAACTGTGTCTTAGAGAGACCAAATGTACATGATATGATATGATATGATATGATATGATATGATATGGCATTTATAATGCACCTATACACAAGTGTTTCACAAAATCACTGTTCTCTTAAATACCAGTGTTTTCTTCATGCTTTACACTGCTTTTTTCTTTCTTTTCTTATCTTACTTTCTTCTCCACACTTCTGTAGCCTCATGGTTTAGTTTTCATAATGGCACCCCTCTCAGACAGCTGGATTTATTTACCTTTTCTCCCTCTATTTATTACCACTTTGCCTCTGAACTGGACCCAGATTATTGTTTTCACAACCTGTCCCGTTATGGTCCATGTAACATCTGTATGACATCACATGTGGTGACGTCGTGGCAAGATGTCTCATGACATCATTGCGTTACCACCATTTTGTTTAATGACTCCTACATATTCACATATATACGACTTACCCGCAGTGTTTCCGCATTTATCTTGCATACTGCACCTAAGTTAGGTGCTTCCCGACTTCAACCTCCTGGTAAGTTTATTTTGGCTAGTTTTGTCCTCTTGGACAGGTACGCTCCTTGTTTTGTATTGCCATTGATTGTCATAGTGGAATTTTACACATTGAGGACACCCTCATTCACTTTTCTTTGTTTTTTTCTTTTTCTCTGTTCCCACCGTCCTCTGTAGCTTGGCCCTGAAGAAGGACATATTTCCAAAATACATTGGCCCACATTTTCAGGGTGAACAAAGGATTTTAATGCACATGAACATGTATGACTTGACGCACGTAATTGGAATTTTTCGTGATTCTTTATGAGCTAGACCACTCGGAGAGTGAGCACTCAGCACTGAAAGAGGCTCGTTCAGTGCTCGCCGTGAGATTGTGTGCTATTATATCATTTGGTTCCTATTTATGAAACTAAAACGAAACTACATGTCTCATATTTTCAGTTCTTCTGGTTATTAAATTCCTGATTGGTTTAAGGTGTCACACTTGAATTGGTGTCTTTGCATGACGTGTAATGCAAGGCGATGGTCGGTCAAAATCTCGAAAAAAAAAAGTCAAATTACTTTTTTTTTAATTATATATTTATTTTGGGGTCCGGGATGAAAAAACAAATGGGTAAAAAAAAAAAAAAGGGGGGTTGGTGGAGGAACCCCCCATTTCGGATAAAAAACGGCATAAAAAAATGTATCACTGTAAACCATGCAAGGCTTGAGAATGACCCACAAGTACAGGCCCCACTACGAACCAAAGTTTACTGTGGGCCAGGACCGCAGGTCACTGGAACTGCTTTGTGTGGCTGTTGGTAATGGACACACCTCTATATTTCAAATGTTGTGGTCTGGAATGCTTCTGTTCTCACTGGCAGCGTGACAACAGAATAAGTCCTCCTTGCATGCACAACTCCAAACCACTAGCGCTAAAACAAAAAACAAGAGAGGTGTGAGAGAACCATAGGTGACGAGAGGGAGACTGAAAGTGAGAGAAATGAATGACACAAAGACTGAAATAGAGAGTGAAAGATGGGAGGAAGAGGCAACAGTGACAAAAGAAATGCATATTGGACATGCTCTAACACCTATGCAGTTCTGTTTTACCTTTACAAAACAAGCTCAGCAAAGGGCTTACAATGTGATTTCAAACAAATGTGTGTCCGTGCGTGGGAATGAACTACCAATATTTTGGTTTCCAGACCAATTCCTGATTGATTGCACCACAGAACAATGTGTGTTCTTAGTAGTGTGGAGAAGGTAAAGGGAACGCTCTCGATGTTGAGATCAGCCTTACCCTTTCCTGGGCGTTTGCACACACAACAAACCTGTCCTCACAAAGTGCATACATTGTCACACATCAGAGCATTCATACCTGCCTAACAACACATGGGCTGCGCTTAAGACGTTTCTATGAGACCGTGTGCCCTTTCGCAGACACAAACTAATAAACCCAGGCTCCCTTGAAAATCGGCTCCCCTAAACACTTTATTTGCAGTAAAGAGATCTTTGCAGAAGTGGAGGTTTTTACCTCTAAAATGAATGCTGTGTGTGCAAACTGCTCACAAGCACACCTTATGCAAGAGAAACTAAGGCACACGTTCATCACAGGCGAGGCGAGTGCCTTTGCAGCAGCTTTCAGTAACAGACTGATGTAAAATACTAATAGACATAGTAAAAAGACGTCCATACAGCTTGAAGTCTTTTCCCTATGCGATTAGCAAACGTATGTATGAAAACACATCCTTGTCAAATAAATAAATCAACACAATATAATCCAGCATAAAAGGGAAAACACATTATTGTACCATGCAGCAGAACACAATTTAGGAGATATTTCCCTAACTTAAATAGTGGCACTGGCTCTTACAAAATGGCTCCAGCTATAACAGACCATCCGTTGCAGGATGCAACGGTCATGTAATGTAAAGTAGTCTTAGAAAGCACCCTTTTGCATGTATGTTGGTCACACTCTGCACAGCTCTATTAGAAAAAAGGGAAGTGGAGTTATTAGTGGAATAGTGGCGAGGCAGATGCCCGGGGAGAGCCCAAACTCTAATAGGTTAATGGACTCTGAGTCTGGGTTAGCAACTGATGTGGGGGTAGGGGGTACAAGAGCTAAATGGAGAAGCTTTTCTCATTTAATGTTGATCTGAGAACTGATAGGGCTGTGTAGCTCTGGGTGAGGGCTGTGCGTATGTAGTGGAGGGTAATAGGAGATTTTTGAGGAGAGGGGGTTAGTTGAGGAGAAGGGAGCAGACAAACATGGTGTACACGTAGAGAGGTAATTGGTAACTTCCAGGGAGATGAGTAGAGTGGTCTGTTAGTTGTTCGTGTTGGCGTTAGTTCAATTCCCTTTCAGTTGTGTGGCATCCGACCCAGTTGAGTTAGTTTCCCAATAGACTTAGTAGCTAAGATGTTTGAGGGTCGTGGTATGTTAATATAATGATGTCGACCAATTGGGTTGAAATGTCCACAAATGTGTGTCTGGTTGGTTATGGTTTGAGTATTGAGCTCATGCCTGGGTCAAAGGAGGATGTTTTGATACTCATTGTGCACTGGTGTTACTTGAATGGCTGGTTTTTAGATGTTTCCTGAAGATCAGGTGGTCTTCTGTGTGCAGGTGTTTGGGCATAGAGTTCTAAAGTTTGGTTGAGTGGGGGGAGAATGAGGATCCTCAATGCATGATTGAGCAGCTGACAGACACCAGGCTTCCACTTTGATATGTATTTTCATAAGCTCTGGCAGTATGCAAAGCTCACTCTAGCAGGACCTTAAACTGGCCCGCAATTGTAAATTGTAATTTCTTGCCTTTGAGTAGGGCACATTTTCGGTCAAATGTGTTGCAAATAGTGCGTTATAAAGCTAAATGGGTCATTAACATAGGTGACAAATATCAACAGCACAGTGTACTCACTCATCAAACTGCCCAGCATTAGTTCTAAAAACTGCCCCTCAATATCATGTAAGACAGTTCGAGCCTGGCAGTGAGTCCAACAATCAGTGATGTGAGTGCCTATCTGCCTACATGTGTCATGGAGTCCCATACTGAAGCAGTATTTAAGAGAGGAGAGGAGTTGTTCTTGGCGATCCTTGAAACCTCAATGTAGCGGGCATCAAAACTAATGCCAGCCCAGGATATGTTGGGAGACTGCAAGCTTCCCAACAGGACCTGCACAGCCTGGCCATGCCAGTCCCTTCGCGTCTCCTCACTCACTGCACATGCCCCATTTACTGAGACACCTGCACATTCGCTATTTACCCGGATTCATTCACTACTCACAATAAAAACAAATGCTGGATGTCCCTGGATCAAACATTTTTTAAGAAAATATGAAATATCATAGAATTATATTCTATGTATGCAATAGTAAGCTCAGCAAGTTGCATTATACATTATTAAAAGTGAGATATGCACGTTGTAAAACATTTGACGTCGTAAAGGGTTGGATGACGGTTTTGAATATGCGGGTTAAGTTCATTTTACAACAGGGAAGTGAACAGATCTGCCTAATTATTACAATTAAGTAGTAATTCTCGATCCTCTAATTCCCTTTTCTCAAAGCAATGCAAATCAACCCAAGGTTATGCAAAATAACACAAAACAAGCATGGGCAAAGCCAACAGTCTTAGATTCTGTTTATGCATGCAATACGCATTTGCCGGGCACTGGCATAATGGTGCTACCCGGCCTTAAGATGACAACAGCTGGAAAATGGTGTCATTACCTGGGCATATCTAATACCTATACGGAGGCCTCAACTGTTGGCTTTAACAATGCTTGTTTTTAATAGGACTTCATTGCAAGGAAGAGATGTAAATAAACTGTATGAAGCCACACTTGTAAAAACTAAAAAGGATTTGTCTAACCTCAAGCACGCTATAGTTACACGCTCTGATTTTGATTGCCCTGGTTGGACATGAAGGTTAACACATATATTGTGCTGCATAGCGAAACAGGCAACACTCTATTACAAATCCTTTGCAATATCAAATCAGAAAAGAAGGCAAATTCCCTGGGTCCATGCATGGTTGCAGCGTGTGTAAACCCTGGCCTTTTTAGTGTGGTTGCCCCATTTGAACATAAAGCAATACCCTCAATTTGAGTCCTCACATCACTGAAAGTATGCCATTACATAGGCATTGCACTTGCTCACAAAGCCTCAAAAATTAATTGCTAAGCATACTACGGGCATTCCCTGCAACCCCCGATAAGCATGATCAGGAGTGTGTAAGGTGCTCTGGCACGCCTGATGCACAACAAAATTAGCTCACAAGCAGGACTGTGTGCACATGGGTCAAATCTGCTTCCAATCGCTTTCCACCAAAGGTGGTCAAGTAAAAACATTGGGCCTGATCTACGAATAGTTGATGCTATGAGCGTCTCACATATGCATATTCAACCTTATGTGTACATGACACACAAAGCCTGCAATTGGTGCAAATATGGAGATGCTTGATGCCCTTGAGCAAAGTTCTGTGATTTGCATTTGCACATGAGTATCTCAAAGAATCTTCATTCATCTCCCAATTTGCCTTGTGAATCAGGTCTAAGGTAACAGGTGCAAATCAGAAATGTGCGCTGTCATCTCCTCAGTTGTGGCAGTGCCAATATTTGAGACTAAGGCCCTTTATGTGGGCAGCAATATAAATCAAGCCCAGTCTGTCCCAAGCATTGGTGGAGGTGTTCGTGAATTCTCCTGTTCTCTGAAATCCAAATTAGATCATAAAGACTGTATGCAGGCCTTGGGTGCATCAACTAAGGCCAGCCAACAAAGCAAGCAATACCTTTGGTGTTCCCACAATGGTATGCTTCTTAACCAAGGGAAGATGGCCTTGGGTGCATCCACACAGGCCAGCCAGCAAAGCAAGCAATGCTTTTGGTGTTCCAGCGATGTTATGCTTCTTAACCAAGGGAAGATAGTCTTGGGTGCCTCCACGTATGCCAGCTAAAAAAGCAAGCAATGCCTTTGGTGTTACCACGACGGTATGCTTCTTAACCAAGGGAAGATGGCCTTGGGTGCATCCACACAGGCCAGCCAGCAAAGCAAGCAATGCTTTTGGTGTTCCAGCGATGTTATGCTTCTTAACCAAGGGAAGATAGTCTTGGGTGCCTCCACGTATGCCAGCTAAAAAAGCAAGCAATGCCTTTGGTGTTACCACGACGGTATGCTTCTTAACCAAGGGAAGATATTTTGAAGGTTTTGTGTTCTTTAAAATGTGCATATGTGCAGTACATTTCAGGCCCTTGCAGAATTCCCCTTCAAAACAAAAACTGCATGGAAATAATGCGGAAAAACAGCTGCGCTTTTCTTTCCATGGCACATATGTGTGGCAAGCACTAAACACAACAATGTCACCAAAACAAGTGTTTTGCATTGTTTTACCTCCATTTAAATCATTTTGAAAATCGCCGACATGCAGAACGGCACCACATTTGAAGTTCTATTTTCTGAATACTAAAGCTGCACACATGACATCCAAGACGGCTTTGCAATTTGCTCTTGATTTCATTTTAAAACATCACAAAGATGTGCCCTTCATGGAAACCCACCCTGGCACGCTTTATTTCTGCTAAGTACCAAAAAGTGAGACAATACATTTCGAGAACAGCTGATGTACTGGGAAATCACTTGAAAGGCAAATAATTTGGTTTTCTATTTAAACACGTCTTGGTTTCTATAAACCATCGTGCACAAACTACAGTCAATGAAAGAAATAACGCAGTGTTTCTATTTCTCATGTCAATTTCAAAGAAATGCTTGGCAGTATATCTCTCTGTGTCCAGAAACTGATTTTATCTGTAAAAGCAGTCTGGAAGTTTAATTAACAAGAAACTGTGTGCTGCAGAAACCACATTGGTAAACTCAAAATTAACTGAAATAAACACACGTGTGAATTTGCTCTTCTGAAAATCAGGAAAATGTTGTTTAAAAGTGAAATGACAAATGACAGTGTTGTTTGCACAGAAACAGTATTGTATATTTGGGGGTTTTGCAGTGATATGGCTACCTAAAATGTACATTATATTTATTCCCAAAAAGACAGGGTTTCTGTTGAAAGAAAAAAATAAAACTTTGAAACCAGCAGAACAGGTTTGGCACGGGCACTTACTTCAAAGGTGCCCTGCCTTCCATGGGAAAAGAATTCCTTCACAAGTGAACCATCCCCCATGGACATATGAAAGGGCCAAAGTGTGGGAGTTCGCAGCCTTGTCAGACTGGCCGCCATCCCTACAGAAAGGAACAAAGGACCCAAGGGGAACTAGAATTTTCACCAAGAGGTGTGATTTCCTTTGACACCCCTCCCCAGCCCCAACTGCATGGTTTCAAAGGGTGTCATGGAAACCCTTTGTTCAAACTGACACAGGGGAAGACAATTTGGCTGTGAGGCTTGGAAGGACCACCCACACATGTGACTAATCCTGCCCATTGGCTTTAAATAACTTTTTATATTAAGACATTTCTCTCAATGCCCTGAATCAGCAGTAATGTTATATCATGCCAGCATTTTACGGACAAACATGTTATGGACAAACCCGAAGAGACTAAGCATATGTTCCTAGCACCTGGGGAACTGGAATGGCAGGAATAATGCATTTCTAGGTGAGGTATAAATGATAGAGACATAAAACCTGGTGGGAAATATGCAAAATAGTAGTGGGCATATGTGTAGTCATTTGCATCATTTTAAATATATTGTTTCTCATAAAAATGACAAAATTGTGCCAAAGGGTGATGCAACATCACACAGAGTTGGCGATCAGACTGTCCGATTCCCTGTGAAATATGGAATCTGCATATATGTTTCTTATGATGGTGACTAGTACAGATTTGAAGTTTTGCTCCATAGCTTATTTTCGTAAAATGTAACTCTGGGGAAACAAAGAAAGGTAGTAAATGCACACACATAAAATTATGTCAGTTCCCCTGAACCAATCAGCCTGGAGGGTTGAGGGAACACCAGTAGCCTGGCCTATCCCAGTCGAGAGGGACCTCCACAGTACTTCCACCCAGATTGTAAAATTCTATGATGTCACTTTGCCTATATAAGGGGGAGACAGGGAAACACTAGGGACAAGCAACTGAAAACCAGACCCCAAGATCAAGGAAAGCAGAGATACTCAAAAAACACTATCCAGATTCAAAAACTCAAAAAAACAGATCTAGAGGCAGCTGATTTATTCCAGACAGAACCACCTATCCAGATCCAGCCATACACAAGCATCCAGGGAGAAAGGAGGAAAGGCAGCTGGCCACATCTAGGAGAGCCCAGTGACCAGACCTTTGCTCAGCTGACCCATCCCGCTGTCCACTGTGACCAGACCTTTGCCCAGCTGACCCATCCCGCTGTCCATCGTGACCAGACCTTGCCCAGCTGATCCCATTCAGGAGAGCCCAGCTGTCCCAGTGACCAGATCTCTTGAACCGCTGTCCCAGTGACCAGATCCATGGCCCCACTGTCCAGAGACCTCGCTGGCTGTCCAAATTCCCAAACTCAAGCTTATCTTGTAAGTATCATATCACCCAGCACCCAAAAACGGCATATCCCGCTCTTTTAATTTTGCATCCCATTGAAAATCATATTGAAATCCCAAATTGCTATTATCATCTGTTCACCGTCCCCTATAAGGAGGTACGCAATGCAAGCTGGTTAAAATTCAAAATTAACCCCTTGCGTGCAGTGTCTTCCTTTCATAATATAGTCATTAAAATATAGCCTCAGTAGAACCAGTCATTGTGCAACAAAAACTGAATTTGCCCATGTGTTGTGCTTTTCTCTAAAATCCAATTTGCACTTTTCCCATAAAATCCCAAACATAATCCCATTAAGAATATTCCCTTTCCATCAGAATCCTATCTGTTATGCACCTTTGTTTCTCATCCAAAAACCAATTTCCGATTTTGACAGCTAAGCCCCTTTTCTTAGCTGCTTGTCACTTTAAAGCCTGTGTGAAAAACGAGTTGCAATTCTGGCGTGTGTTTTTTCTGCATTATTTTCTTCCCAAAATCGATTTTCTTACCTGTATCACGTTGCTTTGGTGCCCCGGTCAGTAGTCTATAAGCTTCCTTATTCCTTAAGTGCAGCCGCACAAATTTCTGTCCTAGCTATCCCACTGAAATAGTAAACAGATGTGCAAGTAACAAGTGAATTCCGATTATGCTCCTTTTAAAGGTTTTCAATTTCTTTTCTGTCCTCCTATCTGGGGGTGGTGGGTAGAATTCCCAAAATCGATTTTTCCCTCTTCTTACTGACTCCTTGCCACTACTTTCCATCCACAAAGAATTCAGTTAGCAGGTGTTTGGTGAAGTGTTGCAGGGGGAGAACTTAACCGGTGTCCTATCTGTTATTTTGAAGAAAAGTCATTTTGTTTCCATTTCTATTAAAGGTTGATGTATCTTATGTTAGGGGTGGGAAGTAACTGTTTTGTGGGATGTTTGTATGAATACTGCCACACAATGGTCGCTGCTACCCTAATTTTGATTGTCTTGCCTTTCTTTGAATTATAAAAATGAATAAATATTTCATTGTTACACACCGGCTTGGTTCATCATCATCCATTGCGACACAGGGTATTAGTTAAGGTGGGTGTGAGACGGGTTGGGTGCCTTCTCAAAGTATAATCCGAGGATCAATAAAGATAAAAAGCGTTTTTATTGTGCGCCGCATTCATTGTCAGTGGAAAGAGTCCCTGGCTGGAGTGTGCCGTGTTCTAAAACCGTTACACATAATAGCTGTCACAGAGCCAGCAAAGGGACTACTGCTACATAATTTTCCAAGCTACGTTTGCAGAGAAAATCCACAGAAAATGGGTGTATGCAAACTTAGCAAGTGTGTTGAAAACTCGAGCAAGTAGTGTGAAGTCATTTACTTTAGTTTTCCATTTACTTACCTTCAAACAAGTGGAGATTTTCTGAATGCAAATACCTTACTATCAGATTGTTCCCTTGCTTTGATGATAGAAACCGTGCAATTTCATTTTTTGGAGACTTTTTTCCAGCAATTGTTCCCCTGACATAACTGGGAAATAAATTCATATTTTTTTCAAATTCACTAAGTGAATCCATAGTGAAGATTACCCAGGTATCCTGGTTTAATTTAAATGTCCACTCCTATGCATGCAGCCGACTAGTGATTCGTGAATGGTCACTAGAATCACTCTTTTGAGCATGCTTGCCATTTCCTGAGCCACTGTCCTGCTCTCTGTGTTTGGTAAAGGGTAAGCATGGTTATTTGGCACTTGTACTGATGTGATTTGCCCATTGAAGGTATTGCATAGGTCTTCCTTTGTGTCCTTGTTTCATCCAGTTTCTCTAGTATTGATGCGATTGCCTCTTTGCAGATGTTCCAGGTTTTTACCAGTCGCTAACAGCAACTCTATGGTTATTGGCACTGCTATTAGAACTTCTCTGGTGTATAATTGTGTGGTCATTCCAATTACCTCCCCTTCCTCATATTGTCTTTGCTGAATCATGAGATGAACGTCTCCCACTTTCCCAATTGCATTTGGCAACAGTTAGCTTTCTTAATCATATGACTTGTTTTCCAGGTCATTCAATGTCCAATTATCAGGCCCGGCTTTTGTGGCTTATTTGTTTTGAGTTGTGCTGACCTGTGAGGGTCAGTGGTTACCACCTGCGTGCAGCAGTTCATGCTGGATTTAGTTGGCATGTAACTGTTGCACGCATGAGCCACAGCTACAGCTCCGGTGAGAGATGGTAGGGTTCCGCTACCGCAGTTTGTAGAAGTGTGTGGACTGAGTAGGTGCTTTTGCAGGGCAGAAGTCAATTCCTCACACCGGGCCATTCAAATTTAGTGGATTCCTAGGCTGGCCTGGAACCCCTCGAGCCCTTTGCCAACTGTGAATCAGATGCTGACTAAATGGGTCCAGATACGGATGTGATACGTCTTGTGAGCGCTCTTCATTAGTGTTGACATTGACATTCAAACCATTCTCATCATCCCTGGCTCATGGGCTAGTGAAGCTGGAGGGGTGTTTTGGGGGAAGCCTCTGTGAGGAAAGGGGCAGATCTTCTGGTGGGGACGTGTGTCCAGGTGGCAGTTGGCATGTGACTTCCTTGCCAGAGCTCTGCATGGTGGTGGTTAGTGCTAGTGGAAGAGTGGCACATTGTATATCAGTAGCGAGTATGTACCACTGACCACATTGTGTACTTAACTGTTTGAACCCTCTTCTATGCTCCTCTAGCCGAGTCCTTACAAAGTTGTCCCACCATTTTTAAATGTGCCTACCTTTCTGTGAGTGCACAGCTAGTGTGTTGGTGCTATTTGTTAATGCTTGCCACAGAGCATTGCTCTTTGCTAGAAGGTGCACCAGCCACGGATGTTGAACGGTTCTCCCGTGTGTTCTCCCTTGGGACTAATGAGTGAATCAACTTCAGCCTCTGTGAAATTGTTCTTCCCATATACCACCTCACCATCCTTGTGTTCTCTGTCACATGTCTCGCTCTTTCCTGCGCGTGATCTTTCGTCTTTCTGGTCTGTAGGAAAAGCAAACATTCCTGGTGTGGTGTTCACAGTGACTTCCTGTTTTCATACCTATTTTTCCTTACATCAACAGTAACAAAAACAAAAAAAGATGCGGGAAATCTCCAGGTACAACAGTTACAATGATGCTCCCTGGAGAATACGTAGGTGACTCCTGCCTCAGAGGTTGCTACTATGCAGCCAGGCCTTACAAATCTGACTTACCCGGATGGTTAAACCAACCCACAACAGAAATCATTGAAGCCCTGCGCAGAAAGGGCCCAAGCAAACTGAAGAACACACGCACTGTCCTGGTTGCTAGGGCAACGAGGCCAGCTTGGCCTCCGCTCCTTTCCAAACTCTGGTGACAGACAGCACCATTGCTACACTGAAGCCCGAGATACAACGCAGCCAAAAGGATTCCCTCGTGATGTCATACATATCGTCCACATGAGGGATATAACAAAGCATATGGGTGCTTACTAGGCCGGGGCAAGATGTTAAGACGTGCCTGGCAGTCTCCAGTGTTTCAGTGTCACCACATAAACGCCAGTGTTTCAGTGGCACCACATAAACACAAAATGTGTTTGTCCTTTCACATGCCAATCCAGGCACCCCTAGATGCCATACCATTGAGATCATTGAACCCTATGGCAGTGTTTTCAGTGGGTATCATTAGGTTAGTATGAGTGTGTGCATTATGGCTTATTATGCGGGCGTAGGATGGCAGTTAAAGGTATGGTAGATTGTTGTCGACCTTTTGTGAGGATCTATATCAGTGGCAATGCTAATCTAAATGCTTAAGCCTTTCAGCGTGTTTAGTGATGCCAAATGGGTATCTTAAAGGTCTGATCGAAAGAAATAATATGTGACTATCTGGAATGCGCTGGGATTACTCTCTATGGGCCTACGTGCAACATGTATTTCTTTTTTACGTGTCTGCGGGGACGGAGCCCTGGTCTTGGAACTCAAGAAGAGGAGGTGAAGATGGTTTTAGGATACCCTACAGTAAACCCTCGAGGAATTGGTGATCCGCGGCTGAAGGCTGATGCCCGAAGACGTACTAGATATGGTGGTTCACACCAGGGATGGGGGGTTTGGGGGAATGTTAGTTCAAAGTTAATTAAGAGGGGGGACCTAGATGGCGTGACATATCAGGGGTTTGGGAATGGAGAGGGACCACACAAGGGTGGCAAAGTCAGTGATGCTAAGGCAAACGCAAAGTTTTGGATAGGGGGTCATAAGCATCAGAAACAATGACTTCCATTCAAGTTCATATCGCTTAATATCCAGGGTTTAAATACCCCAGTGCAGTGTAAGAAATAAGAAGGGGTTTTAGCTGGACACCAACCTGATGTACTGGCACTACAGGAGATCCATATCAGACAAGACAAACATAGACTTCGCATTAGGCATTACCCAAGAATCATACAAGCCAATGCACAGGGGAAAGTGGCTGGTGTACTTAGAGTGTTCAGCGCGGGGGTCCAGCCCAACATTACCAATACAAGGGTGGACAGAGGTGGGAGGTATTTATTCATTACGGTGGTCCTAGACACAACAATTCTTACAGTGGCTTCGATATATATGCCCCTAATAATGGTGAAGAGGGTTTTTTGAAAGGGATGTTCACGGAATTATGCATTTACAGCTGGACAACGGCTAGTACTAGGGGATTTCAATCTGGCCTGAGATCCCCCATGGGATAGAAGTTTAAAAACTCAGTATGGCCAAGCCCCCGACCCCCCCTCAAAAAAGAGCATCCGAGACTATTGCAGGTATCAAAGTCAAATATCCTTTGAGGGAGCTCGTCACAACAACACCTCAAATTCTCACACAATTTGAGATATAACCATTTTGGCTGGGACCAAGGGGAAATCAAACTGTTAGGAGTACATTTAACAAGAATTTTACAGGAGCTATATAAGGCCATTTTCGCCCTTTATTGGAAGAACTCAGCCTTTTGCTTTCAAAATGGGGTCCACTCTCAGTTTCATGGCTGGGGCGGATTAACTCTGTGAAAATGGTGGTATTACCCAAGGTGTTTTATTTTTCCAAGCCCTCCCAATACAAG
This sequence comes from Ambystoma mexicanum, assembly GCF_040938575.1. NCBI lineage: Eukaryota > Metazoa > Chordata > Amphibia > Caudata > Ambystomatidae > Ambystoma > Ambystoma mexicanum. Next base: position 418,811,652 of record NC_090933.1, on the reverse strand, counting down.
TGCCTATATCGTTCTTTCGTAAACTTCCTAGGATGATTTCAAAGTTTATCTGGAATAATAAAACCCCACGGATTGCACTGATAACCTTCATGACTCCCACGGGTTGAGGGGGCTTAGGAACTTCCAGATTTTACAGATTTTACAAAATATTACCAAGCGGCCCATTTACGGGTGCTACATGACTGGGTATCTATAGAGACAGAAAAGAAGTGTGTCTTGATGGAGAGGGCATTCTGTGGATTGCAACTAGGGCAGCCTTTTTGGCTTCCCAGGCTAGATTGCCCCCTAAAGATGCATGCAAGTCAAATTACGTGGCTGATAATATTTGGGATAAGGCAGTCAGACAATATCGAATTACAACAGGCCCATCAGCATTCACACCATTATTTGGCAACCCGCAATTTATGCCAGGTATAGACGTGGGTGCGTTCCCAAAATGGAAGCATGTCCAGAGCATGAAAATATGAGACATGTTTCAAGGCTCCCCCAAATAGATTAGCGGCCACTAGACTGCTTACGCCATTTGAGAAATGTTTGATCTCAAACCCGTGGGACAAAGCACTAATTTCCAACATATACCATATTTTGCAAAATAAGCAATCCGAAGGAACATTCAGTTACACACGGAAATGGCAACAAACCACAGGTGTGTCTATAACAATGGAGGAATGGGAAACACTTTGGGGGGACATACCTAAATGTACTAAGCTTCCCTTATCCGCACTACGGATAAGGGAAGCTTAGTACAAAATGATTATATTATGGCACTCCGATCTGTGCTGGTGGGCAGGGGCGTTGCTAGGGGGGCTAAGGGGGCTATAGCCCCTGATCTTTTGGTTGTAGCCCCGGATAGAATCTCAGGAGCTACAGCCAAAAGACTAGCTAGCCCCCAGTCCCAACAGTTCCGACATCAGCTTAGTCCCGGGTCTTTTCCAGACTTAGCAACTCCCCTGCTGGTGGGGTTTTGGGGGAAGGGGCAGTGGATACACATGTGGCAGGATTGCCCTAAATTGTTCAACTATTGAGGGGCCATTAATAAGTATATGGGGCACATTTTTGGAACTGAGGCCCACATCAAAGACTGCCTACTCGGGATTGCAACAATGGAACAAAAATAATGGCCCAGACATATACAAAAAGCAAACACCATTCTAAGGCTAAGAGCTGACAGCTCAACGCTGGAAAGCACACACCGCTCTAAGGCTAGCAGCTCTGGTGGTGACAAGCACACACCGCTCTAAGGCTAGCAGCTCTGGTGCTGACAGCTCAACGCTGGAAAGCACACACCGCTCTAAGGCTAGTAGCTCTGGTGGTGACAGCTCAACGCTAGCAGCTCTGGTGGTGACAGCTCAACGCTGGAAAGCACACGCCGTTCTAAGGCTAGCAGCTCTGGTGGTGACAGCTCAACACTGGAAAGCACACACCGCTCTAAGGCTAGCAGCTCTGGTGGTGACAGCTCAACGCTGGAAAGCAAAGGAACCACCACATACCCATGACTGGTTCGTGAAAATCTGGAACTTTCTTGCCTCGGAATGGATTACCTGTGCTATTCAGGGAGCACAATCCAAATTCTTGAAAGACTGAGAAGTGGTTCTCCAATTTCTTCTAGATGATTACAATGTACCCCTATGTCCACACAAGTTACGAATTGTAGGCATCAAATAGACTAATGAAGATTCAAAGGTTTCCTCAGTGTGGGTTTGGGGGGCTGTTTAATAGGGGGTTAGTACGGAAGGGTGCAGGTGGACGGAGGGCCTGAACCAGGGTTTATTTGTTTGGTTGAAAGTTTGAAATGCCAATTAAAAAAAAATAAATTAAAAGAAGTTTGGAAAACGGTTAAAAACTACACTTTTCAAATTGCCGTTCAATCTGACTCATGAAATATGAGCACTCGATCTGTACCTAGTTCAATACCTAAACCCTTGCTAACCTCACACTTTCCACATCCCATTGCTCTTACTTATAAGTGTCTGACCTGCAAACCTAACTAGTGCAACTTGATAACTAAGGATTTATTATTATGCGATGAATTGTTTTATGCACCCTGCCCATCCACTTTACATGAAGTTCTAATATTTGTATGATCTGGAATGCACTTATGGATTGTGACTTGTTCTTGTAACCCCTGACCTCATATGTTCCTACTTCTTCCCTCTCTCCCATTTCATGCCCCACTCTCCCTTTTTGGCCTTGCCACCGCAAAGCAAATGTAAGCCACAATAGGAACGCAGCAAGAGAATCAACAACATGTTTCCATCAACAGAAACTAGAGGTATGAGTTGTTCCAATACCTCTCTGTGCATTGAAGCCGCAAAGCTCCTTTAAGTTCAAACGATGTCCCTATCTGAGTAAGTCACCTATCGAAAAAGAGCTTGAAACGAATGGAGGGAGAAATAGTGGGTAGGACAAAGAAAGGCCGGGAGCTATGTCTTAAATTCCAACTCTCAAATCTAACACGAGAACATGGGATGAGATCGGAGGGAAACAAAAATTGCCAACATTCCCTGGCCCAGCAACTCCCATAGTACATAATCCCGGATTTACACCAGCATATAACAAAGATGGCTTCAAAAGATGGGCAAGAGGAGGGTGTGAATTCCTTACCCACGTGTTCCTGGGGAAAGAGATCATATCTTTTGAGGACTGTAAAGAAGTGTTTGGAATACAGAAACAGGGACGCCTCAGGTATTGGCAATTGAGGCACTGGGCTCTGCACACACACAATAAATCAGGAGCAACAAGCCCTTTAACTCGATTTGAAAAAATGTAATTTGAATCAGGATTCTCCGAGAGCCTAATATTTAGGTTTTATAGGATTCTAAGTACAGCTGTAGATGAGGTTCTCTGTACATACGTAAAAGCACGGCATAAGGAATTTGAACGGGTCCTATCAGTAGAATCAGGGAGTCTGATCTGGTGTAATACTAAAAAGATGACGCTAAGTGCAAAATAACAAGAGGAGGCATATACATGTATCTCAACATGGTACCTTACACCACAGTGGACAAAACAGATAACCAAAATAGAAACAGGACTATGCTGGCGTGGGTGTGTAGGAGTAGGGACGTATCTTCGTGCATGGTGGCACTGCCCCAAACTTGTGAAATACTGGGAAAAACGTTCTAACATAGTAGGAGACATGACAGGTACGAACATAACTTGCTCAATCGAGCTATGCTTAATAGGTCTGACAAAGGGAAATTAAGCTTGGTCCGAATCGACCGTGAAGGGAGTTATACTGTAGACATTTCTTATAGGGAAAAATACATAAGCATCGTATTGGAAACTACAAAATGTATCGAAAGTGGAAGGTTCACAATGATGTGGAACTTACTGATATTTTACTGTGCATGACAATGTAACTACCTTCTTTAAAAGATGGCACCGTTTCCTAGAATATATTAAACGCTTCAATAAGGACCACAGCTGTCCAAGAAATCTGAGAGCATTGGGACAGATAGAATGTAACTGATCCATAAACACATATTTAGCACAATGACATGTATAGGAAAAGGAGAGAAAGTGAGAATACGGTCAATGTACTGATAAGCAAGTATCTGTAACTTTGCCAAGAAGGGAAATAGGGAAATGCAGAGGAGCAGCCGAATGCCTCTGCAGGAAGTCCACCCCCCCTGCTACCTGTATGTTGGAAGCCTGAACCTGCACCATGTTTGACGCCAGTAATTGTAACCATACTGTGAGAAATGTTCGAGAAAAGGTATCCGTTAAGAAAGCCCTACCAGATGTATGTCCGAAGAGATGATAATCTCTTGGAAAAGGTCCATCAAGGAATATGAAAATAAGAAAAGGAGAAGCTGGTGACATCACAAAGGTAAGCATGGTGCACTAAGAATGATGATCGAAGAAGAGGATGTATGAACTCTATGGAATCTGATGATGAAATAAGAAACCGAGAAAACTCTCCTGTGCAGGAAAGAAGATTGCATGTGTATATAAGACGCACTGGAGATAATGCGAACCATTTAATAACTGTACAGATGCTCCAACGCAAATAGATTAAGTGATCATCGAAGCTGGCTATATGTAGTGAATAGACTGCAGGCGAAGTTGCCATTATATGTATATGATGGAACTGGACATTGGTGTCATCATTTTAGTAAACTCATACCCACGGTGAAAAAGGATTGAAAACTGTGTGTCACAGCAAAGAATTATCTGAAAGCAAGAAGGAAGCGAGAAAGGCTGCTTGGCCTGATGACAAGACTGGAAGGGTCAAAGAACTGGTTATCTTTTCTCAAAAGCAGAAAACGTGAGAAGATGAATCATCCCTTGATTAAGGCATGACGAAAGAACACCATGAGTGCCAAGTTTATTCATTCAAGACAATTAAAGGTTATGAAATGGGTCGAATTGCGGTCTCCTATAACGCGAGGATGAAAATAGGAGGTGGGCATGCGGACCAGAATTATGATAAGCATGTACTCATACTGCCTTATATTGCCAGAGAAGAGAAACTACTACAAGGCTGAGTTCAAAGACAAGTCTGCATGGAAGAAGGCATGGGCGATGAGAGATGCAGGACTAATTGGGTGGGGAGGTGAAGTCAAATTCACCCCCTGGCAACTGTGTCTGGGCTTAATGTGCTGCTAGTATACCAGATGTTCCAGACATGGTATGAGAGTGTCCACCAATTATAGAGGGCCATATACTGTGTACCTAATAACTGTTGAGGATGACATGCACTAGAGACAGGCTTAACCTGTCCACCAGATAGTAGATGTCCAATCACAACCCGATCCTTTATAGAAAAGTATACTTAGATGTTCCCTTTAGTCCAACCACAACTCCCTGTAGGTTTTTCTTATTTGCCACGTAGTATGACATCACTTATGACGATTAATGTGAAATGTTTGAGAGAACATGAGCGAACGTCTGTTGATGTCCGTTGTAACTCCCTGTTTTAGACAATTGATAATAAAACAGTTGGATGCAATTTTGACAACTTCTTGAGTCGGTCTTATTATTTGGTGTAAGAGTTACTCTGCATCCCATCCATTGCATGTCGTGTTACTTATTAAGGACCATAAGTTCAGAAATACTATCATTGACAGTCATGGTAGGGGGTAGGGGGATATTTGTGTGTTTAGGTTTGTCTATTTGGTTGGTTACATTGATAGTAACTCGTTATTCTATCTGGCAATGTATAGCTCGCTTTGGTGTGACATTCACTCAACTGAAAACATAACACTCTTACCTAATATATGTCCTAAATCTCTACCATCTGTCAGCTAGCCACACCACCCAACCACCATGGACTTCTTATCTGGCATGTATACTAAATACAAATCATCTGGCCATGGTCATAAATACACATAAACAGGTGCGTTTTGGAAAAGAAACAAACATGCTTTTAGTACCTTGGTCTTATGGGTCAGGGTACTAGCAGCAATCAGCCCCTCACAAGGGGGGCATTACTCCTTCAGGTAATGCCCCCGGTCCCATAGTTACAGGCCCGAGCAAACCTAATGTGGTGATGCCCCTCCTGCTCAGGGCTTCTTGCTTAAATAACAGCATCCACCACTGGCTATAATTAGTTACAGGTAGACATGGAATATCCTTCTCATTGTATGCTGAAGTCAGATTTACTCCCCAAAAAAAAGGTTACATATGGACTATGGAATACATTCTACATAGGTGCATTCCTTGGAGAATTTTGAAGACTATATAACAATGTTCTTGGCATGCCTATAAATAGGCCAAACAGCTCTTCATAATCAGTGAAGTGCAGAAGTTCAGAAAGTGATAAAGCAGCTTTACTATCAGTCCCTTGTTACTTTTCTCTCTTATCATCCCTGCACATGTTTGCTATTCCTAATCAACACTGAACACGTTGGGCTCTGAAAAGTGCTCTTACTCTCTGCCTCGGACTTTTCTTATTTCCCTTCTAAGATGAATCTGTCTCCTCTCATTCTTCCCTATCCCTGACTTTATCGCTGTCCCTATCTGCCTTCCTATTCCTCTTACTTTGATCCGCTCTATGCGTCAAACTGGCTGTCGGTGACCCTACTCTTGCCCATCATAACCATCTCCCATCCACACTAATTCACTCTGTTTTTTCCTGTCTCCTCTGTTATCGTCTGCGTTTCTTTAACCTTGATTTTCTCAGTTTAAGTCCTTCTTCGTTGATGCATGCTTCGATTCTTTCTCTTCTTAAAAAGTCATATGATGACCAATCTCTTCCCTCTAATTACGACTGTATTTTACTTCTTCTTTTGGTTTCCAAACTTCTGAAACGTACCTTGGATTCAGCTATCTCGAGATCTTAATGCTCACTCTTTCTTGCCATCTCTACAGTCTGGTTTCCATTAATCTCATTCTGCTGAAGCAGCTCTCTAGCCTGTTGCTAATTTCCATACCCTGGCTCGTCACAATGAACTATCATCTCTTTGTATCATGTTGGATTTGCCTGAAGTTTTTGATATGGTGGCTCATTCTATTCTTTCTTCACCTCTTTCCTCTCTTGGCAATTGAATGAAATGATCAGCGCATCAAATTTCAAAGTGCTCTTTCCATCCATCCATGAGGTCACTTAGGTAACGGCACACAGAGAAGACCACAACGCAAGCGCAGGGCCAGCGAGCACTAACACAGCCTAGCTGCACACATAGCTACCCTCAGGCACCAGCACCGCCACAATGCAGATACCATATTACATTGGTCTTACATTCTACTTCCCTTACACAGCCACCGCACCACAGTTAGCGCTAGAATGCAGCTACACATCACCTATTTCACACTGACTGCACACATACCGAGTGCGCCCATGCACGTTGTACTACACTACTCTCTCCACTGACATGGACTGCGGTCCCCGAGGGTGTTAACCCACAGGGCTTTGGAATCATAACAATGTTAAAAGGCGCTACACAAATGACAAATAACATAACATACATAACATTAAGCCCTGAATAAAGTAAAATAAATAAATTAGCATAAATAGAGGCTCTGTTTATTCCAGGGTTGCGCACGCTATTCGCAACACCTAGCCAGAGGCACTGGGTAATCTTCCACACAGTGATTGGGTCAGATGCACTGCAATAGGAGACCAGCTTCAAGCAGGGAGCTGAAGCCGGCCCCTGTTAAAAGGCCCTTTTTAAAGGCCACTGGACCTGTCTTTACTTGGAACGAGGTCGCAGGGAGTTGTGCCATCGCTACTTCTGCACTCTCATTCTCTCCCCACCATGCATTCTTTTCATCATCCCGGGTTCCATAGCAAGATGGCTGCCGGAGCGGCGCAACACCTCGCCTGTCTCTGCCCTTCCAGACAGAGTCACCCAGTAGTCTTCTGCACAGTGATTGGATCAGCTGCAATGCAAATAGGAGGATGGCTTCAAGCCAGGAGGCAAATCCGACCCCCGTTACAAGGCCCTGTTTCAAGGCCACTGGACCTGTCTTTACCTGTTTTGCCGGGATGCCGGATGCGGATCTGACCAAGATAAAAGCTGCACCTCCCCTGCAGACTCTCCAGTACGCTAATCTGCCCTCCCCACTTATAACTTGCCGCTGAACAATGTTTGCAGTCGCGCACGACTTCAGAACCTTTTCCTTACGATAATGTTAACCAAGTTGACTTTGCCTCGGCCCATTCCTGGAATAAAAACTGTAACACTATTTGCCACTTCACTGCGTTCTTACATTAAAATTGTATACCTATCATATCCGATCCTGCATACCTTCCACCACTGCTATGTTATTAGTCCATGACTGTATACCTCTACCCTCCCCCTCACGTCTGTATACCCAAAGTAGCCACAGTAACAGGATGCGAGACCCGCTAAAAGACCTATGTATTCCTGTCGCCGACCTTTTACACCTACCGCTCCCTACGCTACATGTGTGAGCAGTAATCTGCATTCTTGCTGTCTTATCTGTAACACCCTAACACGACTTGCCTAGCACAGCGTTGCACCTGATTGCGCCCTATTCTACCTACTGCATCTATCTAATGTGACCAACCTAGCTCCGCGCTGCACCGACTGTGCCTATTGTAACTACCTAATGTGACTAACCCAGCTCTGTGCTAACTACCTAATGTGGCAAACCCAGCTGCGCGCTGCACCGACTCTTCCTATTGTAACTATCTAATGTGACCAACCCAGCTCCGTGCTGCACCAACACTACCTATTGTAACTACCTAATGTGGCAAACCCAGCTCCGTGCTGCACCAACTCTTCCTATTGTAACTATCTAATGTGACCAACCCAGCTCTGTGCTGCACCAACACTACCTATTGTAACTACCTACTGTGGCAAACCCAGCTCTGCGCTGCACCAACACTACCTATTGTAACTACCTAATGTGGCAAACCCAGCTCCGCGCTGCACCAACTCTTCCTATTGTAACTATCTAATGTGACCAACCCAGCTCCGTGCTGCACCAACACTACCTATTGTAACTACCTACTGTGGCAAACCAAGCTCTGCGCTGCACCAACACTACCTATTGTAACTACCTACTGTGGCAAACCCAGCTCTGCGCTGCACCAACATTACCTATTGTAACTACTTAATGTGGCAAACCCAGCTCCGCGCTGCACCAACTCTTCCTATTGTAACTACCTACTGTGGCAAACCAAGCTCCGCGCTGCACCAACACTACCTATTGTAACTACCTACTGTGGCAAACCCAGCTCTGCGCTGCACCAACACTACCTATTGTAACTACCTAATGTGGCAAACCCAGCTCCGCGCTGCACCAACTCTTCCTATTGTAACTATCTAATGTGACCAACCCAGCTCCGTGCTGCACCAACACTACCTATTGTAACTACCTACTGTGGCAAACCCAGCTCCGCGCTGCACTAACACTACCTATTGTAACTGCCTACTGTGGCAAACCCAGCTCTGCGCTGCACCAACACTACCTATTGTAACTACCTACTGTGGAAAACCCAGCTCTGCGCTGCACCAACACTACCTATTGTAACTACCTAATGTGGCAAACCCAGCTCCGCGCTGCACCAACTCTTCCTATTGTAACTACCTACTGTGGCAAACCCAGCTCTGCGCTGCACTGACACTACCTATTGTAACTATCTAATGTCACCAACCCTGCTCCACGCTGAACTGACACTACCTATTGTAACTACCTAATTGTGACTAATCCCGCACTTTACTGTATCCGATTGTACCTATTGCTACTATCTAAGTGACCAACCTAACTATGCACTGCACCTGATTGTACTTGCAATGTTACTTATCATGTACACTTGTAGTGCACAGTGATGGTAAGCGACCGGCTTATTCTCAAAACACTGCTTGCCTGCTGATTTTGGCTGTAATCCTACCTATTATGACATTTTAGCCGCGTGCTGCATTGGTACCAATTCGTCTATGTCTCTATAGCCGTGCTGCATGTACAATCTGCACTTTTACTGTTGCTCTCCTTACTCATAACTGTATGTTTGATGTATCCCCTTTGCAACATGAGGCGAGGCTTTCCAAACTGTACTTCCTGCTCACCTGAACTAAGCTCGCATTACTGTAACGAAAGCATGTATCCTATGATATACGTAACTGTTGTAACCAACCATCTTAGGTAAAAGTGCCCAGATGCCTCTGGGTTGGTTTGTGGTATCGATTTATTTTCTAATGAATGGTTCTGTTTTCATTGATTTACATTGAGTATGTTTGATGGATTTTTTAGGATCTGAACAACAATCTTTATCATCAACAGTGAACTAGTTACTGAAATACAGTTACATTATATAGAAAAACAAAGTGAGCCATTTCACTTGCAATGAAGATTACTTGGGCGTTTCCAACTGGAAACGGTGGAGGGCACACTGTAGCCAAGCAAGAACAGGGTTTTGGAAAAATCTTGATTACATGCTATGGACAAGAAACCGCATGGGTTTGGAAAGACTTGAGGACATACTCGGTAGCCAAATAACAACATGGTTTTTAAAAGCTCAAAGGCATACTCTGAAGGCAAACAACAAAAGGTGTTTGGAAAAGCATACTTGGTAGTCAAACAACAAAAAAGGCTCCGAAAAAGCGTTAGAGCGTACTCTGTAGCCAAACAACTGCATGAGCTTCAAAAGGCGTGCAGACATACTCTGTTGGCCTGAGTTTGGCCATACTCTGTTGGCCTGAGAAGAGAATGCAGGTCAATTGTCTATGAAATGGGTGTAAAGAGCTTGCTTGCTATTTGGTCCTGGCATCTGAAGTACTGCAGGACGTACCATTTATTACACTAAATGGTACAGCCCTTTTGGCCTGTCCATTTTGAAGAAAGCCAGTGTGCATTCCATACATTTGAAGTCAGCCCAGCTCTTTACATGGGAGGCAACTCTGATGGTGTACGAGAAGATGTACTTAGCTATTTGTATTAATTCCATGAACGGAAAAGCCTTTTAATTATTGCTGAACTGTAGTAATGCATGGATCTGCCTATTTTTTAATTATGTCTTTGATATCTCCATTAGAGATTTTTATCTGTGCAATAGTGTGGTTGTCTCTGCCAGACAATAAATAAATAAAATATAAGACTGATGTAATGTTAGGGTATGAGCATTTATAAGGCAAAATGCCACTACAGATGGTCTCGCTGCACTTGGTGCCAGCAAGGCTGAGCACAGCTGCCATGGAATCAAGTTACTGCATAAAGAGTCAGATCTTCTGTTGTCTACAGAATCTGTGCAGTGATCTGAAGTTAATGGGCAGTGGGTTCCACAGCGTGGTGGCAAGATGCTAAATGTTTGTCCACTCAAGCGGAGATGATCCAACGTGGTGGCGCTGAGAGCAGCACTGAAACTGCTGATTGCAGGCATCTGGTTGGAGTATCTTTAGAGAGTTGATTGAGTAACAATGCTGGGCCTGCACATAGCACGCCTGATACGTCAATCAGAGGCACTTGAAAAGGATGTGCTCTGGAAACCAATGGAGACGGCCCAACACTTGAGTATTGTGGTCACACTTAAAGGCACCTGTCAGCAGATGGACCACCACATCCTGCAGCCTCTGCACACTGACGGCCATGAACTCCGATGCTCCATACTAGATAGCATTAATGAAACAGCGAAAGTGGACGATGTGTTATGGGGCAGTGCGAGATGCAAGAAAAGGTTGCCTTTACTCTTGTAAATGTTCAAATCCTGCATAAAACTCAATTTGTCAGGCTCATGGAGATTTCCACGAGACCACTGATGCACAGCTGAAAAATAGCTATAAGTTTTCAATTAATGCTTGAAAATGTGCATGTATAAAGCTTCAAACGAAAAATCAACAATATAGTCACAGGTCAGAATTCTTTTTGTATTTCAAAAATGAATTTTTTAGCAAAGTTGGGGTTTACATATTTGAATCCCTACAAGTAAATAACATGATCTCATAAAATCTGGTTAACAATCGTATTGTACTTTCAAAATTGAGTGATATCAAATGTTGGACTCATAAATAGCCTTATCCCTTGACGTGTTTCGGTCGTAGGACCTTCATCAGAAGTGTTGTAGGCAAAAAACCAAAGAGAATTTAGTATGTACATTAGAACAAATGGTCTATATTTAAGACACTCAAAATCACAAAGCTTCAGCCCTGTACACAAACAATTATAATTAGCTGCACTTGGCGTGATATCTGAATTTATAACAGAAATTCACAAAGCCTTCCTAGAAGCAAGGACAAGGGAACCCTATGAAAAGACACTAAGTCAGTATCTCAAAAATATCATTGAGAGAATAAGTAAAGGATAATAAGGAGGATACTATTTACCCAATGTGTGTTTTAGAAGAGTATGGAATTTGTGACAAAAATCCTGAGAATCAATAAGACACCGTTACTTAGTGAGATGGTGTCGATATAGCACTCCCACAAGGTAGGAATCCTGCACATTAAAATATTTCATACCACAATCACTCATCATCTCTCACCTGCTAACAATCTAGTCGGCATCAGATAATAGCCCCCATGGATATAATAGCATTCCGCGTTAACTTATGAGCGGCAAGGATTATAAAAACGAACTTGAACAATGTTCGTCAGATCAAGTCATACAGAGCGTCATCACTTTGCGGCGATTCACAACGTGCCACATGGTATCGTAAGACAGTATAAACACAAGAACTAGACAGTTATTTTTAAGTGATGCAGTGTGCATTCAAGATATTTGGATCTCAGGAATTTTTAAATAATACTATATTTGCCCTTTGGCTAACATTAAATTGTGCAGCCCATCCCCCTTGCATTTTCAAATCCTGTCGTGGCCACTTGGCTGATCTAAGGCACCATAGATGGATGTTAGTTTATTATGACTCTCAGGTTTTTCACTGGATAGGCTGCAGACTTGGACGCATATCGATAGGCCATAAGAACATGATTAGGAGGTTCCATGGTTCCAACATAAGAATCTGTTTACGATAAGTTCAATTTCAGTAATTCTTACCCAACCATGGACCTCATTAATGTTGCCACCTTTGCAAACAGCATGTCTTGCCATTTGGGCAGCAGGGTGCATACTTTGGCTTATGGCCCCTTCTGTTATAGGTGAGGTCAAAATAGGGGCATTCTTTTTTGTTTTAGGGGGGCTTGACTCGATAAGGCAATTGACATGAAGGAGAAACAGAAATGAGTCAATAGCTACCCCTTTTCAACCGTGCAAAATTAGGTAGGCCTATACTAGCTGTTAGTGGTCACAGAAGGGTTGGAGAATTGTTTGAGGAAAAATGTATATAATTCAATTTATTCATGGATTTAAACACACATCTAAAATAAGTAGGTTTCAAAATACAAAATTGAACTTTAAAAACACATGTGAGCCCTAGCGGGCAAACAAAAAGGTACAAAATATTTTCACTCGACAGTTAAGTGAGGGTTAGTAGCATAGGGTTTTTAGTACAAGTTCATATACTACTCTTTGAATGGTAGTATGTTATTGTTGTCGACACATAGTCGTGTTTCTGCTTCGGGATGGAGTCAGCCTTCATTGAGATCTAGCTGTAAGGCTATGCTACTCACCCTCACTTAACTGTAGAGTGAAAATATTTTGTATCTCTTTGTTTGCCCGCTAGGGCCCACATGTGTTTTTAAAGTTCAATTTTGTATTTTGAAACCTACTTATTTTAGATGTGTGTTTAAATCCATGAATAAATTCAATTATATACATTTTTCCTCAAACAATTCTCCAACCCTTTCTGTGACCACTAACAGCTAGTATTTGTATAAACTAGCTTACTGCTCCTTAGGCCTGCCTAATTTTGCACGGTTGAAAAGGGGTAGCTATTGACTCATTTCTGTTTCTCCTTCCCTTCTGTTATACTGAATGCATGCTCGCTATGTTTGTAGGCACACATTCAATTAGGGTTCTTCCCTCATTTGGCATGAGGCATGCCCCGTGCAAAATGAAGGAAAGTGATTGCCCACGCACATGCTTCACATTACAAAAGCATGTGTGTGGTCAATCAAACTCTGCATGTGTTTGTGGGCCCAGCCAGAAGGTGGCATACACACACCCCCCCGAGAGTGTCTATGATAAGGGCACCATGCAGTATCCCGGGGATCTTCTTCGGTTCCCCTATAGTGGGGCAGCTACAGACTTCCATCTTCCAAACCCCCTTCCAATGTGCCCTCCACTTTCGCACGAGCAAAGCGTGTGAGGGTCAAAGCAGCAACCAACACATTCAGCATGCTGCGCTGCTCCCAAGCACTGCAAGTTCACTTGGGAGTGGTATTTTAAATAGGTAAAGGTTTAAAACCCTGGGCTGCGCCTGGCCCAGTCTTTGTGTGCTGTGCCATGAGCAGCACAGAGTCGGGTTGATGTGGCTCCATGTCTCTAGTGTGGGAATACAGTTCCTAGAAATAATGCTTCTACAAACTGGCAGAAGGACAGACCAAAGGGCCTGGTCAGTTTAGCTAATGTTAGAAGGCCCTCGCTGCTAAAACACAGAACTCTGTTGGTCCCCAAAATTGACTTTAAAGAGATCAGAGGAAAATTGAGGACTAGAAATGTGCTGTGTGCAACTTAATAAGAATGGCTTGATCTGCACAAGTAACCTGCAGCTAATCGTGGTATGGGAGAAGGTTACATTAGGAAGACAATGGTTGTAAGATCCTTCCTGAATCTGGGGAGATTGGGTTTGATGTGGAGTGAAATGGGAGCGGCATCCACAGTTGGGCACCAAGTTAAGAAAATGGTGCCAGAAGATTAGGCAGGTAGGGCAAGCTGGAATTGGGGCACAAGTGGTTCAATTGGCTTTTTATCCAGCATTGTTTTGTTTCAAAAGGGGTATAAGCGTAGCCTCCTTTGAAGGAGAAAGAACAGTGCCCTTAATTTGGGAGCCATTTGGATTTAAAGCTCTGGCCTAACAACCAATCCATTGAAAGAAGGGAATCAAAGGACTAGATAAGTGCACAGGTGTCTGATAAAGATAGGGGTATCAAATGGTCACGCTTTGGTTTAAAGCTATGGGTTGAGCATTATACCTAAGGCTATTTGCTTCTATATTACCATAAAAGAACATTATGTGATTCCTGAGGAAGTCTGCCAGATGTTGGCGGAGCTTGAAGGAGGGCTGAATATTACTGCTGACTGCCAGAATGGAGTTCAAATCTTCGACAATCCTAAATAAGGCTTTCTGTATATTTGAAGCTTAGGATGTTTTACAGGCCAGTAGTGCTTTCTGGCTCTATGGTTAAGGCTTGGTAGTGCTGGCGTTACTTTTGAAGGCATACTCCACCTATAAGGTAACAGGCAGCATGCTGATGCAGAAACTGATTTCCCAAGATCTCTTTTTATAAGCGAGGTTTATGGAGTGACCAGACCATGGACCAAAGGAAAAGGAATGACACAGTGGTCTGGCCAGGACATCGGGAAAGGAGTCCCCACTAAGACCAGCCTGGAACGCAGATGAGCAGATCAAGAGTGTGTGACCGTGGTTGCAGGTGGGACCCGGCCCTTCCTTAGTAAACTTCAGCATCTCTTGGCAAGATAAATATTTTTTCTAGAGGGGGAGGACATACAACCTTGAGTCCAGATTGTAAAGTCACACAAACTTGTCAGAAAAGAATGTCGCATTGTTAGCTGGGGTCTCCCTGTCTGCTAGCAAGCGGACAGCCTGAATCTCGTCATCTGTGGATGAGCACCAGGTTGTGTGTGGGGCACGTAGATGAAACACAATGAGGGACTAGTGTTCAACAACTTCAAGTACAAGGTGATTCCAGGCTTTTCACATTAAAACTGGAGAGGGTCTTAGTGAGAATTTAAAATGTGTTGAGGTGAGGACAGAGTATGTGTCTGTCAACCACAAGTGTGTTGTAAAAAAGAGGTCCAGGGCAGTGGCCAGGAATAGGTAATGTTCCTCAAAAACTATACTTTATTGCTGAGCATTTATTCAGACGTAGCATTTTCTTAAAATATGTTTGATGTTAAGTTGTGATATACTTTGTCATATATACTATTATGGTATTGCTTGTTACATCATGCTATGCTACGCAGCTACACTATATCACGTTATGAGCCACTATGTTATGCTAAACTATGCTGTTATATGGTTGTGTTATGATATCCTATGTTCTGGTAAGATATCGCATGCAAAATCACGCTATGATATTTTAAGCACACATGTACCTCTTGGCCTCATGGCACAGTATAAACTATGAGAATTCTTTCAACAGCTGCTCAGATCTGACAGAAGGTCACGCCGTTAGTGCTTGCTTTTAATTTAGGGGCTGGACAGAAAGTCCACAAGTAGCCACGGTGGGCAGCATTCATTAGCCAACCCACAATACTTTAAGCAGAGAATAGGCGCGTCCAAAACATCACTCTTCCCAGGGTGACAGAGAGCGCATCGTGAATGGGAAGGCAAGTACACATCTTACACACATGGAGAGTTGGACCCATTGGCTTAAGCCCCAACAGAAACAGCCGCGCGTTTAAGTCCTGGAAACACTGCTGTACATACATGGCCATGCCCTGTTGGTTGGTGATGTAAACAGTTGATCAGCTTGTGGTATAATAGTGGCAGACGTCTCGCGCTCCACCGCCTCTGGTATAGTTCACACAGGCCTATATTTTGCATTCTGGTACTAATAGCCCTGCCCAACAAGTAATGTACGGTAAAAGAGTGGGAGCTGCAGCAACAAAAAAAAAAGACAAAACAGGACGGGCTGCCTACTGTATAACACAGGACAAACAGAGATAATTTTAATATTATGTGGTGTGTTGCGTGCGTAGTATGTAAACCCTGTGGGCAGGCAGGGTTTGGAGGGCAACGTCTATCAAAGCGTTTTTTTTTAAAGGGTCATAATTCTTCCAAACGGTAACTAGGAATGTACAGGTATTTGGGATAGCGTCGGGTTTGCAGGCAGGTACGTTAGCCTGCGCGGTTAATATGTGACTCGCACGCTGTGAGTCTCGCTGTTGCTGTACCTGGATAGTGTGTCCGGAGGCGGAGAGGGCCGGCCCCCCGACCAGCTTGCAGTACAGGTCCCTCCTGGGAGCTCCTCCAGTCCCCTCCTCTTCCCCGCAGGTGGCGGTGGCCCACACCCGGGCCCCCGTGGCCAGGTTAAAGTGAGGCGGGTGGAGGCTAAACCCGCTCCTCCCGGCCG
Source organism: Ambystoma mexicanum (assembly GCF_040938575.1). NCBI lineage: Eukaryota > Metazoa > Chordata > Amphibia > Caudata > Ambystomatidae > Ambystoma > Ambystoma mexicanum. The sequence continues at coordinate 418,795,090 of NC_090933.1, read as the reverse complement.
CAGCAACACCCGGGACCCTCGCTGCTGAGGTAGCAGCGGAGCCCCCGTGCAGAGTGAGGAGCAGCAGCAGGGCTGCTGTGAGAGGTGCCAGGTGTCCGCTGCTCACCCCTCCTTCCGGCCGGGGGTCCACCTGCCCCCAGGCTGCCATTCCAGCGGTGGACCCTGCCAGCCGCCTTCGGCATGCGTCGCCTCTTCGGGCACGGTCCCACAGCTCTGCACGCTCCTGGAATTCACCTCCAGCTCCGCAGCTGAAAAAGAAATGAGAAATACAATTCCAGGCAGTCCCGCCTGCCTCTGCCTCTGCCGGGTTTACAAGGCAGCGAGCAGTCCAACAAAAGAAAAGTACACACCCCTTGCACCCTGACCAGGCTGGCAGACAGGCAGCTCCCCGCATCCAGCAGGGAGAGAGAGAGAGCGGGAGAGACAGGGTGGCAAAGCAGAAACAGGAATGTGGGAGAACTCGAAAGGAAAAAAGCTCGTACAAGCTAACAGAATGCCTGATTTTAGTGATACCCACTGATACCCCCACCTGCCCCCTGCGCCCTCCTCCCCATGTAAAACAGTGTCTGGGAATAGTTCCGCGATTCTTGATCTGAAGTAGAACAGCAGTGCTGTCTTTGGGGAACGCAGATGTTTATCGGGGTCCATTTATTCACAAAGCCCTTGCTTTCGGCGGATTCGGGGAGCGCACTGCGTAACATTCCGACTTTGTTGTCAAGACGTGGCTGCAAAGCCTGTAACGCTGTCTGCCTGGTCCTAATTGGACTATTGAAAATCGCTTGCCTTCGTGCCTTTCAGATTCCGGTGCAGCCAGGCTTGACAAGTTCCTGCTTCAAGTCAAGTTTACTTTTATCGGAAGTGGAATCACCGTGGAGATATCAGCAGCTACAGGTATGTTCTTGCTGCGTAAATAGTCAAAACAAGTCATTCTTGGCCTCTACTTTCGTTGTCTAGGTACTTGTCAAGACAACCACCTTTGTAAATGGTAGCACTTTCTAATTGGAAAAAGAAGGCACTTTATACTGACATAAGCAAGCACTGTGAGAGTCAAAAGGCTTAACTACTGATTATGCCGCTGGATTCTCACATGTTCAACTATAGCTCTAAAAACTCAACAATTGTCTTTTTTATTTCAGATGAAGCCTCATATGCCCATGTATATCCTTAATTGTCTACAAATTCTCAACATATGCCAAATGGAGACATATATGTTATTTTATGGTATGATATGCTACTGTGGTTTATACTGCGCTGCCAATCTCTGGTGATCAAATGTCAGGGTTCATTGTGATATGCTCAGACACAGGTGTGAGGAAGTCGACCAGCCTGGGCTTTTTTGAAGTTTTGTCATTAAAATGAATGATGGGAGATAAACCTCAGAAAAGGTGTGGGACTAATCCGCGCACATTTTCCTACGCTCGCCGCACAACAAACACATAGTCAAGTGTACTCCGGGGCTGGTGGGCACAGCCTACAGGCGCAGTCCTCCCTGTCACATTTAGCTGGAATTTGACATCACGCGTACATCAAAGCATCTCAAGAAGGGGGAGGGCAACACCTTCCTTCGGTCATGTCCACCATAATTAACATATCAAAGGCTCCATGGATCCGCCCTACCTATTGCTAAATTCTGTGTGGTGGCAGCGCATACTGAGGAGAGTTAATTGAAGCAGGCCTGCAAACAGGACTGTTCACAGAACTAACAAAGTGCAGGAAACCCCAACACTTTTTTGATATGCAATGTGTCAGCTTGAAGTTAGCTCCCACCCCTCTGGACAGTGAATGTCATGTCTGGGACAACTGTTTACAGTAGGCAAACCCTGTAGGAAACCCCTTTTCAGAGGGAAGAAGTATGCGATTTGATGGAGACAGAAAGTCAGTTCTCAGCACAAACTTCAGGGGAGACCTACGCTTTGATCTGGAGTCACAGATTGCTCAATTAACCAGAGAGACGCTTTCATCCACAACAGACAGGAAGATGGGTGGGACTTAGTAGAACATGTTGTCACACCTTACCTTTCCTGTTGCAAAGCACTCTGGTTATGACCTCACACATAACAGAAGATTGCTGGTGGGGACCCAGGATTGGTTCATTAAGGTATGCTTAGCCTGCACCAATCACTGGGGTTGAGCCCCTCTTTTGGCAGATAATCCGACGTCTTGGAAAGGGGTAAGAAGGACTCATTTGGACCCTGGCTGAAGGCACAGTCTGCCTTACAGCTTCTGAAAGTGAAGGAAGGCCAGGATTTCCAAGAGGGAAGCAAGATCCTTCCCCTAAACATCTCCCAGGAAACAGAGAGAGATACTGGACTCAGAGGACCTGTCCAGCAGCTCCAGAACTGGTACCCAGCCAGCACACAGCGTACCCTGCTAGTTTACGCCAAAAAACTTCCTAGGTGGGAAGTGCCAGAGAGTCTGTGAACAAAGGACAAGACCCTTGCCTGCAAACACTCTCCTCAGCTTTGGGCCATCCACCTTAAAGGATGACATGAACCCTGCAAAGAAGCTATGAGGAGTAACACAACAAGCATCAACCAGCGTCCATCTTTTAATGACATTCTCGAGACAGTTGAGTCCTCGTAACAGCGGCCGGCTGCACAACTGACGGTTGTCCCGCTGCAGTCACTAAAGCCATTCTGCGATGCCTCAACCAGCATTCCAGATCCACCAACCAGCACAAGGACAACGATTCTGGACCCAGAACTTCCATGTAGGCCAGCCTGCAGCCATCTGTCCAGCATCGCTTGCCGAACTGCCTGCCACCTGATACCCCCAGCCGTCGCCCATCTTGAACACTGTCACAGGAGCTGCAAAGTGCCCTGCAACCGACTCGATGCTGTCAAGCATCAAGATCATCTCAAGCACCAGGTACACTGTGGTTCTGTCTCTCTGGTCCTTCTCAGAGGAACCCTATTGACATTTACGACCCCTTGCTCCCTTGGTGCTGAAACCAAGTAACCGTGAGCGGTTAAAACTGATTGCTTTATCAACTACCCCACTGTCAGTATCCAGAGTGCATCCCTTTCCTTTCTGAAACTGTCTGTCTTCTGGGTGGGTTGTATTTTGTAGTGTGCTAGAACTGTCTGTTGTAATAATAAAGTCGATATTTGTATGCAACCTTGACTGGACAGTCCCTTATATAATTGGGTAATAATTGTGTGTTCTCTGTGTTGCAACTAACAAACTTTGGAGTGAAATGTAGCTCCTGAATGCCAGAAATAAAGAGGCGAGAGTGATTTGTAAATTCCCATTGAAGTATAAGGCCAGCACAGAAATGGTGATGTCAGACATCAGGCCTATTCAACCAAAAACAGGCCTAAAATTTAAAGGAAAGAAAGTGGGCTTGAATCGCAAAAGTGTGAAGATATGCGCAATGCATTTCAGCAAGGAAAAGAAAGACAAGAGGCTGACAATGCAGTTTTACTCAGTCCATGGAGAGCTGCACTTTACTTAAAGAGACAGCGGTGCATACATATCTCTAATGTAATACCAGACTGTGCTCCAGCCATCTAAATTGAAACCAAGCTTTTTGCATTTACAAGAAATAAAATAATGTCCTTTTATTTTTCCTCATCCAAATGACAGTATGCAGAGAGAAGTGCTCACTAGACTTTCAGAGTTTGAACATGTTTTCTTATATAACTGCCCTATACACATGGACAATCCAGAAATGATATTCATGTATTTTGCAACAGTGAGATTAAAGAAGTACCTTACACCTGGATATTAGGCCCAGGTGCCTTTTAAAATGTCATGTAAAATTTGTGTGTGAGTTTAAAAGACATTGCCTGCAGGATTTACATGCAGCCGGTCATTTCTCCTGAGATGACCTTTCCCCTGCTGGCCCAGGGTTTGGAGGTCTGGTTGCAACCATCCATCAGGGCCATTACTTAAAAAAAGAAATACACTGCTTAGATTGAAACCATGCCTGTTCTTTCAGCAGAAGTGACCTTGCGGTCACAATTCCCATAAAATGTTCATTAGAGTTGCTATCGGGACCCTCGCAGGCCTCGAACGGGGAGGTGAACATAAACATGAGCCAGCCTCCGGCTGGTCACATGGTTAAGGGCAAATGCAATTTAAGAGAACAAAGAAAAAAGACTGCAGTTGAATTAATATAAAAATACATATTATTGCATACAAGGGGCTGAATAGAGGCCACAACAGTCATTCCAGACGTGTATTAAAGGTGCCAGTAACCCCCTTTGAACCATGCTAAAAGAGATTTTTGTGTGATAAACATAACTAAAGTTATTATTGAACATTTATTTTGGGCCTTCCCTTGATTCCAAGAGATTTGAAAGTTGGTGTGAGGGTGAAGGAAATAATTAACATGGGAACTATTAAGTGGCATATTTTTCAATAGTAAGGCTCCTTAGTAAATGAAGAAAAACTGTATCTCTGCATAGGAAGGGGATGGCGACTTCAGATTAGCATTATTTGCCTTAAAATGTGGTTCTTAAAAATATATTCATACATGTAAAGATTTGAAAAATTAGGGTACTTGCCATGATGATAGATTTTTAGAGTGTTGGACATGCCGAGCCCACCTGTCAAAGTGGGATGGCAATGCTTTCCCCTCCAACAGCTGTCATAACTCGCACCTCTCATCTCCTTGTCCTAATAGCACAGAGGTGGGAGGTGGGTAGGGAAAGCCAACCAATCCCTTTTTGCGAGAATCATGACAAGTTTTTGATGTCATTTGCCTTATAAGTGGACCAGTTTGCATTAAAACTGTGCTTTTTCCACTTATTCCACGAGGTAACCTGCTGTTGAAACATCCCAGCAGAGAATCCCAAATCTTGCATTAGAGACAGGAACCAGGATACATAGAAGCTGACTGGGACCCCTTGGAGGATTCAAAGGAGACAATAATTGATTGACACACTTGCTGTCCTAGCGGTGCCCTGCTGTTCCCTGATGCCCATTCCAATGCCTCTCCTGTAAGCAAAACTATCCCCAAAGCCATAGATTTTTTTAGGCCCTGCATTTCTTTCAAGTATTGTTCTAGTTATTTCCCCATAGCAAAATATCCTGTTTGTTGGTGTAAATCCTTAGCATTTCAATAAAAAAAGATCAATTAATTCCCCTATAGAAATCACAGGATGGGCCTCGTTAGCATTTGAAACCAACAAGCTCTTCCTAGTGTGTTTTGAGCCGATATAGACATAATGATTTGCCAAAAGAATTAATCCCAAAACCCTGTTTCCACATGAGTGTGCAGGGTGCAAAACAAAATTCCCATTGATCCCCTTTAAATCAGAAGTGTGAAGCCTGGTATTTCCTTTGCCTGTGAAGGGTGAAAAATGAAATTGCCCCCTTGTACCTAGTGTGCTCTGACCAAAACCACAAAGCCCTGCCTGTTCATTTTAGGTGTGGCAAAACTTGGATTTCCTGTCTGTTCAGATCTTTTCTGGTGTGCTAGAGGTGTGGGGCTGATTGATGGTTTAGAAATCGATATTCATCCCTGGACCACTGGTGCCCCGGAAGTTGATTCATCACAACAGGCCTATAAAACATTAGGTGTCAGCCATTAGGAGACAGATGCAGCCCTATAGGCCAGTGTAGAACCATTGCATGATGCATAACACCATTATATTTCAAATACACCCCCATAAGAGCGATACCACATTACTACCAATCTGATCTCTAAACACGATGCTGCCCAGAGACTGCCACTATCCAAGTTGCTAAATAAGCTCTACAAATTCTAGACAAAGTATACCTTCATCTTACTACTCCTCTCTGCCGCCTTCGACATTATTCACCATGAAGCCCTCATCAACATCCTTGCCACACGCATGTCTTTCAATGGAACAGTTCTGTAGTTGTTAGTCTCCTACCTCTTTTCAGAGACCAACTCGTGCAGCTGCGCTCAAACATATTCCAGCATTGTCCAGTAATCTGCAGAGTTCCTCAAGGCCCCATTCTGTCCCATGTCATCTAACCTCTACACGAAACCTGTGTGGAAACCTCTCATCAATGCTGCCTACATGATTCACCAATATTCAGATGACACACAGCTTTGCCTAAAGATCAATCGCAACAACAATAATTACTCAAGTACTGTTAGTCTCTCATCCAAGCCTGCATGTCAAGTGCTAAAATGAAACTAAGTCCAAAAATACATTTTCCTAGGAAATCCCACCAGGAATATCCAGGTCCAGAATTGGCTGTTTGAAATGACGGTAGACAGATTCACGCCTAAAATCTAAGCAGCATGGTACCATCTTGTGCTCCTCCACAAAGCCATTCATCCCTGCCCGGAGTAGGACTTAATGATGTGTCAGACTTTCCTTGATTATAACCTCCTCATTAAATTGAAATTATTCACCCACTATATGGTGTAGAGGTTTTTTGTTTTTTTTTAGATTTACAGTTTTCTAAACTTAACCTCGATCATTGATTTAGGCTGGACCTCTATAGGTGTTATTGCTTCACAATGACCAATTGGTTGCGAGGTATTTTTACTTAGAGTTGTACCAGTTGGCATAATCTATATCTTTTTGACAGAATGACTGACAATGGATGTTTACAATTTTCAGCAGAATATGTAGAAGTTCTATTAGACATTCTATCAACAGATGGATGTATACATTCAATTAAAGGGGAAGTTCTCTCAGGAATTGTATTACCCCAATGGATCAGCATCTATTTTTGAGCATATATCGATCGACTCGAAAACATTTTTTAATGTATCTTACCTTCGGGTTTCTCACATTTAGAAACTCACGGGTCGGAAACCTACATCTAGTGCGATCCATTGATCAAGTGCCCTCACTGGAGTGAATCATATCACCAGCCGCTAAAGCTGACATCATTAGACGCTTACGCCCCTTGTCACAATGCCAGTACACGTCTCTTTTGAATGTCCTCTGTGCGCAATCTATTGAGATGTCTCCATGGAAATATCAAGACCCCTGTTTCTTTGATAAGTACCAACAAACCCTTTCTGATCAGAAAGCATTGGAGTTTCTTCTTCCTTCGTGTCAGTCTATTCCATTCCACGCCTCCAGAACTTCTTTTTGCTCTGTTCAGCTATCTACCAAGCACAACGTACAGAGAACAGGTACTTACTCTACCTCAAAGGAATTAACTCTGTAAGCACTTTCTATTTTACATTTCTGTATACAATGTACAAATGTCTTTACTAAACCATATTAACATTTTATATTTACATGACTTATTTTTTACATGTGCCAATGCAAAATTTTAATGTTTGTGCAATTTCCTCTTGTCTTTGCACTGTATGTGTTTGTAACATGTCTGTTTCTTCTCATAATTTTCTTTTAAATTGCATTTTAAATTAAAACCTAATTTTGTTACTTTATCCAAATTACTATTTTTTTATTTTTCTCCCACAGTTAATATTATACTTCTTCAAGATTTATGGCAACAATTCTGCCCTTCCTGTACAAACCAGAGTACACAGAAGAGGAAATGGTAGAGAGAGAAAGAAGCCGAAAAGATGTGCAATCTACTGAAAGTCATGACAATCAATCACAGAATCCAATCTACTGAAAGTCATGACAATCAATCACAGAATCCTGATCTTATTCGCATGGAAGACATTTCCACTTGGTGTGCCTGCCAGAGATGAGAAGTTGTGCCAAATTTGGTGGAGAACTGCTGTTGCAAAGAAAGCTCTGCCGGCTTGGCCTACATAGCCAAAGGACAGCCTCCACCACTATGTGTTACCCAGCTGCATGACTTCAGGACAGCCTGCCTTACAACTGTCCTGTTGAGAATGATGATGGTCCTGATGCACGAAATTAGAGCAACAGTTTGCCCTCGTCAACAAGTAATGAGTACGTTTTATGTTTATACATTTTATTTGTGACGGCCTTGGACTGTAGCCATTTATTTTGTTCTACTAAATTGTAAATTCGATGGTTCACTGACGATATACATTTTCTTATGTTTGAAAAAAGGTATAGTTCTTACTTCAATGCAAACTATTCAAAATTCTATTTAACGACTTAACAATCAAATGTTATTGATTTTAAAGCTAAAAAAAGCTTCATACTGTTCCTATATTTTATTGTTCGGAAGGCCGTATACATTTGTATATCACCCTTAATTGAAAAAAATTGTACGATCACCCCTTTACTCACAAAAGTAGTTTTTTAAAAACATACCAATGACTTCTATTTTAGAAGATAGGCCAGACAAGATAAATGCAATCATTGGATTCATTCAACAAAACAATTTCTGTATCTGTTACACAGATGGCACAGGCGTGTGACCTATCAAGAATTTACATGATGTATTCAAGGAAGACTAGGATTCCGCGTTCGACGAGTAACACCTGCCTGTGTGCTTCGAGCCATTTTTTGAAGAATTCCCTATTGACTCCAGACAATACAAGGGATTTAACCACACAATACCTCAACCACAGCAGTTTAATTTGTAGTTTGTACAGACTAGCAGCCTTTTCTTAAAAAATAAGCATTTTACTAAAATATAAATTTTGCATTGTATTTATTCCAATTATTTCAATTTACTATGCGTTTCATTTAAAGATTTCTGTTTTCCTTTAAAATCTAAAGTTTTCAAAATGACATACAAGGCACAAACACCACAGTTAAAATAAAAAAAATAATCTGTACTTAGAGTAAAAGGGCGATTGTAATTCATATTCTTATCATTTATTCACATGTTACTTTTTTCTTTGTGTACTCTATATTACATTATATTCTATTTCAGAATAAACAACTCTTTCAATATAGTAACAATGATCACACTTTTAATGTCATCGTAAATAAAATCAACAAGGTAATATGACAAGTGAATAAAAGTAATGTCTAAGTCCCCAACACCTCCGGGTAAACTATTAAAAACATGTATGCTATACGATCATGATCAAGAAAGATTATTGTTACTGCCATCAATAATTTTTAAATATAATTCTGACTATATCATAATCTAACCAAAGAGTTATCCCTTATCAATGCACTAATGTATTCAATGCTTTTTTTTTCCTTCTTTTTTGGGCCTTCAGGTCCAACACAGTGTAAGTGACTGTACACCTCAATGTGTTCTAGCGTCTTTTGACAATTGTCCACCTAGGACCTGTTGTCTCCATCCTCAACTTAGAAGTCCACGTCCCTGCACTGAACATATCTCAGTGTCCTTTGACCAGACTCCTGGCCTATTGCACTAGTTTCATCCGTATCCATGTTCCCTCCCTCATCAAAGTCAGTCCTAACGGGGGCCCATGCGCTCTTAAGGGTGCTGGGTAGATGGGAACGCACAAGGTGCCGAATAACATGTACACCACAAAGGGGTCTTTTACATGGTGACCATTGTCCGCATGGCCACTGCAGTCCCAGTGTCTTCATACTCCCCTTTGAAGACCCTGTCCCTGCAATCAACAAATCTGTGTCATTTGATTAGGTTCCAGGCCTTTTGCACTTGCTTCATCCACATCCATCCCCCCTGCGGTATCAATGGCAATTTGCACCTGTTAACATGCGCTTTCAAGGGGGCTGGGTGGATGGGAACGCACAAGGTGCCGAATACCATGTACACCACAAAGGGGCCTTTCCCATTCAGACCATGATTCACATTGTCACTGCAGACCCGGTGTCTCCATACTTCCCTTTGAAGACCATGTCAGTACAATCAGCATATCTCTGTGTCCTTTGGCTAGGTTCTGGGCCATTTGCACTTGCCTCATCCGGCATCAATGGCAGTTCACACCTGTGGCCGTGCACTTGCAAGGGGCTTGGGTGGATGGGAACGCACAAGGTGCTGAATACCATGTACACCACAAAGGGGTCTTTCGCATGGGGACCATTGACCACATAACCATTGCAGACCCGGTGTCTCCATACTCACCATTGTAAACCACGTCCATGCAAAAAACGTATCTCTATGTCCTTTCTCTCGGTTCAGGTACTTTTGCACTCACCTCATCCACATCTATCCCCCCTCTGGTATCAATGGCAGTTTGCACCTGTGACCATGCGCTTGCAAGGGGGCTGGGTGGATGGGAATGCACAAGGTTCCGAATAAGAATGTACACAACAAAGGGGTCTTTTACATGGGGACCATTGGCTACCCCAGACCCAGTGTCCCCATACTCCCCTTTGACTACCCAGCCCTGCGATCAACATATGTATGTGACCATTCACAGAGCCCTGGGCTCTTTCATTTGCTTCATCCTTATACACCCCACCCTTATCAAAGGCAGTTCTCACATGAGAGAATGCGCTCGCAATAGTTGGTTGTAGGTGCCCACATTCTTCTTTGAAATTTGGTATCATCAAACCCTCACCGCCATCAATATTTAAACATACCTAAATATGACTATAAAACGATAGTACATTACGCCCCTAAAAAAATAAGAGACCAACTAAATTTAGGGGCAATCCATTCACATGTCAAATTCACATACACACCCACTTTTCTAACCGTTTATATACTCCTTCAAACCTAGCAAGAAAACATCTCTGTTGTCTTCTACGGATATCATCATTGCACCGCTTGTTATCCTTGGAGCTGAATCGCCTTGTCGATTTTTCCTATTACAGGTAATTAACTCTTGGTTATTACAGTGTCCTCATGTTCAACTTGGTACTTTTTTGGTGCTTTTTACTCAATTTCCATCAGATTTTTATGTTTATGTATCTCAATGACTTCACTATTATCAACCATTCTCAGTAGTATTATCTCTTGAATTACCATATCACATGGCAGTGTAGTTTTTGAAAATATAATGCTATGTCATCCCTCTTTTCTTTCGGTGGCTGAAAGGATGACCAATTTCCCAGTAACATGTGTCTTTGTGTAACAGACCATTGACTTTAAAGTACTTTGTTTGCCTGGCTGGTCAGACTGGGTTACAGGGTAGTTACCAAACTGTACAGCACTTTGTCTTTGAAAGCTTTTTCTTGTTTGAATTAATCACTGTCATACATTATTAATTACAGTTTTTTAGAATTATTTCTAGATCTTCCGAACTATCATACAATGCCTTCAGGAAACGTTTTTTATGCATATTTTCCCAAAAGATCTGTCGTTGATAAGAACATGGTTGTTCAATTCCGGATTTCTAGTATTCAAGATGTACAGCAGAGCCACGGATGTCTCAGAGGACGTGAGGGGCAATCGATTCCACGTGTGCAGCATGGAGTTCTCAGAAGATCAAAATGCGCAATCAAATATTCACAAAAAAGCATCGCCCTGGATTCCTTTGCAAATTACTTCCCAATGCTGTTCCAGCTGTATTTCAGCACACACTGAGTCAGGTGATTAGTGACGTTGAAAGATTAATGTATGTTCATATATAGACATTTGTGTGTATATATATTTTGAAAAAATGATCACACAATTTATTGAACGTGTGTGCCAATAGATAATAGGATGCAAGGATTGGAGTTTTTGTGTAATATTGGTATAGATATTTTATTGACAATGTTTCTATTGTGTTACAATTGTATTTACATTTTACACTTTGTCCCTGAATAAATCCCTACTTTTGAGATACAAAAAAAGTTTGCTGCAATTTGAGCCTTTCTAAAAACATTAATAGCAGTATATGAAAATTGGTTGTTTTTCAAAATGTGATATTTACAATGTCTGTCATTACGTAGACCACACTGATGGAAGTTCAGACCGTTACCTCGGAGGAAACGACAGACACCTCAACTGTCCAAATGGTGAGCCCTACTGAGATGCACGTAAACTTGTTTATATTGTATTAAATAGTATTTTTTATTATTAATATATATTTTCTATTGTTAGGAATATATATATTGAATAAAGAAACAAGCTTCAACATCGACAACAAATCTGGAATGAACATGAAGCTCACTTCCCTTTCAAATAATATTGTTTCTATTCTACATTTATATGTGACTATATTATAGATGTATAACGTCAAGCTCAAAAGATAAAAGAATTGATCATTGTTGTTGATTATATTTCTTATTGACAATAATAAGAATGTAGGATATTATCATATTATCTATTCTCTTTCTAATTTACTTTATTTTGCTGCACTTCTCTTCCAATATTATAATTGTAAAACACAATGTATACACAGGGGGATGCAGGTTCATCAGCAACATACTCTTCTTCTATTGCAACCAGTGAGGTGGATGAGGTATGACACGTGACACTTTTTTGAATGATATCACAGATTGTTGGTTAATAATATTTAGATTCCAAGTAATAAAACCAAATTATAATTTGTTTACAATGAATTGTAGTGGGGCAATTATTGACTAGATAGTGTGTGCAGCCTCTGCCCCCTGCCTGCCTCAGAAGAAACAAAATTATAAAATAAGAAAGGACACATTTGAAACTGCACTTTAAAATTCTCCTGGAAATGCAGCTGACACAAAGACTAGTTATTTTGTTATTTTGTGCTACACAATTAGGGAACAAATAAGGCATTAGTTTGCGCAATTACTGTGTTTTAAAATAGAATAGATTAGGTGACAGGAAGGCATGTATACAAGATAGGGACTCACTACACAAATAATGTGACAGGCATGCACCAGGAAATTGGTAGATAGCAAAGCAAATGTGTCCTGCAGAAGAAACGAAACATGACAAGCAGTTGCCATTTTAAACTGCACAAACACAGCAGAGAATTAAGCTCTGTAGCTTTAAGAAAGGCCTCACAGCTAATCACGCTATTTGAGACAAATACATTTAATTCAGGAAAAATGCTGCAGTGACTGGACATAGCTGCCTCAAAGGAATGTCAAGGGCGAGGACACCTTAGGGGAGGTTTACATAATGAAACAAGATACCATTGTGAGAGTTCAATTATTAAGGTAACTCAAGTTACAACATCACCGCAGACTATTTGAAGTTCATGGGATGAACAGAGCATCTCAGGAAATTTCCTAAGTGACTGAAAGATTAATGTCTCAGCGATTGGCTAGGCATGACAGAGAAACGCGGATGTGGCTAAAAAGACAAATCATTGCTGCAACAAAATCTTAACATGGGAGAAGTAGCATGACTCACGATAGTTATTCATAATGTGCCAAGAACAGAATGGCATGTTTACTGTTGCAAGCACAGGGAGGGCCGGAATTACTGGAATTTGGACAAGAACACAGTCATTGAAACTCAGAGACATCATGGCGGAGATAACATGGGCTGTTTTATTTAATTAAGAACAAAGGCGATACGCATGTCCTCTCCTCCCATCTACATAGACATGTCACCATGCCTCCAGTTTGCGGAGAGTGTGACCGCATGTTAACTGATAAGCATATGTCCTTTTCACTGCAGAAGTAATTTAGAAATTGCCAATAATATTCAAGCATGATGAGGTTGCACATTTATATGGGATGTTTTATGGGTGGGACCTTACATAGTTACCCAATCAGTAAGGCGGGACATATAGCTACTATATGTAGCTTAGCAATTAGGACCAATGAGCAGTAGAGATAGGTTTTCATAGCTCAGTGATTATGATGACATCAGAGTGACTCATTTGCATTATGGAAACTGTGTTTTCTGTTCAAAACAGGGAAGCATTTGAGAGAGAGAGCTTTGCATACTTCCAATAAAGCTGGGTTACCTTGCATTTGGTATACCACAATCCACTCTGGGTTGTCTCTTTATTGGAAAATATCAGGTAGAGGGCTATAATGTTTTTGGACCTTTTATATTCATGTGGTAGCAGAGTATGGTTTGTGGACATTGGAGTGCCTCCCGCTGCCTCTCCTTTTTGGACAGTGGTCAGGATAGCAGTATTTCTTAACAGGAGGACAGCAGGAGCCGGCTTTGAAGTGGAATCCTGCCTGGTCTTCCACCGCCCGCTTGAAGCTGAGGGGGAGCTGGCAAATTGAGGGGACCCCAATGCCCACAATCCTCAAAGGTCCACGGAAAGTGAGTATGCTATGAGCATGATAAGATTTTGGGGTTGGGAAATTTATTGTATGATATTTAAGAAACAGTGAAGTTGATAAAGGATATCCCTTGACAAGGTCTTGGAAGGATGCACCGTAGGGCCCCTGAGGGCCCAACCTTCTATTGAGGGTAGAGTTAAAGAGATAGAGAGATAAGGATATCCAGGGACTAAAGAAAAACAGAAGACAGCTGCATTTTATTATGTTGTATTGTGTTTTAATTGATTAAATTGTTGATTGTTGGCATTGTGTTGTGCTGTAAGGCAGGTCCTATAAAGGTGTTTTTCTTTGTATGTTGTGAGCGTAGCATATAGTATTGTTTGGTAGAGGTAGATGGGGTAAGTATGAACAATTAGATTGTGAGTGGATTTAGTTGTGACCCAGAGGTAGAATTTGCACATTGGGGTGTGGCCCCAGACAATGAAAACTGATTTAATAGGTGGTGTATATTTGAAGTGGGAAGGAGGTGTGAGTAAGAGAAAAGTGTGAGAGCATTATGAAGAATATTTTTGTTCTGATTTTTGGTAAGCTGACAATTGTTTGTATTGTTTATTCTATGTAAGTGCCAAGCTGCACGGTGCTTAAAAGTTGTGTGGGCTACATTGACCCACTGAACAAAATTTCTCCAAAACCAAGCTGAGCTTTAACAGAAACAGCAAAATGGTTGCACTGGTTCCAGTGATACCATGCCCTCAAAACTGCATTGTGCCGTAACAAAAATATGCCTGCACCATCTTGCCAAGCACATATTGCAAATTGGGGTTTCTATTGGTACTCTTGTTCAGAGGAGAATTGCCTAGCATTTCGGTGCTGGACTGCCCCAGGGCAGGACAAAGACTGATATGTTTGGGATATTTCTTCTTTGTGAAAGATAGTGAGCTAAAGACTCTGGGTAAGTCTCTCGTAACCAGGACTAATGTCTGGCAGAGGGACTCCCAGGACCCCCCTTGTTAATCTGCATATTTAAGTAACTTTGGGTCTCACCCTAAGTTACTAGGGGAATCCAGACGTGGACCCCTTGCTCACTATTCTTAGAGAGGCACAGATCCACCCTACTGATGAGGTCCAACCAGACCGAAACACGTGTCTGGGGTTTCTGTTGGTACTCTTGCTCAGAGGAGAATTGCCTAGATTTTCGGTGCTGGACTGCCCCAGGGCAGGACAAAGACTGATATGTTTGGGATATTTCTTCTTTGTGAAAGATAGTGAGCTAAAGACTCTGGGTAAGTCTCTCGTAACCAGGACTAATGTCTGGCAGAGGGACTCCCAGGACCCCCCTTGTTAATCTGCATATTTAAGTAACTTTGGGTCTCACCCTAAGTTACTAGGGGAATCCAGACGTGGACCCCTTGCTCACTATTCTTAGAGAGGCACAGATCCACCCTACTGATGAGATCCAACCAGACCGAAACACGTGTCTGGGGTTTCTGTTGGTACTCTTGTTCAGAGGAGAATTGCCTAGCATTTCGGTGCTGGACTGCCCCAGGGCAGGACAAAAACGGATATGTTTGGGATATTTCTTCTTTGTGAAAGATAGTGAGCTAAAGACTCTGGGTAAGTCTCTCGTAACCAGGACTAATGTCTGGCAGAGGGACTCCCAGGACCCCCCTTGTTAATCAAGCACATATTGGGCAGGATGGAACAAGGGGGCGCACTGAGGGAGATTAGCAGTGTGTTCTTACATATACAAATTGAATAAAGTGAAAAAGCAGCGTTGCCTTGCTGCCAGCCCAAAATCCTCATTTAAAAGGAAACTTTTTCACCTTTAAAACAATGTTACTGATGCTACTTCCATCTGTTCTTCCTTAAACTATTGTTATTAATAAGGCCCGACAATGCGCATTCGTTCAATTGTGCTTCAGCAAAGCCAAGCATGACCCCTGAATGCCAGGCTCTGTTAAGCCAAATCTGAAAAAAGGCCTAAGAAACTTCACTTTCTGCCGTGCACGGGAAATGCTTTATTTTGTGCTACAAAGTGTCAAAGGAATGAACCCTGCAAAAGAAATCATAGCTCTGCACATGTGAATTTCAATGCTTCTGTGCTTGAAACAAAACTCTTGCCTACAGGAGAAACTAACTATGGCTGTAAAACAATGTGCGAATCTAGATAGAAAAACTGGATTTGCAAGAAAAAATGCAACTTTCAGTCACCACATGGGAAATGTACCTCTGCAAAATAAAGGATAATATCTGTTTTAAAAGGGCATGTTGGATAAGGCCCTGTACTTATCTAGCAATGTGAAGGAGATTGTGATGGGACAATACAATGAAGAAAATGGTTCTATTTTAGGAGATTGTCTTACAATTCAGAGCCAAAATAAACACAATTAATTCAAACTTCAATGGCTGCTGGGGGGATGTCAGCTAAAAAAAAATAGGTTTTGGCTGAGGGGATGACAGAAACAAAAGGGCCTCTCAGTAGATACTAACACCTTCGTGATAATTACTAGGTTGGACAGAATCTAATCTAGGCTGAACCCACTGACAATGGAATTTCCAGGACAAGGATATGTGAAAAGAAAGTCACACGTCTTTGTGATTTCTACAGGAGGCTTCAGAGGAGATCTCCATGACCCCCCTGCCCTTAAGGGGGGTAGCTTGGAAGCTATTCCCAAATATGGGGAAGAAAGGACTGCCATTTGTTTCCAAAGACTATTTGTGAATAAAAATATGAAGACTTTTATCTCTTTAACAGGACTTTGTAAAAATGTAAAAATGTAAAAATGTTGCAGTTTAAAAGTGATTTTGCGGTTTATAATTTGAGAAATTGTAGAATTCACTGACCCCTTGGGAATAGAAATGGCAAAGAATCAAGGACTATAAGGAAAGTATCCATGATGCCAATGCAAATTTTCATATTTACATCCCTTATGATAATCCACACATATGTATAAAGGTAAGGAACTTTAGGCTGAACATTTCACACTGAAAAGCACGAAAAACGGGTCGAAGGGCGAAACAATGTCTCACAAACTGGAGGATGGGACTGCTATGTGCTACATAAAATATGTAACTTGCTTATGTAATGTGTTTAGAGGTTTTCACTGTATAAAGGTGCCATTTAGGGCAAAACTGGATTTTAGTTAAAGTAATTGTGGGAGGTTTTGGACACTGTAAAATGTACATCATAAATCTGACATCATTCCCTGGAAATCCAACCAGCTTAGAGCGAGGCGGGGACTAGCACCACTGACCAATCCAGTAGTTAAGAGGCGTGCTTAGCTAAACCTGCCCAGCCATATAATTTGATGATGTCACTATGCATGATAAATAAGACTCCCTGACAAGACTCCACACAGACACAATCTTCCTGAAGTTCCTGTGCTGCATTCCTGACCTGCTCCATCCAGATTCCACACCCCACTGCAAAACCCAAGCATAGCTGATTCCTATTCCCAGCAAGATTATTGATCCAGAATATTCCACTAAAATCCCAAATAACCAAAGGGGAAAGCTGTGGTACCTTTTGCATCTGAAATCAGCCTGGCTTACTGCTCACTAAGTGCATGCCTGCTGCAATTCTGCCATCCAGCTGACCTTTAGTATCCAGTGACTAGAATTGCCATTCCGCTGTCGATGCCATCCGGTGAGCAGAAACGGCCCAGCTGTTTTCTTTTGTCAGGCGCGCAGCCGTGTGGTGACCAGAACCTGTTGACGGTCCACAAATCCCAAAACAAAAAGTGGACTGTGAGTATAATCCCTACCCCATAGAAACCATAACCTATTGTCTTGCCTTTGTCCTTATCCCACTCTCTAAGCCATCCTATCCTTATCCTGATAACTTGTTAAAACTGTTAGAATTATCTGTGCACCCTGCCCGTGACTTTCTAAAGTGCTAGCGCCATCTCTTTTCAATTTTGTCTTGTGTAATCCTAAAACATTAGTCCTATTTCGAGTGATCGGACTGGTTTCTGCCAGGGTTGGGCGCTGGGGTGACCGGGTTGAATTCGCAAATCGACCTTGAATCTTACAGTGTCCATCTTTGGTGGTCTAGTCTGAATACTCTAGTTTAGAGTAAAACTGTTCTTGTCACAACTGATTTCCTTTCCTTTTTCACCGCTTCATTTTGCTCAAAGCGCACCTTTTTATATATTGCATAACTCATCCAGTTTCATAGCTAGAGACCGATTTTCACTTCTATAATATCCCTGTGATATACCTCTATCCTCCAACCCAAAACTCCAAATCAGAGTATTTCACCCGTTTTTATTAAAAACTGTTTGGGTAATTTAAAGCGGGAATTGAAAAGAAATGCAGCTTTTACACGTGTCATTTGGCTGAAATCTGTTCTCAAATTTCCACTCATTTCGAATTGTATACCTTTTGCTAATCCATTGCCTTGTGACTGCCAGTGATAGAACTACATGCTATTGTGATAAAACATATGTATATTATAATTTATCCACACATGAATTCATTATTTGCCATTTCTGATTGCTATTTTAGGCCTTTGTTAAGGGTTTAAAGTTAAAGGGGTTAAGGTTGGATTTTTATTCTGCCTTCTGCCTCTTATTACTGATTACCTGCTGCTTCTTTCTATCCACTCAGAATTCGATTATCTGTGGGTTGAGGGAACATTGCACAGGGAAACCTTAACTTGGGTGCTATCTTTCCTAAATCAAAAAGTGCTCCTATTCCATTGTGCTGTATATATGTTCTAAGGGAAGGTTAACCAAGTGCATTGCTCACAATTTCATTGTAATTATCACCCCATTGGTGATTGCTGCTCCATATTAAAAATGGTATGATTTCTTTTGAATTTTAAAAGAAATAAATAAATATTGCATTTTACCAACCAGCCTGGTTCATGGTTATTGTGACCCGGGGTGTCATACGAGTTGTGTACCATCTCAAATTGAATGTGCATAAAATGAGGAGAAAAGTATCTCAGTTGTGCGCTACATACTAGGCTGAGACCACAGCGTGTGTCACCTGATTGAAATCCTTAACAGTTGTCACCATGTCAGATACCCCAATAATTCACCTATGCAAAGCGTTCCCTAGATACAGCACGAAAATCATTAAGTATCGTGCTGAATGGGTTAAAGGGACTGCTGGAAAGATGTACATGTCATGACCAGAAGAAGGCACTGTTATAGATGAATCATAGGCATTACTTGTATAAGTAAGTTTATTGATAACGCCCCCGGAGTCTAACCATCTGAGGCAAGATTACAAATCACAATAGTTCTGGAATGGCTACATTCCAGAACCATGACAGCATTGAATTCCACACACTACGCGGTGATGTCACGCAGTGTGTGGAACTACATAACATCCCCCTTCCTTATATTATTGATATTTAAGTTACAGTGAGTATGTTGTGCCACATAGTCAGGATAAATAGTGAAATATTTGAATAAAATAACTAAGTTACTAAACTATAATTCAGAGGATACATGCGGGCAGCAACATGGTGGGATCACTAATAATACACGTAGTCACTGTTGAAATTCTGTATAATCCAGCGCTTTCTTCTCGATAGCCTGCTTACAGTGGCCCTACTGCCACGCCCTGTCTCTTTGACGCACATATCTTAACCTCCGTTTGATGTTCGAGTCATTGCGATCCCTTCCCACATGGTTGCTATACTCGCTGGTACTTGGCCTTTCAGCATCATTTTGCACCCACAAAATATCGTCAATAGACCACATCTTGCCATCCTCCAACACAACTGATTTGCCAGAGCTACTTTGTACCCTCTGTGGTGGTCTGAACCTAGATTCGCCTTTCATTGTTTTTTTAGGTTCTTTGACACAAATCCAATCCCCTTTCTTAAAAAGCTTCTCCTTTACTCCATTTCTGTGATCTTAGTAGTCTTTGCATTTTCCCTGTTTTTGAACTACTATCTTTATGATCTGCTGTATGTCCAAATGAACATCCCTTGTTCCTGAAAACATCCAAGCAGGTCTCTGCCCCTCATCATGATAAAGGGTTCTACATCCGTAGTGGAATGTGGAGTGGTTCTATATTTGCAAAGGGCTTCTTTGAGAGCTTCCTTCCATGGAAGTGAGTTGACCACAGCTAATTGAATCACTCCCTTCACAAACTTGTTCATCCTCTCAACAAGTCTGTTTGCTATGGGATGGTATAGTGAAGTCTTTAAATGGTGATTGGCTCTCTCCTTCAAAAACAGCTGAAATTCTAGTGAGGTAAAGTGGGGCCCATTATCTGACACTATCTCTTTAGGGTCGCCTTCTCTGTTGAAAATTTCACTTAGAAAGTTCAATATTTTTCCAGTGGTGACACTCTCTTCCACGACTCCCCACACAACCCATTTCGAGGTGTAGTCTACCAGGACTACAATGTATATTTTTAACAGCCTCCAGGCTTTCATACGGCCCCATGATATCTATGGCTAACTTGGACCACACTTTATTGGGAATCTCAACAGGTTGTAGGGGTGTTTTTCTTACATTCTTAGTTTTATCACTCATAGCACATGCAACGCAGTTCCTGACACTTTCTTCAACATCTCTCCACAAACCCGGCCACCAGCAGATACTCCTTACACTTCTCTTGGTCAAGTTTCTCCCCAAATGTCCTTCATGGGCCAAGGCGATTATTTTTCCTCTCAGTCTCACTGAAAGGATCACTCAATCTCCTCTATGTATATATATATCTATGTTCTAAATCCATCCAAATGTCTTCCTTGATTTGGGTATAATCTCCTAAACTTTGGTCATACTTGTGCCAGTCACTTTTAATCGCTTCCCTGATATTTTCCTGCTCCTGATCAGCATCAGCTATGTTCTTCCATTCCTCTTTCGTCACACCTGGGTTTATGGTGGCAATGATGTCATCACCTCCCAACTCTTTCTCTATCTCGCATTGGTCCCTGTACATTCCCCCGGTAACCTTGAGAAGCAATCAGCCACAAAATTCAATTTGCCCCGAGTATAACGTATGCAAATGTACTGCATTATGTCCAAAATCCAACGTCTAATTCTTGGAGATATCAAATGTGGTGTTTTGGACTGTAACACATGTACTAGTAGTTTGTGGTCAGTCTTGAGGATGATAGGTAATCCACACACCAGGTTTCTAAAGTGCTCTAATATCCACTTTACTCCCAAAGCTTCTTTTCTATTGCTTAGTAGTTTAGTTCTGCATCTCTTAAAACTCTTGATGCAAATGCTATTGTCACTAACCCCTTGTTCTGTAGCTGCTCCAATATACCACCCAAACCAATTTTGCTGGCATCAACTGAAATGATAGTTTTGGCTTTGCAATCAAACATGCCTAGTGTCAGGGCTTCATTGATCGTGACTTTTATTTGTTCAAATTCGCTTTTGCACTCATTTGACCATATGTGTTTCGTGGATTTCTTCATAAACTCTCTCATATTTTAAATTTTGTTGGTGTAATCACTCACGAACTTAGAGTAATATTCTGTCATGCCCAAGAAACATCTTAGTTGATCTTTGTTTCTTGGCTCAGCGATGCCAAAAATAGTATTCATCAATTCTTTTCTTGGACTGATGCCCTCAGCATCAATTGAATGACCCAAATACAACACACTTTATCGCACCTAATCTTACACTTGTCAAGTTTCAAAGTGAGACCACTCTTTTTAATTACTTGCAGCACTCGCATCAGTTTCGCATCATGTTCCTCTTCTGTGTTGGCCAATATTAAAATGTCATCCTGGAAGCAGTATACCCCTTCCAGATCACCAAACAAGAATGACATCAGTCTTTGGAATACTGCCACAGCTGAAGCAAGACCAAACGCCATCCTCTTAAACATGAATGCACTAAGCGAAGTGACAAATTAAGTTAAATTCTTAGATACATTTTTTAATGCTATCTGATGGTAAGCCGAGGACAAATCCAGACTGCTGAAAAACTTGGCTGGTTTCATGGTTGTCAGTAATTCTCCTATATTCGGAAGAGGATGTCTGTCTATCCAGATATTTTTGTTAAGGCCACTGAGATCCACGCACATTCTTATGGACCCATCTGGCTTTTTTACCAACACTATGGGAGCCAACCATTCCGAGCTCTCAATGGGTTCAATTATATTTTGTTCACACAATCGAGAAAGTTCCTTTTGAGTGCTTCCTTTGTGCCAATGGGAACCCCTCTTACCCTATGTGCTATAGGTATTGCCCCTTTCCTCAGAATGATCTTGTGTTGGAATCCCTCTAGGAGTCCAATTTTTTCACTAAACACCTTGGGGAATTGCTTTGCAAATGTAGCTTTGATGTCATTATTGTCCTTTAGAACACTCAGAATGGGAACATCTTCTCCTAGATGGATCCTGACACGTAGAACAGCTTGTTCTTCCCACCCGATACTGACGAGCCATTCTTAGCTACATAAAGTCTACAATATGTTTCCCTTCCACGGAAACCCAACTTCACCCAGGGACACCCAATGATCTCAATGGGGGTTTTACCATACCCCGTTGCTCTTACACCTGTGCATTGTAACTTTTGCAAGTCACCAGACAGTACTTCAACATATGTGTTGACATCGACCATGGTATAAGGAGATTCGGTATCCACCATTATTGGTTAGGATATACCATTTATCTTCATGTCAACCCACGGTCCCTTATTTACTCCTATTGCAGTAACTGTGAGTATCTGTACTTGTGCATTTTCACCTCTGATAGTTAGCATGTTGTCAGGTCCATTGTATTCAACCACCCCTACTGTGTTTCTCGGTTGCCTGTTGAATGAGCATCTACTAAATCCTCCCTCTTCCATGGACATTCTTGCACACTTTTGCAAAATGACCTGTGTGGCCACATTTGTAGCATTCCACAGCTGCAGCAGGGCATTCTTTCTCAGTGTCATTGTGTTTATACCAACCGCATTTGTGACAACGATTTTGGGTCTGGTTTCTGTATCCAGTGTCTCTACCTCTTTTTGAGTTAGCTCTG
Source organism: Ambystoma mexicanum (assembly GCF_040938575.1). Lineage (NCBI taxonomy): Eukaryota > Metazoa > Chordata > Amphibia > Caudata > Ambystomatidae > Ambystoma > Ambystoma mexicanum. Next base: position 418,772,324 of record NC_090933.1, on the reverse strand, counting down.
GAATTATTAGTTGGCAGTTTCCTTACCATTGCCACCAAGGGTTCTTCTGAGTCTTCTCTCACTTCCTCTTGGAGCATTCTGATTTCTTTGTCTTCGGATTTGGCAAACCTCTCCGTCATACAGCCATCACCAAGTTCCATAGTCCTGGCAATCTCCACAGCCTACTCCAGTGATGGATCTTTAGTTTGCCACAATCTCTGTTGTATGCATGAGTCCGCCACGTTCAACACCAATTGGTCCTTTAAATATTCTTCACCAACTCCAGTAAACTTGCATGTGGACATGAGACCACTCAAGGCCGCAATATAAGCATCTACTGATTCCCCTTTCAATTGGCATCTCAAAAAGTATTTGTATCTTTCCAATACAATATTGGTCTTGTTTCCAAAGTGTTTAGCTAATTTCGTCAATGCATTTTCAAACCTTCGATTGTTATCTTCAGCCCCATTCTCTGTCCCTTCTAGGTCAGGAAGCGCCCTGAAAATCCTTAACTCTTCAGCTCCAATGCAGTTCAGTAGGGTAGCTTCTTTGAGGTCATCATTATATTTACTGCCGCCCACAGCCCTCAAGTATACTTGGCATCTGTCCAACCATTGTTCCCAGGGACATGTGGGGTTGCCAGGCAATGGAAGGAACTGTATTGGTGCTGTAATATGTTGCATAATGTTAGGCAGATGAGTTTATTTACTAATTGACCTTGAGGGGGCTGATCTTGCTTGACTGTTCCGTAGGTGCTGTTTTATAGTGTCACCAGAAATTGAAATGTCAACAAGATTTATTGCTTTTAGGTGGCCCTTGGGGTTTTGTCTCACTTGGTAGCTGTAGAATATACAAAATTCCTGTATAATGTATAAGCACACCTTTAGCAATTGGTAGTGGCTTTTAAATGTATTCTTTATGCTTGTGGTCTCTTAGTATCCTCACGGAGCATGAATTAACATTTCATGCGTGTCTTTTATTGCATCTATACAGGTCTTTTACTGCATTAATTTCTCTGTATTACGGTTGCCATGGCTACATAAATACACTTACTTCTGGCCCCAAAATGCCCGTCATGTTACGGCACGCCTTAAGGTTCTTTCCTTGAATGACTTTGCCGTTGAGCGAATACTCAGGGGTTCATATGATGCGCTTGCACTCATGGGGCGTCTGAGCTGATAAAAATAGCTTTTTCCCTTTATTTTCCTCACTCACAGCAACTGCAAGCAGCTCTTCCTGCGCACACTTGATGCCGCACACAGAGATGTCGGATTGCTGCTGCTCCGACACCAGCCTCTCATCCGCGGCGCCGTGGCAGGATCCCCCTCTCGTCTGCAGCCGTACGGCGCTTCTCACACAGCTGCGGTCTCAAAGGGAACTCTGGGGCCACCTTTCTGGAAAAGGTACCTCATCGCCAATTGTTATAGATGAATCATAGGCATTACTTGTATAAGTAAGTTTATTGACAGAGCCCCCGGAGTCTAACCATCCGAGGCAAGATTACAAATCACAATGGTTCTGGAATGGCTACATTCCTGAACCATGACAGCATTGAATTCCACACACTACACGGTGATGACGCGCAGTGTGTGGAACTACATAACAGGCACTCACTCGAAAGATGTACTCCAACATATGTGCACATACTTACACGCCGTACACAAGGCCCGGAAGCTTAAGATCAGGCTAGGTGTATTAGAGCTCTGGAAAGCCTTTGAGGAAGAGACAGAGGGGCCTAAGAAGGAATGGATGCTTAACATGTGTGAGGGGGAGCACGAGCAGCCCACAGCCCTGCTCCCTACTTCCTCTGAGGAGAGCGCTCACACACAGCCAACAGCCCCGCCATCACCAGCTGAGGCAGGCATCCACACACAATTCACAGTACCGCCTCCATATGAGGCAAGCACACCAGCCCTGACCATCACAGGAATATACTCACTACTAGCAGGAGCTGTAGGGTATAGTAATCCCAGATATGAATCCCCTGATGAGGAAAGTGATGATAGTAAGGAAAGGGGCCATCAGTGCCAATGGAGAATGATGCATGGCGCAGCTCACAGAGACAGTTAAGGGATTAGGAAGAGTATAGAGGACTACAAAGCTGAGAAAAGCAGCTAAGAACAGCTAAGGAAGAACTCTGGAAAGTCAGAGGCATGCAGATAGATGGTCACAGGGTGAGCAGCGTACCCATAGGTAATGGAGATAGTGGAGGGACGATGATGGAACCAGAGAAATGGGTAGGAGAAAAAATATTGTTAAAACTCAATGGGAAAGGCACAGAAAATAATTATGTGAAGGTAGTGGAGTATGAAGAAATGAAGGAAGCAGCCAGGGAGGATTTCAGGAGGGAGGCACAGGAAGAGATAGAGCAAAATGCACAAAGGGAGAAAGAAAGGGAACGGAGAGAAGCAGCAGAGGAGATGCAGAGAGAGGAACAGGAAAGGCAAAGAAAGAAAAGGGAGGTAAGAAAAAAGGACGAGTATGTAAAGAGGCTAAATGATAAGAACAGGAGAATGGCAAGAAAAAAGGAAGACATTGAAAAAATGAGGAAGGAAATTACCCAAAAGGTGAGCAGAAATATGATGCCAGAGATGTGGGGAGAAGGGAGTGGGACAATAACCCCAGAGACCAGGGTCAGAGATGTGTTGGCAGAGATAATGAGTGGAACATATGTAAGGGAGTCTGTTAGGGAGTGAGTTTTGATCTCATACTTGAGGATGACGAAAGTGGAGCAAGTATCAGAGAGCCAGATTGGGTAGGCATTGATGATGAAGAGGGGGGAGCGGAGGTGACGCAAGCCCCACAAATAGATACCACAAGACCAGGAATAGGAGAGATAGCAGATTTGCTGGTGCCAAACCTAAGCCTATATCCACCACTCACATCAGTACTCCCCATAAATCAAGACCATAGATAACCATATTTCTTAAGAAACTTGCCAGAACGCAAGCCATATAGCTGTGACATTGAAAAGGTGAACCCACGCAGCATCACCTTTGCGCAAGAAAGGGATAACACAATTCTCCCTGCTCCACAAGGGATTAGAGCAGCCCCACTATAACCCATGGAATCAGACAGACAAAAATAACTTGATGGATAAGCTACCATTACTGACAACAGGGGGGGTGTGGATCTATAAGCTAGAGCAAAAGACAGCTAGGATAGCATTAGCTATAGGTGACATGAAAAGCCTATTTGCATCCATACCTGGTGATCAGGCAGAGGATGTGTGGAAGCGAGCAGGCTATTTTGTAGTGACAGAACATAACACCACCAGATATGACGGGTCACCATTCAATACATGTAGAGCTAATATCTAGAAGGCATTTAGGGTGCTATTTACAGACCAATCTGACATCAGTGCCATAATGACTAGTAAGATGGGGCCTGCTGAGGACCCCACCGCCTATATTCAAGACATTAAAGAACGTTGGTGTTTGAAAACTAGAGACCATTGTGATAAAAATATACCAGTGTTTTAATATATTTTATGTCAGGGCCTACCTGAAGAAGTACAGAGACAGTTAAAAAGGATTGTGCCGATTGAAATGAGAACATGGCCAGAGATACAATTGACTATTGTCCATCACTGTAGGTTAACGCAGGAGAAGGATAAACAGAAAATAGAGGAAAGGAAAAAGGAAGAGGCAAAATCTGTGCAGAATGAATTATCCAAAATGGCAGTAGAAGAAGCGGTATTGATAAATACAGGAAACTGGAATAATGGACAGGGATCTGTCATGCTAGAGCAGGGCATAGGTGGTTATTTTGCAGGAAGAGGGGAGAGTAGTTTTTACCCCAGTAGAGAAAGCAGATTTATTCACAAAGGGAGCGGATTTGGGTTTGGAGCGCCACAATGAGGGTTTGGTGGGGAACAGCCCCACTTCAGAAGACCTGCGGGCACTGTAGCAGTATGTTGGACATGTGGGAAAGTAAAACACATTCCACGAGCGTGTAGAAGTAGAGGAGCAATGCAGTAAGGTGCAATGCAGTATGGGCCAAGAGTGGGGATGGCATATCCACTACCACATGGAGCACCACAGCAAGTCTATGGTTATTATTACTACACACAATATTCACCAGCTGAGACACAAGCACAGGAGGTGCAGCAACCACAAGGGCCACAGAAACATAAACGGTGCCATACCATACAGCCACAGATAGCACCACAACAACCAAAACAAGCACGGCAGATGTTGATACAGCAACCACAGAATGCAGCGCAATCACAACAAGCAGTGACAGAGTGTGATACAAACATTTTGTCACAGACACCCCGGATAGGAGGAGTGACAGCGGTTGGGGCAACCCTTTTCCAAGGACAGGACGGAACATGTATTCCCAAGAGGACAGCCCACAGAATAGCTTGATGTGCCCTATCCTATCAGTAACCACAGACCCTGAAGAGGAACCAAGGATGGCGGTAGCTATAGGCGACCCTTACTCTTTTAGTTGACACTGGGGCAACAAAATCCTGTGTCAGAGAGGGAAGATTTCCGATGTCAGGAATATTCATGGACAATTAAGGCTTTTCTGGGGGTAAAAATTCAATTCCTTTTACTGACAGTTTGCCATTGACAGAAGGAGAGCAGACAGTAGCTATCCCAGTCCTGTATTAATAATAATAATTTAGCATTTATATAGCGCTACAAACCCTCAGGCATCTGACTGCTGCTTATTATAACCCACGGTGTGTGGTGCTCATTTGTTGACCTCGTAAGGATGAAAGGCAGAGTTTGGCCATGCCAGGATTCAAACCTGCGGCAGCAGGCTCGGCATAGATGTCAAAGCAAGCTCTCTACTCGCTGTGCTATCGGACCCAGCTGGGTCCAGGAAGTCACCTGTTAACATACTGGGATAAGATCTTATGGCCAAACTCAATATGTCAATATCATTCACAGAGGCTGGCATAATATGCTCTACATTAGGCATATATTTCCAGAAATCAAAGGAATAAGTATGAGCCTTTCATGGGCAGAAAGTCCAGAGGGGAGTGCCAGTGGATACTGAAGTATATTTTTATGGAGTACAAGTGATGCTCGCATGGCTTCCCCGCATTGATGGACAGCTATTGAAACTACCCACAGACCTTTATTCAGAACACAGGTACCTACAGAAGCAACTGAAGGAGAACAGGTTACAATTGAGCTAGAAATGGCTGTAGTGGGGGAGGATAGAGTGATTTTACACGACAATGATGAGAAAGGGGAAGTTGGGGCACAGTGATAGCACATGACACATCACACTGACTGACCCAGTTGACAGATGATGAGTTGTTTGACTAAAGAGACTCTCATGATGAGGTATTGTTTGAGATACATATACAATGTCAATTGAGAATAGAGTATACAGAGGTGCCCCAACAAATACTGCTAGCTAAAAAAGTACCATCATTTATAGAGGAAGATTTGGCAAGGGTACCCGGCACACTATGGACGACCAGTCAATATGATGTGGGGTTGTTAAAAGGGATTGGAGCAGTAAAAATCTAATTAAAGAAAGGGTCAATTTTACCTTTAGTGAAACAGTATCCAATGTCCAAAGAAGCAGATGAGGGTATTTATGAAACAATATATTTGCTCATTAAGAAGGGAGTGATAACGCCATCAGAATTTCCTTGCAACACTGCTGTATACATAGTGAAAAAATCTCAGGGAGGTTCATAGAGATGTATTTATTTATTGATTTATTTATTTTACATTTATAAAGTGCACAAAACTCTCAGGCATCACGGGTTAGCAAAATTAGCACGATTGCGTGACATGCTGCATAAGGACTGACTGTATTACGCACATGCAGACCGATGCCCAAAACACTGTGAATGCGTCAGTAAATGAGTTACAGGACTATTTGATGTCCATGGCTAAATACCTGTCTCTTTCATTTCTTGACAGGAAAAGGAAAGGCAGGGATGTATTGCTAAAGGCACAGAAGAAGACGAAATAGAATTGAATACTATTGCAGTTGTTAACTTTTTCCTGTAGGTCAACATAGCCAACATAAGATGATACAAGAGTGCCGCCTCTCTGGCCAACTACTAGGATCCAGAGGGAGAAGAGAATGAAACCGACCCATTACAAAAGACCAAGTGCATGCTGAGATAGAAGATAAAAGGAACTTGAGAATAAAGGCGATATAAATCACGTTGCACCACTTGAGGAACATTAACGCTGAACTATCACTGGAACAGTAAGAAAGGAGTTAATGCTGAGGTATTTTTTAATATATCACCTGCACAGTATTAAGGACTATTTTTTACAAGAGCATACATCTATATTGGACTATTCTTTCTACTTTTCATCTTTACATTTTTACTGGGACTATTTTGTATCTTCCACATTTTATATTTTTATGTTTTTATCAGCACTATGTTTATATTTTTATATGTTTACAGTCTTTATCAACAAACAACTAAATAGTGGAAGTGGTTTGAAAAACAAATCAATCAAATCTTTTATTATTGTCATTATCAGTGGTTGCAAGTGCTTGAAAAAGGTATATACAGCTCGCCTCACTGTACGAATGTTTTCATATCCTTATGTTCCTGATCTCTTCATAATACCCCGATCAAAACACCACAGGACAAATCTACAAATTACTGACACTATGGCTATTACAGTCCTTCTGTTTTTCTTTGTCTTTTGTTGTTTTTATTTCTTATTTTATCTCACACTGCATTTGACTGATTTTGATAAGATACATGTGTACCTATGGCATAATGTTAGTGAAGAAGGTAAAAAAAATAGATATCCAGTTAGAGCAGGAAATGGTATTCCACCCAGTTGTGGAGACAGTAAGGGCTAGGAGAAGTATTGCAGATGATGAATATGGGTATTTTAACAATTCCATAAATATTGAACAAAACTCGTGGTATAGGTCAATGGAGAGCGTGGGGAGAGAGAAATCAACGGAAATATGCTTTGGTTGCTCACTTATCCCCTATGCCATGACAGCCTCTGGAGTACTTATACCTCAAGAAGTACCTAAGTCCAGAGCACACAGTATGCCAGACCAGGGCACAATTTCAGAGACAAGCAGCCATGATGAAGTATCTCACAGGATCAGCATTCCCATACGTACAACTATGTAAAAGAGGCACACATGATGGGGAGTATAAGAATGAAAAGTAAGGTGCTCAAGTTCATACTATCAGGTCCGAAAAGAGGAGCTGTCAAAGTAGTGGATCAGCAAATATTAAGGTGTACAGATGCCCAGTTTAATTTGATACCTCATTGTGCCAACAGACCACAATTGCAAATAAAAGGAAAAGTATATTCCTCAGGAGGATGGGTTGATGGAATAATGGGATGCAAAGCAGAGGCAGTATGGACTGCACCAATAGAACTGATAAAAAAAATGCAGACAGAGTGTGCCATGAGGAATGGAAACAAACTGCAACATTTTTAACATGGGTGGAACATGAAGCAGGACCTTTACCCATAACCGACATTATGCTTTAGAAATAATGGTTCAGTAAAGCTTGGTAACAATGAAGGGTGCAAACTCATTATGGATTGACCAGGTATGAAAGTTGGCCCAGCTGTACTAATGGACCATTACTGGGCCTGCAGTACAAGAGTTTATATGCAGCTTTCACCCAACTGTGGTGGCATATGTACAATACTGCTACCAAGTGCACCAGCATTGGTAATACCACAACGTGAGGTTGACATTGGGACTTTTCCTTCAATGGCACACAACAGGAAGAAAAGATCCCTAGGCCTAAAATGCAAATATAGAACTAACTATGTTTCCAAGGAGGCCAATGCTGCATTCAATGAAATCCCAGAGAGTCATACCTTGTTTAGTAAAACAACAATTTTCATCACATCCTTTCTAATGCCCAGCCTGCAAGCAGCAGTAAATGCACACTGGATCCAGCTAACCAGGTGGGACCTGTTACAAATGATTAATGCCACAATAAAAGGCTTCAATGCCATCAAGGAGGAGTTAAGAACAGTTAGATTGATGACCCTACAGAACAGGTATGTTCTGGACCTCCTCACAGCCATGGAGGGAGGAGTGTGCACAAGAATAGGGCCAAGTTGCTGTACATATTCACCTGCACATGATGAGGAAAATGGGACCTTGACAGAGGCCATATACTCCTTGAAAGAGCTGCATGATAAAATAGAAGAGGAAGTGGATGACATTGAGGACAATAGCTGTTTCAGTTATCTATTCTCCTGGATGCCTACCTGGCTGACAGATGCATTCAAATTTCTGTTGGCAATTTTGGTACTGGTCCTAATGGCATTTTGCATCTTGAGAATAGCAATAAGGCAATGTAAAAAGACTGGCAAGAAGGCACTCCAAATGACAGTAATGGTCAATGTGGCTGACACCGTACATCAGTACCCATTGGGTCAGCCAGCTAGATGCCTGTAGCATTGTTTACATGCCCAAAGGATACCCATAACTACAATGAGTATTGGATGAAATGTGACGACAATGGCAAGTGCTGGCTTATGACACACGGTCCAGCAGAATACGTAGCACAAGGAGGTAACTTGAGGGGCATCACCAGAGTGTGGCTGCCCAAGGATGGCTATAATATGAATAGAAAAAATGAAGGAGTGGTCGATGACTCGACTAGAGGGGTGGAATGTAGTGGGGCAATTATTGGCTAGAGAGCATGTTTAGGCTCTGCCCCCTGCCTTCCTCAGATTATAAAATTATAAGATAAGAAAGGACACATTTGAAACTGCACTTTAAATTCTCCTGGAAATGCAGCTGACTCAAAGAATAGTTATTTTGCACTACATAAGTAGGGAACAGGTAAGGCATTCGATTGCACAATTACTGTGTTTTAAAATAGAATAGATTAGGTGACAGGAAGGCATGTACACAAGATAGGGACCCACTACACAAGTAGGGCAGAATATTGTAGGTAGATAAGGTTACTGCGTACACATAGGGAGGAAAATAATGTGACAGGCATGCACCAGGAAATCAGTAGATAACAAAGCAAATGTATCCTGTAGAGGAAAGAAAACATGACAAGCAGTTGCCATTTTAAACTGCACAAACACAACAGAGAATTAAGCTCTGTAGCTTTAACAGGGGCCTCACAGCTAAGCACGCTATTTGAGACAAATACATTTAATTCAGGAAAAATGCTTCAGTGGCTGGACATTGCTGCCTCAAAGGAATGTCAAGGCCGAGGACAGATTAGGGGAGGTTTACATAACGGAAAAAGATACCATTGTGATCATTCAATTATTAAGGTAATTCAAGTTACAACAACACAGCAGACTATTTGAAATCGAACAGAGTATCTCAGTAAATTTCCCAAGTGACTGACAGATTAATATCTCAGCGATTGGCTAGGCGTGACAGAGAAGCGCGGATGCAGCTAAAAAGACAAATAATTGCTGTGACGAAATCTTAACATGGTGGAAGTAGCATGACTCACAAAGTCCTTGAAACTCACAGACATCATAGCGGAGATAACATGGACGTCTTATTTAATTAAGAACAAAGGCGATACGCTTGTCCTCTCCTCACATCTACATACACAGGTCACCATGCCGTCAGTTCACGGAGAGTGTGACCGCATGTTAACTGATAAGCATATGTCCTTTTCACGGCAGAAGTAATTTAGAGATTACCAATAATTTTCAAGCACGATGAGGTCGTACATTTTTATGGGATGTTTTATGGGTGGGACCTTAAATTGAGAGTTACCCAATCAGTAGGGTGGGACATATAGATACTATATGTAGTTTAGCAATTAAGACCAGTGAGCAGTAGAGATTGCTCAGTGATTATGATGACATCAGAGCGACTCATTTGCATTATACAAACTGGGTTTTCTGTTCAAAACAGTGAAGAATTTGAGAGAGAGAGCTTTGCTGTTGATCTTGTGTTCTCCCTAGCTTTGCATACTTCCAATAAAGCTGGGTTACCTTGCATTTGGCATACCGCAATCCACTCTGTGTTGTCTCTTTAGTGTCAAATACCAGGTAGAGGACTATACTGTTTTTGGACCTTTGATTTTCAGAATAATACATTTTAAAAACTGGAATGCATGCAATCATCAATCTAGTTGTGTCATCTACCTTCCCAACATTGACAGTAATCCATTCCAAAAACTATGATTGTAGAAGTATTACATGAAATCTTTTATTCTCTAAATGGTCTATGTATGTATTAATATACTGTTGTTGGACAGCTGAAGTGCAACAAATGAACAACAACATTATAATACAGTATATTTTTGGTGTCAATAATTGATTCCCTTAATTTTTGCAGGATGACAGAATAGTGCTAATTCTAACGCCAATTCCCTGTGACATCAGTGAGGTTCAACAGGTACATTTCAAAATCAATTATTGTTAAAATGTTGTACTTACATACAGTGTTTGACTTTACCTTTTAATAAAGTACATTTTTTGAAAGTTTTTACCAAAATGCTCTTCAGGGGATTACTGTTTCTGTGTTTTATGGATAACCTATGGCTGAAAGTCAACAATCATACAACTTTACTTCTGAAAATCTAATCTTTGTGGTCAAAGAAGTTAACGTTAAATTGTCTAACTAGTATCCAATTCTTATTGAATGTGTTGTTATGTACAAGGAGTCTACTTCTGAAGAGGTTGAGATGGAAAAGACACATACACCACAGGTATACAAATAATACTGAAAGTCATCATGTATCATCTAGTGTACCTTTAATGTAATTTTGTGTATTAAGTGTTTTTTCTCTTTTTTCTTTTTTATATTTATTTATAGGATTTTCAATTATAAAGTCTCATATAAGACCAAGGATTAGAGATGCAATAGATAAACATATAAACCTAAAATGCTAATTAAGGACAGCACATCTATGGCAAAAACAGCAGTTATAAACAATCAAGAGAAAAATAAAGGAAAGAGGGAAGGAAAGAAGCGGAGGAATAAAAGTAAACTGTGAGCCAAACTAAAACAAAAGGTACACATAATGTAAAAAAACGTTCACACATATAAATCATTATATGTACCCAATATTGCATTATAATCATCTATAGATGTTTTCCGTATAAAAGGCATTCCTCATGCAGTGGCTTGTCTGAACTCTTCAATTTTCTTAGGATCATTTTCTTGGACATTGTTAAATCTCTGTACAACCAGTGTTTTGTCTCATAAGGCACATTCGGAATCAATGACAATTGACCCAAAACAATAAGCATTGGTGGCCTGGGAATATTACAATTTGTCACTATCTCCATTCCATCAATAACATCATAACATCATACCAATAATCCCCAATTTTGCTACATTCCCAAAACATATGCAAGTTTTTATCCCTCGCAGCTTTACATGACCGGCATAGGTGAGTTGTTAACAGTTTACAGTCTCGCATCTTGGATGGCGTCCAATATAAACAATGAACAATTCTCTGTTGGGTGTAGCTCAGATCCAGTTCTACCTTTATCTGAAAGATGTTGCTACATATGCCTGAACAAACAACTTCTGATATAGGAACTTGAAGCTCGTTACCCCAGAATAAACGCTTTGAGTCAGCAATACAGGAAGTTGGAACGAGTAGACGATATATAACATTGAGGCAGACATTGAGTGTACCCTCAGAAGACAACTCAACTCTGGTTCATTATTCAACTTTGCAATAAGTGGGGAAAAAATTGAAAAAAGAACAGAAATTTGGAAAAAAATAGACACTTGAATGTTGTATAATAATTGATACTTATGTACCTGATGCACGTAGCTTATATTTGTAGCGTAAAAACAAAAAAGTCTGCCAATCCATCTCAATCAAGGCATCTTTAAGCCAGCTTTCTGCCAGGAGTGCCAATGTATTGTAGAATCCCCCCATGTAATAGCTGGATTGTACCAGAGGCTTGATTCAAGTGACAGCAGGTTTTTAACATGTAAACTGATTAGATCTGCTAAACCCTTCCTCTCAACAAGCAGCTGTACCACACTGCCAAGAGCACTTGTGTTGTCCAAGTTGGACTACTGCAACGCCCTATATATTGGATCCAGCAAATACATCACCATGAAAATTCAAATGCTCCAAAATAACACCCTAAGAGCAGCGTTAGGAATGACCAAAAAAGATCATATATCAGCAGTAAGGAGACAATCTAACTGGCTCTCCACTATCGTCAAAATCACACTCAAAACTGCCTCACTAACATTCAAGTGCCTTAATAACACAGACCACGTTACTTGATGGAGAGGTTCAATAGAAGACCTACGATCCGATCTACCAGAGCAGCCTACACCAACTGTCTGACAGTCCCCTCCTTCAAACGGATGAAATTTGGCGGTAATAGTTTCCCTGTAAAAGCTGCCCAACTCTGGAACTCCCTTCCACCCATACTCAGGGTGGACCGAACTTACCCACACTTCAGACGAAATATCATCAACTGGTTTAAAACCAATGATTTTTAATCCCCGACTAGCCACTTCCGCTCAACCTCCTCTCTTCCCACCGAAATAACCTAGCTTAAATGTTCTATTTACAGTTACAACAGCACACATCTGCAATCTATCCCTTGTATTTCCCCTGTCCCTGTACCTGTTATCCTACAATCTACATCACATGCAGGTGGTGATCCTTACTGTAACTAGAATGATACTTTGTACTGTATTATATCCTTGTATATTTGTGTAATATCTATGTAATCCTGTAAACTATGCTATATTTTGTATCGTACCTTGTAACTATGTAAGCTGAAAACTTCCTTGTCCTCACGCCCTGATACCCACGGGTCTGGTGCGCATTACAAATCAATAAACAAACAAACAAACAAATAAACAAACAAACATTATGTTCCTTATCAACATTTATTTAGGTTTCTACAGTATGATGAATTGGTGGTGGCACTAATCTATTCATCTGATGTTTTCCCATCGTCAACAAGCAGTCCATAGGAATGAGAGCCACAGCATCATTCTCAATAGAGACGCAAGCTGGGTTTGAATTAGAACTCGTATTAAGCTATCCCTGAAAGTCTCATAATGAGAACACTACGTGGTAATTCTTCAGTTTTGGATAACCGAAAACACCATCCTTGACCAGAAAGCCTCAACATCTTCATGGGGATACAGGGTCTCTTTGTCGCACCCCTCAGGAAATTATTTAAAATCTTCTGTGCCTCCTTCAGAATCTTGCTCAGAAGTGGAAGTGGGAGCATATGAAGAGGTAGAGCAATTTAAGCAGGATAGACATTTTTATGGCACCATTTTTTACCCCATAACATGAGATTCAATTTAGACCAGAGATTACAATCGGAAATAAAATCTTGTAATGTGATCCTAATGTTGTAGATAAATAATTGTTGAATATTGCTTGTTACTTGAATCCCCAGGTATTTGAAACTGTCTTTGGCCCATCGTACCTGTTGATCCTTGCAAAAGTTTCTGAAACACATCCTTGTTATCGGGAATATCAAAGTCTTTGAAACATTCACCTTGAAGTTGGAGTATGTGACATATCGTAAAAAAGTGTTTCCAACATATTGTTATAAGGAATTTCTGGATCAGACATCAAAATAGGTAAATCATCAGCATACAATAAAACCTTAGATGTATAAGAACCGCAATTCATTCCTTTAATAGCCTCATGAGAACGAAGAGAGGTTCCATATAATGATCAAAGAGAAGGGGTGAAAGCGGACAACCTTCACGCGTTCTGAAACGTGTCCGAACGTAACCCATTAACAAGAACTTGAACTTTTGATTCATTATATAAAACTCTGAAGAGACTCAAGAATTTAGGTCCAAAACTAAATCTTTCCAAAACCTGGTAGAGAAATGGCCAGTTCCCTCTATCAAAAGCATTTTCAGCATCAATGCTTATCGCGGCAACTTGTTCAGATCGATCTTTGAAAAGGTGGATCAAGTCTATTAATTCCTTCATATTATCACAGCTTTGTCTACCGCTGAAAAATCCTGTTTGGTTATTATGCACTAGTCGTGGTATCAGCACCCCTATATGGGTAGCAAATATTTTTGTCAACATCATGATGTCAACATTTAACAAGGAAATCGGCCTGTAATTAGTAGAGCCAGTATGATCTCTAAAAGGTTTAGGAATTAACGTAAGAAACGCATGGACTCTAGTAACATACCCCTGCCCACAATATTCACATAAACCTGCCTCAGCGCTGGTTTCAAACATTCCTGGAATGTATAACTGTGGTTGTTAGGAGGCCGGAACCAACTATGGGGATGTGGCGAGGGGCCAGGGACATGGCCAAAACTATGGACGATGGTAATAGCCAATCAGGGGGAGGGTGGGCGGTAATGGGAGACGGGCACGAGGATTCAAGGCAGGCGAAACAGGCATGGAGAAGAAGGGTGGAGTGGGGCTGCAGGCGGGCTGAGGAAAACTTTTCCAAACAATTTAACTGGCCCGAAAAGGTCAGTTGAGCTTTAACACTCACCTGTGGGTGTTAGGTGGCCAGAACCAACTATGGCGATGTGGGCCGGGGACATGGTCAAAACTATGGACGATGTTAATAGCCAATCAGGGGGAGGGTGGGCGGGATTGGAGGCGGGCGGGAGGATTCAAGGCAAGCAAAACGGTTATGGGGAAGAAGGGTGGAGCGGGTCTGAAGGCAGGCTCGGGAAAACTTTTCCAAACAATTTAAACAGGCCCAAAAAGGTCAGTGGAGCTTTAACACTCAACTGTGGGTGTTAGGAGGCCAGAACCAACTATAGCGATGTTGCGAGGGGCCGGGCACATGGTCAAAACTATGGGCGATGGTACTAGCCAATCAGGGGGAGGGTGGGCATTATGGGAGGTGAGCGGGAGGATTCAAGGCAGGCGAAACGGGTATGGGGAAGAAGGGTGGAGAGGGGCTGCATGCGGGCTGGCGAAAACTTTTCCAAACAATTTAAACGGGCCCAAAAAGGTCAGTGGAGCTTTAACACTCACCTGTGGGTGTTAGGAGGCTGGAACCAACTATGGCAATGTGGCGAGGGGCCGGGGACAGGGCCAAAACTATGGACGATGGTAATAGCCAATCAGGGGGAGGGTGGCCGGGATGGGAGGCAGGCAGGAGGATTCAAGGCAGGCGAAACGGGTATGAGGAAGAAGGGTGGAGTGGGGCTGCAGGCGGGGTGAGGAAAACCTTTCCAAACAATTTAAACGGCCCAAAAAGGTCAGTGGAGCTTTAACACTCACCTGTGGGTGTTAGGAGGCCGGAACCAACTATGGCGATGTGACGAGGGGCCGGGGACATTGTCAAAACGATGGACGATGGTAATAGCCAATCAGGGAAGGTGGGCGACATGGGAGGTGGGCGGGAGGATTCAAGGCAGGCAAAATGGGTATGGGGAAGAAGGGTGGAGCGGGGCTGCAGGCGGGCTGGGGAAAACTTTTCCAAAAAATTTAAACGGGCCCAAAAAGGTCAGTGGGGCTTTAACACTCAAATGTGGGTGTTAGGAGGCCGGAACCAACTATGATGTATATGTGAGTAGCTGCGTAAATGGTCCACATCGCAAAGGTGCGATGGTAAACAAATCCTTTCATGTTGCAGTGTCTTACTGCACTCCCTGAAGCAAGGCTGTGTTCAACGCAAACAGTGGCATATCTCATCGCTGCTGCTGCAACAAGTCTAACATGTCCTCCATAATAAATCTGCAAAGGTGAGCACCTTAGGACAGTTACATATTTAAAAGTGTGTGGGATGGAACAACGTAAGGTTGTAATAACGTTCCCAAATGAGCGAAGGAAAAGGGAATGCACTCTGTATACATATATGTGCAATCCACATACCAGTATCACACTGATCCCATGCATGGCCGGTTTGCTTTGCGCGGGTTTTGGGGGTTGTGCCCAAGGCCTAGGCTCTTGGGTACACCCACTACAAGGCAATGGAGCCATGCATGGTAACATGTGGCCACGTACCGTAACTGACTACAGTTACGTATGGGTATAGGAACGCACCCAAACAAGGCAACAATCTGAAACCTACTTCCAACCAGTGGCCAGCCTGTTAGGTCCAAGGGCCCCAGCCATTCGCACTAGGCAGTAGGGGCTTTGCAGTCACAACACAACATTGTACGCCGAATGCAAATATCCACATATCATCTGCAATACACTCCCCATCCCCAATGGAGTCTGCCTGCACTCACCACAGAAACTAGTCACATATGCAGCTACCCGAATATGTGAGTAGCTGCGTAAATGATCCATATTGCAAAAGTCTGATGCTGAAGAAATCCTTTCATGTCGCAATGTCTTACTGCACTCCCTAAAGCAAGGCTGTGGTCACGGCCACACCATTCCAAACACAAATGGTTGCATGTCTCACTGCTGCTGCTGTAACAAGTCTAACATTGCCTCCACAAACAATCTGCAAAGCTGAGTAACACTTACAAATGTAAAAGTGTGTGGAATGGAGGAGCGTATGGTTATAATAACTTACCCAAATGAGTGAAAGAAAGGGGAAAACACTCTACATACATATGTGTACAATCCATATACCAGTATCACACTGCTCCCATGCATGGCCGCAATAGTTGTGCGTGTTGTGCCTAAGGCCTATGCTCTTTACGCCGAATGCAAATATCATCATATCACCTGCAATGCACTCCCCATTCCCAATGGAGTCTGCCTGCACTCACCACAGAAGGTAGTCGGCTCTGCAGCTACCCAACTATGAAGTATATGTTAGTAGGTGCGTAAATGGTCCATATCGCAAAAGTGTGATGGTACAAAAATCCTTTCATGTCGCAGTGTCTTACTGCACTCCCTGAAGCAAGGCTTTGTTCACGGCCACACCATTCCAAACGCAAACAGTGGCATATCTCACCGCTGCTGCTGCAACAAGTCTAACATGTCCTCCACAATAAATCTGCAAGGGCTAGTTCCTTAGTACAGTTACATATTTAAAAGTGTGTGGGATGGAACAACGTATGTTTATAATAACGTACCCAAATGAGTGAAGGAAAAGGGAATGCACTCTGTATACAAATATGTGCAATCCACATACCAGTATCACACTGATCCCATGCATGGAGGCATTGCGTTCTGGGTGTTGTGCCCAAGGCCTAGGCTCCCAAGAGCTGAGGCCTTGACCACAAGCACTACAAGGCAATGGAGCCATGCATGAGAACATGTAAATTGAAATCCAAGAGATTCAAAAAATAATAATGGTAAAAAGTTGAAATGAAAAGACAGACAAAAATAGGTGGGGGAGTGGGATGGACAGGAAGGGTCAAGAGATGGGCATAGACAGCTCAGTTAGTTAATGCTTCATCCTTAATAACATTATTACCGTTTTACAACGTGTCATAATAGTTGTGTTACCTCTTGTTCTTTGGAGTGCCCCTATTGTTTAAACTTGTGCAGATATAATCTGCTCATCCAATAATGGGTTAGATCCCTTTGAAAAGAATAACATATATTAAGATTAGCTATAATGTTCTGGTGATGCCGTACGGCATTGTGATGTTGGTGCAGTAGGCATGTTACACTTAAGATAGTGCACATGTTTGATCCAGTTTACTCGTCTATCAAAATAAGATCCGCGTGGGGTTTAATGTTACAGTATATTCTGAGCTCACGGTACTACATCACATTTAGAAGAGGAAAAGTGAAAAGAAAGAAACGAGAATTCCCGCCGCAGTTCTGCGATGGTCTCTCACCTGCAGCTTTAGTGTTTCGCGTACGATCACGCGCTGAGTGTTTGAAGGGGGCGTCAGAAAGCGTCTCCTTGTTAATAAAGTAAGTGGAGGTCGCCATGGCGACGTGCTCCAAGTCAAGTCCGTTTTCTAATTTTTGAGTTCATTGTTATCCTTCTGATTAACGTGGCGGCCATTACAGAGTGGTAGTGAATTAACTGCTTAATATTTGCTCGTAATTGTCTATTCAAAGATCTCAGTCGTGTAAATGTTTACTGTATGTTACTTAGTGTTATGGTTAAAATATATATTCAGAATCTACAAATTATTAATTAATTTGATAAGCGTGATAAACGCGTTATAGTGAATCAAATAAAATTCTATTTTAAAATAATAGTCTATGCCAAATGCTTAGCGATAGTGTTTGCCCACTGCAAGGAAAATTAAATCCTTTGAATCTGAGTACATAATCTTAATGGAAACGCAGCATTCAGGGCAGGGCTATTGCTACGTATTGCCATAGTCTGGAACAACAAATCATAAGCCCATTTCAAACTGGAACATAAGTAGATGCAGAATCGCCCCTTATTAGAGTCGATTGTCATCCGAGCTCCAGGCTAATAATAGTAAACATATTATTCGTTGACATAAATGTATACAGAGGCTATGTCCTGTATTTTAGACAGTAATCATATATTTATAGACATAATAATATGGTGTCAAAATGATACCCTAGTATAAAACCGTGAACTTGATCTTAGTTTATCTATGGGTTGTTGTATATATATTGAGAGTTTCTTAGTGGGAGTGACCCATTAGTCTGATACATACATTCTAAGACTTAGGCAATCTGTGAGTCATTGTACTTATGATAAGAATTCTATGGTCAATGCGATAGTGTCTGGTCCCTCTTAGAGGAAAGAGACCATTTCATTGTCTGTGTTAACGACGGTGAACTGTAGAGTTGAATTTACATATTATTCTCGCTTCCGCTTGTCTCAACTTTTTCTCCTTGTTGCCACCTCTTTTTCCCATGGAGATTTTCCGGAGACCAATAAATTTTATATTTGCCTTGTTGTCCATTTGTTGACTTTCTTGCCAATGGATGACTAGTGGTAGCCTTTGGTCTTGACTCCCAATTTTGGCCAAGTGTTCTCGAATCCGAAACCTGAGTTCCCTGATAGTACTGCCGATGTAGACCAGGTTGCATACGCATATGATCCCATAGACCATGTACTCGGACCTACAATTAATAGGTTGCAAAATCTCCAGCGTTCTTTTATTAGTGCCAGTGAATGAGTCTGTTGTGTTGTGTGCATATTTGCACATTGTGCATTGATCCACACTTCCTGAATCCATGTAATGGTGCTTGTAGCCAGGTTAGAGGTTCCTCCCTGGGTAGGTCTGGTAGATTTGAGGGACTCAGTTTGTTTTTGAGAGTCTGGGCCTTCTTAAAGACAAAGTACATAAAGACTATGATCGAATCCCAGAGGGCAGACCAATTCTGAGTGGAATAGGGTGGGCAACGGAGAAAGTCTCCCAATATTTAGATAATATCTTAAGACCTAGAGCAATGCATTTGAAAGTGACAGATGTCATTCTAAAGCTCAAAAATGTGATTTGGGAAAAGGGTTATCAACTAGCAACATTACATGTAAAAGCCCTCTACACATCTATCCAACATATCTGGGCTTTAAGATCAATAGATCATGCCTTCAAGGATGACTCGGCTTCAATGTATCAGCAAATACAAACGGTGCTCTTCAGCTTTAACAATTACTTCTATTGACAGACCAAGGGTGTAGCAATGGGCACTAAATATGCTCCGGCCCTGGCCAACATTTTTATGGGACTACTAGAAGACAAATGAATTTATCAAGACGAAGCGTATCGGAATCAGCTTGTTCATTGGATGCGATGTATCGATGATATATTGATAATATGTAAAGGAACAACCACAGAATTTGTTGAAATTAAGGACAGGATCAATTGGAACGAAATGGACATACAGTTGACAGGGTATTGTCATGAGGAGAGCATTGACTTCTTGGATCTTACAATATACATCAAGCATGATTGAATCAAAACCCGCACATATAGAAAACCTACGGAAGTAAACTCGATTTTACATGCAAAGAGCTGCCATTATGGAGACCACCAGGGGGCGCAGACGCGATGGTCGCTTGAGCCACCGTCTCCCTCTTCAAGCCCGATAAAATCGCCTTTTCGAGCAGTGCAGGGGAAACTAAAGCACGGAAAAACCAGCAGACGAAGAAGATAAGGCGTCCTGGCACCCACCCAGCCATAACCCAGGTGACGAGGCTGCGAGGAAAAGCAGAAATCAGCCTCCGATCGGAAGCCCCCGGGCAGCACAGAAGGCCCGTACTCAGAAAAGCGAGGAGAGGGGAGAAAGAAAAAAAAAATGGCCGCCGTCATCTGAGATACGCGCCGCGCGCATATGAAGAAACCCGACAAGGACTGAAACCAGCCCACCAGTAGCATCCTGCGCCCAGCGAACGGGAGAACTCCAGCCCTACAACGAGGTGCGGCAGCTACGAGAACAGCCACAGCGGTCCGTAGCGCCCGGCTTACCGGAGGAGGTTAAGCGACCGGCCAGGCAGGCAGCAACCGGAGTGAGCGGCCCGGCGCGGGTAAGCAGTGCCCCAAGCGGGCCTTTCCGCTCGGGAGCCAGTCCCCCCCCCCATCGGAGCCAACTCCTAAGACTCTGCAGTCCCACTCTACGGCGCGAACCGCAAGCGAGGGTCATATCCCTCCACCCACGCCACACCTCAACACTTGCACGCTCGGGCCACGCCGCACCTCCGTTCAGCAACTCTCGAGGGCCCAGGCACACAGCCACTATACGTTTTCTCCTAGGGGGCCGTACACGGCAGTAGGCCACAGACACCAAGCCGCCTGCGGAAGGAGGCCCGTGTTTCCTCCGCCCAACTGAGGCTCCCCCCTCCTCACCAAGCATCAAGAGAGCGGCCATTCCCGCAATCCCAAACACAGAGTGACCACAAAGTCTACCCCAACAGCTCCGATCCGCCGCTCCCACATCACGGACCCCCACGAGTACCATACCCTGTGGTAGCTCGTCACCACTAGCGGAGCCTGCGGCCAACCTAAGGACCATCAAGGGCCCTCCACGCACCTTGCGGGGCGCAGAGACAGCCGTACAGCGAGGCACCCGACCCACCCGAGCAGTGCTTTTGGGGGGTGGGGGCGATACTGAGTCCGCACCGGAGTCACTTAGGGCAAAAACGCAGGCAACGTGCCACGAAGTCCAGGGCAGCCCACCACGGAGCTGAGAGTGTCTCCACCCGAAGATCCAACCAACCACAGAAACACGATCGTGGGTATAAGCACACCTCGGCACAGCAGTCCTTGCTCACTGCAACAATAGCCTGGAGCCTCCATAGGTATCAAAGCTGGATCCACGAACCTTGGCAACCCTGAGAAAGTTTAGACGTAATAACGCAACCATGGAAGCGGAAGAAGCCCAAAGCACTTCAGATATTCCAGGCAATGACGGCGACAGCGCAACAAAGTCGGACATCCGTCTGCTGCTTGGGGAGATTAGATCAATGAGAAATAACCTAACTGAAATAGTGTCAGACCTACAAACGAAAGTGGCCAAAGTTGAGGACCGCCTGGAAGCGGTTGAAAATAACCAACAATCAGGAGACATCGCCACCATGCAATACGAGGCTAGACTACTAGACCTCGAGCAGAAGGAAAGGGACATGGAATCAAAAGTGGACGACCTTGAAAATCGGGAGCGACGCTCCAACATCCGCATAATCGGTCTGGAAGAAGAGCGAGGAGAGACACAGTCAAGCCTGGAGAGCACAGTGAAATCCCTAATCTTGTCTCTCTATGATGAATCCGCCCCCCTGACCCTTGAGTTCGACAGGGTGCACAGGGCAGGGGGCTCGGCGAGAGGACCTCGATCGGTCCTAATCAAATGTCATTACTATATGCAAAGGCAGGACATCCTACAAAAAGCAAGAACGAAGGACACGATCAATTTCCGTGGCTCAACAGTCAAGATATACCAAGACCTTTTAGCGATGACCCTCGCAAAAAGAAGAGGGTGTCGTCCCCTCACGATCTGGCTCCGAGAGAAAGGCGTTAAGTACCGATGGGGCCACCCATTCTCCCTCACATTTGAGTTTGACAGCGAAGAATACAGGCTTACCTCGGTGGAAGAGGCGGAACGAGCTCGTCGCCACCTACAAGGTCCAGCAAGAGACTCAGACGCAGAGGGCCGAAGGGCCCGCGCCGAGATCCAACTGAAAAGCCCTCGAGAAGAGGCCGTGCGCAACAGAAATGGAAATTCAAACGTTTGAACACTCCTTGAACTGCCTACACTGCACCTTGTGTCTGTACACTGTTTAGGGGCTCTAACTCGGGCCGAAATGGTCGCCATGAAGCTCCATGAAAGTTGTTTTTTTTTTTTTTTTCTCTTTAAAGTTTGTTTGCCTAGACGGGGTTAGGGGCTGGGAGACACTCTAGGTCTATGTCCACCATTACGGTCTCCTATGCATTCTGTCCCTGCACAAAGAACAAAGTTACACCCAGGGCTTGAAGAGGGGTTCTCCTAAAGTGGCCCTCTTTGAACGAGGGTGTCTCCTTTCTTTTTTCTTTACCCTCTTCCCTTTCCGTGGGGTGAGGATGTCCCGTATAGCACTCCACACTAGGGAAGGGGCGGAAGGGACGGGGGGATCCAATTAACCACTCGACAAAGCAAGCTCGTGAAGCACAAAGAACCAACTCAAAAGTACCACAACACAAGGCAGTTATTCACTAACTCTAATATGGAACAAAGGGGTCAAGCAAGCCACAATACGAAAAATGCTATCCAAACCCTAGAATATGGCTAACTCACAGGGCATAGTCTTCGGCTCCCTCAATGTCAAGGGCTTAAATTCCCCGCAAAAGAGATCAATGCTAGCGAGACAGTTCGCGCAATCCAAACTAGATGTTCTCTTCATACAAGAAACAAAATATATTAAAGGTGGAGAAAGAAAGATCTTAGGGAGAGACATAGGGGAAGCATTCTGGGCATCTGGACCGGAGAAGAAGGGGGGTGTGGGCATTTTGCTGTGTAGGTCCCTGGGAATGCAGGTTCTTCATATACACAGAGACACGCACGGGAGATATGTCGCACTCAAGGGGACACTGAGAACACGTACCATCACACTGTGCGCAGTCTACGCCCCCAACCAGGGGCAAGCAAGCTTCACTGACCCCCTGTTCGATTTCATTGAGGAATGGAGGGAGGGTTCACTAATTTGCGGGGGTGACTTTAACATAGCTATAGATCGTGAATGCGACTGGTACTCAGCTCGACCAAATTCCCTACCCCCAAGCACGCTACAGGGCGACAGATTCGCAAGTCAGCTCAGGGAACATCATTTAATAGATACCTGGTGTGTAACTCACCCAGGGGAAAAAGCCTTTACTTTTTATTCTCCACCACACCACTCCTTCTCCAGGATTGATTACCTACTACTGGGGGCGGAAAACGAGGGTGACATCTTAAGTACATCCATCCAAATAGTAGCCTGGTCAGATCACGACCTGTGCGGCCTAGAATTAGACCTGGGCCCACTCCCAGCCCTGGACCGCCGGTGGCGATGTAACGACCTGTTATGCAGAGACCCAATTTTCAAGGACTTCCTTTCGGAAACCATCACAGAATACTTTGACATCAACGACACTGACGGTATGTCACTGAACACAGTGTGGGAAGCAGGTAAAGCCACATTAAGGGGCATTCTTATATCAGAGGGGGCCGCCAAAAAAAGACTCCGGCTACTCAAGGAGAAAAAACTTAAGGAAGAGATCACTCGACTGGAACGCTCCCTTAGGGAGCTCCCCACCAGCGATATTGATACAGAAATGAGAATTAGGAAAATGAGAGAGGAACTAAAAGATATATGGAAAGGCAAAGCCCTCACTCAGATTAAATACCTCAAACAGAAGTTCTTTGAAAAGGGGGACAAAGCGCACACCATGCTAGCGAACAGACTCCGCAAACAAAGGGCAGATAGAGCAGTCCACAAAGTAAACGATGAACAAGGCATCCCACTCACAAATCCCCAAGACATAGTGTCTCGCTTCTCCAATTTTTATGCAGACCTATACGCTGCTAAGACTGATGGCACCTCCCCCGACATCAAAGAATACCTAACCAATATGTCACGCCCACCCATCACTGAAGAACATCTAGAAATGCTAAATGCCCCAATCTTGGCAACAGAGGTGCAGGGAGCGATCTCAGCCCTCAAGGTTGGCTCAGCCCCGGGACAGGATGGTTTCACGCCAGCCTTTTATAAGAGAAACGCCGGCACACTTGCGCCATTCCTCGCCAAACTATTTACTTCCATCTTAGAATCGGGTCGAGCTCCCGACTCCTTCACTGAATCTATTATCATAGTAATCCCCAAAGAAGGTAAAGACCCCATAGAGTGTTCATCATACCGGCCAATTTCTCTCATAAATGTAGATGCAAAAATTTACTCCAGCATATTGGCCGCCCGCCTCGCCCAGATTCTCCCGCAACAAATTCACACTGACCAGGTAGGGTACGTAAGAGGCCGGCAAGGGGCAGATAACGTTAGAAAAACCCTAGACCTCATGGCAACTCTCCGAGAGGCCGGCGAGGACCCCCTCTTGTTATCAGTAGACGCCGAAAAGGCTTTCGACCGTGTAGAGTGGTCCTTCTTGAGAGCTGTTCTAGAGTGGGTGGGGTTGGGAGCTGCATGGACACAAGGAGCGAAAGCACTATACCGATCTGCCCGGGCCAAAGTATCGATCAATGGTATCTCATCGCAAACCTTCAACCTTACTCGAGGTACAAGACAAGGCTGTCCGCTCTCCCCTCTCATTTATGCCCTGGTCATTGAACCCTTCGCCCAAGCCATCAGGTCCAACCCGAGCATCAGAGGAATCCCGCGAGGCGGCAGGGAGTACAAACTGGCGATGTTTGCCGACGATATCCTTTTATATCTGACCGAACCCTCTACTTCTATCCCCGCTTTTTTCCAAGAGTTGTCGCGATACGGTCCCCTATCAGGCTTTCGGGTCAACCTACAAAAAACCATAGCTGTCCCCTTGAAAGACAATACTGACCTAGCACTACGTTTAAAGACAGATTGGGATTTCAAGGTGCAAACCGACTTAGTCCGCTACCTGGGGATTAATATAACGGTCTCCCTGGCTGACCTTTTCGAAGCCAACTACACACCACTGTGGGTAGCCATCCAAAATGACATCTCCAGATGGCGCAAACTCTCCATGTCATGGGCGGCGCGTTTTACTGCCATCAAGATGAACATTCTCCCACGATTCCTATTTTTATTTCAGTCCCTCCCAGTCATTGTTCCCGATTCCTTCTTAGTAGAGGTAAAGCGCATACTATTAAGATTTCTATGGGCAGACAAACGAGCAAGGATCCCATATTCCACACTGATCCAACCTAAAGAGATGGGGGGCATGAGCTTTCCAGACCTGGGAGAATATTATGGAGCGTCACAACTCCGCATACTCCCGGATCATCTGTGGGAAAACCCAGAGAAACAGTGGGTGGCAATAGAGAACGACATCTTTGATCCGGTCACCCTGGGAGAGTGGTTGTGGGTCCCAAGATCAGCCATGACACAAAGGATTAAACAGCACCCCATTCTGAAAGTATTATGGTCTCTCTGGCGTCCATCCCGTGCCATGCAGGGAATCACAACATGGCCCTCTCCTTTGAGTTGCATCTGGTCCCCACCTATTCAAAACTCACTGAGAGCAGTCCAGCAGTCACAGTCATGGTACGAAGCGGGTCTAAGTCGGGCGGGACAGCTTTGGAAAAATGAGGTGTTTACAACCCGGGAGGAATTACAGGCTGACTTGCAGGGCACAAGTGTCTCCCCTTTGTCCTTCCTCCAGTTGCGAAGTGCCATGCACGACCCAAGGTGGGGCAATTCGTTAAAGCGCCCTTTGACACCATTCGAGCAAATCTTAAGCTCCCCCCAAGCATCGAGAGGTCTCATATCAAAGTTGTACAGAGCACTAGTCACGAGGGGTCACAGTCCACGCCCACCTTCAGAAGTGAAATGGGAAACCGACCTATCCATAGAAACCCAAGGGGAGGTATGGAAAGGAATATATAGAGCGGTATGGTCATCATCGGTCTCCATGCAATACAAAATGCACAATGTGCGATTACTGATGAGATGGCACTACACACCCCTTCGCCTATCCAAAATGTTCCCCGGGACATCTCCCTACTGCTGGAGGGGTTGCGGAGAGCAATGTGACTACTGGCACCAATGGTGGGGTTGTGACAGAGTCCAGGTGTACTGGCGGGAAGTGCTGGGCTGGATTCGAGACATAGATGGGGTCCTCAGAAACCCAACGCCCACACTAGTTTTGTTTGGAGTTGAGTCGGAAGATGATGAAACATACGAATCTCTAATGTACCTACCACGCAATCTTCTATTAGCAGCCCGAGTGTGCCTGACCATAAAATGGAAATCGATGATCCTACCATCAAAGAGAGAATGGTTAATAAAGGCCCACGCAATATACGAAATGGAAAGCCTAACGGCAGCGATAAATGAATCTCGCAGGAATATCGAAATGATTTGGTTGCCCTTTCTAGAATACTACACGACATATTGGGAGCCCACAGACTAAGAACACTTGCTTACCATCTCAGCCAACCAAAGGAATCAGGGCATCGCCCTATGCCACCGGACGATTGCTTACCCCAAGCCCTGTAGGGGCTTCTTCCTTTCTTTTAGTAGCAACTTGCAGAGCCCATGCAATGCTGTAATGCCTAAAGTGGTGTTGAACTTTTATTTAGAGTGGTGTACAAAGCGACCGTCTCGAGTGGAGGGGGGGGTGGGGGAAGGCCGGGGAGGGGGAGGGAGGGGAATCAGAAACACAAGACTAAAGTTCATCATCGCTTTGCACTTCTCCCCTCTTTATGTTTCCTATATATATGTTACATGAAAATAATACAAGGGATTTTTGTTGAAGTAACCAATATTGCTATTGTCTTGATGTTGAAAATGCAAATAAAAACATATTTAAAAAAAAAAAAGAGCTGCCATTATAGACCCACCATCATGAATATACCCGCAGGAGAATTCCTAAGGGTGCGAAGAAACTGTCAGACAATGGATCACTTTGATAAAGAATGTACATTACTAACATCAAGATTCCAGGCAAGAGGTTACACAGAGAAATGTATTAAGAAAGCTTGAGATAAAAGTTTAGCAATCACTCATGAAGAAACTCTCATGGCCAAGAATAAAGAGATAGAACAACCGACCATTGGTTTCATTACCAAATACAACACAGACCACAGAATACTTTATAAAGTCTTAGCCAAACACTGGCATCTGCTTAAACCTGACGAGAACATTGCAAAGAATGTAGATGACAAACCAAGGATTGTCTTTAAGAAGGCCCAAACTCTCAAAAACAAACTGAGTCCCTCGAATCTACCAGACCTACCCAGGGAGGAACCTCTAACCTGGCGACAAGCACCATTAAATGGATTCAGGAAGTGTGGATCATGCACAATGTGCAAATATGCACACAACACAACAGACTCATTCACTGGCACTAATAACAGAACGCTGAAGATTTTGCACCCTATTAATTGTAGGTCCAAGTACGTGGTCTATGGGATCGTATGCGTATGTAACCTGGTCTACATCGGCAGTACTATCAGGGAACTCAGGTTTCGGATTTGGGAACACTTGGCCAAAATTGGGAGCCAAGACCAAAGGCTACCACTTGCCATCCATTGGCAAGAAAGTCACCAAATGGACAACAAGGCAAATATAAAGTTTATTGGTCTCCAGAAAATCTCAATGGGAAAAAGAGGTGGCAACAAGGAGAAAAAGTTGAGACAAGCGGAAGCGAGAATAATATGTAAATTCAACTCTACAGTTCACGGTCTTAACACAGACAATGAAATGGTCTCTTTCCTCTAAGAGGGACCAGGCGCTATTGCATTGACCATAGAATTATTATCATAAGTACAATGACTCACAGATTGCCTAAGTCTTAGAATGTATGTATCAGAATAATGGGTCACTCCCACTAAGAAACTCTCAATATATATACAACAACCCATAGATAAACTAAGATCAAGTACACGGTTTTATACTAGGGTGTCATTTTGACACCATATTATTATGTCTATAAGTATATGATTACTATCTAAAATACAGGAAATAGCCTCTGTATACATTTATGTCAATGAATAATATGTTTACTATTATTAGCCTGGAGCTCGGATGACAATCGACTCTAATAAGGGGCGTTTCTGCATCTACTTATGTTCCAGCTTGAAATCAGGCTTATGATTTGTTGTTCCAGACTATGGCAATACGTACCCATAGCCCTGAATGCTGCGTTTCCATTAAGATTATGTACTCAGATTCAAAGGATTTAATTTTCTTTGCAGTGGGCAAACACCATCGCTTAGCATTTGGCATAGACTATTATTTTAAAAAATAATTTTATTTGATTCACTATAACGCGTTTATCACGCTTATCAAATTAATTAATAATTTGTAGATTCTGAATATATATTTTAACCATAACACTAAGTAACATACAGTAAACATTTACACGACTGAGCTCTTTGAATAGACAATTACGAGCAAATATTAAGCAGTTAATTCACTATCATTCTGTAATGGCCGCCACGTTAATCAGAAGGATAACAATGAACTCTAAAATTAGAAAACAGACTTGACTTGGAGCACGTTGCCATGCCGACCTCCACTTAGTTTATTAACGAAGGAGACGCTTTCTGACGCCCCCTTCGAACACTCGGCACGCGATCGTACGCGAAACACTAAAGCTGCAGGTGAGAGACCGTCGCAGAAGTGCGGCGGGAATTCTTGTTTCTTTCTTTTCACTTTTCCTCTTCTAAATGTGATGTAGTACCACAAGCTCAGAATATACTGTAACATTACACCCCACGCAGATCTAATTTTGATAGACGAGTAAGACTTAACTCATATAACTTTAACAAACATTATGACCGCACCACTATTATAGTGTCATCAGAGTTCTTTTGTATTCCGTTGTCACACACTACCAATTTTTACGAAATACCTAGGTGTTTATCCGATCTGGACAAGCAAGGAAACTGGATCAAACATGTGCGCTATCTTAAGTGTAACGTGCCTACTGCACCAACATCACAATGCCGTACGGAATCACCAGAACATTATAGCTAATCTTAATATATGTTATTCTTTTTAAAGGGATCTAGCCCATTATTGGATGAGCAGATTATATCTGCACAAGCTTAAACAATAGGGGCACTCCAAAGAACAAGAGATAACACAACTATTATGGCATGTTGTAAAACGGTAATAATGTGATTAAGGATGAAGCATTAACTAACTGAGCTGTCTATGCCCATCTCTTGACCCTTCCTGTCTATCCCACTCCCCCACCTATTTTTGTCTGTCTTTTCATTTCAACTTTTTACCATTATTATTTTTTTAATCCTTTGAATTTTCATTTACATGAATGGATATGTAATTTGTTTCTTTGCTCTATGTGGATTTGCTTATTTCTGTTCATTGTATAATATGGGACCAAATACAATGTCGTATTGTTATTTTTGGCTGTTATTTTTGGCAAATATATATTGTACAGCCCTGATTTGAGAAAGGTCTATTAAGGGACCGAAACACGTGTCATCATGAAGGGCATTTCTACAGATTAAACTTCATATTGTTTTTTTAAAATTGGGCGCAGTCTCATTTTCGGTGTTTAACTTTTTCTCAAATACTTTTTTGAGTGGTTCTTTCTTGGCTTAACCACTAACCGTTTGAGACGCGACCTTGGAAAGAGGAAAGTTTAGTGAATAACCAATTGTCTTCTTCGACAATAACATCACATAAAGGGCATTTCTACAGATTAAACTTCATATTGTTTTTTTAAAATTGGGCGCAGTCTCATTTTCGGTGTTTAACTTTTTCTCAAACACTTTTTTGAGTGGTTCTTTCTTGGCTTAACCACTAACCGTTTGAGACGCGACCGTGGAAAGTGGAAAGTTTAGTGAATAACCAATTGTCTTCTTCGACAATAACATCACATCATACAATTTGAAGTACAACTAAAATGTCGCAATGTTAGACTGGACCGATCTAGCCAAGAACACGTAACTTTCCATGCATGGGAACATGTGGCCACGTACCATAACTGACGAACGCCACAACACAATGGGAACCCACTAAAGGCAACATAACCACCGGCACCACTAGCCAACAGCACAACACATTGTCAATATCTTTGTATCATATGCAATGCAGTCCTGATTCCCAATGGAGCGTCCATGCAGTCATCACAGAAGGTAGTCGCCTGAGGAGGTACGCTCAAATTGCTGCAGTGCTTGCAGACACCACTCGCACACCACCGTCCTCTTCGACCTAAACAAATATATCATATGTTCCGCTTTTCACTCCCCCAAACTTTTCTTCCCCTCTTTACACACCCGATCCTGCAAACCATGTTCTGCAACCCCTTCCGGCACCACACTATCCTCCGATACACCATGACAGCGTTTCCCAAACAATTTGACACACAGCACACTTCCCTCCAGCCAAACACCGGCGCGTCCAATGTTCGCCAACATCAGGGCATGCTGCAAGCCAATGAGACTTTTGTCGGCGGAGTGAACAGGGAAATGGGTCAGTGGACTAGAGCCGGATATCACACATTTTTTTAGATGTACATTTCAGTTCTTTGCAACAAACAAAATTACTGGTCAGATTTCCTCCAAAACCACGCGTTCGGAACCAAGCCCCCGCTCCTGCCGCAAATTGCGCAAAGTTTTTGCCCATTCAGTCTGTGGGGAACAAAAAAGAAATTTGGGACCCTCCTATAACTTTGCCCCCCACGAAACCTCACCAAACTTTCCAAAACAAAAATCAGCGGGCCCCATTACTTTTTTGGCAACGTTTCATCCAAATTCGTCCACTGGGAGCAAAGTTATAAACTGCCCAAAAAGTGGTCTTCCTATGGTTATAGCAATTTAACTATAACTACACAGCTGCTACCACAGGCCATGTTATTAATTCTCTTGGTGTTATTGTAAAAAAATAAAAATAAAAGTTGATGTCGTATAAGAATTGTAAGTGTTGTTGTTGTAAATTCTTTGTAAATCTTCTGGGAAAAATGTCTATAAAAAGTACTGAAACTTGTTTTTTTTAATCTTCTATTAGAGAACTAACATTCCTAAATTCCAGCCTGGAGAGGACCCCCGGGACCTGTAAGGGAAGGAAGAAAGGGGGTGCCCTGCCACACTCTCCAACCCAAAGATGGAAGGGGATACTGAAGTGCCCTCTCCCAAAGGAAGGAAGGAAAGGGGGTGCCATGCCATACCCCCTAACCCACAGATGGAAGGGGATACTGGAGTGGCCACTCCCTGAGGAAGGAAAATTATACCAAGGAAACCCCACTCTGCCCTACTCTTCCCCAAAAAAAAAGTCACAGAAGAGCAGGGGGGATGTGTGGGGTACATTTAAGGCCCTAAACAGAAATCTCTTTTCACCTCAAAAAACCCCATTGAAACGCTGCACCAAAACAGCTGTGCTTTGCTTTCCCTGTCACATGAGGGGCAGGCAGTTGAAATCTGCAATCCAAAAATGGCCCTGCATTGCTTTTGTTTCACTTGAATGACATGGAGTCATGCACTGCATCAAAGACGGCCTTATTGTACTGTTCATTCACATGAGAGGCAAGCAGTTGAACCCTGCAATCCAAAAACGGCCCTGCATTGCTTTTGTTTCACTTGAATGAAATTAAGTCATACACTGCATCAAAAACAGCCTTATTGTACTTTTCATTCACATGAGTGTGAAGAATTGCAATCCTACAACCAACACAGCTTTTGCTTTTCATTTCACTTGAACGTCTGCCCTTGAAAACATTGCAAATGAAAAATAGCTTGGCTTTTTCTTTTATTCAGTGTTAAATCAAAGAACCCAGTGGAAGGGGGCCTACCACTCATTGTCAGTGGACCAACAGCAAATGCCAACTCACTCAAAAAGAAAAAATTAAAGAATCCGTGACATACAAGATAGGAGTTCAAACATCAGATGCAGAAACAGATTTCACACATGTAAAACATAAAGAAATGGCTTTAAAAAGCCACTGTGAAAGGATAGCTTTGCTCGCACAGAAATGTCAGTGTAAAATGCTGTGGGTAGGGGCTTGACTAAGCAATGTACATTATGTGCCCACCCACTAGACTTCAATCACCTTGGAAGAGGCTCACAATACAGAAGAAAACAGTTTTTGGGCTCAGGCAGGAAACTTCTTAACTGAAAGCTCTGCTCTTCACTGAAAGTCGCAGCTACTAGTGAAACAGCCTGCAATGACATGTGATGTACTGGGGGAAGCTTATAATTCCCTGCTCTGCCAGACTTAAAGGCAGGGGCTCAGGGATTTCAATGAAGGCAAGTGTTGCTAAAAACTTAACTGGGATGTGTGAGTTCCTCCTGCATCCACTACCAAGGACAATCTGACAACTTCAAAGGGGGTAATCAAAATCTCTGGTCACCGGCTGTGGGGGATAAAGTGCTCCTCCCACAGAGGGGGACAGATCTTCCAAATTGACATTAAAGGACTGAGTCCATTTTTAGGCATTTTTGTAACAATTAGAATGAGAAATCATTTCGTTTTATGCTATGTTTTTATGTAATTTCCAGGTGGTTTTTAAGAGCTGTAGTGCATTTCCCTAGGACTGTGGCGACTGAAATGGCCAGTTAAGACTAGTTTCTGGCTGCTCTGAAAATGTGACAAGTATTTGATTTTGATGGAAAGATGGATGGTAAAATTAGGAATATGCTTGATCATTTGCAGAATCATAACTATTATATATTTAAGAAAAGCAACTAAAATATACCAAAAGGCCCTACTACTTCGTAAAGAGTTGGTGATCGGCTTACCTAATTCCCTATGACCATCTCAAACCGCATAGCTAATGCATATGTCAGAGGCTAGTAGAAATATGAAGTTATGAGACATAACTGGGTTTTTGTCAAAAAGTGGCCAAGAGAACAAAGAAAGGCAAAAAAATGCCAATAGACAGATGGTGCTCTCTTACCTTGGACTAATCATGCCAGGGGCGGAGAGATGAATGGTAGACTGTCCTATCTGAGGGATAGAGGTAATTATAGAGTACTCCCCCTAGATTGTAAAGTGAGTGATGTAATTTGGGCTATAAAAAGGGGACTGTATTAAATCAGGGGAACACACAAGAATCTGGGGAGACAGGAGAAGGAGGACGGAGAGGAGGCAGCTGAACAATACCAATGAGAGTGCAGTGAGCAGACCCCTTGCCTACCTGTCCAGAGTGTCCCGAGATCCAGCTGGCTGTCCAGAATCCCAAACCAAGGAGAGTGCAGTGACCATACCCCTTGTCTAGCTGTCCAGAGGGTCCTGAGATCCAGCTGACTTTCCAGAATCCCAAGCCAAGGCTTACTTTGTAAGTAGCAAATAAGCCCAGCCCTAAATTGCATAAGCGCTTCCTTTTGTAGAATTGCTACCATTGAAAACCCAGTGAAAACACCATTGAAACCCCCAATTGAAAACCACATTGACAACCTCACACTGCTAGAATAATTCAGTCACCTTCCCATAGAAGAATTTGTGTTTAGCCTGTGTGTGTTAGCATATTCCCTTTGGTAAACCTCTCAGTGTCTATGTAAATCCTTAACATATTCTTAAGTAAATCAAGTAATTCCCCATTGAGATTCAGGGTACAAGTTGGTTAAAATTCAAAATTAACCCCCTTGTCCCCGGTGTCTTTCTTTTATAATTATAGGCATTAAAGTATTGCCTCAAAAGAATTAGTCTCCTTGCAACTGAAAACCGAATTTGTCCATGCATTGTGTGCTTTACCCCACAAATTCCTAGTTGCATCTGTCCTATTAAAACCCCAAACCGTAGCCAGATTGAGAGCAATCCCTTTTGTCTACAAGTCTATCTGTCATGTGTCTCTATCCCTGTCAATGAAAAACGATTTGCCTATTCTGAGCTATACCCCTTCCCTGAGTTGCCTGTCATTGTAAATCCTGTGTAAAACGAATTTCCGTTTGCCTTTTGTAGTTTTTCTTTTGCATTTGCTTTCTCCCCAAAATCGATCTTCCTACTTTCTTTCCACCTTGCCCTGGTGTGCTGATTAGTAGTCTCTAAGCTTCCCTATCTCCTCAAGTGTAGCAGCACAAATTTCCTTTCATTCTGTCCCATAGCAGTTGTGCGTAATGATCAAAATCCCATTCTGCCATTTTAGCTGCAAAAAGGGGTTTTCACTTTCTTTGCTGACTTCCCATCTGGGGGAGATGGGCTGTAATCAAAATATGATTTTCTCTCTCTATCCCTACTCCTTGCCACTACCTTCCATTCAAAGGAATCAAGTTAGCCGATGTTTGGGGGTGAGTGCTGCAGGGGAGAGTGCTTAACCGTTGGTGTTATCTCTTTCTAAAATTGCTCTTTTTCTGTGATGCCATTAACTATTGTGAGAATTGTAACAGTATATCTTAACCTAATTGTTTTGTAGAGATTAGTGCAATCGCTTACCACAATAGTAGTGGCTGTAAAATTGTTTGATTTTCCTTTCCATTAAATAATAAATTAATAAATATCTTATTTATACACACCGGCCTGATTCCTGGTCCATTGTGACATGGGGTGTTTGTGGTGGTTGGGTACGAGACGGGTTGGAGGCCTATTCAAATAAAAGAACCTGTGGTTTATTAAAAAATAAAAAGTGCTTTATTTTAGGCCACATTCATTGTCGGAGAAGGAGTCCCTGGCTGGATTGTGCTGTGTAACAAAACCGTGACACTACCGTTCCCTTGGGGACCTTCTCCCCCAGGTAATCCTCCCTGCTAACACCACCCCCAGGGTTGGGATCAGGTAGCAGCTGCCTTCCCCATGCCACCTTGGAGGAGATTTTAGGTAGATTATTTGTGAGGGCTATGCAGTATTCATCACACTACCCTCTACAACCCCCTCACCCTTTCCTGAGACTGTGCCAGTGGGTCTGTTTGGCCACATCCATTGAGACTGGGTTGTCCAATGGCCTGGTGGAGGTGACTGGGCCACGGCGTGACACTCTACGAGGTCGGGCAATGCAGCTTGGAGGGATCATCACCTGTGCTCCCGTACCTCCACTGCAAGACTGGGTCCTTTTTTTTTTATAACTCTGTTTATTGAGTTTAAACAACACAACATAAAAACAAACATGAATCATAGGCTTACATAAGATGAAGGCAGCATGGCATTAACAACAGCTAGAAGGGCCCCACGAGGCCTAGGACCGTAAGACAGTTATGAGACAAGGCAGGTAATTAATGCAACATTGATACTGATCTACTCCCACCAGCGGGTTTCAGTGAGCATCAAGCCATTTACCCCATATTTTTTCGAATTTTCGGGGGCAACCCCGTGCGTTATAGATCCGGCGCTCTGAAGCTGCGCACCTGTCCAGCTCATTACCCCAGCGGTTCAGGCACAGTGGGTCGGCAGAGCCCCATTTAGCCGCAATAAGTCTTTTGCCTGCCCCCAACGCAATTTTGACAGGTCTACTTCACCCCAGATGCCTAAGAGTACCATATTGGGATCCCTACGGATTGGCGTCGCCAGGGCAGCAGAGATCGTGTTAATACAGTTCTCCCAGAAGGCCTGTAATACCCGACAGTCCCATATCATATGGTAGAAGGTGGCAGGCTCAGTTTTGCATCTAATGCAGGTCCCGTCTTCTATTCCCCCCCATCTGGCCATTGCAGTACATGAGTGATAGGAGCGGTGAAGGATTCTCAATTGTATTAGTCTGAGCTTGGATTCTATACCAATTTCTCTGGGGGACATTAATGCATCAACCCAGTCTTCAGGTTCCAGTTGACCTACATCTCTTTCCCACTTTGCTTTGTGCCCGTCTAACTGTGTAGCCCCGAAGGAGTTAAGGGCCTGGTAGAGAGTGGAGGTGACCTTAGAGGAGATGCGTTGCGGGAGGATATTGGTCTCAATGGGAGAGCAGGGGGTATGTTTGTCGTGTCAGGGAATTGGGTGCGGATGGCGTGGGCCAGCTGCGCATGTCGAAACCGGTCCATGGGTGTCAGGTCGAATTGCTCTTGCATGGTCTCAAAATCCAGGAGGCAACCCCCTTGTATCACATGCGCTTTTGTGTGTATCCCTTTTGCGCGCCAGTGACCAAAAGAGCCCATTTTCACTATTTCCGGGAGGAGTGCGTTGTGCCATATGGGTTGTGATAGCGTTGGCTTTCCTTTCCAGCCGATTAGTTTGTGTGCATCCCGCCAGGCACGTCGAATATGGTGGGTCATTTTGGGCAGCGTCAGGAGCTGGTTGTGGGTGGTGTACAGGATCTGCAGCGGGGTTAACGGGGCCATGATCTCCAGTTCAATACGGATGTGTGGTAGTGTGGGGTCTGCGTGTGTCCAGTCGTTTACTACCCCTATATGTGCCGCCAGGTAATAGGTGCGTATGCAGGGTAGACCGATGCCTCCCTCCCATACTGATCTCTGGAGAGTTTCAAGGGCGATCCTGAATTGTTTCCCACCCCATAGCAGCGTGTGTAGGTTTTTGTCAATGAGTGCGAAGGTTTCTCGGGGGATGAGGAATGGGGTATTCTGGAGAACATACAACAGTCTGGGGAGGGTCATCATCTTGAATAGCGCGGCTCTACCCATTAGCGATAGGGGGAGTGATTGCCAGTAGGGGGTGTCTCTGTTGAAACGCTCAATTACTGGTTGTAGGTTAAGTTGGAGGAACCCTTCGAGTGTCGAGTCAAGCCGTATACCCAGGTATTTAAATTCCTTAACAGAGACATGGTATGGCAGGTCTCCGGGATCGCAGACCCGCCACCCTGAATCGGGAAGAGAATGGTTTTGGCTTCATTGACCTTTAGGCCCGCGAAGCTCTGATATTCCCTAAGAATGAGGGAGACAGCCGGGCATGAAGTGCTCGGGTTACTGAGGTATATGAGGAGGTCATCCACGTAGAGCGATAGGCGGTCCCCCCCGCCCCCTTCCGGTCAAACGAAACCGGTCCAGTTGGTATCAGCTCTGAGCTCAATTGCAAGTGGTTTGATGGCCAGGAGGAAGAGAAGTGGGGACAGCGGGCATCCCTGCCTCGTGCCATCCTAGCCATGATCGCCCACAGAGCATCCCACCCCACAGAGTCCAATGCTTTTTCAAAGTTCACCACCAGGAGGGCTAGTGGGGCTGGAATTTCTTTGGCTCTACTCAGCGCCAGTTGGACTCTGCGTAAGTTCATGCGAGTGGATTTATTGGGCATGAACCTACATTGGTCTGGGTGGACGACGGTCTCTGTCACCTGCAGTAGTCTGTTGGCAAGTGTTCTGGCGAGGACCTTGGCTTCGCCGTTGATCAGGGATATGGGACAATAGGAGGCACATTCCTCCGGGGGTTTCCCAGGCTTGTGTATAACTATTATGTATGCCTTCCTGAGGTCTGGGGGGAGTGCTCCTAGTTCTTTGCTGCGTAGGCACATGCGGTGCATGTGGGTAGATAGTGTGCCACCGAGGTATTTCCATGTTTCTGTTGGGAACCCATTGGGACCCAGAGTTTTCCCGGGTTGGAGCTGTGCAAGCGCCTCTTGCACCTCGGTGTCAGTGATTTCAGCATTCAGGAGATCCGATTGGCGCTGTGAGAGTTTCGGGATCTCAATCCGGTCAAGGTAGCGTGAGGGTTCAACTGGCAAGCTCCCGGTGGGTGGGGTAGAGAGATTTTGGTAGTATGCGGCGATTGCTTGAACAATGTCAGAGTCATCTGTCAGCAGTGTTCCATCCGGAGATTTAATGGCCCGTACATGTCCCCTGCTTTGTTCGCGTCTCTCTAACCAGGCCAGGGTCTTATTCGCTTTGTCGCCCCGTTCATAAATTTGGCTCCAGACTAGTTGATGGGCTGTTCGTGCATTATCTAGAGACAGGTTGTTAAGGGCGTCTTGTGCTGTGAACAGCGCCTCTTTTGCCTCTTGGTTGCTGTGTTCTAGGATTTGCCGTTCAGACTCCAAGACTCGTGCTTCTACTTCTCTGATCTTTTGGACTTGTCGTTGTTGGTGGGCGGAAACCGCTGAGATGGCTTCCCCCCGGAGGACAGTCTTGTACTCCTCCCAGATCGAGATTGGGCAGTCCACTGAGCCTTCATTGAGTTCGAAATATTCCGTTGTCTTTTTTTCCAGCTCCTCTGCAATTTCAGGCAGACGTAGATGTATGTGTTCAGGCACCAGTTACGATCCGGGCGTCGGCAGGAATTCTTCATAGTTAGAAGGAGCGGAGAGTGGTCCGAGATTCCCCTTGCGAGGAATTCAGCATCCAGAAGTCTGTGATTTATGCTGCGGGGGATGAAGGCATAATCAATCCTGGAGAGCGATTTGTGGACGCCAGAAAAAAAGGAAAAACCAGCCTCGTCGTTATGAAGTGAGCGCCATGTGTCCGTCAGTCCCAGGGCTTCGGCGAACATGGAGAGTGGTGTGGAGGTGG
The DNA here is from genome assembly GCF_040938575.1 of Ambystoma mexicanum. Taxonomy (NCBI): domain Eukaryota; kingdom Metazoa; phylum Chordata; class Amphibia; order Caudata; family Ambystomatidae; genus Ambystoma; species Ambystoma mexicanum. The sequence continues at coordinate 418,734,196 of NC_090933.1, read as the reverse complement.
GGCGGCTTCCAGATCTCCTATGAGATCTATTGACTGCGGAGTCCATCACTTCGTTGAAGTCCCCACCAATCACCCATATATCGGCCTCTTCTTCCAGGAGCAAACTCCGTAGTTCGGGGAGCAGTTCTTTCATAAGCGTGGGGGGGGGCATAGATTGCTGCCAGACCCCATTTCTCACCCCAGATGTCAGCAAGTATCAGTACGTAGCGGCCCCGGGGGTCAGTTTTGACCTTCCTAACCTGTAGGGGGACTCGTTTGTGGAAGAGTATCATCGTGCCCCTGGCACCTTTCGTGAATCCGGCATGGTAGGTACGCGAGTAGTTAGATCTTTTGAAAAAGTTGGTGCTCGTGCCTATCAAGTGTGTTTCATTTAGGAGGGCAATGTCTGGCGAGTGCCGGTTAAGGTACTGGAGCACCAATTTTCGCTTTATGCTGGAGCCGAGGCAGTTAACGTTCCAGGACAGTATGGTTACCTTGTTGGAGTTCATTCTATCTGTGTGAGTCTCTTGTTTGGGCATCTGAAAGGATCAGTGGCAGTTGCGCGTTTTCCGGAGGCATGTAGCGATTTCCTTTCAGGGGAGGCGTCCGGGGGTCGCCTCGTAGTGATGTGCCTGCTGACTGGATGATAATTGCGTCAACGGTCCTGGCCATAGACAGTGCTTGGCTTCCTTGCCAGCGTTTGTCAGCTTCGAGCCTTCTTGTCCCATGATTCTGTTTCCTTAGATTCCCAAAACTCCCCCCACCCTGTACTTCCCCCCCAACTGGGAGCACCTGTCACCCAAACATTAAACTTATATCTTGGTAAACTTCCTCAGGATAGCCTGGACTGTGATAGCGCCAGCGCCGCATTAGGAGCGGCGGCCTCTAGGTAAGCGCTCCCATGTTATTATGTTGCAGATTAGTCCCCCCATATTGCGTGGGCCTTACCCCATTTCCGTAGGGGTCCCCGTCTTGTCGTCGTCTGCATTGGTCGGAGATCGAGGGGGCGAGGTCCGCCCGGATCAGGGCCCCTGTGTGGGCGGGCCCGGTGGTGTGTGCCTCACTCTGGAATCCGTGAGTACTTGGGTTTCAAGCCAGTCCCATGCATCTTTGGGATTGTAGAATAGATGAGTGGTGCCCTCATAGTGGACTTTGAGCGATGCCGGGAAGAATAAGGCATATTTGATAGAGAGCGACTGGAGTTTCATCTTGACCGAGTCAAATGATTGGCAGGCTTTTTGGACTTCCTTGGTGTAATCGGGGTAGAACCCGACCCTGTAGCCGTTTTATGTGATCGGGCCAGAGGCCCTTGCCATTTGTAGGATCGCATCTCGGTCGCAGTAGTTCAGCAGGCGTGCGATTATCATTCTAGGCGGGGCGCCCGGGGTAGGTTGGCCGGTGGGGACTCTGTGTGCCCTTTCTATGGAGAAGAATTTGGACAATTTTTTGGGGGCAAAGACATGAGCGAGCCAATCTTCAAGGAAAAGTTCAGCGCTGGGGCCTTCCTCCTTCTCCGGTATCCCTAGGATCCTGAGGTTATTGCGCCGCGCTCTCCCCTCACTTTCCCCAGCACGGTATTCCAGTTGAGCAACTTTTTGGGTAATCGCGGTGAGTTGTTGCTCCAGTCGGTGCACAGCGTCTTCTGTGTCTGACACTCTCTGTTCTGCCTCACCAACCCTAGCCGGCAGGTTGCGAAGGTCCTGGCGTATAAGGGACACCTCAGTGGATAGACCTCCTATTTTGAGTTCCAATGATGTCCTTGAGTCCCCAATCGCTCTCATGAGGTCCGTCAAGGAGACTGGGGGTCATGGGGCTTGTCGCTGGCCCCTTCTTCATCTGGGGGCTGAGTTTCGAGGTGGGGAGGAGCCCCCACAGTGTAGAGGTCCATTTTGCTTTGTAGAGTTTGCCGCTTAGACTTTTCTTTTCCCATATCGTGGTTGATCAGCCCCGTATGATGGGGGTCCGGGTGCCTCACGTTGTCACCCAAAGGGTGAATGTAGGGTTTGGGAAAGGGCTAGCGTGAGCCAGGCGGGCGTGTAGAAGCAACGCAGGGGCCCGTTGTGTGTCTGTGCAAGGGCTGCGCCAAGAACAGAATAGCGTGGCCTCTGTAGGTATTGGTCTCTTTTCCTGGGCCGCCGGGCATGAGTGGAAAGCAAATCCAGCGCGGGGGCAAGCACGTGGCAGGGCCCTGCGAGGGTCGTTCTGGCACGTATCTCCCCGGATTGCGGTCGCTGCTCAGCGGGGGGCAGAGAGGGAAAAAAGGTTTGAGGGTCCCCCGTACACGAGGGATGGTCCAAACAAATGCGCAGAGAAGTGTCTCTCACCCACTCACTCGTAGTTTAAGGCCACTGCGCCTAAGCCTCATTGGGGGGGCCGTGCCGGAGTTTCATGCAATGGTATGCTGCTGGCCAGTGCCTTTCTCTGTCCCTTATGGTTGTACTTGTTGGTTCTGTAGTCTACGCAGCAGGTTCGAGCTGTATGGGGGGGCCCTTGAGGGGGAGACAGGGTTAAACCCCCACGCTGCCCGCACGCGTACCTTATTATAAATGAGTCTGTCGGCGGCGTATCTTCAATCCGCGGGGGAGCGCAGCACACGGTTCTCCTTGTCCTGCTGCAGCTCGACCCCGGGCGCTGCCGTCTTGCTGATGGGGGGGGGCAGACAGCGTGGGCCCGAGCCGCGGGCAGATATGCAGGCAGGCCTCTGAGTCACAGAACTCCGCCCGTCCCCAGCGCCGACGAGGCCAGGCGAGGCGCCGTAAGGAATGACTCCAGTTGCAGCTGCTTCGTGTCACGCCCACCGTAGGCGTTTCAGTGCCGGGTCGATGAAGGAGACCGCAGTGGGCCTCCGGCGGTGTCTGTAGGGCGACGTTGGTTCTTGGAGGCGAGTTGGCCCTGTATGCCGGTGCGCCTTCTCGAAGAGAATTCCCCACGTACGCCGTGTCGTGGAGGAGGCGGGCGCTATGCCTGTGCCTCAACGGCCACGGCTCGTCCGTCTGCAGGATTCAGGCAGAATCTCGCGTCTCCTGCTCCGTTTTTCCTCGGGGTTGCGGGCACTGCTTCTTCGCTACATCTGCCGCCCCTGGAGTTATTACACAATGAGGGAAGTTATTGCAGGATAATTGTAGCGCCCACCGGGAGCCGAGATGATTAGGTCCGCATGCGCCACGCCTGCATGCGTAGTCCCCAAGACTGGGTCCTTTGATGGGGCTGCCTGACGGTACCTCATTGATTGTTACTGGGATTGCTCTGCCGGACTGCTGTGTGTTGCCAAGAGGGTGGCAGCAACCCCGTCAAGGATTTCTGTTCGTGTGTGTGTGCCCTGGGGGCCTGATCCTCGTCTGTTGGATCCTGCTGCTGCAGCCTCCCACAACCTTCATGGGGAGCTGGCCCGTTATCTTTGTGGGCCTGTGAGCCCCCTACTCCTCCAGGCACTGGATTAAGTACTTCCTATCTAGACGAGTTGAGCACGTTGGGGAAACGGTGTGACTGGTGCTGGGTGTTCACATAGCACTACAGCTGGTGCGGACTGTGGCATTGTTCTGGTGGACACAGCGTCATTTCTCAGAGGGCTCCTTATGTTCCCTGTGGGTTTGGAGGTGCTGATAAGGACTGAAGGAGCTGTAGTCCTGCCTGCAATCTCTGCTGAGCTGTTGATGATGACTGGGGAGGCTAACAAGAAACATGGCCCTGTGGACACATTTACTAGTACTCCAGCAAGGACCTTAAGGGCAGTACACAGGCAGGGTTGCAGGTGTGGGAGAGATCCATGCAGGCCTCATTAAAACCCTACCCAGATCCTATTGTGGGGGCCATGCGGCTGGGTTTTACATCTGTTAACTCGAAATTGGATGACCTATCGGTTAATATCTGCTCCTTCTATGTAAAGCTTGAGAAGGAAAGTGGTCGGATCACGATTGCTGAGACCAGGATTAGGGAGACCAAAAATAGGGTTTCCACAACAGAGACTGACTTGGTTATTCGTAAGAGGGAGCTGACAGTGACCAGGGCAAAGTGTGAGGCTCTAGAGTCCTGTTCTAAGCGTAATAATGTGAGGCTACTGTGGGTACCTGAACCGCCACTCCAGGGCTCTATGGAGACATTTGTTGAAGAGCTCTTAACCACCATCCTAGATAAGCCCACACCACATTATTTTCCTGGTTGAGAGGGGGCGCATAGAGCCTTTCAGCCTCCTCTGAAGCCTGAGGCACTGTCTCGAACCATTGTTGCGAGACTTCTTAATTACAGGGACAGAGACCTTATCCTGAGATTGTTCAGAGAGAGAGGCGAGCTGCGGTTTGAATCTACCTGGATTTTCATCTACCCGGACCTCTCTCCTGATGTGCAGTTGGTATGAAAATCATTTGATTCTGTCACGAACCCCCCTAGTAATTGCCAAATACTGTATGCTGCCCTGTTCCCCTCGAAGGTACGCATTCAATTCAAGGGCCGGGCATAATTCTTTACATCACCAACAGAGACCATGCTGTTTGATGAATTCAATATACCTACAAGGCCCTCAAACCCAAGTAAAGCAGTTGGCGCCACAGGGGATGAGCCTACTCCTCTGGCCTGAGACGATGGTTGACTGATCCCACTTCGTCACCCAAGATGTGAATCTGTGCACATTGTTTCTGAGGATGCCCACTGAGTGGACTGTACTTCACGCAGTGTTTTGCTTAATATACTGTGGGGTACCGGTAATGCTAGCATGATATGATATATGATATGATATGATGTTGCGTTTATAGCGTGCCAGTAGACAAGTGTTTCTAGGCCTGACAAGACAAGGAGGGGGAAACAAAGGGAGAACAAAATAATGGACTAGGCCTTGTCTCATTCAGATCGTGCAAGCGTGGGAAAGAGTGAAGGGGAGAAGCACCAGGAGGGAGGGGAATTGGGAAGTGCAGTTTAGCCACAAGTACAGCCAGCGGTGGCTCATAAGTGCAGAGAGAATGGACTGTAGGAGTACCGATACAGATCCTGAAGTGCTGGGGAGCCCGGAGGCTTTGAGAGGACAACTGGACATGTGGGAGCCTGGTTTCACAGGGTGACCGGTGCGCAGAGCAGTCAGGTGCATCAGCAGAGGAGAGGAAGAGAGAAAGCAGACGCGAAAAGGAAGGTCTTGAGTTGCTTCTGGAACCAGAGGTGGTTCTGCTCGAGTTTGAGAGAGGCACGGAGGCTGTTCCAGAGGGAGGCCATAGCCGAGGAGATAGATCTGCCTCCAACTCTTTGCTTGGAGAAGCATCTGACCCTCAGAGTGTTGGAGGTGGATGAGCGAAGAGCTCGAGAAGGAAGATGTTTTTAAGAGAAAGCTGGGGGTAGAGCGGTCCCAGGCCCCAGAAAGCCTTGTGGACAATGCAGAGGGTCTTGAACTTGATCCTTGCAGCCACGGGGAGCCGGTGAAGAGATTTCAGAGCTGGAGAGATACGATCCCTGGGCTTGAGGCCAAGGACAAGTCTCACAATCCTGTTCTGTATAAGTTGTAAAGGTCGAAGAGTAGAGGCAGGAAGATTAAGAAAGAGGCTGTTGCAATAGTCCAGCCTAGAGAGGACCAGAGCTCTGGAGACAGTGAGCTGCTTCTGGGAGAAAGTGAGAAAAGGAAGAATATCTCTGAGGAGGTGCAGCTGATAGTTTGACTTCTTAGAGACGTCAGAGATGTGAGGAGAGAAGGAGAGGGTGGAGTCGAAGATTACACCAAGGTTCTTAGCCTCATAAGAAGGAGCAGGAAGAGGGCCGAGAGTGGGCGGCTAGAGAGAGAGAGAGAGGAAAGGAGGGAGTGGGTGTCCCAATGAGGATGATCGCAATCTTACTGGCATTAAGGCAGAGATCATTAGCGGCACACCACTTCTGAATTTTGGCAGACGGTCTGGTATGAGAGAAGAAGCAGAGGTGGCTTAGGGGAGCCTGAAAGAGAGCTGAGTGTCATCCACATAACATTAAAAGTTGGAGCAGAAAATAGTGATGCAGTGGGCAAGAGGTGTCAGGTAGTGGGTGAAGAGCCAGGGAGAGAGGTTAGACCCCTGGGGAACACTACAAGTAAAGGGAGAGATAGAAGAGAGAAAAGACCCCAGTTGGACCTGAGAGGGTCGGTCAGGAAGAAAGGAGGTCAACCAGACCAGGGCCTGATCAGAAATACCAATGTTGTTGCAGAGGCAATTAAACAGGATGGCATGGTTGACAGTGTCAAAAGCAGAGGATAGATCCAGGAGACTGAGGGCAGAAGGGAGATTAGAGTCAAGATTGCAGAGCAAGTCTTCACAGGTGTACAGGAGAGCAGTTTTCGTGCTTCTGGTAGCTCTGAATCCAGACTTGTGGTCATGGAGGCAACCAACAGATTCAGTATGTAGATTAAGCTGGGAGATGGCCAGCTTTTCCAAGAGTTTGCCCAGGAAAGGAATGATCGAGATTGGGCAATATTTAGCCAGAGATGAAGGATCGGCTGAGGGCTTGGGCAGGGGAAAGTTCCAGTGGCAAAGGAGTGACTGCAGGAATCGGCCAAGGCTGGAGAAAGGGTGTTGATGTGGTCCTTGATGGTTCTGGATGAGCAGGGGAGAACCTGCTTTGATGAGAAACAAAAAAGTGTTTTGGGTTACTGTTTCTCTTCTGCGCCCTTATAGAAAGAAAAAATATGTATACCAAACTTTTTCTTGATTTTGTAATAAATAGATATCTTTTATTCAAACATATTGTTATGTTTGTTGAATTGCCCTCTATGATAACACGTGTTTCGGCGAAACCATCGCCTTTTTCAAATCAGGGCTAATGTTTTAATTTGGATATTCATAATACTTGAAACGTTCATTACTGTGGTCCCATTTGAAACAGTATTCGCGGCTGAAGGGATTTAACCCATGACTTATTGAAGTCCACAGTAATGAACGTTTCAAGTATTATGAATATCCAAATTTATCTTTGCGGGCGATGGCTTCACCTCGGATCACGCTCAGTTGGGCTCAGACCCCTCTTGCCTCTTGCAGGATTTCTCCTGTCTCAATTTCTCAAAGTCTTTTTCTAGGGTGATGGCTTCACCCCTTGGATCTCCCTCAGTCGGGCGCAGACCCCTCTTGCCTCTTGTGGGATTTCTCCTGCCTCAATTTCTCAAAGTCTTTTGCTTGGGTGATGGCTTCAACCCTTGGATCTCCATTGGTTGGGCTCAGACCCCTCTTGACTTCCTTTTCACTCTATTCTCAAGTGTTACGGGATTTGCGTCCTTTTCTTTCTCTCAATGCAGGATTCACATCCCTTGTTTTCTCTCAATGCGGGATTCACTTCCCTTGCTTTCAATGTGCTTGTAGATCAAATTCTCTCGATTGTACAGGGATTTTGCTCGACCCTCTGTATGACCACTTTGACCTATTTCGCTGGCCCTCCTATGGCCTTCTGGTGTTTGCCGTTTCTCTCATATGGGGCTCGACCAGAGTCTCTTGAATTAGCACCCATGTGGTGCCGGTTTCCCTTTCCAGCTGGTCTCCCCTTCCCCTTTTTACAGTTAATTCAAGGTTCATTAAACTTGGTTCAAACTTGCCACTTTGCGCTTCTCATTCAACAAAGCCCGGTTCTTATCAGCTCTCTCCTCGACTCAGCGGCTGTGATGAACTGCTTGGCTGTTGCCTCTCTGGAGTCAAGGCCAGCACCATGGGTGCGGGAACTTCCCATGCTCTTGCTTATCACCATAGGTTTGCCCTGTGTACCGTTGACATCTGCTGTTGGACACTTGCGCTTTTATTTGTGGTCTTGGGCTCTCTTCTAGGAAGGCTCTGTGGGTCTGGGACGAAAAGGGCAAGGTCACTTCTCTCTTTGCCACCCTCCTGATTCGTCTTGTCATGCTGTCTGCTGTATTCGCCTTACTCGTCCCGTGCTCTCTAGCTCCACCTTTTATCCCTGTGGCGAAGGGAAAGGGCTGTTAGCTGTGTGTGATTCTGATCAATTGCCTGACTTTGTCTGACCCTTGTATTGGCACATGTCGGATAAACAGCTGTGGTGTTAGTCCGTTGTCCTTTGTGTGGTGCGAAAGTGGAAAGTGTTAGAGATAGAAAGGGGGTTGGAGGCAGTGGTTTGGAATATCCTCCGTGAGAGGATGGGGAAAAGGTATAAAAGGAAGGGGAATACGGTGTCTCACCCGTTGGTGTCCCACTCCCACTCCCAGAGCACCCCCCTCCAGGTGATCCTCCCTCACTGGTCCACCCCCTGGAACTGGATCCAATAGCGATGGCCGTGTCCTGGCCACCTGGAAGACATATCCTCGAGGTTTAGACAGGGAAACAGCTTCAGGTTTCTCACACAAGCCAAGGGCACACCCTGCAGAAGTGTTGGAGGTGTCCTAGGATGGGCAGAGGAGGAAGGATGTCATTTCCTATGGAGGCACTTTACTCATAACCTCCTTATTTTGTTCAGGTTCAGTGAGCCCTAGGCTGTGCTGCCGTGCCGCTTGGAACACATCCACTGAGTTGTCATACAGTTATGTATTTGTTGCGATCGTCTGTCTGGTTGGGGTGGACAGTGTGAGTGGGAGCAAAGGGGATAGGGTATTCATAAAAAGTTAAACAACAAATCAGTGGAATCACATGACGAACGGGGGGTGGGGAGCTTGGCACAAGCTTGCATTTTACTATATTCACTGTTATGGCACTCCCTCAACTTCCAACCCTGGTGATGCTTCAGTTGTGGAACGTCCGTGGTATCAACAATCCCGCAAAGGCAAGGAAGCTGATGGCATACATTGAGCAACATGCCCCATGAATACTTATGTTGCAAGAAACCCATGTACTTGCCAACATGCATGAACTCTTTGCATCCAGATGGGGTGGAAACAGATATTACACAGCATACTCCTCACAAGCACGGGGAGTGCAGATGTTAATACACAACTCCCTGCATTTCCAACATTCTAATTCTGTCATAGATGCTGGGGGCAGGTGTTTCATTACACAGGGCATATTGGCTGGCTTTCCAATTCTTCTAGTGAATTCCTAGGGCCCGAATCTATAGGATCCTGCATTCTATAGGTGGTTGGCTGCTATACTTGATGCGTCAGCTGAGCTTCCGATACTCTGGCGTGGATACTTCAATACTATCCTTGATACACTGCTTGACCGATAGACAATGACCCATAGATGGCTCTAATCCGTGGCAAAGGCCATAAAGCAGATCATGGAGATATTTAAACCCATAGGGTAGGGAATATTCGGTCTATTCATCAGTACATGATATGATGCCCTGGATTGACAATTGGTTAATTTCTTCCTCGCGGCTCCATTCCCTGTTGGGTTGCTGCATTCTAGCTTGCACATATTAGGATCATTCCCCGGTAGTGCTCTGACATTGGGGGTGAATTGCCCAACGCGCCCCCAATGGAGAATGACTCTGTCAGTGCTTCTGGATGGGGAATTTGTGGGTGCGTTGAGCGAGAACATTGAGGTTTTCCTCACAGCTAATATGGGCTCGACCTCATCTTATGCTACACTCTGGGAAACTCTTAAAGTGTTGGTTGGGGGGGTTATCTCCACCTCTGTGGGGATATTGAAACAAATTAGAAGGGAACTGCAAACACAAGAAGGTAAAATACGTGCTCTTGAAAAACAGTATGGCAGGTGCCAAGTGGCAAGGTTGAGGTGGTTAATCAAAAGTTGCATGATTTGGCTGAGAGGGAAAATTATCATATAAACAAACCTTTAATGGCATGAAGTTATGGCGAGGTCGACAGGCCGGGCAGGGCTCTGGCCCAAGATGTACACTCAAACTATACAGGGACAACGAAAGCGAGTGTCCAGACACAGGATGGAGTGGTCCACACAGATAATTCCTCCATTTGCAGCGCCTTTGCTGACTTTTACAGGGCATTTTATGTGAACCAAGATGGGAAAACCCGGTCGGACATGAACATTAACCACTCTAAAATTACGCTCCCAACCCTTTCCACAGAATCTGCAGTGGCTTTGAATGCCCAGTTCTCACTGGAGGAGATTCTGGCTGTAATCTCAGACTTCCCTCGGGGAAAGCCCCGGGCTCGGATGGCCTAGTCACCGAACTGCATAAAGAGTACAAACATATCCTTGCACCACTGTTCCTCCAGGTGTGGAATGATAACCTGGAAAGAGGTGTGCTCCCCCCACACTTCAGGAGGCTATAATCACGGTCTTATTGAAACCTCATAAGCCACCTGAGATGCTTGGTTCCCTCGTATCATCCCAATCCCTGATTAATACTGATGCAAACATTTATGCAAAGCTCCTGTCATCCCGATTAACTCCTATCATGCCTTAATTGGCTCACCCGAACCAGGCCGGCTATATTCCCTCCATGTCCACTGTTCTCAAACTGAGCCGTCTCTTTTGTATACTCTCCCAAAACAATCCCCAAAGGGAGGCAGTGGCAGCAACCCAAGATGCCGAGAAGGCGTTCGGCTCAGTGTCCTGGGATGTTTTATTCTTGGTGTTGGATGTGTTCTAGCTGGGATAATTTTATATCAACTGTGTTAAACTACTCTGCACGTCCCCACTCGCTAGGGTATGGGCAAATGGCATGTTCTCCCCCACCATCACATTGGGAAGGAGCACCAGACAGGGTTGTCCCTTATTCCTGCTCCTTTTCGTTCTATGCATTGAACCGCTGGGGTAAATAATCTGGGTATGACAGGGACATTATGGCCTCCTTATCTCAGGGGCCTCCAGATATAATATCTTAATATGCCGATGTCACGCTATTGCTCCTCCCCAAACCCAGCCTAAACCTCTGACCAATATTCGCGGAGATTCAAATCTTCTCCCAAAAATCTGAGTACCATATAAATTGGTCTAAATCGGAACTGTTCACACTCACGGACAAAACAAATCCCCCTGGGAACTTGATGGGCTTTCTATGGGCCACAGCATCTTTTAATTTCCTTGTGATTCGGGTTTCACTATCCACCGATATCTTGCTTGCCGAAAATCTGGCAGCATACATGCCGATTCTGAGGGCTAAACTAGAATTCTGGTTGAGGCTTCCTATATCATTATATGGCTGCCTTTCTCTCCTGAAAATGATTGTTCTCCTGAAGCTCCCGTATTATTTTACCGATATGGCTGGAGAAGGTATTTTTTATTCAACTCCTTTTGCTTGCGTCAGGTTTAGTATGGGGCACAAGCACCGCCAGACCTGCATGGGCAGACATGGTGAATCAAACCATACGATTTGGGGGTCTTGGCCTCCTCCGACTTTGAGTTATACGAGCTGGGGTCCCAGGCCGAGATTGCAGCAAACTAGTATGTGTCTCCCTCCTACTTATCGCCACTTGGACATTGAAAGATTTGCAGCAAAACCACTGAATCTATGCTCAGTCATTTTGGGAACACTATATGGTGATGACTGTTAATTCGACCAGGTGCAGACTACGATTGGGGCATGGGCCAAATTGTTTCACCGTCTGGATTTAGGGACCCATTCAGTAGAAATGCACCATCTAGTAGTTTCCCTGATATCCTACCTTCACAAGATCGGCTGTGCAAATTAGGTGGTTCAGGGACTGGGTACTGACGATGGGGAAATATTTTTCCAGAAGGGAATTGTGTCTCTAGATCAGAACTTATGGCCAAAATAGATGATACCCTGATTCTATTGTTGCAATATGACGGCATCAGAACAGCTTTTCAAAGGAAATGGCCATCTTTTCTGGCTGAACCAGAAATGCACGTGATTCTTGACACGGGTACCAGGCCTCGATGGGGCATAGGGTGGTGTCAGACTTGGACCACAAAGCCCAACTGGCACCTGCGAATATTATGCGTGTACGATCCGTGTGGGAAAGAGACATTGGACCCATGTCACCTGATGATATTTGGGCATGTTACTGTCTGCTTACTAAGGAGGTATCTATAAATGCTCCATACCGATTGATTCCGTTCAAGGTTCTCAATCGGCTGCATTATACCCCGGTTACTATATTCTCCCCAGGTACTTCTGATGCTGGCCCTCAGTGCCAACAATCCCCTGCTGATTGTCTACATATGTTTTGGAGAAGCCCACCTGTATTCGAATTCTGGGCCGAAGAGGCAGAAATTCTGTCCGAGATGACATCCATGCCCCCCTACATTCGCCCCATTGAAATACCTCCTTGGCGACATTGGTAAAACGACAATTGTGTGACATAGGCTTTCAATTTGGCGTGTATACTCTCCAAGAAGTGCACACTTAAACACTGGAAGTCCCATGGTGCCCCAACTGGGCAGGAATGGCTGCCTGGGCTGACATACCTCTTTGAGTCTTGTTTTGACTGTTATTTCTGTGAAACTATATATTTGTTATCTCAATTGGCTGACCTATATATACAGCAGAATAATCACGAGACTGGCTTGTATGGATCAAATATGACTTTTCTTATCTTCAATGGTTAAGTTGTCCGTAAGTCACGTTTTACAACTTACTTCTGAGAAAGTATTTAATTGTTCTCTCAGTTGTGTGATACAGTGCCATCTCAAAAAGAGCACATTTCGAAATAATAATTTCTGAATCCATGATCGCTTGCTCTGCAGTGCTGTGCCTCATACAGTTCCTGCAGCATCCCATTGGTCAGGGCGGTTTCCCGCACTCGCCTCCTCTGGCCGCTCCATTTACTTTCACTTCACAATGCCAATGACGCAGAACTGGTTGACGTGTGTGGTGTCTTGTGTTCTTGGCCCGTGCCCTGCAATTGGGTATCCTGCTGCATTATTTCTGACACCCCGCAGGTGTTCCAGTATTCATTCAGTAAGCCTTGCCGCGGGAATCTTAAGCATGTATACAATGAGCTTTGTCGCTAGTTGATGAAATAGTTGATTGTGTACATCCTGGTATCTGCTAGGTTTACTTTTTGAGTTTTGCTCTATGCATACAACCATGGTGAATAGGTGGCACATTCACAAAAGCCATTTGGCTTGGCTGTGGGACACATAGTTGGTTCATTCTTTGGTAAAAGATTTAATACTATGTGGTAACTTGAGGGAAGGTTTATCAACACTATTTTACCCTTTTCTGTCCTCTTTTTAGTACAGCTTTCATACTGGTGAATATGTTTAAACCTTGGAAGGATATCTCAGGGGCAACATGCTCGTCTTGGAAGCAAGACGACATGGATCAACACAGGTTCGATCCGGTATTAGGCGCATTACAAATAACCTAACATATCCACTTGTGAAGTAAGCAGAGATGTAGCTATGCACTAAACACTGATAAACAACTCAGGGGCGCACCATGTCCTAAACTCATTTTAAGAGCCAGTATTCATTTAAAATATCAGTTCAATGCATCCTCCACTTTTTTTTTCTTGCCTTGTTTTCGGAAATGCCATACTCCCCTGTGAAAAGCACCTGCTGGAATTGAAAAAAAACCAAACACCCTAATGTTTTGGAGGAGAAGGATTGGTTGTACTATCGATGAAGATCACTGGTTAAGTATTTGTGCTAATACGTGTCTATGCTCTTTAAGCCTAGTAGAGAGATCCCGACAGATTAAAATCATCAATAGAGTATACTGTACTCCTGAAAGGCTGGAGGAATGTCAAGACAGCTCAGACTGTTGGTCGTGTGTTCATGATATGGGTACATTTGAGCATGTGCTATGGGCATGTACTAGTGGGCAGGGCTTTTGGTTCGAATTTGGCAGGATTTGAGATGCAGTGTTAGATAAGAAAATAAACTTTGATTTTAAGACTTTGATACTCGGTAGCAACGTTCTTTTGGAGGATCTGCCAATATCTCAAAAGAAGTGGGTCTATCGAGGTGCGATGATTGGTAAAAAAATCATATTGAGAGGGTGGAAAACGACAAATCCTGTTCTGATTGAAGTTTGGATTGATGAAATGCATGATATGGCTGAGATTGAAAGTATTATATTTTGTAGGAACAAGAAACTTATTGTATTTGAGAGAATATGGGGGAAATTCCTTGCCTTATATTAATTTCTAATTGATGGATTTGATATGAACCTGGTTGTGGGTGAGGGGAGGGGGGTTTCTTTTGTAAATATTTAGAGGTTGCATGGATGTGTGATAATTTTGTATTTTATAAATTGTTTCTTCTGGATGTTTCATATTTGTTACTGTTAAAATTTTAAATAAAGTTTTTTTTAAAAAAAGAAAACATTTTTATTCATCATTGAATTCCATCCATGCTTTAAGCAGAATAACTAAGACCCTGGATTTAAGGTCTGTTTGTCTCTTTCATGTATCACTATATTGATGCCAACTTCAGTGGACAAAAACGCTATGGATGCTTTTGTGAAATGCTGTTTGCAATGGCCTATATCACTTGGATGACAAAGTCAGTAAAACTACCTGGAAGGGCAGAGTGTAAAAACAATGTTCAGAACTCAAGAATGCAAAGGAAGATAACGACATAACAGTAAAAGAGGCAGATAAAGGTGGTAGTTTAGTAGTCATGAATACCTGTTACTGCAGACAAGGAGTGTATCTGTAGTTCAATGACAAGGAATGCTACAGAAAGCTGCATGGGATTCCAGTTCAATAGTTACACTTTCGTATCTTTAGATGTTAACGTTCATGACGCAAGCATTGATCACACTTTGGACTTGGTAGCAATTATATAATTTTTAGACAAAAAAAACAGCATCTTATAATGAACAAAACATAATGATACTAGAGATGTTAGTGGCCGAAACATGTCTGGGGATGCTTGTGGTTTGTGGTTTTGTGCAGAAGGGATGTGATCATTCAGTTCTGGGGTGGGACCAATCCTGATTTGCATATTGTGTGTCCCCTTTTGTAATGGCTTGGCAGGCAAATAACAATGGTCAGGAGGGTTGCCCATAGCAATGCCAGAGGTTAAGATTAATTATAAATCTTCTAGCCATCACCCCTTTTGTTTTGCTATACTCACCCCGAGTGGGACAGGTATGCCCAGACGTGGATCCCAAGCTACTCCTCATTGATGAGGCACAACAAGGCCGAAACATATCTGGGGATGCTTGTGGTTTCCTGCAGAAGGGATGTGACCAAACAGTTCGGGCTGGACTTGCTCATTCTTGGGTGGGACAAAGCCTGATTTTCATATGGTCTTCCTCCTTTTTGAATGGTTTGGCAGGCAAAGAACGATAGTCTGGAGAGTTGCCCAGATCAATACCAGAGGTTAATATTAATTATAAACCTTCCAGCCATCACCCATTTTGTTTTGCTATAGTCACCCAGAGTGGGACGTTTATGCACAGACGTGGGTCCTGTGCCGGCTGAGCCTAGAGAGCCAAGCTACTCCTCTCTGATGAAGCCCAACAAGGACGAAACATATCTGGGGATGCTTGTGGTTTCCTGCAGAAAGGATGTGACCAGTTTGGGCTGGACTGCCCCCTTCTTGGGTGGGACAAAGTCTGATTTGCATATGGTCTATCTCCTTTTGTAATGGCTTGGCAGGCAAATACCGATAGTCTGGAGAGTTGCCCAGAGCAATACCAGAGGTTAAGATTAATTATAAACCTTCCAGCCATCACCCATTTTGTTTTGCTATAGTCACCTCGAGTGGGACGGGTTATGCCCAAACTTGGGTCCTGTGCCGGCTGAGCCCAGAGAGCCAAGCTACTCCTCTCTGATGAGGCCCAACAAGTCCAAAACATGTCTGGGGATGCTTGTGGTTTTGTGCAGGAGGGATGTGACCAAGCAGTTCGGGCTGGACTGCCCCCTTCTGGGTTGGGACCAAGCCTGAGTTGCATATGGTTGTTCCCCTTTTGTAATGGCTTGGCAGGTGAAGAACGATGGTCTGGAGGGTTGCCCAGAGCAATGCCAAAGTTTAAGATTAATTATAAACCTTCCAGCCATCACCCCTTTTGTTTTGCTATAGTCACCCCAAGTGGGGAGGGTATGCCCAAACGTGGGTCCCGTGCCTGCTGGGCCTAGAGACCCAAGCTACTCTTCACTGATGAGGCCCAACGAGGCCGAAACATGTCTGGGGATGCTTGTGGTTTTCGTGCAGAAGGGATGTTTTGGTGGGACCAAGTCTGATTTGCATATGGTCCTTCCCCTTTTGTAATTGCTTGGCAGGTGAGGAACGATGGTCTGGAGGGTTGCCCAGAGCAATGTCAGAGGTTGAGATTAATTATAAACCTTCCAGCCATCACCCATTTTGTTTTGCTAGTGTTTAACTCGTAACACAACTTGTTCACATTCAATACGTATTTGCTTCTGCAAACCAAGTGTACCACAATGGGGGCTCTGCCTGCCCCATTCTTTGCCAATCACTTTATGAAGTACGAGTAAGAAAAATCTGACAATATCAAGAAATAACTTGATTTTGGCTGTAAAGACTTTAAAGCTAGAAGACACTGCATTAAAACATAGTATTTTTGATGGAAAGAGTTTAACTAAACTCTAGTTAGGGACTAAGACATACCCTTGCAAAAATATCCCGTATGGTCCTTATATGCAATACCTCTTTTTTGACTAAGGTTTGTTATATTACTTATTTTCTGGATGAATTACTAGATCACTGTAGCTAATCTCATTCAAAACGAATGTTATGTGTCTTTGCAAGGAAACTCAGCAGCCAAACTCTGAACAAAGGAATAACAGAAGTACGAGTGAGGACAACAGTAACAGAAATATCTAGCGAAGAATAGGCAGTCAAAGTAAGCAAGGTTCAGGACAGAGACCAGGGGTTAAAGGGGAAAAGCACGTAGAGAAGAATCTAAGTGCAATGGTACAGGAGACTGGAACTGCAGACTAGAAACTATGGACCCGAATTAAGGAACAGCAGAATGAACTGTAGACCAGGAACAAGGAAAACTCAGGACTGAAACTCTGGACTAGGATAACAAGGACGGGACTGTAGCATGTAACACGAATAAAAGGGACTGCAACTCTGGGCTAGAATAAAAAGAACGGAACTGCAGTCAGAGAACAAGGAAACTCAGCACTGGAATCAAGGAATCTAAAGCCAGTAAGCACGGACTATGGGCACAGAGCAAGAAACTGCAGGCAGGGAATACGATAATTGGTGGTAGGGAGAAAGGGCTGCAGACAAGGAACGGGAGACTGCAAGCAGGAGAGCAGGGCTGCAGTGCAAGAAGCATGGAGGTGCAGGGAAGGAGACAGGGAAGAGTAAGCAGAGTAGCTGGGCTGTCAGGCAGAGAGCACAGGGCACTGGAACAGGAGCAGGTTCTTGCAGCAACAGGAAACAGCTAAATTCTGCTGATCAAGTCACAAAGGGCAGAAGGTGAACTCAATACAAGAGCCCTGTGCTCCTGCAGGCAGCTGCTTGAATACTGACCTACCCTGTGCTGAAGCAGGCTCATTAGCAGCACCTGCCTGGAGCAGCACACCTGAAGGTAATCTGCCTCCTCCCGCTCTGGTCCTGGGAAAGTGAAAGCAGCACTGATATCTAGGGCTTCTGGATATTGTGGTTTCAAGACTGACGCTTAGGAATAATCAGGGAATGAGAACTGCCCCAAGGTGCATTATGGGAATTGAAGTCCATGTTTTCGGATATACAGATGTGTGAAAGGAAATCTTAAATAATGATTTAGGGTCTTCTCTGAAGATGGTAGAAAACAACCTCCAGATCTCCAGACAGTACCACTCAGGGGCAGAGATGCAGAAAAGTGACAGTATCCCCCCTTGAGGATCCAGTACTTGAAGGGAAAAAAGGGAACAGTCATTATTTGCCATAATGTGCAAAATGACAGAAACTACCAGACACAGCCTCACAAACCAGCACCCTCCATGTTTTGCTGAATGACAGTCCTTCCAGTGGCACGAAGAGACATTCTTTATATGCGCAGAATCCCTGACTCATTTCTTGATAAGCCATTTGGTACCTGATGACACAGTTGGAGTCTTCAGGCCTGCAATCATAGGCTTGGTTTTAAGTCCAGCAAGCCCCACCCACCCGGTGCCTTCCTGGTTGACGCTCTTCTTCCCTACTTAAGGAGCCCTTCAGCCTCTTTTCCTTTGCAGATGGGAAACAGGTGCAAGTGGATCTTGGTCACCTGGCCTAAGCCCCACCTACCTTCTCAGCCCTGCCTCTTCCTTCCTGATCTTAACTCTTAGATCAAGGGCGTCTCTCGCCCGGGTGTCTGAAGCAAAGGGCAGACGAAGAAAGTTGCAATTCCTGTTCGGACCAGGAGGATCCAGGGCCCGAATCCCAGCTCAGACAGCAGGTAAGCATGCGCCAACATGTGTTTACTCCCTCTGTCCCCACAGGCCATCCCCACCCCTCTGGTCCCCCTGTTATGTTCCCTTGTGCCCCCCCCTTCTTGAACACAGCTGTTGCTGGTTTTGCTTGATTCTTCCACCCTGCTCCCCCTGCCCCACCTCCAGCCTACTTCTGCAGGAGTCTGTCCTAATACATTCTGGTTTCACCATCACCATCTTGTGGCCAATGCTGGATTTGACTTTTATGGACTTCATTGATTCATGGTACGACACCCTATCTCATGGTGGCCCTGAATCATGCTGTTCCCATCTTCATCTTGTATCCTGGCTTGCAACATTATGTGTTACTACTGACTTCTGCAATTGTATTCGCTCTCCCCTCTTGCTTCGCCACTCTTTTTGAATGCTTACTCTCTGTTCTCCCCTCCTCTCCCTTTCTCCCTTTTCCTATCTTATCCACTCCTCCCATTACTTTCTTCTATGCACTTACTCTATCAGAATTGTCCCTGGATTTAGTATGATAGCAACCTCGTCTGTCTCCTCCCACCTCCCCTTACTTGTCCCCCCACACCCCTCCAGCACTATCTGAAATGTCTCCAGGCCTAGTACGATAGTCGCTAGTTTTGTTCCTCCCCTCCCTTTCTGCACCCCACTCCCTCACCTTTGGTTTTCTCCTGCTCTACCAGAAAAGTCGTCAGGCCTAGTACGGTAGTCGCCTGTCTGTTTCAATTTCCTTCCCACTCTCCCCCTCCCTTCCTTATCTATGTCTTAGCTCTTGCACTATCTGAAATGTTGTCAGTCCGAGTACGATAGTTAATTTCACATCCTTACTGTTCATGTCCTGTAAGAATGTCATTGTGTTTTCCCGTGTTCCCTCCCTTGCCTTGAGGCGCTTTGAAACACATTGTGCATAGGCGCAATATAAATAAACTATCATATCATCATAAGTAAAGTTTTAGTGTATTTGCAGACTGGAGAGTTGAAAACAACTGGTAATTGATGTGATTTTCCTTCCTTGGCAAAAAACTGTATTTTGTCAGCAGCAGGCAAACCAGAAAGTGTTGGAGATAGGGGCAAATGTTCTTTTGTCATAGCAATACAGTCACTGGTTGCACTCACAGTCTCACTCGAAAGGGGAGCTGTAACTTCAATAGCAGACTCAGACGATTCCAAGCAATCAGAAGCAGGAATTGAAGGTGCTTCTTGGTCAATTGACTCCAGCAGTGCACGGAACTGTTCATCAATCATAGTCTTCTCTCTGCTGTAGTTTGGTCGGAATTAGCAGCCCCACTGGAGCTTTGAAGTAGATTCATGGCATCAGCACGATCATTTGAAAAGTGAACAAATGTTTTATGTTGGATTAGAAATTGTTGGAGCATCATGCTAATCACAGTGTTTATCATCACCTCTTCAAAAACTGGGCTAGGGTTCAAGTCTTCCGCCATATTTGGAGGAATACATTTGGTTAAAGAATGGTTTACAGTCTTTTGTGGCTGGGATACAGAAGAAACAGAAAGTAGAACTGAACAACTGAGTTTGGGTTCAGGTTCGAGAATTGGCATATCAAGGACAAGTCCATCGTTCACGTGTGGGCTTAAAACTGGAGCCACAGATAAATTTAGAGGTATGTTGAGTCCAGGCAGTAGAGCAGTGGTGGTTTCTGATTCTAGGGACAGACTGGAATCTCATGCGGGTTCTGTAGCAGAGAGTAGGATATCAGTAGCAGAGCAATCTTCAGAAAAGGTGATAGGCATGGGGTCAGGAATAGTCGTTACCTGATCAGTGCTCAGAAAACATAGAAATAGACCCTTGTTAGAGGATGCAGACGCAGTTTGGAATTCCCTTTTGAGAGAGACATGGTTTTTCCTAAGTTCTAAGCATATGCTTTGTTCATGGCCTCCAACTGCTCTGCATGTGTTTGCAACAATTTCTTAAGCTCTAGGCCAGGTCTCATTTCACTAAGGGTGATAAACAGAATGTCAGGTTCTGGACACTATGAATCTTGATCAGGTGACAAGTACCCAAGGGAAGGATTATGCTAATACAAATAAAGGTATTCATCATAAAGATCTTCTGTGTGTCTTTTCAACTGCCAGAAGTGCTCTTGTACTTGGGCTATGCTCACATTGTTTTCACATTCCTATATCTTAGGTGCTGATTTAGCAGGGATACTAGTTGTTACAATGTGAGCGCTAGCTGCTGGTTGGGAATGGACGCTAGCCACTGGTGTTGAGCTGATGGATCCCAGGGTGTGTACTGGTTTCTTATGCATGGGTTGTACCCATTTGTCTTTGGAAAACTGAATGACTTGTTTGAGAAACAGAGTTCCAGAAACAGGTTTTGAGCACTGGACAGCTAGCCAAGCAGATCCAGAGCAAACAACTTGAGCCACTGGAATCTCCATTACATACTCTGATTGCAGGTCCACCAGTATGTGTGAAAAATCTTTTGCTGCAGCAGTGTTTTGACATTGGGCCTGAAGCATGGCAGCCTGGGATACAGGAGTACATGGTTTGTGCACGGGATGGGAGTCGAATGCAGGGTCAGTAGACATGCTAGAAAGCACGTGAGTGTTCTCCACTGTTTTGGCTGACAAAATCTCCAAACATTCATCATCTTGCTGCAGTTCTTTTACAGATAGGGACTGCTGATCATAATTACACATTTCATAGTAGTTTAACATAGAAGGGTCAGAGAGCCAGTGAGTGTAGTACTGTGCTTGTAAACTTTTGTTTTCTAGGACAAGTATGTCTTTTAAACTAGGGGTTTTGTTTGCTGTCTTTAGGAAACCTTTAGATTTAGGTAGAGGTTTCTTAAAATGAAAGGAAATCATTTTAGGTTGTGGGGTAAAAATACAGCTCCAGAGCAACAGAGATGGAGAGGCCATGCTAGGCCCCTATTGTGAGAGTGAAGCTGGCTAATTTGGAGTTCCATTGAAATATAAAAGCCAGTATAAAACAGTGATTTCGACATAAGGCCTAGTGGAATGAAGGAAATTATGTAAAACTGCAGCAGTGCACGTGGAAATAAAAGACACATTTGAAACACTGCGCATGTGGAAAATACCAAGGAGGAATGATGCCTGACATTTATGAAATAAAGTCAAGTCACAGATTGCGTTTATCAGGAATAAAGAGACATCATTTTCATCATGGCCTATTTCATTTTTATAGCGGTGAACACTGGTTTGTTATGTAACTATGGCCTTTCTGTGTAAATAATACTAAGAGTGGACTTATTTCTGTTCAAGCATTCTATTAAGAAAAAGTGTATTTCTTGTCAGCAAGCCTAGATGTAATACAAAATGTCATGTGTAAATATGTTTGTTACATTTAAATGTTATTTTTCAGAATTGTGTAACTGAACTGGTTGTATCTGGAACTGTAACCCGCCAACCCCTCCAGATCTTTGGACTGAGTTATCAAGGAAACAGGTCTGGAACTACAGTTAAAAATATAAAGAAATGTTGCAAGAGAGATCTGCAGTGATGAAGATAACACAGCCAAAATAAATGACCTTTAAGGTCAGCTCCCCCATTAGCTGTGCATTAGATTGGGAAAAAAAAACTTTGAAGCTCAGGAGGGGAGGGCATGATCATATGGGCCAGTCAGTTGGTGGGGGCTACCTGAAACTGAGTGACCTATGTGATAAAAGAGAATCTATGCCAAATTGAGCTCACCACAGATTCAGATTAAAGGGGATAAAAAGCCAGTCGGGACCATGTAAAAACAAATTTTGTGTGATGGATACAACTTGAGTTATGAGAAGTATTATAATTCCAGACTTCTCATAATTCCAAGGGAATAGAAAGTTGTTGTGATGATAGGTTATTGAAGTAAGTTTTGAATCAGGAAGGGGCAGATGTGCGACTATTTCGGCTCAAGAGTAAATTGATAAAAATGGTAGCTCCACCCAGGAAGGACATGCCGAAATAAAATTAATATTGCCCGACTGTCAGGGCCACTGGTCATTGGCCAGTCACTTCACATCCTGCAGGGTCCCAATGGACCCAATCTTGGTGCCTTTGGCACCAAGCTCATGATAAAGTGTGCTTTGCACACAGACTGTTGAAGGTACGTGCATCTGGGCAGGGCGGGGCCCTAGCAATGCATGGAAGGCACGTGCAGAAGGCAGGAGGAGTGATAAGGTGGGGCCTCAGGGCAGGGCCTAAAGGGAGTGGCTAGGGCCAGGCTATATAAACCGGCCCCACCTGCATGCTGGCACTTCGCGTTAGTCTGCTAGTGCAGTGTAACACTTACCGCCGTACAGAAGACCTTACCTGTTTTAGCACGTGTATCCTCGGTCTCCGGAACCCTCCAGCATCTTACCTTGAGGTTAGCCACAACATCGCCTCACTTCTACAGCTACTCCAGCATCTTACCTTGAGGTCAGCCACACCACCGCTTCACTTCTGCAGCTACGCGCGCATCTTACCCGAGTCAGCCGCACCTTCGCTGGAAGCACTGCTATCGCTTCACTTTGGTAACTACACACACATCTTACGTGGGTCAGCTGCACCATCGCTGGAAACACTGCTATCGCTTCCCCTTCTGCAGCCACGCGAATATCTTATCTGGTTCTGCAGATCCTCGCAGGTGCCGCCTGGCATCCTTACCAGTCCCGAAACTACCATCAACACGGGATCTTCTTCCGGCACACCATTCTCGAGGATCTTCATCTCTGGCCGCCTGTCGGAGTTCGGAAACCGCCCATAAAGCACTGATCAGCTGCACCTGCAAAGGGAAAGGAAACACAAGTTTAGCACTTGCATAGACTTTCATACTCTAAGCAGCGAGCTTCAGGTGGAGGCCATTTACCTCTGGTAGCTCCTCCGGAGTAGACTTTGTCATCACATTTTCATGGGCCAGCTTCATACCTACAGGAGAGAGAAAGGACAATATAGGGTTACGGAAAATAATCATGGAGGAAGATTAACACTATCAATACAAGCAATAATCATAGTTACAAAACTTACCTTCAAGACGGAATGGTCGCAGCCCGTCTGGACCTTCACGCCAAGGACCAGTGATGCAACTAGGTCCATCTACAGCGCCCCTGCTGGAAGAAAGCAGGACGGAGAGCTGATCTCTCAATCAAAACAGGTGAGCCTGCATGGGCAAACTCTTGCTCACAACCTTCTGGCACGCAAGGGTTGGGGGGAATCCCAACAAAACCACGCCATTTTCACCGTCTTTCATCTTCTCTCAGGAGCAGAACCAGTGTCCTGGGTCCTCGACAATGCAGTGGCTGGGGGAGAGAGCTGATCCACGGGAGCCAGGTCCAGGGAGGGCTTCAACCGCGCCCCAACGCCACCACGGAGACCAGGTGAGTGTAACAGAACGCGAAGCCTCTCCGAATCTCTGCCTGGGCGTTATGTATGCTTCAGAGACTGACCAGTTGGCTCAATTGTTAGGGGAACTACGAGCTGAAGTACATGCCTCCAGACATGAGACTAATTCGTTAAGAAGGGATCTTATTGTTGCACGAGAAAGAACTGATGAACTGGCAAAGCAGGTACTTCAAACACATGCGGGGCAAGTTCCGTTACCTGGGATCGCCCCAGCCCCTTTGCCACCATCACCACCAGTACAAGTGGTGCTGCCAGGGGCTGTACCGTTGGCTGCAACCGAACGATTTACCAGCGACCCCAATAAATATGCGATATTTATAAATCAGTGTCGCCTGCATTTTATGGGCCGTCCAGGGGCTTTTCCGAATGACAGTTCCAGAGTGGCCTTCGTACTTTCATATTTAGGAGGCAGTGCTGCAGATTGGTCAATACCCTTGGTCAATCAGGACGACCCAGTACTCCACAACTTTGGGGGGTTCCAGCAGAAATGGAAAAGTTGTTTACGAGACACTCCCAAGGACAAGCTCTGGATAATGAACTATTGTCTCTAAAACAGGGAAATCAGGAATTATTGACATATATAGCCACCTTTAATCACCTCATTGCACAAACCAACTGGCCCGAAGAAAAAAGGACCACGTTATTCCATCGAGGATTGTGTGGGGAATTAAAGGATCTGCTAGCCCAAGTGGTCAATCCTCCCGAAGGTTGTACAGAGTACATTAATCTGACGCTGTAACTGGACTGTAGATTACAAGACCGGAAATTAGATTGCACAAGAACTGAAGGGAGAACATTCTAGATGCGAATCAGGGATAACCACATCAAGGCCCATCAAATGGCCAAACCCATGCAAATCGGGGGATTACGAGCCCCCATAGCTAAGGCAGAGGAGGAAAAAAGGAGGCAACAACAGCTTTGTTTATATTGTGGCAAGGCTGGACACCTTCTGGGAGATTGCCCAATGAAACCTCCAGGAAAACTGTAAGTGCAACGGATAATAATGATAACGAGCAAGACCAGGCTTCGGCTCCGGAAAACTCCAACGCCCGACAAGGGTCGGGGTCCCCTTGTTGAGCGAGATGAAGAAAGCAGTTCAAACCTCACACCTAGTCATTCCGGTACTTATAGTCCACCCTCAGCAACCATCAAGGGTACACGCCTTGGAGGCGTACATCGACAGTGGAGCAGTTAGTAACTATATTGATCAGGATCTAGCAGCACAAATAGGCCTTCCTCTTCAGCATAAACCGCAGGCGGAAAACGTAACTGCAGTGGATGGCTCTCAACTATCCTCAGGACCAGTAACGCAACACACCGAAAACGTTACGCTGATATGTCAGGACGGTCATCGAGAAGACATCTCTTTTGATCTTATTGGAGCACCACAGTTCCGGATGACCCTAGGAATGCCGTGGCTGGAGATCCATAATCCCAGAATAGACTGGAAAACACGAGTGCTGAACTTTCCGCAAGAATGCACCAAAACCTGTTTTCCTACGAACTTGTAGAAACCCAAATCCAAAGCAAAGGCACTTCTGGCCCTTGTGAGCACCTTACCCCCGGAATATCTGGACTTTCAGGATGTATTCCAAAAGGAACAAGCAAATACGTTGCCCCCGCATAGACCCTATGAGTGCCAGAGCGACCTGATACCCAGGACCCAAATCCCGTGCAGTCGAATATATGCCTTGACCGAGCAAGAAAATCAACACCTACGAACCGACCTAGATCAGTACCTGGTGAACAGATTTATTTGTCCAACTAAGTCCCCTGTATCCTCAGCGCTCTTCTTCATACCCAAGAAGGAAGAAGACCTAGGAACGTGCATCAATTACAGGGCTTTGAACCTAATTACGGTTAAAAATAGGTATCCTCTACCACTCATCCCAGAACTACTCGACCAGGTAAAGAGCGCTCGGATCTACGCGAAGCTAGACCTCTGGGGGGCTTATCACCTTGTACGAGTTAAAAGTGGCGACGAGTGGAAAACAGCATTTCGGACCAAATATGGACTTTTTGAGTATCAGGTCATGCCCTTCGGGTTATGCAATGCACCAGCGGCATTTCAGTTCTTTATGAACGATGTACTCCACAAACTATTGGATGTCTGTGTTCTTGTTCACATCAACGATATCCTCATCTATTCTCAGTCCAAGGAAGATCATGTGGGCATATAAGAGCTGTGCTGGAAAAGCTCCGTCAGCACCGATTGTTTGCCAAACTGGAAAAATGCTCCTTCCACATCACAGAAGTCGAATTTTTGGGATTTATGCTTACTCCACAGGGTGTTCGAATGGACACACGCAAGGTTGAGTCTATCCTCAAATGGCCTTCCCCGACCTCTACGAAAGGGGTCAAAGCGTGTTGGGATTTGCTCATTTTTACAGACGATTTATACCACAATTCTCTCAGATCGTCCATCCGATCACATCCCTTCTAAAGAAGAACAAGAAATTCTTATGGTCCGCTGAAGCAGAGAGTGCTTTTCAGAAATTGAAACAAGCCTTCAACTCGGAGCCTGTACTTCGACATCCTCGACCGGATCTACCCTATGTGGTTGAAACGGATGCCTCCAGCATTGCCATGGGAGCAGTGCTATCGCAAAAGGACCCTGAGACGGGCCAACTCCATCCCATAGCATTTTGGTCTCTCAAATTTTCAGCACCCGAAAAGAACTATGCAATTACCGACAAAGACCTCTTGGCAATCAAAGTAGCCTTCAAGACCTGGAGACACTACCTGTTAGGGGCCAAACACACAGTCACTGTTATTACTGATCACTGTAATCTACAATATTTATAAACAGCTAAAGCTCAGTCCTCACATCAACTCAGCTGGGCTTTATTATTTGCTGAGTACGATTTTATAATAACCTATCGATCAGGAGTGCGTAACAGAAAGGCAGACACCCTATTGAGAATGGGAGAGGACCAAGATGCCTTCAATCCAGTCGACCCCATTGCCATTATACCCGAAGAATGGATTAGACACCAGATCGCCGTAACTACCTGCTGGGAAGACTTAAAAATTGATCCCCAAGGTCAGATGAACCAAACTGCCCAGAAGGAATGTTTGAGTAAGGGGGATCAATACTCTGTCAAAGACAATCTGCCATACTTCCAGGGAAGACTATGGCCCTCATTACGACCCTGGCGTTGGACCATGGTGCTAATGGCACCATGGTCCATGCCGGTAACTTACCGACTCCGCCATGGCGGAATGGGGAATTACCGCCCCATTCCGAGGTTGGCGGGGCGGTAATTCCCCATGCCGCCATGGCCCTTCCCCATTCCCATTTTTGCCCCAAAGGGCTCAATGGGAAAGGGGAAGGCGCTAAGTACGGTGCCGCAAATTGCGGCACCGTTCTTAGCACCAAGGTCCCTTTGCGGGTTGGTTTTTAACGCCTGCAAAAAGCAGGCGTTAAAATCTCCAACCCGCAAAGGGACCTCGTAATAAGGCGTTAAGGGGTTAACGGCGCCGCCACCTTTTACGGCGCCGTTAACCCCTTAATGCCAGGGTTGTAATGAGGGCCTATATGTTCAAAACAAGGAAACACGCACTAAAATAATAGCGAACTATCACGAGTCACTGGTGGAAGGACACGCTGGAACTGCCAAGGCTAGAGCCAAAATCCATGCCAATTAATGGTGGCCCTCTTGGAGGAAAGATGTAACCCTGTTTGTTACCACTTGCGGTGTCTGCGCACAAAACAAAGCCCAAAAACTAAACCCTGCAGGACTATTGAGACCATTAGGAGTACCACCGACACCATGGCATACTTTGTCACTGGACTTCATTACTGACCTGCCACCCTGTGATGGGTTTAATACGCTATTAGTAGTGGAAGACCTATTCTCCAAGATTGCGCATTTTATCACACTGACAGGACTTCCCACCACCGCTTCTCTGGCCACAGTATTTCTGGAACAAATCGTTCTACTACATGATTTCCCATCTGTACTGGTTTCTGACCGGGGAACTCAGTTTTTTTCGGCCTTTTGGAACAGATGTTGTATGATAGCCAAAATTGACCTCTGGCTTTCCACGAGTCATCACCCCCAAACCGATGGTCAAACGGAAAGGACGAACCAGACGCTGGAACAATACCTGAGATGTATGTTGCAACAAACAGGAAAGTCCTGGAAAAACATTTTCTGGCTAAGCGAATTCGCATACAACAAGTTTATTCACACCAGCATCGGGCAGACCCCATTTAACACAATGATTGGTCGACGCCCAAGAACATCCTCTTTTGATCCCCTTGACGAGTTGGAGATGCTGGCTGTTATATCATTGCATAGGATAATCACTCAATCCCTTAAAGAAGCCACCGAAAACTTGAACCGTGCTAAGGAGCAACAAAAGAAATTTGCCGACCGACATAGGAGAGAGGCTCCACAATATCACGTTGGGGATAAAGTGTGGTTGGCATCCAAACACATTCCATTAAAAGGACCCTGTGCATTTCGGCCACGATACCTGGGACCATATCCGATTAAGGCCATCATAAACCCTGCGGCCATGAAATTGGATTTACCAGCCAACATGCAAATCCACCCAGTTTTCCATGTCTCTCTTCTAAAGCCAGTGAAACCGGACACACACATTTCAACACCATCTGAACCGAAGGTTATTGCAGGGGAACTGGAGTATGAGGTAAAAAACATCCTGGACTCCAAGAAAGAACGCTCAAAACTTTATTATCTCATTGACTGGGATGGCTACGGCCCCAGGATTGTACTTGGGAACCAGCTGAATTTGTCCATGCTCCACGACTCATCAAACAATTTCACTGGAACAACCCCACCAAACCGGGACCTGAGGGAAGGACAATCCTGAGAGGGGCCTTTAGGGGGAGTGCTGTCATGGCCTTTGGTCATTAGCCAGTCACTTCACATCCTGCAGGGTCCCAATGGACTCAGTCTTGGTGCCTTTGGCACCAAGCTCATGATATAGTGTGCTTTGCACACAGACTGTTGAAGGCACATGCATCTGGACAGGGCGGGGCCCTAGCAATGCATGGAAGGCACGTGCAGAAGGCAGGAGGAGTGGCAAGGTCGTGCCTCAAGGCAGGGCCTAAAGGGAGTGGCTGGAGCCCGGCTATATAAGCCGGCCCCACCCGCATGCTGGCGCTTCACGTTAGTCTGCTAGTGCAGCGTAACACCGCCATTCAGAAGACCTTACCTGTTTCAGCACGTGTATCCTTGGTCTCCGGAACCCTCCAGCATCTTACCTTGAGGTCAACCACACCATTGCCTCACTTCTGCAGCTACTCCAGCATCTTACCTTGAGGCCAGCCACAACATCGCCTCACTTCTGCAGCTACTCCGGCATCTTACCTTGACGTCAGCCACACCACCACTTCACTTCTGCAGCTACGCGCACATTTTACCTGAGTCAGCCGCACCTTAATGGAAGTTCTGCTATCGCTTCACTTCAGTAACTACGCGCGCATCTTACTTGGGCCAGCCGCACCATCGTTGGAAGCACTGCTATCGCTTCCCCTTCTGCAGCCACGCGCATATCTTACCTGGATCTGCAGATCCTCGCAGGTGCCGCCTGGCATCCTTAACAGTCCCGAAACTACCATCAACATGGGATCTTCTTCCGACGCACCATTCTCGAGGATCTTCATCTCTGGCTGCCTGTCGGAGTTCGGAAACCGCCCATCAAGCAGCGATCAGCTGCACCTGCAAAGGGAAAGGAAACACAAGGTTAGCACTTGCATAGACTTTCATACTCTAATTAGCGAGCTTCAGGTGGAGGCCATTTACCTCTGGTAGCTCCTCCGGAGTAGACTTTGTCATCACACGTTCCTGGGTTATCTTCATACCTACGTTAGAGAGAAAGGACAATATAGGGTTACGGACAATAATCATGGAGGAAGATTAACACCATCAATACGAACAATAATCATAGTTACAAAAATTACCTTCAAGATGGAATGGTCGCAGCCGATCTGGACCTTCACGCCAAGGACCAGTGACGCAACTAGGTCCATCTACAGCGCCCCTGCTGGAAGAAAGCAGGACGGAGAGCTCATCTTTCAATCAAAACAGGTGAACCTGCATGGGCAAACTCTTGCTCACAACCTTCTGGCACGCAAGGGTTGGAGGGAATCCTGACGTCACCACGCCATTTTCGCCATCTTTCATCTTCTCTCAGGAGCAGAACCAGTGTCCTGGGTCCTCAACCATGCAGTGGCTGGGGGAGAGAGCTGATCCACGGGAGCCAGGTTCAGGGAGGGCTCCAACCTTGCCCCAACGCCCAATGCGGAGACCAGGTGAGCGTAACACCGACTGGCCATAAAATACATAAGTTCATGCAGTTATCTGAAAAATCAGGGTAGCTGCCACGTTCTGAGATTTTTCACCACAAAAAGGTAAAACCCACCTGTCATTTTGAAATTATGTATTTTTCCTCCTCCCTCAGCTTTTATAACCCATACCTCCCAACTTCTGGTCCTATAAGCAGCCAGTTGCTGAACTTTCTTTGACTTATCAATTTATCGACTAGTTGACCTATCGACTTTTGGGACCTTTCTTTGGGCTTTTGATTTCTCCCTTGACTTTCCCACTCTATTGCTGGAGGTAGTCTGCTTCTGGACTCTTGCAAAGAACTAGCAGAGGGACAGGAAGAACTACCAAGGCCTTACACATTGTAGGGGAAACAGAGACTGGGAAATCTAGAAGCTAGCTAGGCCTGCCATTTGAGGAGCCAGAGGAAGTCTGGGTGCGGGAGACTATCCTTGACCAAAGCCTTTGACCTGGTCTGAGCTGTTCTCAGAGGAGCCCTGCTGTTTCCCTGGATGCCCCATAACCAAGGTCTCCCATGTAATGAGAATGAGATATATCCCAAAGCATCAAAATTGTGAGGGGGCGGGGGGACTCCCAGCCTTTATCTCCATCTCGCATAGCAGGTAGGGGGGTGGTACTGGAAAGACCCTTGGCACATTTTATGAAATCCAATTAAAATTATTTCCACTATAGAAAATCACCCTGTGCATTTAAATTAAATAGTGTTGGGAACTGCCTCTCTTAATCCTTTCCATTAAATTGTGGGTAGGG
This sequence comes from Ambystoma mexicanum, assembly GCF_040938575.1. Taxonomy (NCBI): domain Eukaryota; kingdom Metazoa; phylum Chordata; class Amphibia; order Caudata; family Ambystomatidae; genus Ambystoma; species Ambystoma mexicanum. Next base: position 418,703,688 of record NC_090933.1, on the reverse strand, counting down.
GGGAAGCTGTGTAGATCCTTAATGCATTGAATTGAAGTTAAATCAATTAATTCCCATATAGGAAATCACGGGATGGGTGTTGTTAGAGGTAAAAACTAACAAAGTACATGCCCAGTGTGTTAGAGTCGGTATAGACAATAAAGTACTTGGGTGACTCTACCTTTCTGAAACCCCTGTTTTCTGTACCGAAGGGGGGTTTCCATAATCCCAATATAAGTAAGTCTAAAGCGCTGCTATTCAAGTGTATGTAGAGAGTGCAAAAGAAAATTTCCCCTTCATTTACTTGCATCCCAAAACGATGTCCCAGAGCTCTGCATTCAATGCAAATAAAAAGGCCACAACGATTTTCCCATTGAGTTCCTTTATTGACTTTGCCTTTCAAAAAAAAAAATGATTTTGCTACTGGATTCCCACTCCCTGTACATTGCCTTAAATCAGAGGGGTCATATCTAATTGATGCTTGCACGGTGGGGTTTCTGGGAGATAGGAGTATTGTGCCAAACTAAGAAATCACTGTGTGTTTTGTGTGTTTCCTATTGGTTAATTTGCAAGAAATCTAATGTAAATTGTGACTGCCAAATTCGAAATTTTACCTGTGTCATATCGAAACTGAACGTTCTTCAAACATGTGTTAGTCAATTGGTGAAAAAAATTTGATTTTGTGATGTCTAGTGCCACAGCATTGGTGGTTGATCTTTTGGTTGCTAGTACATTTTGTCAAACCTTAAATAAATCTATATATTCTTATTATACACCAGCCTGGCTTCTAGCTCATTGGTGGTACATGAGACGGGTTGGAGGCCTCACTAAAGTTGAATCTGTATAAGGGCTTTGGTTGTGCACCACCTTGCTTTTGGGGAAAGGAACTTCCTGAGTTGAGAGTGACTGCCTAATATAACGTGACACGGTCTGTGGATACCTTTCCTGCCTACTGGACATGAATGTATAGGCTCTTGCATTCTGTCAGGGTTTACACAGGACACCCAGGTAGGATTGGGGTGGCTGTGCCAATGTAAGAGGGCAGGCAAGTGCATACAGCAGGCGGGTAAACCAGAAGGAAGAATAGACAAGGTCATTCTGAACAACATAACAGGATGAAAGGGCAGACCTTAATGGGGAACAAGAAGGGATGGGAACCATGCACTGGACAAACAATGAGGAATCCCACTAGGGGTGTATACACAGGTTGGACTAGAGACTACCCACAGATATAAGGGAAGCTAAATGACCCTGTGTAAGTTACTTTTACAGGCACCACTCCTTGCAAGCCCATGGCAGGGTGAAGCAGGAGTGGCTTCTGTGTCTGGACCCTTGGACACAAACAAGGAGTGTACTTACACGAGACAAGCCGGTACAGGTTCAGCCAGAACCTCTAGCGGATGCCCTCTGAGGGAACAGAACAGTACAACACAGTGTTACATTGAATTCACTATATACTACAAGTAAAACGAGACAAAGGAAGGGGCAGAGATTGCCTGCTGGGAAACCCAGCAGCCAAACTCTGAACAAAGGGATAACAGAAGCACAAGTGAGGACAACAGTAACAGAAATATCTAGGGAAGAATAGGCCGTCAAAGTAAGCAAGGTTCAGGACAGAGACCAGAGGTTAAAGGGGAAAAGCAAGTAGAGAAGAATCTAAGTGCAATGGTACAGGAGACTGGAACTGCAGACTATAAACTATGGACCGGAGTTAAGGAACAGCAGACTGAACTGTAGACCAGGGACAAGGACTAGGATAACAAGGACTGGACTGTAGCATGTAACAGGAATACAAGGGACAGAAACTCTGGGCTACAATAACACGGCCGGAACTGCAGTCAGAGAACAAGGAAACTCAGGATTATAATTGAGGAAGCCGCGTGCTTCACAGACTTAAACAGACATCAAATACACGTTTAGATTCTCTATGCTAGCAGCTCAGAAAGACCACTAAGAATAAAGGAGCAAAGAAAAATGTCCTGCTCTGCTCGCTCCACAAGCTAGTGCCCACCACAGAGGCACATTGCATATTGGCCAATCCTCATGCGGCTAGCCTGCCTGAGCAAAGCTAACCATGGTTCCCCTGTAGCATGGTCAGAGAGAAATTGTCAGGATAACCAACACCATTCCTACAAATGTCTCACCCTTGCCTAGCAACACCAGATGTCTCTGAAGTACACAAGCCTAATCTCCAAAGTGTGTATCCCTCAAGGAAGCGTCATGGGGAACTGATCTGGTTAACACACAGAGAGGGAAATTAGAATCCAAAGTGGTGACTCACCTATATAAAGGGGTGATTTCACCTGTGAACCCCAAATCCCCTGCAAGTTAACCAATTAAAAGCAGCCAGTCATTAGCCCTCACTCAGTTGCCAACACAGGTGCAGACCATCCTAAGGAGGCTAGCTCAGGGATGGGGCACAGGGCTATATAAATGATGTTCTCAGTGATTGGGTTAGGTGCTGGAGTAGGAGCTGAAGAAGGGAGTTTGGAGGAAGTGGGAGAGAAGGGATTATGTGGAAGATGTTGGAAACAGCAAAGAGGGTTTGCAGAAGGAGGGGTAGAGAGGAGAGAATTTGGAGAGAAGTTGGGGAGAGAGAAGGGGTTTGGATGAGGTTTAAGACTAGAGGTTGCGAAGGAACATCAAGAGGTGAAAGGAGAAAAACATCAGGAGGAGAAAGGAGGAAGACTGCAGAATAAAAGGAGGAGATTATGAAGAGATGGTGATATAAAATTAGGAGGAGGTTACAGAATAAACGAGGGCAGGAGACAGGAGCCGGGGTAAATGAGGTGATGGAGGCTACCATAACATTGATTATTGGAGAATCGTTGAAAGAAAAGTTGTGATGGTCCTTCTTAAGACCAGGACTGAGGACCATGCCAGGAGAAGAACCTGAGAGCACGGTGGGGGAGACCCTTTAAACATGAAACTAAGAATCCAGGATAAACCTCACTATCGTCTGCAGCTGGTAACAGAGACCCAACAGCTTTTGCTGTCAATGGATTACTTTTGACAACTGTAATGACTCAAATATGACTTGAGACTGTTGAACTGTGGTGAAGAAACCAATCATTTTAAAATGTGATTGAGAGAGAATGCTATTTTATGTTAATAAAAGCCTGATGTTTCCTATATCTTGTGGCCGGCCACTTTGTGGACCCTACTCGTTTTCCGAAAATAATGTACATTAAAAGTTGGTCAGCGATGTTATCTGCACTGCTTCATCCTGGGAGCTCTTTCAGATCAGACTGCCAGACTGATATTATGTGATTTCAGTAGTTTTAAACAATTTACTGAGCCACCGAAAATAAAGGTTAATTCGGAAAAGCTGAGGTTGATATCTCCACACCTTCTTCGTAATATTCCAAATGTTGAAGGCAGGACTACGGTCTGCCACCAATGCTCAGGGTAGCATTTAACTAATAGTTATCTGCGGCATTAGCTGGTATAACTCAGTATGACAAACCACAGATTCTATGCCCCCACTTGAGTCTTTGTGCACTTCCATCCAATTCTCCGATATATTCTGTGATCACCCTGCTAATCTTTCCAACATGACACTTAAAGAGGATTTCTCAGCACATTAGCCACACCTGAGGAGCACAGCAACACTATATGAAAGAGGCAAAAGCACACATGTGCTACACATTCAAAATGATACAGCTCTATGACAACCAGACTCAAACGTGTCATCCCGATGCACACTATTCTCAAAATATTCATCAATATATTGCCAGCATCACAGCACTAGACCTAAACATATCAATCCATCAAAGATTCCTTATTTTTTGTTACCAATCTGTAAGCCCACATAGCCCCAGGAATTTTCCCAGCTGACAACAAATCACATCTGTTTTTTATACAGCTTCAAACATCACAGTTACCTTATAACAAAGAACAAAGAACTTTTACTCACTGTAGCAGCAGGCGTTGTAAACAAGTATTTAGCCCCCGTGTAATGTAAGAGACTTCTTCACTTTCATTCCAAGGTCCTTTTCTCTAGTTCAAGCCTCTCAAACCTAGGTAGGGGGCTCCTTTTGAAGTATTCTAGATATTTCAGCTATCACACTGGATTCATATTAATGAATATCCTCATTCAAGTAACTTACTAGTAAAATAGTGCCACGGTCTGCCGCGGTCTGCCACGTGCGGGTATTTTTCCGGAGCGGGATATTTCTTAGAGCGTATTTATGACAAAGGGCACCCTCCAGGACTGCATCCCAGCATGCGGTGGACAACCACGTCAGCCACACATAGCGCCATTTGCACATCACACGGAAGCTAAAACGGCATCCAGCTAAGACCCAGTGCTTCCCAACAAGCCTTATTTGCTGTGTGGCCTGCATTTGCTACATGGATGTTTTCTGGGGGCTATGCATCCTCAGTCTGCTCCCTGTCTCAGTTTAAACAATTCTTTCTTCTTGTCTTCGACCCCCTGCCTACCTCAACATGGACTGCTCCAAGGAAACCCTTGGATTTGCCAGTGGGGACTATTTTCTTCTGGTCTTCGGCCCTCCTGCTGTGAAACATAGACTGCTTTTGTATTCCCTCGGCATTGGCTTTTTGGATTGTTTTCACCATTTCTTCGATCATGGAACACAAATTACTTCAGAACTTTGGCATTTCAGACTACTCCTTCCTGGTCTACAACCCTCCCTCCTCCGGATTGCAGATTGCTCGGGGAATCTCCTTGGTTCTGGTTTTCTTTGAAAACAATAGAGCATGGAACTGAGATAGACTTGCTGATTCGCTTTGAGCTTTTATGTCTTCCTTGGAGAGCAACTGCCTTGCATCTACTACCACTGGTACCCAGGGTATTGGTCAAGGGAAGGGGTTGTGTCTTGCCTCCCTGTGGGATACCATCTTCACTTCTCTTCCTTTATTCATAGCCTAGCGAGAGAGCCAGATGACATTATAGCTTAGCGAGAGAGCCAGATTACATTTCTCCGGCCCTTTCCCAAGCGTGTTTCCGATTCTTGGAGCTGGACAGTTGGAAGGAAAGCCTTGCAACCACTTGAGGCTGGGCTTTCGGACAGATGTTAATCCTGTGGCACTCTGCATAGCAGATAGCAAATAAAATGTTTCCATGTCTAGTTTCTTTCCAGTATTTAAATTCACTTTCCCATGGATGCCTGTAGTTCTGAAGATCCTGCACATTAGAAGCAAAATATCCTGCAACATTAGAAGCAGAAGATCCTGCACGTTAGAAGCAGAAGATCCTGCACATTAGAAGCAGAAGATACTGCAACATTAGCAGCAGATGATCCTGCAACATTAGAAGCAGAAGATCCTGCAACATTAGAAGACGAAGATCCTGCACATTAGAAGCAGATCTTGCACATTCGAAGCAGAAGATCCTGCAACATTAGAAGCAGAAGATCCTGCAACATTAGAAGTAGAAGATCCAGCAACATTAGAAGCAGAAGATCCTGCACATTAGAAGAAGAAGATCCTGCAACATTAGAAGCAGATGGTCCTGCACCTTAGAAGCAGAAGATCCTGCACATTAGAAGTAGAAGATCCAGCAACATTAGAAGTAGACGGCCCTGCACATTAGAAGCAGAAGATCCTGCAACATTAGAAGTAGAAGTTCCAGCAACATTAGAAGCAGAGGATCCTGCACATTAGAAGCAGAAGATCCAGCAACATTAGAAGTAGAAGACCCTGCACATTAGAAGCAGAAGATCCTGCAACATTAGAAGAAGAAGATCCAGCAACATTAGAAGCAGAGGATCCTGCACATTAGAAGCAGAAGATCCTGCAACATTAGAAGCAGACGGTCCTGCACCTTAGAAGCAGAAGATCCTGCACATTAGAAGCAGAATATCCTGCAACATTAGAAGCAGAAGATCCTGCACATTAGAAGGCACACTAGAAGCAGCAGACCCCACAACATTTATTTCATCCTCGACTCCATCCGACAGTTGACATCTCTAAAACATCCCAGCACCCGAGGGTTGGGTTTGCTGTGTATTATCTAATTGCATGCTTCTAGTTACTACATCTTCAATTTCTGCCCCTATCTCCTATGAGGAAAGAACAATGTTCTGATGATTATCGCTTGATTCACCGTAAAACAAAAACGAATAATGTGGGGCCGAGCATCATTTCACCAAATTTAGTGAAGGCTGGTAGATCTGCTTTGAATGATGTATGATTCAGTAGATAATGTTCCGCTTTCGCTTTTTCTTTTTCAACAAATATTTTGATGAATAAATTCCAATGTTCAAACCATTATAACGTTCATGTTACACTTAACCCAAGGCAGGTACATATCGCTTACAGGAATAAACAAAATGCTTGTTACAATCACTATTAAACCTTCACAAGCCCCTCCTCCCCCTCATACTATTAGTAAAACACACACGCTAGACACAATATACCACATAGGTGGAAGTAGTGCACACTGGTAAAATAGCTTGAGGGTTAAGCGCTCTGCTTAACATCTCTGTGTGATCTGCAGGTTGCAGGTCTGAACTTTGGCAAAGCCAACTCAGCCTTATGAGGTTTACTAATAAGTACCAAGTTTGGTTAGGTGATAATAATTGCATATAAACATTTTCTACATAAAGTGCTTCAGTGAAAGCATGGGAAAAATAACATATTATTACTGTTACTACACAAGCTCTGACAAGAGTGGTGTAACACAACATGTGGGGGCACACCTTCAAACCCCCCCCCAAACTCATCAAGAAAGCAGAGCTGCATCACACTGCAGGCTGGCCTGGACCACCACGCATGTGCAATGCGCATGAAGAACATGCTGCTGCACTGGCACACAGCACACGGCACTAGGTGAAAAATGTAAGTATATGTTTTAATCAAACCTTAAATATTTCACCTAGCATAAAAAGAAGGGGGCTGTGCCTGGCCCCTGGTACACAAATGTACCAGCCATCTGTGTTGTGGCCAGTAATAGCATGCATGGAAATGATGCAATAAGAGGACATGTTCATGCTGACTCTGCCAATATATGCCAGTATCCCCATGTAAGAACATACTCATATTGGCTTTACCCTTAAAGGCAGTAATAATACCATGCCACAGGAAACAAAACACATGTTATTGCTGGCTGCATAAATGTCATCCACCGACCATGTAAGAACACTCTTCTTGTTGAATTTGCCCTTAGTGGCAGCAAAAAAAATGCCCAGTGAGAAAACACTACTTGCTGGCTTCACAAATGCTTCCGCCTCCACCATGTAAAAACACTCATCAAGTTCAGATTCGCCATTTCACAAAAATGCCAGGGGTAGCGGAAGTGATGTCACATGACCCTTGACCAATGATGGCATCACAGGAAGTGATGTCATTTGACCCCACCTGACGTGACATCACAGGAAGCGATGGAACACGACCTTTCACATCTTGACAAAACAGGAAGTGGCATCACATAACATTGTTCCTAAGTACACTACGTAAAACATGGTTACAATATCACTGTAATGTGATATACATTTCATACAAGAGAGGATCACCATATGTATCGTTGATTTCATTGTGTACTGCCATATTACCAAATTAATGTGAATGCAAGCAGCGTCAGAGACCAAATGATAATGATGTATTATTATATAGCATTACGCTTAAGTGCTTCATATAGAACATGTATACATACAGAATAACCCAACCTGTGTTGGAACTCATTTATAAACCTCAGACAGATGAAAGACTGAGTTGGCCTTGCCGGAATTCGAACCTTCAACCTGCAGATCACACACACATTGCAGCAGCGAGCGCTCAACTCACAGAGCTATTTTACTCGCTATAGCTATTTTACCGGTTATAGTAAAATGGGCAATTACATGTCTAAAGGTTCCCAAATTTAGAAAGCAAATTAAACTCGAGAGTGGATACCATTAAACTAGTAACTGAGCCTTAACAGCAGGCCAGTTCATCTGCAGGTCTGGTGCAAAGTTCGTCACATGTCAAGCCTGCATGGATTTACTTTTCAGACTTTAGAGGTTGGCAAAATACATACCATTGGGCGGGTTCATAACTGTGTAGTAAAGAATTTAGAGTAAAGCAGGGAAAGCAGCGCACCCACACGGCATCGCATACTGTGGGCACTCGTTACCTCTTATTTACAAACAAACATCCTGAATTGCATGCCATGGAGATAGGAAAGATAGACACATTACAAAAAAGCATTAGTTGTGGCACAATTAAATCAAGGCCCACTTTATGTGCTATGGTAAAACATTTCTGCACTGTACACAAGCTTTTAGGCACACAGATTTTGTCACATGACCGAGGACACCGAGATGGAATGTCTTGTGACTCCTGGAGACTGCCCTTGGGTGGTAGCAGTGTGTAATGATTCATGTTTGTTTATGTTTGTTTACTTTTGCCTGTCGTTCCAGTTTCACGAGCCGTGCTTAAAGTTCCATTAGGTTCGTGAAACTGGAACACAGCGATTAGTAGTTGACTCTTGGACTGTTGGGCGTGTTGGTGCTGATGGGCCCGCCTTGAATAAACTTACCTGAAAAGAAATCACTTGGTTACGGTAATCCTTTCATTGGCAACAAGGTGTCCAGGCGGGCCCGCCGCACGTCAGTTCCTGCCATCTGGGCCGTGGAGCACATCGCCTACAGTCTGCGTCGGCTGGTAGCCGGCGTACGAGAACGACGAAGGAGGGGCGGATCCGCCTCTCCCCGGGTTGTCGCAGCGGCCAACCGACTAGAGCCTGTCTGTGTCAGCTCCTGCTGACAGAGAGGGTCTGCTCCGCATCGCAATGAGTTGTGGAAGCAGCGCAGAAAAGGGCTGTTTCAAGTTGAGGTCGGTTCACAGTTTGTGAACATAGTAGCCGCTCCACCCTTCCCCTGGGTGTTGCAGGGGCCAATGAACATCTGGTGAGGGGGTGCCTGTCATCTTCCTGCTTTCTGTCAGCTGGCCCAGTCACGCCCACTAGTTTTTGTTGCTTGCCTCTACCGTATTAAGTTAAGTTGTATAGAGGGGCACTGCCAGACACCAGTTACCGTTACATGTAAACAACGAGCAACTGTTTGCTTTAAAGAGCATTCAGCTCAGCCTGGCCTGGGTTTACATATATTAAGCAAGGAAGGGTCGAGGCAATTAGAACCCTGAACTAAAAGGACAGTAGAAGTAGTAGAGAGACCACAGAAAAAGGGACACCAAGTGAAATTACAGCCAAATTGCATAATTGCAGCACTAACTTGAATTGCCTTCAGTTCAGTCAAAGAGTTCAACGCACTCATATAATTTTTTTAAATCAAATTAGCAACAATGGCAGCTGCCAGCATGTCTCCTCCCCCACCTTTTCTGTCAGAACCTGGTACTCCAGTCATCAGATGGGACAGATGGAAGAAGCTATTTGACACTTAATTAATTGCCATTGGGGGAGATAAGTTTGCTCCAGCTAGGAAAGAGGCTGTATTATTGCACAATTTGGGAACTGAAGGATGCAGTGTCTTTGATGGTTTGTCAGAACCTACAGAGGTAGGACAAGGAGATGAAGATCAGTTTTCAGTAGCCATCAGGAAGTTACAATTGCACTTTGAGCCAGGGAAGAACGTTACTTTCAAAAGACATAAATTCTTCTCAAGGGGCCAAGAGCTTCAGGAACCAGTTGAAACCTTTATTGCCGCACTACGGACCCTGAGCCATTCATGTGAGTTTCGACCTTTGGCTGATTCACTCATTCGTGATAAGCTGGTACGCTGAACAAGCAACAGTAGGGTACAAGAAAAGCTACTATCAAAGGATCTATCTCTTGAACAAGCAGTAGAAGTGGCGAGAGGAATGGAAGAGACCTCCAAGTATATGGCGAGTATGAAGTCAGAGAAACAAGTCAATGAAGTTGCAGCAATCAGAGGTGGCAAGAAGTTCAACATTGGGAAAAGTTCAAAGTGTTTTTTTAAGTGTGGTAGTGCTTGACATGTCTCTTCAAATCCGTTTTGTCCTGCCCGAAATGCCAATTGTCTCAAGTGCAAAAAGAAGGGGCATTTTGCCAGACTTTGCAGGGAAAATTCTTCAATAGAAAGTATAGAGACAAATACAAGATGTCCTGAACAGGAAGAAAATGTTGGAGAATACCAACAGGCACAAGTTAAACATGTGCTTGAAATTGGAGACGTGTCAAATGTAGAGAAAGGACTGATTGATGTCTTCATGGTAAATGGCAGATTAGTCACCATGAAAGTGGACAGTTGTTCCCCGTGGACATAATGTCTAGACAGACATTCGAGAACTGTGTAAATGGGAAGATCGAGCATCTGAAGCAACCTGACATTGAACCCTATGCATACGGCAATGTCAAGCTAAACGTAATAGGGAAGTGTCCTGCTACCATCAAGTTTAAAGGGAGGAGTTGCGAAGCTGAAATTTTCGCAACCAGAGAAGGATCATTGCTTTTAGGATGGAGCGAGCAGAAGAAGCTGGGGATACGAATGCAAGCCAATGCTCAGTTCCCCGTCATGATTGCTGAAGTGAGGGACCATTGGGAAAAGGAGTTCCCAAATGTGTTCACAGAGGATCTTGGGGGATTGAGAGGTTATGAGCATGGAATCAAGTTAAAGAAAGGTCCTGTCCCAAAAATACACAATGTCAGACCTGTTCCACAGAATCTTAAAGACAAAGTAAAGGCAGAGATTGAAGCTTTACTCCAGAGAGGCATCATAGAAAGGGTGGAAGGATCAGAGTGGTTGTCACCAGTTGTCGTAGCTACAAAATCCAGCGGGGACATAAGATTATGTGTGGACTTGAGGGATCTTAATAAGAACATTTTGGTAGACCGTCCTCCCCTGCCCATAATCAGTGAAAAGCTGGCTACGTTGAGCAAGACGAATAACTTTTCAGTGATTGACTTGTCGCAAGCATACCACCAAGTTCACTTTCAGAAGATTGTCAACATCTCACTGCTTTCATCACCACAGAAGGGACATTTAGATATTGTAGGATGCCGTTCGGCTTGGCATCAGCAGCAGCAGTATTTCTGAGAGTGATGGAGAAGGTGATGGACGGTGTTCCGAATGTGATCATTTTCCAAGATGATATATTGGTGTTCGCTGAGTCTAGTGAGAAACATGATCAGTTGTTGATATGGTACTGTCGAGGTTGGGGGAAGCTGGACTAACAGTAAGGAGGAGCAAGTGTAAACTGTCTGTAGCCAGTGTTGAGTACCTAGGTCATGTTGTGTCGAGTAATGGTATCAAACCTAAATTGAGTCTCGTGGATGCTATTGAGAGAGCTCCATGTCCTTCAGATAAGGACCATGTTAGGTCATTTCTTGGTTTAGCAGAGTATTAGCATAAGTTTGTGAAGGATTTTGCTAGCATATCCACTCCTATAAGGGCTTTATTGAAAAAGGGGGTGAAGTTTCAGTTGTCCATGCAATGTGAGGAAGCATTTAGAAAGATTAAACAAGGAATTGCACAAGCTCCTTCCATTGGGAAATTTGATGCCATTGACCGGACTGTACTAGTGGTTGATGCTAGCATGTTGGGTTTAGTAGCCACGTTGATACAATATGATACCAATAAGGTTGAAAGAGTTATAACGTTTGCCTCCAGAACCCTCAAAGGAGCTGAGGAAAACTATTCATTTATAGAGCGAGAAGAGTTGGCCATGTTCTGGGCTGTTAATCATTTTAAATACTTTCTGTGGGGAAGTAGGTTTATTGTGAGGTCGGACCACAAACTCTTAGTACAGTTGTTTGATAGTGGGAGATGGGCTGTGGGATCTCAAAGGATAAGCAGATGGGGTCTTGGTCTTCAGTTGTATAATTTCGATGTTAGCTATCTGCCGGGAAAGAAGAACTTGGTGGCAGATTGCCTGTCAAGATTGCTTGTGGAACGGGGCCAACCAGTACCAGTTCAAGATTGTGAAGAGTGTGTTGTTGCTGAACTTGTAGGTGTAGACCGAAGGGAATGGGAACAAGCTGAGCTTGTAGATCAGGATCTTAAACTAATTAAGCAGTGGACTGTGGACAGGTAGCCTGACAAGGAAATCCTTGAGAAGAAGTTTGATACCTGGTGGGAAGTTAGAGAAGAGTTGAGTATGGTGGGAAGCAGACTGAGAAGGAGGAGTTGTATTGTTCCGCCAGAAGGGGTATGAATGGGTTTGTTGGAGCTGGCACATCAAGGCCACATGGGCGAAGGAGCTACCAAGAGGAGAGTGCGACATAGCTACTGGTGGCCCAGGATGGACAGGATGGCTGAAGAATTTGTAAAAAATTGTAATGTGTGTCAACTGAGTGATAAAAGTAAGGTTGTGCGAGAGGTACCTTTGAGTCCTAACACTGTACCAGTTCAACCGTGGCAGAAACTAGCTGTGGATATTTTGGGACCCGTGGCGGGTTTGGGTGATGGATTCAAGTATATTTTTGTTCTTGTCGATTTCCATTCCAAATGGGTGAAGTGGGAAGAAACCAAGGAAGTGACGGATAGAGATTTAGTTTCATTCTTAGAAAAAATATTCCTCAGGGAGGGTTGTCCTTCTGAATTAGTGTCTGATAATGGTGTGCAGTTTGTTTCCCAGTTTATGAGGACATTTCTAGAGGGATATGGCATTAAACACATCAGAACGGCACTTTATCATCCAATGGCTAATGGATTGGTTGAGAGGGTCAACAGGTATATCAAGGGAGGTATTCAGCTTGCCATGCATACTGGACAGAACTGGAGAGATGTATTTAATCACATGATGTGGAGTTATTTAGCTACTCCTCATTCCACTACAAATGTGTCTCCCTTTGTGTCACTCAAGGGCAGAGAGCCAGGGTCTAAGCTTTGTCCCGGTTGGTTAGGATTGGCAGGGGCAGTTGTTGTGGATAGAAAGGCTATTATGAGACTTATAGAACAGGGGCAGAATATCAATAAAGAGTCTTTTGACAGGAGAGAGCGTGTGAAGAGTAGGAAGTGGAAAGTGGGAGACTGGGTGTTAGTGAAGAACCCCAGGTTTTCACAAAAGTGTGTGGATAGTAAATTCATTGGACCAAAGAGAATTGCTGCTGTGCGTGGAAGCGTCGTCATCTTGGAAGGAGGTGAAGTGTGGTCTCAGGGCAGATTGGCAAGAGCTGAGACAGTGAGGGATGAAGACTGTGAGGATCCTCAGGGTGTGAGTGATGAGAAAATCACATGTGAGGAGGATGATAGTAATGCCTCAAGTACAGGTTCTAAAGTGACTAACAATGATGCCTCAAAGAGACTTGCACGCAAACCGAGTTGGTTGAAGGATTTTGTTCAGTGATAATCTCAAAATTGAATTTTGTTTAGTTCTTGTTATTTTTTATATGCTATATCTGTTTTGTTTATTTCTTTGGGTGTTAGTTTCTGTTCTGGGGGAGGGAGATATGTAATGATTCATGTTTGTTTATGTTTGTTTACTTTTGCCTGTCGTTCCAGTTTCACGAGCCATGCTTAAAGTTCCATTAGGCTTGTGAAACTGGAACACAATGATTAGCAGTTGACTGTTGGACTGTTGGCCGTGTTGGTGCTGGTGGGCCTGCCTCGAATAAACTTACCTGAAAAGAAATCACTTGTCACGGTAATCCTTTCACGGTGCAAGGTATAAATCAACATAACAGTAACAGAGGCAACCGCTGAAAAAAAAATGCTATAACGGCAACTTGCGAAAAGCAAAATACATAGGGCCTCATTATAACCGTGTAACCTGGCAGTAAACTGCACACGGGCCTTGCTATGGTAATGTTTATTTGTATAGCGCCTATACACAAGCAAGTGTCTCAAAGCACTCAAGGAGGGTGGCAGCATGGTGAAAAAACAACAGTCGTTCAGAGTCCTTGAAATTCTGAAATGATAATAGTCTGCACAGGCAGAGTAAGTGCATATAATACAATTAACAGTTGAAACAACAGCAAATAGGTCTGACGACGACTCTGAAGTTTTCCAAGTGCAATTAAGGAGTGAAGAAAGGGGGGAACAGACAGACGATCTTCGGTGTATTCGGATCGTCCAAGTGCACAGACGGTTACAGGGGAGGGAGAGGTGAAGGGGGGGACAAGTCCTGCGGGTGGAGGGGGGGTCCAAGTGCACCCAGTCGGTGGAGACTGGGTTAAGTGCAGAGAGAGCCCCTCTCTTGGGTCATTGCTCAAGTGCAGTGGTGATGAGACGGGTGCAGGGCATCTTTTATGAAGCTTTGCCGACGGACAAAGACGCCTCCGGCTTTGTCCGTCGGCAAAGCTTTAAAAAGGATGGATTGAATTGTGTACTTTTCAAGCCATCTTTTACAAACATAGAAATGTTTTAAAAAGATGACTTGAAAAGTATGCAAACCATAAGGCATGCACACAAATATATAAATGTTATATATTTGTGTGCGGACCATACTTTGGTTTGTTTACTTCTCGACCCATCTTGAAGTACACAAACCATAGTAAGGCACGCAAACAAATATATAAATGCAAGCATTTATATATTTATGTGCGTACCTTACTATGGTTTGTGTACTTTTCAAGCCATCTTTTATAAACATATTTCTATGTTTATAAAAGATGGCTAGCATATTAAACAAACCATAGTAAGGTACGCACATACATTTATAAATGCTTACATTTATATATTTGTTTGCGTGCCTTACTACGGTTTGTGTACTTTTTTAGTCCACGCCCACCCAACAAGCCACGCCCCCAAATGAGCCCCCCCCCCTCGAAATCTTATCCCACTTAAAGCCCCGACAATGCCCTAGCAGAGCTCCAACAGAACAAAGCCACCATTCGTGTCGCCCACAGTGATTTATTGTGAGAGGTGATGCTGCTGCCTGTTTGTGTGAAAAGAAGGATACTGTTAAAAAAAAAGGGAAGAGTGGAAGGAGAAAAATGGAGAAAAAAAAGAGCTATAGGGTCATTCTATGCATGTATGTGTTTTCGTTGTATGATTACACATCCTACATGGGGATAATGGTATATAGGTGATTCCTGGTAAAGTAATTTGTGATAGGCTTCCCCTTATGAATAGTTATTCTGGTCAAAATTCTTACTAGGATGGTGTGAGAATTCATGTATGTATGTATGTTAATTAATTTTATTGAAAATACAAATAAAGAGTTTTTTTTTAAAGGATACTGTTCTTTGTGATAGTCTAGTGGCAATGAGTTTTTAAACAGTATGAAGGAAGGATAGAAAAAAGCAGGGAGAAAAATAAAAGAAGGTTAATGTGGGAACAAGAACAGACCTGGAAGAAAGGCGAGACATTGGTCGAATCACAAAGGAATGAAAACGGATAACTGCAGAAAAAGAGAGAAATGGGGGGCAAATGAGATGAAATGTGATTCGAGAAGCCGGATAAACAGTCAAAACACGAAAGGGGCAGCGTTAATATGGAGATGAAAAGAGAAAGATTGAATAGAGAAAGAAAATTGCAGCGAGATAAAAGGAGAGAAGAGAAAAAACACAGTAAGTGACGAAAGGATAGATTGCATTGCAAAAGGAGAGGAAATAAAATAGAGGAAAAAGTTTAAGTGAAGAAAATGGACAACCATGGCAGTAGGCACTTGGGGTAGAGGCTGACCTCATTCATCACTGTGTGGTCCTCTAGACATAAAAAGAGTATTTCAGTCACCTGGAATTCCGTGACCTCGCAAAAGACTTTCAGTCCGCAGCCCCGTCCCTCTATGCTCTCGCACCTGCTCTGTGGCTCTTAATATCCTTACACTCATTGGTGCCCATTTTGGATTTTCGCTGCAGGGCACATTTTTAACACTGACCTGTTAAAAGTATCACGATTTGAAACGAAAATGTGTAAACACCTTAAAGTAGTTAGCTAAAGGATGTGGTTCGTGTTAAGGTGTCTGAAGGTGCTCGCAGGTGCCTTGTTTTGTAACACAGGTGTTGCTATCACAGAAGCGCAGGGACAGGACTGCCCTAATTCTAGCATATTGTCACAGTTTGCACAGGCTCCCAGGAGATCTCCATATATGTTACCAGCAAGCCTCTGGAATGAACTGGAACGAACTTGCCTGTTAGGAGAGGTACACGTTTTCGCCTCAGCCACAGAATCGTGCTCTACATGTAGTGGTGGCGGGGGGAATTTTTCAATTGGAGGGGTGCACATTGTTGCCATTAATAAGCATGAGTGAACGAGCAAAGTGAGGGAGCCTTAATCAACCAAAGGGGATTCCGCTGTTTCTCCCAGTGAGAACATTGAAAAATAATGTCTTCCAATGGTGCATTTTACAGCACACCTTCTGTGTAAAAGTGGGTAAAAATCCACACAGATTGCAATTGATTTGTAAGGGAACACATGAAAAAATGCAATAGTTGCCACCAAGATTGCACAGGTGCATCTTCCAATGCATTTTCATGATGCCTTTTGCACGCAAGCGCCACAAAGATTCGCCAAAACAATTCATGCTTACTGTGCCCATACATGAATGTTTATGCTTGATGCACAAATCCAGGCCAGTATCCCCACATAAGAACATACTCCTGCTGGCTTTGCCAGTCAAAAATGCCATGCCATGTGTATTTGTTTGTTTACCAGATACACCATTTCCCTTTACAGCTTCAAAAGGTTCTACATTGTTTTGTTGAAGTGAATTACTTTGTGGTAACAAACTTAGGCAAAACAACTTTGTGGGTTTTTTTGTTTTTTATTTTTTACACGGACGGTTCCCCGCCTTACCCTCCTTTCACCTTCACACCCCTGCCCACCATTCTCACCCCCAATGGCCACATTATTTTGTCAAAGTGGATTACCATGAAGTAATTCACTTTGATAAAACAATGGTATATGCTTCAACAAGATACAGACCTTTTGGGTAATATTGTGTGGTTGTTTCTGCAAAGCTCTGGAGATCCCTGCTGGAACACTTCTGTTCTGATCAGAAACTATGCGTTTTGAAGAAAGGTGAAAACATTTTCGTTTTAATTGCTTTCGTTCTTTTGTCTGTCTTTCCCTATGTTTTAGACCGAGTTCTGAAATACCTCTGGGTGATAGCGCCTCTCTGCCCCCTACACAAACAAATCCAAATACATATCCAGACTGGATTCACTGTTGTAGACCACTATGACCACGCAAGAAGACTCATGTCAGTTTCACCTTGGATGCAGTGAAGAGGGAAAATTTGAGTGTCCCTTCCCTCCTGATGGGCACCCTAACCGGAAGAAGCACTCCTGAAAGAACAACTATTGACTATCAGAGATTGCACCCGGTCCCACCGCTCCCATCGCAAGCTCACATCACGATAGACAGCCAGCCATCCGCCCACTCAATCCCACGATGTCAAGAGCCTTAGCCAACACCACCAACGGTAAACAAGACCGAGCTGGAGATGATTATATGGACCAACTAGATTGATGTCCCTGTAAACCATGTTGCAGGTCGTTAGACACTTCATGACGACATAGACGCGTTACACAGGAAGCACACGTGCAACAGGCACAATCGGGACATTCACACACCAATCTACACGAAGAACATATGCATACAGTTCTATGAGCTAGAGGACAGTGAGACACATCATGTTTGCATGTTTATTATTTTTTATATAGGACGCTATCGCACAGCAGAAACGCAAGATGCCAGAAGAGCTTGTGCATATGCTTGCAGATGTTACTCGCTATTTACTCTATGGATTGACAGGAGCACTCAAGGGACCTGATTACTCACTGCATGCGCTTAACCCTTGAACAATCATATTGGAAGAATAACCAGAAATTAGGTAGGTCTCAGAGCGATCCATTATACTAAACTCCCTTTACAGAGATCTCGACGCTGCAAGCTGCTGAGCGAGCAGAATCACCCTGGCAAGAACGACACCTCAAGCTAAAATACAAATCAAATCGAAGTAATTTGACTTCCCTAGCGGTCTCCTCACACGTGATCCGGCCGACCTGACATGATTACCAAGAACTGGAAGCTGGGAAGATGCAGCCATCCCACGTCTGAGACTGAACCTTGCCACATAATTGCAACAATCCACCTAAAATATGCGCTGGGACTGGACTGCCCTCATGGCATTAGCAAAGACCTCATTGTTACACACTGTCACATAGTTACATCTTGTTGATACATAATATACGAGAGCAGGTGTCTCACGGGCTGGTAAAATTGTTAGTCCCAGGCTTGGGGGTCCGCAGCCTGACCAATCAGTACACTGGAGGATAGGGGCTGGCAGCTGGAAACTCCAGCCAATCATCAGGGATTCTAATGTAACAATTGTCAGGTAGCAATTTTTAGGGATGAACCAAGTGCACCACCTGACACTGCGACCACCAATAATCACACACCACTATATGTCTCTATACTGGACCGACCACTCTGGTGACGTCACAAGTGTACAAAAAAGGCCTGCGAGCCTGAACTTAGTGAGATGTACTCAGTTGGAACTTGATGCCTTGTATGTTGTCCCTGCTCATTTGATATAATAAAACTGCAATTAATCTTTGCTCCTTGTGTGGACCTCGACTTCTTTGGGACATTGGAGGGAGTTAGGGCCCTCTGTGAGCTGGAAGTCCGCCGACCCTAGGTACGGCTCTGACGACCCCAGAATCTCCCCTAACAAGTTGGAGGCACTGCTGAATTCAGCTCCTGAGGCCCCTCGCAAGACAGCATGCAACGTCAGCTCGGCAAGGTGCGGCCCCCTCCACCCTCAGACCTCGGAGGACTGCAGGACCCTCGTGTAATTGCGACACCACCAGACAGCATAACCGGAGATTGGCTGTCGGGAGCCAACTTAAAGAAGGTATCCCGCCCGCAGTTGGCGAGTGTCCACAAATGGTCCAAAAGAGGCGAGACAAGCCAACTGGGAGGGAAGCCAGCAGCCGAGTGGCATCTGCAGATGTGCACCTAAATGTAAGTGTGGTCCGCACAACGAGCAACAACATATTGTGTGGGTGGGGGGAGGATTTGTGCGTAGGGTGGAGGGCGGTATCACATTATCATAACATTCGGAACCAAGGTAGTGATTGCCAGGTGTATAAGTAAAGGGAACGGAGCGGAGGTAGTCCCTTCTTGTGCAAGCTAGCTTCTTGGGGGTGGGACAGTGGGTCCTTCCAGGAAATGGAAAGGCTGTTACGCCGAAAGGTCTGGACAGTGAACACATGTGTGGGGGGAGAATATGGCTTTCCTATAAATCGACGTTGTAATTCAGTGAATAGATGTGGTTATGGACGGTCTTCCTATTAATTGAGTGATTTAGTTCGATCAATAGATGTCGAATTCCCGTATAAGTTTATCTTAAGATTGCGGAAGATAGGTGACTGGTTGAGTTTCCAGTATGGGAAGCGTATCACACGACAGGCGACGCGACAGGTGCAGTACACCTATAAAAAGGAGAAGAGGTGGTTGATGTATACTCCACTCCGAGGGAGGTAGGAAGACAGCTGTGGGGATTTTGGATGTAGAATTAAGAGGGCGGGGGTATGTGTATGATACGTGTATGAAATGTTAGCATGAAGATTTAGCTTGGTGACGTCACCCATAGGCCATTGCGTAGGATATTGCTTGATTAGCAGGTGTAGAGCTCGCGACTCAGCGCTCAAATTATAGAACAGGTGGATTAACGACAGCGCAGACAGGTCCGGCGAGATTGAGGGGCATGCTGAGCGGCAGCAGCCCAGTAAAGGCGGGGTGGTACGAAGGTATGCCGCACTGGAGTACGGTCGCAGGGGGCAGATACATTGAAGGGGCTTTCTGGGAGGCGACAACAACCATGAAAGTGGATTATACTGCATAAGGAAGACGGTCGCAGGGGGCCGTAGGCTTTTGAGGAGCATGCAGGACAGCGTCAGCTCCTTAGAAAGCAGGGCGGTACGAGAGTATGCCTCACAAGACGAGCGGCAGTTAAACGCCACATGTAGCACCAATTGAACATTAAACTGTATAATGAAAAAAAAAGTAATCCTTCTTCTAACAGCGGAAAATCGAAAAACCTCAATTTGAAGTCAGGTAAAACACAAGAGTGAAAGACAACAATGTATCACAGGGGTGGGGGAGGAACACCATACAGGATGCCTGGGATGGCACTAACCTCAATCCAACATATTTGCAATAAATTGCCTAACTACCGAGATAAAATAGTGCAGGATAGTGTACAATGGACTAAGGGTACGGAAGGGAAAGCATTGATACAATGGCCGTCTAACAGCAGTTTCTCAAGGAATACTTTGCAGTCACTACTCACATACGTACACAACACATACAAGGAAAAGAAATTAGCAAGCCGCCTGGAAATATTTGAACTGTGGAGAATGTTCCAGGGGCATTACCATGGAATGCTGAACTTACAGGAGGCAAAGAAGGAGGGAGGGAACACATACGCCCCAACTTCTGCACCTCCCAGCATCGCCTCAGATGATGCGGATGAGGAGGAGGAACAGGGATTATACCCGATTAGGGAACTAAAAGAAGCTGCAGAACCCTGAGAATTAACTGCAGTGGAAGGATACTCAAACCCCACATACAAACCACCCCCATACACCTCAAAGGCGCACGCCACACGGACAGAGGTAGGTAGCCCAGATGTCAAAGAAGGGCTGAGACAAACAAAGAATGAATTCGCAGGGATAGGCACAGATGAGTGGATAGGGGTGCAAGTGCTATTGAAATTACAAGGAACCACGACGGGAGAACCAGAAGGGCTAACAGAAGCAATAAAGAAGTTAGAGTTGGGGAAAGGATGTAAGAGCAAACCGATGAATACCACGGAAAAGGAGCAATTACGGGAGGAGGAGGAGGCAAAGCTGGAAGCGAGGATAGCTGAGCTGAAGGAGAAGAGGAATGCGTTAGTGAACCAGTTAGAACAGAAGGAGCGGGAACGGGAGGCGCAGATAGCATCAGAAAGACGGGAAAGGGAGGAGTGCAACAGAAGGGAATGGGAGGAATTGCTGGAGAAACAACGGAGAAAGGTAATGGGGAGGATAACAACTGGGAGGTTTGAGCAAGCTAAATATGGAAGCAAAGGTTATAGAGCGCTAGAGAGAGAAAGGATTGAGGCTGAACGAGAATAGGCATTCTGGTGATGGAAGATATTGCTGGACAGCTCCCGGAAATACGAGGAAAGCAGGCTGAAGGAGTTAAGGTTAGCAGTGACAGAGGAAACGCGAAGTAAGAGAGAAGAAGACGAGGAAGCACTACGGAGGATACACAAAGAAGTAATGGAAGAAATAGATAGGGCACGGGCGGGTGCGGAAGAGATCGAAGAGCACCAGCGTAGATGGATACCGACGAGCGCAAGAGGAAAAGAAAATATGGAAGCAGCAAACTTTACAAACATGGATCTTGAAAGTGTAACAGTGCGGTACCCAATACCACGCAAACTAACATTCTCAAATGTGTTTTGCAGTGAGGAAGACGAAGATAGCAATAGTATAGGTAAGGAAGGGTTAAGTAAATTGCACATTACACGAACAGGCACAGGAATGTCATGGGAAGGTAGAGCTCAAGATGAAAAGAATGGGGGACGACACACTGACACAACCACAGAGGACGCGACAGCAACAGTGGCACCGCAAACACCCTACATATATAGGCTCCGAGACCTCCCAGGGCGCAGAAGAGATAGAACAGCAATTACACTATAGTCACACACACTGGGGGGATACTCTAGCCGAGATACACAGACTGCTCAGGGAATTTGACAGTCTGGCAAGGAGGGAAATACAATATATTGCGGCCCCCACCCGAGCACGCAGGTACGGAGAGGGAAACAAGGCGGGGAAATTGCTGGCTAACCTAGTAAAACACGAGAAGCAACAAACCCGGATCACTACCATCCAAACAGCACAGAACGAGATAATCACAAGCAAACAGGGCATAAATGATGAATTTGATCATTTTTACAAAATCCTATATGCAAACAAAGATAAGAAATCTCTTACTGAAATTAAAAACTACCTTGCCGCACTAGATCTCCCGACACTTCCAGGCGTAAACAAACTGGCCCTAGAACAGCCCGTCACAGCAGAAGAACTCACGGAAGCAATCAAGGACCTCTCAATTGGTAAAGCTCCAGGAGCAGACGAGCTCAACGCATAATTATATAAAGAGTTTCGGGAAGAGCTGGTCCCTATATTGCTCAAGACATGGGAAGAGGCCCTAGGAAAACAAATATTACCCTTAACAATGCGGGAGGCCAAAATCATGGTACTACCCAAACCGCGGCGTCCGCCACAAGAAATGTCATTTTACAGGCCCCTATCGCTTATAAATGTAGACGCGAAAATCTTCGCGAAAGTACTGGAGAACCACATGCTGCCTATAACACCGACGCTGCTATATAAAGACGAAAGTGGATTTATCCCGTAAAGATCCACGGCATTGAACCCACGTAGGCTATGTGCCATAATGGCGCAAATAAATCCCAATAAACAGGCGGTAGCGCTGTCCCTCGATGCCGAGATGGCGTTCGATTCTGTCTCCTGGGAATACCTCTTTTTGGTACTCGAGGCATTTGGAATAGGCCCCAACTTTATAAAATACGTCAGGCTACTATACACTGCCCCTAACGCAAAAGTGTGCACCAACAGAACCACCTCGGAGCTGTTTGAACTAGGCAGAGGCACCAGACAAGGGTGCCCGTTCTCCCCAATTCTATTCGCCCTAACCATAGAACCCATGGCAGCAGCTGTTCGACTGCGACATAAAAACAGGGGTATCATGCTGAAGGGAGCCACCCAGATAATTTCATTATACGCAGATGATAAACTGCTGTATGTTTGTGAACCCGAGGTGAACATCGCCCCCATAATGGCAGACATTCACGAATTTGCTGAATACTCCGGATACAAGGCAAACACTGCGAAGTCAGAAATCTTCCCACTCACCCCCTCCACAAAGTGCCCTGCGTTATCATGTGGTCTCAAGTGGTCAGAGCGTCATATCAGATACCTAGGGGTACTGTTCTCTGGGAATAGACAAACCCTATACGCTGATTATCATGAACAGACACTGCAGACACTCAACTCCAAACTGCAAGTCTGGAGACAATTCCCCATTTCGCTTCACGGTAGGATCGCTATACTGAAAATGATCGTGCTTCCTAAACTGCTATATTTATTTGTAAACATCCCTATATGGCCGGGCAAGGAATTCTTCTCCAGACTCCGATCCTTGGCAGTGGCATTTATTTGGAATG
Source organism: Ambystoma mexicanum (assembly GCF_040938575.1). Lineage (NCBI taxonomy): Eukaryota > Metazoa > Chordata > Amphibia > Caudata > Ambystomatidae > Ambystoma > Ambystoma mexicanum. The sequence continues at coordinate 418,680,654 of NC_090933.1, read as the reverse complement.
GAGGGGTGGCTAGGATGGCCTGGGAGAAGATGGTAGAACCATACGATAGTGGCGGAATTTCTGCCCCAGATTTTGAGTTGTATAACCTGGTGGCGCAGGCACAGTTCCCGAAGTTCTGGTCTGAAGCAATAGACAACTCGCCCCACACATGGATAGAGACACATACCACCTCACCCACTGATATCAGATCGGTTATTTTTGATACAATATATAGAGATGCATGTGATTATGACCCTGTGAGTTGTACTGTAAGAACCTGGGGGGCAATATACAAGAAATTGAAACTAGAGATACTCTACAATCCGGAAATTCCCCTCTGGAACTACCCAAATATCCCCCCACATTTGACATAAGCATACAGGAAACTTGGGATCCCATTAAAGAAATGAAGGTGGGAGATATGTATGTAGACGGAAAGTTTGCGACCCTAGCGGAATTCACGAGAGCTATGGGTGGTGGTCCTCTCCGAACATTGCAATACTATCGAATGCGGTCTACTTATCAGGGACGATGGCCATCCTTCCCTGACGAGCCCCCCTCTCACCCAAGTCTACAACTGGCTACATCGTACGGAGGGTTGGGGAGATTAAAGAAAAATGGGAGTCGGATATGCAAATATCAATACCAGATGAGAAATGGGTGAGATACTGTGCATTTACCAAAACGTTATCGCTTAACGCGGGGCTACGGCAAATACAATTCAAAATACTCAATAGGCTGCACTATACACCTGCCAAAAGGGCAAAATTTATGCCGGATGATTCTGGCAGTTGCCCCAAATGTGGGACTCCACAAGCAGATTCATATCACATGTACTGTAAGTGCCCGGCCTTGGTACAATTCTGGGGGAGGGTGGCTGAAATGCTTATAGAGATCACGCAGATTCCCCCACAGCTGACTCCTCAGAAGTATTTGTTCGGAGATATTGGGAAATGCTCTGAAAAAGTTAGAAGACTATTTAATGTATCATGTGCAATCGCCAAGAAGTGTATTCTACAGGCATGGAAAAGCCCGGCCCCCCATGCATGGAGACATTCCTGCGCGAATTGACGTACATTAATGAGTGCGAGGAACAGTACGTCCTAACACAACCAAGCATGTGCCGACCAAAAGACGTTTGGGGCCCCTTCAGGGCATATCAATGTGATTTATGCTCGGACAATGAAATCTCTATGTAAAATGTATATTGATTGTATGTGCACAGAGCCATTAATGTACACTACACAGGATGTAATGTTGAGTTGATGCCTTATGTCTATTTTACCACCAATGAAAAGATGTTTAAAAAAAAGAACAGCAATTACACACGACAGGGGGCACACGTTTAAACGGGGCAGGTATACAGGGCCCCGGGAACCATCACACGAAACACCCAGCAGAAATATCACAGACATCGAAGCATCACACACAACACCCACCAGAAATATCACAGACATCGAAGCATCACGCACAACACCCACAAGAAATATCACAGACATCGAAGCATCACGCACAACACCCACAAGAAATATCACAGACATCGAAGCATCAACCACAACACCTACTATATAAATTACAGACATGAGAGTGGAAGACAAGAGATTCCAATAAAGACAACATTACTGACAAACCACAGAGGAAAGGGCTGAATATTCACAGATGCCATTATTAGAGAGGGGGGAGTAAGCCACACTATATACCATGGAAATACGCAGACAGAGAAAACATTAAGAATAGGTTGCCATCACGGAGCGGAGGGGCTGGGAAGTGAATATATGAAATGGAAAAACAGATGGCAGGGCACAGATTGGCAGTGGGGGACATAAAGGGACTATTGGTATCAATACTGGGTGACGCAGCAGATGACATCTGGAAGAGGGCGGGATTCCCAGGGGTAACAACACAAAACACAACACATGATGGATCCCCATTTGAGAACTATAGGCACATGGTGTGGTGAGCATTAAGGGTAAAATACCCTGATACATCAGACATAGGGGCAATTACTTCACGTAAGATGCGTGACGATGAGGATCCCGTCAGCTACCTTCAAGATATTCAAGAGCTTTGGCGCCTTGAAACTCGTGAGCCGTGGGACAAAATGCTGCCTATCTTCTATCACATCTTGATACAAGGGTTGCCTCAATCTTTGCAGAGGCAACTCAAGGAATTAGTGAGAATGGAGGCCAAAGCATGGTCAGAAATACAACTAACGATAGTACACCATTGTTTGTTATGGCAGGAAAAGATGAAACAGAAAGCGGAGGATAGAAAGGCGGATGATGCTAAATTAGTACAAAAGAAATTGTCAAAATACGCCCTAGAGAGAGCATTAATAACAAGCCCTGCACCACCAACTCAGACAGCAGTGTCCAAACAACTACCACAACCAAAAATATAACAACAAATACCAAAGCCACAACCACAACAACAATTGCCACAGCAGTTGCCACAATACAACACAGCACAACAGTACCAACCACAGATGGGGGGGACACATGAGTATGGGTGGGTACCAACAGAACTTTAGAGGAAGAGGAGGGGGCAATAGGGAGTGGGGATTTGGGCCACCAGCACACTATCCAGGAGGAGGGTTCTGGGGTTACCCACAAGGGGACAGAGGAGGAGGATTTCCATGGCATGCACGTGAACCCCCCCCAATGTTGGACCTGCGGACTAGTAGGCCACATCTCCCGCACGTGCAGATACAGAGCAGCACAACAAGGATGTGGCGAGCAAGGGCCACAAGGCAACCAAGGGGGTCAGAATGGGTATTATCAGCAAGCAGGACAACCACCCATGGTACAACAGCAAGGCATGCCCCATATCAACAAGTACAATGGACACTGCTACCCCAGCAACAACAACAACAGCAACAACTACAACACATCCAGACAGTACAACAACTGACACAATTACAGGATGATATACAACAGCCAATGGACACAATGGCGGTAGTACCGGTAACACGAATGGGAGGGGTGACTATAATGGGACACAACCCTTATACTGGCAACGGACAATCACTATACCCACAATAGGACAGCCCACAGACTACCTTATTGTGTCCCATCCTATAAGTAACACCTAACCCTGCGGAGGAACCTCGCATAAAGGTGGTGATAGGTGACAAGATGTTTTCCTTTTGGGTTGATACGGGGGCCACAAGGTCATGCGTACAGGAAGGGAACTACACGTTGTCAGGCAATGCCATGAGCACTCAAGGATTTTCTGGGGCTCGAGAAGTGGTTCCATTTACTGATAGCATCTCCCTATCTATTGGGGATCATGACTTTTCACTACCCTTACTATACTCTACACATGCACGCATAAATACTTTGGGACGTGACATAATGAGCCGACTGAACATGACCATCTCCTTCACAGAAAAGTGTATAGTGTGCTCCACACCAGGCATACACATGCTCACAGCAAGACAGATACTCCAGGCATATTGTGGCAAGAGTGTACAGAGGGGGGAGCCGGTAGACCCAGAAGTATTTCAATACGGGAGGACATGGCAATGGCATGGTTACCAGGAATAGCAGGGAAAGTTTGGAGAGGACCAGGTGAGTACCTTTTCAGGCCAGAAACGCCCACAGATGAGAAAGAAGGAACGTTTGTGTCAATAGACATTGAAGGGATAGTGGCACGGGAGGATTGGGTTGCAGTACACGCCCTAGACAATGAAGGGAAGGCCTGGAGGGCAGTAATAGCGTTAGCAGAAAGGTGCAGATTGATGCAAATATCTGATGAAGAACTCTTCTCACAAGAAAAGGGAACAAGTGAGATGATGCTGGGAATAAGTGTGTATGTTTGGATACGGCTAACACACACAGAAGTGGGCCAGAAAATGGCAATGGCACTAGAAGCACCACTCCCAGCACCACCCTCATTCTGTGAGGAGGACTTAGCAAAGGTACCATCTTCCTTATAGACAACAAGCCCCTACGACATGGGGTGCATCAAAAGCATAGGGGGGAGTAAAAATAAAAATGAATAAAGGAGCAATTTTGCCCAGAGTTAGACAATACCCATTGTCAAAAGAAGCAGATCAGGGCATTTATGAGACAATAAGCGCCCTCATTGAACTAGGCATTCTGGTACCATCAGAATCACCTTGCAACACTGCTGTGTACCTCGTCAACAAGGCAAACATAGGTTCATGGCATTTCATACAGGATTTGAGACCCCTAAACCACATTGCCGAAGCAGAATATCCAATAGCAGCCAACCCAGCTACAATACTTTGACGCATTCCAGCAGAGGCTACACCGTTCACCGTGATTGACCTCAAAAACGCCTTTTTCTCGATACCATTACACCTAAATTCCCAAGACTTAACAAGTTACATGTATCGCAATACAAAGTGGAAGCACACAAGACTACCCCAAGGATACAGCGAGTCACTATCAATTTTCAACAGAGTGATCCAGATGGACCTAGGGAATATAGAGACAGAAAGTCCGATTTTACAATATGTGGATGACATCCTCATCTACAGCACAACAGAAGACGAATGCAGGAAGGACTCTATCAAAATGCTTACAGTACTAGCAGAAAAAGGATACAAGGTAGATAAGGCAAAATTGCAATATTGTCAGGAAGAGGTTCTATAGATAGAGCAAATGATATCTCAAAAGGGCAGGCACATAGCTCCACAGAGGGCACAGACAATACTAAACACAGCACAAACACAGACAGTACGAGAATTACAATAGTTCCTCTGCCTATGTAGCTTTTGCAGGGCATGGGTGTTTGATTACAGTACATACACAGGTCCCTTACATATAGCTCTAAGGGACGCACAAAGGTGACAGAGGTGCTGAATTGGACACGGGAAATGACAGATGCATTTAATGAATTAAAAGAGGTGATATCAACAGCACCAGTCTTGGGTACCCCTAACTATAAAAAGGAGTTTATAAATTCTCACACTCCGATGGGGTAGTAATGAAAGCGGTACTAACACAAAAGACAAGCATGGGCCACAAACAAATTGCATATTACAGTGGTCAGTTAGACCCAGTAATGACAGGACATTTGCTGTGGGAACAACACTTGGCTGATGCAGCTTTTGCTGTAGAAAAAGCATCCTCAATAACAATGGGATGTTCTCTTTTTGCAATTTTACACAAGCCAAAAAGCACCGACTGACTACACAAAGAGCAACAGGCTATGAAATAATCCTATTCCGACCAGAACTAAAGATAGTAAGGTGCAAAAATGTTAACCCAGCACAATTCCTAGCAGAAGAAGTAGGAGAGGGAAAATATGTCCATGATTGTACAAAAGCTATTGAACTATACTCAGAAACACGTAAAGTAGAGGAAGACGCACTTGAGGGGGGAGATGTACTATACAATTGACCAAGGAGATGGGGTAAGAAGAACGGGGGCAGCATTGGTAAGATTAAGAGAAGACTGGACAAGCAAGGCAGTAAGATGTGTTAGGTTACCACCTCAGTATTCAGCACAAGCAGCTGAATTAGTAGCCCTGATAAAAGCCCTTAGAGAGAGTGAAGGAAAACGGGTCACTATCTATTCAGATAGTGTCTATGTGACATCAACAGTGCATTCTGGTCTAGCAAGGTGGTTAAGGAGAGGGAAAATGGGCAGATCGCGCACTCCTCCTAGGGGAACTAATTGAGGTTGTCACATAACCAATAAAACTAGCATTAGTAAAGTGCCAAGCACACACTAATGGAGAGGACCCAATATCAAAAGGAAATGAAGCAACCGACTTCTTTGCAAAACACGCATCATATTTTGGGGAGTTATGGGACCTCCAATAAAAACAAAAAGAGAGGGGAGGGGCAAGACAGATAATAATGAAGGAAGGCTATAACAATTTACCAGAAACCAAAATAATGGAAATACAGGCAGCTGCATCTATGACAGAAAAAGAACTCTGGGTAAAATGAGGGTTCTCAATGTCCCCTACAGACGCCCTCTGGAGACAAAATAATACAGGAAAAGTAGTGATGCCTCTCACATTATTACAAACAGCATTAACACAATTACACCATCCTGCACATACTGGGAATGAAGTGATAGCGGCACGAATAGGAGAATCATGGTTTTGTCCTGAATTAAATGCCCTTGTAGCGAATTTCATTAGTAATTGCATCACCTGCCAGCAATTAAGGCCGGACATACACTTAAGGTGATCAAAGGTATAATACCACGACGACATGTCGACATGATAAACGTATGCCAAGGATACATTACATGATTGTGGTAGTGTGTCCCTTTACAAGGTGGATAGAAGCAGGCCTGTGCTCCCATGCTGATACACTAAGGGTGACAAAATTCTTAGTTAGAGATGTCTTCTCAAGGTGGGGCATCTGTGAAGTCCAAAGGTCAGACAACGGCCCCCACTTCGCCAACAAACTTTTCCAACACATCACCACGTTGCTGGGGATAATTCACAAGTTTGCGTGTGCATATCACCCACAGGCCAATGGCATCTGTGAATGCCTCAACGGCCTTCTAAAAGAAAGAATTGCTAAAACACAACAGTCAACCAAAAATAATTGGCTGTACTGCCTCCCCCTGGCTCTATTTGAGCTATGGAGCAAACCCGGGTTGGACTACCACCTCACACCCCACGAGGTGGTGACCGGTCGCCAAATGCACCTCCCACTGGCTCCACCCACAAGGGCCATATATGATTGTGGGGGGTAGCGGAAGTAATGGGGAAGGAAATGCATGAATATGTCAATTCACTGGTTACTAGTGCCTCAGCTATCTCTCAACAGATCCAACGGACCCAGGGAGGTCAGAGAACGACCAACAAGAAGCCAACGACAGTCAAGGCACGCTTTTAACATCAGGTGACCTTTAAAAAGATCAGAGCTTCGTGCTCACAATGTAACCGCGCGAACGGCCAAGAGGACGCCGCCGTGTTACAGCTTGACACCGCCGACGAAAGCACAGGTAAGTAGATAATTCTGAGTGTGTGGGAACGTGGGAATCACCCGTATTTGAAACTGAGCTTTCCCTTCATTGAAATAAAGCACATACGCCCGCTCCACTGTGAGACTGCAGCACAAAGGTGGTTGCCTTGGCAACCTAACGAGGAGTTAACATTGTAAACCTAGAGCTATAGACGCTCCTAAAGAGGGCGCAGCCTATAATTGAAAAGTCTGCGCCCCCCTTGACCATTTACCGCTTTTTAAAAAAAACTATGTTAACGGGTAAATAGGATTAAGGAGAGGATCTCCAAACTAGATGAAAAGGAAGATACCTAAATCAAAAAACCGGCCAATTTATAAATGGTTAAAGTGCACGTATAATGGGAATTGAACTACCTATATTTCACGTGTTTTAATCCTCTGTTTAAGTAAAATAACAGTGAACGCAGTCCCTTACAGAGTATGTATGCCTCCATTGGAGTAAAAAACAATGAACTTCACAATAGGTATTAGCGGATACGCCAACTAAGTAAATAGCAGTTTATAACATTAGCACATTGATGCCAGCACGCTCGCTCAATGGGGAAGTAATTGATTGTGCCTTACTTATAGGCATGTTACCGGATGTCGTGGATGACACCAGATCAAACTAACAACAGTGGATCACGAGATATCGAAAGAAGAGAAAAGAAAGCCTTCTGAAGAGTCAACCACTCCCTTTTCACATTCGTAAGTCACTTCAATATATAAAGGGGATCATTGCCATCCATGCTAGCCGTCCAATGTATTAACTACGATCTATGTGTTCCCTGTAAACAGGGTTCCAGATACTGGGAAATACGAAAGATATCCGGTATTTACAGCTCCAAGGTCTGCAATAATACAAGTCGACCATAGGTGGGTGTTTTGTTTTGGTTTATGAATTTGGCCATCACCTTGAATAAATACAAGTGGGCAGAGCCCGATGCACAATGTAATGTATATGTAATTTATGTTTTTAGATTCGTCGTTTTGTATGAGGAAAAGGGGAATGAAATTAAAGTTCAATATAAGCACGACTGTCCTGAAGATGGCCCAATACCTACCATATTGACCATCGCAGACTACGATGGTACCTGAAAGAAGGGCCGAAACATATGTCGACCTAGAGGAAATTCCAATGTGTTTTCCGTTGTCATGCATACTGTAAACAGCCAATATGCTTAAAAAATTGTAATCTGTCAAACCCCTAGTCCATATAATATATGAATTGGAATGAAAGGTGTGATTGATGAATGAACAATCCTATGAATGTTTTTATGTCAAGGTTTTATGTAACTATTAAAGTGATTTACAATTTTGTATTCATCGGACTCAGTCATATAACTGGCTCACTAAAGGTCTGTGGGACTGTAGAAATATAAAACAGTTCTATTGCACTTTCACCTGTGTCATCGACAGGCCGTAGAGAGAGGGGTAGTCAGTCTGGTTTGTTCCTTGTTCGTTCCAAGCAATAGACCCAACGATAAAGGAAGGTGCTCCTGCACAACATTAGCCACAGGTGGAATGCACCCAGATTTAAAGGCCCTCATACAGTAGAGAGGGTTGTGGATAGGGCCGTCAAATTAGAAGACAAAACTGTTTGGTCGCATCTTCATGACATCAAGCCCTACAAAGCATCAACTTTGCCCCACCTCAGCATCGACAGGGCCGATGCTTCAGCAACGGATACAGCAGATAACAGCAGCACCTCATTTTCAGTATCTACCACTTTAGATAATTCTAAGGACACAAATTAACAAGAGCGCACAGGCCACTCAATGGTTGGGCGCTCACAGACATCTGACTTTCCCACAGGGAAATTGATGGAAATTTAAAAATGGGATGCTACCACCAAATATATGTCAAATTTTATTACAAATGCTGGTTGTACAAATAAAGAACGCTACGACATAGATAGGGCTATGCAGCAAACACCCACCCATTACAAATACACTGTGTCACAGTATCTTTGCATGTTCTCTTCTTCCTTTTGTCTCACACATGCAGGGTTCTGCATTTGACAAATGTATGTGACTAAAATGTTGAAAATAGATTGAAAATTCAGTGATTTAGAAGTGTCTCCCATTGAACACCCTGAAGCACTCTCCCACCAATATATTCACGCCCTGCGAAGACCCACCCACTCCAGACCAAGGCCACTACGCATGTATTATAATGCATTTATTGAATATATAGCACAATCAGACCTACAACTCCACCACACACTACCCATACTCAGAAATAGAGCAATGAGGAGGATTTGGGAGGAACTTTTCTCCTGGGCATTAAACGATCACTTAGTTCATCGGGCTTAAAATACTTACCAATACTAATAGATTAACGCTGATTTACTGTAATTTTCAGGCAAGCAACTATATTATCTCAATGACTGCAAGACTGCAGGGTAAGTGGTGATAATGGCTACCTTAAGAAAGATTGTAATAAAAATAATATGGGTAGTCTTGTCTACTGGACTGGTAGCTGCCATTGTGTGGCAAGCTTACACAGCCTTGCATGTATCCGCAACACCCCATACTAACATTTCTCACACCCAAGCTTCAAGGAGCACTGTGTCAGGTGGTACGACAAGCACAAACGAGAAGGTATGAAGAGCTAAGCGTAGCATTGGCACTGATGTTAATGGGGTTGACACATATCTCACGGGTACAGCACATGTTACAAACAACATGTGGTTCAAGCACATGTCAAAAATTGGTAAGGACACAACACAGGATAGCTGCTATGTCTGCTCCTTGATCCTGTATGCCATGAGTGCTTCCAGAACCTTTGTAGCCACAGAAATACCAGCAACAATGGCACAATGTCTTCTATACCTTGCATTGTTCGAAAGACAGGGGAGATTCCAAGGAAAAATGACAACCCTCCGGTGGAGATCAAAAGCAACGTACCCGTACGAGGATAGTTTTTGATGACTACTGGCAGCACACACAAGCACTCCGGTACATAACTGACGGGCCAGAGAAAGGAGAGACGAAGGAGGTAACGTTAGACTATCTGCCATGCAAATGGAGAGCCAGAGAAACAGGCAGAGAACCTGGATGCTGGGAACTCCCCCAGATGTTGACATACAGAAAAGTATACACAAAGGAAGGATGGGTGGATGGAGTGGTGAGAAGCAAACCATTAACATTAACCAAGGCTGCAGTGAACAAAGTACAGGAATAAAACAATAAGTGCCTCAAGGAATGGGCTAAGAGTGCAAGTCTGCTGACATGGCTGGACAAAGAAGACGGGCCACTAACGATCATTCCTCTTACAACACCGATGCTATGTTACCAATACGATGGAGATATTGAAGTAGGGACAAACGAGGGATGCAGGAGAATAGAGAAGCTAGGAGACATGGGATTATCCACAGCGGTACTGATGGACCACTATTGGGCATGTGGGACAAAAGCATATGACAAACTACCGCCTAACTGGGGAGGGATCTGCTCCCTGGCACATGTCAATGTACCCTCGCTAGTGGTACCCCAAAAATATGTCAAGATGGACGACTTCCCTAAAATGGATGAAAATGACAAGCGTAGAAAAAAATCATTATCCCCTACCCACTACCATCCAACAATGGCATCACCACAGAGTCACCATTATGAAGAGTGAATAGGCAGGGAAATTACTTATGGGGCAAATCAGAAGCTGCACTGGACAAAGTACCAGCATCACATCGGCTGTTCAGCAGGGCTGCCATGTTTTTCTCAGCAATAATACACCCAGGGTTCCAGACATACGCAAATGCAAAGTGGCTCCAGATTACACGGTGGGAACTGATGATGACGATTAACTCAACAGTTAATGGATTTAACGCAATAAAAGGATAGCTCTGAGCTATTCGGTTAGTGGCCCTACAGAACAGGTACGTGCTGGACCTGCTCACAGCCATGGAAGGAGGAGTATGCGCAAAAATAGGGAGCTCCTACTGCACGTTCACACCAGCGAATGACGAAGATAACGGAACATTATCAGAAGCAGTATCGCAATTGGCAAAAATGCACACTAAAGTGGAAGAAGAATCAAAGGGCACGAAGAAGGATGGAAGAAGATGCTCATATCTCTGGTCATGGATGTCATCATTGCTAGCTGATGGCCTACAAATACTAGCGGGGGGGCCTGATACTGGGATTTGCTTCTCTACTTGGAATAAAACTGTGCATGGCAAAATCAAAGACAACTGCAGAAGAAATTATTGGGATGAAGCTAATCCTACCTGCAGAAGGCGAGCAACAAAGGGACATAACACATATGGAACGAGAGAGGCTAAGACAACAAGTAATGGAATCAGACATGTACCCACCATCAATGAGATTAGAAAACCCAAGGAATCCCAAAATGTATGTCGGAAAATGGGTTTACTGCAAGCCCGGAGGAGGATGTGTATACATGTACTGGTCATTTGAAGATCATGTGAACCACTATGGACATCTAGCAGGAATGACAAATGTATGGCGCTTGAGGGACTGCAAGAGAAGCGACAATTTTGTGGTCAACAAGTTGACCAGAGGGGGGACTGAAGAGGGAAAATCTCAGTGTCCCTTCCCTCCTCATGGGCCCACTAACCGGAAGAAGCACTGCCGACAGAACAACTATCAACTATCAGAGATTGCACCCGGTCCCACCGCTCCCAACGCAAGCTCACATCACGATAGACAGCAAGCCATCTGCCCGCTCAATCCCACGATGGCAAGAGCCTTAGCCAACACCACCATTGGTAACCAAGACCGAGCTGGAGACGATTATATGGAGCAACTCAATTGATGTCCCCGCAAACCATGTTGCAGGTCATTAGAGACTTCATGACGACATAGCCGCGTTAGACAGGAAGCAAAAGTGCAATAGGCACAATTGGGACATTCACACACCAATCTACATGAAGAACATATGTGTACAGTTCTGTGAGCTAGAGGACAGTGAGACACATCCTGTTTGCATGTTTATTATTTTTCATATAGGCCACCATTGCACCGCAGAAACGCAAGATGCCAGACGAGCTTGTGTATATGCTTGCAGATGCTACTCGCTATTGACTCTATGAATGGACAGGAGCACTCAAGGGACCTGGTCACTCATTGCATGCGCTTAACCCTTGAACAATAATATTGGAAGAATAACCAGAAATTAGGTAGGCCTCAGAGCGATCCATTACACTAAACTCCCTTCACAGAGATCTCGACGATGCAAGCTGCCGAGCAAGCAGAATCGCCCTGGCAGGGACTGCCCCCACCAAGGCCATAATGTTGGAAATTGACATTCCTCACTCACGGTGCCACGATGAGCCCAGCTACAAGGAAGGACACTTCAAGCTAAAATACAAATCAAATCGAAGTAATTTGACTTCCCTAGTGGTCTCCTCACACGTGATCCGACCGACCTGATATGATGCCAAGACCTGGAAGCTGGGAAGATGCAGCCATCCCACGTCTGAGACTGAACCTTGCCACATAATTGCAACAATCCACCTGCAATATTCGCTGGGACTGGACTGCTCTCGTGGCATTAGCAAAGACGTCATTGTTACACACTGTTGCATAGTTACATCTTGTTGATACATATTATACCAGAGCAGGTGTCTGGCGGGCTGGGAACAATGTTAAACCCATGCTTGGTGGCCCGCAGCCTGACTAATCAGTAGACTGGGGGACAGGGGCTGGTGGCTGGAATCTCCAGCCAATAATCAGGGGTTCTAATGTAACAATTGTCAGGTAAACATTTTTAGGGATGAACCAAGTGCACCACCTGACACTGTGACCACCAATAATCACACACTGCCATACGTCTCTATACTGGACCTGCCACTCTGGGAGCCAACCCGGCATGGCATTAGGTTCGGGGAAGGATTTTGGTAAGTGACGATGATTGTGACGTCACGAGTGTACAAAAAAGGCCAGCAAGTCTGAATTTAGTGAGATGTACTTGGTTGGAACTTGATGCCTTGTATGTTGTCCCTGCTCGTTTGATATAATAAAACAGCAGTTAACCTTTGCTCCTTGTGTGGACCTCGACTTCTTTAGGACTTTGGAGGGAGTTAGGGCCCTCCATGAGATGGAGGTCTGCTGACCCTAGGTACGGCTCTGCCGACCCCAGAATCTCCCCTAACAGCAGTAAAAATGCTGTGTGACCATAAGAAAACATGTCCAGACTGGCTACACCAATGTAGGCCAGTAAGACCACAAAAGAACAGTCATCATGTTTGCTTTTTATATTAATGTCAGTAAAAAAAGCAGCTTTCCCCCTCCCGGACACTCTCTACACCCCACAATCAGAGGTCCACTCCCTGACAGGCACACAGACAAGACTACATATTCATACAACGCACACTCTCTCATTCATACATGCACCCAAAAATAATACACGCAATCTCATTCACAAGCGCACTTACAGACACAAACCCTTGCACGCACGCATGCACACATACATACATACTTTTTTCTTACATTCAGCCTCGGTCCAGACTTCAGACACCTCATCATCATGCCACCTCCCAAGATGGCCTCTGGCTACTGTGCAACATGCAAACAGGAACCAAGAAGCAATGAGAGCACCTAGTTCTTGTGCATGCGTGGTGGAGCCTGATTACCACCATCTTACATCAGGAGCCCCCCGTAGCACATTTGGCCCTGCACTAGCACTGGGGAAGAAATACACCCCCAGCCTTACATGGCCCAATTGACATGTACACTGAGTACTGAACTGTCAAATGGACACCATGTTTGCTTGTGCAATTGAAGCCAGCCCAGGAGCACTACCACAGCTGCTTGCTACAGCTGAGGAAGTGCTTCACGTTTTCACTGGACTGGCTTGGTTCCTCCATAATGGGTTGTGGGGGCCACCCGATCACCCATTACAGACAAGCCGCCACGTCAACATGCAAAGCATCTATCCATATAAAAATTCTAGAGTCCAGCAAAGGCAGTAATGCTGGCAAAACACTGCCCACCTGCTCAACTGAAATCACCACTTCATTCGCACTCTTGTTTATTAAACATATGCAGATAAATAGCACCATTTACTCTGCGCCCATGATCATAATATGCAGGCATGAGTACTTTATTCCCTACCTGATGTGTAGTCGGAAACAGAGGTGCCGAGCGCAGGGGGGCAGAGGAGGCAGTTGACCGTGTACTCCTTGAACTACGGGAGTCGGGTGGGGGGGCTTGGGGGGGGGGGTGTCACCTTGCTCCCTGCATATTCCGCACGTATTCGTATGTGGGCGACCAAAAACAAAAACAAAAAAAAAAATTGAGTGCTGTGCGGTTTTAAATCGCTCGCCACGACAAGGCTTCTGGCTCGTCTCCTGCTGGGCTGAGGCTCAGTGAAATGTTAGCATGCATCTTGCAAAATTATCAAGTGCTATCCACTTCAAAGTAGGAAAGCCACCTGAGCCCTAAGTGCAGGGTGGGGGGGGGCTTCCGGTGGGGGGAGAAGGATGCCAAAGCTGTTTGGTAGTCAAGAAGTACAGGGAAGGTGGAGATCCAAAAGCAGAATGCTGAGGAAAGGCAGCTCAGCAGGTTAGGTGACTGTTGTTGAAAGGTTACATATTTACACATGCCTGTAAATGCATTTTTTTCTATTCTTGCAGCAAAATGGACTCTAAAATGGGTTGTTTCGACCTGGGGATGTATATGGCTCCCTCGCTTCCCTCCGTGTGCGAATTTCTGCCCCAAAGAAAAAATCAAAAGTTGGCACCCATGGTTAGACTGACATTACCCTGTGAACATTGTTGATGTTAGTTGAGCCCTGCCTAGCACGGTATCTCCGTGCAAGGCCATGATTTACCTGCAGAACGGCCGAGCACGCATGGAATGTTACACATTTACAATGTGTTATTCACATTCCAGTAGAATGCATTCCAGACATGATAGGTTCATTGTTACAAGAAATGTTTTGGGCACAACTAATTAATGAATAATAAGCCAGCACTGTGTTACTCCCTTCCCCACGAAATATTGCAGGGATGAACCAGTGGTGAAGTGTGTACACTGTGAATGTTCTCTGCTCAGTGGCGTACCGAATGGGAGGGGCAGGGAGGCAAGCTGCCCCCCACCCATCTGGCTCTTTTAAGAGCCAGACCAGGACATTTTTTCAGTGGGACACCTTTCCCGTTCGGCACCTCAATGAGGGTTCCCAAAGGGAAAGGAGTCCTGCTGACAGGACAATGTGTGCCGAGCAATTCCTGGCGAGCAATTCCTGCTCAGCACGCTCATTGTCCTGGCAGCTAGACACCTTACCCTTTCCTAACGGTAGAGGTGTCCCGCTGCCAGGACAATGTCTCAAGGAGCTCAGGGCAGCAGAGGGGCTCTCGTGTTGATCTGTGTAACAGAGCATTACAATGTGAGCCATTAGGCACTGATGGAAGGGAGGAGGGTAAAGAGGGGACTATTATCAGCGACTTTTGTCCCTTTAGAAATCTGAATGGGACTGAGTGTTCAGAAGTGAGAAGGGTGCATAATGCAGCAGGCTTTATGAAATAATGACTATAGCATCAAAACCCAAGGGGGATTTATTAGACTCAAAGTAATCTGCATGATGCTATTCTGACTTTGCATGCAGGATGGAGAGAGTAAAACTAAAGCCATACTCTTATTGCTCAACATATTTCTATGACAATGTATGTAGTGTATAGTTAGTATACTATGAAAGGCTAGTTTATTATGTAATGTGGTTTTCTTCCAAAGCATTGCTATAAAGTATTATTTAAGCACATAAAATGAAAAGCAATACCTTAATAAAGATCTATATCAACTAAACCTGGCAAGATGTGCTCAGTTGCTTAAATTGTTCACATCTCGGTTTCACCATTTAACCAAAGTCTGTGATCCTGGGCAAATCATTTAATCGCACTGTGTCTTAACTGCAGCTCTGTAAATGATTCTGATTCACTTCATAGCTTATGTTATTATATATCATGCTATTATTAAAAAAAGCCTAATGACTATTTATTTATTTATTTATTATTTATTTATTTATTCACATTTGTAAAGCGCACGTACAGCCCGGGGGCATTGTGGCGCTTGTTACAAGAGATTGCAAAGAATTTTCATTGGGGAGGTTACATCTGACCAAAAGGTCTCTTAGTTACAGGATACAGTAGTCAACATTTTTCTTTGAGCAAACAAAAACACAAAACACAGCAGGTTATGTTGGTTAAATGAAGAGTAATGCTTTGAGTGCTTTGCGGAACGCAAGGTGGGATTGAATTATTCTGAGGATAGGCGGGAGGGCATTCCACTGTGAGGCAGCTATCGTAGGGAAGCTGGATCCTCCTGCGCGGGCCTTTTTGGTTTTGGGCATCTGGATAAGGTTAGAGTAACCCTCCCTAAGGGGTCTGGTGGCAGTGTGTTTGACAATCCTCTGTACAAGGTATGGAGGGGCAGTGTCATGGAGGCATTTGTGTGCCAGTGAAAGAGTTTTAAACGTGATTCTCTGTTTGACTGGGAGCCAATGGACTTGTCTCCTGATTTCTGAGATGTGTTCTTTCCTTGAAGTCCCAGTGGCTGCCCTGAGGGCATTGTTTTGCGCTATTTGCAGTTTAGAAAGGGTTTTACATGACGTCCCGGGAAGTAGGGCATTGCAGTAATCTAATCTAGAGCCAATGATGGCTGTAGCTATGGTGAGGCAGTTATGTTGTGAGAGGAATGGTCTGGCTGCAGTAATGATTTTGGCGTAGTAGGCTGATGAGGTGGAGATGGCATTTACTTGTCTGTCCATGGTGAGGTTTGAGTCTAGGTAGACGCCCAGTGTTTTGACGTGGTCAGACACTTTTACAGGTGTATTGTCGGTGGTGAAGGATGAGTATTCCTGACTGAGGTTACCCAGGGTGGTAGGTGAGCCGATGAGTAGGAGTTCTGTTTTTTCACTATTTAAACAGAGCCAGTTGTCGGCCATCCAGGATTGGATGGTTGAGTATATTTCCGAAAGATTGGCCATGTCAATCTTGTAGTCACCTGAGAGAGGGATTAACACCTGCGTATCATCCGCATAATCGGTGTATGAAATGCCCATGGCATCCAAGGTGCTGAACAGTGGCCTAGTGAACAGGTTATAGAGTGTAGGTGCTATGCAGGACCCTTGTGGGACTCCACATGTAAGTAGGTTCGGGGCGGCAGTGGCCGAGTCGGAGAAGACTTTTATAGCCCTGCCTTGGAGAAAGGAGGTGATCCAGTTGCGTGCTTTGTGTGAGAAGTTAGCTGCAGAGGCAAGGTGACGGTACAGCGTGTTGTGGTCGACCAAGTCAAACGCAGCGGATAAGTCGAGGAGTAGGAGAAGTGCAGGTTTGCCTAAGTCCCTCAAGTCGTCCATTTGGTTTTTTAGGTCGAGGAGGGCTGATTCCGTGCCATGTCTTGGGCGGAAACCTGATTGGGGCAGGCCTAGGAGTTGGGTTTTCCTCGAGGTGTTTTTGGACTTGTATATAGGCTGCTTTGTCGAGAATTTTTAGCAGGAATGGGACTGTGGTGATTGGTCTGTAGTTACCGGGGACAGTGGGGTCGAGTGTTGGCTTTTTGATTAATGGGCGTACCCAAGCTTCTTTGAGATCTTTAGGGACAAGGCCTGATCTGAAGGAGGCATTGATAAAGGCAGTGATAAAGGGAACAAGGGCGGGAGAGGAGTCTTTGATAAGTTGGGCAGGGCAGGAATCACCTTTGCAGTTGGAGGGTTTAATAGACTTAAGCAGGGTAATGGCCTCTAATTCAGTGATGTCTCTAAATTCAAATGGGGGGAGGATTTAGGTGCTGGTGAGACAGGGACTTTACTATGCTGGCTAGCTATTAGCTTTTCTAGCATTTTTTGGTGGCCAATGATTTTGGCCTGCAGGGTGTCGAGTTTGTCTAGCATTGCAGATTGAATGCTGTTACACCATTTGGCATCCTTGATAAGCGTGGGTGGAGGAGTAGAGGGTTTTTCCAATTCTCTGAAGATGGAGAATATTTCCTTGGAGTTGCATTTGGCGTCATTGATTCTAGTGTTAAATGAAAGGACTTTGGCTTTGATGACATTGTTTTTATATGACCTGGAGATGATTTTGAAAGCCTCCCTATTTGTTTCTGAGGGGTTGGCCTTCCAGGTGGAGAGGGCGGATCTTTTTTCTGAGCGTTGCTTGGGTAGCTCATTGGAGAACCAGGAATTGGAGTGCTTTATTTTCTTGGCTTTCTTGAGGGTTAGGGGAGCAATTGCGTCTATAGCTTTGGTGATGATACTTTTGAAGGTGCTTGCGAGAGTTTCTGGGTTGTTGGAGGTGGGCGTTTGTAGCGCGGGGACCATTAGGAACGGTGCCAGATTTTCTACTCTAAGTTTACGTGAACTCCTGGCGTATGCTGCTAGGCAGGGGGTCTGAGTGGGTACGGAGTCTTTTTTAGTGGTGAGGTTGAATTGGATATAGTGGTGGTCGGACCATGGGATGTGGGTATTGGCGGTGACCAGGATGGAGCAGTTGTGTTGGCTAATCCAGTCCAGGGTGCGTCCTTTGATGTGGGTAGGTTCAGTAATGGTGAGCGTGAATCCGAGATTGGTAAGGGCTTTGTTAAGCGCTTTGGCGTGCTGGTCTTTAGGGTCATTGAGCCCTAGGTTGAGGTCACCCTGGAGGATGGTTTGGGATGTTTTTTTTATATTGTCCGATAGAGCGTGGACAATGGAATCTTGGAAGTCAGTGCAGGGGCCAGGTGGTCGGTATACAATATGCATATTAATGGTGCAGGTGTGTGACACATTGATTTTAAGTGGGCGGTATTCACAGTTGAGTCCATTTAGTCCCTGGTGTGCTGGTGATTCCCTAATGATAAGGGAGTTCTTGGCTATGAGGGCGACGCCCCCTCCTCTCTGGTTAGTACAGTCATTCCTGAAGATAGCATAGTCTGCGGGGATGGCTAGGGAGAGGGCAGGTCCTGAGCTATCATTTAACCAGGTTTCCGTAATGGCAAGTATGTCTAGATTGTCTTTGGTGATCAGATTGTGGATGTCGAGGGGATGCGCAGGAATAGAGCGAGCATTAACTAATGCACACTTTAACGTATGGGCAGAATGCTGTAGGGTGGTTTGTGGTGTGGTGCGAGGTGCAGGCAGTTCAGTGGGCATAGGCACAGTGGCAACAACAGTGGGTGCAGGCAGTTCAATGGGCATAGGCACAGTTGCAACAACAGTGGGTGCAGGCAGTTCAGTGGGCATAGGCGCAGTGGCAACAGCAGTGGGTGCAGGCAGTTTAGTGGGCATAGGCACAGTGGCAACAACAGTGGGTGCAGGCAGTTCAGTGGGCATAGGCACAGTGGCAACAACAGTGGGTGCAGGCAGTTCAGTGGGCATAGGCACAGTGGCAACAACAGTAGGAGCAGGCAGTTCAATGGGCATAGGCACAGGTGCAACAACAATAAGTGCAGGCAGTTCAGTGGGCATAGGCACAGTGGCAGCAACAGTGGGTGCAGGCAGTTCAGTGGGCATAGGCACAGTGGCAACAACAGTGGGTGCAGGCAGTTCAATGGGCATAGGCACAGGTGCAACAACAATAGGTGCAGGCAGTTCAATGGCATAGGTAGAGTGGCAGCAACAATGGGTGCAGGCAGTTCAGTGGGCATTGGCACAGGTGCAACAACAATAGGTGCAGGCAGTTCAATGGGCATAGGCACAGTGGCGGCATCAGTGGGTGCAGGGAGTGCAGAGCCATGATAGTAGGCAGGGTAACTATAGTGAGCAGTAACCTCCTTGCAATGCTTTTGAGTAGTGGTTTTAAAGGCATTATACGTGAGCTTGATTGCACAGTGATGTTCAGTGAACGGGGCGAATCTGAGAGAGTTTTGTGATCCGCGTACATGAGTGTGTCGGTGGGAGGCTTCGTGTGGGAACCTGCTTGAGAGCCTGAACTTTCGGACGTTAGTGGGCGGAGCGTAGTAACTCATCAGAGCTGGTATGATGCGTGTTCGTAGACGGAGGTTCCTGACAGGTAGGGGAGCGCGGTATGTATGGGTAGGGAGCTCATAGCAACGGTGGCCATACATTTGACAAGTGTAGGCGGCATGCGAGGGAGTGCGCTCTGAGCCTTACCTCTCCTAATGAGTTGGGCACCATCGAGCGCCGACGAGCAGCGAAGAGCTGCTAAGAGGGATGATGGCCTTTTCTCCTGGCCTTACCTCCGCGGCTTTGCCTCGGCGAGCCTCCTCTCCCTTTAAATCAGGAGAGGAGGTTGCGGCGAGGTGTGGGGGCCAATCCGGCATCTCCGAGGCTGGTGTTGTGCCGGTCACAGGCACGGCGGCCATTTTGGCTTGGGGACGGCTCCCTTTGTTGCTTTTTCCGGACGAAACAGTTGATGTTGACGAAGTCGGCATCGGGTGGGTGGGAGGGATACTTGCAGGAGTAGAGGGAGACTCGACTGCAGTGTTGGAGATCCCTCGCAGCGGAGCTGCTAAGAGGGATGATGGCCTTTTCTCCTGGCCTTCCCTCCGTGGCTTTGCCTCGCGGCGAGCCTCCTCTCCCTTTAAAGCAAGAGAGGAGATTGCGGCGAGGTGTGGGGGCCAATCCGGCATCTCGGGGGCTGGTGTTGTGCCGGTCACAGGCACGGCAGACATTTTGGCTTGGGGACGGCTCCCTTTGTTGCTTTTTCCAGACGAAACAGCTGATGTTGGCGAAGTCGGCATCGGGTGGGTGGGAGGGATACGTGCAGGAGTAGTGGGAGACTCGACTGCAGTGTTGGAGATCCCTCGCAGCGTAGCTGCTAAGAGGGATGATGGCCTTTTCTCCTGGCCTTCCCTCCGCGTCTTTGAGTTGTTCCATATATAATAATAGTGCAATTTAGGGATTCTGCACCACAAACCTATTTGGCACTTTGCTTACTTATGGCAACTTATTCTAAAGTCCTTTCCATGGTGCCTCCAAGTACCAAAGACTGATGATGCTCCTTTGGATGTCCTTTTCTGTGAAGTCACTTCTGTTGTTGCAATCCATATGCAAATTAGGAGGTTTGTTGTATTTTGCCCCAGAGCGCCTGGACAGGCTATAATATATGGGTTTTCTGCATCTATAATGATCCAGCAGTTTTATTGCTTTTGTTATGTGTTAAAATGCCATCTGCCACTAATGTTACAAAAAAAGTAGATTGGGGCTGGGGTGGGCAGTTTGATTGCACGAACGAGGTCGTACGGAATTGTGTGCACTACATTTGGGGGCAAACTTAGCCGGTCAGTTAGAAACAGCAAGTTCAGAGCTTGTTTTGATATTCGTGCAGAGCCCGCCAACGCAGGTTCGAATCCCTGTACGGCCAAACTCAGCCTTTCATCCTTCCCAGGGCGATAAATGAGCACCGCACAACGTGGGTATAGTAAGCAGCGCTCAGATGCCTGAGGGTTCGTAGCACTATATAAACGCTAAATTATAAAAAAAAAACATTTTTATGAAAGTAGCAGGACCTTTTTCGTGGCTCGGCCTCCCTCCACCATCCAGACTTGCACTCCTCCCCTATCCGCCCCACTTCTTGATGCTGGATAAACCGCTGTCTGTGCCTTTACACCAGCAAGGCGCTCCTGTCGCGTGGCTGAGTCAGCTTTTATCTGCTTTCATTTTGCTCTGGAGTCGAAATTCCGAAAGTCCGGGTTGATATTAAGCGAAGCATGAGAAAGGACCCAGCAGAGGAACACAGGAATGCGAGGGTAATGCGAACCTTGCAGACGGTTTCCCGTTCAGGGCGGAGGAGTACAGGACATGGCGCAGGACGTTTTGCAGTAATGCAGTGCAGAGGCGGCACTGGCAGGAAGAGACAGAAACAACATTCAAGAAAGCATGACGTTGGAGTCGGAAGGAGACATAAATCAAAGTACCAATGAAAAAGTGGCACAGCCGCAAATGGAAATCAATTCCTTTTGTGGCTGACTGGGCCTGATTTATAAAGCGTTTTCCAATGGGATTTGGCCATTGTAAAACACTTGTTTTTTTTATTTTGTATTGTGTTTTTAGCCGCACTTGCGCCTTTTCACATCACATTACAAATACAGTTTGTAATAAATATAAAACAAGAAATTTTGATGTGTACAATTTTCAGATACATTTTTGCTCCGTTAGCACATTCACAGCTCTCTGTGTCAGCATTGTTTCGTGCCCTGAACAAATTCTTTGCCAGAAAGAGGCTGCTTCAATCCACCATTCATGATTCACACATTTTGCAAATTTTTGAATTCTTATGTCCCCATTCATGGAATATTTGCCTGGCTCAAAGTGAATTTACGCTGCTGAAAAGTGACTTTGCACTGCTGACCCAACCCTGATTCATGGAACTGTGCAAAGTGCATTTTTGCAGTGCAAAGTCGGGGCAAAGTCAGCACATAAGGCCTCATTACAAGTGCGGTGGCCACGGAATGAACGGTGCCGGTAAGGGACAGGCACCGTTCATTCCGGGCCGCCACATTACGAGTTCTGCAGCGAGTCCCGCTCTGCACACCTGGTCAGACCAGACCTGCAGATTGGGACCCGCTAGCAGAACAGGATGCTAACAACGGGCCCGTCATTAATGGGCCCGTTGTTAGCATCCTTCCCATTCCCATTGAGCCCTATGGGGGCTCAAATGGGAATGGGGATGTACCAGGACCGGGTCCCGCGAAAGGGAATTACCGGGCCCTGCAAGGTCGGATGGCCCGGTAAGTCCCCTTTTGCGGGACCCGGACCCGAGTTTGGTGGTAGCCATGCCGCCAAAAACGGCATGGCTACCTCTAAACTTCGTAATGAGGCCCATAGACATTTTTGCGTACAAAATGACTTTGCCTGGACTTTGCAAGGCAAAAATAAACTTTGCACAGTTCCATGAATCAGGGTTTGTGTCGGCAGTGCAAAGTCACTTTGAACCGGGCAAATAGTCCATGAACCAGGCCCTAAGACTTTGAGTTCCACAACAATTTTGAAAAATGAGGCCCATTGGTTGAGTAGTATCTATTAGGGAGTTTTTTGGTAACGTGTTGAAAATGTTATCTTTTAAATAATATTTGTCTAGTAACATTGTTGAAAGCTACACAAGCTGCACTGTGAAGTGACCAAAAATGGCCTACTTTGTCCCAAAAACTGTCCCACTTTGCCCTAATGCCCTATAGACCAGTCCGAACCTACAGGACATATTCTTGAAAGTAGTGTAGGTGGGGGAAAATGGCACCAAGTGACTTGCTAATAGGTTTGAATGGTAATGAAGAGAGCAAAAAGAGTGTTGGTGGAAACAAATGCAAACTGGAATGTAGAAATCATAGACGAAAGAAAGAGCAAGTATTGACAAATGCAATAGGCATTAGTTTTATATGTTGAGCCTATGTCCAACCTACTTGTACCTGCACTCCCCCCCTCCAATGCTTGTTTGTTACAGCACTTGCCCTTCCCGAATGCCTCAAGGCCTAGTAGAAATGTTTTTTGTTTGTTCTCCCCAACCTTGTTCCCCTGCATTTTTGTCTTGATGCCTTCTTGTTACAGCACCTACACGATTGAAATGTCTCAAGGCCTAGTAGGAATGTTTTTGTTTTGTTTTTCTTCTCCCTTGCCCCCCCCATTTTTGTCTTGATGCACCTTGAAACACCATGTGAAGTGTAGGCGCATTACAAATAACCAATGCAAATAAATAAGGTTCTTTGGCAATAATGAAGCATTAGTGACCCACACCAGAAGGCTGTAATAAGTGGTTGGTGCCCACATGATGTAATGGGCTCTCACGCTTGTGCAGGGGGATACAGGGGAGGCCTCACTTTGGGCATTCCGTGACAGAGTATGTCTATGTCTCCTTGACTAGTAGCCAATTTATCCTCTGTTTCTGTCACATCCAAGTGGCCTGTTTTTTATCATGCTGTAGGTTTGACAAGTTGAATGAAAACCTCATGCCCTGGTAGTCATATTGATTTACAAGAGGAATAATTCTCAGCAGTATTAAAACCGACCACAACTCACCAAGCTTCCACATGAAAAAATCCCGATAGCTGATTTTTCGCCATTTACCTTCAGTCTTTGTTTTTTCATAATACTAGTAAAATCCTCTGAAATGCCAGAATGGGGCAGGCTGATAGGACACAATATTTGGTGCATGCCAAAATAGAAATGTGCATTCCATCCACTTGAGGCATGTCCACATTAATTGTACACAATATTTAATACAGGGGGATTGGTAAAAATAATTCAATACAAGGCGAGAACACACCCCAGACCCACTCCAAGGGAAACAGTGAAGGGTGTTGTTGCCAAACCTTTTATGCAATAGTGGGCAACTGCAGACCTTCCTGCATGCAAAGAGAATACAACTTTTAGTAGATTAGGAGGAATACTTACTACCAGGAGTGTAGCTTAGAGCAAAGATCAAACAACAGAATGGAATGTAGTTGCTAAATCCATAAAAGGAACATATAGTGGTATTTATTTGACAAATATGGATTTGGAAACTAAAAGATGAGGATTAAGAACTTGATGTTGTGTGCCAATACCTTTGTGAAACCCCATTTGAATGGGAGCTAAAATGTTGTTGGAGTTCCCCATTCAGTATTTTCTTACTTATGACGGCTTTCCCAATGATGATCAATGAACAGTCAAGCAATGGAACAAGACTGTGGGGTTTAATTGCAGCCCCAGGATCAAATGAACTGAAACTCCAAGTTAGGCCCAAAATGTTCAAAAATACCTTCTTGTCATGGGAAGGCACACTGGCCGACTGAAAAGCCAGCATCAGGAATGTCAACACTGCAAATGTGCCTAGTAAATTCAGTACTTCTGCAGTTGAATGAAGGAATATGTGAAAAATGAGAGTAGGCTGCAGAAGGTAATTGGAAAGGCACATTGAGAGCTGACAGATAAAAAGGCAGCATTTCATTTTCAGCTGCCACATCCAAAATGTGATTTTTAAAGACAGAGAAACATACTTATTAAGTGGGCCTTGCACGTAATTGTCAAAGCTAAATAAAACAAAAAAAGAGGCCTACTTTTCATTCAAGGTGATTGATGCTTGAAGTGATCATTTGCAAACACAGACATTGCTATCATGGAAAGGAGTGTATTTGCAGCTTAAAGCAATGAACAGCTGGGAAAATGAGCAGTAGTGGCAAGATGCAATTATATTTAAAATAAACAGAAGCCCTCATGTGCGCAAGGAAATGTAACCATCACAAACCTAATTGGCTGTTTCTAGAGAGATGACTTTACATTTCCATTTCCTTAGAAGGGCTCGCTTTCTATTTAGAACACTGAAGCAGTAACAAGGAATTTTATTGGGCCTATTCTCTGAGATAAGCAACAAGATGACCATTAGTCCTGAGAGATGAAAGGCTGAATGGTTAATTGAAGGCCCAAGTGAACAGCGGAGTAGCAGAAACTGGAGCAGATGGTCCGAGGAGAAAATAAACTTAACTGTGAAATGAAAGTCAGGATCTGCATATATGTTTGAAGAGTCCCATTACCTTAAATGGACAGTCATAATTTGTTCAATTTCTCAAGAATCATAATTCGCACCATAATGGTTCATGTATCACTAAAAAGCTGCTGAACAGGCCTATCTATTGAAGTAACTCTTATCAAAATTCGACCTTGGTCCAAGAGTTACAACCTAAAATATGTTTTTAACTCCCCAGAACATGGCACAAAGCAGAAGTGCAGGGATGTAATAACTTAATAAATTAGATATTTATGTAGAAAATATCACATTCATAACTATTTTCATTTTTTATTAAACCGTGAAAAGCAGCAGTTTGAATGTGCAACCTCATGCAAACATTGGAATCATTTCATCAAGTGCGGCATGATTAGGGGAATCTTAATATGTATATATTTTTATGTCTATTTGTAAAATACAAAATTTTGCCATTTAGTGACTTTTTAGGTGAAAAATTGATAAGTGTAAAATGAAAACTCCAATGAGTGCATTCATCCCTCCCATCATTTCAACTACATAACTCTAGGAAGCTATCCATAAAAACAGGCTCGGCCTTGGGGGTGGCGAGGACTGTAGGAGTCCAATGAAAATTCAGGGCTAATAAACTAGCACCTCCTAATAAAAAATTTTCAGAGGTGTGGATTTGAGATTAAAAAGTTGATACACGAGATTCCAAAATGGCCGCGATCCTCTAAACACTGCAGCCACCAAGCTCCTGACCCATGAGGCCCCGTAGCCACATATCCTGACTTAATAAGCCCTTCCCAAGTGACGATAAAGGACACAGCAGCCTCAGGAGCACAGCGAGACATCGGGGGGACCCCTTTCAGCCTTCCACAGATGTTGAGCCGAGTTCCCAGAGGGCGGTCTGCTGAGGTGCCGCAGAGCCACGGCGAGCGCAACATATCCGGCCCCAGACCCAGAGAGGGCTGTGGAGCTCCCACTCCTGGAGCGCCAGCGTGGCAGAGCATGACGACCCAGCCGCCGGACAAGAGAAGCTGAGCCCTCCCCTTCCCGCCACCTCTATCATCAATCCCCAACGCGGATCTGGGGACCTGCAGGTAGCACGAGCAGGTCGGCTGCGCAAGCCACATCAGGCGCTGGATCCAACCCGCAGAGGTACCGGAGGGGGTGCACCCCGATGCCCAGCGCTCACCTCAAACTGCGGACTTCGTCCTGTCTGCACCATCCAGGGTGCAAAAAGAGTGGAGTGGCCATGGGGTGGCCCCTTACCGTGGACAGAGTGGTGGAATTAGGGGACCCGCACACTAACGGCTCCCCCTCATCCTGAGACACCAACAACGGCCTGCAGGCAGACTCGCATTGGGGAGTGGCCCGCCCAAGGGGACACCAACGCCAGAGCGTTCCCCCAACTGCAACACAGCAGGGGCCTCCGTGGGGAGAGGACACCGCACAACCCACCACACATCCAAGGTACAAGCAGCACCCACTCCCGCAGACAGAGAGGGAAGCAGGGCGGACCCACGCACTAATGGCTCCCCCTCACCTTGAGGCACCAACAACAGACTGCAAGGGGAGTCACACCAGAGAGCACCCCGCCTGAGGTGACATCAACACTGGAGCGTGCCCCCCACCATAACACAGCAGACCAAGGTACGCATGGCGGCCACTCCCCACTGGTCCCCCACTCCACCCAGCAGCACACACATAAGAGCGGGGGGACATCTTCGCTCCTTACTGACAAACTTTCCCACCACCTCCCGCGACCACTGGGCTCATAGTGGCCAACTCCCCAAGTGGGGACTAAGACATCTGAGCGCATTAGAAGTGTACAGCAGTAGGTCAAGTGAGGGTGCCGTGGGGCTCCCTCCTGCGATCAGTCCCGGCTGGGGATGCCCCGCTCGTGCCACGCCCACCGTCTGCCTGCCGTTCGTGCCCACCGGGACCACCAAAATCCGCCTGTGCCCCCCTCCCAGGACTGAAGGACCGCAATACCAGTGCAGGGGTGCTTTGTCCTGGCCCTTGGCCCCAAAATCAAATGCCAAACCCCCAGGACATTTGACCTCAGCACTAGGCATTGGGATCCCAGAGAGGGGTCTATTCTAACCGCAACAACAACCCATCCTGGGGAGGAGATGTGCACACGGAGGCTACCCAGACATCCAGGCCGTCACGAGGAGGTGCACCTTCCTATCCTCTCCTCAGTCACCCCGTCCGGATGCTACAGTCAACTGACACTGGGAGGCAGCGCGTCTACAAGAAGGAGTGATAGCATCACAAGGGCCCCATAGAAGAACGCCCTCCCTGAACTGGCCCAGTGGGTGACCCCGCCAGTACAAAGGAGCCTAAGATTCCAAAGGCATGTCTAAAAATAAGAGCAAGGACTCCCAACTGCCCTTAAAACCACCCAGGAGAGCACAGGGGGGTTCCCTAGACACAATATGGGCCAAAGACCAAGAGGATGCCCAGGGGAGTCACCCCCGCAAGTGGTTTACAGAGGTGCCCCAAACGGACTGGTAGGACAGTGAACAACCAGTCACACAAACAGCGCTGAAACATCTCCTTCCCGACATAGTAGACAAGATCACCACAGCCGGGCAGAAGCAAATGGATGCACTCAGAGAGGATCCAGTGGAAGGTCTCCAGGAAATCAAGAGGGATATCAATAAGATAGAGGAAAGAGTCGATACGAACGAGAGAGCTATCCAGGACCTGGCCGAGGATGCAAGGAAGACGGATTCCCTCCTGGACACTCTGGCTCCAGGTGGAGGACTTGGAAAACAGGTCCAGGCGCTTGAACATTCGCATTAAGGGCCTTTCGGAGGACCCGCAAGACCAAGACTTGCGCCAAGTGGTAAAGGGTATCTTTGCTGATCTCCTTGACATGGCAGCTACGGCGGACATAGTGTTCAACAGAATTCATAGAGTAGGCCCTAGAAGGTCAGACCCTGGCTCCAGACCAAGGGACGTCCTGGTGGCGTTGCATAGCTACACTTTGAAGGAAGAAATTCTGTCGAAAGCACGGCAGGCCAGGCAAATCACTTACAACGGAGCAGAGATAGCATTATATCAGGATCTAGCTCAAGCAACCCTGGTCAAAAGGAGAAGAATGGGACCTGTCTTGACCTACTTAAGGGCCCAGGATATACGCTATAGATTGGCGCATTCATTTGCCCTGACGTTTGACTGGAAGGGGAAGTCACAGAAAACCACGACATGTGAACAGGGAATCGCCCTCCTGGGACTTGAAGAAGAAACTCCACCGGCGAACATGACATCCTCTACCCAAAAGACGGAGCGCAAACCATGGGAATGGTCAACGGTGCGGTCCAAAAAATCAAGGAGTGATGCCCATCCACATCTGTGAGGCCCCCGGCTGAGGAAGGAGAAGGAGGTCCAGGAAAGGCTATGGCATGTCATGAGCGAAAAAGCAAGATGATTGGGGAGGGCATAACTGAAGATGAACACGGCTGCGGTTATACAATAAAGCCTAAAGTGGGGCCTTAAGGCGGGAGGGAGACTCATTACTTGGAATAGGATTGGTACCTCCCGCATTGGACAACTGGGGGCAATCTGTGGAATGACTCTCAAGGTTATGATTCAAGGGGGGGGCCACTGGCCAGTTGTTCCGGCCCACTAGGGGAGGGGGTTGGGGAGGAGGTTCAAGGAAGCCCGATCTGCAGAAGGAGGGAACCAGGTCAGGGGTCCCAGGCGAAAGGGGAGAGCATCTGGGAGCAAATTCGAAGCCAAAACCCAAGAACCCGAGAGGCCTATATAAAAATATAACTTCCTGACCCAACATGCCAACTAGAGGTAAACTGAAGATCCTCTCCCTTAACGTCAATGGCCTAAACTCTCTGGTCAAACGGGAAAAATTAGAGCGCTATATCAGACGCGAACAACCGGATATTGTGACACTCCAAGAGACCCATATTCATTCCCTAGACAGGGGGAGGGTTAAAATTCGGAGTTACTCTAGAACACTTCAAGCCACTCAGCCCGCCGAAAAAGCAGTGGTCCTCTTAGCCCTTAAAGACGGATTAGACTTGCACGTCACAGGGAAGGACTCGCACGACCAGAGAAGATACTTAGTGGTATCACTGGAGGGGAGTGGGGAGGCTTACACGATGGCCACCCTGTATGGCCCAAACACAGTGCAAGATCCCTTTATCCAAACTGCCATAGAGAAACTCGAGAAGTTTGCCAAGTCCCCTACCCTACTTACTGGTGATTTCAATATCGCATGGGACCCGACCAAAGACAGGAGCGCCAGTTCGGCAGCCCCACAGGGGAGACCAACGCATGAACTGGATGAGAAAATTAGTAACCTGGCCCTAGTGGATGCATGGAGGGGGATTCAAGGGGAGAAAGAGGGTTATACCTTCTATTTGCATGCCGACTGCTCCCACTCAAGAATCGATTACATTTGGGTCTCAGCCATCCTACTGGGGAGGGCGCAGGACATCACCATCGGCACTATGATACTATCTGACCACACCTCTATAATCCTAACCTTGAAAGCGAATAGGAGACCCTCTGGGCTGTGGAAGTGGCACTACCCGACACCCCTTTTCAAAGACCACCTCCTTATCTGGTAGGTCGAGGAAGAAATAGAGCGCTTCTTCACGAATAACAGCATTGGGATACGACGCTCCAGGTTAGGTGGGACGCCTTTAAAGCTACCTTGAGAGGGACAATAATAGTGATCAAAGCGAGAACGGACCGGGAATTAAGATTAGAGGAGGTTCGACTAGAAGAGGAACTCAAAAGGATAATGGCCAAAATGGGGACATATCAGAACTCGGCTACTAAAAGAGCGTACAGGGCAGTCTGAGGACAATTAGACATAATCCAGACCCGAGCGGTGGAGCGCAACCTTCTACACCTTAGGCAGAAATACTATATTAAACCCGATAAAGCAGACCGCTTGCTGGCGAGAATGTTCCGAAGGGAACAGAAAGATAAAACAATACTGAAAATTAAGGTGGGGGAAGAGAGGACTAGCACCAACAATGAGGATATCAAAAGGGAGTTTACCTGATTCTACTCCTCTCTCTATGCCTCGGACAACCCATCATAGACGCGCCAGCTATAAATATTTAGACAGAGTTACCTTACCCTGCGTATCCGAAGAGGAGAACAAGCTTCTAGAATGGGATGTCACTGAGGATGAAGTCAGTGCTGCAATCAAATCCCTACCTACGCTTAAATCGCTGGGCCGGGATCGCTATGTAGCTGAATTCTATAAAACCGACAAGGACGTACTAATTCCAATTCTAACTGCCCTTTTTAACCAAATTGGTAGGGACAGTGCCATTACAAGATCAATGGATGAGGCAAAAGTCGTCCTTATCTACAAGAAAGGTAAAGATCCCACCAAATGCAGCTCCTACCGCCCCATAGACCTGATATATGTAGAATCTAAGATACATGCCAAAATCCTAGCAACAAGACTCAAGCAAATATTCCCAAATTGGTCCAACCGGACCAAGCAGGCTTCGTTAGGGGCTGGCAGACCGGCGACAATGTTAGGAGATTGGTGCATCTAATAGAGAAGGCCCATAAGAGAGGAATCCCTGCTCTCCTCATGGCGGTCAACGCGGAGAAGGCCTTCGATCGGGTGGAGGGGGGTTTCCTCTTTGCAACTATGCGGAGAATGGGCTTCGGCCCCAAATTCTTGGACAGGATCAGGGCCAACTACCGTCACCCAATTCTCTGTTTAGCAGTAAACGGACAATTAATGGAACCAGTGACTGTTGAGAGGGGTACTAGGGCGCGGCTGTACCCAATTCTTTATGTGTTCCTCTTGGAACCTTTCCTTGCAGCGGTGAGATCCAATCAGGATATAACAGGTGTGCCCTTTGCAGGGAGAATGCATAAAATCGCAGCTTTTGCGGATGACATGTTACTGTCCCTGACGCACCCAGATACTGCCCTGGCAGCGGTAGAAAGCGAGTTAATGCAATTTGGGGCTGCGGTAGGTCTTAATATTAATGGCTCTAAGACAGAAATCCATAATCTTACCATTCCAATGGAAGCCGTCATGGCCCTAAAGGAAGCCTCCTCCAACAGATTGGTTGGGCACTCTATGACTTACCTGGGTATAAAACTGGCCAAAACAACCGAACAACTGTACCAGGCTAACTACCCAGCCTTACTGGAGAAACTTAAGACCAAGATGATCGACTGGGGCCCCGTGACTATATCATGGTTAGGACGCATCAATGTGTTAAAACTGGTCATGCTCCCACAATATCTGTATTGTTTTGCTGCCCTACGGGTATAGATCCCACCAGCCTTTTTCAAGGCCCTGAATAAAATGACTAATAGGTTTGTGTGGGCTAACCATCCCCCGAGGCCGGCGGCTAGCTTGATGAGAGCCCCTACAGATCAGGGGGGACATGGGGCAACCAGACTTTAGGGCATAATATAGAACCGCCTAATTGAAAGTAATATGTGACTGGCAGAAGGATGATCGGGGGAAGATATGGAGGCCTATGGATACGGCAGTGATGGGGGAAGATCTAGAGGGAGATCTGTGGAAGCCTAAGCCGGACAGGCCAATCCGGATGTACAGTAGTGCAATCCTATAGCTGGTGGGCCAAATGTGGGATGAAGCGGTGAGGACAGCCTATTTTACAACTTACCCATCGCCCTACACCCCCCTGTTCGGCAATACGCAATTTACGTCGGGGCACAATACTACTGCATTTAATGCATGGCAACACATTGGATGCAGGTTAGTACGAGATATGTTAGTGAGGGTCAGGTGAAGCAATTTGAGCAATGTAAGCAGACTTCGCGTTAGGCGAAAGGGAAAGATACAGATACTACCAGTAGAGTCACTGGCTTCACCACCCACCTTGTTACAAGCGGCAAACCGCCAACTAACCCCCTTCGAAAGGTATCTTAGCAGGGATTCCGGGCACAGGCACCTGATCACGGCTATATACAAGCATATAAAAGCAGGAGAGGATCCCCCATGACGACCCTACATGAGGAGATGGGAGGTAGCCACAGGGTGCGCAGTGGAGGCGAAAGTGTGGGCCTGGCTATGGACACAGATTCCCACGTTAACAAGATCCTTGCAAATAAGGGAGATGTGGTTGAAATTGGTAATCCAGTGGCACAGGACTCCCTCGAAGCTCCATAGAATGTACCCAGGGGCCTCACACCTTTGCTGGAGGGAATACGGAGCAGTGGGCACATGGGGCACATATGGTGGGAATGCCCTAAAATTGAGAAATACTGGTCCGGGGTCCTAGAGGCAGTCAACCAAGTCCTAGGAATTAACTACAGGGGAAATAAGGGTCTTGCGCTGATGGGTTTGGGGGATTCACTGGGTACAATAAAGACCAAGGCGGGTCGTAAGCTCTATGTAATAATGATGATGGCGGCGGCGGCGCTGGTTCTGGCCCGTAAATGGAAAGCAAGGGACCCTCCACAGGACCACAAATGGGTGGCTAAAATCTGGAACCTGTTAGCACTCGAGTGGCTCACGTACTCCATTCAAGGGGACCACATTAGGTTTGCTTCAGACTGGTCATCTCTACTGAAGTATCTGAAGGACGGGGCAAGGGTAGTATGGTGCCCTCGGGCCATGTGGCTCTTGGGTTTAGTAGAACGCCCCGGAGAAGGTGACCCCTGAGTGGGCAAAGGATGTCGGCAGCCACTCCCAGCCGGACCGCCAATGTCATGCTTACCACAGAACATGGACACCCAGAGAACTGCTTTACCTCTGGGCGACTCTCGAACCAAAGTGATGGGAGAGGTGTATGGGGGGGTTCCATTCATGTTCGAATGTGTTAATGTTTATAAAAATGCCAATAAAAAGTTACATTTAATAAAAAAGAGTTGATACACAAGCCAGAGAGGGGAGAGCGGTCAAAGAACATCTGGGTGAATACTGAAAGAGAGTTGCAGAATTTAGCTTTGCCTGGAAGACTGCCTGACACTACCTGGGCTGGAATTGTTGGTGAGAGTGATCAAGGAAATCAGGGAAACAGAAACTGATGATGGTATCTTTGCGTGCAGAGCCAAACAGAGGGATGAATGGGAAGGGGCGTCCTTGTCTAAAAACAAAATTCTTAATTGTTCACCATTCCTCAGACCTAGCCTTAGAGCAGAGGGGTGATAAATATACACTGAATGTCAGGGTTTTCGGGGCTGGGGCAGAGAGGTGTCTTGCTAAACGAAATAAAGCAAAGTCCCGAATTGAAATGTAGACTCTCTGCAGAGAGTGAGAAAGCGACTCCTGGTAGAAGAGATTCTGCGTTGCCTAGGGGCGAAGGAAGAACTTTTCTATCAACCCAAAAGGATTATCAAAAGTTTGTTGCTAGCATTTCTAAGTGCACAGGGAAATGAAATATACAAAGTGCTGCATGTGTGAAATTGCTTTTGTAAATAGAAAAAGGTTGCAATTGATTTCAATCTAAACCTTATCAAGGAATGCCAATGCTCTTGATCTTGTAATGTTCGAGGTACTATCTAATGTTGATATTAAGGAATGTGTGTGTGATAGAAGATTTCAACTGTTTATTTCACCTGTGTTCCATTTCCATGAGACCCAGAAGTGAAAACACCCATGGGGTGCAATTTCATTTTCTTTTCTTAATGTTGATTCCCAAAAAGTGTGTCTTTGTATTGCAGCTTTGTTTTGTGCCACAGAGAAAGTGGTGTAGGTGCAAGTATTAATTGAACCTATTATGTAATAGATATATATTCTTTCAATACACAGGTCTGGTTCTTGGCTTAACATTGATCAAGGGGAAGAGATTCATAGGTTCTAGGTGAGCCATAGAGAGGGCTAGATAGAATATCAAGGTCTATTTGTGTGGCGCTGTTGATTGGGGGGAAGTACTCCTCAGATTACCAGTCAAGACAATAGGTGAGATGTGATGACCAATCACCCTTCTTAATAATAGGGATAGTAACGGATCATCAGAAGAACTCCCTAACTTAATCAAGATGCTAAAAACATTACAAAAAAAGCAGAGCCCAGATTTCCAGATTAGTTTTCAAAAAGACCTGATGGTACATTATCCGGTCCTGGACATTTGTTTGCTTTCAGGAAGCTACGGCCGCTATTATATCATCAAGAGTAAAAGAGGTGTCAGAGCTAGTGTCAGGATTAGCCACATACACTTTTGCCAAAGTTACATTCTGCAAATGTTGGAAATCACCGTAATTATCAAAGTGGCATGTGGAGATAATTTCGAAAGCCTATGTTTGTGAAGAGGGTGGTCTCTTGTTGAGCTCAGCTGAGAGGGCAGAGATCAAATGGGCATAGCGTCTGACTTACTCTTCAGAACAGATGTGATTTAAGCAGGTGAGCGGAACAAGCAACTACTAGTAAGAAGCAAAGGGACTGGCACACTTGCATTGAAATAATGACAGCCATGATCCGAATGGATGCTGTACTATTAGTAGGACAGTGCGTGCAATTATCAGCATGCCTTCCATACTTCTTGTAGGGAATAATGACACTTCTCAGCTGGGATGATATACGTGTAATGGGATGGAGCCAGCACTTATTAGGACAGCTGTGGCACTTTTAAAAGCGAGAGTAGCATCCCTTCTCAGCAGTGGGGGCTTGTTTTCATTATTCTCAACAGAGTTGCTATTCCTTCATTGGCCCAGGACTGCTGCATTATTAATGTGAGTGCACCAGCTTTTTGTAGCAAAACTGCTCTTTGTGTAATGGGACAGTGCCCATAATTTTCTACAGAGCTACTTATATATTATTTCACCATTGCTGGCTCTCCTCTTCGCACACAGGGCACACTTTGAATTTGACAGTGCCATCACGTTACAGTAGAGCTTACAATCCATAGTGCTTTTTTCTATTGCTATAGCCGTCTTCAGGAGAGAGCAATTTTTTTCAAATTCTATGGTTGTTTCACAAATCCGAAAGTAGCATTCAAAAGAAGAGGCAAACTCGAGGACTCTGAGTCCCTGTACGAACTACACAGAATAAAACACATTTTAAACTGCCAGTGCAAGAGGCAGTGCCTTCGCTATGCGAGAGACATGGCAACGTCAAGAAATCACAAAGCAGCTTGACTGAAACCTTCGGGCTGCTACGACCCGCAAGAAACAAATCGAACATTGCTGTTGCCAACAAGAAGGACAACAGCATCTAATAATCGAGACACATCTATGACCACTTAAGCAAAAGCATCATATAACTTTATGATCGGAAGGCAATAATCAGAAGCCGAGTCCTCATCAAGAATCTGTCAATGAGGTCAAGACACCTAAATACAACCTGTCCATGAATACAAAGAGGGTGTGAAACATCTGTTGAAAAGAAGGGGTTCCTGTGAAACACGCACGCAATTTGGAAGAAATTGCTCTGTCCTAAAGACGGCTATAGCAATAGAAAAAGGTACTAGCAATAGTGCCTCATATATTTCTTAATAGCCGAAACCTATGCCGACAGTTCCAAAGGCTAGAATACCATGCCTAGCTGATGGAGATTATAACTCACAGTCTCCCTAAATAAACAATGTGATTAAAAAGTAGGACTATCACAAACAAATAACAAATCAGTATGACTTGTATAGTTTTCGCAATTTTGAATAAAGACCATTAAATATGCGAGAGGACCATAGGATCACGTACTAACCCCACTCTTCCCTGTAAGAAACGAAATGACAAATGCCTGTAAGAAAAATGTATAATAACCTTTATGGGTCTGTAACAATTGTATATTCCAGCAGTGCTTTGACTGTCAAACTTGTTTATGATGTTTGCATAATGAAATTTGAATAAAACTTTTTTTAAACTGAAATGGTGTGGAGCAAGTTCAAATAGCTTGTTTACAAAAATAGTACAAGTACTCAGCTATTATTTGGTGCACGTTCCTTTAAAACAGTTGTCTTGAGGGAGGGGTAATTGGCTACTGTGATGCTGGAATTGCATCGGAGGGACAGGGCCTCTGTATCCTTGTCCTTTACTGCCTTTTTATCGTGTGTTCTGTCGTGTTTTCCGCGCAGGAGTTCATGTGGGACTCCTGGCGGTGCAGCTCTCTCTCTTTTGGTTTGGTGAGCAGACGCATGGGATACCCTTACGGCACCCATTGGTGGGGGTACAACCCTGTGCCCCTAGGGTATGTTTTTGGGCACCTGTGGGTGGCCCACAGAGCAGGGTATGGGCTGGTGGCAGCTCCATGCTGAATTTGACAGGTGTGCTGAGTATCGTCCATTTTGGGATACCCAGGCTCTGCCATTGGAATCAGTTGGTTCCTGATGGAAAACAAGATGGCCCCTGTGGCCTCTTGCTTTCTTTTGCTGTTACCTTGTTTTCCCAAAGTCCTGGGAAGCCATGACTCTGTCCCTGCCCCCTGACTGGCTTTTGGGTGGAAGTTCCATATATGGTGTTGTTGTGAAGTCCAGTCCAGTCTGGCTGGAGCCTTCCCAGTGACTGTATGTTGTGGGTACACCCTGTGGGTGGGACCTGGGTGAATGGAGTGTGTGACCAATATGCACTTCTTGTTGTGGCTGTCTGGTTTCTGGTATGAGAGACAAAGACTGAGACAGCCCTGCCCGACACTGGCCTGAATGCAGTGTGTAGTGTTGAATGGCTGGGTACTAGTCCCAATCCACATTCCTTGTTGTGAGTGTCTGAGAGGGAGGAGGATGGCCTGAATGCACTGTATGCCTGATTGGCTGATTGACTGCATGAATGCCCTTCTGTATGATTGGCTGCTGAGTGTGAGCCAGCAGT
The DNA here is from genome assembly GCF_040938575.1 of Ambystoma mexicanum. Taxonomy (NCBI): domain Eukaryota; kingdom Metazoa; phylum Chordata; class Amphibia; order Caudata; family Ambystomatidae; genus Ambystoma; species Ambystoma mexicanum. The sequence continues at coordinate 418,643,677 of NC_090933.1, read as the reverse complement.
GTGGATGAGAGACAGGATAGTATATCTGGGGACCTCTCACCACTGGAAATTGTTCAGAAGCTGTGTCTACACTTGAAGAGTAACTGGAACTGCTGATCCTCGATGCCCAACTGGAAGAAGAAGACTTGCTGTTGCATTTGCTTCGACCTGATCTGAAAGCTGCCGAAATCGTTGAAGACTGATCCGAGAGAGGACCTGGTAAGTCCCCTCTTCCCGTGCTTCGAGGGACCATCGAGCACTGCTGACCTTCGCTGAAGCTCCCTGGAAGTCAGACCCTCGAAAGGCTGCCGACCCGAGACGGGACCGTTGAGGAGAACGAAGTGAAGCAGCAGGACTTTGCCGCTGTCGAAGTCCATTGCCGTTGACCAGGGTTCGCAGGTTTGTGTAACCGCTGGAGGCCCGTCGAAGTTGTATTGCCCCAGAAGAGTGGACTGCTTGACGCTGTGCCGCTGACAACCAGAACCGCCCGCTCCTTTGCCTAAGAACATTTGAATCGAATGACTCCCTTGTCCGCAACGTCGACCGCTTTGTCCCGCCGGAGAAAGTCAAGGCCACCGACGCACCAAGGAGAATCCGCCGGTGGGTTTCCCGCCACGCAGAGACCACAAAGACTTCGACGACTCGACGCCCTTGCAGGGCCACAGTTCTTCAGAAACTCTTTGCGGTCCTGAACAATCACTCACTGAGGTGCCCCGCACACCTCATCCTCGCAGGACGTCGCCAACGAGCACCGCCTGGATCGACGGCGTGGTCTCGGCACCCTCGAACTTCTCATCGACGTCGTCGACACCAAGTTCACCTTCTTCAACGCCTCTCGACGATCTGTGGCTCCTGCTTTAAAGGGAGTCACTCAAGAAGGATCCGTCGACGCTTCTTCGAAGAACTCTACTCCACCAGGTACATTGGGGAGGTAAAAACATTATAGGAGAGAACAAGACTATTTAGCAATATATGGATTGGGCTTGTGCTATATATCTTTATTTTACAGGTTGCCCAGGTGGGGGATCTCCACACAGAACTGTGTCTAGTGGTACGGGGCCAGTATTCTGCCTATTGTTTCAACCAACTTGCTTTCCCTCCTATCTCTATAGCTGGTTTCCTTGTTATTGATCTGTGTGACATTCTAACAGTATAGTTGATGCACTTTAATGAGATCTGATAATATTGGTGGTACCACTTTAGAATTGTATACATTTACCATTGTTGATTTCCGAGTACAAAGTGTGTTATTGTGATAGTGTACATACCTTTGAATATTAATTATATAAAGACTGTGTTTTCAGTAATACAGTGTGTGGACATTCCTTTGCGGGGGCTTGGGAACTACACTGTACTTAAGAACCAGCCTGCATCACCTCCTGAGAAGCTAGGCCTTGATTGCTCGAATACGTAACCAGGAATAGAGAGTCTTGGCTGGGGCCCTCTGTGCCTCTCCTCTACCATATAGAGAGCAGAAGTACAGACACTCCCCTCCAGTCTTTACACCTCCACAACCTTTCGCTTGTGTAGTATCTTCCCTCTGGAAGGCAATCCCCCGATAACAAAAAACAGGGATACACCCACATTTGAATACCTAGCATGTGACTACTACTGAACTAGCCTTATCAACCTTTTTTCATACTAAATATTAGTTAGCAGTTGCACGAACAAGTTCCATAATTCTTTTATAGGGAGGAGAAGATTATATTCAGTAGTTGTAACTGAGTGTGTTGTATCTTAGTGGCCATATGAAATACTATTTGCAGTTAGCAAATCTTACATTTCTTGGTAGGCAGGAGGAGATTATATTCAGTGTCTGTCCGTCTCAGTGCCATCTTTTAGTGACTGGAACAATTTGGTGTCTGTAAATTAGTGCATTGTATTTTAGTTGACATACTGAATATAAGTTACAGACAAAAAGTCTTGTATTTCTTGGCAGGCACGAGTAGATTTTATTTAATGTCAGTATCTGATATATGGCAGTAACCTGGCATTGTCACAAGGGTATGAAACTCCTCTCAGCCAGGGGTGCGTGGCCTAAGAAGGACACATCCAGTGGGGGGCGGTGGCAGTTGAGAGGGCCCAATTCCTTTACCTTCTTGTGCCGGTATGTCTTTTTGCAGTACACCTCTGTCTCACGTCATGCCTCCATTGCAAGATGCTCACCAGTGTTTTTTTTGTTTTTTGTAGAGACACATCGACCCCAAAGCATCTAAGCAAGATTTCTAAATCAGCACCCTAGATCAGCCTACAGGAGGCAGGCATTAGACTAGTACTGAGCCACAACAATGATCACCTGAACATAGGCCCACGAAGCAAAGCCGAGACACCAGCGTGGCTCTACACTGCCAACCTGACCCAGCATGGATAGATAGAACCGCAGTGGAGAACTGTCTCCAAATGCGGCCGGTTGGAGGACTGCAGCCTGCTCACCGGCAATTCCAGTGGGCCTGCTCCAGCACAAGGACAATCCCTTGACCACCAGGGACAACAAGGCAAGTGCTTACCAGGGACTCTTACCTCAGGCACACCCTGAAGGGGTCCCCAAAACATGTATCTGAACTGTTACCTCCACAACCACCGTTGTTGTTCCATGGCTGAACCTTGGGGAGAAAGTGTTTGGGGCGTAGACCACTACTTATGTTTTTTTTAATGTTGTCACACCCAGGGTGGGGATGATAGGGCCTGATTGGCGAGGGACAGGAAACCAATACCACCAAGAGAAGGGAGATACAACTCAGAGACCAGCTAATGGTAGGCAATTTCGGGAAAAGGTGAGGAATTGGCTCAAGAATGGAAGTGATACTGCGGTGTGAGGGTGCATGATAGGGTGGTGAGTGTGGTTAGGTGAGTCAGTGTAGGGAGTGAGTGTGAAGTGTATGATACAGGGAGAAAGGAGGGTGACTATTAGTTGGAGGGAGGAGGGATTTGTAGTTTGGAGAAGGAAATAGTAGTAGGTGTAGGGCATAATAGTGTGGTGGAGGGAGTAGGGAGGGAGTAGTAGTGTTGAGTATGGGGTAGTAGTGTGGATGAGTGCAGTTTAACATTAAAGGGTGGAGGCAAGATTATAATGAGTGGGAGACATTGAAGGGACAGAAGAGTAGATAGAGGAGAGAAGAGTGGTGGGTGGATTTGGAGTAGGAGAGTAGTAAGAGGTCTAGAGAGGAGATGGGAGATAAGAGTGTGAGTGTGACAGATACAAGGGCAAATTGGGCAAGATATCTGCTATGCATATTCCCTATCCCTGTAGAACACTAATCACTGTATAGAGCGGGGACAGTCTTAGGAAGTCCTTGATGGAGACTAGTCAGAGAAGGTAACTTGCCTTTTGGTCCTCCCAACTAATATAAGACAGTAATCAGAGAATAGGTGAAGAGCGGGTCCCAGGAATGCACCTCCTCACCCCCATGAACATGACGGCCCGAAGAGTTAAGGATGCCCGAAGTCACTCATTTTATGATTTATAAAATCACAGGGCTTTTATGATTTATAAAATCACAGGGCTCGCATTCAAGCCCTGTGTTTCCTGTGGATCTACACGCGAATTACTTTGCCAGAACTACAGCATCCAGAAGGCACTGGTCTGTTTACGCTGGGCGGAGCTATTTAACGGGAGTCGCGCGCGCACCGCGCGCGCGCACCGGCGAAGTCCCGGTCTAAGTCCCGCTTTGCCGCTGGAGAACGCTGCTAACGCTGCTCGCATTCAAGCCCTGTGTTTCCTGTGGATCTACACGCGAATTACTTTGCCAGAACTACAGCATCCAGAAGGTGATTGCCGACAGAGACAGACATTCACACACTCATCAGAGCGGACTTCAGAGCGGACTTTGCTGGATACTAATATTTTATTTATGTTTCTTGTGTAGGCACTGGTCTGTTTACGCTGGGCGGAGCTATTTAACGGGAGTCGCGCGCGCACCGCGCGCGCGCACCGGCGAAGTCCCGGTCTAAGTCCCGCTTTGCCGCTTCGCCGCGGCGACCGTGGCTAGTGGCGAAAACAATCTGCACATTGATAGTGTTTTCACACATTTTAGGTAAATTCTAGTCAACTTGACTGAATTTAGGATATTTGGTTGCATTCTTTTTTTCTATTTTAATCATGAAACGACATGCAAACACGTTAAAGTCTGGCATGCCGATTGTAACCATATTACATCGATCTAATGGCGGCAGTTATTCTAAGTCTCCTACCACCGTCACAACAAAAAGGTCCCGACTTAGCTCCACTCCGAGATCAAATTTCAGTTGTACGAAACAAAGCAAAACAGACATTCTCCAAAGAATGGATATTCGCCCGTTTTGCAAAGACTCAAGGCAAACTTATCATGAAAAATTGACAACGGAAAAGCTAATAGGGACAAATTTGCAACAACCAGTGACAGAGTTTGCAAACTTGGAAAATTACGCAAACAGTGACTCTACGAGTAGAGATTCTGGTGGATTAAATGCAAATGATAAAGAAAAAATGGCGATACAGGTGGGGAAAAGTTGTATCGGTGAGTCACACAAATCAATTATAATCACCGAACCTATTGTCATGTTTGCTAAGGAAAATGTCTCACTCACTGATAGTGCTATACTCACGAATGTAATAACTGGGAAGGTAGTTCCTTCTCCTGAAGTGTGTAATATGTCTGGCATAACTGTAAGTGATACCTCAACTTCGATGCCACCGGTGGAGCATATGTCTCAAGATTTTCCCGTTATTGATTTAGAGATTAACTCCTCTGCTACACTCTCTCACACAAGTATGCAAAATTTATCTAAGTCACCGGCGTTATTTACGAATACGAGCCCCATTGACTCAGATGCAAATCCCTCTTTTATTGCTCCTACGCCAAGAAGGGCAACGGGAAAAGTCCCCGTGGATAGGCGCTTTAATGATTCTCGAACGGTAAATACGAGTATAGCTCTAACATCAATGAATAATGCTATCTTGGCGCTGGCCAAGCTGTTCGAAGTTCTAGTTGTGAAAGCAGACACACACTCAAAACAGTTTGACCAGATATTTGAGAATCAACTTATAATATCTAATAGATTAGAAAATCTGATCAATACAAACATACTATCAACATCTACACGATCTGTGTTAACACAGACGACACCAGCTGGCGAACCTACTGCTCAAGAGTTTCAACCTATACCGTTTATCCTGGAGCCCATAGTAGACTCCATGGAAATGGAAATCGAGCCAAAAATTAAAACACAAAAGATACCCACATATGCCTTGTTTGATACTAAAAAAATTGGGAATTTTAGTACTAAAAAACCACCCGTACAAGAACAGATAAAAAAAACAAAAAATATGAAAATGGGGAGCCGTCAACCCTCACAAGTTAAAGCTTTCATTAAGAAAGTCTCAGCGTCAAACACCCTAACTATTGCGGCTTCTAAAGCTATTACAAAAAAATATGCGTCACAGAAACGTACAAAAAAAGCAAACACACAGCCAAAACCTGACACAACTAATGTGGCCCCAGCATATAGCCCTCTGAATAACTTGATTAATGCAGCAAGTCAGATCTCACGTAGTAACCCTAACGAACTAAGTGGCAGTCTAGTGACCAATGACACACTCAGTAGACGTGATACAACAGCTGCTGACAATACCGGCAAGCCGCCGATGACCCAGAGCATAGAGGGCGATGACCAGCGCCGCAAAGAAATACGAAAGGCTGTGGACGATTATTTGGCCTCTAAATCAATCCCAAAAAATCTAAATTTCCCGCAGGTGGACTCAACTAATGTACAGCCACTTGCGCTGGACACAGCTGCAACTTTAAAAGAACCAACTTCCCTGGATATAGGGGAAGGGCTTTCTACTACGGCCCTACAACCTACATGGAATGCGAAGTCTACAAAAAGTGTCAGGATAGAGGCTCCGGAGACTAATGTAGATCTTACTGGGGACATAGAACGACTGGTTCAGACAACTATAACGAAATTCTTGGAGGCCTCTATGGTCTCGCAAACAGCCTCTTCTCTAAATAGACATATTGGCGTACCTAAGAAAATAAATGAGCCAGTACCTTTAGCCAAACAAAAACCTGTTAGTGATGGCATCAAACGGCCGGCGACACATTCTCTGACCCTGAGTTGCTTGCCGATGCCAGCTATACAGTATAATTTAAATCGGGCATCAGTACTAGCAATTTTCCATGACATCCCAGATCTTGAGGATATAGGAACTGGAGACATCGAACTTGTGGAATTCCCAGACGCCTCCAACCAATCCCTAGTCAACCTATGGATTAATTCGAGAGTAGTAGTAAACACAATTTGGGCTGCGAAATCGCAAATCACTGATCTTGGCTTTTCAATATCTGTAACTCCAGAGGCAGTGGAGAAGATCTCTACATCCCGCCCGCTACTCTCAATCCAGAAAAAAAATCGAATCCAAGAGCGTTCAGAAAAGACTTGCAGCTGTCAATGCCAGTTGAAGCAAGGATAGCATACGACACTTGAACCACCTAATCTCCAGTTTGCCAGTTGGAATTCTAGAGGGCATCGTCATTTAATCAATAATCCCACGCAGCATGAACTGAATTATGATGTCATACTGCTCCAAGAATCCTGGTTAACCAGTACCCCTTCTTGGGACAATTATGATGTATGTTTAATTCCAGCACAAAAAAAACGTTTGGGACGCCCGACATCGGGTCTACTAACTGCTGTTAAACAATCTTCTGGACTAAAAATAGCATCATGGTTTTGTCCGAATCAGTTTATACAAATGACTAGAGTGAGGGGCGAAGGGCTCACATGTGCGATCATTAACATCTACTGGAATCCTGCGGGAATTTCTGATGAAAGCCTATTTGAATCCCTGGCACAAGCCTTTGACATAATTATGCTGGATGGACTTGTAGATTTGATCTACATGGCAGGAGATCTAAACTTACATTGTCTAGGTCCATACACTAAGTCGGAACAGAAACGACTTGATATGTGGTCGATGTTTACTAAGGCACGCAACCTTCACATGCTGAATGGAGCCTTTACACATGACATTCCTCCTAGACCCACATGGCAGCGGGCCAATAGCAGTGGGATCATCGACTTCACTTATGTTAATGGGAAGATGTTAGATTTGGTCCTAAATTTCTGTATAATTGAAACCAAAGAAAGCGATCACAACATTCTGCAGACAACCTGCAGGAGTAATAAAATGCCCTGCAAGATACAACCTCTCTATCTCAAAGGGACACATGAAGTGAATCCGGCTGGAAATCGAATGAAGTGGTCGGAACACTCACTAAAAATTTTTAGATCAAGCTATGATGCAAATCTAACAAATAATACCATGAGCGATATTGGGGCTGTGGATATTTATTATGACCTAATGCAGCTCTTTTCATCATCTTCTACTAAACATAAACAAAAACAAATACCGCATCTACACATCCCTAATCATGAAGTTAAACTGAAAAAGGCCAGTGTTCGAGCTGAGAAAAGAAAGGCCAGCAAACTCCCTACAGAATTACGTCAGGCAACTATCGTACGAATACAAACAAATTATAGAAATTGGGCAAGACACATGAAAGCTAAACTTTATCAGAAAGACGGGGAAGAAATGCTTGCCTCCTTAGCTTCAAAAAATCTGGCCCGTTCATGGCACACTATAAACCAAATAACATCAGGTCATCAAGTAGCAATTCAATCAAACGATGTCTCAGAGGACTTATGGGTAAATCATTATTCTGACCAATTTAAAAGTGCCCAACCTTTTTCATCCAGTTCAGTAGCAAAGTTTGATGCTACATTTAACTTACGTTTCACTAAAGAAGACATAAAACAGCTAATAAATCAGGCAAGTAATTCCAGAGCTCCTGGTCCAGATGGCCTATCTAACAGTCACCTAAAACAATTCCCGGATATTTGGGCGGACATTTTATGTCTCATGTTTGCAACAATTAACAAATCTCAAAGAATTCCCTCATCCTGGAGACAATCGATCCTTATTCCAATATATAAAAAGGGAGATCGCGCATGCCCGGCAAGTTATAGACCAATATCACTATTGGATGTCTCAGGAAAGATTTTTTGTCGACTCATCTTACGAGATCTACATGAGTGGACCAAGAATCAATTGAGACGTGATCCCCTTCAATCGGGTTTTGTCACTGGACTAGGAACATGTCCTAACATTATGACTATTAATATGCTGAAAGCCCAATACTCAGTAAAGAAACAGACTCTTTTTTTTGCATTCATAGACTTCCGGGCTGCGTTCGATTCTATAGATCGAACTCTTCTTTTTAATAAATTGAAAGCGTTCGGTTGCCCCAGTTCTATTTTGGCCCTAATTGTGCAACTACACACTAATACGACGACGCGCGTGAGATTAACACGCGAAGGCCTGTTGTCGGCATCTATTCCGACATCTGGTGGACTCAAACAGGGATGTATATTGGCATCTACATTGTTCAACCTCTTTATATTAGACATAGGCATGGCCTTTCTTGGTATTAACGCTGATCCTCCTGAGTTGAGTGGGCGACGCATCCCGTGGATGCTCTATGCAGACGACTTAGTTTTGATATCACAGACACCAAAGGGGTTGCAGAATTTGCTAACTGCTCTTTCACACTACGCAGCTGCAAACTTTCTCAAAGTGAATATAGCCAAATCTCAGATTATGGTGTGCAAACCCCACGGGAAAGGGAAAACTTACAATGGGCCGTGGTTTTTACAACAACAAATCATGGAAATTAGTTCCAACTACAAATATCTGGGTGTGGGCATTCATAATACTGCTAGCTATCTTACTGACTCACACATTTTTGACACTAAATTGCTGAGCCTTATATCGCAAGCAAAAATTTTGATATATAAATATGGGAAGTTTACGTTAAAACATATTCTGATGTTTTTTGAACAAAAAGTAGCTCCAATTTTGCTCTATGGGGCAGAGACCAAACTATATAACGATGACAACCATTGGAATAGATTAGAGGCCACTTTTTGGAAAAAGGTGCTGCGGCTGCCAAATTGTGTACCTCTTCCTATACTAAGATTTGAATTGGGACTGAAATCGCTGCATAGCAGAGTGAAATGGAAAATGTGTGTCTTTTTTCGGAAATGTTTGCTTGGAATTACTGATAATAACATTTTGAGCACAGTTGCTTGTCACTTAGCAGGTTCTGTTGCCTTCTTTCCCTTGAGATGGCGAAACCAGGTTATAGACACCCTAGCTAGAGCGAACATCTCCTTGCAATATCTCATGGATAATCCAACTAGCGCTAAGAAAAAATTCTTTAGGTGGGATTGGATTATAACCCATGAATTATGTGTAAAGTACAAAGACTTCGACTCAAATCTTTTCGGCCCTAAACGATTAGGACAAGCGGCTGGATACTTGCTTAAATGCCCCTCGGCGTACATTCGTAATAAATTCTTACGTGTGAGACTGAATCTATATCTGACAAGAGAGATAATGATCAGGCGTAAAATTATTCACGCAGATCTTAACTTTTGTCGCTTTTGCAAAAAGCAAGAGGTAAAAGAGTCTCTACAACATTTAATTGTGTCATGTCCACTGTTGCATGATATTCGCCAGAAACACTGCAAAAAGCTGTTTGAATTGTACATGGAGAAGGATGAGAAAGAGATTTGGAGTATGTTATTCAAAAGTACCAGATTCCCAGTTATGAAGGCTATGGTGCATTTTTTTGAAAATGTTCTATTTGATGAAATACAATTATAAGGATTTTGAATAGCCCAACTGATAATGTGAACTATACAAATGTAAAACTTAATAGCTACACTTGGACTATTGGTTTTTTTTTTTTTTTTAGATGAGTTTGTAGTTAGGTCGACTAGTTATTATAATGATGATTTTAAAATGCTTACATAAATGTCAAGTAATTGTACCTTGTGTAGACAGAAAGTTGTAACTCCGCACCTTCTCATCCTTCTGTTTTATCCCTTCTATCATGTTTTTACCTTTTGTACGTCTAATATATTTAAAAGTAAAAAATTTTGAAAAGTTGATGTAATCAGCTATAACAAAATAAAAAAAAAAAAAAAAAAAAAAAAAAAAATTATGATTTAAAATGAAAGTGCAAACATTCCATTCACTCCCTTTCTAGGCGAGTTTTGATAATGTTTCGGGTTTCATTTTCGCTTGTAACAATGATACAGTGTTGTGTTGGCCCAACAGTAATTCAATGACAAAAAAAATGATCTTCGTTATTCATGTGTGAAGGATGACAAAAGTATTCAGTTTTCCATTTTTGTGCATTTCTTTATTGTGATACAAGTCTCAGTTGTGAAAAAGAAATAACCTCAACATGTGTTTCACCACTTAACATGTGGATTTTCAGGAGGTGAGTAATTTTTAAATCAAGATTACTTTTTTCTTTCCAGTATTTTGGCTCGATTTGTTGGCACGTCAGCTTTAATCCTTATTTTTTGGATTTCTATTTAAGTTCATTAGACTTCCAATTTCTTGAAAGTTGATAGAGGAGGATCATGGAGGATCATTCCTTCTCTCCCTGGCTGTGCGCCATCTCACTCATTTCATGAACAACCCCCAAGTGCACCACTGACTGGCAAATATGCAGAGAGGTATTCCCTCAGACAGCCATTTTAACCATATCCAGTGCCTGTCCTCACGGATACAGGTGACTCAACGGTGACCATGGATCCAAACACTATAATGGACTGCATCGATTAGGTGGCCATCACACACAAATGTCTTAGGGGTTCTGGCCCATGCTACCTAACAGGAGCACTAACAAAAAAATGCAATATTAGAACACTGAGGTCAAATAACTGAAATCAACTACAAATTCCCAAATGCCACCTTACCAAAGTTATAAAAAAGTGTGTTTTTTTATGGTAGCTGCCAAGGCATGAAATGATATCCCACCTGAACTTAGAGATATCGACTCTATAGCAGTTTTTAGAAAAGGAATCAAGATGATGCTATTCAAATAACATTGGATACTTGCTGTTAATCGTTATAAGAGCTCTCTGACTATTTGCTGTGCCCTCACGTCCCCAGGTGTCAACATGTGCAGCCATGCACAGCTTACACAAACACTCACTCGCATACGTGAAGATCATGCTTACACAGTTCTGTAGACAGAGGACAGATACATATTCATACTGTCAAAGCTTTGATTATTTTTCTCATTAGCCAAATGCAGTAAAACTAAATGCAAGGCATGAAGGGATCCTCAGCAAGCTTGCAGATGCTTATGGCAATAAACCGTATGGAACTACAGGAGTAGTGTATGGAGCCTGGTAGGACCACATACGACTAACTTATAGGAAAAACAGTGCAGTATAAGCGTATAGAAATCACATTATAAGTCTAAGGAAAATTACAAAAGGACTCAAGCTACAGGACACCAGGCAAGGGAAGCAGGCTCAGGATGCACGAAGCAGGAGACCAAGCTCACAGCCAAGGTCAGAGATAAACAAGCGCATTCCAAGCTCCAAACGACAAAGGGCCAGCTGCAGGAAAGCAGAATAAATCCTCATAAATTCAGACTTAAGGAGCTTGATTTTGTGGTCCACCACCACATGATGCGGCCGAACTAGACAATGGGTTTTCACCCGTGGTGGGAAGCCGAGCCGATCTCAGCAACCCAGACGAGAAGTGAAACAAATGTTGCAACATGGAGCGCACTCTCATAGGTAAAAGTGGTCTACTACCAGATATATTTGGGACACATGGGGCTTCATTACGACACCCGTGTTAGCCGTGCCAGTAAAAACGGCACAGCTGCTGCCGGAGTTGTGTTATTTTCCAGTGCCTGGCTTCGGGGAATTAATAAGGGCATTACAGATTATATTGAATGCATGTACATGACAGTGTCACATTATAGTAGGCAGGGACAATATTAGTTGTCAGTAGTTGCAGAGAAATCGTTAACATTCTTGGGAAGCAAAAGGATGTTATGACTGTAAGTGAGTGCATTTGTTTTGTAGTTGTGAACTAAATACCAGTTGCAGAGAAAAAGTCTTATATTTCTTGGCAAGCAGTACAAGATGATATCCAGTGAGTCAGCAAAGTTCCATCTTCTTGTGGCTATGGTGAAGTTTTCATTGTGTGCACCAATATGTGTGGATCACTTTAAAGTGCAAGAGCAAGAGGTTCAGCCCACTGTCTCTGGAGCAGAAGGGAGAATGTAGTTCCAAATTGTATCTGCTGTGCATATGTGCAGAGGTGCAGGTTGTGGAATGACCCTGGTCTCTCCCACCACCACCAGATCCACTGATGATGGATCACAGGAAGATAATGAGGATGATGGCCACAAAAAAGGTGGTAACCCATCTGAATCAAAGGCTGTCATGATTCCTGCCCCTCATGTCTCCAGCCCTCCAAGATGTCAGGCTGGAGCCAGGCCACGATCACCTACATGACCCTCAAGGGCCTCTCCATCCCTCCAAAGACCCACTTGGAGTCAGACTTGGCGCTTGTGGCACCAGACTCACTCACTCCCATAGGATAACATTGGGGATTGGACTTGTAGTGCATTGATGGGGACAAGATGGATTCCCCCACATAGTTCGGTTCCCAGAACTGCATGTGCAGTCTAGTCTTTTGGGTGTGGTTCAGCCCAAAGACACCTGGGATACCCAGAGACTATTTAAGCAACGCCGAGGCTGAGAAACATGCTTTGTGTTTTCTGCACCTGCAGCGTGACACTCACCGTGTTCGGATCGGTCTCCAGTAGGCCTGCATCTTTCTTCTGCGCTCAGCTCCTGCAAGAACACCGTTAGGAACAGCCTTACCTTGCGGTGCTTCTGCCCATCATTCATCGCTCCTTCTGTTTTGTGGGCATCTTCGGCAGTGTCATTCCTATCCCGGCACGCCGCTTCCTAAGATAAAGGGAAAAGAACAGAAAAAAGGCATTAGCAAGCATTCAGCAAATCTTCGCTTATTTTTAAAGACTGTACGAGCTTCAAACGCTTACCTGAATCCCAGCCGCTCTGGGGGAACTCTGTCTCTGGAACTTCTCATCCATCTGCAAGAGGGAAAAGACACTCCAGGTTAGCGTGGAAACATCTAGAGGCGCCGCATACCGCGCTTGCTCAGGGCATTTCTTCTTCATAACCGGCATCCATGCTGAAAACGTCGCGGCACCTAAAAGACACAGAAAAATAACTCAGTTCAATACAAATACGAAAGGGTCGCATCGCGCATCGTGCTCTCACTCACCTTCAGCTCTACTCATCTCAGCAGCACGTCGCCATCCCCGGACGCCGGCCATCATCTAAGAAAGGAAAGGAACAAAGTTAGAGAACTGATCAAAAGACTCATTATACTTACCTGTCGGACTCTTGCCAGTGAAGTAACTAGGTAGAAACGAGCCTGCATCAATCAACGCACCCCTGCGCTGAAAGCAGGACGGAGAGCACACTTTCCAAGAAAACAAGGTGAGCTGTGGATCTGTTCTGACTTGAGTGTCGTGTAGACCGATGAGTCCTCTGTCCCCAAGTGACGCACAGGGGAACTTAATAGAAACCCGCTGTGTGACCTTTGAGGCCACAGGTGGGAGATGTCTTCCCAGATCCACGGAGCCTCTGGAACACCGATGCTGCTGTCGAGAAGGAACGGGGTTAAGTACCAGGCAATCACAACACAGTCAGATAAACAAAAGGATCTAAAATGTCTTACCTATCTGGTGTAAGGGTAACCCAGGGAACCTAGTAGAGAGGTTTGAGGCTCAGTTGATGCGGCGGTCCCTGGAATGGTAGAACCGCAGGTTAGCGTGGATGAAGGGCTAGCCACCTGTAGGAGAGAGGGCTTGACTTGAATCCCAAGGAGGGAAAGGGCGTAGAAGTTCAGCAAGGTAACCAGGGATGATCCAAAGGCAAGTCGAGGTGAAGTCCAAAATCCGGCAACAGGTCAACAGTTCCAAGCAAAGGTACAAAAGGGGTGTCCGAGGGAGTCCGAGGTAGAGTTCCGTGATCAAGATAGCAAGGAGCAAGTAGTAACGCCAAACAGGGTCTGAAGCCAGCTGAGAAGCAATGAGTGTTCTGTCTCTCAGACCTTTATACTGTGTGTCTGGGAGTCATGTGACGTCTCTGGATCATGTGACGTCCAACAAGGACACGTGACTCTGGATCACGTGACCGACGTGGTGACGTAACACCGCCCCTTCTGCCATACGCTCTCCAAGGCAATTGCCAATGCAGAAAGGGCTGCAATCGAGCCCGTACACCAAAGCTGGTACGGGGTTTCCGGTTCTTTGGGTTAACCGAATCACCTGAGCCTGGAACCGTGGGAGGGGATGGTGGAGATATGTGAGCAGTGTTCTGATGTGTAGCGAACTGGTGTGCAGAGGATCGTCTAACATAGCCCCCCCCAACGGCCCACGACCCCGTGGGCTGGACGGATGATCCTTATGGAAGCGGGTCACCAGCCGAGGGGCGTTCAGATCCAAGGCGGAAACCCATGAACGCTCCTCCGGGCCGTAACCCTTCCAATCCACCAGATATTGGAGCCTACCCCTAAACCATCGGGACCCTAAAATGGCCGACACCTCAAAGACATCAGGAGAGGACAGGGACACCGGTGCAACAGGGGTACGAAGGCGGACAGAATCGGGGCAAGGCTTGAGGAGGGACACATGGAAGACAGGATGGATACGCCAAGAACTAGGAAGCACTAGACGAAAAGCCACCGGATTCACTACCTGTGAGACTACATACGGGCCGACAAAACGAGGTAGCAGTTTCCGGCAACCCACTAGGCGAAGGTGACGTGACGACAACCAGACCCTAGAACCCACCACCAAAGGGGGAGCAGCCAGACGTTTGCCATCCACACGGGCCTTCATGGCAGTCTTCGCTTCCGTGAGATGCACCACAGTACTAGCATGTACAGCAGACAGATCCCTAAGACACGTCGTGGCCGCAGGATTCGAAGAACCAGAAGCATCAGGGACTGGCAAGACCTTGGGATGTTGGCCGTAGAGGGCATAGAAAGGAGAATAACCTGTAGCTGAATGAGCCGCGTTATTGTACGCGAACTCAGCAAGCCGCAAAGCGGCCAACCAGGAGGTCTGATGTTGCAATATAAGGCAGCGAAGATACTGCTCCATAGATTGATTCGTCCTTTCGGTCTGCCCATCGGTCTCAGGATGATATGCCGAAGAATACCTGGTATCAATGCCCAACAATTTAGTCAACGACCTCCAAAACCGAGAGGTGAACTGTGATCCTCGATCGGATATAATGACCGAAGGGAGGCCGAATAACATGAACACATGTTCAAAAAACAAGTCCGCCAAGACCGGGGCCGAAGGAATACCTTTACAAGGGACAAAACGAGCCATTTTTGTAAACGTGTCCACCACTACCCAGATGGAGTCAAAGCCTCGTGATTTGGGGAGATCGGTAACGAAATCCATAGTCAGTGTATGCCAAGGCCTGGGAGGAACTGGAAGTGGAAGTAGCAACCCAACCGGTCGGCCTCTCCGATGTTTAGCCTGAGCACACACTGCACATGAATTGACATAGCAGTCTACATCGCGCCTCATAGAGGGCCACCAACACCAGCGCTTGAGAAGATCTAAAGTGCGCTCTTGACCGGGATGGGCATTAAAAGGGGCATCATGAGACCACTCAAGGGCCAGATTACGAGTGTCAGGTGTGGGAAGGAATAGACGTTCATGTACGAAAGGCAACCCATCAGAAAACACGGGGTCCCATTCTCGCAACTGGTCGGAGAGATTGCTAGTCCAAGATCGGACCGAGTCTAATAACGACAATGAAGGTGTACAAAGACAAATCACATGACTCTTTCCGAGAACAGTGTCAGGAAAGGTTGGCAACACGACCCCCCCTGGGGAACGTGACAAGGCGTCTGCTTTTCCATGTGCAGTGCCAGGACGATGCATGATACGAAAATCAAAAGAGGAAAAGAAAAGATGCTATCGGACCTGTCTGCTATTAATGCACTTCAATGAGGCCAGATCCTGCAAATTCCGGTGATCTGAGTAAACCGTGATGGGATGTTTGGCCCCCAGAAGATGATGGCGCCAAACACGAAAGGCATCCATGACAGCCAAGAGTTCTTTCTCCGTAACAGTGTAATGAGTCTCAGTACTGGAGAACTTACGGGAATGGTATGCCACTGGATGTAATTTGCCTGTCGTAGGACACGTTTGTGACAATACCGCACCAAGAGCAAAAGAAGAGGCATCTGCCTCTACTATGAACGGAAGATCAGGATTGGGGTGCTGGAGTACCGGTGCGGTAGTGAAAGCAGTTTTCAGAGCCTCAAAAGCCTCCTGATGTTCCCCGTGCCAATGGTAGGGTACCTGAGGACTAGTCAGAGCCGTGAGCGGCGCAACAATTGTGGAAAATGATGAAATGAAACGTCTATAAAAGTTAGCGAATCCCAAAAAGGACTGCAAGGACTTCAGTGTTTGGGGTACTGGCCAATCTAATACTGCTTTGACCTTAGATTCGTTCATGGATAACGCCCCAGGGGTGATATGGAAACCCAGAAACTCAACAGAAGTTTTATGGAACTGACATTTCTCAGGTTTGGCAAATAAGGAATGTTCTCTCAAACGGGATAGTACTTCTCGAACATGCTTTACATGGTTATCAAGATCACGAGAAAAGATTAAGATGTCGTCCAAATACACAACCATGTAAACGTCCAGAATATCCCTGAATATGTCATTCATGAATCGTTGGAATGTGGCTGGGGCATTACATAGGCCAAAAGGCATGACTAAATATTCGTACAAGCCGTAACGAGTACAGAAAGCCGTTTTCCACTCGTCTCCCTCGCGAACGCGTACTAAATTGTATGCGCCACGTAGGTCAAGCTTGGTGAAAACGGAAGCATGAGTTAAATGGTCCAGAAGTGGGGTGATTAACGGGATTGGATATCTATCCTTTTTTGTGATAGCGTTAAGACGCTGATAATCCACACAAGGGCGTAAATCCCCCTCCTTCTTGGGTACAAAGAATATGGGACTTGCTGCTGGTGAAGTGGAGGGACGGATGTGTCCTAAACGTAAGGCATTCTGTACATACTCTTTCAATGCTTGTTCCTCCGAAGGGGACAAAGAATAGATCCTGCCCGAAGGGATAGCGGAATCAGAAAGTAATTCGATTGGGCAGTCATATGGTCTATGTGGAGGAAGTACCTCGGAAGAGCCCCGATCGAAAACCGATTCGAATGCATTGTACTCAGGAGGAATCCCAGACACCAACCCCCCAACAGTATGCGAATGAACAATCTCTGGATCATCAACAGTGAGTTGAGCTAATGCTCCTAAGGCCCGAGAAGGTGTGTCAGAGGCTTGATGGACCGGGAGACAGTAATTCTGACAGACTTCGGACTCGAAGAGTACAGTGCCTGACTGCCAATTGATCAGTGGGTTATGTTCACGTAACCATGGAATACCTAGTATGATACCAAATTGGGGTGTGGTAATTAAATCAAAACATATGGTTTCTGTGTGTGTTTCTTGTATGTTCAACAAGAGGGGTGCAGTTTGGTGTCTAACAGGACCAGAAACCAATGCAGAGCCGTCTACGGCTTGGACATGTTCCGGTCGTGTTTTTACCACTAAAGGTAGGTTGAGGGAATGGGCCAAATCGATATCTATGTAATTACCAGTGGCACCTGAATCAATGATGATATTGACTGCATGAAGAAGGCCTGTAGAGGGACATAGAGTAGCCTTTACAGAGACGGGTTGGACACGAGCAAAGGCAAGAGAGGTACCCGGAGATGATGACGGGACACTCGACCTGTTCTCCGGATCTAAGGTCGAGCCATCCGAAAAACCTGGCTCTTCTTGGGACGTCGAGGGCACTCTTTCACAATATGCCCAGTAGTGCCACAATAAAAGCATGCATTGTCCACCCTTCTACGTTCCCTCTCTGATGTTGTGATAGGACTACGTAAACCTCCCACTTGCATAGGTTCTTCTGTACTGGAAGCAGGAGTGCTAGCAAGAGTAGGATGGGAGGAGACCCCCAATTCAGCTCTACGCTCTGATCGTCGTGCATCTACCTGCAAGACGAGATCAACCAATTCCTGATACTGAGTAGGCATAGAAGGGATCACTGATAAAGCATCTTTCATGGTATTACTCAACCCCCTATAAAAGACCACCGCCCGCTTGTTTTCTGGCCATGATGTTTCTGCAACTAGCTGATTGAAACGGGTGATGTATTCTATCAAAGTCCTTCTACCCTGAGTCAGTTCCAAAAACTCCAAATCCCTAGACTGCGCCTTGTGTCGAGTATCGAATACTCGGGACATTTCTAGAACCAACAAATCAAAGTCGTAAAGGACTGGGCTATTATTCTCTAGCAGGGGATTAGCCCAAGCGGCAGCCGTTCCGGCTAAATGGGAGAGGGCGAAGGCGACTTTAGTAGTGGCAGTAGGAAAAGCCAAAGGTCTGCATAAGAAGTGTAACTTGCACTGATTAACAAAGGTTCTGAATTTCTTGGGGTCACCTTGATAGCGTTCCGGAGCAGCCAGGGGGGAAGGAGATGGGAGGATCATTGGAGTTGGGACTGTAGAAGTAGCCAAGGGAGGGGGTGTAGTGAAGGAGCTGGCATCTCCAAACTCAGGGTCTGCAGGAAGGGAATGCTGAACACTTTGTATGGAATCCAACCTTTGGTGGATCACTGTGTTCGCGGCTGCCATATCTGCCCTTAATATTGTAATTGCCTGGACTAAAGCAGCTATGGGTTCTTCCGTGGATCCCTGCATCGTCGAACACGACTATACGGCTTCTCAGTCTGTTCTGACTTGAGTGTCGTGTAGACCGATGAGTCCTCTGTCCCCAAGTGACGCACAGGGGAACTTAATAGAAACCCGCTGTGCGACCTTTGAGGCCACAGGTGGGAGATGTCTTCCCAGATCCACGGAGCCTCTGGAACACCGATGCTGCTGTCGAGAAGGAACGGGGTTAAGTACCAGGCAATCACAACACAGTCAGATAAACAAAAGGATCTAAAATGTCTTACCTATCTGGTGTAGGGGTAACCCAGGTAACCTAGTAGAGAGGTTCGAGGCTCAGTTGATGCGGCGGTCCCTGGAATGGTAGAACCGCAGGTTAGCGTGGATGAAGGGCTAGCCACCTGTAGGAGAGAGGGCTTGACTTGAATCCCAAGGAGGGAAAGGGCGTAGAAGTTCAGCAAGGTAACCAGGGATGATCCAAAGGCAAGTCGAGGTGAAGTCCAAAATCCGGCAACAGGTCAACAGTTCCAAGCAAAGGTACAAAAGGGGTGTCCGAGGGAGTCCGAGGTAGAGTTCCGTGATCAAGATAGCAAGGAGCAAGTAGTAACGCCAAACAGGGTCTGAAGCCAGCTGAGAAGCAATGAGTGTTCTGTCTCTCAGACCTTTATACTGTGTGTCTGGGAGTCATGTGACGTCTCTGGATCATGTGACGTCCAACAAGGACACGTGACTCTGGATCACGTGACCGACGTGGTGACGTAACACTGCCCCTTCTGCCATACGCTCTCCAAGGCAATTGCCAATGCAGAAAGGGCTGCAATCGAGCCCGTACACCAAAGCTGGTACGGGGTTTCCGGTTCTTTGGGTTAACCGAATCACCTGAGCCTGGAACCGTGGGAGGGGATGGTGGAGATATGTGAGCAGTGTTCTGATGTGTAGCGAACTGGTGTGCAGAGGATCGTCTAACAGGATCAAAGGGAAGGGTTGGACCCCGGGGAAGAAGGGGTTCAAGCATACAGAGACAATAGGGAGTTAAACTCTACCAATCCTGTGTTTCAGGCCCAGTCTCCAGTCGAGTAGACTCCAGGGAAGGGTTTGAGGTCGTAAGAGGTCAGAAGAGACTGAGTGACGTCCCCGTGGATACCAGGTGAGCGTTACAAAGGGCCCTGCAACTCATGAGTTTGGAGATCAGTGATACAGAGGAGAAGTAGGAAGAGGATGATGGCACTGTTACATAGATAGGAGGAAGGAGCAAAGATACTCTTCACATTTGTACATGGTCTTTCAAAGGAAGTGTAAGGGATCAATAGTCAGACTAGGACACAGAAATCAGTTTTGGTACAACATTGGTGTTTTACTGATAAGAAATTGATAAGGAGGGTCGGGGAAATCCTATCTGTCCCTAAACCTAAGAGTGGTTTCCCTGCCTCACCAAAACTAAGGAACGTCTGTGTCAGGATGTTACACAAAAGATTGTCCTCTTCCCTCTGTCCAAAAATCCTACACTGACTCTCACACTCTAAACTCAATATAATGTAATAATAATAATCTTTTATTGTGGTTAGTTCAACTTGAACTTTACACAAACACATTTCAATTGTGAATGTCATGACAAATTCCTTCAAGACGTTCAAAACAATTAAGACAACAATTCAATTCACTTCATCTTCGTTAGCTATACCGTCAATCATTCATACAATTTATAAAATGTATACAATTTTTACAATTTAAATTGAAAATTCTTGATACTAAATGCCAAAAAGAAAAATGATCAAGAAATCGTGCAAAACTTTGCAAGTCAATTAAAACAATTAATTTTTTAACAGTTAATTTAAAACATTAAATTAGATTAGATTACATTAAATTGAATTCAATTATAGCACAGCAATCTGTTCACCCATGATTTATGATTTATATTTCAAGCCCTTAAAGTACTTCCCTTTACGAGTACCTCAGCCTAATGTGACTGCTTCAACAGGCAACAACAACTTCTTTACCTTTAACCAGACCCGATACAAGGCAATTTGCGAGGAAATAGAGTCCATGTTTAGACAGTAGTCCCAGAAAGATTCAGGTAAAATAGCCTCGTACCTATGAACAAGACTCCCAAGATTACACATATATGTAGGGCCCATTCGCACTCACTGAGTCAGCACGTGCCTAGAGGTTTCAGCTTTATCTGGCAACTTATAAATGTGACAAAAGCGGTCCTGAGCAGCTATGCCCATCTGGGGTCCACGGACGGTCAATATTGGTTAATGATTTGTCCGTAGCTGTAATATGAATCACCTTATTGCAGGGTCTGGACACAAAAGCAAGTATGGCTGCTTCCTCCTATAGCGGTGCACCATGTGGGACACAACCTTGTATCCCTTTAGTTTCGAAAGGTGGGAATAATTGTTGCCACAATACCGTTAGTTAAATCCCCTCTCAAAAGACTTTTTCATATGTATGGAAGTTGTGCCTTTGCTGAAATCTGGGATCCAAATGATGTCAGTAAAAATGACTTAGTTCAAGGTCTTGTAATTGAAACCCCTAAATACAGCTTCCCCATCAAAACTTTGGGCCAAACCTGTCAATAGCTTACAGATAGTGCAAGATCTAGCTTTTATGTACACACATCCTGTAGCACGGAGCGCCATTCCCCTCAGTGAAGTCAGCCCAAGTTCCAGGTGTAAATATTCGATGGAGCAAGAGGGGCCTATTCCCAAGACCGTATGCCCAAAAGGAGCGCCCTCTAATTTATTCAACCAATAGTAATCCTGCATGGAGAGGGCCTCAAGGCCATAGAGTACAGCTGGTACAAAGCACTACCTGTACAGTATAATAATTCTGGCTATTGAGTATCCGGCATGGTTTTCTGCGAATTTGCATGCCTGGAGGGTTAGTTGCTTGGCTCTTCTGCTTTTGTTGTTCATTATATGGCTGTAATCAGGAACAGCGTTTATCCCTGGTCCCAAATACGAGTCAGACTAAACATACTCGATAGTACCAAGCAGAGTTGAGCATACGCTGCAAGTTCATTCAGCATGTTCTTCATACCAGTGTAGGTGCGGTCATACAGGACCAGGGTGTCCACATACAACATACCCACCATAGGTTGTTCACCTATGTTTGGGGGACAATTTGCTTTGCTAATCAGGTGTAGTAGGAGGTCAGCTAGGTACAGGTTAAACAGCATGGGAGCCAAACATCCTTGTTTGACTCCCTTATTTAGGCATATAGCTGTTTCAACCGTTCCTTCATTTTCCAACCTTACTCTTGCCCTATTATCACTACGGAGAAGGATCAAGATCTGCACAAGCCAGTCAGTGCATCCCAGTTTCCTAAGTTTAGACCAAAGTGTATCCCTGTTCACTTGGTCGAATGAACTTCTGAAGTCCACAAATGCAACATACAGTGTGGTATCGGTCTTACTATGAGTGGTCTGTGTCAGGAAATCTAGGGCTCTGATGTTATGGGTAGTACCTGACCCGGGCCAAAGGCCAGTCTGGGTGTAGTATGTTGTTACTGTCCACCCACCTCTGCAATTCTCTTAATACTAGCGTAGCAAAGAGTTTACCTGTAACGTCCGACATGAACAGCAGCCTGTAGTTATTAACATTTGTCCGCTCCCCTTTCTTGTAAATTGGTATAAGGACAGGCTGCTGCCATGAGGACGGTATTCTTCTTTCTCGACATACTCCAGAAAACAGGATAAGCAGAACATCTGCCCAATTTTCTGAGTCCCTTTTTAGAACTGCATTTGCTAAGCCGTTCGGGCCTGGTGCTCTTGGTGTCTTAAGTTTTCTGATGGCAACCACCAGTATCTTCCTTCTCATAGTGAGTGGCCAATACACTTCTGATCTAGCAATCCCTGGAGGGGCTGTCAGGATCAAAGAATTTGGAAGTGATGTGACTACTCCATTCAGCCCCAGAGATACCCAATCTCTTTATGATCTTATTTAACTTTACACTCTGAGCTATGGCCAGTATTTTCCATATTTCACCAGTGTCTCGTGACTTTAGAGCTCAAACAAATTGCTGCCATTCTGACTTTTGAATAATTAACTGATGGTGTGTTAACCACGTTCGATATTCTCTTTTTATAGTTGCGATTGCGCTTTACACCGTCAACTGAGGGCCGTTGGGCTTACCTTGAACTAGTAAATCCCGAATGGCCCTGCGTTTCTTTCACTTACAATCACAAACCTTTATGTCGAATATTTTGCTTAGCCTGGTGTTACTCGTTAATATAGGGTTTCTGGGACATGCCCCTGCGGTGTGTGCCAACTGATAGAGCCATTCTTCTATTTCATCCGCATTTTTACCTTTGAGCCTTCTCCAGCCAAATTGCCCCTGTGATAAAACAGTGGCACATAGTTTTGTTATTTCTAATTGATTTCAACTAACACAGTTTCCTGCATGGTTGGGCATTAGATCACCACACATATGAACACCCATGTCACTGATATTCTCATCAAAAACCAGGGTAAGCACCAAATGATCGCTATATTAATTAAATGTCACTTTCAATGAAATAACCCGTTCCAACAGACATGTGTTAGCGGTGAAATATTCCAGAGTGGCCTTTTTTACACCTACCGACCAAGTCAGTCCACCAGGACAGTCCCCTACAGTCTGTCCGTTTAATAAGGACAGACACCATTCGTGGAGATAGCCAAGCCACTGCTTACCCTTGGCATTAGAGGTTTG
Organism: Ambystoma mexicanum; assembly: GCF_040938575.1. Classification (NCBI taxonomy): domain Eukaryota; kingdom Metazoa; phylum Chordata; class Amphibia; order Caudata; family Ambystomatidae; genus Ambystoma; species Ambystoma mexicanum. The sequence continues at coordinate 418,620,324 of NC_090933.1, read as the reverse complement.
GTGAGGCATATCACACTATTCGACCACATTTTGTATGCCTCACCCCCTTCCCTGTACACACATTTGGCATTGCAATCGCCACAAAGAATTATCGTGTTAGTAGCTGCTAAATATATTGTGGCAGAACATGGTCAAGATTGTCAAACATATTGTCTGTGGAACTAGTACCAGGAGGGTCATAGATGTTAACAATTAGCACTGATGAAACTGGACAGAGTAAATAGCACTGGATGGAAAAGATGGAACTGAAAAGAGTGGATGGAACTGGACTAAGTGGATCGAACTGGACAGAGTAGATTAAACTGGACAGAGTAGATGGAACTGAACAGAGTGGTTAGAACTGGACAAAGTGGATAGAATTGGACAAAGTGGATGGAACTGGACAGAGTGGATGGAATTGCTGCCATATATGTTGTCCACGTGCCTTGTCTCAGGTGCTACTACAGATAACCACCATATCACACCACTACGCTTACTCTCTACTATACACCATCATTCAACTAGAATACAGCTATACCCCTGATAATTCGGCCTAGCTGTTCACTTACGAATACGACCCCATGAACACCTCATCACACTAATAAAACGCAGCTAGCTGAGCACATTCCAGCCTAGCTGTTCACATAGGCCTTCCTATGGCCTAACGCAGCCAGAACCCAATCTGAGTGTCCATCCACTAGACTACACACATCCAAATGATATCCTCAGCACCAAACCTATCGCTAGAAAGCAGTTTTCATCCAACAACTACACCAGCTGCACACATATCCGGTGCACCCATGCACCATACAACACTATCTCTCTCTACTGACTTGAACTATGGTTCCCAAGAGCATTCGACCTACCAGCGCTTTGGGGTCATACCATTGATATATAAGGCGCTATATAAATGCCAAGTAACATAACATAACATAGCATAAATTGCTGTTCCAATCCACTGCTGTTGCCACATATCTCTACTGCCAGAATATTGCTACCTGGCGGCCTTGTAGAAATCAATTTGGGGTTAAGATTATTTCTGACACCTATCAACAACCCATCCGCTGGGCGACTCACACTCCCCTTGGTGGCCTCTATTTGATATATAACATATCCGTCCTCCTCGATATTAAATGTAACCCATGCCTCTTGTAGCGCAAATACTTCCTGTCCTGTTAATAAATCCAGAGAACCGCCTGTATGTAGCAAGTGATTGAAGCCCCTAGTGTTCCAATTTAGGGCTGCACAACTTCACTGGTTGGACCTTATTTTTGGAATCACTCTCTGCAGCCATTCCCAACTCTTAGCATCATCATACTTTTTCCCCAGCATATGGCATAATAATTTGCATTAGAGATTTTGCTGCAGGATTGCGATCTTTTGCATTGCGTACAGCATGTGGTCACCTTCACCTTTGTTGTTTTTTATAAAGCACAAATGCCAGGTGTAGTAGGGATGCCTGATGCTGGCAAATTAAGGCAGCGGTCTCAGGAAGACAACAGTGAATCCTTGTCACCATCCCTGGTTTGGAACGGAGAGCTTCTATAAAATCACACTCTCCCGAGTTTAAAATCATCAATGATGGAACTTTATTAAACAATGCCATAAGGGCAAAGCAGTTTAAATTTCAGGACCCCCTTGCTTCTATTGCTGGGTCAATGGTAAGAAGTTCAATTCTGCTGTTTTCAGGCTACTTGTGATCAGTACCGTAGTCTCAAGGGTTACATCTTTGTTAGTGGGATTCTTGTCGCTAGAAAGCTTACTATTTCCTCTACTCGAAGTAGCTTGCTGTGCTATGGGGATGGTTTGTTTGGGGTGATCCTCCCTTGCTACCAAGCTGATTAAGGTTCCAAAATTCTGAGCAGACCTCCTCTTGCCGCGTGCTGCTCGTTTCTGCTCTTTCTTGGATTTCATGTTGGTATCTGATCTGACTGTTGAGTTAAGCGGCTGTTTTTTCTGGAGAAGCTGGCTGTAGAGGTTTGGACTTTGCTGTCTTGAGCGCCCTCACCTGGAGCATTTTAGCCAGCCTTTGTTGTTTTCTCGGGGTTAGTTAGTAGGAGAATTTGCTTCTTCCTCAATGTTGTTTTGAGTGTCAGTGTTGATTATTTGGACATTGTCAAGGGGTTGAGGGGGCAGCGATATATTAATGGTGTTGATCAAAACGGTGCAACGGGCAACACCAAACGTTTGCTCAGACATCATCTGATGTAGTTGTGTAATGGAGGCCCCCTGCTTTTTTAATCCTTGTGTATTGACCCACAAAGTTTCAGCAGCATTTTAAGGGCAAATTGCAACACTCCGTTGCTGGATACACAGTCAGAGGTCTTGTGCGTACTGTAATTGTGGGTAAGGTTGGATAGTGTAGGATCGTTATCCGTGCCATAGTGCAAGTTGGGGCTCGCTGACAGTCTCTGTTGGGAGGCGGTGCTAGGTAGGGCATTCCTGGCCCTCCCGTCTACAGCAACCTCTGGGGGCTCTTGTCTTCCTTCCCTGTCCACACCCTCAGCAGAGAACACCATTATTTGATTCTCAGAAGCTCTAGGAGCATGCAGGGTGCCTCCCTGTAGTGCAAAGCACATCTTCAGTAGCAAATTATCATCAACGTTGTGGGCAGAGGTAGTCGTGCTCCCTTGTGATGTACTTATGACCTCTTCAACTGTTGTTAGTGGAGCATGTTGGTCGGGGCAAATCATTTTTACTGGGAAATATGCTATCATTGTGCCTCTGCAACTGTTCATAAGCCCTGTTACAGGAGCTATATGGCTTCTCTCTTCAGTAGCAGAATGCTCACTTGCTGCTGCAATTTGATTGATTAGTGATTTTTCCAATCGTAAAACGTAGGGCCTTTTTGAGAGACAGACAAGGGCTTTGGAGCGACTTTGTATTTTGTCTGGAATCAGTTGGGAGGGACAGGAGCGATGGGAAGGGGAGGAAAGGCGAGTGGAAGGGAATTGGCGGTGGTTAGGCAGACATGTGTGTCACTGTGCTACACAGTAATCCTGGGCTTTCAGTGCATACGGCAGATAGAAATGCCTGTTTTTTTTTTCTTTTTCCGCTCACCTTGGGTGGTGGAGAAGTGGGTTGGTAGCATTGCCTTGTCAGAGAATCACGAAGCAGCTTCCGGGTTTAAAATAATTCTTCCAACCCCTACGGCCCCCAAGCGAACCACGAGCAGACCACTTGCCTTCACCACTTACATGGTCTGCGCTGCGCTCCGTGCTGTGCTTGTGGTTTTGTAGTGGTGAGTTATGGCTCCTCCTCAGGTGTTAGCAATGAACAAAATACTCTGCAGACCAAGAGCAGATAACTTGCATTCACCACTTACACAATATAATGTGTAAAAGGGGATTCTGGTAAACTATATAGCTTTCTTTTAAAGTACTCAACATAACGTTTTTAATGTGCAGAATAGAAAAGAAATGAAAGTTCTAATAGAAAAAGGGGGCCTCCCTTCCCCTATATTTTCTCTGGTCCTTCGATGTTGTGAAGAATCTGATAGGATTCTCCCCAGGAACATGGCCTGGGACCCTTCTCATGTGGCCCAGTAAAGGCAGATGCTTCCTGATCCCGAACCTGGGGCTGATGTACTGCGGGAGGATCACATGCGGGGGAAGCAGGCCAGGGAAGACTAGGATAAATCCCTCTTTAACTTTCCCCATAATCCCACCCTTTTAATGGCTTTTTGCCAAAATGAAAAAAGTAGCAAAATCTAACTTTAAAGAAAAAAACAACATGTCCCAGAATCCTAGAGGGACTGAGACGAGGAAGGGGGCCGAAGCAGCATGTAGAGGTAGTCATTGCAGAAGTCGGGCAACTGAGGTTAATGGCTCACACCTGAAGCCAATTGCCAAACCTGTGAAGCATAAAAGGGAGGAGCAGGAAAGGAGAGGGAGAAGGAGCTGGAGTATAAGTTGGAAGGCTGGTAGTAGTATTAGCAGAGGAGAAGCACCAGTCTGGTAATTCACGAGGAAGTTGGAGCACAGAAGGGACACCAAAACGCGGAGACAGCAGATTTCACCTGCAAGTTCTGAACAGGGTCCTGTGCACCCAAAACCTGTATTGCCGTGGCTGCATCAAAGAAGATGTGCTGATAGTAAAGTTTTCCCCATATGCGCCAAGTTGCTGTGATTGCAGAGCCATGATCATGTTAATGCCCGAAGGCAGAGGCAGAAGGCAAGCCGAAGGACTGGGGAGTAAAGGAGACCCCCAATCAACGTGCCAGACCGGAGACACCTGTGCTGGAGAAGGGTGTGGGTCCCAAGTGAGCGCAAAGTAGTAGTAGAAGTTGAGGAAGTTGGGAAAGTGAAGCAACCCGCAGTTGCAATGTTCCTGTAGCCAGTGAATGAAGCTCAGCATTCAGGTTCACTCACCGAGCATTGCCGGTAACTGTAACCAGCTCTAAAATAACTTGTGTATAATTAAAAGCAAGTAAAAGTTGTATTTTGCTTTGAAAGCAATTCTTAACAATGGAAATGTAGCACGCGCACTAATTGTGAAAGCCGTAGTGTTCGCGTGAGAAGTGAAGAACATTTCATCCATTGTTGAAAACATTTTCTGTTACTGTAGTGGTCGCGTGTCCATACTTGAAAAGGGAGCGCTTGCTAAAAACATTTTGAACACTAACATTGACCTCTTACAAGAGTTACAAGTGAATACAGCATCAAAGGAAAGTTGCGTGTGGCCAATTGTGTTTCCAGAGAGAAGTACAAAATCATCTCTGTGGATAATATATGGGAATACAATTATTTGCAACCCTTTAAGGTTAAAGATCTGTTTTAAAGAGTGGTTGTGTGTGCCCAATTATGTTTTCCCTTTGAAGACTGAACCTTGTAGTATCCTGAATTGTCCTTCTTTATTTCAAGAAGTTATACTGACGAGGAGAACAAGCATTACCCAACCCAAGAGGCAAACCCTTTCTGTAGTGAAAGAAGTCCTGTTTAAACCCATCAACCTAATCTGGGAGGTTGCTAATGGTCCAGTGGTCTCTGATACATGTGTGGCATTGTTACCTGAAGCTGAAAGAGTGGCACTACAGCTTCTGGGTAGTGACTTGAACAGCTACAGTGTGAGTAAAGCTGGGGAAGGGAGATGGGTGCTTGTGAAGAATATGCTGGAAGTAGCCTGTAATGCGTAAGACTGTTGAAGCTGAGTGTAAGACAGTCGTGAGAGAGAGGCAGGTTATATTAGTGGGAGTGAGGCAGAATGAAAAGGCAAATAGGCTGCCCCTGTTCTGGAACTTATAGAACGGACGAGTGTCATGCCTACCGGTATAGGTCGAAGTACCTTGTTATTACCTGCCTAATAATTCTGAAGTACAAAGTAGATGTAGGACTACTTGAACTCTGGTAGTGTATAAAGTTGTCAATGGATGTCACAGTGAAGTGGTACAAAGAAGTGGCATACTGTGGAGCAAGTGTCTGTTCTCCTAGTAACTATATATTAGAAGAGTTGTTGTTAGAAGGGAATCAGCAACCCAAAGAGAAGCATCCCAAAAAATATACCAAATGTACTGCAGAAGTCCTTATCAATTGTAAATCTGTATATGAGAGTGTTCTATACCTATTTGTTGAACTGTGGCAAATAATCTTGGAAAAAAAAAGATCCAGGTTTGGTGCTGGTTCCTTGTCTTGAATTGGAAGCAGATCTTTTCAACCAAAACCAGAGAATTGCTACCAGTGGATTATTGTTTGATGAACCTTTGGTTTTGAACATTTGGAGAACTGATATGAACTGGTTCAAGACTTTTCTTTTCTTTGAAAATGGTGAAACTGACTTTAGAATCTGGGGTAGGGATCTACCCAGGACAGGTGATGGTCATCCAAACTTTGTCCAATATTATTATCCTATGTTGCGTTATTTCTTTATTTTGAATGTTAGTTGTTTAGAGTGAGGGCCAGTGTACCCATATTAGAGGTTGTTCCATTAGCATTTAGAATAGGTAGGGAATTCCCTGATAGAGTAGGACAAGCAAGACTTTATTTGCAAACGTTTACTTTAATAAAATATCAACTTTTGAGGAAACTAAACAGTTTTCCACCTCCTATTACTGACCACACACGCTGTGTATCCAGCACTTCTGGAAATAGGTCAATAATGTTCATCCGAAATGAAGGGGAGGAATCCTCCCCTTTATTTTGCTCTTTTCCAACTGTTTCCGTCCACAGTTTTAAAAAGGGACAAACTCTTCCTTGCGGTCCTCCATTTCTTATATTCCCATAGTTGTAAGAAAAATACTTCTTTTCCCTTGACTTCTTCTATCTTTCACATTCAGCACTTTAGAGTCGTTCTGCTTCAAACCAGGGGAATGTCACTTCCCTTTGAATTCCTCTATTTGATACATGTTACTTCCACTATTCAACTTTACCCCAGGGGCCGGAGTTTTCCCTTTGAGTTTTCCCTTAAGCACATAGTTCTTTACAACGTTCAATTTCTCACACTCTGTCAATCTTCTACCCTTGGTATAGTCTAAAGCCAGGATATTTGTAACTGTCTAACTGATCCTTTAAAGGGGTAGGAGTCCTCCCTTTTGGATTCCCAATTTCAGGTTCACTTCTTCTCTCACTTTTGGTTTACTCTCCTTCCAGGCTATTACTTCTCTTCTCCCTCCTGGTTTATTCTCCTGCCAAGATATTGCTTCACTTCTCAATCCAGGTTTCTTTCCTGCCAGGATGTTGCTTCACTGCTCATTTCTGGTTTACTCTACTGCCAGGATGTTATTTCACTTCTTTTCTTACTCCTTTCCTGGGTGTGAGTCCCAGACTAACTGGTTGCCTGGTGCACTAACCTGCCAGGGCTTTTCCTTTCTCTGTTCTCTTTTTCTTTCAACCACGTTACAATGTTTCCAATATTGGCTACCTGACCCTTTCTTGACAAAGTTCACGATTGTGTTAATTCCTCTTTTCAAATGTTGGGTCTCTGACACTCTCTCAACACTATTTGCATGTATATGAAATCTCCTTCTCAAGCATTGGGACTCCAACCCATCCTTAACACTGTTCTCATATGTATTAAGTATATCAAATCCTCTTCTCAAGCATTGGATCAGCGCCCCTTTTTCAACAATGTTTACATCCGTGTCAGTTTCTTTACTGTCTTCAGTTGAGCTCTCCCGCGCTAACACTGCAACACAGCATTCACCTTCAAATGCCCCAGTAACCCACTTGTTCTCACTGGGTTTACCAGGCAGCTTTGGAGGCTCTCGTGTCTCGTCTTCTACTTCTCTCGCGATCTGCTGATTGGGCATGAGTCACGTCAGTTGGTCAGCTATCTCTTTTCCTTCCTTCACTCCGGACGGCTCTAGGTGCCCATGGTCATCAAGTGGTAAGCTTCCTTCAGCTTGGTCTCCATACACACTGTTTGTGTCAGCCTCTGTGCTGCTTCTTACAGCCATCTCGTCTCTGGCATCCCGACCAACATCAGAACAAGTTACATACAGCTTCTGACTCTGCCTCTCTCTTGCACACAGACCAGCTGTGGCAACTTTAAACTTTCCGGCATTGGTCAAATGTTTCCAAAGACTAGAACGCGATGCTGGCTTCCGGCTTCTAGTCATCTTCATTGCTACATTCTTCCTCCTCATCTCAGTACTAAAATGGGGAGGGGGGAAATAGGGTGATTGGTTGGGAAAACCTGGAAAATCATCATCTATGGCACAATAGGCCATTCAGGTATATTGTAAAGACATATGGGTTGAATTGGGGCTGTAAGATTATTTTGATACAAAGGTTTCCTACCTTTCTGGAGTTGGTCTTCCCCTGCATGGTCCTCCTGTAGATAGCCACCCCCAGGGTCAGAGTCAGGTACCTTCTGCCTTTCCCTCCCCACGTAAGAGAAGCTTCCCTCCAGAGACTCAGTGAAAAAATTGCTAGATTCGTCACAGCATCTGTGAGATTTGAATGTTTGTGATGTCAGCTGTGGTAAGTCAGAGTCAGGAGACGTAAAAAGAGGCATGATTTTGTTTTCTCTTCTAATTAAAAATACCTAATCTTTACCTAGGTGTGTAGAAGGGAGAGACATAAGGTAGGCAAAGGTAGGCAAAGCCCTACTTTATAAAAAAGAAAATCCAAAAGGATGCTCATCTAGGTGTCACGATGGCTAAACATAAATGCAATCGTCCTTCCAGAATCCTAATCTAAGCTAATGTCTCTACCTTCTACTTAAAAGAAAAAGATAATACAACCACAATATCGTTTTTTGACTTTGCTCAATGAAAGGGAAGACTGCTGGCTTCTGACCGCCAGCCCTGCGTCTCCTTGCCATAGACCCTTGCCTATGTTCACAGTCCAATAACTATAGTTTGTGCACTGCTATAGAGGCATCCTGGGATCCAGCTGCGTCTCTCTGACTCGCCTGCTAAATTGAATTTCTCACAGTGTTTCTCCCTTTGGGGAGACTTTCCTCTATTTGGATCCCCATCTATCAGTCCTTTCTCCCCACTCTGGGGCTTCTCAATATTCTCCCCACTACAGGACCTGTCTTTCTCCCTCCTCTGGGGCTTCTCGGTTACATCCCCGCTCCCGGGCTTGTATCTGTCTTTCTCTCCACTCTGGGGTTTCTTGGATCTTTCCCCACTCTGGGGCTTGTCTCTGATTCTCGCACCACTCTGAATCTTCTTGGTTCTTTTATCGCTCTGGGGCTTGCCTTTCTCTTTCCCCTTGTGCCTGACTCCCTCCCCCTTCTGGGGCATCTCTGTATTATCCCTGCTCCAGGGTTTGTGTCTCTCTGTCTTGTCATGCCACCCACCTCCTGTTCCGCTGCAGCGACTGCATACCCACTAATAATGGGCAGTGCTCCTCGGGAGGGTTCTGTAGTCTGTCTGGCATTCCTCTCTCCACTGAGCCTCTTACTGAACTCTGCATCAGTCAGTGGATCTCTTCTTTCTTAGTCTCTCTGCCAGGACCAGTGGGACGTTTCTTCTCTGGGCCTTTCCTTTGCCGTTCTGGTTCTCTGTTCTTGCTCCTGTTGTGGAGTTGACCACTTCTGGTTAGCCATCCAGGAGACCTTGCTGCACTCGCCAAGTGCACGCCACCATATGGTGCACCGCGTCTGGTGTCTTTGCTCTCCTGCTGGCCATACCTGCTTTTTGCGCTGCAACATATTTGGAATCTGGGAGCTGCGCTGATACCTTCTCCTGATTGACTCTTCAGATGACATGCCTCCAAGTAGCTGTTCTTTTCACCTTTCTGCTGTTTCCTATAAGGACCCAGTCAGGTTTGGGTCAGAAGCACAACCAGCCATTAAATGGTTTATAGGTATATTATACATCTTAACTCCTACATACCCAATAGATGAATTAGTGTCAGGGAGGAGGGATGGTGATTTACAACCCTCTCTCAGGGTTTCCTGTCCCCTCATGGGGAGTCACTTATATAGGGATCCTGCTACCCTCACGGACATCATTTAGGGGTCGCCAGGGGTCGCAACTGCGACCCCTGAGTTCTCACTTTCTACCCCTGTGGTCTGCCTTGCTACCCCTAAAAAGAAAGAAAAAAAAAACTTAAATTTATTTTTAAATGGAAAGTCCTGGCCTGGGGCCAGCACCATGTGGCTGTTTGTTTCTGGAGGGGCTGGCTTTCTTGTTCAGGCCTCTTAAAAAACAGGGGGTTCCACAAGTCTACCACTTTGAGCCATGACCCTAAAAGAAAGTATAGGAATAACAAATAAGATGTCTTTCTGGAATTCTATACATTAATTGCTAGACTCATTAAAGGTTTATTTCAGGCACACTTCAGGGGACGAGTCACTGATTTAGCCTGTTCTTAAACACCTCAACTTCACAATGCAGGCAAAAACTTCCAAAAAGCACTAGAGTAGAATAATCATCCATCCCAGACCATGTATTTTGCTTTTTGCAAGTTGCAGTTATAGCATGTTTTGGTTTCTGCTGTTGTCTCTGTTATGATCATCACAAGACATTCCATCTCAGTGTCCTTGGTCACTTGACAAAAAATCCTTGTGCCTAAAAGCTTATGTACAGTGTAGAAATGTTGGACTATAGCGCATAAAGTGGACCTTGATTTCATTGTGCCACAATGAATGCCTTGTAATCTATCTATCTTTCCTATCTCCGTGGCATGCTGTTCAGGATGTTTGTTTGCATGTATGAGGTAATGAGTGCCCAGAGTACGGGAGGCCATGTGAGGCAATCCTCCGAAGACTAAAAAGTAGATACACGCAGGCTTGACATGTGGCCAACTTTGCACAAGACCTATAGATGAACTGGCCTGCTGTTAAATCTGTTACCAGTTAAATGCTATCCACAACCCTCGCTGTAGTGATGTGTGTGATTGGAGGTTGCAGGCCCGAATCCCGACAAGGCCAACTCAGCCTTTCGTCCTTCTGAGGTTCATAAATGAGTACCAACACAGGTTGAGTGATGTTGTATGTATATTCATTCTATTTAAAGTGTGTAAGTGTAAATGCTATAGAGTAGCACATCATTATCATTTGGCCTTGGACGTCTGCTTGCATTCACAGTAATTTGGTAATATGGGCCCACACACACTGATATTAATGATACATATGGTGATCCATTCTTGTATGAAATGTATATCACATTACAGTGATATCGTAACCATATTTTTTGTAGTGCACTTAGGAACAATGCTATGTGATGCCACTTTCTGTGTTGTCAAGGGGTGAAAGGTCATGTTCCATCGCATTCTGTGATGTCACTTTGGGGTGGGGTCAAAGGACATCACTTCCTGTGATGACATCAGAGGTCAAAGGTCGTGTGATGTTACTTCTGGTAACCCTGGCATTTCAGAGAAATGAAATCCCTAAGGTTTTGAGTTGTAGTTGGCTCATCTCCTTAGTCCCAAAGGGGGTGATATGATATGATATGATATGTTATTTATAACCCACTTAATACCCAGAGGTTTCTAAGCACGGACCCGGGGATCGAGCCTGTGGTGCTCTGTGTCCTCTTGCTTCCAAGGCAAGCATGTTGCCCCTGAGCTATCCCCCTTAGGGAGAGTTGACAAACTCCTTTGATTCATCACACATCATGTGGCAGTTACAGAACAAACTCTGCCACTTCCAGCAGTACCTTCTTGCAAAAAAAGTCCAAAGAGTTCAACTTCTTTATGCTACAGGACAAAGAAAGAAAGTCTCTCACCAACTGCACCGTGTGCAATAAAACTGTGTGCTATGATAAGTCTGCGACCAAGATGAGTAACTCATTCTTGCAGTGTTATCTGATACAACACCACACACAGGATCAAGATGAAACCAGAAAACTTAATTTGGGGCCCTCTCAGCACCAGCAGCCAGTAACCATGCCATCCCTACTGTGTACTCTGCTGTGTGCAATCTGGGGACTTCTAAACATGAAGATCCTTTAGCATCGACGTGCTCTCTCAGTTCCGGCCCTCCTCGCTAGGTGCCTGCCCCACCCCTGTCCTGGTGCGGCTGGATGTGTCGTTATCCTGAGTTTCTTGCGCATGCTTCTTCCATCTGTGTTCACTAAAGAGATGTTTGGATTACTGTGTATTCCCACATAGGATCCAATTGGTGAAGGCTTTTCTATCAAGTACATTGGACTTCTGTAACACAATTTATCTGGGAATACAGCCACAAGGATGCAGTTGCATTTGGCCCACAGGGATCATATCTCTCTTGCCCTTTGCACTTTATATTGACCCCCAGTTGGCCAACATTAACATTTCAAGGCTCTCTCGGTTACTCATAAAACCTTTCACAACTCAGCCCAGCGTTCATGAGCCGCAAGGTTCAAAGGTATCGACCCTCCAGAGTGCACGCTCAACCTCAGCGAGTGGGTTTTCTTGCTACCCCCAGATTCAGATTGGAAAGATGGAAGGTTGCTTGTTTTCTGTCCAGGCAGCAAAGCTATGGAACTCCCTGTCTGTGGCCCTTCGTGGCATCTCAAACCATCAACACTTTAGACATAAATTAAAGACGTGCTCCTTTCTACCATTATGATGGCTTTCTTGCTTGGGCTAAGGGGGATGTAACTGCCTCTTGAGTTTCTTTTTCTCTGGCTGTTCCCTTTCCCAGCACCATGATGCCTTTTCAAGGTGGATGTTGTGCTTTACAAGTGATGATACTATAGCATACCATTCCATACTGTCACCCCAGGAAATTGTGCTGCTGTTGTGCCATATATCTAGCAACTGATAGCAGCATTATTCGTCCCATTAAAAATCCAAATATATTTCTGAAAGGGGCCTCATCAGTTGAATAAAATACAGTTGAACATCATATCCTGAAAAGCATACTGTTTGAATAAATCACATATGATAATAATAACACCAATGACAGAAATGCTAGGGAGCTCATTTTTGAGTTCTGCATAAATTACGTGGAGCAAACATGCTACTTTTGCATCGACAGATTGCCTCTGGGCGATTTTCCACTTTTGCATGATTGAGTGAAAATGTGGAGTGTAAAAAGGTGGTGTGAACACTTGTACGCCACTATTTTCACTCCACCGTGCAAAATAATCAACCGAACCTGCCATGTAAGTGTAGAGGACGAGCTAAATAACCCTACCAGAAACTCCACCCCCATGTTGCCTATATGTTGTGAACCAGAAATTGTGACATGTGTAGTACCAGTGAGGATGCCTGTACCTAAGAGAATCCTGGAAACAAGGTATCCATTGAGAAAACCCTACATGCATTCACGAAGAAATAATGGTCTTCTGGACAGAGTCCTGGAAGAAGTATGAAAATGAATGAGAAAGAGGACTGGTGATGTCACGTAAAGTAGAACTGACACACCTGGAAAAAAGACACAAATGAAAGACGAACATAAACATTCTGTAAGATCTGAAGAGGAGGTGTCGAAGTTAAGCAACATTTCGGGATCAAAATGAAGATGCTTGTGCAAAGAAACACTGAAGAAAATGCAAAGTCATTTTACACTTGTACAGATGCTGTAACGCAAGTAGACGAAGTAATCCTGAGGCTGGCTACATAGTGAATAGACTGCGGAGATGCGCCAACGTAAATACATAGGAATGTATAGAATCTGGATGTTCCACAATGCACTTTAGTAAGCTTAAAACCTGGTGAAGAGAAGGGGCTTGAGTGTGACGCAGTTAGAAAATAGCTGAAGGCGAAGGAGAATTCAAGAAAGGCTTGGCTGGCCCAGCAGCAAGATTCAAGGCCACCGTGAGCCTAGTTGTCTGTCAAGAAGCTACATGAATGTGAAAAAGAAACAAACTTCTATTTTCAACGGGACTTGTGACCCTTGGGGATGTATGGCAAGAGGGCGAGGCACTAGACTTCAGTAGGCTGATGGAAGACACCGGGGTGCATGTAGGCCAACATATTACCCACACTAGAGTCATTAAACGGGTGTTGGACAGATGGTCTGCGGAAGTGCTATCAGAGCAACCTGACATGGTCATCAAGACAATGTATGATATCTCGGAGGGTGGGCAAGAAGTGTCCCGTATATACGAGTTACTCATGTCTAGGGTGGGTAAGGAGGTGCTGCAATTGAGACGGGATTGGGAGGAGGAGGTGGGAGAACCCCTGTTAGATGGACAATGGGACAGAGTTCAGAGGTACCACAAGAAGGTGTCTCGCAACGCAGGACTTCAGCAGATACAGCATATATGAACCCTGGTAGGATTGCCAAGTTTGGAAACCCAGCGGCGCCAAAGTGCCCACGGTGCGGGAAGGCGGAAGCAGGGCTGGTACACATGTTTTGGGCTTGCCCGTAGGTGGGCAGATTCTGGACAGAGATCAGGCTATGCCTGGCGGATAAAGGGATTGCATTGGAGGTAGAATCAGTATGGGCATGTTTGCTGGGGGTGTTCGCCAGGCCGCGTAACCTGAAGCACGGTAGTAAACTGAGGGACCTGGCCTACATTCTGGCCAAGCAGAGAATCGCAATGTGTTGGAAGGCCGCCTGGTGCCCCAGGATAGAGGCGTGGTGGGCGGACCTCCTAAAATGGCCGGAGGCAGAATTGACAGTTTGGTACGAAGCACTCAGTAGGGGTGGGGAGGAAGAAGTGGGACCCTTGATAGAATGGAGGCAACTGGTGACCACACTAGCAGGCACCCCCAAGGTGGGTCCCAATGAGGTCACTGCACAGGAGACGTGAGTGCAAAACAAGATACTTTGGCGGGCAGCATGGGAATAGGGGCTCGAGTTAAAGCGGAGTGGGGGGGACCGCAATGTTTGATGTATGACTATATCACAGTACACTTGAATGTACAGGTCCTCTAAGTTGTAATGTTTGGTGTGTTGATATTAAAAAATAAAAAATATAAAATAAAAAAAGAAACAAACTTCTATTTGAGGTGGAATGGAAAAACACTGAAGGAGTCAAGAGTTCATCATTTAATAGTCTTATATGCAATGAAGAGCTCGGAAACGTGGTCTCCAGTCACATGGTCAGATCGAAATATACTTTGGGTCGAGATACACCGAAACCAGAAGATAAGACCATGCCACACTCCCTTTTATCCTCAGGCACACTGAGCTTTTACAAGCCCAAGTTCAAAGCCTAATTGAATGACAGACCGCAGGGGTGATGATAGATATTGTGCTAATTGGGTGGGAGGCATGACCAGGCCAACCTTCCCAGCACCTGGGGTAACCAGCTTGCGTGCTGCTAGCAAGTGGAATATTCCAGAAGGGTACAAACGTGCCAACCAATTATAGAGAGCCACGTATCAAAGAGCCCTATTGTTTGTGTAACCAATAGAGTGTCGAATATTAGTATGACACAGAAGATGGCTTTGGCTTGGGATGTGCTTAGTTGTGCATCTGATTTTAGAGACCCAATCACAATCCCAGTCAGTATCGAATGTATACCTAGATGTTCCCGTTAAACCTATCACATCCCCAAGTAGGTTTTCTTAGTTTGCCACGTAGTGTGACGTAAATGATGATGAATGTGTGCTATAAATGTGTTTTTTCATGTAACATTTCAAGAGAAATCGAGTGAACGTCTGTTGATGTCTGTTGTAACTCCCTGTTTTAGATAATTGTTAATAAAACATTACTAAATTTTGCCGACTTCCTGAGTCGGTTTGATTATTGATGTATGAGTAAGGTCTGCATCCCCATCCATCTCTAAGTATTGCTACTTTGTCTTAAAGGTCCCCAGGTCCCGGAGTTCACGTGGTAGCAGAGGTTGGATGGTTAAAGATCCGTCAACCAAGTAGGCTTTTATGGGTCTCGGAATGTCGGACATCCTCCACCATTTAGCTGGAGGACCGGGAGGCTTCCTGTGGATAGTGGCCCAAAAAGTTTTTTCAATACATAAAGGGATAAATGGGATGGGTCCCTCTTTCATGAAATCCCCTCCTGGTTTCTACAGGGAGCTGAGAAGACCGAAAGCAACGGTGGCCGGTTGAGGAGGAGACGATCGTGAGGGTCAAGAGCTGAAAAGTGAATGATGAGTAGATTGAGAAAGGTGGCAAAAAATAAATGAGCATTGATTGGGGAAAGTGATAATGGGAAGAAAGTAACAGAGGGTTGTTGGATATTTAGTTAACGACGAAGAGCATCACATAGATGTATGTATGACGAGGAGTGTCACATATTAAGCCCATAATTCTACATTCAAGGATGTATAGAAGAAGTTATTTCAAAATCCAAGTGGATAAATAGGCAACAAGTGAACAAGGTTTGCTTATGGAAATAACTCCCATCAGAGTCAAATTTAGGGGCAAGAATAGCAGCGAGGAGCGCTGAGAATAGATATATGTTGGGGCCGGTCAGTTTGTCCGTTTGTGTATTGTATGTATTTTATGTATAGAGGAAACAATGAGATGTCGAAGAGCGACAAATGATAGATTGTATTAAGAGGTTGGGAGTACATTATTTATTTATGTTGGCTTTGATGGTATTGACTGAATAGGTGGATTGAAGTAAAGTGAGACATAAAGATTTGGAGCAACGACAATTGGTGGATGCTCATATTTCATTGTTTTTCTGAGAAGTATCTCTGTGAAAAACAATGGTAAGTATCGACAGTCAATTGATACTTGTCACAATGGAAGATGTTACTCCACTCATGCACCTATGCAAACAGCTGCCAAAACATGCACCCAAGCTTAAGCAATATAGTGCAGAATTGGCTAAAGGCACGGCAGATAAAATGTTCATGCCATGGCCACAAGGGGGATCACTGTCAAAAGCAGTTTTGCAACAAATGACCACAAACTTGCAAGCTGCGTACACAGGAAAGAAATTAGAGAAATGGTTAGCTAGCCTCAAGCTTTGGAAGATGTATCAGGAGGAACGGGAAGACCCTCCTCCTGAAGACTGAATGCTTAACCAATGTAAAGAGGGGGTTGATGAGCCTTCTGCTCCCCCTACCGTGCCTGAAGTAAATGGTGATAGTACAAAAGATGAAGGATTGTGTCCATTAAGGGAGCTTAAAGCAGCGACAGGATATAGTAATCCGATACATGAGCCACCTGTGTATAGCAGTGACGAGAGCCCAGAAAGAACTCCAGAAAAGGAGGGGATCTCTAAAGTCCCACGGGACAAAGAGAAAGGTGAACAGCCGAGTGTGACCCTAGATATAGAATGGGAAATTAAGAGATGGAAAGGAAAAAAACACAAAGCTGACAAGATAGCGCTCATATAGCACAAATGGATGGGTGGTCATATACTGCTCAAACTTGATAGGAAGAGCATCGAGGAAGTAAGACAAGGGAAAGATCAAGATGAGCAAGATTAAAAGACAGGGAACAAGAGAAGTGATTGAAAGAAGACAAGTGTAAAAGAAAGAGTAGACAAAGACAAGAACAGATAGTTAAGAAAACAAGAAAGAGCAGAAGAGCAAATAAGATATGACAATAGACAATAGACAAAGAACAATTGAAGATAGGCTAGAAAATATGAGAGAAGAGGAGGCAGAACCAAAATTAAGGGATAAAAGAATGCAAAGACAAAGAGACAAAGAGGCACGTAGGGCAAATGAAAGGAGAGAAGTGAAAAAAACAGAAAGAACAAAGGGTTAGAGAAGAAACAAGGAAACAAAGGGAATTTGATGAAGAAATAGAACGAAAGAGAAGACAGAGGGCACACGACATTGATCGCATCGAGAAAGAGCTAATGCAACCAAGTGCAGTAGTATTATGGGACGACATAGAGGAGAAGACATAGAGGAGTTTCTCCCATTGCAATTAGCGATGTCAGGACCCTTTAGGGTAAACCCAGAGGAGAATTTCAAGACAGGAAGTATCAGAGACAGAATTGAGAAGGCTTATCAGGAGATGAGGACAAAAAGTGAATTGAGAAACAGAGGGAAAGACGATCGATCTGAAATTGCCCAGTCACAAGGCAAGGAGGGAAGATTGTTTAGTTTCAAGCACAGAGCCTTGTCTTTGGACAGGCTGACTCTAAACAGAGATGGGAAAGATGATAGCCATACTAGTTGGGGACAAGATATGTCGGACGAAGACAAGGAAACCTTCAGTGAGGAGGAGGCTAGTGCATGTGGTCATGAGGGATGTTTCCAGACAGGCAAGGAAGTAAGGTGGTCAGACTTAGACCAACCTAAAGAAGGGACGCCAGAGCCTATGGTTAACCCAAAGTGACCTAAAAGGTGATCTCATAGTGAGAGGGGGTAATCGCCACCATATGTGAACAGACTGAGTTCATTACCAGGAAGAAGGCGATCAGGAACCATTGTCCCTACTATGGATAGGCAGACGATGGGAGCCGATTGTGATTTTGTGATTTCGCAATTCCCCTTGTTAGAAAAAGGAGGGGCCGGACCGTAGTATATCCCATGGCCCGAGATGGATAAGAACAATTTAAAATGCAAATTGCCCAGCTTAACGGCGGGGCGGGGAAATGGATCTATGACTTGGTAGAAATGACAGGAGGAAATACTTTAGCTATAGGGGACAATAAGGGTCTTCTAGCAGCTATCCTTGGGTAAAGGGCTGACAACATTTGGATGAGAGCAGGTTACTCAAGTGTCACAGGACGGAACACAGCGCATGATGAAGTGCTGTTTAATAATTGCAGAGCAGCAGTCTGGAAAGTGCTTAGAGTTCAATATCCTGATACGTCAGATATGGGTGCAATTATGGCAAGCAAAATGCAGGAATACGAAGATCTGCTTGCTTACATTCAGAATTTTCAGGAACAGTGGTCTTTGGAAACTCGAGAACCTTGGGGGAAATCAATATCTGTATTCTATCATATCTTGTGTCAGGGACTGCCAGAACAGGCACAAAGACAGCTCAAGAAGCTGGTGGGTATGGAAGCAAAGCCATGGCCAGAAATACAGCTTTCCATTGCACACCATTGCTGATTGTTGCAGGAGAAAAATCGAAAAAGGGAAGATGCTAGAAAGCTCGAGGAAGCTAAGCTAGTACAGAATTAGTTTTCAAAATATGCTATAGAAGGGGCGACGTTGACCAGCGGAGAGGGGTTGGGGACACAGCAATTAGTGGGGGTGCCACAGGTGATAATCAATGGCAGTCGGATCAAGGAGGGAACAGATTCATGCCAAGAGGCAGGGGAACAGGTTTTAGAGGAAGAAGAGGCTTTCAGAATCATCAGGAAAGCTTCCAAAATAACCAAGGTGGTTTCCAGAATGTGCAGACTTATAATCAAGGCATGCAGGGAGGGCAGATTAGAAGGGTCCCTCCTGTGTGTTGGACATGTAGAATGACAGGGCACATTGCGTGAACATGTGGGAGACAAGGGTATGTACAGAATGGGCAATTCTCAAGAGGGAGGACAGCTTATTGTCCAGCATATAGCGTAAAAAGTAGGGATGGGTTCACCCAAGATCAGACAGTGTATCAAGCACAAGTGCTGCAAACACATCAGGCTTTGCAACCACAGCAAGCACCATTGAATCCGCCACAAGGGCAGTCACAGCACACAACCATGCAGATACAGCAGAGTGCAAACACAGGACAGTTATTGACTCCTAGAGTAGGGGGGGTCATTCGCAGGAGGGAATCCTTTTACAGGTACAGGAATAAGCATGTACCCACAATATCACAGCTCACAGGGTGACTTGATATGTTCAGTACTATCAGTGACGCCAAATCCTCAAGAGGAACCAAGGGTTGGTGTTACCATAGGAGGCAAATCTTTTTCTTTTTTAGTAGACACTGGGGCAACTTGCTCATGTATACGAGAGAGAACATTTTTGTTATCAGGAAATGCCATGAATGCTCAAGGGTTCTCTGGAGCTACAAGTAGAGTTCCTTTCACTGAGAAATTACCAGTCTCTATAGGAGAGTGTGATATGTCTGTCCCATTATTGTATTACAAAAATACACCAGTTAATATTCTGGGCCGAGATTTAATGACGAAGCTAAATATATAGTGTTTTACACGCAAGGAATACATTATTTAAATGTGGGTGAATTTATCATGGCCATTACAGGATAAATAGCTGCGCGATGAACGCTGTTAGAGCCAGAGGTTTTTCACTATGTCGTATGCAATTTGTTAACGTGGCTACCCGGTTTATGAGAATTCCTGATTAATTTTTGTTCATGCGACATATACCTATGGACGAAGAAGGGGGACATATTTTTCCCCTGGAATTACAGGCAGCCATTGTGCGAGAAGGATTTGATGACAAGGGCAGGCCATGGAGAACAGTGATTGTCATTGGGGAAGGGTACAGGTTGACTGATATCAATGACAAGGACATGTTTAAAGATGACCCGTCAGACAACGAAGTAATGTTTGAAATGAGCATTACTTATTGATTCAGGATAGTGCAGCAGCGTCCAGCATTTTTTGATGAGGACATGGAAAAAGTGCCAACTTCTTGGACTATTGGCCTCTATGATGTAGGCCTTTTGAAGGGGGTAGGAAAAGTCAAGATTAAGTTGAAACCAGGAGCAATTTTACCTCGAGCAAGACAGTATCCTATGTTTTTTGTATTTTTTAGACTATATCAGCCATGATGGAACAAGGCATCTTGGTAACGTCAGAGTCACCATGTAATACTGCAGTGTATTGGATTAAGAAATCGAAGGGTGGGTCATGGCGTTTAATCCAGGACATGAGGCCGATTAACCAAATTGTAGGCAGAGTTTCCTCTAGTTGCAAATCCTGCAACGATTTTAAGTAGTATTCCCCCAGAAGCACGATATTTTGCGGTGATTGATTTGCAAAATGCATTTTTCTCATTCCCATTGCATAAAGATTCCCAAGATCTTGCATCATTTACGTTTTGTCAGACTAAGCTGAAAAGCACACATTTGCCCCAGGGGTACTGTGAGTCCCCATCGATCCTTAATAGGGTCCTGCAGATGGACATAATCAATATTGATTTGCCAAGTGTTGTGCTGCAATATGTAGATGATATTCTAGTCTGTAGCACAACAGAAGAAGAGTGCAGACGAGACTCGATTCAGCTAATGATTATTCTGTCAGACAAAGGATATAAAGTGGATAAGGAGAAATTGCAGTATTGTCAGGAAGAGGTGTTGTACATAGGTCAGTTAATTTTGCATTAAGGAAAGAAAATTACACCTGAAAGAGCTAAGGCAATCATGAAAACAACAAAACCGCAAACAATAAAGCAAATGCAGCAGTTTTTAGGACTGTGTAATTATGTCAGAGCATGGATATTTGATTATAGTTCATATACGAGACCCCTTTCACAGGCTCTGAAGAAAGCACAGGTGAATAAGGAACAATGAATGGACTGAGGAGATGTAGGAAGGGTTTGATGAATTAAAAAAAGCAATTTGCACAGCTCCAGTTTTAGGAATTCCCAATTATTCTGAGGAGTTATTTTTATTTTTGCACACAAATGGAACAGTTATGACAGCAGTGCTCACACAGAGAACCACATTGGGGTACAAACCCTTGGCATATTATAGTAGGATTTTAGACCAAGTTATGAAGGCTCACTTCCCTTGCAAACAATCATTGGCAGCAGCCACATTCACTATAGAGAGGTCTGCAAGCATAGTGATGGGGTGTTCCATGAATTTATTTGTTGAGCATGCTTTGTTTGCTGTTTTGGAGAAACCTAAGGGTACACTGACGTCTCAAAGAGCTTTGGCTTATGAGGTGGTTATATCAAATCCTGTGCAACCTGTACTGGAACTGTAATGAGCCAGCAGCCAAGAAAGTCATGGACCGGCTGTTGGAGGAGGTTGACGCTGCAATGATTAACAACTCTAATTTGAATGTATATTTATTTGTATATTTTATTTATTTATATAGAGCTCCTGGCCCAGGGGCATCCGGGCGCATTACTTAGGTTGCATAACAGAAATACAGGCATAAACAGTAGGGATAACATACAGTGTTGGAAAGAGCAGGAATTTACAGTCATGTACAGGAACACTATTATGTGATTGTTGAGCAAAGGCAACTATAATACAAATTATACAAGTATATACATATTCATCTTTATACAGTAGGAGAGGTATACAGTTAGTGACTACCGTGCCAATTAATAGATGGGCAAGTCTTGTACGGTTAGCCACACTTTGGCCTTGGTCTTGAAGGCTAAGAACGAGGGTTCAGCTCTGAGAGGGTTAGGAAGTGAGTTCCATAATTTCGCAGCCAGAACTGGGAAGCTGTTCCCCCCTGTTCTTTGTAGCTTGAAGCGGGGTATAGAGAGGCAATTAGCCTGTGCGGTTCTGACGGGTCTGTTGGTGGTGTGGTAGGCAAATCTGCAGGCCAAGTAACTGAGTGCCTGATTGACCAGGCATTTATGCGTCAGAGCAAGTGTTTTAAGGGACACTCTTTGTGTTACTGGGAGCCAATGGAGACTTTGGGCCTCATTCCGAGATGGGCGGTAAGGGGTTAACGGCGCCGGTAACGGTGCCAGTGCCGTTAACCCCTTACTGCCGCATTACGAGGTCCTTTAGTGGGTCCCGCTAAGGGTGGCTGGTTTTACCAGGCGCCCTTAGTGGGAGCTGCTAAAGTACCAGCATGCTAACAACGGGCCCGTTATTAACGGGCCCGTTGTTAGTATGTTCCCCATTCCTATTGAGCCCTATGGGGGCTCGAATTGGAATGGGGATGGGTTCCCTGAAGGGGGAAATACTGCGTCCTCCAAGGTTGGAATGGCCTGGTAATTCCCCATTCAGGGAACCTGGACCCGGTATGCGGTAAGGGGGTAGCCATGGCGCTAATAGTACCATGGTTACCTCCAACCTCGGAATGAGGCCCTTCGTCTAGTGTCAGATATGTGGTAGTTCTTAGGGATATTTAGTGCTGCTCTAATGGCGTTATTTTGGATAATCTGTAACTTGTTGAGATTGCTTTGGTTTGTGGCAAGATAGAGGGCGTTGCAGTAATCAATTTTGGACATCACCAAGGTCCTGGCCAAGGTAGTGCAATTGGCTGGTGTGAGGAAAGGCCGACAAGCTGTCATGAGCTTGCAGGTGTACGCAGCAGCCGAGGGCATCGCATTAGTTTGTCTAGAGAGGGAGAGAGTGGAATCTAGATATATGCCTAGAGTTTTGGTATCATTTGTGACTTTAATGATGTTGCCATCAATGATGAAGGATTTGAAGGACGGGTCTAGTTTATTAAGTCTCTGATGGGAGCCCAAAATGAGGAGCTCTGTCTTTTCGTCATTGAGACAGAGTTCGTGTTGGGCCATCCAGGCTTGAATAACTTGGTAGATGGTGTTTACAGCTTGTGTGTCAGCTGTGTGGTCAGCTGTGATGGGTATGAGTATCTGGGTGTCATCTGCGTAATTCATGTAAGTGACACCCAGATAGCCCAAGATATCGAAGAATGGTTTTGTAAACACATGATATAGTGTGGGGGAAACACATGATCCTTGTGGTACCCCACACGGGACTATTGAAGGTTCTGAGGTCGCAGTGGAGAAAACGACCCTCATGGATCTGTTTTCCAGGAAAGAGCTGATCTCCGCAGTGGCTTTGTCAGAAAAGTGGGCAGCTAATTTGAGGTGACGACAGAGGATTTGGTGATTTACTAAGTCGAATGCTGCTGATAAATCAAGGAGGAGTAGGAGGGCCAGCTTACCCTTGTCTTTTAGATCTTCAATCAGGGTTTTTAAATCGATGAGTGCCGTTTCAGTTCTGTGATGTGGACGAAAGCTAGATTGTCTGAGGCCTAGGAGTTTATTAGTTTCCAAATAGTCTTGGATGCACGGTCCAAGATTTTTAACAGGAAACGCACAGTGGTGATAGGCCTGTAATTTGTCCAAATGCTTGCATCCAAGGTAGGTTTTTTAAGAAGTGGGATGACCCACGCATCCTTCAAGTTGTCTGGGACAATACCTGAGTTGAATGATGAATTTATAAAGGCAGTGATGAATGGGGCTAAATTATGTGATGCCTCCTTAATAATGGTGTCTGGGCATAGGTCACCCTGACAGTTGGATGATTTGATAGTGTTGATGATGTTTTCGACTTGAGTGATGTTGAGGGGCGAGAAGCTGAATGGTTTATGCATGTGTTTGCTAGGTTTAGTATTATCGTGTTGGGGCTTATGTTGCGGGTCAATCTGCAGGGAGATTTTTTTATTGTTGATTTTGGTTTGGAGTGTGGCTATTTTGCCAAGGAGCACCTTCTGGATGTTGGCACACTAGGTACTGTCTTTAACACAAGTATCCGGTGGGGCAAAAGCGGATTTCTGTTCTTTTAGGATCTTAAATAACTCTTTAGTGTTTGATTTGGCTTGTAGGATACGCTTGTTGTACGTGTCTTTTTTAGCCTTTTAGCCTGGATGATGGCATCTTTGTAGTTCAAGTGGCTAGGGCCAGGCTCTCTTTGTTTATTTCAGTGGGATTGCTTTTCCAGCGAGCTTCTAGGTTGCGTTTTTCTTTATATAGAACCCTTAACTGTGGTGTGAACCACGAGTTGAGGTGAGCACGTGGTTTAGGTTTCCTACGTTTAATAGGTGCAATAAGGTCTAGCGATCTGAACATAGTCTGATTAAATGTGTCTATCAGGACTGTAGGATCAGCGCAGGAGGAGGACAGTTTGTTGAGCGCTGGGAGGAGAAGGGGGAGTAGTTTAATGTGATCTTATGTGGGGTATTAATTGTTTAAATAATTGTGGTGCTCTTATAAATTACTATACGAGTAATTTACAAGAAGCGGAAAAACGAGGGCTGTCATTTAGGAAGGAGTTCCAGTTGAGAAATATCTCATTACTAAATGGCATAACAATGGGGGATATACCGCCAAACCCCACTTGGAGGAGAGGGACTGAATCCAGTATTCTGGACTACTTCCTTGCCTCCAATAACTTCCATTCTAGTGTAGCGGCCTTGTCGGTTATTGAAACCGCACAAAGTGACCATAACATGTTGAAACTATGACTCCAATTGAGTGCCAACATAAAGCTTACTCCCGAAGGAGGAGATATCCTAGAAGTACAGCCAGGAAGGAATAGAATGAGACTATCGAGCGAACATGTAACAAAATTATCAAGAGACCTAAGGGACAATGGCAGGCCGGAAGATATAGACTATACGCATTCTCTGGCCATCTATAGTGAAAAAACTGGCCCAAGTAGATTTAAGGGATTTTGCCATATATATTAATTCGACCATGAAGTTGATACAAGAAAAAAAGAACTATAGCGAATACAGAGAGCGCATACAAAAAATCCTTCCCTGGTATCATATGCAGTTGTCAAGAAAACTAGGACAGCGCATAATAATTGGTTGAAGCAATATAGGTATTCCCTAATGCAGTCAAATGCGGAACATATGCTGCAATTGGTTGCATCTAATAACTTGAGGGAAATTTGGCAAATCTTTGATATGCTGGATGGCCCCCAGCAGAGTCTCATTTCTAATCCTATTCCAGCGAAGGACTGGATGGACCA
The DNA here is from genome assembly GCF_040938575.1 of Ambystoma mexicanum. Lineage (NCBI taxonomy): Eukaryota > Metazoa > Chordata > Amphibia > Caudata > Ambystomatidae > Ambystoma > Ambystoma mexicanum. The sequence goes on along the minus strand of NC_090933.1, from coordinate 418,595,593 downwards.
TTTCTCCTTGCTCTTCGCAAAGCCCAATTTACATGTTATGAAGGCTGCAGAGAATTCCTGCTTAAGTTGGGAGTTTGAGACCGAAAGGGAGGACATCCTTGCCTTAATTAGAACCTCCAGTAAGTCCAGAGCCGCAGGTACAGACGGCCTTACAAATTTGGCATTAAAACAGCAACCAGAGGAATGGGCAACTTTTTTACATCGCCTATTTCTCCTGGTGAAAGCAAAACGTACCATTCCGGCCACATGGAAAAAAACTATTATCGTACCAATCTTCAAGAAGGGGGATAAGTCTGTGGCAACAAACTACAGACCTATCGCCCTCTTGGATGTTATTGGGACCTTGATTCTTTGCAGCCTTGATTTTCAATCATTTTACGTACTGGAGTTGGGACTCCAAACTTCCGGATGGCTGGCAAGCTGGTTTTGGAAAAGGAATTGGGACATCGCTCAACCTTTTTCTAATTAATTATCCGAAATTAAGAACTGCAAAAAAGAACAGCAAAAATATATACCTTGCATCAGTGGACTTGTCACATGCTTTTGACTCAGTCAATAGAGAGAAGCTTTGGCTGAAGTTAAGGGACTGGGGCTGTCCTGCTGATTTACGGGAGGCTATGGAGGCTCTTCATTCTAATACTAGTATTCAGATCAAACTAAATCAAAGGGGTGACATGACACAGCCCATTAAAACAGGAGTGGGCATCAAGCAAGGGTGTCGCCTAGCACCAGCCACCTTTAAACTGTATATTTCTGACATGGATGATGGTTTTACGGATATTAGGGGCTTTCTACTATGTATTGTGGGCATCCTATTGAAAAGACTGTTGTATGCAGATGATGTTATTCTTCTGGATGAAACTCTGATTGATCTTCAGCACCAATTGGATGCCTTGGCATCTTTTTTGTCCTCCAATTACCTGAGAGTTAATGCTGCCAAATCAGCGGTGCTCATTCTTGGGAAGTTAAGGCGCCATTCGTTAAAGTTTAAGGGTTGGTATATAAATGGTGATCAGATTCGAGAGACAACATAAATGCTCTACTTGGGTATACCAATTAACGCAAGCTATAGCGAAGCCCCAAGAGTAGCAGTGCTGGGGCGCAAACTGAAGATGTTAATAGCCCAGGCTAGATTGATTAAACGTAGATACTGCAAATTTACAATGGCACCCTTGCTACGCTTTTACACCATGAAGGTAGTTCCCATTATGACCTATGGGGCTGTGAGCTCTCTTCAGCTGAGTTGGAAGTTATGGCAGGGTCTCTTCTGGAGAGCCATACTTGATCTCCCAAATTGCATACCGATGGCGGTGATAAGACAGAGTTTGGACTGAGCTCTCTTATTACCTATGTCAGTTGGAAAACACTATCCTTCTATCGCAAATGCTTATTGCCTCCACCGGATAACGGTTTTGGGGTGCTGGGACAGGCGCTAAAAACAGGAAAAGAGCATTTACTCGTTGAATGGAGTACAAAGTGTTTGGGACTGTTGGACTCAATCAACACCACAGAAAAACAACGCATTGAAAATCCAGACTACGTGAAAAACGTCTGTATGAGTATGACTGGATTGAGACGTCTGAGTCTGCGCAGTCGTCCAAACTTTATGGCAAATATTGTGTAGCTCTAAATAAGCACGGTTCAACTAAGTTTCCTTTGGCTGTGTTGCGACAACAATTTCTAAGATTGCGCTTTAACATCTTTCCTACAAAAGAAATTCTTGAAGCCAGGAAGCCGAAAAGTATTAGAGACTACAAATGCAGGCTTTTTGGTCACAAAATGGAAACACTCTGCCATTTTATCATGAGCTGTCAGGGCGTTATGGAAATTCGATGCAATCTGTTAGGCAGATTTTTTGTGAACAACCGAACCCTAACCAAGAAAGATATTTGGTTACAACTGTTACAGGGTTCAAGGTTATCTGCTAGTTTCCTTGTTATAGATGGTATCAATCATTTTCTAAAAGCACGAAGGAAAGAAGCAAATCTAGATTGATAAACTAGTTGATTTCTTGTGTATTATGCTGTACAGGTTGCTGGTAATTATGATTTCATGGGATAACAAGAATTGGTCGTTTTCATTGGTTTTAGTTCTTCGCTAGTTTTTGTTGTTTTTTTCTTTGTAGTTTTCTTTCCTTTTTTTTTTATTGGTTTAAATGGTTGCATTATGTGCTTTTATTGCCACCTAAATTAAAACTAAAATTGTAAATGGTAAAAAACTTCTCTTGAAGCTAAATGCTAATTAATAAAAAAAAATTAAATAATTGAAAAAGAATATCGGATCCAGAGATCAAGATAGTCGGGTGTAAAATGATGAATCCTGCCACATTTGTAGTCAAACCACTGGCAGCGGATGAGCAAGTGCATGATTACTCAAATTATGAGGAGTTCTATGATGAGATTCCAAGGGTAAAGGAGAATGCTTTAGTAGCTGGGGAGGTTCTCTTTATTGATGGGTCTTCGAAGATTGATCAAACTGATGGAGAAAGACATTCAGGTTCAGCTGTGGTAAGGCACAGAGTGAACAGGGAATTTGAAGCAGTAGCAAGTGCGAGACTTCTGTCTCATTTTTCACCGCAAGCTGCAGAATTGGTTGCACTTATTGTCGTGCTCAAGAATAAAGCAGGGCAGGAAGTGACAGTGTAAAGTGACACTGCCTACGTGATGTCAACTGTGCATGCAGGGTTAGCATATTGGAAAAGGAGGGACTACCTCTGAGCAGACGGCACTCCAATGCAATATGCCGCATTATTGGACAGGCTTATTAAAGCACTACAACTCCTAGTAGGCCTAGCAATAGTTAGGTGTGCAGCACATACTAAGAGAACTGACTTTATTTCATGTGGAAATCAAGCCACAGACGAAGAGTCCAAAAGGGTTGCATATTCATCTGATATTACTAGTTTTGATACGACTGATGTGAAGGAAAAAAATGGTTGTAATAATGGTTGTAAACGAAGGATTTAATCATTTGTCAAGAACACAGTTGATGGAAATTCAAGGTGGAGCGCCACAGGAAGAGAAAGAACTTAGGACACGAAAGGGGGGTTCTTTATCCCCTTCCGAAGCACTGTGGCGACAAGACAGTGCTGGTAATCCAGTGATGCCTGTAGCCTTATTAAGGGCGGTGTTAGAACAGCTACACTACGCTGCACATTTTACTAGGGAGAGCCTCATAGCAACCATTGCAGAGGACTGGTTTGTACTGAACCTGTTAGAACACATTGCTTTTTATATAGTAAATTGCATCGTATGTCAAAAGTGTACTGCTGGGCACATGCTGCGAACAGTCAGAGGAGTAATTCCTCGACGAAATGGTCCTTTTCAGCATTTACATATTGACTATGTTGACATGCTGCAGGTTTGCAATGATATAGGTATATGATAGTGTGCTCCTTCTCAAGATGGGAGGAGGCTGGTCCATGCACACATCCTGTTGCCACTTGTGCTGCAAGGGTTTTAGTTCAAGAAGTATTTCCTCGATCGGGAGTATGTGAGGTGCTGAGATCAGACCATGGACCTAATTTTTTGAATGAGGTATTCAAACAGATTAGCTTATTGCTTAGTATTAAACATAGGTTTGCTTCTGCTTATCACCAGCAAGCAAACAGACTTTGTTAGAGACTTAACGGTCTTCTCAAGGAAAGGAGAGCAAAACTGAAATTGACACTGAAGAAGGGGTGGCTGCATTGCCTGCCTCTTGCATTATATGCATTGAGAAATCAGCCCGGCTCTGACCACCACCTCAGACCCCACAAACTAGTTACAGGGAGGTGGATGAGAATGCCTCTGACTCCTCCAACGAGGACTAGGAGTGATGCCCAGACAACTGCAGAATTGTTAGTAAATTAGCTACATGAGTACTTAACATGTATGACCGCTAGTATCTCTGTCATTTCAGACCAACTCAAGCGGAAGGGGTGTGGGTCTCAGAACACAGATGAAGACAATACAGCAACCGGACCTAAAAAGCTATTTGTTCCTAAATGATTTGCTGGAGTCACAGTTCTAGTAAGGAACTTCACAAGGAAGTGGCACAAGCCCAGATTTAGTGGCTCTTTCGTAGTGGAAGACATTACTCAGCAGTTAAAGTCCCAGGGAGGTGAGCTTGGATTCACTTAGGAGATGTGAAAGTCTATGCTGGAGAGGCCAACATACCCCCAACCCATTGGGAAGCAAGTCAAGAAGAAGAAGGTCAGCATGTGCAGACTCAATCGATGATGAGGAAGAAGGACGCAAAGACTATCCAGTAGATAGACGAAAGTGTACATTTGGACTGCGGCTCCTCTGAAACACTCCTTATGGATATTATAGCAGAAAGTGAGAAATGTACTGTTCTTGCGCCACAGGAGGTTGTTGACATTGAACTTTGGAGTGCTGAAGTAAATGTTAAAATGCCTGATTTAGACTTCCTTTTTGACGACTGGAAAAGGGAGCAGTTCCCTCACTCGTTTCTCACAGAGTTTCTCGTCCTGTCTAATAACGATGCCCATAGACTACTTGTCATGATATTTTACTATATACTTCAAGTTCATCCTTATCTTGTCTGGTGCAACACCAACTCTTATGTGTTTCCACAAGATCCTATAAATTGTCCTGCAATCAGTCGGTTACATATGGAGATTATAGAGCAAATCAGACATCTACCTGAGCAATTAATGAGATTTCATGATTCAAAATGTTTCCTTCCTTAAGAAGTAATTACAGGCAAACATGTGGTCTATTGAACATATTGCAATTCCAGAAAGTGAACAGAGTCAACGACGTGTGGAGAGACACCGATGGTGGAGCCTAATGTACTGGTGCATAATTTATGCTTGTTCAGCATCTATTATCATTTTTCTGTTTCTATTGATCCACACTGTTTACTTTAATGGTCCCAAAAGGAAAGGAGTCCCGTTAATCCTTCCCGCTCCAGTTATCTTTGCAGAACAAGGCACTGTAAGAAGGCCAAGGACGTACGTGTTTGCCCCTACAAGAGTAGCCCATGTGAAGGCACTGATAACTCTGACAAGTGTCCCTAGGATTCCTCCAGTAGGAAGAATGTATACTGATGTATTTCATGAGTTGCTTATACAAGCTCATCTGGCAAGAAAGAGACCTAAGAGAAGTGCAAGGGAGGATGATTATGAATTAAATGATTATTTAGACAGTACAGCACATTTGGGGAATAACATGTGATATCAGAACATGAATGAAGTGGGAACAAGAACTTCTAAGGAGGATTGCTATGTATGTACTCTCTTGCCTTATGCTATGGGAAAGTCTAAAATATTCATAGCTATTGAGATAGATGTCCAAACAGCGCATTGCCCATCTCACCTTGCACTCTGTCATACAAGAGGTTAGTTCCAGGGTCGTACGGCATCCTTGGTATGGGTAACAGAATGATCAGCCCCAGAACAAGATGATTATGTCCAAGATTTGAAGACAAGAGAAAGAGTACACACCAGAGAACATGTGATGGGATATGAACAGCCTGGCATGAAGGGAGCTGTAATCAGATGAGAAATAAACAGGAAGCTCAACTGCCAAGGAAAAACTGATGAAGAAGTTTGAAACTGCAAAGAAAGAGGCCAAATGCTAATATGGGGAAGAACACTCTCTCCAGATGACTGGGAAGAAGGCATAGTCCTATGCAAAGCTGTGGCAGTAACTGGTCATCATAAACCAGTTATCAAACAAGTGGAAAATGGATGCAAACCTCTCTGGCCAAGGCTTGTAAAGCTTCTGACATGGGTCAAAGACAAAGGAGACCCATTGCAGATAGTGCCTTTTGCTAGTGCAGAGCTATGCTTCAGAAACAATGGCACGAGAAAAGTTGGAGAGCATCAACAGTGCAGTCGGATTTTCGATGTGCCAGGAATGAAAGATGGGACAGTGGTGATAATGGATCACTACTTGGCCTGCGGATCCAGAGCATACATGAAGCTGCCCAGAGATTGGGGAGGACTGTGTTCGATCATGATTGTTCATGTTCCAGCATTGGTGATCCCGAAGAGTGACCTGAACATTGGCGAGTTTCCGAAAGCAGATGCTCACCTAAGGAAGAAGAGATCTGCTGATCCCCTTGATAGAATGAAGAGAGAAACCTGTTTCTCTGCCAAATCAATAGAGGCCTTTGATTCTATTCCATATGAATACAGGTTTTTCAGGAAGACTACTTCAGTTTTTAGTGTTATCTTTATGCCTAGGATCCAGAAGATGGCAAATGCCAAGTGGTTATAGCTAACCAGATGGGAGCTTCTGCAGCTGATCAACACCACCATAAAGGGATTCAATGCTATCAAGGAGGAGCGAAGAGCCATACGCCTGATGATTCTTCAGAACAGATATGTCTTGGATATGATTACAGCTATGGATGGAGGTGTTTGTGCCAAAATCGGAGATTCATGTTGCACATTCATACCTTCTCACAACAACGAGAATGGCACCTTGACAGAAGCCATAACGTTGCTGACTAACCTACACGTCAAGATGGAAGGCAGGTTGTGTCAATCTTCTCATAGGTTCCACAATGGTTCCACGATGGATGGTGAACATTTTCAAGTTCCTGGGATCCCAGTTGGTGATGATCATGTTTGGGTTATGTGTGATCAAGCTAATAATCACACAATACAAGAAGACTGCGAAGAAAGCAGTAGGAATGAAGATTGTGATTGATGTCGAATCCGGATTCAAACCTAAATATCTGACTGATGAAGAAATCAAAGACTACGTAAAGGCCCAGCATTCGTGCACCTGAGGGAACAAAGTTCCTGTATCCGAAGAACCACAAGAAGTATGTGAGAAGATGGATTTACTGCAGTCCCAATGGACAATGCAGTCTTATGACCTGGAGTATTGATGAGCATGTGAAATCAAAAGAGTCATAAAGATTTGGACTCCAAAGAAGCACTTCTTCAGACGAGGATGTCTTGATGTGCAGATTGATGAGAGAGTGGTTGATGAATCGCCCAGAGGGGGGAGTGCAGAGGGAGACCCAAATACCCCTACCAGAAGCTCTGCCCCCATGTTGCCTATATGTCGGGAACTGGAAATTGCGACATGTCCAGTACCAGTGAGGATGTCTATACTGCAAATAATTCTTGAGACAAGGTATCCATTGAGAAAACCCTACATGCATTCACGAAGAAATAATGGTCTTCTGAACAGAGTCCCGGAAGAAGTATGAAAATGAATGAGAAAGAGGACTGGTGACGTCACATAAATTAGAACTGAAGCACCTAGAAAAAAGACACAAATGAAAGACGAACATAAACATTCTATAAGATCTGAAGAGGAGGTGTCGAAGTTAAGTAACATTTCAGGATCGAATTGAAGATGCTCATGCGAAGAAACACTGAAGAAAATGAAAAGTAATTTTACACTTGCACACATGCTGGAATGCACGTAGACAAAGTAATCCTTAGGCTGGCTAAGTAATGAATAGATTGCAGCGATGCACCATTGTATATACATTGGAATGTTTTGAATCTGGATGTTCCACAATGCACTTTAGTAAGCATCAAACCCTGTGAAGTGAAGGGGCTTGAGTGTGGCACAGTTGGAAAATAGCTGATGGCAAAAGAGAATTCAAGAAAGGCTGGCTGGCCCAGCACCAAGAGTCGAGGCCACCGTGAGCCTGGTTGCTGTCAAGGAGCTACATGAACCTGAGAAAGAAACAAACTTCTGTTTGAGGTGGAATGGAAAAAACACGTATGGGGTCAAGAGTTCATCATTTAATATTATTATATGCAATGAAGAGCTCGAAAGCATGGTCTCCAGTCACATGGTTAGATCAAAATAGACTTTGGGTCGAGCTACACCAAAAGCAGAAGATAAGACCATGCCACACTCCCTTTTATTCTCAGGCACAGAGATCTTCTACAAGGCTAAGTTCAAAGCCTAATTGAATGACAGACCGCAGGAGTGATGATAGATGTTGGGCTAATTGGGTGGGGAGGCATGATCACGCCAACCCTCCCAGCACCTGCGGTAACCAGCTTGCGTGCTGCTAGCAAGTGGAATATTCCAGAAGGGTAAAAACATTCCAACCGATTATAGTGGGCCACGTATCAAAGAGCCCTATAGTTTGTTTAACCAATAGAATGTTGAATATTAGTATGACATGGAAGATTACTTGCACTTAGGATGGGCGTAGTTGTCCACCTGATCTTAGAGTCCCAATCACAACCCCCATCAGTGTGGAATGTATACCTAGATGCTCCCGCTAAACCTATACATCCCCAAGTAGGTTTTCTTAGTTTGCCACGTAGTGTGACATCAATGATGACACATTTTTGCTATAAATGTGTGTTTTTTCATGTAAAACGTTGAGAGAAATCGAGCGAACGTCCGTTGATGTCCGTTGTAACACAATGTTTTAGATAATTGTTAATAAAACAGTAATACGTTTTGCCAACTTCCTGAGTCGGTTTGATTATTGATTTATGAGTAAGTTTCGCATCCCCATCCATCTCTAAGTATTGTTACCTCGTCTTAAATGGCCCCATGTCCCGGGGTTCATAAGCATGGCAGGCAGTGTTTACAATGGATTCCTATGGAGTCCACCTGCTTTTTTGCTGGTGTAAAAGGAAGACAGGTTTCATAGGAACCAATAGCTTTTGAGTCAGCATGAAAATACATGCTGGCACAAATGCTGGAGTATTTGTATGGTATTGAGGAAGAGTGAGGCGGAATTGTAACTTATGATCCCCCCCTCATCTCCGCAATCCATATGAATGAAAATATGATTTGGAGAACAAGCGATACGTACAATTTTATGTATATTTATGCACTGATTTTACTCTATGGCATATCTAAAAGGAGCTCCAAAGTATATCATTAGACTCTTCACACCGTCACAAATCAAAGAACTTTATTTGATGTGTTCCTGCACATTTACATAAATTATTATATCAGAATCAGAATATTCCAATCCAGAATTCTAAGGGAGGGGGCTACTTTGCAGCTAACACATCACTCTTATTACACACCAAGTTCAATGGTCCAATGGAAGAGGGGGTGGCGCTGTTCGGTGTATATTAGTGAATGAAAATTATGCTATTGGGTAGGGGTTGGCTTACTATGCAAACTCATGTTTCTCTGGGAGAAGGAGAACTGAATCAGTTTCTGGCTACCAGCCAACCAACACAATTTGACTGAGAAAACCTCTATGAAATTTGCAGTGTAGGTTGAGATACTCCGGCAGAAAGATTTGTGAACTGAGCCATAAGAGTCATATCTGACAAAACGAAAAAGGTGTCTTGAAGTAAGTACAAAATCCTATAGCACCAGTTTTGTATTTGTTACCCAAGATACACAAAATTTGATACAGCCACCAGGATGCCCAATTATAGCAGCTATGGGGAGTCTATTACAACCGTTGGCACAGTATTTAGATACAGCTATCCAACCCCTCATTCGGGACAGTCTAACATACATTCGAGATACAACTGACTTTTTGAACAAGTTGAAGGGGATACAGTTTGTGGAGGGTCGCGACATTATGTTCACCATGGATGTCGCATTCCTCTACACGAATATGATATGATAGGATATGTTATATATAACACACCTATACACAAGTGTTTCAATGCGTGAAGTGCACAAAGCTGGATTGGAAGCCATTGAATGGCTACTATTAGCGAATGAGTCATGTAAAGCGAAAAAGATATTCCTTTTAATCTTGCTCAAACTGGTACTCCAAAATAACTTCTTCAAATTTGGTGATGCGTTCTATTTACAACTGCCGGGCACATCTATAACTGGTGCAGAGTTATGCAAGTATCTTTATGCTATATGTCGAGCATGTATTGAACTCACCAAGATTGATACAACATCTGACAATGTATGTAAGATGTATTGATAACATCTTTGGGATATGGACAGGACCAGAAGAGGGCCCATTGGAATTCTTTGAAATGATGGACACTATGAACACAAGGATCACATTTACCACGGCATCTAGTAGGTCTAACATCCATTTCTTGGATGTGGAAATTTACCAGGATTGTGGCGAATTAAAGACAAGGATATTTGCTAAAGAGACCGTTAGAAACAGTTTATTATTAGCCACAAGTTTTCATCCAAAACGGACACTACGCAGCGTACCATTGAGCCAGTTCCTGAGGTATCATAGAAATATCTTGAGTCCAGATGAGTACCAGAGAGAAGCACTGAATCTACAACATAAGCTTGTAAAAAGAAAATATGATCCAGAATTGATTGGGGAAGTAGCGGATAAAGAGGGACAGATCCTTTGATAATCGCTGCTGACACCAAAGCCACCGAAACCAGACCCAGGAATGATTTATGTAACCACCTACGCCACACAGAGTTCACAAATCAAGAAAATAATTATAAAAAACACTGGGCAATGTTGCATATGGACCCTACTTTTGAAAGATTATTTCCTACAGTGCCAAAATGTACATATAGGAATAGTATGGCCCTGAGGAACTCGCTGGTGAGAGTGGATCTTCTCACTCCCAAATAACTGAGAACAAAATTGACGTGATGTAATTATAAGCACTGTGACAAACTCATCAGAGGTGACACTATCACACACCCTTATTCAGGAAAAGAAAATCCATTTAAAACACTCCTGTACGTGTTATTCATCTAATGTTATCTATGGATTGAAATGTCCCTGGGGGGTTTTCTACATGTGTATGACCACGAGGAAAGCCAATACATGCTGGACTCAGCATAAATCCAATCTATGCACTAAGGACCTTAACCCACCAGTGGCAACATACTTCCTAGAAGCCAGACATACCATAGCCCAATTAAGGTGTACCATTCTTGAGCAAGTGATTTTACCAAGCAGGGTAGGGTGACCTTGTGAAGAAATTGTTACAGATGGAGATTGTATGGATAGAGTGCATGGAAGCAATGACACCAAGGAGTATAAAATATGATCAATATTTCACTTGTTACCTGTGAGGGGTTACATGCGCCTTCTGGGTAGTTCTGTTATTTAGAGGTTGGTTGTCCCAGGTTGATATGTCAGGATAATAGACTGTGAGCAGGTACACCTGCAGGCTGTTTTGTAATTAAGACACTTGAATGCAATGCTTGTGTCTAACCTCCAGTATTACTACTATATTATAGGGGCTTCATGGTGAGGGGTTTGGTGCATGCTGTTTGGTGAAATGATGCCCCTGACAGCATCACACCTGGCCACTGAAGGCAGAACACTTTTGTAAAACTATTCAAAAACTATTCTTGGTACGTTCTTTTTGGTGAACTTTGGGAACCTCATTTAGGTTTGATCATGCACTGGTTGGCACGTAGAGGAGAGATCATCTATATTACCTTGGAGTCATGTACACTTGTAATGACCACAGATGGCTATCTAATGGCTTTGATCTCATGGGTGATGGCGATTGAGTCCACTGAGTGATGCAAGTAAAGTTTACATTTCTACTGACTGCCACTGTGCAATAAGGTTTTAGTTTCCTCGTGTTACGCAGTTGCACTATTTGAATGTGTACACACTAGCCACTCCAAGATAGCCATCCCCCGAGAGCCGGCCTCCACGGACCCAGAAGTGCTCAACCGCACATGTCTTTGCCATAAGTACGGACGCAGGGCAGCAGACCGGTTCGCCAGCCCGTTGCCCTGCTGTCCGCATGTATATTTGCAGTTACATTTGCAAGTACAATTTAGAGGTTGATTGTAAGAAGAATGGGGTGGATTAAAGGGGGAAAGACTATTTACGTACTGTTTTACTTATGGATCGTGGAGAGTTTAGCGTAGAAGGAGCTTCTTGCGTATTGAGTACATACGACTGGCCATAGATAAGTGGGTGAATGGAACGTGCCTTTAAGGGCACTTACTAGTGTGATTCAGATGTTGAATTGATGGGAATTTGATCGAGGTGCTTGCTTGTGTTTTTCCTTTAGGTGCTTCACAAAAGGTTGGTGTTACTGTTATTTACTGGCAGCTTTGAACCCATGTGCTTTATGAATTATGGACAGGTTTACTACAAAAGGCATGATGTTGATATATATATATATTTATGTATATGTATATATAATCAATGAAAAAACTTTGTTAAAGGGACATTATGGGTAAGTTGCACTAATAAAAACCTAAGCAATTCAATGAAAAAACTTTGTTAAAGGGGCGCTATGGTTACAAGTAAAACCGAAAAACCCCAGAAATTCGCCAGTTATGGTAAGCTAAGCAACCATAGCTCGTGCCACCACTGTGCACTGCTAAGACTACCACTCAGGACATCAAAGATGACATCTCAAATATCTCAAATGTCATTGATGACATCACTGATGACATCACATATCTGGGCCACTTGTTTTTGTTCACTGACATATATAGGCCAGGCGGTTTTGTTCACTTCAATCAGAATATTAAAATTGAAAAGGTGCTATATATCTTGACGTTAACCTTGTCACATGTTCTTAAAGTACTTTGCTTAGAGTTTGGTCTCAGCTCATGGTGCACATACATGTGCAAATGAGCATGCCTCAAACACACAATTCATATACATGAAGATAAACTTTAATGTTATTAACATTTTCTGATGATGCTGTTTCTTTCTTCATTACTTTTGTTTCCCTGTATGTGCCTCTGACTCGTATGCATTGTGCTTCTTCATATGTATTGTCTGTACTACCACAAGTCTTGTAAGTCTTGAATTGCTAGCTAGTTATTACATGTTTAACATTACTCAAAACTCTGATAAGGTAGCATTCATTTGTGTATTATCCAAAATTACACGATTATAAATATTGTACTGCTATGGTGCATGCTGCAGGTTTCTGTTTCTGTATTAACAACAGCACTCCAATACAATGATTTTAGATGAGTACTTTCTTTAATAGATTAAGTAGTTCATGATAGGTCTCCCGATCACCCCTGACATCTTGTTACCAACAATATAAACACAACCCTTGTAGGGACTTTTCATCAAAATGTATTTCACTTGTGATGTCATCAGTGATGTCATCAATGACATTTGTGATGTCATCTTTGATGTACTGGGTGTTAGTCTTAGCAGTGCACAGTGGTGACGCAAGTTATGGTTGTTTAGCTTACCATAACTGGCAAATTTCTGGGGGTTTTTGGTGTTACTTGTAACCCTAACGTCCCTTTAACAAAGTTTTTTCATTGAATTTCATAGGTTTTTATTAGTGCAACCTAACCATATCATGACTTTAACAAAGTTTTTTCAGTGAAATGTATAGGTTTTTATTAGTGAAACTTAACTATAACATCCCTTTAACAAAGATTTTTCAGTGAATTTCATGGGTTTTTATCAATGCATGCTATTTTTCGTACAACTTACTAATATTATAGTTACCCAATATAGCAATATTTGTGTCCAATTTACAAAGTGTCACCTTAAAACTCTGCTATTTCCCACCTTTTAGAATCATTTTTAACACTTCTATACACTTTTTTAACTATTTCAACTGGTTTTGCATCCGTAGACGTCTGCGAACATCTGACTTCATTGCAGACCTTCCGGACAGTGCCACATGACCATACGCTGGCGTGAGGCATGATGACGTGTCCAGGAACCCGTCCGCACTTCACAATAAGATCCGTGCTTCACGGACAGTTCGGAACTGCATTTTCTACTGATCTAGTAACTTTCAACTTCAAAATTTCCCTTGCACAGCTCCTACACATATTCCTACTCATTATCCATTACCAATCTAGTACACAGTACATACTTTTAGCAAAACTGCTATTTATCTTAAAATGGCATCAGCTAATGCCATCCCTCCTCCTCAAGAGCCACCACCCCTGCTGTAATCAAGGAGCATGATAAACACTGCCCCCACCTTAGAAATAACACACGCGTAACATTTTCCCCTGTCCACTTGCCCCTCCATATTAGTGTTTGATGCCTCTTCCCACATTTCCCTCCCAACCTTTTGATCTAAGCTATCCTGCCCAAAAAAAAAAAATACATACGAAAACAACAAAAGAAATGTTCCTTTAGGAAACACCTTTCACAGTTAAAAAATGTTATGCTAATGAGAATATTGTGGCATTCATCCCCCGTTCCAGGGACTGGAATGGTGCATACCGGCCCGGCAGCCCAAATTATCAGCCCCCGCGAAGCGAGGGTGGATAACGAAGTCTCTGGACCATTATCCCCCATTCCAACCCCTGTAATGGGGGATGAAGGCCATTAGCACCCTAGGTTCCCAAAGCAGGAACCCTGGGTGCTAAAAAAGAGAATTGTTCTTCCTACACCGGGACACCTGCGGCTTCCCGGTGTAGGAAGGAAAATCCTTTTCCAAGAGGGCCACCATGGAAAGGGAAGGCAGGGTTCCATACAGGCCCCCTCTTCGCTTTCCATGGCAGCCTGCAGAAGGCGAAAAGAGAACCCTATGACCATATTACCACGAGCACATTTTTCTTCCCTTTCAAATCTATCCCAATTTCGAATAACTTTACCAAAAAGCAAGTCCCAGGTGGACATGGCCACTTTAACCCCATTTGTCGTCCCTCGTGGTCATGGCCAGTAGCCAGATTGTCCGGATCATGACCTTATTAAATGACCCAGACAATCGGGCCACTGCCCATGGCCACAGGCTACACCTCAGTCACCAAAGGTATATCTCTATTTTTTGTACCTACATTATGACACTTGTCAAAAATTAAAACACGGGCACATTTACATAATCATGCTTTCAGGTCCTTGCCAATGCTCCCCGCATAAGTTTGCTGGAAATCCACCCATGTTTTATTTTTTCAAAAGTGTCAAATATGTGCACATACAATAGTCATATAACCTAGCCCCCACTTGACAAAATCCATTCAGACTTTACAAAAACATTTATATCTAGATTTATAATCTTTTTGCAAACCATTGTGTAAATTCGTCAAATGGCACCACATTTATAAGCCTTTACAATATTTTGGGACCCACCCTCTAATTTTGCCCCCTCTTGACAAAATCCACCAAACTTAGCAAAAACATTTATATTTAGGTCTATTATCAGTTTGCCAAATTAAGTGTACATTCGTCAAATGGCACCTCATTTATAAGCCTTTAAATTAGTGTGGGACCCCCCCTTCTAATTTTGTCCCCTCTTGACAGAATCCCACCAAACTTTGCAAACCCAGTTTCATTAAGTGGCGCCAAAGTTATAACCCATCCAAGAACTGCTTTTCACCAACCCTGTAATGCAGAGGTGTCTGCGAACTTCACAGGACTTCCTGAACATCTGGACCATTCGCGGACTTTACGACGAAAAACACCCGTCTTTTTGCTTCTTGCAGCCATATCCCATCCCATCCTCATCACCCCTCAACTCCCCAGAGATTATTTGATAAGTTTGACAAGTGCAATGGTGTGTTTTTTATATGTTTTTACCGCGATGTCAGCGGACAGCGGCTGAAGTCCACGAATCCAAGATGGCAGCGTTTCCAAAAATCTGACGCACTTCACGCTTTTCACCAACCAGTCAGTGGGTGTGTCTGATGCCCGTCGACAGCACGTTGCCCTCTAAGCCATTCAGAGTCCGGTCTGCGGACCGAACAGGGAAATGAGTCTGCGGACTGGACCCAGATAGCACTAATTTTTATGGACCTACTTTTTGTTCGTTTTAAAAAGAACTGCTGGACGGATTTCCACCAAATTTACAAAAGCACGCTTTCGGGACCAAACCGCCGCTCTTGCCACAAATTTGGTGAAAATCCGTCCTGCGGTTTGGGCTGTAGGCGTCAGCAAAGTTTTTCTCCATTCAGTCTATGGAAGAAAAAAAAATGTGGAAGCCTCCTATAACTTTGCCCCCCCCCTTGACAAAACCTCACCAAACTTTGCAAAACAATTCAGAGCGGAAACTTTTGCAAAGTTTCATGAGGATTCGTCCAGGGGGAGCAAAGTTATAAGCTGCCCAAAAAGGGCTCTTCCTATGGGTTTAGCAATTTAACCATAACAACACGCCCGCTACCGCGGGCCGTATAATATATATATATTACACGCCCTGCGTTAGCGGTCATGTCATTATGATTAAGTTGCTCAACCCAAAGGAAGACCACTTTTTTGGCAGTTTATAACTTTGCTGGTGGAGTTGGATGAGGTTTCGTGGAGTGGGGGTAAAGTTATAGTGGGGTCCCAAATTTGTTTTTTTTCCATAGACTGAATGGGCAAAAACTTTAAACACGGCTACAGCCCAAATACTTTTTTGGCAGTTTATAACTTTGCTGGTGGAGTTTATAACTTTGCTGGTGGAGTTGGATGAGGTTTCGTGGAGTGGGGGTAAAGTTATAGTGGGGTCCCAAATTTGTTTTTTTTCCATAGACT
Source organism: Ambystoma mexicanum (assembly GCF_040938575.1). Lineage (NCBI taxonomy): Eukaryota > Metazoa > Chordata > Amphibia > Caudata > Ambystomatidae > Ambystoma > Ambystoma mexicanum. The sequence continues at coordinate 418,579,321 of NC_090933.1, read as the reverse complement.
GAATGGGCAAAAACTTTAAACACGGCTACAGCCCAAATAGATGGACGGATTTTAACCAAATTTGCGGCAGGAGGGGGGGCTTGGTTCCGAAAGCATGCTTTTGTGGGTTTGGTGAAAATTCGACCAGTACTTTTGTTGCAAAGAACTGAAATGTACGTTTATAAAAATGAGTGATATCTGGCTCTGCTCCACGGACCCATTTCCCTGTACGCTCCGTGGACAAATGTCTCATTGGCTTGCAGTATGCCGTGATGTCGGCGAACATTGGACGCGGCCGGTGGTTGGCTGGTGGGAAGCGTGCTGTGCGTCAATATATTTGGGAAACACTGCCATGGTGTATCGGAGGACAGTGCAGTGCCGAAAGGGCCTGGCAAACATACTTCACGCCATGTGGTGGCGGGAAGAAGGGATGGAAAGGGGGGAGGAGAGAGAAGTGGTTCATCTGAGATATGTCATTAGGTGGAAGAAGACAGTGATGTGCCTGCAGTATCCATGCGTACTGTACCAATTGGTGGGTCCCTCCACAGGTAACTACCATGTGTGGTGAATGAAGGTAGCATTTGTTACAGCAGGCTAGCTCGTGCAGCGACCTCTTACCGTGGTGACTGTTGGCAGCTCAATTGCGGAAGGGGAGTGCATTGCACATGACATTAACATTGTAACATAGCGTGTACTATGGTGTGTTGCATGTGGTAAGCCCATAGCCCATTCGATGCATGGGTGGAGGCCTTGCACCGACAACTGTGGGCCTCATCACGACCTCGGCGGTAACCCTTAAATCCGGCGGTAGCGCTATTACCGCCGGATTTAAGGGTCCGCGGGATCAGGGCTTCGGCGGATTTCACACCAGCTCTGAGCTGGTGTGAAATCCGCCAAGAATTCGCGCTAATACCGCCGGTGGGAAATCCGCCAGCGGTATGAGCGCGAAATTTCCCCATTGAGCCCAATGGGGAATGGGGCATTCCCGAATGGGCTCAATGGGGAATGGGGACTTCCAAGTCCGCCCAACTCCTGATCCCGCGCTATTAGCGCCGGGGGCTATGGCGGTCGCGCTAATAGCCCCCGCGCTAATAGCGCTACCGCTACCGCCGAGGTCGTGATGAGGCCCTGTGTGTCCGGGTTGAAAGTAGGTTTGACATTGTTGCCTTGTGTGTGTGGTTCGTCAGCATTGCATACATTGTTGGTTCCATGGGTCTGGTGATTGTTAGCACATCCTACAGTGTTTAGTCCATGGCTGCAGCTAATGGACTGAACAGTCCTGCAGTGTGTGCACTGGGTGCAGTGTTGAAGTACTGTGTGAATAGAAGTGGGTAGGGTTGAACTGCATATTTTATCGGCTTGGGTAGTGTCCATTGCTCGGAGTGCTGAGTACTGTACTTCACTATGCAGTATTGGTTTTGTGCACTTAATAGAGTGCTGGGAGCACGGCCACTGTTGTGAAGATTTTGTGGTTTGGTTGGCAGTAATACAATGCTATGTGAATGGAAGTGGGTAGGGGTGCCGGACACTGTGGTATGTTTGTCAATTCTGCTCATTGTTAAATGTTTGCATGCATCGCTGTATTATGGTGCGGGGGTTGGGTAGAAGTGCTGCTGCCTATGTTACGTTTGTGGATTGTGGTACCTGGTCAAATGTTTGCCTGCATGGCTCTGTTATGTTGTGCTGGGTGTGGGCAAGTCCTAGACTATTGGGTGCATGGCGAAAGGCCGTAGGCGGTAGGCCATACACCCAAGAGACTAGGCCTTCACGACAGCCACCACAACATAATGCAGCCACGCAGTTTTAACTGTGCATCTATCCAAGGGTGGTGACCTTTAAAGAATGGCTGTGGAGGACATTTTACACTTGGTAGAACACCCGAAGGGAGGTGATATGCGTACATTACCATATGGTGTAGGTCATTGCACGTGTTGCACATTAGGGAGACACATGTGACCATTTGCATTTGATATGGTTTGCCCCTTATAAGACCCTTGCTTTAGGAAGTGCTTTACGATATTGCGCCATGAAAGGAAGTCCTCAGCATCACACATTTAAAATATGAACAATGTACACAGACACCCACATACTGTTCACCACACCCCATGCAACGTTATGCAGCCATGCATGCAAACGTGGCCAGGGTGAAAGTTGGCAGGCTGAATTGCAGATGGGGAGTGCATTGCACATGACATGAGCATTTAAACATAGGGTATATTATGGTGTCATGTGTGTGGTGAGGCCCTAGCGCCTTGGATGCATGGCTGGAGCCCTTGCTCCGACAACTATGTGGCCTGCTTGCAAGTAGGTTTGACAGTGTTGCATTCTGTTTGTGGTTTGTGAGCATTGCATACATTGTTGGTTCCAGGGGTGTAGTGATTGTTAGGACATCCTACAGTTTTTAGTCCATGGCTGGAGCTGATGGAGTGAACACTCCTGCAGTGTGTGCACTGGGTGCTGTGTTGAAATACTGGGCCTCATTACACATTAGGTGGTAACCATGGCGCTAGTAGCGCCATGGTTGCCACCGGTATTTTACCGTGTCTGCCTTGGTGGATGACAGAATTACCGCCCTACTCCAAGGTGAGCGGGGGCGGTAATTCCCCATTCACCAAGCCCCCATAGGGCTCAATGGGAATGGGGAAGGCGCTAATTACGGTACCGCAAATTGCAGTACCGTAATTAGCACCAAGGTCCCTTAGCGGGCCTGTTCCTTGACGGATGGTAAAACCAGCCGTTAAGGTCGGGTCCCGCAAAGGGACCTCGTAGTAAGGCGGTAAGGGTTTACCGGTACCGGTGCCCTTACCGGTACCAGTAAACCCTTACCGCCTACCGTGTAATGAGGCTCACTGTGTGTATAGCAGTGGATAGGGTAGAACTGGATATTTTATGTGCTTTTGATATTGATATTGATATTTTATTTCTATCACGCTCGTACACAAGTGTTTCAGAGCGCAACAAGGCAAGGGAGGGGAACAGGGGAGAACAAAACAGCGATCTTACTAGGCCCAATGGTATTGAGAACGCGCAAGTGCATGGGTGAGGGGGAGGAGAAAAGTGCATGGAAGGGGGGAGTGGAAAGTGCGGAGCAAAGGAGAAACAGATCAATAATAATAAATAAATAAATAATAAAGGCAACAAACAGTGGTAGTGCAGCCATCAATTGGCAAGTGCTGGGTTTAAGGCAGCAGACAGGGTAGGTCTGATAAGTGCAGGAAGAAAAAGGGGGGACTGTATGGGTACAGATACAGACACGGTGCTAAGAGAGAACAGATCAGCAGGTGGGGACAAGGGGGGAGAAAAGGCAGAAGCAAAAAGGAAGGTCTTGAGGTGCTTCTGGATCCATAGATGGTTCTCCTCAAGTTTTAGAGTGGCAGGGAGGCTGTTCCAGAGGGGGGCCCAGCCGAAGACACAGATCTAACCCCAGCTTGTTTCTTTGAAAAAAACGACTGACCCTGAAGGAGTTGGAGGTAGAGGAGCGAAGAGCTTGAGAGGGGAAGTATTTGATTGGGTAGTGTGCTTTGCGCAGAATACTGACTATTGTACTGCACTTTGATTTACTGGTTGTTTGCACTTACTACAGTGCTGGGAGGAAAACAAACATTGCTACCTGTACTTTGTGGTGATGGGTGCCGCTCTGGGTGAATCTGGATGCTGAAAGCGTAGATAATTTTGAAGAACTTTTTACTGGAGGTGCGTTGAAATCACACGAGACGTGTACTCTGAGTGTGTACCGGTACATATGGAGTACTGTACAGAAATGATAGTGTTCGATGCAAAGGTCTTGGATGTCATTGGTGCATGCCTGTGTGACTATTTAATAGTACCTAATGAGGGAGTGCTGGAAAAACAATAGTGGAAAGGGAAGAAGGACTGTCCCTGCTTTACTGGGGCGCGGCCCTCGCTGTAGCTGGGAAAGCACACGTGCCATATCCTGCCCTTCTCAGCATGGTAGGCATGGTAATGCAACTGGGGGGATTATCAGGTGTCGAAGGTGTGCTTCATATGAAGGGGCAGTACTATTTTTTCCCAATACTCTGTGTGCTGAGGTTGGCAGAGATGGAGAGACACAGAGTACTGATCGTGGGTGATACCTTTGTGCAAGATCTGCACAGGCATGCCATGCAAAGAGGCATTGCTGCTTATTTTGAGTTAGAAGGGGTGGCAGCTTTCTGGGGCACTCTCTATGAGTGCAGTTTCGGCGGTATGGTTAACCTCTGCAGATATGCAGCTTCTGTTGGTACAGTTGATGTTGTCGTGGTGCAATATGGAGCTCTACATTTGGGGTACATGTCGTGTGGACGTTTGCTCCGTCACCTGGAGAAGTTGATGAAAGCAGTGATGCAGATTTTTCCCACTGCCAAGGTAGTTTTCTCATACATACCACGAAGAGGAGCCTGGGACCATGCCAGTGTAATTTGTCCACAGCCAGAGGTCGGAAGGTGTCTTATAAATAGAAGCATGTGTCAATTTATGTGCAGTGCTGGGATGTTCTCCACCGACTATGACATCATTCATGAGCGGAATTTGCACTGGTTCCATGCAAATGGCATTTCTTTCACCACCATTGGCAATGCTGTTTTGTTTTACAATGTGCCAGAAGCGTTGAATCCTGTAAAAATTTAAGGAGGAAAAGAAAACAGCAACTGAGATAAAGAGCAAAAACACGTTAAAAAAATAAAACAAAAATAAAGGCGCTTTTCAGAGCCACCACTGAAGATGAAATCCCCTACCCTGGTTGAAATGATATGGGGGGTCATTACGACCTGGGCGGTAAGGTATCCCGGGCACCGGTAAGGAGACCGGTGCCAGTAATCCCTTACCGCCCTATTCCAAGGTCCCTTGGTGGGGACCGTAAGGAACGTGTGGTCTGACCACACATCCCTTACGGGTCCCGCTAAGGGACCAGGGCGCTAATAACAGGCTTGCAAGTCGCAAGCCCGTTATTAGCGCTCTCCCCATTCCCATTGAGCCCTATGGGGGCTCAAATGGGAATGAGCAATGGTTTGTTCAATGGGGACTTACCGGTCCCGCCAGGGTCGGACTGCACCGGTAAGTCCCCATTGAACAACACCGGTGCCGGACCCGTTATTGGAGGCAGTCATGGAGCAAATAGCGCCATGACTACCACCAATCTCGGAATGAGGCCCTCGATATGATAGGTTATTTATAACGCGCTTAATACCCAGAGGTTTCTAAGCATGGTCCCGGGGATCGAACCTGTGTTGCTCGTTTACTCTTGCTTCCAAGGCGAGCACATTGCCGCTGAGTTATCCTCCTAGGACAAATGTATTCCCCCACTCCTGGCGATGTGGATGAATCTGAATGCAGAAGTTTTGGATAGTTTCACAGAACTTTCTAGTGGAGGTGCTTGCGAATCACCTGAGACTTGCACGCTGAATGTTTAACAATACACATGGAGTGCTGTATAGAAATTATAGTGTTGGTTGCAGAGGTCTTGGATGTGATTGGTGCATGTGTGTGTGAATATTTCACACTACATACTGAGGGAGTGCTGCAAAAAGAACAGTAGAAAGGGAAGAAGGACTCTCCCTGCTTTACTGGGGCACGGCCCTCACTGTAGCTGGGAAAGCACACGTGCCACATCCTGTGCTTCTGAGCATGGTGGACATGGAAATGGAACTGTGGGAATTATCCAATCAGGTGTTCAGGGTGTGGTTCACTGGAAGGGGCGGTACTATTTTTCCCCAATATGCTGTGTAGTGAGGTTGGCAGAGATAGAGAGATGCACAGTGCGGATCGTGGTGATACCTTTGTGCAAGATCTGCACAGGTATACCATGCAAAGAGGCCTTGCTGCTAATTTCGGGTTGGAAGGAGTGCAGGCTTTGTGGGGCAGTCTGTATGAGTGCAGTTTTGGCTGTATGGTTGACCTTTGCAGACATGTGGCCTCTGTTACTACTGTTAAAGTTGTCGTGGTGCATTAGGGGGGTCTACATTTGGGTTACATCTTGTGTAGATGTTTGCTCCGTCACCTGAAGAAGTTGATGAATGCAGTAATGTGGCTTTTTCCCAATGCCAAGGTGGTTTTCTCATGCATACCACCAACAGGAGTATGGGACCATGCCAGTGTAATTTGTCACCAGCCAGAGCTCTGAAGGTGCCTTATAAATAGAAGCATGTGTGCATTTATGTGCACTGATGGGATGTTCTCCACCCACTATGAGATCATGAAGTCGCAAAATATGCATTGGTTCCATGACAATTGCATTTCTTTGAACACCATTGGCAATGCTATTTTCTTTTACACTGTGCAAGGAGCGTTGACCATATTTCGGTACAAATGTAAGGAGGAGAAGCAAACAGATACTCATATAAAGAGAAAAACAAAAATGGTTGTTTGCAAGCACGTAAACAAAAATAAACATGGAAAGACAAAACGATAAAACAAAATAAAAACAAATCTTTTCAGAGTCACCACTAAAGACCCGATCTGCTACCCTGTTTCAAATGTCTCCCCCTCCTCCCATTCCTAGCAGTGGATTCCGCAGTAGTTTCAGGATTACACTTGCCACATCCGTCCATTTTCAGGATGGCAGGCACGGATATGGGATTGTGGAAGCTAAGGCATTGCTCAATAAGGTTTCTGGTTTTGGTGTGTATGCAAAAACTGTGGCAGAAGGTCTATTTGTAAGGAGAAATGCAGAAGGTGGTGGTTGAAGTGTGCAAGATAAGGGGCACACATCCTGTTTGTATGCATGCACTGTATGTACTTGCTAAAGTTGCTAAGATATATTCAGTGCTGCTTTTGTGTGAAATTTTTGCGAATTTTGTAGGAAATAGGTTACTGCGGAAAATAATTCTGTGAAGTGTGCAAGGTAATTGGCAGGCATCCTGTTGTCATGCATGCAATGTGTGTATGATATGATATGATATGATATGATATGGTGTGATGTGGCATTTATAACGTGCCTATGTACAAGTGTTTCAAGGCGTGACGAGGCAAGGGAGGGGGAACAGAGGGGAGAAAGAGAGACAACGATCCTACTAGGCCAGGTGTCACTCAGATCGCACAAGTGCATGGCTAGGGGAGGGAAAAGTGCAGTACATGGGAAGAAGAATAAATAACAATAGGTAAAAATATGGCCCGCATATGGCAAGGATAAGTGCAGACATCAGGTGATGGTGGGACTTTTAGGGAAATAGAAAACAGTCGTCAAGTGCAGGGGTTGCCAGAAAGGCAGTGCAGGAGTGCCACTGGTGGGGGGAGGTGGCCTGGGCCCGAGATCAGAGGGTGGCCAGGTAACCTGTGCAGAATCAGTTTCAGCCAGGAAGTCAGCAGGGGAGAGGAGGAGAAAAAGCAGAAGCAAAGAGAAAGGTTTTGAGGTGCTTCCGGAACCAGAGATGGTTCTCCTGAAGTTTCAGGGAGGCTTTTCCAGAGGGAGGCCCCAGCCAAGGAAAGAGATCTACCACCAACTGGTTGCTTGGAGAAGCAACTGACCCTGAGGGAGTTGGAGACGGATGAGCGGAGAACTCGAGCAGGGAGATATTTAGGAAGTGAGGGTTGAAGTTATTGAGGCCCCAGGGCCCAGAAGGCCTTGTGGATAATGCAGGGGGTTTTGACCTTAGTCCATGCAGCCACTGGGAGCCAGTGCAGACATTTCAGTCCTGGAGAGATACAATCCCTGGGCTTGAGGCCAATGAAAAGTAGCGCAATCCTGTTCTGGATGAGTTTCAGAGGGCGGAGAGTAGAAGCAGGAAGATTTAGAAAGAGGCTGTTGCAATAGTCCAGCCTAGAGAGAACCACAGCTGTGGAGACAGTGAGCTTCTGGGAACTTGGTTTAGGTTGGTAAGATACATTCAGTGCAAGTTTTGGTGCAATATTTTTACGATTTCTGTAGGAGATGGGTTAGTGCAGAAAACAATTCGTAGCATTGTCGGAAGGAAAGAAGAGTGTTCCTGTTTGGATATTACAATGGGTGATATGGGTAAATGAAAACATTGAAAGCATATACCATCGAAGTGCCATTTGATGGTAGGTGATGGGAGAAAAAACAGTATGTTTTTTAAGTATGTAATGTATGTTCAGTGGCAAATACCGTGCTCAGGGGCACTTATAACAGAGTTGTAAACATACTTCAGAAAAACTATTCATACCTCTACTTTGTGGTGATGGGTGGCCATGTGGATGTATGTGGATGCAGAAATCTTGCATAGTTTTACTGAACTTTCTACTGGACGTGCCTTCGAATGACACGACACTTGCAGTCTGAATGTGTAATGGTACATATGAAGTGTTGTACAGAACTGACAGTGTTAGATGCTGACGTCTTGGAAGGGATTGGTGGATGCGTGTGTGACTATTTCACAGTAGCCAATGAGGTAGCGCTGGATAAAAAATAGTCAAAAGGGAAGAAGGACTGCTCCTGCTTTACCGGGGCGCGGCCCTCGCGGTACTTGGGGAAGTGTACGTGCCACATTCCGTGCTTCTTACCAACCTGGCCAATGGTAATGGGAATGTGGGGATTATCCAATCAGGTACTGAGGGTGTGGTTCACAGGAAGGGGTGGTAATACTGTTTTTCATTACTCTGCATAGTGAGGCGGGCTGATATGGAGCAACGTATTGTGTTGGTTTTGGGTAATGCCTTTGTGATAGATCTGCACACGTATGCCCAAGAAAGACACTTTGATGCGATTTCGGTTTGGAAGGAGTGGACGCATTGTGGTGTGCTGTCCATGTCTGCAGTTTGGGCGATATGCTTCTTCTTTGCAGACAAGTGGCCAGTTTCGCTACTGTTCATGTAGTCGTCGTGCATTATGGCAGCATGCATTTGGGTTACATGGCTTGTTCACATTTGTCCCATCAACTGAAGAAGTTGGTGAATGCAGTGAATAGGCTTTTTCCCACTGCCCAGGTGGTTTTCTCAGCCATACCACCAAGAAGAGTATGGGACTATCCTAATGTATGTTGTTCCCAGCCAGAGGCTGGAAGGGGTCTCATCAACACAAGCATGTGTGATTTTTTGTCCGCTCGTGGGATGTTCTTCTGCAACAAAGACAACATTAATTCTTGAAATGCTGAGTTTTTCCATGCAAATGGCATTAATTTGTCCAGCATTGGGGATGCTCTTTTGTTTGCCCATCTACAGGAGGCGTTGAAAAGTTTATTGTAAGAATGTGAGGAGGAGAATAAAACAGAAAACAGAAAACCCAATAAAAAAATAAAGATGTTTGTCTAGAAGCACCTAAAAAAAAGGCTCTTTTCATCGCCACCACTAAAGACGAAATCCCCTACCCTGGTTGCAATTTATTCCCCCACGCCCGCACACAGCACGAAAGCCACATCCGCTTTTGAGGATGGCAGGCCTGGAAATGAGACTGCGAAGGCTAAAGGATTGCACAATAACGTTTCTGGGTGTGGTGTGTACGGAGAGGACTGTTGTATAGAACTGATAGTGTTACATGGAGAACTCTTCAATGTGATTGGTGGATGCGTGTGTGACTATTTAACCGTACCCAATGAGGGCATGCTGGAAAGAAGATAGTGGAAAGGGAAGAAGGACTGTTGCTGCTTTATTGGGGCACGGCCCTCGCCGTACTTGGGGAAGCGCACGTGCCACATACTACCGTTTTCAGCATGCTGTCCATGTGAATGGGACAGTGGGGACTATATGTACTGATGGTGTGTGTCACAGGAAGGGGCGTTAATATTTTTCTCCATTACTGTGTGTAGTGAGCCGGGCTGACATGGTTGCCATTACTTGCAAAGGTAACGTAGCAGAGCAGATTTGGTCCGACATCAATTACAGCTCAAAGCTATATGGCCCGCTACTCTGTTCTGAAAGTTACAGATTGCGGAGCACCTCTGGGGTGTGGCCTTTTGTAGGGCTGCTGTGAAAACCTTGCACCCGGAAAACAGGCCTACATCATTCAAACAAATACATACATGTGGAATGGCACATTGCGGGGTGTTTGTTAGCGTGTACTTTCCCAATAACACTCTGTAGATTGCAGAACACTACTTTTCTGCTGTCCGAGGGTCCGGATCATGTCTGCGAAATAAGGGCCCACGCGTGGGTGCGGTTGCATGGTGATGTCGCAAATGTTCTTGATTGGGATGGCTGTCCGCAGGACGCGTTTTGGGCAAAATACTTTGTGCGCATGTGCATAGGTGTCCTATGCACACCGTTGGGAACTCTGGACTGATTAATAGTGTGACACACGTGAGCCGACCATTTTGGGACACGCTGGGTGTTTATAGGGTATGGCAGGTGGGATGTTTATGTGTACAGCTACCTGTAGGACGTGAGTGGGTGGATCGAACTAATTAAAGTTTGTCACAAGTTTGTCCGTATATGCTGCACAGGGGCGGTGACACCAGGAGACAGAGGAAGAGATGCGCAAGCGCGTACTTGTGCAAAGGACAAACGTCCACTCCCACAACTAATTAAAGATGGTTCACAAGATGCAGGCATGCGGGTTGTACTCGTATCATACAGATGCCTCCATTGTGATTGCGGATAGGCCAGGCAGGTGCGGTGTCCGTAGGACACCTCCCTTTTGCTTAATTACAGTCATTCCTACCAGTACTGTGCACCCCTGAGTCATAACAGCATTTTAAAAACAAAGGAAAAGCCACATATACACTCAGCAACAATTTAAATATCAACGTTTACTTCCACACATTCATTCATACCATTAAGAAAGGGAAGGGGTAGCAGAAGTGGATACTTATTGCGGGGAACTGGGGATTTGCAGTGCACGGTGTTGGCGCGAGTTATAGTTGCTCAGCTTACTATAACTGGCGAATTTCTGAGGTTTTTCAGTTTTACCAGTAACCATAACTTCCCTGTAACAATGTTTTTCCATTTAATTTCATAGGTTTTTACTAGTGCAACTTAACCATAACATCCCTTTAACAATGTTTTTTCACTGAATACATACATATTTAAATATACAAATGCTGAAGACATTGGAAGTAACAGGTTAACAGCCTTGAGAAAGGATCAGTGTTTTTCTGAATCTTGTCGGCATATTTGAATCCTCTATTATTGACATCTAGTACAATGGACACTCCATGTTAATACTGTTTCATTATTATTATTATTATTATTAATATTATTATTTGAAAATGTATAAAGTGCAAACTAAGGCTCAAAGGCATCTAGGAACTAATGTCAGCAGCACTGCGAATACGCTTCTTACTCATAAACTGCATAGAACTGATTTAGAACAAGTGGGTTTTCAATGCTCTACGGAAAGGGAGATAATCAACAATGGCTCTTAAAGGTAGCAGAAGTGAATTCCATAGACCTGGGGCCAGCACTGAGAAACAACAACCACCCAGTTGCTTCCGCTGGTACCTTGGTATCTTAAGAAGTAAGTGTGAGACGTAGCATAGTTGTCTGGCTGGGCAGTAGCGCTCTATCTTATTTTTTAGATACTCTGGGCCAGCATTGTTCACAGCCCGATGGGTGACACAGAGTGTCTTAAACTCAATCCGTGTTGCCAGAAGCGGCGCCATAAGAACCATAAGTACCGGTCTTGCTGCTGAGTTCTGGAGCACCTGCATGTATGCGCTGGATCTGATATCTGGGTTGTCCCAAGTATATCCCATTGCAGTAATACAGTGACCCCATTATAGTTGCTGTTACCAGTGTTGTTTGACTGGCTGGGGGTAGCAGGGGAAGACTTTTCTGAAAAGCCTTCAGTTTTCGGAACCCTGCGTTACAGTGGGCAGGAGCTTAACCCCAAGGCTTTTTACTGATACACAGGGCACAGAGCAGGGACCCAGCAAGTCAGGCCAGTACTGCGTGTTCCAGACGTAATCTGCCTTTGAGGCCCGAACACCAGGACCTCTGTTTTGCATCCATTCAGTTTTAGCCAGTTTGCCGACATCCAACTACCTATTTTCTCCAGGCAGTCACAAAGTTTTCCGGTGAAGGGAAAGGATTGATTTTCATGTGTAGACAATATACCTGTGATGGATAACAGTTGTGATATTGGGCCTCATTACGAGTTTGGATGTAACCATGCTGCTATTAGCGCAATGGCTGCCTCCAAACTTGTGTCCGGTCCGTGTAGTCAGAATGGGGACTTACCGGGTCATTCCGACCTTGCAGGACCCAGTAAATCCCCATTCTAAAAATTATTCCCCATTCCCATTCGAGCCCCCATAAGGCTCAATGGGAATGGGGAAGGAGCTAATAACGGGCCCGCAAATAGTAGGCCCGTTATTAGCTCCCTGGTCCCTTAGCGGCTCCCGCTAAGGGTGGCTGGTAAAACCAGCCGGCCTTAGTGGGACCCGCTAAGGGACCTCGGAATGTGGTGGTAGGGGGTTAACGGCACCGGCATCCTTACCGGTGCCATTAACCCCTTACCGCCGCACTCGTAATGAGACCCATTGTCTTTAAGGTAAATGGAGTGTGAAATTGGTTATTCACACTTTTGGATTGTACTACATTTTATGTACACTTTTTAAACAACTAGTAAAGGTAACAATAAATATATCAACAATTAGGTTGGAAATGACTCGTTTTTTCTAATGTTTTAGAGATGAATATTTATTTTACCAATTGGAAAGTGTAACAAGTTGCATTGAATGTGTTATGGATTTCTTTCCCACAGGAGTGAAAACGGGTTTCACCAGTTGGCATTAACTGGGTAGTTTTTGGCTGCGCCATAGGAGGACCAGAGCTGGTGGACGCCTTGTTACCTTGATTCAAAGGCAGAGGAGAACCAGATGACCTTGAATTCCAGTGCCTTCTCATTTCCCTGCAGTGAATAGCGCCAGCCTCAAGGGGCTCTGAGATATCTGATTGCTGCTCACAAAATGGAATTTGACATCTAAAATGCAAGTGAACTCTGGGCCCATTGTATTTCAATATAAATCCCTTTGCAAAAGAACTACTGGGGGGCGGGGGGTCATTTCTCTCCACAAACTAAATTAAATAGCAATTTTCTGAGTTTGTTTCATAAAGCAGTTAATCTCCTGGAATCAGTGGTTTATAATGCATATGACGTTACAGATTTGGCAGCAAAGGATTTAAAAGACTATACATACAAGAACCATACTTTTACAATTAAATGACACAAAATAGAATATTTACTCCAAGGAGGAAAAATAGTGTGGGAAAACCAAAAGGAAATTTAATTTTTTAATCCGCCTTTTCATAGTGTTTTAATCCCTGCACATGTCCCTGCTCTCCTCTCTCATTAAAAAGAAAACATGTGAAATGTTTGCTTTCACCTATACACAACTTCAAAACCAAACTCAATTTTTCTGAGAAAAATATCTCTCTGTCCATGAGTTTGGAATAGAAACACGTTTGTCGCTACCAGAGAAGCTAAAACCTGTTGAAGTTCGTGTTATTATTGCATTCCAATACAATGATTTTCTGATAGAATTCCAAATGCATAGCCCATTAGAATAGTTTCCCCACACTTCTAAATTGTTTATTCTGAGTCGCCTGTTATTTTCAACAGGAAAGCTGAATGTTTCAGTATGAGTGTTTAATTTAGAGTGTCTATCGTTAATTCAAGTTGCCATTTATATTCAAACCAGAATTATCAAGCCATACTTGGCTCATGAGAGAATGTAAATATCTGTGCTCATAATTGTTTTCTAATGTTGATGAGTTTCTCCATTGGATGAAGTGCATTTCATTCTCCCTTAAAAAACTGTTTTATAAATTCAATTTACATCTAAAATAATATATTATAATGACGATTGCAGTGTAAAATACATGAGCATGTAATAAAGAATACCCATTCATACTTGCTTATATAGATGTTTGTGAATTTGCAAAGGAACCCATTTTTTTGTGTTTTGATAAAAAAAGTTAGTAGTGAGGCCAAGTAGGCAGAATGCAGGGGTAGCATATTTTCATTGTAGTCTGAATTCAACTGTATTGTTTTTAAGTAACTGCCACATCATAGTATGTTAGGGGAGTTTTGACTTTTACTTTTTAAATGAAACGAAAATATTCTGGTTAATACAGCCTGCTTCTTGTCCCAGATGGCAGGGTACACATGTTGTAGCAGGGGAGGAGAGTTGGGTGAGAGCATTCAATTGGTGTCATTCCTCCACAATAAAAGAATGAAATATTAATTTGGTATTTTTACACCACCTTTGTCTCCATTAGTTCTTTCTCTTTCACCCTCTCCTTCATCTTCACATGCAACCCCTTTTTGTCTGGCTATGGGCAGCCCAGCACTCCTGCTTCACCCTTATCCACCTCCTCTAACACTTCAAATCTTGATGTGACATTGTCCAGGAATGACACCAGGGGATCTGCAACTACAATGCTCCTCTCCTACATCAAGTCAAGCATTGCCTGCTATTCCATCCCAGTCATATACAACACCTCTGGCATAAGGATACCCTGCACCAGCCAGGCTTCCTCCACCTGTACCTCTACTGTTTCCTGTTGTGGCAGTGGCAACCCTTGTGTTGTTGTCAGCCCCACTTCCTCCTCCTCATCTGCTCCCTGTGTGACACTGGCAAGCCATCTGTCAACCTTGCCTCCTCTCCTCTGAGACTTCCTCCAATAACTCGCCGACCTCAAGCAACACCTGCTGCGGTTGTAGGAGCCTGGAACCTGTAGGGCCCATACCACAAGAGGCACACCATTGTCCTCCAAGAATGCCTTCTGGCAATTACTATACTCGTGCCATGAAAGGTGGAGCTGCTTTTTCTCCTCCAACTCTCCTCTTCCAAATCTATGGTTCCCACTTCATCATTTCAATTCTCTTTCTAGCAGGAACAAACACACAAAAAAAGCAAAGACAAGTGATGGACTAGGGAAAACAAAGAGACACACACAGGGTTATTATACACCCAAAGACAGATGACTAAATAGGAAGGCTTTAGGTTCCACAAATAAGTGAAATTACAAAAATAAATACATATATCTAAAAACATTTTTGGAGGTAAAAAGCAAGGTAATGGGCACAAATGGAAAACGTCACACAAGGCCTAGCAGGAAAACACATTGTCAAATGGGATTATGAATTCAAAAGGGAAATGATTGTGTTGCTTTTGTAAACATTCTGAGGTGGCCAGACACAAAGGGGGGAGGAGCAGCGGAAAGGGAAATCTTTTTGAAATGCAACCAAGCAAGGATAACATGGGAAGACAACAAAGAAGACCTGATAATCACACTAACACATGAAGGTCCGCAAATAGAAACCACAAAGCACTCAAGTATAATGTATTGTCAAGAAGGATCAGAAAACATTGCCAAATTGTAAGAAAACACCCAGGGCTGGAAATGTATTTCAAAGTGGCCCCATATTTTGCCGAACGAGCGAGCACAGCGCATGAGCCCAACCCTTCTATGAGAGGATTGAGAGTATCCCCAAGAAAATGTTGAATAAAAATAGTCGAAATAAGCGCATTTAAATCATGTTTTAAACATATATGGATTAAAAAGTGATGTTTTAAATAAGTTCATGTTCTCTCAAAGTAGCTCTTCAATGATCGAGGGACCTGGGATTTTATACATTTTGCAGATGAGAAAAATTATTCATCCGGCATTAAAGGTGCATTAAAGGTGCATTAAAGGTGCATCCCTAATCCATTTCATCCTATACCTGTGCTGGGCAGGGCACACAGATAAAATGAATTCTTAAACGATTATTGGCAATGCCAACAGTTTTGGCTTTTGTGTAGGCATGGGAAAGGCATTAGCCAGGCACCGCCGAGTGGTATTAACTAGATTGTAGAAGCTGCAAAGTGGTGAGAGCACGTGTGCATATTACAGCAGTGCCCGGTAAACGCCCAATACGAGAAAACACTGGCAGGCACTTTGAGCACAGAGTTTGAGGGCAAGCCATGATAATACTGGTCCAAAAAGATCCCAGGAGGACGTGTTTTGGGTGGAGAGGGGCAGAAAGCGGTGGAAATGGCCATAGGAATTAGCATAGCCATGGGCAGTCAATGGGTTTATAAATAACCAAACAACACGTACAAGCTTTGTGTCCCACCTCATGTGATATTTCTACCTAGCTGTACTCTAATGCAATCGTTTCTGCTTGTAGGTGGCACTCTAGCCAAATCTAACGAAAAGGTCGACTTTGTATAAGATCAGTGAGTCATGCCAATGAAGCGCCCGCAATGTTCTGACAAAGTGGTTCAGCGCCTGCGCGTTCAGCCACAGTGGTATGCTCATCAGTGGCTCCACTTCACCAATGACAACGTATTTGCATGTTGCACTTTTTGTTAAGGTAAAATCTGGATAGAGAGTTTGCAGCTTCATTCAGCACCATACATCCAAAATATCAAAGCATGTGGTGGGTGTGTATTCACGGTACAGATTCACAGTCCATCTGTGTGCCAGAAAATAAAATATAAGAATTCTCTGTTGAAAGCTCGCACACATTTCGCATGTCAGAAAACGAAATTGCATGTCATTCAGACAGTCCATTTTGACAGCCCTTCCTCCTCAATTCAAAGTGAACTAATCATTGCAGGGGAAAAAACCTCCTGTTATCAGTGACTATTGACAGGTGGCAGAGAGAGTGCGTCCACATGAGCTGTGAGTGGAGCCAACGAGGCTTTTAGTTCACCCCCTTCACCCCACTCACCAATGCGTCTAAGCTGCAAGGACGCCCAGGCAGACAAACCAACAAATAAATACACTCACAGAAAAAGAGATGCAGAATTAAGGAAATGTGCTTTGACAAAAGCAAACAATGTAGCACAATGTAGCATGGTAGTGCGTGTTCACTTAAGATGACTGTACAGGTTTTATGAGGACTTAATGTCAAGTACCTAGGCATGGCGTTTAATAGCAGTATGACACAAGGTTTAAACTATTTATGTGTAAACAGGTAACAAAATGGACCTATTACAATAAAATACAAGCAGCAGCAGCCGACATTTAAAAATAATAGCGCGTTTTATATATGCAATAAACTGTTGTCAGTTCCTAAAACCATAACCATTGCTCGTGTCGACTCGAGTTGTGCGCGTTCTCCTAATCTCGCTGCGGAACGTTGTGCGCAAATTGATTTCTACGCCACTATTATCCAGGCCCCGTGGATGCAAATCTTCAAGCGAGCATTATCCCCTGGTAATAGGACAGTTCGGATGATTGAAATGTTAAGTGTTTACATTTTAAAAGTTAAAACAACGTAAAGCGTCAAGGTTTTCAAATTCCTGTTTCTTTGTACCCCCTACAAAAGAGTGGAACTTACTCGGGCTGGCAGCTCATTTTTCTAATCAATACATTTCCTGGGCCCTGTGTGTGTTTGCACATTTCTCATAATCACTGTTTTAATTGGCATGTGTACATGCCTGGACTGTCCCATCGGCACACTGGGAGTTTCCCTGCTAGGCCTCGGGACATAGGGCCTCTTTTTCTTGGTGGAAGGATACATGGGATTAAAACCCATCCACTCATGATTTAGGCCAGCCTGCCAGAGCCAGGCCTGCAGGCCTTGTGCAGTAATATTGCCCAGTGTGCCGCCTGTCTACCGTTGGCTCACCTGGCATCTGCACCATGTCGGGGGTGGCCACCCGGGTGATGCGCATGTGCCCTAGTGGGCTGCTGCCTACTACTCTCAGTCTCAGACGCAGTTCAGTGCTCCAGTCAGACATGTGAGTTGACGATGTGAGCACAGCTTAGCAGCTGCCGGCCGCCTGTGTTGAATTTCAACAAAAGGCATAAGCGCACACTGGCAGTGCCAGCATCAGCGCCAGTGGCACTGGGGTCCAATCTTGAGTCCCGACCGTCTGACGCCCCCTTAGTTCCACTTCCACAGAAAGATGTGAGGTAAGGCCGAGTCAAGAGCACCAGGGTGGCGTGGTGTGTGTGGTGCTATTAATCTAAGCGCTGTTGTGAGCAAGGAGAAGAAAGGCAGTTTCAGAAAATCATGAGATGTGCTGCGCATGTGCTGCTGCTACCGGTACTGCGTTCAACCCCTCATCAATTTAATTTACGGTCAGATGAATCAGATGTATAGTGGGAGAATAATGCCTATAGGCAGCCTGTAGAAAAGTGTGCTGCGAGAGGTCCCGCAGCAGGCCCCCGGACACCCACAAATGTTCATATTCTCGCCAGAAAGCAGAACGATAGCACCCTGTCAATCACTAAACAGCCTTAGCGGCAACAAACCTGCAGGGCACACCACTGCGTTCGGACAAGTAAGTCACGCATTGCTGCACAGGTCCCATTAGCAGGCAATTAACCCACTAAGATATTTGTTTATTTAAAGTTTGCCACTCTTCCCTAAACACGCCCCTCGTCCCCTCCAAATATCCTCTCGACAACACGCAGCATACCATAACAAACAGCGGGACGGCCAACAATCATACAGAATCCTTCGCTATTGGGGGTGGGTGCAGGGGGGGTGACATCTCTTTTCATTACAGAAACGCAGCCTGACAAATGAGGGCTAGCATAACAACTCTGACTCCCCTGTGTGTCTCATGCCTTTATTCTGTGCCCCCACTCACACCCCGCTGTGTCATCAGGGCCACCCACTCCCAGCCCACCGAGAAGGCTGGTAATTACTGCCCTTTCGGCAGACCCCACAGGAGAGGAAAACAAAATAGACAGCCCTGGAACAAAGCAAATGAGATAAGGGAGGTGTGAAGCTGTGCGTGCTGGAATGTGATATCATCGGAGCAGAGCTCCTCACACCTCCATAAATTAGCGGTATAACCCCGATCGCGGGGGGGGGTGACAGCAGGGGAACCTTCAAGGACCTGTTTTCTACCTATAGCAAGAGACAGAGCAGTGCCTCTGACACCGTGAGAGTGGTAACTGCCGGCAGCTCCTGTCAGCCAATCGGAAAAAAGCATACTGGGCTGATCAAATACGATGATCTCGAGGTCGGGCAGTTTTACGTGACTGGGCTTCAATATGATTATTGCAAACTGGCATGCTGTGGGACCTCTGAATAACAATAGATAGTTTCAAATAATTCTTTTTCATCCAAATCGTCGACTTGTGAAGAGCTCTTCGCTCCTCTACCTCTAACTCCCTCAGGGTCAGTTGTTTTTCAAAGAAACGAGCTGGGGGTAGATCTCTGTCTTCGGCTGGGGCCTCCCCCTGGAACAGCCTCCCTGCCACTTTAAAACTTGTGGAGAACCATCTCTGGTTCTGGAAGCACCTCAAGACCTTCCTCTTTTCTTCTGCCTTAACTCACCCTCTCCCCTGCTGATCTGTTCTCTCTTGGCACCGTGCACCTGGCCAACCTCTGTCCTCCGGGGCCAAGTACCTGCTCACCATCCCAACCTCCCGCACTGCCTACTGGGGTCTGTATCTGTACCCATACAGCCCCCCCCCTTTTTCTTCCTGCAATTATCAGACCTACCCTGTCTGCTGCCTTAAACCTAGCACTTGCAAATTGCTGGCTGCATTACCACTGTTTGTTGCCTTTTTTATTTATTGTTATTTATCTGTTTCTCCTCTGCTTTGCACTTTCCACTTCTCCCCCCTTCCATGCACTTTTCCCCTCCCCCCTCTCCCATGCACTTGCACGTTCTCAATGTCACTGGGCCTAGTAAGATTGCTGTTTTGTTCTTCCCTGAGCCACACGCTCCCCTTTTTTCATCATTAAGTATTCACGACGATGCTGAATAACTCCATGTTGAAAAAACAAATCGATTTTATTCACACAAACACTGCCTCCCACATGTGCAATACAATTCAGATTCAAACAACATTCCTTCTCAAATAAACAGTCTGCGCGATGTTTCTGTCTTATGTCAACAAACTTTCTTTCCATGCACTCATTAAAACTCAAAAAATTCAAACAATCCAAGTTGTCAAAACATCCAATTTTAGCACTATTCACTTTATCTACGTTCTCCTTCGATGCTATCCAAGTTTCTATGTCATTATACAAAAAAATATATATTTCACTCGGTAACAAAGGCAAAATACTGGTGTTATCACTCCTGCAAACAATGTCATTACAAATGTCATTTCTATTCAAATCAAACATTTTTACATTAGTGCATTCTTGCACAGGTGTCTCCAAAAATACAGTTTCACAATGCAAATCTTCATAGGCAATCCCTCTATGCACTCTCTTCATGTCTGTGAAAAATGCACTATCGCTCATATTATTCTGAGGTAACTCTTTCTCCCCACGAACAATATTCATTTCTCTAGGAACTCTGTTCCCACCCATCACTGCTGTTGACAAGGATATCAATGGGTCTACTACTGCTGGGACATTTTCCCAGTCTTTAATTATATTTCTGAGACGATATATTACTGCTTGCAAGTCACCAATATATGGATTCATCTCTGCCATGGCTATTTCACTATTCACTTTTAATATGGTTGGTGCCAGTGATACATCCCAGGCATCAAGCATATTTCTAAGCCGATTCCTTATTGCTTTTAAATCATTAAAAAATGAGCTAATTCTGCAGTTTTAATTTACAAACCTCACTACACTCAAGTGAGTTTCGGAAAACAAGTTCCAAGACTTCTCTAAACAAGCAGATATAGTCTATAGCTTGCCAAAAATGTGCACACACATTTCACCCAATAGGACTCCAAAGCAAAGGTTAGATTTCCCCAAAAAGTGTCAGTCTCTGCGGATTACCAAACATACAAAATACCACAAGCGTCTTCAAGAAAAAACTGTTTCTCTAGCTCGGCTAAACAAAATGTACATTCATTGCCCTTAAAAAATTGCCAGTCATGAAATACTGATCTAGCATCAATTCCAAATTCAAATACCGGTTTCAAAGTTAGTCAGACAATTGCGTTCTCCTTCCTACGGTGAACAACATTGTGGACGAAGCATGCTCAAATTCATAACAACCCCAAGACAGACAAAACATAAAACATAAAAAATCTGTTCGCACGAACTAACAGAAAACAAAACACAGCTGCACACGATGTTCAGACTTTGACTGCTGCAACATCGATAAGTGAAACCCTCTGTTCCATGTTATCAGTCAGCATTAGTGAAGTCCCGTGTTACGGGCGCCATTTTGAGAGACCGTAAACAAATCCTATCACGGTCTAGCCCCCCTTGGGCAACCATGCACCAGTCTTAGACAATCTTAGATAAACTCATAGGGTGGAGTGGATCACTATAACCCCCCCTGCTTTCGTATCTCAGGGCCTTTGTGCACTGTGTTACTTCTAGATTACTTCTAACATACTCCTATAAACACAATAACATACGACACAATGAAAACACATGAATTGATTCAATTATAACAATAGAATACATTTATTCATACATAACAATGCATGATGATGATGCAAGCACTACTAGACTATGCAAATATCGAATTTGAACCTTTTATGCTTCTGGTGCAAATCTACCATGCAGTGAATAACTATAAGCCTTACAGGCTTCTAATGCAAGCTATCAGTGTCTAATGCAATATACATATGGCAAGTGCCAGCATTCAGCATTCCTCTCCATTCCACACCATGCTTCACACTCACTCTCTCTCTGACAATCCCTGTGGGATTACCCCAACTATCTCTGTGTGAGTTTCTGTTCAAATCTATAAGTTTAGGCCATAAACCATACTTCCCATTTGCATGTGCATCTCTTCCCTCTCCAGCTCTATCTTTGTCAAGTCTCTCCTCTATGCACAACTCTGCAACTAGCCAGTCAGTGTCTGCCTCTCAAGATCTGGTCACTCGAACTGCCTCTGCCAAGCTCTCGATCTCTGCCAAGCTGGTCTGCCAAGGCTGCATTACTGCCACACCAAAACGTCTCTCTCTCATCGAACTCCATCAACATCTAAAAACTCCCCTCTCTTCAACTCTGGTTCTACTAATCCATGACGTATACAAATCCCTATGGTTACTTCGTTCTCTAAGCTAAGAATGTTGCTTTCTCTGCCAGCATTTCTAAGCATGAGCAATGCCTGACAGTCTGTGTTTGCATGTACTTTCACTTCGTGTTCTTGTTGTGTTCTTTCACAATGTGAAATTTCAAAGCATATCTCTGTCATGGCCTTCTGTCTGCCTGCACAAAACACCATCTATCATCTTCATATTTCTCCATTCACAAACCATGAAATCTCTCTCTCCTTCTCATGCATGCAAAGCTCTGCAAAAGCGCCTCTCCCTCTCACCATGGCAAAAGAGCACATGGCACTGCCTCCCACCTTTTCTGTCTCTGCAAAGCTCAGAGCCATGCTGATAAGGCTCCTTCGCCTTCCCCACAAGGCCAAAGGTCGTGTTCTCTCTGTTTGCATTCCTTTCCTTCACAGTGTACCATAACATTTCGCACAGAGCCCAGTGGCGCTTCTGTGTCGCCATTCAAAATGGCTTTATAATGCCAGCTAAATGCTTTCTAGCGTTTACGCTTTCTCTCGCAAACCCAAGCGCTATATAATGCTCAAAGCATATTCTAAGTGAACACTCTATGTGCATGGTGTCTCTACAATGCATACATGTGTACATGTAACTACAAAACCTAACATGTGTCTCTAAATGGCTCTACATGTCATTCCAGGCCTCTTTCATTCTCTGAAGTGCCTAGCACGTTTCTCTCTCAGCCTAAGCACTACATAAATGGCATAATACATCATTCTAAAAGCATCTCTTTCGACATATATGGCAATAACATAACTAAGCAAACCCTTCATATAACAGGCCTAACTTGCTACAATTACGCTGATGACACACAGATCGTTTACAAAATACAAGACACACAGGAAGGCAACACAACCCTGGACTAATGCCTACAAGAGCTCTACAGCTGGATGAATACAAATAGCTTCAAACTCAACCCGGGCAAAACGGAAATAATGATCATAGCTAAAAGCGGAGAAAACAACCACTACATCCCATACCTAACGGAACTGGGAACAGCACTGACTCCATCAACGATAGTAAAGAACCAGGGAGTCTTGATGGACAACGAACTAACACTTGAGCCACAAGTGAACGCTATAATCAAGAAATGTTTCTTCTTCTTCCTGCACACGGTAGCAGCCTCTAACTAGGAATGCCGGTTCACCTATTAAAGAAACTTCAACGTATCGAAAAGCAGTCAGACTCCTGCTCAAACTCCCATGAAGAGAACACATTATTCCAGCACTAAAAATGCTACAATGGCTACCAATAAAACAGCAAATAATGTTCAAAAGGATGTGCATAACACAAAGAGCAATCCACGGCGAGGAGCGGAGTTCCTAAATGAGAAAATAGCCATCTGCCATTCGGCAAGACCACTTGGATCAAGCAACAACATTCGCCTGGAACCAAAACCATACAATAAAAGAACATTCGGAGGATCATCTTTTGCTTAGCTGGCAGCAAAAACCTGTAATGGCCTACCAAAAATCATACGCAATAGAAGGGGTCACCTGGAATTTAAAAAAATACCAAACACTTGGCTCTTCACTCCAGAACAAGAAAGAAACTACTAGGAAACAGACCTAGCTGGAAACAGGAAGCCGGGGACGGACCCACAATAAAAAATGCCACTCCGCAACATGCCTGCCAACTAGGCTTTCAAACAATATCAAAAACACACTGGATGGTCATAAATGTTGAGCGCAGAAACCCAAAGCAGGGAGATAAGAAAGAACCTGCTAACCCAACTCTAAAACCTAAAATGTCTGCATATTTTTCTACAGAAACTCACACCACCACTTATCTGCACAGCAATCCGCACAGACTTCACCACAGTGCAACAACATAAAAATAACACATAACCCGGCACAACAGCACATGGGAATAGCACTGACCCATAAATCACACCAAAGCTCAGAGAACGGTGCAAACCGAACTGAAGCTGCCAACAGGACATCACAACTCTCACTTCCCTATTCCCACTATACCCTACTAACCCCTCATACACCCCCCTGATTTTTCACACCCTCCTTTTCAGATCCGCCAGAGCTCCTGGGGACCACTCCGGTGGTGATAATGTGCAGTATAAGTACCCTCTAACATTAACATTTACACTTAGTTATTCAGGCAAATTAAAAGATACATTTTACGATTCATATGTGGAGAACAATGTTATTTCATTTTTTGTTAATTGCACACTCTACGTGCATGGTGTCTCTACAATGCATACATGTGTACATGTAACTACAAAACATAACATGTGTCTCTAAATGGCTCTACATGTCATTCCAGACCTCATTCATTCTCTATAGTGCCTAGCACGTTTCTCCCTCAGCCTAAGCGCTACATAAATGGCATAATACATAATTCTAAAAGCATCTCTTTCGACATATATGGCAATAACATAATTAAGCAAACCCTTTATATAACAGGGCCTATTTCTCTCTTCAAATGCATGGTCCAATGTGAATATCTAATGTTACTATTTCATGTACTCCTAATCAGAATATATGATGGATTACTAAACAGGATGAATGGATAACTAAAGGGGTACTACTAAATAATGGTTCTCTAACAATAGGTAATGATGGGTAATGGTGTGTAATGATTCTGTACTGATAACAAACCAGGCCTCTATATTCTATCAGGTTCTACATCTCTATGGCAAACTGGATAATCATGTGCATTAACTGACCTTCCTCAATGCTCTACCATGTGCTTGTTGCCACTCCTGCAATGGTTCCTACCCCTTCTGATCTTGTATCTACCACTGTCTGGGCCAGACGCATCCTTTGGAACCTTCCTGTTCTGACTCTCTGTGTCCTCCAGCGTCTTGATATTCACCCAGTCTCTCTGGTCTCCATTTGTTACCTTATGATATTCCTCATACTACTCAATGACCACCTCCTGATGTCTTTGCTTCCTCTTCTTAACTCCTCAAACAACTTAGCTTAAAGTCTGCAATCCCTCTTCCTGATATTCTGCCATCTCCTCTAGATAGTCAGCATTCTCTTCCTCTTCACTAATTTCAACCACTTTTCACCTAATGTTCCCCCTCCTCCTGAATGTATCAATTCACCACCTTTTGTTGTTCACCCTCCTATTTCTCCAACCGCCTCCTTCTGCCCCTCTGATCCTAAAGAGTCCTTCTCCCCTCCAAGCTTCTTCCCCTCTCTTGGCTCCCCACCTTCTTCCGACTCCTCACCCTCTCAAAGCTCCTTCTCTTTACCTACACACAAAAACCAACTCCAAACGACCTCCAACAACTCGCTCTCTGAAAAAAATGTTGGGTTTATATATACCCATGACCCCTCCCTCTTTGGTTTGCCTCCACGTGATGATTTGCTCCTTTGTTGAGGAACAGATGGGGGATTGGGATTGTCTTGACTTAATCCGCTCACCTGTGCTAACCAAGGGACTGGAAAGGTATGACAAGCTTTCACAGGGCTTGTCTACCATTTTGGAATGCACAGAGTTCTTGTGGTTGGTACCAGCGGCAGCTTGGGGAGGCTTTCATCTATCCTCTTTTTCTCCTTTGGTCAGAGAGCCAGTAGCTACTCTCTGTGGGAGGTGCTGTGTCCGTATGGTAGTGAAATGCAAGTTTGCAAGTTTGCTTTTCCTGTGTTTCGTTTGTTACTGTAATTTGATGCATGAATGTCTGAGAATTCTGCAGTTTTGATATTGGGACCAATCAAGGATTTCTCTTTCAACGCAAGGAAAATGGATGTCCATGCTAGAATGATCCATGTTTGCACGAGGAAGGTGTTGCATGCAAATGAGCCTGTTTTGGGCTTTGCCAAGTGTTCACTTGCCATCACGAGGAGAATGGAATCCCTCACTACAATATTTATGTTGATTATTGAGTATGTTGCATATGATTCAAGGAGGTGTTTCTGTTACTATTTATTACTCTATTGCTGAGCCATGTTACTTTAAAGGTGCCACGCTGGCGTCATGGGGAGGCTGCTTGAGAAAAGCAGATAATGAGCTAGTTGACAGTGAGGGGAGGTGTTATTATTTAGTCCTCCGCGTCCGCGTGGAATCCCTGACTTGTACATAGATCCACTTAAAGGGCCAGCAACCCTCAAGAGGTCCCTGTGACTGTCCCCTGACCTATGGTGGGGCTAAGTGGGGACGACCAGGGCACCCCCATACACCATCGCCGTGGCCCTCATCCTCTGGCTGCAGAGGCACCCAACTTCCTTGGTCACCCCACTAGAAATCCCCAGATCAGGCAGAAGACTTCATCAAAATAAGCATGCACGCATAGGTCTACACACACACTCAAACTACATGTGTGTTATGTTTGCCACATTTCAAGAATCTAATCCATTGGATTGCCATACAATGAAAGAACCTTCCATCCACTGAAACGCCCCTTAAATCTGAAGGTCATTTAAATTGCATTAAGCAATATGACATAATTTCATGAAAGGCCTTTTATATTTGCATGTGCCATTGTGACCTTAGCTTTAATTGGGCATTTTAGATACTTAGGCCTTCATTACAAGTTGTAATGGTAAAAACAAGCAGGTTTCCGGATAGCACATGTCTGGCAAAGGTTTTTTTTTTTTTAATAATCCAGATTACTGGTCACCGGGGTTAGGGAGAATTCTCAATAAATGGAAGATTCACCTTACCTAATGAGTCCCTCAGCAGCTTTGCTGGATTTCTAGGGTTTATTTTTCACCTGGTAAGAGTGTGAACCTTTTTCCCACTCTTACATATGTTTTGGTGTGTGAGTTTTCACTTTTTTTGTGATCTTGGGCACTGGAGCCTCACCTACTCCAAGTGCACCACTTTATGTGTGTGTTACACAGCACCTTCAGTGCAGTGACACTGGGTTGTCTTTGAGACTTCCGTCTGACTCCATTTTTCTGGGGCTGACTACTGTCCCCCAGAAATAGGTGAAGTTGCCATTAACTTTTTATAGTCTCTTTAAATTACAGACCCAGTACACCCCATCTTTCATGGAGTACTGGAAAGGGTTAACTCCTATCCCTTTTTGTCTGTGCCTCTTGGAGCCTTGTTTTGCTCCCTTAACGTTAAGACTTGGCTGGTGGCAGTGGTATCTACCCAAACCTTTCTACCACGATTATACCATATAAATGTGGTATTGATATAGGCTATAATAGTAGCCTCAAACATAAACCCCGCTTGGCCAAATACATTTTATTTTTGTTCCGGCTGGGTTTATTCGCCATTTCTTTTTGTTAAAGTCTTTCTCATGTTTTACTCTGCGCGCCAAACTGGGGATTATTCCTTTGTTCGCTGTCTTCTGCACAGAAGCTCTCCTTAAGGCGTCTGATAGTCTAGAGGGGCAGGATGTGAGGGAGGGATCTTCGGACCCCTGCCATGGGTTGCCTTAGAAACTCAAGTCACACTCTTGTCTGATTGGCTAAGAGGACTGGCCTTGCCAGGCCAGCCACCCTGCTGTGTGATTGACAGCCAGGCTGTATGAATGGGGGAAAACTGCATAAAAAGCAGGTCTCTGGGACTGGAAGAGCAGAGTCGCCACTGGAACAAAAGAACCAACGAGGAACTGGAAGAAGAGGACCCCTACAACAACTGAACCGCCCGGTGAAGCCCTGCTGCAGGTCCCAATCTCCAAATCCGACGACAGAGAAGATCCTCCAGGAAACTTCTTCCCTTGAGCTGGTGGGACCAACCAGTTCACCCAAACTGCAATCCAGGACTCCTCCTCTGGTCGAATTCGCTGTACAGACCTACAGTGGGCCGGATAGCAAGGAAGGTCGGACCCTGCTTGGGTTTTAAGAAGTGCACCTTTTATTTGTTGTTTTGCTCTGCTGCTGGTTTCTTCCCCGGGTGGCGCAGGACCCTCCAGTCTTCCTATTTCTTGTCAGTCCGACAGTCACTTCAGGAACCATGAGCCTGCAGGAACCGCCAGGAACGTCCGCCTCAGCTACAGCTCCCTCTCTGTTTTAAGGTACTGTGCAAATCCGGTTGTGCATTTCGCTCAGCCGCGGTGAAAGTGTTTGAAATCTTTCTCCAATCCTAGGGCTTGTCCTTCTCTTCTCCTTTACCTAACATTTCTACCGACCAACCTCGTCCAGAATCTGTGGCAGAAACTTTACTGCGAACTACACTGAACCTATTACCTTGAGCAAAAGACTTTTGAACCATTGACTTTGGCCCTAAGCCTTTTCTATCTGATTTTACCCTTGTAGTCTCTCTTGTTCAGTTGCCCTGCTTACTTACCTGTTGGTTTTGCCTACTTTCTAATAACTTTGTCTTTCCCTCCCTTTTAAATTGCTGGAGTGCCATTTTGCTCCCACTTCATTTTCTGAGCCTAACTTTAGAATTTAAGGGAAGTGGTGTGGTGTATTTTTGATTGTGATTTTTATCTTGCTTATAATAGTGAAATGTTATACAACTGTTGAGTAAATAAATATATATTCCTTTACTTAGAAACCTTGAGTCAGTGTTTGCCTGAACCATATTAATTGCCTTCCCTTGTGTAAACACTTGTACAGCTCACGTACTCTTGAGATAAGTCTGGCTGCTCCGCTACTGCTACCACTATAACTGTGTAGTACAGGCTTGTACCAAAGTTGGAATTGTACTGTCACTTGTAGTCTTAATTGTGTGTAGTGTTCCCAAAGGGTACTGCATGTAATTCAGCCTAACAACAGGTGCTGACAGTATTGTTCCCAAAAATGTCGGAAACCAGAAAATTGCCACCTAGCTGGGGTAAATCTATAATTATTCATTTAAAAAAAGGGTAATGGGTCAAATCCAGCCTTATAGATTCCTGGCGATGTTGGACTCCAGTTAAAACATTTTTGCGGGCCTAATATTAAGTAAACCTAATGTCTGGATATAGCAGAAGGGCCTGTTGCCACGTTACCAAACTGGGGTCAGATGTGGTTTTAGCACCACCCATAATATGTGGGCCCTTAATTATATAAAGGCAAATATAATTTGAAAATTGGGTAGGAAACTCTATCTAGGTTACGTAGATTATTCCTGCTCAGTTGACAGAGCTTGCCAACCCTGGTTATGGAATACAGTGGAGAGCTGGAACATAAACCCTACACGGCTCCATTTTATAAAATTACTTTATAAGAACAATACAGCATTAGTGTGTTTGGATGCTAATGGATTATTAACTAAACCTATAAGAGCAAATAGTCCCCTCTTCTAAAAAAAACATTAAAAAAGATAACTTTGATATGGGGCAGTGGCCGATACCTCTGGAAATGTACTTTAAAGAAAAGGTATGAAGAATATACCAAACAAGGCTTCCTATCAGGTCAACCGAGATCTTACCTCACTAAAATCTGCTCTCAAGAAGAGAGGAGATTCATAAGTTACGTGCACCTAAACAGTCTACACACATTAGATTAGATTGGTGCTTGGTACAAAATAAATAAAGGGGATCAGTGATGCCGCTTTTGTGGACGGACAACCAGACATTTTCTTACTAAATCTGAATCATTAGAAGAAAAATATAAAATTAGTTATAAAAGATTCACCCGTATGGAGAGAGGCTACAAATCAGATCAATTCTGGAATACACTCTTTGGGGGGAATTGCTACTTATCACGATCTCAGGTTTTCAAGTATGGAAGGAAATGGGGTTCACTGAATGTTATTAACAACCTAGCTCAGCTCGATCCTTTGATAATGACTATAATTGCAACAGTGTTGCAGTTGTTTTTTCACTGTATGCGATAATCACCAATATAAAAGAAGGGGTTGATATTAGACTGATGATGATGTCTGATATATGTGCTGTGCAATATAACCATTGCTATGTTATCTCTGAGTAGGCAATACAATGGAATATAAGTAGTTATCCAATAGGGTTAATGACATGCGGACAAATCAACATACTATTTTATTATCAGGCATCCGTGAGCACTTGGCAACAATGGCTCCCGGCCTGTATTCAATAGGAATGATGGAGAATAAGAATGTTTCCCCCATATAATCAGGAAGATATTGTAAATTAAGATGGAGCGCAAGATGTAGCTCTGATTAACAGGCCAATTTCAGATGAAACCTTAATATAAACCCACATAATCCAGTGGAATCAAATATGGCCATTGGTGGGGAGACCTGAATATGTCATGCATAATCAAGTGGAATTTAATGTGGCTATACTTCTAACTGGAACAGGTTATTGGTGTTAGAATCCCTGGGGCATTTTGATATTTGTATGTAAGCCCCAGTGAACATAATAGCTCATGGCGCAACGCAATGATATCATACCACGCATTTGTAAGCGACCGCCATTTTGAAAAACTCTGTGTGACTCAAGACATTTTCTACAGGAGATTTGGCCTCACACAAGCCCTGGGAGGTGGGTGCCCTTTGCTCTATACTAGTTCAAGGCCACTGGCAGCTGGTAGTTTTCAGTTTCCCTAACTGTTATTTGGTTTGGGCTTTTTTCCAGATAGTATCCTCACTGGGCGCTTTTCAAAGTGTTCAGGTGGGCCTGTAAGGAATAGGACATTTCCCCCGTCTGGAACTGGGGTCTAAGACATTGGATAGAGATGATTTTACAGCCGTCTCCAGTAAAGACTCAAGTACGTTTGTGAGTCTATGGTGCCTAAATGTCTGGACCTTACTATTGACAATCAAAGGTCTAGTAGTTAGTTGGTGCTTGGTTTTTAATCCCTAGAGAGCTATTGATGCGTCGTATGAAAGACGGAGTGCACTCAGAGAGAGGTTTTCCATCTGAGGTAAGAGTGTAGACATTAGTAGCAGATAGTCACAATCGGCTATGAGAGAATCCACAACTATTGAGGTTGTTTTACAGGATTGCAAGAGGAAGACCTATTGACGTATTCTAAGTGAGGAAGCCAGGGATAACAAGAGAAGTGGTTGCATTTGGTATAGAGAAGTCATTTCAGACAGACCACTCAGGTATATTGCTAAAGTTTATATCTAAAACCCTTTGAGGAAGGGTTGTTGTGAGGGTAAGAGACCCTATAAGTGTAATAAATGTACGTTTGTTATCCTATTAGGGATCTCCAGGAAGACCAGGGCGATAGATGGTTGGAAACATCACCAGTTAACACAAATATGGAATAGGTTTGCCCATGATGAATGTCCAGCAAATTTTGGTCTTGACAGCACAGAATCTTGCACAAGTTGGGCTCTTAGTATAGCGCAAGAGAGTGGGATCTACTTATCCAAGCTAGCAAAATTCAGATTATATTTAATGGTGGATTGATATTGTACAATTTGTGTATACATACTTCTATGTCTTGCTATTTTTGTATTAGATTGTGGTTTTATCCATTACTTTTTGGGTTTTATGTAAATATTATGGTGTATAACAACATTTTGTAAAAACTTGTGTCAAGCTTTAGGTCCAATATATGTTTAGGACCAACTCCTTTTTTCTGCGGAGGTTAACCTAGGACACACTTCATATCACCTTCCTTTTGTGTATTTACTATATACTTCCCATCAAGTCGGAAGGCTGTGAGGGTTGGCCGATGTGAGATCAGTGGAAGGAAATAATTAAATTACTTGAAAGTTTGGACACAAACTGAGTAAAGTCATTAAAAATTTTAAAGAAATTGAGTTAACCGAGTTAATAAGAGTAATAATGAGATTTGTATTAATTGAATGACTGGAAAATGGTATATGCATAGGTGATCTGTTTAAAGGTTTACTTTTCTCTTTTAGATGTACGTATTAAATGTATCAAATGTTAATTGATGTATTTTAGATATTTAAAAGGTGATCTCTTTATATGAATGATTTAATATGGTGCAACAGGTTTATGTATTTTCACTTGTAACCATAAAGCACTTTAATAAAAAACAAAGCAACCTAGGAGGAGATATTCTGCAAGTGTGCCAAAGTCTGTAGCACAATGTAAAATCAACTACGCCTCTCCTTCAAGACCATCTCTGGCCTGTGTGGTGTTTGTTGCAGCCATTAAGTTCAATCACTTGTGGAGGGCATCTGCTCCCAAACTGGTTTACTATCCTGCGGATGATTGATTAGACCGCGTTGCCATTACAACATTCTGCATTGCCACCACTTCTGACTTGCCAGATGGTCTTTAGCACTCTACCGTGCATTAATCGTCTACAGCGGTACACAGAATCCTGGTGGGTCTCTCGCAAGGTGGACCATGTGTCAGCAGGAGGGACAGCCTGGACAGCATCTGGTGCCTTGTACCCTTCAATGCATGGGTCAGCTGAGGTTTATTGTGGAAAGGCCACATCATCTTCATCATCACCATTACCCCCCATCTGCCTGGATGTGGGTGTTGACAGCTGCACTGCAGAGTTGGTGAAGTTGGTGGTGGTGCATAGGTAATGGAGGCAATGGGAGCCATAGCTGTGGCACTGGTGCTAGCACCACCATCTTGGCTGTGAGTCTTCATCATCCCCATCTTCCTCCTCCACCACATTAACTCAGCAGATTTGCCAGCTCTTGTGCAGGATGGAGTGACCAGCCAGTCAGAAGCTGTTGCAAGACGCATAGGGTGTTCAATACACAACAGGCTACTTGACGAGCTCTTGCAGAGTCCTACCTGCAGCCCCGCTTCCTGAGGTGGCTGAGGGGGGTGACTGTAGGGGCAGAGCCTAAGGTGCTCAGGAGGTAGGGGGCATAGGAAAGGTCCAACCCACACAGCTGCCTCTGAGTTCACCACCGGTAAAAAAGTATTCCTTTCTTTCAAATAAAGGAATTCATATTGCAAAGGCAGCAAGCAGCCTTTGAGGTGCTCTAGAGACACATACCCTCTGCCCCATCTCAGTGTCCAGCGTATGCTCTTTGTGCTGAAAGAGTCTTTAAAGTGGGGGTAATTTATAAGTGATGGCTCATTTATCAAGCCACTGCTTTTACACCACAGGGATAAGAACTGAACATGTGGCATTTTCAATCTGAAGGCCAGCACAAAGCATCAGTTAGCTGACCAAATCTATGCATTCTCCCAAGAGAATTAACGTGCCTCACAGAAAAAGTTTTAAACTATGTTCTTTACTATCATGTCTTTTTATTTCAGGCTCCAAAACATTTTTTGTGTATTACTTTTTAGTTACATATGGCGCATGCATGAGAAGGTTAAATGTCATTTTCTTGCCTAAATGGTCTGGTGGCTGCTTTGAGGCATGGACTAAATGCATTCTCTCAGCATCAAAGACGTTTTCATTTCCTTAACATGCCAACCACTGGCAGATGGCTGCTCAATGTGACTTGGCACCTTGATTAGGAAAACAGGGTCCAGTGATATGCGTGCAGCAGTCATTTGTGCGCTGTCCAAGTCACCACCCTGTTTATCAAGGCGTCTATATGCTACTCCTCTATGTAACAGCACAAATGACTCTTTTTGTTGGATGTGTCCCATGTCCATACAATAGCGCACTTTTAATACTTAAACACATATAGTAATCAAAGAAGTACCCTCAAATATTACCTCCACTAGGTCAAACACCCTTTCGACACCACCACACCATGATTTTCACTAACTCCAGGCTAGCACTAATAAGAGATGCTAATGCCAGCTCTGGTAGATAAAGCATGGGCCTGCTCATTTTTGCAGAAATAACCCCTAAGGCCTGCGCAGTGTTGAGGAGGTACAGGCTTAGGAACTATGGACGCTGTACCACATATCAAAAGCCGGTTTTGTTCAAAATGCTTCATCAGTTTATTAATGGTCAGGCTAATATACAATCCTTTCTGTACATTTTTCCCTCTTTATTGGTTGTCTCTTGTATGGGTATCCATTCTAGTCTAAGGATATAACTCCCTAAAGATGTCTCTGTATTGGCGACTGGGCATGCTCAGACTAAAACACAGCCCCATCTCATCTAAAATTCTGCAGAAACAAGAAGCAAAAGAGCTCTTATACCCCATTTCAGACCCTCCAGGATTTTGCGGCATGAAATGGCAAATTTTGCGGCAAGAAATGGCATATTTTGCGACACAAACCTTTATTTATGGAAGTATTTTTGCAGCACAATTTCTATTGACTGGAGGGTGCAAGATTGGTACATTGCAGGAAAGAGGATGTGTGCAAGGCTACAAGAGAGCCAGGGTGTCAATATATGAATCTTTTATATCAAATAGAAAGAGTCCTAGATGTCTCTGGCTTGGCAGAACAGTGTTTGTTTTGGCTACGTTTTTTGGTTTAATGTGCATGCCTGTTTATTATTATTAACGTTATTAATCATTTTCAGTTGTAATGCTGAAAATATTCCCCTTCTATGCAAACACCAAAACACTTCTCACCCAACACACCTCACACGTCTCACCAATTCCCCATCACAACTTGTATTTTTGAACCTCACACTCAGTCATACACATACTCACATGCTCTGTCACACTGCTAAGTCACAATTTGCGCTCTCTAGTCCCTGCCAAACTCCAAATCATACTCCCAACTCACACGGTACACTGCCCAATTCCTCCCGCAGTATACAGTCCTTCATTCTTGCATGCTACTTCTGCATCTTTCATCCTTTCTCCCTTTCTATCACACTCTTCCCTCATCCTTTCTTCCAATCTGCAGCTTAGTGCCCCTTTTCCGGCCAACCCCTCTCTGCTTTTGGCCCACTACTTGCCCTGAGCCCATGTTCCTTCCACCTTCTGTACCTACGCTCTCTCGGATTTCTGGCCCACCGCCCCCTGCATCTGCCCTGATCTCTTGCCCACCACTTCCCCCTCTGACCCACTGCTCTCCCTCTGATCTCCCTTTGCTTTCTTTCCTACCACGCCACAGCTCACCCATCCCTCCCCTCACACTCCTTTCTCTCACATATTGTGACTATTTTTCAATGTTTGAAGAAAACTGTAGATTTTGTCCTAATAAAATGGGGCATCTAAAAATAGAGAACAAGATGTGCGGTTTTTAGATTACCTATTTTTGGAAATGAGCAGGCCACCTTAATCTCAAAGGTGGCCTGCACATTTCAACGGGGCTGAGCTGTAGCGCAAATGATGCGCTGGCCAGCCACCTTGAATGGGTTTGTGATGGAAGCGCTCTCCTGACAATGGTCTACAAGCTCCCCGTGCATTTGAACGTGACTGGCCCTTAAGGGTCCTGCCACTGTAAAATTAAGTATTGCATGAGTCAGTAGGGTCAGTCAAGACCCTGTAAAGCAGTGGCACCCCTCGTGCACCTATTTAAAGTGGGCACATAGGGTGGCCTACAATTTCTACACTTTTAAAAACGCATATTCCTTGTCAATTTGGGATGCGCTTTTAAATGCGCAGAAACGCCCGCTGATTTGCGCGAAGGGGTGAAAAAGGACATCTGAGTGGGTGCATATAACAAGCGTCCATTCAGATATCCTTTGTGGATCGGACTGCTCTTTTCTTTTTTGCTGAAGTGATGAAATTTGCTTGAGCATTTCATTTCTTGAGTCCAAAAGAAAGAGCTGAGAAACTGGCCCCTTGAGTTCTTTAAAAAGTATTTTATTTCGAAAATGGAAATTTATGTGGATGTTTTTGCAAAAACAGCCGTTTTTTGTGCTTTTTTTGCAAAAACGGCCATTTTGATACTGCATTTTGCAGTATCACAAAATTGCAATAAGCTGGAGGGTCTGCCATTTGAGTGGCTAATGTTGCAGCCATTTTATCATTAAATCCCAAAACCTAAGATGTTCAAATGAGTATGTATGGTTCATGGTTACAAACATTTAATGTTAGGATGAGTGTTGTGAACAGC
Organism: Ambystoma mexicanum; assembly: GCF_040938575.1. Classification (NCBI taxonomy): domain Eukaryota; kingdom Metazoa; phylum Chordata; class Amphibia; order Caudata; family Ambystomatidae; genus Ambystoma; species Ambystoma mexicanum. Next base: position 418,543,923 of record NC_090933.1, on the reverse strand, counting down.
CATGTGAGCACCAAGCCATGTGTCTGTTATGTATTTACTGATTCAAACATACATTTTTATCACAGACTTGTTTTTATCAAATATAGAGATCTCTGATCTTTGTTATATTTCTGCAGTGCTCTGTGATTCAATTCAAAGCAGACAGGAACACTCATTGGTGCTATGTATCCCTGTTCCCTCTCTCATAGGGATATTTTGACAGAGTACAATAGGAGTGTAACAGACTGTCCACCTTGGAATGATAACCTTCTATCAGAAAGTAATTCATACGGTTAGTGCTTAGCATAGTGTTACTGTGATGCTGGAAATGCATTGAAGGGACAGGGCCTCCATGTCCTTGTCCTGTTGTCCTCATATCATGTGTGTTCTGTGTTATTTTCTGCACGGGAGTCCATGTGGGACTCCTGGCAGTGCAGCTCTTCCTCTTTTTGGTTTGGTGAACAGACCCTTGGGATACCCTTATGGCGCCCATGGGTGGGGGTACAACCCTGTACTCCTATTGTATGTTTTTAGGCACCTGTGGGTGGCCAATAGAGCAGGGTATGGGCTGGTGCAGCTCCATCTGCAGTTGACAGGTGCTCTGAGTATCCTCCATTCTGGGATACCCCGGCCCAGCCATTGGAATCAGTTTATTCCTGATGGGAGACAAGATGGCCCATGTGACCTCTTGCTTTCCATTGCCTCTTACCCTGTTTTTCCAAAGTCCTGGGAAGTCCTGACTCTGTCCCTTCCTCTGACTGGCTGTTGGGTGGAAGTTCCATAGATAGTATTGTGGGGCAGTCCAGGCCAGACTGGCTGGAGCCTTCCCAATAACTGTATCTTGTGGGTCCCCCCCTTGGGTGGGACCTGGGTGAATGGAGTGTGTGACCAATATACATTTCATGTTATGGGTGTCTGGTTTGTGGTGTATGACACAATGACTAAGACAGCCCTGCCCGAAACTGGTATGGATGCAGTGTGGAGTGCTGAATGTCTGGGTGTTTGTCCCATTCCACAGTCATTGTGAGTGTCTGTATAGAGAAGAGGGGCCTGTATTCACTATGAGCCTGATGGTTGGCTGCCTGCCTGCATGAATGCCCTTCTGAATGATTGGTTGCCTGAGTGTGACCCAGCAGAGTGAATGAGAGACCAAAGAGTATATCTGGGGACCTCTCACTGATGGAAATCGTTCAAAAGCTGAAGTCAAAACGTGATGCTTGATCTCGAAGCCGAGCCGGAAGAAGAAGGTTTATTGCTGTTCCCCTTCGACACAATCTGAAAGCTGCCGTGCCTTCAAGAAACTGATCCAAGACAGGACCTGGCTAGGAGACCTCTTCCCGAGCTATGAGGGAACATCGTGCACCAGCTCACCTTCACTAAGGCTCCCTGGAAGTCAGCCATCGAAAGGTTGCTGATCAGAGACGGGGATTGCTGAGGAATCCTGAAGTGAAGCACCCAGACATTGAAGTCCATCGCTGTTGACAACCATCATCGTCGACCGGAGCCGCAGCACTCCATTGCCTAAGACACTTCAATCAAGGACTCCCTTGCTCATCACCGTCAGCCTCTTTGTCCCACCGGAGAAAGTCAAGGTCGCCGCCGAACCGAGGAGAATCCGGCGGTTGGTTTCCCACCACCCGAAGTCCTCAAAGACGCTGACGAAGATCCGAAAGCTAGACGTGGGCGAGTCTCGATCGCCGACGCCAAAGGCAGATGACTGTACACCCTTGCTGGGCCTACGTTCTTCAGTGACTCTTGTGGCAACAAACTATCATCAGCGAGGTGCACCGCATGCTTCATCTTCGCAGGACGTCCACGACCGATCACCGACCGAAGCTGCTGTCTCAACGACGTTGTTCACCTTTTCTTCGAGAAATCTCGATGCTTCGTGGCTTCTGCCTTAAAGGGAGTTCACTCAAAAGGGATCCGTCGACGACCCATCGTCAAACTCTGCTTAACCAGGTACATTGGGGTAGTAGAATATTTGTAGAAGGAAATAAGACTCTGCTAAACAATATATGGACTGGGCTTGTCAATACTTTATTCACAGGTTGCCCAGGTGGGGGGATCCCCAAACAGAACTGTGCCTAGTGGTGGGGGTCCATTATTCAGCCAGTTGTTTAACCAACTTATTTTACTCCCAGGATTATGGCTGATACCTTTTGCTATTTGATTTGTATGCCATTTAAAACTGTCAGCAGTTGGTGCATATTAATGGAATCAAAAGTAATTGTTGTACCATATAGAGACTGTATATATTTATCATTATAGTATTGCCTGAGCACAAAATGTGTTATTGTGATTGTGTATATAACTTGAACCTTATTTATATAAAGAACTGTGTTATCACTAACATAGTGTGTGGACATTCCTTTGTGGTGGGCTTGGGGACTACACTGTACTTAAGAACCAGCATGCATCACCTCCTGAGAGCTTAAGCCTTGATTTCTCGCCCATAGCTACCGAATAGAGAATCTTGGCTGGGGTGCTCTGTGCTTCTACTCTGCCATAGAGAGGGCAGGAGTACAGATAACACCCCTCCAGTCTCTACAGTTACCCCTTGCACAATCCAAGTGAGGTGGTTCCAACAGAGTGCCTGCAAGTTGTCTGTGGGCTCTCAGACCCCGGCAAGCTGGTCACACCACTGTGTGTCAGTATGGGTAGTTTGAAACTGAATTCAGGGAAGCCCTTCCCTAAGAGCAGGTGAAAGAAGTACCATTTATTTGGGCATCAACAGCTGTGTTTTCACATTAGATTTCTTCTGTAAAATACTTGAATTACAATGTAATGAAACCAGCTTCATTTGTTTATCAAGTACCTGGAGCAATTGTTAGCAAAGGGTGGTGATAGTGCACCAGAATCTGATATAGATGGTTCCCAGTTGGCTGAGGAACTGAGACATATCCAGCCAGTTGATAGTGACTGTTTCGACAGTCAAAGTGTCTACATACAAAAGTTGTGACACAAAAGCATACAAAACATACAAAACAAAAGTTTTGAATGCATGTTTTTTTCTTTTTTTTTTAATGGCGGGGTTTCCCCCCAACCCCCTGTTTTCTTTTTAAAAGAAACTTTTTTTCTATACGAAAAAAAATAAAACCTGTAACATGAAAAAAAATGCATTCGAAACTTTTTTTTCGATGCTTTTGTGTCGAAACCTTTGCATGTAGAAACTATTTTTTCGAAACTATGACTGGACACCATCCAGCCATCGCTTCAGAAGAGTTCTATTATGCCCCTTCAAGTTTTGCAGCACATTCATCACACAAAAACACATTGGTTGTTTCCAAATGTGTGGGTTGCCACTTACAGTGGCAAGTGGTGAGAGGAGCTTTAGTAAATTGAAACTGATAAAGACATATTTGCGCTCCACATTGGCCGAGGAAAGGCCATCAGCCCTTGCAATACTTTCAATTGAGAGGGAACTTGTTGAAAAAATTGATTATGCAGCAGCAATAAATGCTTTCGCAGCAGCAAAGTCAAGGAGAGTGCCCTTAACATAGACTAAAAATTGACACAAAACTTTAAAAGTAGTATGTACTGTTTGTGTGCTCTGCTTTGTCCGAGGAATTACTGCAAAGTTCTTGAATCATGATGTAATAAAACCGGTTTCATTTGTTTAGCTGTGATTTATTGACCTTGGGTAGGAGTTACTCAACAGTGTAGTTTGGGAGAGGCGAGTGGGCGGGACGCTTTCTATTGTTTTGCCCTGGGCATCAAATGGACTACAAACTGCCCTGATAATATTACCTGCGCAGGCTAATGATTGCAGAGGTGTACTGTCTCCAGCTCCTATAGTTTAGTTATGTCCCCCTTCACCTCTTGCAATGATTGGGACAGTCCCGCTCGCATAATGCTCAATTGCGACTGAATGGTGTTCACTATCTTGTCCCCAAAATTCTGAAAGAATTGGCAAAGGACCTCCTGGGTGACCACTTTATCTTTTGCAGTGCCTGCCAATGCCCCCAGGTGCTCTCCTGCCCTGGGCCTCTGGTTTCCTCCAGCCGGTACCTCGTTTTCTTGGTGCCAGAGTCTCTGCAGATTGCCCTCCTGTGGTTTCACAGACTTGGGGGCAGCTTGCATGTCCTTCCTCTTGTTTTTGGACATAGTGCGTAGGCAGGTCTGATGGGGCGAGCCCTGCCCTCGCCTCTTCTCCCTGATATTGTTTTGCATCCTTTGGACCTGTTCTGGACATGTTTTCAGGGCGTAGGAACCTCCTCCCTCTGCCAGTTTGTGGGTCTACCCCTGACTGTGCGGGGGGGTTGGAACTCCGCTCTAAATGTGCGCAGTTGAGCAACTGTTTGTCCTCCTCCTCATGTTTCAAATGATCCTCCTCCTGGCATTGGTTCCAGGATCACTCTGCCCTGAGCCCAACCAAATTGCCACTCGCTTATTCTTCCTTGTCCACCATGGATGTAGAGGGACTCTTTAGCCCTCTATTCGGCCTTATGATTGGTCGGGGGAGGCCGGGGACGCCACCGGTCACTGTCTTCTATGCGTGGTGCGCCTCTTGCTCCCTTGTCTCCCTTGCTGTGCTTCTGGGTGGAGGTGTGCTGGCTGAGGCACTATATGCGTTTCCAAAATCCAAAATTTACCTCAAATGGGCCTCCAGCCACCCCAGCTATAAACACCAAAGAGCCTCCCTGGTCTTCGCTGCAAAGTGCTGGCTTCAAAGCTTGGCCAGGGGCCCTCCTGCCACGCTCCACGACTCCTCAATGTCACTCTGCTCAAAGTTGGTGATCACTGCCTGCTGATCACTGCCTGCACTGGCCAGCCTCTGCCTGCTTGCACACTTTTCCTGGGCCAGGGCGCATGCTTACCTGTGATGGTTCTCCCCCCAAGGGGGGGCAAGGGAGAGTCAAGCTCCTCAGGGTCGCCGCCTTCCTGCCTCTTTGATATGCGGCACCTCCCGGGCCACATGGCCGCTCCGGGTGCTCTTCTCCGGTCCGCAGCTCTCAGCAGTGGGCTACAGGTTTGGCCTCTCCAGGTCCTCCTGATCTCTCCAATGAGATGCTGCTTTGCCGGCGCGGGGGTGGCCCAGTCCGGACTCGATATTCCCGCTGCTGCTCACCCGCAGGGGAGCCCCTGATCCAAGAATCCAGCCCCTGTGGACCTCCAAAATCGCAGGCAGCTCCTTCCTGACGGGCTCCTCCGCCGTCCGACAGCGGCTGCTTTCCGCCACACCACCTTGCAACCGCACTGGATCCTCAGCCATTTTGGGTCTCCCTGAGTGGTTCTTCTTGCTCACGGTCTGCAAGCGTATCTCTCAGCTTGGCCTGCATTGACGTAGTGCCCCTGTGCCTCTGACACTGCGGAGACGAAGGCCGCTCACGCGCCTCTGCAAAAGTCGCCCACCGTACCGGGCTGTTGCACTCCACCACAGCAGCCTACATTGATAAATCCTTGCCTGGGGAAGGCTATTTTAATATATCTTTACTGTCTTTGGCCCAGGGGGTGGGGGGAGTGAGAGATCCATGATCACGCTGCTCTCCCCTCGGTGGCCATCTTAGAATCCCAATCAATTTAATGGGTATCCATCATAGATGTTAGTACAAAAGGCTTTTGTTTTTACTAGAAAGGATGATATGTGCTTTTATGTGGCTGCACTGGTATTTTGGGGCACCCAGTCTAGCCATTCTTTGCTGTGGCATGACATTTTTTTTTTTACTGGGATTCTATGACAAAGCAAGCATAATGAGTGTTATTATGTGTCTAGACTGGCATTTAGGGAAGCCAATCAAGCCATTTCATACTGTGGGGTGCCTTTTCTCACCGGGTATCAAAGGTAAGGCAAACATGATACGCATTATTACGCATCTAGACTTGCCTCCTTGTGCAGTGTTTGGACATGTTTTCTTGTTGTGACAAGACATTTTTAAAGGCAAAGCCAACAGGAGTCTGAGACGGAGCCATGATGGACAAGTTTTCTTATATTATCATTACTGGCATTGTGTTATGTGCAGTTGATTTGTACCGCACCACTGTCACCCAGGGGAAGTGTCCAGGCACTTGCGTGGATCTGCAAAAAAGTGGGGTGGGGGTTAGTGGGGAAAAGGGTGAGAGAACAGGTTCAGAACCAGGAGGAACTGGAGCCTGTGAGTGTTTTGCATGTGGTCACTTGTGAGCAGCCTCGCGCATTGTAACCGTATGGGTAAGATTCCATGCCTCGGGTGTTTGGTAGTGTTTGGCATTGGTGTTAGTTTTGTGTGGTTATGATGGGTTGGTTGTGTGCACTGGTTAGATAGTGACCATAAGGGATTCAGTCACAGGTGGTTGTAGCTGTAAGGTCGTCCGGCATCTTGGTGTGTTGTTGTATTTTGGATGGTATTGGGCTATGTGGGTGGTTCACTCTGAATGTCGGCATAGTAATGGTTCTCTGTATGTTAATTAGGGTGACCTGTCCAAGATCTGGTGCAGAGGCGTCAGTTATATAGGAGGAGCAGGAAGGGAAGAAGGTTAGTAAAATCAGGCAGTTTGTTTTGGTCTCTCTAGGGCGGCCCTTTGGATACCGCTTGACAGTATTTAGCCAGGTTCTTGTTTGCAGTTCTTTGGCCCCTCTCGTCTCCTCTCTAGTTGTTTGTCTATGATGTTGTTGTTGCTGGTGTCCCTTCTAGGTTGACATTGTCTGCTGAATAGGTTTTGAGCAGTTTCCAAAAGGTGATGTGGTCGTCTGTGGTTCTAATTACTTTGGGCAGGTTGTTCCAGGTGTTAGCAATTAGATGTGAGAGTGCTGTTCTGACGAATTTCCTTTTTTCGTGGTGTTTTTTGCCTCTATTTGTAGGTCGTTGCTGGATTTTAGCTCCCTTCCTGGGCGATACTGGCTAATCTTGTCTTGGAGGAATTCCGCTCATTGTCTGTGCAATGCTTTGTGGGTGATGCACAGGGCTTTGAATTTGATGCACTTTTTTACTGGTAACCAGTGTAGAGTTTTCAGTGCTGGAGTGATGTGGTCTCATCTGTTTAGTCTTAGTAGGATCCTGACTGCTGTATTTTACACCCTTTGAGGTTTCTTGGTGAGTCTTTCTGGCATTCCTAGGTAGAGGCTGTTTGCGTAGGTAATTCTTATGAGTATCAGGGATCTGAATAGTTGTAGGAGGAATAAGCATTTTTTGGTGGTTGCATTGACGTGCGGTTCCTGTGATAGTCCATTGTCCATGAGTATTCCTAGGTTGTTTACTACATTGGTAGTCTCTGGTTGCATCCCCATGCCAATTGGCCAGTCCGATTGTGGGTTCCCTCCGTCGAACACTGCGGGTGAGAACATTATTTCTGTTTTTGCTGGGTTCAGCTTGAGGTTGTTCGTTGTCATCCATGTCTGTGAGGCAGTTGTTGAGGGTTATTTTGTTCCTGTGTTCTGTTTATTTTCACAATCAGTGATGTCGTCTGCATAGTTGTAGGCAGTAAGTCCGTAGGATCAAATGATTTTCATCAGTGGGCACATATAGATGTTGAAAAGTAGAGGGGAAAGGCTGGAACCCTGGAGGGAGGACTCCACAGGATATATTTCTGGTGTTTGAGGTGAACGGTGGTAGGTAGGTTCTTACAATTCGGTTTGTTGGGAATGAGGTAATCCACTTTAATGTGGATTCGTGCATGCCACATTCCATCAATCTTTTTTTTAGTGTTGCATGGCTGATTGTGTCAAAAGCCGCTGAAATGTCCAATAGAAGGAGGGCCGATTGGGTTTCGTCAGTGTTAATTTTCAGGCCGTCCCATATTGATAGAAGTGCTGATTCTGTTCCTCTAATTGGTGTGAAGCCAACTTGTGATTGGTTGAGTATTCCGTTTGTTTTGATGTGTGTAAGATGGATTTTGTGGACATGATTCTCCAGGATCTTTGCTGGGTAGGGCAGTTTGGCTATCGGTCTGTAGTTGCTTGGGTCTTCTGCGCTTTCTGACCTTTTTTTATCAGTGGTTTGATGTATGCTGATTTGAAGGAGGACGGTACTATTGTTACGCTCACCTGGTATCCACAGGGACGCCACCCAGCCGGGTTACTCGCTGGTATGCTTCTCAGTTTTGCCCAGATGTGGTCTGCGGGGATAGTTCTGCCTGAAAATACAGGAGGACTGTGTTCAAGACTGGCCGACTGGGGTAAGTATCCTCCCTCCAACCCCCTATGATTTCAGCCCCTCAGTGGCCCTCTTCTCACCTTGTGGTAGAGTTAGGCGTGCTCTCCGTCCTGCCTTCTTTGCAGAGGCGCGTTGTCTTTCGTGGGCGTGTGCGGTCCAGTTACTTCACTGACGCCAGCCCGTTTGATATCGTTCAGGTAGGTCTTATTGCTGTTCTTTATTATTGTTGCTATCCTACATGCCTCTCTTTGTTTAATAATGTCTCTTTTTCTCCCTTAGGTATGCAGAGCTTCAGCGCGGCGAAATGGCTTGGTTGAGCCCCGCTGGTAAATGATGGCGCTTTAAGAGCGCTATGATGCGGTAAGTAAGCGCAATGCGCAGCGCTGCAATGGCTTGCCTTTGCTAACCTGTTTTGTCTTCTTTCCTTGCAGCGCGTGTGGAATTTCCGGAGTGGTGCCAGCCGAGAGGCGACCAGCCAGGTAAGCCTTTTGAGCAGTTCGGAATTTGCAATGTCTCTTCTGCTTTCTTAATGTTGCATCTATCTTCCTCTTTCAGGTCATGCAGTCCGGGAGGCGTGTAGATCCAAGGAAAGCTGTTCTCAGGTGCTGCAAGTAACTAAAGATAAAGACTGCAGGTAAGATGCTGCTGCTAATGATGTTCCTTTTGTCTCCATGCAGGTTCTGCTTCTCTGAGGTTCAGGGTTAAAGCTGGACACAGTGAGCGTCACTTTGCAAGCTGCAAAGTAACGCGAAGCGTGTTGTCTTGCTCGGGTGTGGTGTAAATAGCCCCAACAAAATAGTCCAGGTAAAGTAGTCCCTAGGCTACCACACCCAAAACACTAGACCGCATAGCTTGGTTCCGAGGAACCAAGCTAAGTGGATGTCTCCATGTGGGCTGACAACACAATAAAGTAGTTCCCAAGCACATTGTTTTTCATGATGTATGAGCCTGGTGCCATAGGCGCCTGGACTGGCCCTAAGAGGGTTTTGGAAGAGGATGCCAGGCTCTAGAGGCCCGAGTCCTGACTCCACCTGGCCAATGGGTTTGCCAGAGGGGGTTTTAGGCGAGGGTCATGACAGCACTCCCCCCTAAGGCCCCTCCCATGGTGTTCCTTCTGTCTGGGCCAGGGTTGGTTGGGAAGTTCCGATGGAATTTCCTGATTAGATGTGGTGCGTGGATATTCTCACTGGGCTCCCAGGATCTATCCTGTGGTCCAAACCCTTTCCAATCGACGAGATAATATAGCTTGGTCCTAGAGTATTTAGAGTCCAAGATATATTTGACTTTGAATTCTGGTTCTCCGTCAACAAGTATGGGCTTAGGTGGTGTCCCAATCCGTGTGCCGGGTTGCATTGGTTTCAGGACGGACGCATGAAATACCGGGTGGATTTGTAGATCAGGTGGTAAATCCAGTTCCACGGCTATTGGGTTGATAATTGCCTTAATGGTATAGGGTCCTAAGAATCTGGGATGAAAGGTCCGGGTTCCCTTGATGGGTACGAATTTAGCGGCTAACCAAACTTTGTCTCCTACTTGATAATCATGGGCCTTTTTCCAGTGTTGGTCGGCGAATCTCTTTTGTTTTTATTTGGCATGAATAAGATGTTCCTTGGCCCTTTTGAAAGCCTGAGTAATGGTTGTGTGTAGAGTCTTTACCGCTGGCATTTCCAAGCTGGCTGGAAGGTCTAGTTCAGAGGTACGTGGATGTCTGCTATAAAGGGTATAGAAGGGCGTTTGTCCCGTGCTTGAATGCAAAGAATTGTTATATGCATATTCGGCTATCCATAGTAGGTCTTTCCAATTCCTTTGTTCGTGGTGCAGCATGCACCGTAAATATTGCTCGAGTGTCTGGTTGGTTCTCTCGATTTGGCCGTCCGTTTGGGGATGGTGACTGGTAGATAGCCGAACGTCGATCTGCGCCATTGCACAACATTTTGTCCAGAAGTTAGAAAAAAACTAGCTGCCTCGATCTGAGACCAGAACCGAAGGGAAGCCATGCAGCTTAACCACGCCCACCAGGAACACTTTTGCTAAAGTGGCTGCGTCTGGGAGGCCTTTGAGAGGAATAAAATGGGCCATCTTAGAGAATAAGTCCACAACTACAAGCATGGTGTTGAACCTTTGGCTTGGAGGTAGATCAGTGATGAAGTCAAGGCAAGGAGTGTGCCATGGAACTGGAGGAATGTCCAATGGTTGTAGGAGACCAGATGGTTTTTGTTTCTGTGATTTATTTTGTGCGCAGACACCGCAGGACTGAATATACTGAATGATCTCCTTACGCCAGGTAGGCCACCAAAAGTTCTCTTTCACCTTAGCTAGGGTTTTGGCGATCCCAGGTTGCCCTTCGATCAGTGAATCGTGATAGTTTGAAATAATATGCTGTTGTAATTCCTTCTTGGGTACATATAGGCGATCCCTAAAAAAGGGTAGATGGTCCTTGATGGTATATTGTTCTCCTTGAGTTTGCCATGCGAGGAAGGCATCAGGATTCATTGTCCGTTGGATTTCTTTTCGTAGTTCTGCTTGTGTTAAGGCTGTCGTGATACCCAAGAGTTTGTCTTCAGGTATAATAGGTACTGGGTCTGGAGTTGTATATACCATGTCATCTATGCCCATGCGAGATAAGGCATCTGCCTTTCTGTTTCTGACTCCTGGTCAAAATGTGATTGCATAATCATATTTGGCGAAGAAAAGGGCCCACTGAAATTGGCGCGAGGACTGGGCCTTGGCTGTTTTGAGATATTGCAGGTTTCGGTGGTATGTGATGACTGTAATGGTGTGTCTGGCCCCTAGAAGGTAGTGCCTCCAAGCTTTAAAGGCAGATTTGATAGCCAGGAGTTCCTTGTCCGTGATGGCATAATTAATCTCTGGAGGTGAGAACTTTTTCGACCAGAAGGCCACAGGATGTAGCTCGCCGGTTTCCGGGTCTCTCTGTGAAAGGACAGCCCCCATTGCGAGACTGGACGCATCAGTTTCAACGACATAAGGGAGGTCTGGACGAGGATGTCGCAGGATTGGAGTGGATGTAAACCTTCATTTAAGTTCCTGAAAGGCTTCTTCTGCTTCTTCGGTCCAAACAAACTTTTTATTGTTTTTTCGTAATAGTACTGTGATTGGGTGCACGACCTGAGAGAAGTCTGCGATGAACCGGCGGTAGAAGTTCGCAAAGCCCAGCATGCATTGTACCCCTTTCAGAGACGTCGGTGAAGGCCATTTCGCAAAATGTTTTGGCAGGCAGCTGATTATCTGCTAAAATGTCCGTCTTCGCTATTAAGAAACCAAACATTGAGATTCCGGATGAATCTATGGCCAACAAAACAAATCTTACTAAGAAGAGGCCTAATTAAAGCTGAAGCATCATATTGTCGATTATGTAAAATTAGTGGGATGGAAGAGACACTCAAACACATACTAATTGTGTGTGTTGCTTTGGAGAGGCAGAGGGAAACTATCATCTATAAGCTAACACGACCACATTATATAACTCGTTCTACTGATGAATTATGGTATGAATTGTTTGCTACACCTAAAATTTCGATAAGAATAGCTACTATGCAATTTTTAAATTAAGTTCTACTCACAACTTAATCCTTGATTTTTATTTATTAGATTTTGATTTTTTAACTATTGAACTGTGATTCTTGCTGAAACTCGGACGATGGTGCTTAATAGGCCTTCTCTTTCCTTCAAAACTTTTAAAAATTCCTAAAAATGGATAAATGTGTCTCTCAAATGTAATGTAAAATAATGAAATATTGTATCTTGCATTTACATTTTAATGATTTATTTGCACAAAAAACTATGTTTTGAAAGGTTATATTAAAATTTAACCAACCAAAATAAATTTTAAAAAAAAGAAGGCCATTTCAGAATGGCATCTACCTTGTGCACGTCCATTCTGATGCCTCCTGGAGTAAGGATAAAACCAAGAAACTCTACTTCGGTGATGTGAAAAAAGCATTTTTCAAGCTTTGCGAACAAGCGATGTTGACGGAGCTTGGTGAGGACTGAACGAACGTGACTGACGTGATCTTGTTTTGAGGCTGAGTATACTAAGATGTCGTCTATGTACACTAAGGCGCACACATAAATTAACTCCCTTAAGACGTCATTCATGAAATATTGAAATGCTGCAGGAGTGTTGCATAACCCGAAGGGTATGACTTGATCTTCAAACAAGCCATACTTAGTACGGAAGGCAGTTTTCCATTCATCTCCTTTTCTGACTCGGACCAGCTGGTACGCTGCTCGAAGGTCCAATTTGGCATAAATCTGGGCATCTTTAACTTGGTCTAGCATCTCAGGGATAAGTGGCAAGGGGTAGCGGTTCTTCACAGTGATCGGGTTCAATGCATGTTAGTCAATACAGGTTCTCAAGTCCCCATTCTTTTTCGGTACGAAGAAAAGAGGACTGGCTGCGGGGGACTTCGAAGGATGGATAAATCTGTTTGCAAGGTACTGGTCTAAACAGGATTTCAAATGAAGGTTTTACGGTTCTGTGAGAGCGTAGATCCTGCCACAAGGGATTTGTGCACCAGGAACAAGATCGACCTGACAGTCATAGGGCCTGTGTGGCGGCAATGTATTGGCTTGGTCCTTTCAGAATACATCCTGGAAATCATGGTATTCACTTGGCAAAGTATTAGTTGCTCCCAGGGTTGATACTGTCACTCCGGGAGTCACGGGGATACAGACGTCGGGTTTCTCCTCTTGGTAATAGCAGGCATGGGAGCAGTCACCGGGGAAGGTTAATTTTCATGCCCGCCAGTCTATCAAAGGGTTGTGAGCAACCAACCATGGCATCCCTAGTATTAGCCTGAACTGAGGTGCCCTGATGAGATCAAATGAAATAGACTCCCGATGTCCGTCCTGGCACAGCAAGGTTACCCTAGCTCTGCACTGGGTTACTGGTCTGGAACCGATTTCTGTCCCATCCACGGTGGTTACCTTGTCCATAGTTGGCTTAGAACACAAAGGAAGCCCCATCTCTGCTGCCAGTTCTTGATCAATATAATTTCCAACTTCTCCGCTATCGATGTGTGCTTCAACGGCATGCATTCTTGACGACTGTTGGTGGTTAATTAAGATCACTGGTATTGCAAAGTGCGAGGTCAGCAACTCTTTCTTCTCACTCGACAAACTGACCTCTACTTTTGTCGAGCTTGGTAGTTTTCCGATTCCTTAGCTTCATCCTTCTCTGTGGCCCCGACTGTTCTTCTTGGGGGTTTTACTGGACAGTCCTTCAGGAAATGTCCTGGTTTCCCACAATACAAACAAAGTTGTTGTTGTCTTCTTTTGTCCCGCTCTTGTTTTGTTAATGGAGGCCGTATCCCTCCAATCTGCATGGGTTCTACAGCATTATCAGGTACACGGGGTGTGTTTTCCCTTGGTCGAACATAAACGGTCTGAGGGTCCGTCTTAGACCGGTCTGCTTTTCACTCCTGCAACTGGTGGTCTAGCTTGTTACTCACCGGACGGGGAGTATACCAAATCGGTGGCCGGAAGGCGCAGGACTGAACTATTGATTGAAGAGCTAGGTCGGGGCCTCCAACCTATCCTCCTCTTTTTGAGGGCACAACACCTTTTTAACGATATGACTCTCTGCTGGGTAGGACCAGGCAGAGAGACTGATCGCTCAAAAGGGCGGGGAGAACACGCCGCCACAAACCCAGTGTAAAGGAAAAACAAGAGATGAGCAATTGGGAATACAGAAAGATCCCTTTCCCTCGATACTTCTTCCTAGTAGTACCTGAACTATGCCCTCCCCTTGAGTCAAGGCAACTGGAAACCACCTACAAGTAAGAGAGGAGAATGTAACCTGTCCTGACTATAGTTGTCAATTAGCGAAGGAAAATGAACAACCACACAAAAGAAAATACTTACCACTAATATGCTATTGAATCTGTAATATCCAAAGAGTTCATGACAACGGAAGTGCAAAATAACAAATAGGTAGGTTAGTTAGGGAAACTGAGCCCGGGCGGAACGAGGGCCGCACTAGAGTCGGGTAGGTGCACTATCCGCAAAGCGTCCCTGTGCACTACTGAAGAAAGTTCAATGGAAGTCTGATTGTGGCAAGAGGATGGTAACAGCAACAGCAAAGGACACAATTGAGTTGGAGTGTTGCAGGTGATATAGTTCAGCGGCAAGGTACAATGAGTACAGGAGATGTGCTTGTTAGCAAGTGGTGAAAAGAAGAGTCTTACCGATGCCGTGATTACAAGGTTCCAAACCGGCAGGCAAAAGCAGTCTGTGAATGAAGAAACAGGTCTGGTATACGAGCAAGTTGATTTCCAAAAAAGCGGCAGGCAAAAGCAGTCCGTGAATGAAGAAACAGGTCTGGTACACGAGCAGGTAGATTTCCAAAAGCGGCAGGCAAAAGCAGTCCGTGAAAGAAGAAACAGGTCTGGTACACGAGCAGGTAGATTTCCAAAAGCGGCAGGCAAAATCAGTCCGTGAAAGAAGAAACAGGTCTGGTACACGAGCAAGTAGCGTAGGGTTGAAGACGGAACTTCTAAATACCGGGATGCAGCTTTTAATCAGAAGCAGCGTTTCGTCCGGTTCCGAGGTTTAAATCGGGAAGGAGAAGGCGGAACCGGACGAAACCGAGGCTCACGCGTCATCACCTCTGAGCTGACAGAGGGAGGCGGAAAGCTGGGAATTGCAGTCCAAAATTGCCGCGGAGTGAGCCGAAGCCACTATTCTCCAGGGCAGTTGCCAGTGGGTATAGAATGGGTTTGCGCAATGACGCATACCCTTACGGAGGGCAACAACCTTCCTGCGGGCCTGCCGAGGCGTAACAGCATCCACCCCCAAAGGCGGCACCACCCCCCTACGGGCATGGAAGCGGCGAAGCAGGGCCGGGGCATGGATATTAGATAAAGGTTCCCAAGACCTATCCTCAGGGCCAAATCCCTTCCAGTCAACCAGGTAAAAAGGACGACCCCTCCGAAGTCGAAAGTCCAGGATATCAGCCACCTCGAACTCATCATTGCCATCCACCCGCACCGGGGGTGGGCGGACCGGCAACCGCATGTTGGCTGGGCAAGGCTTCAGCAGACTGACATGAAACACTGGGTGCTGTTTCCAGGAAGAGGGCAATGAAAGGCGCACATCAACTGGATTTAAGACCTTTGTAACAGGAAAGGGACCCACAAACTTGGGTAAGAGCATACGTTTACCAGGTATTCTCAGGTTGCGTGATGACAACCAAACCTTCATACCCACACGGTAGTTGGGTGCAGGTTTCCGATGCATGTCTGCATATTTCTTTGCTTTTGCCTGAGCATGCAGCAGGTGTTGATGAACGACCCCATGAATGGACTTGAGGTCCCGAACACACGCATGAGCAGCTGGATTGTCAATGGGAAGGTCAGGATCCAGGGGCAAGGACCGTGGATGGTGTCCGTAAAGTGCAAAAAAGGGAGATACACCAGAAGCGGCATGCAGAGAATTATTATAAGCGAATTCAGCGGGTGGTAGCAACGCCAACCAAGAGGACTGGAAACGAAGTGTAAGGCAGCGTAGGAATTGCTCGAGAGTAGCGTTGAGCCGTTCAGTCTGCCCATCGGTCTGTGGATGGAAGGCAGAGCTGAACCTGTCATCAATGCCAAGAGATGCCGTCAGAGCACTCCAAAAACGTGACGTAAACTGCGGCCCACGATCCGAAACCACAATAGAAGGCAGACCAAAGAAACGGAACACGTTTTTAAGGAACAATGAGGCCAATCTCAGAGCAGAGGGCAAACCCGCACAAGGAATGAAAAGCGCCATCTTTGTGAAATAATCAATTACCACCCAGATGGTGTCAAAACCGTCTACCCGTGGCAGGTCCACAATGAAATCCATAGAGACCATGTACCATGGCTTGTGAGGGACCGGGAGTGACTGCAATAAACCCACAGGTTTAGACCGGGAGACCTTACATTGAGCGCACACAGAACAGGAGGCCAAATAGTTAACCACGTCTTGAGACATAGACGGCCACCAGGCCCAACGACGGAGCAAGTCCAGAGTCTTCTTTTGGCCTGGATGAGCAGCTATCAAGGAGTCATGGGACAAAGCAAGGGCATGGAGACGAGCTTTCCCCGGGCCCACAAACAGGCGGCTCTGAATATAGGGAAGTCATTGTACCACGTCAAGATTTAGGGCTACACATTCCTCCTTATGTGTATTCACCCAGTCAGAGATTAAAGAACGGAGCAAAGGGCGTGGAGTACATGCACATACTACCCTAGAAGGCATCAGAAGAGGGCAATCGGGTTTGCTTTGCTCCGGGTGAGAGGGCAGGCGAGACAAGGCGTCTGCACAAACGTTGAGACGGGCTGGCCAATACATGATGGTGAAATTGAACTGAGAAAAGAAAAGGTGCCAGCGGGCCTGTCGGGCAGTGAGACACATCATCGACTTGAATGCCAATAGACTCCGATGGTCAGAGAAGACAGTAACCGGATGACGGGCCCCCAATAGGTGATGACGCCATTCCGAGAAAGCGTCCTTGACTGCCAGCAACTCTCTTTCCGTGATAGAATAGTTGCGCTCGTATG
This sequence comes from Ambystoma mexicanum, assembly GCF_040938575.1. Classification (NCBI taxonomy): domain Eukaryota; kingdom Metazoa; phylum Chordata; class Amphibia; order Caudata; family Ambystomatidae; genus Ambystoma; species Ambystoma mexicanum. Next base: position 418,527,326 of record NC_090933.1, on the reverse strand, counting down.
GTGTCAGTTTTCTCGAAAAGAATGCAACCGGATGAATCTCACCCGAGTCCTGACAGGGTTGTGACAGTATAGCCCTGATGGCCGTCCCAGAAGCATCTGCTTCCACAAAAAAGGGTAGGAGCGGATCGGGATGTTGCAACACTGGAGCTGAAGAAAAAGCCGCCTTTAAGGCCTCGAAGGCGGATTGCGCTTCTGGTGTCCATCGGTATGGTTGTTTCGAGCTAGTTAAAGCTGTTAAAGGAGCCGAGATGGTAGAAAACGAAAAGATAAAGCCCCTGTAAAAGTTCGAGAACCCCAGGAATGACTGTAGGGCTTTGGTTGTAGTAGGAACAGGCCATTCCAAAACGGCCTTAACCTTGGACTGGCTCATCCGGATGCCCCGATTGGTAAGGTCGTAACCTAAAAACTCAACCTCTGATGAATTGAAGATACACTTCTCGGCTTTGACGAAGAGACGGTTCTCTCTCAGCCTTTGTAAAACGAATCTCACATGTTCGGTGTGTTCACTCTTGGATGAAGAATAAATCAGTATATCATCTAGGTAGACCACAACAAACCGGTCCAGACAATCGTGAAAGACATTGTTCATGAATGCCTGAGAGGTGGCCGGGCCGTTACACAACCCGAAGGGCATCACAAGGTATTCAAATAACCCGTACCGGGTCTTGAAGGCGGTTTTCCACTCGTCCCCCTCTCTTATGTGGACTAGGTTGTAGGCACCCCGCAGGTCAAGTTTGGTAAAGATTATAGAAGAACCTAGCTGATCCAAGAGTACAGAGATCAAGGGGAGAGGGTACTGGTTCTTAACTGTGATTGCGTTTAATGCCCTGTAATCAATGCAAGGGCGAAGGTCGCCTTCCTTTTTAGGGACAAAAAACAGAGGAGACGCTGCCGGTGATCTCGATGGTCTGATGAACCCTGTAGCCAATGCCTTGTCAATGTACTCTTTTAGCACCTTGTCTTCTGGCAGTGTGAGCGAATAAACCCTGCCAGCAGGTATTTTAGCCCCCGGTACCAGGTCGATAGGACAATCATATGGCCTGTGTGGGGGCAACTGGTCTGCGTCACCTTTATCGAAGACGTCCCGGAAGGAAGCGTATTCCACAGGGATATGCGGTTCGATGGCATTGGTAATGGCACCTATCAAGGCCATTGAGGCCACCGGGGCTTGACAGGAAGTACCGGAAATGCTACTGGTCTGAAAACACCTTTCGTTACAGACAGAGGAAGGGAATTGTACCACCTTCCTGGCCCAGTCGATGTCAGGATTGTGGTGCTGTAACCACGGAATGCCCAAAATTACACGAAGCTGGGGGGTCTTAATTAGGTCAAATGTGAGTGTTTCAGTATGGCCGTCGTCCGTCTGCATACGGACGAGAGACGTGCTTTGAGTAACCAGACCCGAGACCAGAGAAGAGCCGTCTACAGCATGTACGGCTTCAGGTTGTGGTTTAGAAACCACAGGAACGTTATTGCTCATGGCATAGTCATAATCCATATAATTCCCAGTAGCACCGGAATCAATTATAGCCTGAGAAGAGAAAGAACAGTCAGTTGTAGTGGTAAATACCACTGGCAGACTAACGGGTATGGTAATTGCCACATTCGAGTCCAAAGATAATACCCCCGGCGTAGGGACTCCTGCTATCGCCGGGTTCTAGCGTTTCCCGCCTTCTTAACAGGTCTTTTTGGACAATCCTTGAGTTGCTGCTCAGACGAACCACAGTACATACATAAATTGTTGGATCGTCGGTGTTCACGTTGTGCAGGAGACAACGGACCACGCACTGCCCTTATCTGCATAGGTTCAGAAGAAGCAGAGGAAGGAGGATTAACGGAATCAAGGGAAAGGGGTACTGGAGCCACATTTTTCCGTTCTCCCTTCCTTTCAGATCATCTAGCGTCTATTTGTAACACCAAATCAAGCAACTCCCCGAATGTGGTAGGAATTACTGGCACAGTAGCCAGGACGTCTTTTAACTCCTCAGACAATCCTTTGTAGAATACCGCAGATTTCTTCTCTTCTGGCCAATCCGTCTCGGCTGCCAACTGATTGAACCTAGTGAGGTATGCAAACAAGGAAGACGTACCCTGACGTAAATTCAAGAATTCTAGGTCCGTGGCCTGTGACTTGTACCGGGTATCAAACACCCTATTCATGGCTGTGATAAGAGTGTCACAGTCATACAAAACATAGCTATTGGATTCAAGCAGGGGATTAGCCCAGGCTGCCGCCGTCCCTCCAAGGTGTGAAAGGACAAAGGCCGCCTTCGTGGTAGGATTGGGAAAGGCAGAAGGACGACAAAGAAAATGGAATTTGCATTGGTTGATAAATGTCCGGTATTGCTTTCGGTCACCAGTAAAACGTCCGGAGGGGCCAATGGGAATTGTATGGCCATCAGAACAGGGCCAGAGGTGAACCCAGAGGCAGAGGCTGTATGGGCTCCAGAGCCTGAGGCAGTAGCACCGGACGGATCAATCCCCAGAGTCTGGGGTGCAGGAAAGGGCCTCAGGTTATCAATCCGATGGTGTAAGGCATCATGCGCTGCAGTCATGTCTGCCCGTAGTTCGGATACCAAATGAACCAGAGTGGCCAACGGATCCGCTTCTTCCATGGCTTCTGATTTTGTTACTCACCGGACGGGGAGTATACCAAATCGGTGGCCGGAAGGCGCAGGACTGAACTATTGATTGAAGAGCTAGGTCGGGGCCTCCAACCTAGCCTCCTCTCTGTGAGGGCACAAGACCTTTTTAACGATATGACTCTCTGCTGGGTAGGACCAGGCAGAGAGACTGATCGCTCAAAAGGGCGGGGAGAACACGCCGCCACGAACCCAGCTGTAAAGGAAAAACAAGAGATGAGCAATTGGGAATACAGAAAGATCCCTTTCCCTCGATACTTCTTTCTAGTAGTACCTGAACTATGCCCTCCCCTTGATTCAAGGCAACCGGAAACCACCTACAAGTAAGAGAGGAGAATGTAACCTGTCCTGACTATAGTTGTCAATTAGCGAAGGAAAATGAACAACCACACAAAAGAAAATCCTTACCACTAATGTGCTGTTGAATCTGTAATATCCAAAGAGTTCATGACAACGGAAGGGCAAAATAACAAATAGGTAGGTTAGTTAGGGAAACTGAACCCGGGTGGAACGAGGGCTGCACTAGAGTCGGGTAGGTGCACTATCCGCAAAGCGTCCCTGTGCACTACTGAAGAAAGTTCAATGGAAGTCTGATTGTGGCAAGAGGATGGTAACAGCAACAGCAAAGGACACAATAGAGTTGGAGTGTTGCAGGTGATATAGTTCAGCGGCAAGGTACAATGAGTACAGGAGATGTGCTTGTTAGCAAGTGGTGAAAAGAAGAGTCTTACCGATGCCGTGATCACAAGGTTCCAAAGCGGCAGGCAAAAGCAGTCTGTGAATGAAGAAACAGGTCTGGTACACGAGCAAGTGGATTTCCAAAAAAGCGGCAGGCAAAAGCAGTCCGTGAATGAAGAAACAGGTCTGGTACACGAGCAGGTAGATTTCCAAAAGCGGCAGGCAAAAGCAGTCCGTGAAAGAAGAAACAGGTCTGGTACACGAGCAGGTAGATTTCCAAAAGCGGCAGGCAAAAGCAGTCAGTGAAAGAAGAAACAGGTCTGGTACACGAGCAAGTAGCGTAGGGTTGAAGACGGAACTTCTAAATACCGGGATGCAACTTTTAATCCGAAGCAGCGTTTCGTCCGGTTTCCGAGGTTTAAATCGGGAAGGAGAAGGCGGAACCGGACGAAACCGAGGCTCACGCGTCATCGCCTCTGAGCTGACAGAGGGAGGCGGAAAGCTGGGAATTGTAGTCCAAAATTGCCGCGGAGTGAGCCGAAGCCACTATTCTCCAGGGCAGTTGCCAATGGGTATAGAATGGGTTTGCGCAATGACACTTTCCCTTGCGGAGGGCAACAACCTTCCTGCGGGCCTGCCGAGGCGTAACATAGCTGCACAACCAGATTTATGAATTCGGCACAGTCTCTGGGTGGATCAACCACCTGGGCTAAGACGTCCTTTAATTCACCTCAGAAGCCTCAATGGAATAACGTGGTTCTTTTGTTTTCTGGCTACCTAGCTTCGGCAACCAGTCTGTTGAAGGTAGCAATGTAAATTAACAAGTCCTGATTCCCCTGTCGGAGGGACAAGAGTTCATTGTCTACTCTTTGTTCCTGGGTATGGAGAGCAAAAATTTTTTCCATTTCTCTCTGGAACCCCCCAAAGTAATGTAATAGAGGATCGTCATGGGTCACCAACGGCACCGACCAATCTGCTGCACTATCACTCTGGTATGATAAGACAAAAGCTACCCGAGCTTGGTTGTTTGGAAATGCTCCAGGCCTACAAAGAAAATGAAGGCGACACTGATTGATGAATGCTGCATACTTCCGTGGGTCGCCTGACAACCTTTCCGGTGGTGCCAAGGGAACTGTTCCAGGTAACGTGATCTGTACTGGAGTGGGGGTAGTAGATGGTGGGTTGCTCCCAGGCAGAGGAGTCTGCCCTGCCTGTGATTGCAGGATCTGCCTACTGATTTCCTCCGTACGATCTTTGGTCACTGGCAAGTCCTTCGGAGAGCATTAGTCTCTTGTCGGGCAGAATGAACCTCAGCACGAAGCTCTCCTATTAATTGGGCCAATTGGTCAATTTCTGATGTCTCCAGGGCGCCCTGGTGGATTTGTTACGATAGGCTTTGCGTTCTGTTACGCTCACCTGGTATCCACAGGGACGCCACCCAGCCGGGTTACTCGCTGGTATGCTTCTCAGTTTTGCCCAGATGTGGTCTGCGGGGAAGGTTCTGCCCGAAAATACAGGAGGACTGTGTTCAAGACTGGCCGACCGGGGTAAGTATCCTCCCTCCACACCTGTATGATTTCAGCCCCTCAGGGGCCCTCTCCTCACCTGTGGTAGAGTTAGGCGTGCTCTCTGTCCTGCCTTCTTTGCAGGGGTGCGTTGTCTTTCGTGAGCGTGTGCGGTCCAGTTACTTCACTGACGCCGGGCCGTTTGATATCGTTCAGGTAGGTCTTATTGCTGTTCTTTAGTATTGTTGCTATCCTGCATGCCTCTCTTTGTTTAATAATGTCTCTTTTTCTCACTTAGGTTTGCGGAGCTTCAGCGCGGCGAACTGGCTTGGTTGAGCCCCGCTGGTAAATGATGGCGCTTTAAGAGCGCTATGATGCGGTAAGTAAGCGCTATGCGCAGCGCTGCAATGGCTTGCCTTTGCTAACCTGTTTTGTCTTCTTTACTTGCAGGTCGCGGTGTTCTTCGGCGCGTGTGGAATTTCCGGAGTGGTGCCAGCCGAGAGGCGACCAGCCAGGTAAGCCTTTTGAGCAGTTCGTAATTTGCAATGTCTCTTCTGCTTTCTTAATGTTGCCTCCATCTTCCTCTTTCAGGTCGGGCAGTCCGGGAGGCGTGCAGATCCAAGGAAAGCTGTTCTCAGGAGCTGCAAGTAACTAAAGATGAAGACTGCAGGTAAGATGCTGCTGCTAATGATGTTCCTTTTGGCTCCATGCAGGTTCTGCTTCTCCGAGGTTTGGTTGTATAGCTGGACACGGTGAGCGTCACGTTGCAAGCTGCAAAGTAACGCAAAGCGTGTTGTCTTGCTCGGGTGTGGTTTAAATAGCCCCAACAAAATAGTCCAGGTAAAGTAGTCCCTAGGCTACCACACTCAAAACACTAGACCGCATAGCTTGGTTCTCAAGAACCAAGCTATGTGGATGCCTCCATGTTGGCTGACAACACAAGAAAGTAGTTCCCAAGCACATTGTTTTTCATGGTGTATGAGCCTGGCACCATAGGCGCCAGGACTGGCCCCAAGAGGGTTTTGGAAGAGGATGCCAGGCTCTAGAGGCCCGAGTCCTGACTCCACCTGGCCAATAGTTTTGCCAGAGGGGGTTTTGGGCGAGGGTCATGACAACTATTCCTCTTTTGAGTGATAAATTGATTAGGTTCCGGAAGAGTTTTTTTTTAAATCTCTGATGATTTTGAATAGTTATTTCTGTGAATTGTTTGACGATTCTATTCTTGTGTCGTAGTAGAGGTTTTTTTTTGCTTTGATGACTATTGCTTTGTATAGTTTGAGTTGTCTTTGGTATTTTATTTGGCCTTGTCTGGTGTATTGTTCTCTCCATTTTGTTTCCATTTTTCTGTGGAGTTTTTTCAGTTCTTCTGTGAACCATTTTACTGCCAGTTTTTTTGGTGTTTCTTCGAATGTTTTAGCTGGTGCTAATTGGTCAAGGGCCTTGGTGATCCAATTGTTGATTGTGCCTTCTGTTGTATCTATGTTTGTATCGGTGAGATCTCTTGTGCCTAGGTTGTCGTGGTGGATTGATGGCATGGCAGCCTCGTCTGCTAGTTTTGTTGCAAAGTTGGGGTTGTAAGAAGATGGTCTGTAGAGCAGGAGCAATACTATGTTCGATTGATCGTTGAGTTATATCTTGATTAGGTGGGATTCATAGTCTTCCGCATTGCTTGTGGTGATTTGAGATGCTCAGGCGTGTTTTTTGTGGATAGTTGCGATTCCGCCTCCTCTCCGGTTTCTCTGTTGGCGTGTATTAATTTATAATTGTTGGGTATTGCTTTGTTCGCGATGCTTTATAGTGGTCCGATGGCCAGGTTTCTGCAAGTAAGAGCACGCCTGTGCCTCCTTCGCTTAAGAGGTCATTGATTTCTGTTGAGTGTTTTGCCATGGATCTAATGTTGAGGAGGCTGCAGTGTAGTTTGCTTGATTTCCCTTTCGTGTTGTTGTTAGTATTATTTGTTCTTACCAGTGTGTTGCTGGTTGGGTTTCCGGTCCAGTTGGGTTTTTCCCAGTGAGTCTTTTGCGTAGGGTGGTTCTTTGTTGGTCAGTCTCTTTGTCGAGTACACTGATAAGGTTTATGGTGGGATTGGTTAATTGCGGGTGGTAAATAGGGTAGCTAACCCTCTGTTCCAATCTTAGTGATACGGGGGGTGTAGAGTGTGATGGATTACAATTTGTTCCTTGTTCTGGTTGGGGTATTGTCCATGGTGGAGCCGGGTTGGGATGGTTTATTAGTTGTCGTGTTCCGTTTGGTGTCCTGGTTGGGTCTGTATTCATGATGCCTGTTAGCTGTCGGTTCGTTGTTGCTCTGCTGTTTTGTTTACCATGTTGTCGTATGTGGACGGGTAGCGAGCATTGTAGTCTGTCTTTGCTCTGTTATTTGTATGTCTCCTTGGGCCATCTCAGATGTTTGTCGAGTTTTTGGGGGTTGTGGGATCATGCTGGTTGGTGCCTTCCCTAATGGTTTGGGATTTCTTATTATTTCTGTTGTCTTTTCTGGCCTCTCTGTCTTTCTTGTGGCGAGGCATGATGTGTGGGTTGTGTTCCTTAGTAGGCGTCCTCTTTCGATTGGTGTTTTTCCAGGTCTTTTGGTTTTAGTCTTTGCTGTTTGTGGTTTGTTGTTGCTTGTAATTGATGAGGTACTTTTGTTTAGCGTTGTTGATTATTGGATTTTGCGCAACGCAAACATGAATACTCTGTGAAGGAGTGCATGTGAATACTGGCATATATTGGTGCAGTCATGGTAGGAAGAATTCTCCCTTCAACCTTAGAGACCCCCAGCTCTTTTGCTGGACTGTAGGACATTCTTAATTTTAACCCTGGAGTGAGTGAGACCTTTTTCCCACTCCCTCATGTGTTTTGACCTGAATTGGATTATGCGTTTTCACTGTTTTGGTAATCTGACAAACTCCACAGGCATCTACTTTTTGTAATGTGACACACAGCACCTTCAGTGTAGTGTCACTGAGAAATCCTTTCGATTTCTCATAAGGTTTAAAATACCTTTTCTTGTGTGAACTACTGGTCCCAAGAATAGTAAAGTGACATTAAATTTACTTATCTCTTCTCTTTGTGGGTCCAGCACACACCATCTTATGTGGAGTGCAGGGGGGGACGGGTTACCTAGTAGCCCCTTATCCTACATTCTCATGTAACATTTTGATGTTACCCTCCCTACTTCAAATGCCTGGTGGCAGTGGTTTATGTTTTCCGACTATTGTGCTTTTCTACCGCTGGCTGAACCCTCATCTGCAGGGTAGCACCCATGTGTGACCATGTTATCAAAATGGCCCCTGTCTTCTTTTTTTGACATTTTCTGTTTGTGAGGTCTTTCTTGAGTTTTACTCTGTGCATCGAAAACAGATTGGCGTCCTTTGTTTGTCTTTTCTTCAGTGGGCTGCAGCAGCGAAACCAGCCTCTGGCTCCAGTGTGTCTGGAAGGGCAGGATGTGAGGGAGGGTCCCGAAACTCCCCTGTCCTTTGTCTCTAGCAATGCCTGAATGCAACCAGCCCTGATTGGCCACCCTGCTGTGTGAATGACCGCCTAGGCTGTTCATGAATGGGAGAAACCAGCCTAAAAGCCGAAGGTTTTGGCACTAGAGGCATAGTCGACCACTGGGAGAAACACCCGACAAAGAAACCGTGAGCGAATCTTGCTACATCCTCCTGGACTTTTGAATTGCCCGGTGGAGCCCTGCTGCTGTGCTGAAACTCCTTTTTCAATTCGACAGAGAAGCTCCGGAATGGACAACTTCTCCCCTTGGGTTAGTGGGACCAACTAACCGAGAGACGAACTCCAGTGGACCATCATCTGTGTCTGGCTGTACTTGTTCATTCCTGCGAGAACAGAGTGCCAGGGGTCGAGTAATCCGTAGTCTAGTGCAACGTCTGAATCCAGCTAGAAGCTCCAGGATTCTCCTAAGGGCACTTCAGAAGCAGGACAACCAGAGCTTGAGTCCCCTCACCAGAGTGCAGGACCCAAGGAGTGAAGGAAGCCCAACCAGTATCCGAGATCCGCAACGGTGCCGTTTACTAAGTGCTGAAACCGCGAACTGCAGCTGAATTGAAAAGAGCCAGTAGCTGCTGACAGCCTCCCAATTATCGCTGGAGCCCTACAGATGTCCTCCCTCTTGTCTCCATGATTGAGGCTCAGGAACACTGGGTCTGCATCGCTGAGGACAGAAGCCAGCTGGACCACTCTTCTTCAAACCAGAGGTACTGTTTAGACCTGGGGTACTTACGTCACTGTCTTGTAGCCGTGCTTTTCTCAGTTGGGAATTGCAGTGGCCTACTTTTAGAGTTGATTCCAACTCTGTTTTCACAGGCCTAACAGCGTGTGACCCTACAAGTGATTTTCTAACAAACTCCCTAACTTTGTGCAAGACCTTTGATTCTAAGAAGTGCCTCAGCTCCATTGACTGTTTCAAATTGACTTTGGCTGTCCTGGCTCCCTGCAGTGTCTTCTAGTCCATTGACTTTGATATTGTTTGTCCCTCATAGGTGGTAACTTGTTTTAGACTCTTACTGCTGGGAAAGGCTTGTCTAGATTTCATTGGAAGATTTAGTTGTCCTCACATATACTGAGAAACTATTTAACCTTTTCCCTTCCTTAAACCTTTCCTTTCTGTAAGCTCAGAATCTGATTGAAGTCACCCAAGGGTGTAGGAATTGTGTAAGAAGCATACTCAAAGATTATCCACTAACTTGCTCTAAATCTGAAAAGTTATTTTAAAGTATATTTACATTGTTACATGAATTGCCTTTCTAAAGAGCGCGTATTTAAAAATGGATGTTAATTAAATAAATAACTATTTAAAACTGAAACTTTGAGTTAAGTGTTACTTGGCTACTTGTATTTACAGATTTCATTTGTACAGCTCTACAGTTCACATTTATCCCTCTTGAGATAGGCCTGGCTGCTCAGTCACACTATCAACATGTGTAGAACAGACCTACACCAAAATGTGGGTTACCTAATACCAAGCAGATGAGTGTTGTGTAGTCTCACACAGTGGGACTACACCAATTCTTACCTACCAAGTCAGCATGATAATGTATTGATTGTGACAGTGCTGGGTTCCTGCTTTTGACTGGGATGGCAAAGGATTCTCACCCAGCGGGTTTATGCTACGTTTAGGCCTCTTTCTTTTTTTTCTTAATTTGTATATCGTTTCAGAAACAGAACCTTTACCAAAAAAAAGATATTCCAATACATAAAGAGAACAACATACAAATAATAAAAATAAACTTATCATACATGATAATGAAGTAAAATGAATTGCTTATTTTTTCACCAACATTTCATAACATATTTCTAAAGTTTATTCACAACAATCTACAAATCCTGATTTCATCTTAAAATACAATTGATATTTTTAAAGAAATCGATTTGCCATGCAACATGTTTCACCAAATTACATCTGGGAAGTATCTTTCTGTTTGAGATGCAAATTTACCAAAATAAGTTTCACGCTCCTTACTAATGGACTCACATTCTAACAGTAATTGTCTTAGAGTTTCCTTTATGGTTGCACTTTTACAGAAGCGACAGGGTACGTGTCCTTTTCCCAATGTATCTCTTATTTCTTGAATGTGCCCTGTAGGCATCACGTTAAAGTGAAACCGCATAACTTTACACCTTCAATTTCTGTCTGGGAATTTATTTAAGCATGGTTCCAAAGTACCCGCCAACTTCCAATCGGATACCAAATGACAATACAAAGGTGACCTCTTTACTTTTTCATTAGTTTCGGCCCAACAGACCATTTGATTCAGCTTTTTACTTGCATCAGCTTCCTAATTAGGAGTTCTAGATCTATACTGATTTTATCTACCAGATTTCGGGTCGATTCATACAGGGAAAGTAAAAAATTTGATTTAGTTTTACCCAGTCTCAGTTGCAGGCCCAGAATTGAGCATAAATTATTGCCTGATCCCAATAAGAGTTTTCTTAACAATGCCAATCTTTTCCATTCAATTTGACTTTCAAGCGATTGAAGGCCTAATTCATACCTATTGGCTGATATAGGAATACATTTTGGAAGATAATATAGAATACTTCTCCAATACTTAGCCTCGATCTTTGCAATAATTAGGTCTGCACATTGTGGGAAGAATTCTAGGCCGTAGCTGAGTTTGGGAATAACTTTCGAGGAATAGAAACGTAACAGAGGTAGAAAAGAAAATGTGCAGTACATCCTGTCAACTCTCTTGGTCTGTACGATCAAAGTAGTCAAGCGTTGTTCGAGCATATTACAATATGCACATTTTGTTATGTTTGCAAACACAGGATAGTCCAGGTACACAAAAGATCGTTGAATTTCAAGCTTATGATTATTTAGGTACCAGCTATATCTTGTAGATTTACTACTTGAACCCAATATTAGAATCATAGATTTCTTTTCATATATACTTAAACCATTAACCTCAATATATTCCTTGAATTTGTTTATCATTCTTTGTAATCCTATCTGAGTTCGATCTATCAATAGGAAATCGTCGGCATAAGTACACCAATTTAGTTTTATCCCTTCAATTTGGGGTGAGATAAATGAGGCCGCATCCATTGGGGTCCCCACATCAACAACAAAAAGATTAAACAAAGTGGGGCTAAAGATACAGCCTTGCCTCAAGCCATTCCATGTATGTATAGGAATTGATAGTTTGCCGTCCCTCGTGCAAATGAATAAGGAGAGACAATATATTCTTAGGCATTCCAAGTAATAACATTTTGTCCACAGCAGAGGCCTGTTCACTCTATCAAATGCTTGAGATAGATCTATGCTAGCCACATAAGTCGGAAAAACGTCTTTCTTACTTTGATTATCCTGTAAAAGTGAAAACATTAGACCATTCACTTTCTGAAGCCAAATTGGTTGTACTGGAATATTGCCTCAGTTTCTATCCATTCTTCGATCAGACTCAGTACCAGACCAGCGAATATCTTAGAATCGGCGTCCATTAGTAACATGGGCTTATAATTTTGTGGTGCACCTCTATCCCCCTTTTTATATATGGGATTAATATAAGAAATTCTCCAAGAGGATGGAATATGCTTTGAGACTGTAATATTTCCAAACAACATATAGAGGGCATTTGCCCATTGAAATGGGTGCCCCTTGAATATGACATTTGCTAAACCGTTGGGTCTCGCCGCTCTGGATGAATTCGATTTTATTATTTGGGTCGTTATCTTGGCTTCTGTAAAATAACACTCCCAATCAAGTTCATAGATTCCAGGAATAGGTAAGGAAGGGTTTTTGTTGGCGGCATAAAGTTCCCCAAAGTGTCCTACCCAATCCTCCTCCGAAACACTATTCACCTTAGACATTAAGAGAGGATATTCCATTGCATGTATAAGCTTCCAAAAATTTCTGGAGGAGCCGTCTTTAAGTGCTCTTAGCATAGCCTCACTATCCATTTGTAACATCTGAGCCTTACGTAATTACAGCCAATTTTTTTATTTTTGTTTTTCTTTGTGAATGAACACATTTTGCCCTTCCCAAGCAATTGGAAGAGTTTTAATTTTCCGAATATTTTTATTACACATTTTATTATGGTTGTTAACTAGATGGTCAAAAACATGTGGATGATTGAGACTAGCAATACTCCTCTTTGGGCTGATGGAACTAGTAATTATATTCCCAGTGTAGTTACTGAATTCATCACTCGAGAATGACTTTCATCTTTCTTCTAGTTGTAACCCTTGGCTATCAAGATTGAGAGCTGTGTTTATTTTCGGCACATTTCCGGGATGCCAGGTTATTCTATTTTTTGCTGTGTTCACTTCTATGTTACTCTTTATCTGAATCCTTATGTGTTGTTGAAGTTGAACGTGCATTTGAATTTGTAGAAATCTATGATCACTAAAGTCATTGTTAATCAGATCCAAGGATGGACATACTTTAAACAGAGAACCTGACATGAATATATGGTTGATAGTTGAATTGTATAGACCATTCGATCAGGTGTAGGTGGCATCCAAGCTTTCATTCAGTTGATTCACGTGATAAAGACCCCAATTCGAAAAAAAGTATACCAAATATGACCTTGGAGTTTTTTCCGAGGGCAACCTGGTGGGCTTCCCTCAATTGTTTGACCTTCCTTGCCGACTCCAAACAACAGTATACCTATATTTGGTTCCAATTTTTAACCCTTGTTGTCTGTTATTGGAATTTCAGTGTTCAAATCACCTGTGATTATTACATGTAGGCCTTTATATTTAATGTTCAAATCAACCAAGAGTGCATTAATCTCCTTAATTTTGTTACCAAGGTTATGAAGGGGGTAAAAGTATATATTTACCACCAAGACATACATTGCCCCCTGCATTTAGACATTTCTAAAACGGCTACCAGGACTCCAAGTACCGGAGAGATAGTTTCTAGGATTTTTAAGCCAACACCTATCTTTACTGCAATGATTAGCCCCCCTGAGGGGCGACCCCTACTTGATTTGGTCACCAATTGAAACCTTGAGTCAAAGCCATCAATGTGGAATTTTGATGTCAGCCATGATTCCTGGATACAAATAATGCTATTGGTTACAAGTTCCGCACACAACTCCTTGGAGGAGGTTATATGGGAATAACCCCTTGAATTCCAAGATAATAGAAGGATCTTATTCTAGTCCCGCTTTTAGATTTTTAAGTTCTACTACCGATTCCTTCAGAGTTTGTGCCAACCACATTCATGAATTGACGTCATCACTTTTGGGAGGGAGCCAGTTGCTTTCATAGACATTTCTCTCTTTCCTGTCCTCTCTAACTTCGTCCACCTGTACATAGGGCCCAACCCCGAAATTCCTGTTGTACCCCTCTAGTCTTTCTCTAAGATCGTCCCTCTTATTTCCACTTGGTATATGGCCCTGGGTTTGCGTGTTTAAGGTAAGATTAAAATCTTCACATCATATCCCAATCTATTCAGTTCCATGATTTCCTTTAGAACCAAGTCGTGCATGGTGCGTGCATGGAAAACTAATCGTACAAAGTCAAAGCATTCAGGATGAATGTAGTCTATTAATTTTAAGTCGGCAGATGTAAGGAGTCTCAAGTTAGGAACTTCCTTGAACAGAGAAAGCACACAGTTTCTGATCAGGCTGGGGGGACCTCCATAGTCGAATAAAAAGAATATAAATAGGCTCGTATGGTCTATCATTATTGGTCTACGCCAACAGATTTTCCCGAAATCCTAGTTCTGGGGAAGGTTAATTGTATTGCCCTCCAAGTCTGCGTTATACTGAGTTGATTCTTCATTGAAATGGTTCCCACTATTTCTTCCAGCATCCAGAAGAGTTCCTTGTACTTGAGACTCCTTCATTGCTGGGTTGCTAGTGCCTTCCTCATGAATAACACTTGTCTTAACAAACAGATTGCTAACTAGAATTTCGTTTTTGGGTAGAATTGGATTTGGATGGTGTAATAAGGTTTGTTCAATCGTACGTTTGATCAAAGAGACCAGGGAGGAATGATCCAAAGCTTTCTGCTCTTCTATTTTAGCAATATCTATCAGATCCTTGTCCATCAGGCCCGCACTTGGATCTGATTTATGAACCGTGTCATCTTTTGGTAACACAGGTTTAACTGATTTCAATTGCTTGTTAAATACCTCAAAAAATGTATTTGGTCCCACAAACTGATCCTTAATCACATTTGGAGAATGATTTGGATCATTAGATTTCTTCTTACCTTCTATTTAGACATACCCTCCTTTCTGGGTTTTACTAAGAGGCGCTGAATTATGGGACTTTAGACCAAACACATACGGTACTTTTTGTGGAGGATCATATCCTCGTAATTTTTTGGAAAACAACTGGTATATTTCTTTACTTTCGGTCTCTTTCATTCCTTTAGTACCCTTATGCCTCATTTCCTCTGTAAGGGTATTCGAGGCTGTACACACATCAATTTCTTAGAGCTTGTCGGGTACACAGTATCCCGAGCGGGGCCTGTATTTCCTTTTTTCTCATTCTGGCCATTATACCGAAGTGGGTCGGGTTTATTACTTAATTTTTTGACCTCTTTGTCATTTTCCAGCACATTTCTCTTATTCACTATTTGGGGAGCCACCACCGACTTTGGAGGGTGACTAGGGTTTGTTGTTTGCATTATACCTAGTGAGGATTTAGATTCCTCATCCAACTGGTGAAGGTCCTTCAGGACATCGTCGCATGACTGATTTTTCTGTTTCCTTTCATATTTGTTATGACTTATTTTGGAATTGTTATTTTGTTTTGCCTTCCGTTTTTCTAGGCGCATCATAGAGCGTCTTTCTTTACGGGTAAGTACCACGATTGGGGTTCAATCGGTATGTGTCTCCCCCTCCAATTCTTTGTGATTACTCTGGGATACAAACTTGCCAACTTCCGTTTCAATATCTATCAAATCCGTCAGGACCGAAGGACTATCGTGTGTGATAATATCCTCCTTGGAAGAAGAGGTAAAAGTAGCTTCCATACATTGCATAAGATGCAAACATTTTATTGCGTCCGTCAAGGTAGTTACCAAAGATATCAGCTCACTGGTTTTCTCAGTGTTTGATGGTACTTCTTTCGTTAGACACCCATCCTTTTGGTCTTCCCTTTCACCCACAATTCCACTATTTAGTTCAGGTGCCAGGTCTTGGGGGTTAAACAAGTTTGTAATTCCCCCCACCTCTTTATCACCCTCTGTGCCTACAGTTGGGGTCTGCAGGAGAGGCCTATAAGGCGGAAGGATCTCACATTGTGTGCAGCTAGTTTTTTTTTTGTTCCATTATCATTGAGGCTATTACGTCACATGTAAACATCGCTCCATCCATTGTATTTAATTTAGCCATAATTTCCACCTATGTATTTTTCATTGACCTTATTTCCCAATGGGTTTGTTCGTGGTCCTTGTCTAATAAATTCAAAATATGTGTTATTACCGGGAAAGTATGCTCTCTATCCAGAAGTGTTTCTGCTTCAATAAATGAACCTCTTGTTCCCCCATGATTAGAGTTGTCGATGGGCAGTTCATTACTCTTACTTTCGTTACCGTAGCTAGAATTTGTTTCCAGGTCAATGTCTATGACCCTAGATTTTATGTTTAGTTCATGAACAGGAGAGCTAGACTTTACTTTAGGTGGTGCTATGGGGTGCTGATGACGCGATGCTGGACTTGTAATTCCAGAAAGAATTGTGGATACATTTGCCTTATCATTAATCGCCCGAGAGCTTTTAAGCATAAAGACGTTTTCCACTCCTGTTGGCCAACGCTGAACAGGTGTAGAGGGGCCCAGGGAGAAGCGAATACGTCTACCCAGCTCCTCCTCAATGGCAACTAAAGAACAGTCCAAGATTTTATTTCCAAACTGTTCATGCAGTGCTCCATCCATGTAGGAGACCCAAACTCTCCTGGTCCCCCCACCCCACGGAGTCACTCTACTCTCCTGCTACCAGATGCCTGTCATTCATTTCCTTTAATGAATATGTTGTAAGAGTACTATTACTAGTAACATTCATTCAACCGCCCTGCTGCCCAATTTCATTTTTTTCAGTTTTTTCAGCATCTATTTTTGGACTACCATGAAGTTGCGCAACTACTTCAGTACCCATACATTCTGTGCCTTCTGTAACTTTTTCTTGGATGCAGGAAATGTCTAATTCAACTATATGTTGCTCATCCATATTCACGTATTGTGGGGTGCCCGTGAGCTTTCTGCCACTCCTTAAACCGTTAACCATTTTCTCCGTGGGTTGTCGTATTGTGTGGAAAAACACAAATTGGGACCTTGTTATTGTAATAGCTCACTGCACAAGCAGTACTAGTAAAGGGTTGCTGCATAAGTATTTAGTCACATCTATATTGTAAACCAGAGTGACAATTACCTTGCTTACCATTGCGTATATAACATCTGTGTTTCGGACAAAACTCAAAACTTTTAGATTCCGGGTTTGTTATCTACAGCTTAGCAGTGTGGCGTTGCCCCGTAAGGGCTGCGCACGCGGCGGCGTGACGTTGCACGTTGCCGCGTGCGGCTTAAATAAACGGGGCGTTCCCGGAAGCCTTAGAGCGACCAGGGAGCCCGAACCTAACGGACGTGTGCGTGTGAGCTCTATTGGGTTGGGGGCTCACGGGCACGCCTGGGGGCAAAGGACAGACCCCCAACAGTGGCGACGAGTGATATCGATGCCCGGGCCCGGCGGTGAAAGGCTTCCGGAATTTTTCAAACAAACGGAACGTTCACGGACGTTTCGTTTCATGCCGTGGCTGCGGACCGCACACGCGGCTGGCGGCCATTTTGCATACGAGGCCGCGGAACTTCTCGGAGCTCCGGTTCGGACCGAGAAGGTGATCCGGGTCTAATTTTTGGATTTTGTGGCTGCTGAGTGCATGACCTGCACGCCCATACCCAATTTGTGTGTTTTCATCAGGTTTTGGGACTGTTACGTCGAGTGTAAGCCAGGATAAGGACTAATATGGTAGGGCCTGCTTAGTCCAGTCCATACACGTGGCTCAATTTTTGGGACTTCTATACGGCAGTGTTTTGCTGCAAGGCGGCAACAAGGCACTTCCTCACCCCCTTCATCATCAGGACACTCTTTTTGATCCTCTTCATCATCACGAGGTGGTGGCCGTTCTGGGAAGTTCTTCGTGTGTCTTCACCAGGCTGTGTGTGGCAGAGGGGTGCATCCTTCCGCATGGTGATGGTGGGAATCTGAGTTGCGGCCCCAGGTCTGGTAGTGGGGTGCCTGTGCGCTCAGTCCCATGTCCGACAGCGACCAGGACGGTGACACCGCGGATCCTGGGGAAGAATCTCAGGACGAAGGTCAGGTGGCCCAGCCTGCAGCTCTGCAACCGCTGCCACCGGGGAATCAGGGGCCTGCACCACAGGCACCACTAGGGGCACAGCCTGTTGCTCCACAGGGCCCCCCCATTATGGCTCAAGCTAGAGCCCAGGCGGCCCTGCAACCGATACCAGAATTCGATCCTACGGGCCCCCCGTCCAGTCTGGGGCCCCGATGGAAGAGGTGGGTGGCCCGCCTGGACATGTACTTCAGGGCTGCTCTAGTGGATGACGATGACAGCATGGTAGCTACCATGCTGTACTCGGCGGGAGCCGCGGTTCAGGAGATCTTCGAGTCGCTGACTCTGGTGGACCAGACCTATGGTGAGGCGAAAGCGGCTCTCCTTGCACACTTCCTTCCACTTGCCAACGTGGACTTTGAGAGATTCGTGATGCTGTCGGCCAAGCAGAAGGATGATGAGACCTTGGACACGTTTTACGGCCGCCTGCGCCGCCTTTCCCAAGGGTGCGCGTGGGGGGACGCGGAGGACATGATACGGACAATGCTGATCCAAGCATGCTCCTCCGGCAAACTGAGGAGACAGGTCCTCAGAGAGCCGGGAATCACTCTGTCCCGTATACTAGAACTGGGTCGATGTCACGAAGTGGCTGAGGCACGGGCAAACAAGATGGAAGCGGGTTCACGCTCGATCAAGGCCGAAGAGGTGTGCGCTGTGTGGCGGGGCGGCAGAGGAACAAGAAGGCCTGGTGGAGCCCCCCGAGACAGGGCAGGAAGATCGGGGGAGCCATGTCAGAAATGTGGCTATGACCTCCCCCACCCCACAGAGTGCCCAGCCGCAGGAAGAACATGTGGCCTATGTGGGCTGCCGGATCACTTCTCGAGAGTGTGTAAGTCGGCTCTACCTGTCATGGTACCCAGAGGTCCTGCCCGAATCTGGACTCCACGCCAAACCCGGCCATCCAACGTGGCCCAGGTGGATCAAGCGGAAGAGGAGGCTCAGGCAGAGGAGGCTGAAGTAGAGGAGGAGGAAAACATCTTCTTCGTCTCAAGCATGGGGATCCTGAAAGGCAAAAGCAGGAGACAGCCAAGGTGCGTGGTGGAGGTGAACCGCTCGCCTGTTCCCGTGCTGGTGGACACCGGGGCATCGGTCAATGTTATGGCGAGGGGACATTATGACACTCTTGACCCATTAACAAACCTGGCTGTGCCAAGAGCTCACATCTTCGCCTTCGGTGGACTCGAGCCCATACCGCTGGACGGAGCGTTCATGGCTGAAGGTGGAGCATGAAGGCTCCAAGATCAGAGCCCGGTTCTATGTGACCCCCATAAGCAACAACACCCTGCTGAGCTGTGCGGCTGCGGAGGCACTCGGGATAGTGAGTTTTGCGTACTCAGTATACCTGGAAGATATCAACGATCTGCTGGACAAGTACGCAGCCCTGTTCAACGGCATTGGGAGAATGACCGGTGATCCAGTCCGGCTACACATTGACGACTCAGTACAACCAATTGCCCTGAAACACCGGAGAGTTCCTTTTCATCTGAGGGAGCAAGTCGACAAAGAACTGGACAACCTGGTGGCCTTGGACATCATCGAGAAAGTGGAAGGCCCAACACCATGGGTGTCCCCCATTGTCGTGGCCAGGAAACCAAAGCAGCCGGACTCCGTTCGCATCTGTGTGGATATGAGGCTACCCAACAAGGCCATAAAAAGGGAGCGACACCTGACCCCGACCATCGATGACATAATTGCTGAGGTACAGGGGGCCAGATTCTTCTCCAAACTCGACCTCAGAGCAGGGTACCATCAAGTTGTCCTCCATCCGGAGTCCCGGTACATTACTACATTCACCACCCACCGGGGTCTCTACAGGTACAAGAGGTTGAGCTTTGGGGTATCGTCAGCTGCCGAAGTGTTTCAGAACATTATCCGGGGTGCACTTGCTGATCTTGAAGGGGTACTCAACATCAGTGATGACATTTTGGTGTTTGCCAACACGGAGGTGATCCACCTGAAGCGCCTGGCCAAGACCTTCGAGAGACTACAGTCACTGGGCCTCACCCTCCATAGGGACAAGTGCGAATTCTTGCGCCCATCAAAAGATTCTTTGGGTTCGTGTTCAAGGAGGGAGGGGTGTCACCCGACCCGCGGAAGGTTCAGGACATAAAGAGTGCACAGCCCCCGGAATCTGTGTCGGAAGTGAGAAGTTTTCTGGGCATGGTGACCTACTGTGGTCGGTTCATCCAAAACCTGGCCTCGAGGTCTGAGCCGCTCAGCGCTCTTACCAAGAAAGAGACCGCCTGGCACTGGGGTCCACTGGAACAGTCGGCGTTCGAGGACATCAAGAGCGCCCTAACAACGGAAGACACCATGGCGTTTTTCGACCCGGCGCTACCCTCGGAGATTGTGGTCGACGCCAGTCCGTTCGGCCTGGGGGCGGTCCTGACCCAGGTGGACCGGGATGGAAACCTCCGGCCCGTAGCATACGCAAGCAAGGCGCTCTCGGAAACGGAGCAGCGGTACTCCCAGATCGAGAGGGAGGCCCTGGCGGTCTTGTGGGGATGCCGACATTTTCGCCTCTATGTGCTGGGGCGCCCGGTGACTGTGGTGACTGATCATAAACCCCTGCTCCCGATTCTGGCAGGCTCGTCATCTAAGCCCCCGGCCAGAATTGAGAGATGGATGCTCGCACTGCTTGAGTACGGGGTTACGCTGGAATACCGGCCAGGTGCCAACAATGCAGCGGACTTCCTGTCCCGTCATCCCGGAGTGCGTGGGGGAGTGGCGGGAGACACCTGCGCAGAAGAAGCGGACGACCATGTCCGGATGGTGGTGGAGGGAGCAACACCAAATGCACTGCCCCTGTCGGAGCTGGAGGCTGCGGCGGCCGAGGATGGGTGTTTCCAGATACTGAAGCAGTCGATGCAGAGCGGTTCCTGGAAGCGCGTCTTGGAAGCTCTCGCAGGGCGGACCCATGAGGCGAAGACCGCCCTTGAGCAGCTGTGGAAGGTGAAAGATGAGCTGTCCTACTCGGAGTCGGGGCTCCTGCTCCGGGGAGATCGCATAGTGGTCCCCCACTCCAAAGTGGGTGAGGTGATCGCTTTGGCCCATCACGGACATCAGGGTGCTGCCAAGACAAAGGCGAGGCTGCGGATGAAGGTCTGGTTCCCGGAGCTGGAGAAAAGGGTTGATGACTTTGTGGCAGCCTGTGTATGGTGCCAGGCAGCCTCCCCGGTGCAGAGGGAACCGGCTATCGAAGCAATGCCTCGAGGGACCAGGCCCTGGGAGGTCGTACATGCGGACTTTGGGTCCACGTCCGTGGGCACCCATTTTCTGGCCATAGTCGATGAGTACTCCCGGTACCCCGAAGTGGAGTTTGTGGAATCGGTGGCATTCGAACATGTGGTAGTCGGCGTGGAAAAGATCTTTGCAACCCACGGATTTCCCCTGACGCTGTGCTCGGACAATGGGTCGCCATTTCAAAGCGAACGTTTCTCGGAGTTCCTGGCCAGTTGTGGAGTTCAACATCGAAAGATATCCCCTCTGTGGCTTCGGGCCAACGGCGATGCGGAAAGACTGATGCGAACACTAAATAAGACATTACGGATTGCGCAAGGACAAGGCCAGCCCCTCCAACGGGCATTGTATCAATTCCTGAGAGTGTATCGCACCACCCCACATGCCTCCACTGGTGTCGCCCCGGCGGAAGTGCTGTTCCGGCGATGCCCCCGGGGTCTACTGCCGGAGGTACAGGAGAGAGAACCCGGGATTATCAACGACCAGCAGGTTGAGGCCGACCGACTGGCCAGGATCAGCCAAGAGAACGTGCGCCAGGGCCTGCGGCCCCAGCGGCTGGAACCCGGGGATGAGGTGCTCATCCGGAACCGCCATCCTCACGGGAAGTTGTCCCTACCTTATGAACCAGCGCCTCTGGATGTGGTCGCCGTGAAGGGGTCAATGGTGACGGCCTCCGATGGGCGAACGGCTGTCACCCGTAACGTCAGCTTCTTCAAGAAGCTGGGGGACTCGAGAACTGAACCCCCTCTGGATCCTGGTGTCGCCGAGATCCCTGAGGAAGATGGGCCCCCTCTCGGTGTCCCGGCCTCTCCGTGTCGGGAGGCTACTGGTGATGGACTGCCGGTGCCGGAGGTGAGCGGGAGGTACCCCCAGAGGACTGGGTGAGGGAAACCCGCTTACCTCAGTGAGTATGTGTTGGGACAGTTGGAGAGTCGTCCGGGGTGAGGGTGGCTGACATTAAAGGGGCCTGGGTCCAGTTTGGGCAAGTTGTTTGTTGTGTGATATGTTGTGTTTAACTAATAATGTAACTGTGTGTCCTCCTGAAAAAGGAGGAGTGTGGCGTTGCCCCGTAAGGGCTGCGCACGCGGCGGCGTGACGTTGCACGTCGCCGCGTGCGGCTTAAATAAACGGGGCGTCCCCGGAAGCCTTAGAGCGACCGGGGAGCCCGAACCTAACGGACGTGTGCGTGTGAGCTCTGTTGGGTTGGGGGCTCACGGGCACGCCTGGGGGCAAAGGACAGACCCCCAACAAGCAGTAGTAACCTTCGCACCTCCTCACTTGTCAGCCTAACAACCACTTGCCACAAGTTGTATACGCACACGCGAGTGCACGAGAATAGAGCCAGAATATGGTTGCCAGAAAAGGAGACGAAGGCTCAGGAAGTTGCGTGATGGGTGAAATAACGTACAGAGCTCCAGGCGTTTGTGTACAGCCAAACTGCATCGGAGAGACTGCGGTACACGGTCAGCGAGGCAATCCCCAGCCTAACAGATTCTTATCAACATTTGCATGTAATATGTTTATTGCTCAATAAAGAAGTCACGAAGTGGCCCAATATCATTCACTATCTTCCCTCGGGTCCAAGAACTGAATAGGCAGCATGAAGAGAATAGCCACCTCCCCGCCTCACCCCGAGCAGCGAACAGCAAACAGTCGCTACTTGGGAGCTACTTGCCGGAGCGCGCGCGGCTTCTGGGATATGCAGTCTTTCAGACAGAGGGGGAGGGGCCAACACCAAATATTGCCTAAAAAAGCAAAATACAGGGTGTAAACGCTTATATGATACTATGGCCCTCATTACGACCCTGGCGGAGAACCATGGTGCAATTTGCACCATGGTCCATGGCGCTAAGCTGCCAACTCCGCCATGGTGGTTGGCGGACTTACCGCCCCATTCCGACCTTGGCGGGGCGGTAAGTCCCCAATCCCCATTTACCCTTCCCCATTCCCATTTTTGCCCCATAGGGTATAATGGGAGTGGGGAAGGCGTTAATTACGCCACCGTAAATTACGGTAGAGTAATTAACAAGTCCCGTAGCGCCATGGATTTTTCCGCCTGCAAAAAGCAGGCGTAGAAATCACCATGGCGCTACGGGAACTCGTACTCAGGCGGAAAGGGGCGCCATGGTTTACGCCAGCGTAAACCCCTTTCCGCCAGGGTCGTAATGAGGGCCTATGTATTTCTCACAACACCATTCTAAGGTATCCTAGGAATGTAGTTCAAATTAAGAGCATACCATTACAAAGATAAAGTCCAGTGCAAAATCCAATGCAGCGTAGCAGTAGAATCTCGTGCCAGCAAACAGTCGCTACTTGGGAGCTGCTTGCAGGAGCTCGCACGCTGGAGCGAGCCACACCTGGGATATGTAGTCTTTCAGACAGATGGGGAGGGGCCAACTCCAAATATTGCCATTACAAAGATAAACTCCAGTGCAAAATCCAATGCAGCGTAGCAGTAGAATCTCGTGCCAGCAAACAGTTGCCACTTGGGAGCTACTTGCCGGAGCAAGTAGGCCTCTTTCTTCAACGTTGGCCCAACATAGGGCCTGATTCACAGAACTTTTTCATATGGGATTGTGCCATTATAAAATGCTTCTGTGAATTAGGCCCAGTCTCCAACTTCACCCATGCCACATTGGGTATTGTGAGGGTGCTCGGTGCCTGCTTTTGACTGGGATGGCAAAGGATTCTCACCCAGGGGGTGTATGCTATAGGCCTCTGCCTTTTTTTACTTTGGCCCAACATAGTCTCATGCTTTACCCTATCCACAGTGGGGTGTCATTCAGCATAGGTACAACTGAGCAAAAGCAGAATGACAATCTGTATTGGTCCGCATATCATCCTACAAACTCTGATGTTCTGAAGTAATCAGTAAGTCATCCCCAAATCATCAAGAACAAACATGTTTCATGGAAGTGCTCGTGAAGTAAGTGGCAGGTCATACCAGAATCATCCCCAAATCATCATGGAGAAACATGCAATCTCTTGAAGTGATCAGCAAGTCATCCTAAAAGCATCAGGACCAAAGAGTTTTCTAAAATAGGGAGGATGTTAGCATATTCATTGTCATCCTAAACTCATCCCAAATCATCTCCCACCATTCTGAGATATTTGCTGATGACTGTAACAGCGTGATGACTTCTGATGATGTGGGAATGACTTCTAGTGTAGTTCGATGATCATCAGATGACCCCAGGATGGTCTCTGAAGTCATCCTTTTAGACCAGGGTTATTGATATTAAGGAGGGTTTTGTCGCCTGACACAGAGGTGTAGTTTGGGAGTGACGTGTGTCAGTCAGGGGGGCACATTCTAGTGTTTCGTCCTGGGCACCAAGTTGGCTATAAACTGCCCTGCCTGTCCGTAAATTATTGTGCCATTGTTTTCAGTTGGAGCTAGATAGTGGTCATCCAAAATGTAATCTGCATGTGATGTACACAATGTCATTGCTGACAGGTCGTCCCACTGATTATTGATTTTCGGGACAGGGTCGGATCAGCTCCTCGGCCTCTCGGCCCGTGGCAAGGTCAAAATCGTCCCAGGGGAGTGGGGGCCGGTTTCTGCCCATGCCTGGGCTGGTTTTGGAAGAAAGAAAGATTGTGAAAACATTTTGAAAAAAAAAAATTGAAAATATTTTTGAAGAAAAAAAGAACACCTGCAGCGGCATAATTCATCAAAGCAAGGTAACACATGTTACCTTGCTTTGATGATTGATTTGCATGCATGATGTGTGCATCATAAATTATGATGCATGCATCATTCACATGCTGCTGCAGCATGCAAAGTTGAGGTGTCGGGGCTGCCGCCGGGCCGGCACTCCGGGTGGCAAGGTACCCCCTGGAGTGTCTGTGCTGTTGTATTAGTGATACATATGTAGTAGTGATATCAGTGATAAACGACCAATTTTAGAGTAAAATAAGCATCTATTTTGGACTATGTATTTTCTCTTTCGCAAGTGGCAGTAATAGCATGTTTTTTTTCTGCTGTTGTCTCTGTTACAATCATCACAAGACCTTCCATCTCAGGTGTCCTCGGACACTTGACAAAATCCTTGTGCCTAAAAGCTTCTGTACAGTGTAGAAATATTTCACCATGGCACATCAAGTGGCCATTGACTTCATTGTGCCACAATGAATGCTTTGTTGTAATGTGTCTATCTTTCCCATCTCCCTGGCATGATGTTCAGGATCTTTGTTTGCATGTATGAGGTAACGAGTGCTCAAAGTATGGGATGTCCTGTGAGTGTGCTGCTTTCTCTATTTTGCCAACCTCTGAAGCCTGAAAGTAGATGCATGCAGGCTTGACATGCAGCCAACTTTGCACCAGACCTGCAGATGAACTTAACTGGTCTGCTGTTAAATCTCAGTTACCAGTTTAATGGTATCTACTACAGAATAATTGCTCATTTTACTATAGCCGATATGATAGCTCAGTGGGTTGAGCGCTCACTGCTGTGATGTGTGTGATCTACAGGTTCGGATCCCAGCAAGGCCATCTCAGCCTTTCATCCTTCTTAGGTCGATAAATGAGGTTGGGTGATATTGTATGCATATTTGTTCCATAAAAAAGAGCTTAAGCGTAAGTGCTACACAATAACATATTATCATTTGCCTTGGACGTCTGCTTGCATTCACAGTAATTTGACAATATGGATCTATACATACAGATGTTAATGATACATATGGTGATCCATTCTTGTATGAAATGTACTTCACATTAGTGAAATCATAACCATATTTTTCGTAGTGTACTTAGGACCAATGCTATTTGATGCCACTTCCTGTTTTGTCAAGGGGTGAAAGGTCGTGTTTCATCACTTCCCGGGATGGCACTTTGGGGTGGGGTGGTGATGTCATCAGAGGTCAAGAGTCGTGAGGCGAGGGGTGGCACACTTTTTTGAGGCGAGGGTGGGGCACTTTTTTTGGGGTTCCGGGCCTATTTCTTGTCCCCAGTCCGACCCTGGTTCAGGATGGGGTTAGACTGCACTATTGTTTGTCGTAGCACTGTGCTCTTGTAAGTATTCAGAATGGACTCCAAAGTTAAAATGGCCGCTGCTGTATATCCGGTTTTCGATACATGTGAATGAGGGCCTTAGTGGCTGGGCTGAATTAACGAAGAATGATTCAACAGCTCCACTGTTTTTAGAATAATTTGGCAACACCAAGAGCGAGTAATAAGAGTATATGCACATATATTTTCAAGAGTGAGATAGCAATAATGAAACTCATGTGCCTCTGTAAAATAAATATCTTCGGCCTTCGGTGAATTAAATGTGGGGTTTCATGGTAGGTAGGAATGCAAGTGGTTCGGTCGGCCTGCTGGTTTCCTACAGAGACATTTTTCTTCTTTAAAAAATGTCCAAATGGCAGCCTACAGATGTTAAATCCAAGATTTACTCCGCCCACGCCAGTTCCTAATAGAATCACAAAAGAGGATTTCTGGGATCCGTCGACTAGCTACTGCATTGACCTGACGACATTTCCACATTTCGAGTTGGCCCTGAGAACAGCTTGTGTCCCGAGTTTAATGCGTGTGCACTCCAGCAGCATTGAATGACCTACCCGCCTGTTACATACAGTGCAAAGTACACCACATGGGGTTTTACAGTGCTGATCTTAACGGAGCTTGAGGAAAATACAGGGAGTCTCCTTGGCAACCCCACGTGTGTTGCATTCGTGTATATGTAAGCTATCGACAAGAAGCAATTAAGCTGAGCAGTGAGCGTTCTGCAAATAACTGTAAACCTCTTTTTATAATACCAATCTTTTGGGGATGACGATGTTAGAGTCTCAAAGAAACAATTAATTCGAATGTTTTCAATCTTGTCGAAGTCCTTAGAGGCAATTCGGGAATTGGGAATTGATCACGGAACGCTAGGGTGTCTGCTGACAAATGACTCGCAATATTGTCCTATCTCTTTATTGTTTTATCATACTAAGGAACGTCCAGCAGTGCAGTGGGAAGTTACTACTATCTTCTCAGAATGTACTCACTTCTCATCGTGAATAACATTAACACTGTTCTCGTTAAGACTTATAGACCTTGGGAGGGGTCATTATCGCTGGATAATAACCCACCCTAAAGTTATTGGCTGAGGCAAAGCCATGGGCTTTAAGTTCAGGAAGAGTAATTAGTCCTAAGCGATGATATTCCTCGCTGCCTTTACACAGTGGAAGACAATTGTTTCTGTGCTGGGAGTCAGGCTGCGCATAAGTCAACATTTTTGGAATGAGGTCTACACCAGAGGTCATAGATGCATTCCAAGCTTTCTGATTGGCTGAAAGGCGGTCTTTAAGCTTACTTGACCACAACCAAGGGCTGTATGAGGAGTTAAAGGCCCTGAAGACGAGATGCAGGCCCAAGCGCAGCTCATGAGCGTCGCTCCTGATATTATTTAGCATGTGTATTCTTTCAGTAGCCGACTAGATTTTTTGGACCGTAACTCCCATGATCCCTTGCCAGAATATTGAACAGTGAAAGAACATCAGGGATGAAATCCCAAAACATCTCGGAGGGCTGTCACATAATGAATAGGAATCTGACTGTGAGGTCAAGGCACGATGGACGTTGACGTGAGGAGGAGCAGGACAGACATGGAAGGAGGATGCCTGCAACAGGGAAGGCGGTAAGGGGCGAGGAGTGAAAAGGGACGAGGAAAGAAGAATGGGCGGGCCAGCAGAGCAATACAGAGAGTTAAATGGCGGCCAAATGGAATTAAAATCAGTTGGAAGTGATCGACGTGTGGCCAATCTACCACTTATGCGAGAACATTCCAGCTATACTGGCTCATGTAGCCTGCAGATTGTCCAACGGCGTGTAGAGGTGGACTCGAATACCCCCACCCAAAGCTTCTCTTCAATTATGCCTATATGTTGGGAGCCAGAATGAGAAACACGTGCATTGCCAGTAAGAATACGTATATCAAAGAGAATCCTGGAAGTAATATTTTGATTAAGGAAGCCGTACATGCATACACGACAATATGATGGCCATTTGAATGAAATCCCAGAGAAAGAGGGAAAAGCAAGCGAGAAAGCAGATTGGTGACATCATGAAAAGCAGAGTTGATGCACTCAGAAGAGATGCAGAAGACGAGAGAGCATAAAGATTCTATAAGCACTAAGTTCAAGGTATTAAAGATGAGCAACATTTCGGGCTTGAGATGAAGATGTTCATGCTGTAGAAATAATGAAGAAATTATCGAGTCATTTTATAAGTGTACAGAAGCAGTAACGGAAGCAGACAAACTATTCTTTAAGGCTGGCTATGTAGTTAATAGATTGCGGCAATGCGCCAATGTATATGCCTGTTATAATCTGAATGTCGTGCAGATATGTGAGACCTCTGTCCCCAAGTGCCGCACAGGGAGAATGACAATTCGCTCCCTAGACAACCTTTGAGGCCACAGGTGGAGATGAATCCGGGACCGTGAAGTACTGGGAGTCCCAGGGAAGCTGTAAAGGAAGGCAATGTTAAACACCAAGCAAGCAGGGCAAAACGTAGGTAGACAAAAAATAAGGGGAAGACTCTTACCAGGATTCAATAGCTGAAAGGGATTCTGGGGCTCAAGATGGTAATGGGCCCTGGATGTGAGATACTGACTGGAAGGCAATCCACTTGAAGAATTTCGAACACTGGACAGTCCCAGGTCTAAAACCAAACGTAGCAGTATGAATATGGAGAGCAATGAAGAACACAATCCAAAAGGGGAGTCCGTGTATGCGGTCCGAGGTCAGAAGCCCAGAATATCAGTCCAAGCCAAGGTACAGACAAATCGTGATCCAAAAGAGTTCCAAAAAAGGGTAGCCGAGTTCAAGAATCCAACAAGACACAAGATAACGGGACAGGAGCCAAACAGAGTCTCAAGAAACAGCTGTGAAGCGTGGTACTGAGGTATTCCTCTGCTTAAGTACCTTTTGGTGTCGGATCATGTGATCGTGAAGCCAAGTCACGTGAACGCGAGTTCCGGTCACGTGATTTCTGATCACGCGACCGTGAAGCCAGGTCACGTGAACGCGAGTTCCAGTCACGTGATCGGGTAACTCTAGCAGCATAATGCGAAGAATCAAACCTGTTCTTTTGGTGACCTAATCTCCATGGCAGCTGCCAATGAAGAAATGGACGCAGACGTGAGTGTGGAGTAGTGGTGTGCGTATGTTGTGACTGTGTGCGAGCCGGTCTGGACCGCCCATGTGAGCTCCGGAGAATGAGTGGGGGGTGAATTCGGGCTGAGGGGGACGAGGGGGAACTGGTGTCATCTGATGTTTGGATGGAAGTCATGACAATGCCTAAGAAGTATAAGGAATATGGATGATTGCACAATTCACTTTAGCAGAGCTGGATTCCGAAAGCAGGAAGACATTTTCAGTGTGTCGCAGTTAGAAATACAAAACTCAACCATGGAGGCGGATCAAAGAAAGGTTTGGTTGGATCAACACCAAGAAGTCAAGGTCGCTTGGGGCCTGTATGTGCATACAAAAAATTACAGAACTGTGAAAGAGCAAAACTCCTGTCTCTAGTGAGAGGCGAGATCATTGAAGATGTAAGAGGTTCATCAAATAGTAGTATTTTAAATGCAGTAAGACTCAAAATCGTGGTCTACAGTTACGTGGTCAGATGAAAATAGACACTATGATGAACTATGTCGGAATCTTCAGCATGGAGAACATGGCCGAGTTCAAAGCCGAGTTCAAAGCCTTAATTGACTAGTGGGCTGCAAGTGTGATGATGGATGCCAGGGCTAATTGGTGGGAAGCCATGGCTGTGGCCATCCCACTGGCACATGGATGCCAGCCTGCGTGCTCCTTACACATGTGGAATATTACAGAGGGATACAAGGGTGCCAACCAATTACAGAGAGACACGTAATAGAGAGCCCTATAGTTTGGATAACCAATGGGTCGTCGTGTATTTGATGACGTTTGTAGTGACCTGCTCTAGAGGAGGGCTTAGTTGCCCCACCTGATGTAGAGACCCAATCACTTTCCCTGACCAGTATGGAACGTATACCTAGATGTTCCTTGTAAGCCAATAACCATTCCAAATAGGTTTTTGTAGTTTGCAACGTAGATTGGCATCAATAGTGACAAGGTTGCAGTACATAACCTGCTTTTTTATGTGTTGAAATGAGTGTGAGGATCGAGCAACGTGTTGATGTTCGTTGTAACTGCTTGTTTTAGATAATAAACATTAAAAACAGTTGCATTTTGCCAACTTCTTAAATTAGTTTGATTATTGATGTTTGAGTAATATTCTGCATCCCCATCTGTCTCTAAGTATTGCAATCTGGTCTTCAGGGCCGTCACGAGGGGAGTGCAGGGGGGGCAAACTGCCCCGGCCTCGCACTTGCGGGGGGGCTCGCGGCCCCCTCTCCTAAGTGGAAGGCAGCACAGTCTCCCGTGTCCTTCATTCACACGGGGGACTGTGCTGTCTGCCCCTGCAATGATTTTGCTGTTTGTTGCGAAGCCGTTTGGCTCCGCAACAAACAGCAAAATAATGGGAGACAGCAGGGCTCAGAAGTGAGCTCTGCTGCCTCCCGTCATTCAGCTCAAAACGTGGACATGATGCCTAACAGGAGAGGACTGCTCTCCCGTCAGTCAGTGTGTTCATGTTGCTCAGCGTGACCACGCTGACTGATGGGAGAGGAGTTCTCTCTTGTCAGTCAGTGTGTTCACGTTGCTCAGAATGACCACATTGACTGACAGAAGAGGAGTTCTCTCCTGTCAGTCAGTGTGTTCATGTGTCAGTCAGTGTGTTCACGTTGCTCAGCGTGACCACACTGACTGATGGGAGAAGAGTTCTCTCTTGTCAGTCAGTGTGTTCACATTGCTCAGCATGACCGCATTGACTGACAGGAGAGGAGTTCTCTCTTGTCAGTCAGTGTGTTCATGTTGTCAGCGTGATCACGCTGACTGATGGGAGAGGAGTTCTCTCTTGTCAGTCAGTGTGTTCACGTTGCTCAGCATGACCACACTGACTGACAGGAGAGGAGTTCTATCTTGTCAGTCAGTGTGTTCATGTTGTCAGCGTAACCACGCAGACTGATGGCAGAGGAGTTCTCTCCTGTCAGTCAGTCCTGTCAGTCAGTGTGTTCATGTTGTGAGTGTGATCACGCTGAATGATGGCAGAGGAGTTCTCTCTTGTGAGTCAGTGTGTTCAAGTTGCTCAGCGTGACCACGCTGACTGATGGGAGAGGAGTTGTCTCTTGTCAGTCAGTGTGTTCACGTTGCTCAGCATGACCACACTGACCGACAGGAGAGGAGTTCTCTCTTGTCAGTCAGTGTGTTCATGTTGTCAGCGTGATCACGCTGACTATTGGGAGAGGAGTTCTCTCTTGTCAGTCCGTGTGTTCACGTTGCTCAGCATGACCACACTGACTGACAGGAGAAGAGTTCTCTCTTGTCAGTCAGTTTGTTCATGTTGTCAGTGTGATCACGCTGACTTATTGGAGAGGAGTCCTCTCTTGTCAGACAGTGTGTTCACGTTGCTCAGCGTGACCACGCTGACTGATGGGAGAGGAGTTCTCTCTTGTCAGTGTGTTCACGTTGCTCAGCATGACCATGCTGACTGATAGGAGAGGACTCCTCTCCTGTCAGTCAGTGTGTTCATGTTGTCAGCGTGATCACGCTGACTGATGGGAGAGGAGTTCTCCCTTGTCAGGCAGCATGTCTACGTGTCGGCTGCGTGGGTGCTTTTTTTTAAGGGTGCATGGATGTAAGGTAAGTGTTTTTTATTTTAAATGAAAAGTGTATATGTGTATTTAAATTAAATTGGTATGTATATGTGTATGTATGAATGATGCGTGCATGTTGGTGTTTGTGTCAATGCTCTGTTTGGTTTTATGTATACATGCATGTATGGAGTTGTGTAACTGGTGGATGAATGCATGGGTGAAAGTATTTTTTGTGAGTGTGTGGTCAGCACCACCCCTAAATGTAGCCGCCCTTGGGGCCACTTGATTAAGGGGTGGGTTCATGGCATCAGAGGTGCACCTAGGCTAAAATGTCAGGGGGGAAAGGGACCTAACACTTCAAATGTTGGGAGAGGCGCTAACGCCCGAGGCTGTGAGGAAGGGGCAAACTTCCTTGTGCGGGGGCACCTAACATCTTTCCACATTTTGAATGAGACTATTCTGGTGAAGCTTCAATGTTACAAGCAGCTACCTCTTGCCTTCATTTCTGAAACGTCACACTTAAGGACTGCTGTGAGAATGAGATGTCTCATGTCACCACTTCCCATTTTATCACTCCCCTAGCATGCAAGTCCTAACCACACATCACGATTTCAATTACCTAAAAATGTATGGATATGAATGCAGGTGCTAACAGTGAAATGAATTCTCATGGCCATGCTAATACCTATGGCAATTCTCACCCAGTTCCTGCCCTCCCCACCCAAAACTCCTCCTCACTAGAACTCTTTGAGCTAGCTTTAAACATGCCTTCACATCAAACTTTGCCCTCAATGTGCCAGCAAGTGTTTCTTCAAAGGAGTGTTCTGAGAGTTCATGACTTCATTGGAGTTGTAAACATGGAACTGGTGTAATAAAAATGTCTTAATCAGGTCTGCCTTTGGCCACTCAATTTGAAAACACCCTGTGTGTCTTTCGTTGAAGTTCTTTTAAAAATAAGAATTGGCAAAGCCAACAGGTTTGGCTTGTGTATAAGTATTAGGCATTTACCAGGCACTGCTATTAGCTGCTCATGTACAAAAACCATTTTGCACTGGCACTATCAATGGCCAGCTAATACCAATACAGAAGTGCCTTTCCAATGCCTACACAAATGCCCAAACTGTTAGCATTGCCAGTGCTCTTTTTGCTTTACCCATGATGCACAGGACTATGCATCAAGGTTAAAGCAAACATACTACTTGGCTAAATTGGCCCACATTGAATGTAGGCCAATCTAGCCAGTAATAACACTTATGGTACACAGTCAGCCTGGATATACTTTCTGTGGCATGGCATTTTTACTGGCTGGGAGTCCGTACATGGTAATAATGGCATATATTGACACAGCCTGCATCGACATAATGAGAACAACCAGCATGAATATATTTTTGTACTAGCATATCTCGCGTGGAAAGGCGGCATGAAATGTATTGAAAAATGTTCCTATGCACAATTTGTGATGTGCAACTATTGGGAATTTCCATGTGCTTCCACACAAAACCAATTGCAAACTGTATGGGTTTCTACCCAATTTTGCAAAGAAAGTGCCGTAAAATGCATGCTTTTAACCCAATGTTTCAAACATTTTCTTGGGGGTGAGAACCCCCCTCAAGCAACCCTTGTTTGGTTTGGGCTCCCTCCCTGTGCTCTGTTGATCCTGCCTAATTGGCACAAACATTTAAGCCTCTTAAGTTCAGAAATGTACCAGCCTCCACTGTACATCATTTGTCACTGTGTATGATGTGTGTTTTAATGCGCACACGGGGGCAGGGTGCTCCTTAATGATATGATATGGCATTTATAACGTGCCTGTACACAAGTGTTTCTAGGCGCGACAAGGCAACGAGGGAGAAACAAAAGAGTAGGACAAAACACAGATCTTACTAGGCCTTGTGTCATTCAGATCGCGCAAGAGCAGGGAAGGGGGGAGGGGAGAAGTGCCAAGGGTGGGGTAGGATGCAGAAGTGCAGGAACAAAGGAGAAACAAGAGTGCAGCCAACAGGGGGCAAGTGTGGGTACTCATAAGTGCAGCCAACGGGTGGAGAATAAGAGCAAGAACAGGGACTCTAGGGTTACAGATACAGACCACAAGTGCAGGGGAGCCAAGAGGCAGTGCACGATTGAAACAGGACAGGCAGAGACCTGGGCCCGAATTCAGAGCTTGACCAGGTGACCAGTGCATGGATCAGGCAGGTGATCAGCAAGGGAGAGGAAAAGAGAAGGCAGAAGCAAAGAGACAGGTCTTGAGGTGCTTCCGGAACCGCAGATGGTTCTCCTCAAGTTTCAGCGAGGCAGGGAAGCTGTTTCCAGAGGGAGGCCTCAGCCGAAGAAAGAGATCTGCCCTCAACTCTTTGATTGGAAAAGTGACTGACCCTCAGAGAATTGGAGGTGGCGCAGTGGAGAGCTCATGCCATCCTATATATATTTATTCATATGATAAAAAAGTTAGTCTGGCATGAACCTTTCTTCAGTAGAGAAATCTAACTTTGCTGTAGTTGATTTGCAGTTGTAGTAATAAAACATATTTGGGATCCTGCACACAAACTCAAGGGGAGATTTCTCGAGTCTCCTGTTTGCGGAGGTGCCGCCGCTGGCCGAGTGCAAAAAATTATAAGGGGGCCTCACCAAATGTTTTGCCCCGGGCCTCACCACATCTTCTGACAGCCCTGCTGGTCTTAAAGGGCTGGGTCGGATGTCCCAGTTCAATCGGAACACCATGAACATTACATGGGTTACAATACAGTTTATAATGCATGCACTCAGAAATGTACTGTAACATTAAGAAATTGCTGCTCCATTTAATCCTCACTGGAAAAAAAACATGAAAACGCTTCCGGTTGGGTGCAAGAAAATGCATATATATTTTAATGGTGAACTTCTTCCAGCTTGTGTTTCTTGCACATGAGGGCACGCACATCAGCAGGACAGTTTTCTGAAATAAAAAGGAAAACAGAAAATGAACAATTTAAAAAGCGGATACATGTACTGTAAAGGAATTATGATGAGCTGTGTTGATGACGGGGAGGGCAGAATTGTTTAAGAGGAGATTCAATGTACCTGAATGGCTCCTGGCAAATAACATTAGCATCAGGCAAATGCAATGCAGGTGCATGTGCGTTAGTGTTACTGCTGTTTTTGCGTGGGCAAATTATGTGCATGCACAAACTGTGATTGCACATGTGCATGTTTTCATAAACCCACCCCTAACATTAGTTACGTGGAGGAGGCTGAAGATCAAGTAAGAGCGAAAATGTGAAATCCAATCTCAGGAAATTACAGATAATCTGAAGACTTTGCAAGGAGTAACCAGAATAACTAATCATTGGACCCTGGCTGAAGGTACAGTCTGCCTTACATCTTCTGCTAGCGAAGGAAGGCCATGACCTCCCAAGAGGGAGCAAGATCTCTCCCCTAAACATCTCCCAGGGAGCAGAGGGAGATACCAAATCCAGAGGACCCCCCAGCAGCTCCAAAACCTGTACCAGCCAGCACATAGCGTGCCCTGCTAAGCTCTGCATCAAACTTCCTAGGTGGGAAGTGCCAGAAAGTCTCTGAACCTGGAACCAAGGACAATGAAGCTGCCTGCAACAGACTCCTTAGCTTTGGGCCATCCGTCTTAAAGGACGACACAAGCCCAGTGAAGAAGCTAGAAGTGCATCGACAAGCATCTACTGACATCCGCCTTAAAGGAAACTTTAGATCCAGTCGAACCCCTCGAGCTGCAACTGAGTGCACCGCTGACTGTTGGTATGCGGCATTCGCTAAAGACATCTGAGACGCATCGACCCGTGCTTCGGAAATGCCAACCAGCAATGAGAAGATTCCTGACCCCCGAGCAGCCGTGTAGGCCTGCCTGCAGCTGTCCGTCTAGCCTCACTCACCAAACTGGTTCCCAACTTATACCTGCTAATGTCTCCTGTCTTGAACTCTGTTGTAGAAGCTGCAAACCGCCCTGAAACGGACTCAACCCTGTCGAGCACAAAGAACACCTACAAGCACAAGGTACATTGTGGTTCTGTGCCCCTGGTCCTTCTCTGAAGGCCACTATTGACATTTTATGACCCATTGCTCCTTTTGTGCTGAAACCAAGTATCCTTGAACTGTTGTGATTATTTACTATACCGACTATCCTCCTGTCAGTATACAGAGTGCATCCCTTTTTCTTCTTTGAAACTGTCTGTGCTCTGCATTCCTATACAGGGTGGGTTATATTTCGTAGTTTGCTAGAATTGTCTGTTGAGATAATAATAGATATTTTTATACAACCTTGTCTGGACAGTGCCTTTTATCAATGGGTAATCATTGTATTTTTTCTGTGTTGCAACTAACCAACGATCCACAACCTTTCGGAGATAAGCCTGTCATTCCGTCCATGTCACCAAAACTGGACAAGGAGGTTTATAATTTGCTTGTGTTTGCAATCTGCTCGGATTCCTTCTGGTGTACTAGAGGTGTGGGGCTGATTGATGGTTTACAAACCAATATTCATCCCAGGACCACTGGTGCCCCGGAAGTTGATTTGTCACACCACCAAAGCGAGTGAAGCAACTGTGGCATCGTGTAGGTAATCTCTGTTTTTCTTTTTTTCAGGATTGTCATCAACTTGCAGTTTTCCAAAGCTTTTCACTCTGCTTCCCACGGGGTTGTGCTGTATAACCTCTCATATGTTCTCACAGCTGCTCAAACACAGCCTTCCAGCAATAACAGTTCACTCTTGCCGTTGCCCAATCATGCACTGGTGATACCACATGTATGTAACAATTGCAGTAATTTAGCATTTACCTCTACTACATGTCTACCACCTGTACAAAGAGGTCGTCAACCTTGCTCATAGCGACCGCACATCTAAAATGCCTTAAATGAGTTTTACCTGAAATAACCTCACCCAACCCAATTATTCCTGTCAGGAGCAACAACTTGACAGAGTATGTCAATTCAACTCCTGAAAAACTGTTAGTGGGTCATTGGACCTCATTATGAGTCTGGTGGTAACCCTGCTGGTGCTTCCGGCGGGTTGCCGCCAGACTTGCAACACTTTACCGGCACCTGGCATCCCGGTGCCACTGGGACATTACAAGTCCCGGCGGTTCGGGAGGTAAGGTGCCAGTAAATGTAAATCCCCATTCCCATGAAGCCCCAGAGGACTCAATGGGAGTGGGGAGACAGAAGCACCGGCACCGTTGGTAACAGTGCTGGTGCTTCCGTGGAAACTCTGCGTGCAGGTGCCATTGCGGTCAGACCTGCCGGCCACAACGCCCCCCGCCCGCAGAGTTGTAGTGTGGCGGCCTGGAATGGGTGCCGGTACGTTGCTACCGGCACCCTCAATTACGGACAGCCACACTCGTAAAGAGGCCCATTGTGCTGTTCGGTCCACTGCCAGCAATATTAAACAAAAGTTAAAAAAAGGCGGAATAACCTTTACTCTTCACTTTTATGCTCGGTTTTGCTAAACAGTAAACGCCACCTGCTAATTATGCTTTGCAGGTGGCGCTTACTGATGGATTTCTGTGGAATCCACCTGCTCATTAGCAAGTGCAAGTGCAAAGCAGATTCCTTAGTAAGGCATTGCTTTTACACTTGCATATTGTGGCATGGGTGGAGAGTAGAGCAATTACTCTACTCCAGAAATCATGCCACTCTACAATACCCCACCTCGGAATTGTGAATGTTAGCAAGTGCCACACTCGGATAAAATTGTGAATGTTAGCAAGTGCCACACTCGGACAGAATTGTGAATGTTGGCAAGTGCCACACTTGGAACCGTGACTATTATCATGTGCCACATTTAGATAGAATGGTGAACATTAGCCTGCCTTGCATCTAGATAGGACTGTGAAGGTTAGCAAGTGCCTCCCTTAGAACTGTTTTATTATGTGCCACATTTAGATGGAATTGTGAACATGTCACAGGTTTCCCCCTTCACACCTGTCGGCGTTCTTTATTTGAGTTCTTCGATGGAGTCTTCTTGCGCACAGTGCGGGTCTTGTATAATGCTGTGTGGATGTCCTCGGGTTCCAGCGTGCGTTCAGCGTTCCAAGTCCTGGATCGTTCAGAAGTCCGAGAAGTCCTGGAAACAGCAAGGCGTGTACTCAGGAAGCGAGTAAATGGAGATCCAGGATGCAAGTGAGGACAAAAGGGGAAAGGAGTGGAAGAGTAGGCAAAAATAGGGGACCGAGAACCAGGAATCATGAGGATAACAAGAGCGAACTACGGCAGCACACGTCTAGCCACAGTAAGCGGTAGCGTTGAGATGCGCAGAGCCGCGGGGGGGTGTCTGCTTTATAGAACGTGATGCGTCTGACGCGGAAACTAGTAGACAGCGTTCCGTGTTTGGCAGCCATGTTGGGAGTACTGCTGAGTGCAAGCCCCTATGTGTCAGGGACCAGGAAGTCCAGAAGGGACGCGTCCGATGGTTCATGACAGCATGCCCCCTCCGAGGGCCTGTTCCTCCGTGTTTGCCCGGGTGTATAAGATGATACATTTTGAGCAATCTGGGGGCATTAAGGTTTGAGATTGGTTCCCAGGTGCGTTCACTGGGAGGGTATCCTTTCCTCTCAACCAGATACTGTAGCTGACAACGTCTGTACCTGGAGTCACATATTCTGGACACTTCGTACTCTAGCTGGTCATCGACAAGTACAGGAGTAGACCTTGGAGCAGTCCGGGAGGACTGGACGTATGTTTTCATTTGAGATGTGTGAAACACTGGGTGGATCCTCTTCCAGGAGTCCGGTAGTTTGTGTCGGAAGGCCACTGGGTTAATAATTTCCTTTATGGAAAAGGGGCCATAGTACCGGGGAGACAGCTTATTCGGCCAAAATGGGGTAAGTTTCTTTCTTGGATGGCGATTGAAAGGCCTGCAAGATCACAAGTTTGCTTTGTCCAGGAGAGTTCAAGGATGGAATAGACGTGGAGCAAACATCTCTCTCCCGAAGCTGTGCTCCATCTAGGATCGGGAGCTGGCGTCTCCCGAATGCCGTGGAGGAGCTAAGGGATATTCTCTTACAAGATGTTTATCTGAGGCACAATACATACATAGCCTAGTGTGAATCCGTTGCATTCTTTCTTGCGGGGATATGGGTCCACGTAATGCCCCTAGTTGCATGGGTTTTGGGTCTGTAGTGGGGGCAGGAATGGGCTCAGGTTTAGAGGAAGGTTCTGTCGAGGTTTTTTGGTAAGGCACTTTAGTCTTTTTCTTTTCCGCCTTCCTTTCCTGGATACGGAAGCCAATTTGTAAAGAGAAATCCATAAGAGCCTGGAAGGAACCTGGGCGAGCTACCCTGGCCAGCTCATCTTTTATTTCCTCATTCAGTACTCTTTGAAAAATGGTAAAGCAGCCCTCCGAGGACCAATCTGCTTCCTTGGCCAGTTGCTGAAAGCGTGTCACATAGGTCAGCATATCCTGGGAGCCTTGTTGGAAATCCAGTAGGCGTTCCTGGGCACTGCAGACCTGTTCTCGGCATTCAAACATGGTCTTTAGAGCCTGTACGAACCCATCATAGTCATCCAGGAGGGCATCTCCAGAATTAACCAAGGGCGTAGTCCAAGTTAATGCATTCCCGGAAAGATGCGAAATCATAAAGCCCACCTTTGCCCTGGGGGTAGAGAAGCAATAGGGCTTAAAGGTAAAGTGGAATAAACATGAATCAAGGAATCCGCGAAGATTGTGTGATGAACCATCATATTTATCCACTACTCTGCCCAGCAATACACTTTTCTTGGTCGCAGAATCACGTGACAGGACTAATTGTTTTTATGCAGCATTCTCGGTTTTGAGGTTCTGAACTTCTGTTGTCAACTCCTGCAAGCCGCGCATAAGGTCTTGGACTGCTGCCTCCATGTCCGTGTTAGTTTGTTGGCATCTCAATCTGTCACAGGTTTCCCCCCTTCTCACCTGTCGGCGTTCTTTATTGGAGTTCTTTGATGGAGTCTTCTTGCGCACAGTGTGGGTCTTGTATAAACCTGTGCGGATGTCCTCGGATTCCAGCGTGCGTTCAGCGTTCCAAGTCCTGGATCGTTCAGAAGTCCGGGAAGTCCTGGAAACAGCAAGGCGTGTACTCGGGAAGCGAGTACACGGAGATCCGGGATGCAAGTGAGGACAAAAGGGGAAAGAAATGGAAGAGTAGGCAAACATAGGGGACCGGGAACCAGGAATCAAGAGGATAACAAGAGCGAACTACGGCAGCACACGTCTAGCCACAGTAAGCGGTAGCGTTGAGACGCGCAGAGCCGCGGGGGCGTGTCTGCTTTATAGAGTGCAAGCCCCTATGTGTCAGGGACCAGGAAGGCCAGAAGGGACGTGTCCGATGGTTCATGACAGAACATTAGCCTGTGTCACATCTAGATAGGACTATGAAAGCTGGCTAGTGCCACACTCGGACAGAATTGTGAATGTTGGAAAGTGCCACACTTAGAACTGTTTATTATCATGTGCCACAATTGGATAGATTTGTGAATATTAGGCTGCACTGCATCTGGATAGAACTGTGAAGGTCAGTAAGTGCCACACTTGGA
Organism: Ambystoma mexicanum; assembly: GCF_040938575.1. Classification (NCBI taxonomy): domain Eukaryota; kingdom Metazoa; phylum Chordata; class Amphibia; order Caudata; family Ambystomatidae; genus Ambystoma; species Ambystoma mexicanum. The sequence goes on along the minus strand of NC_090933.1, from coordinate 418,487,253 downwards.
CAGAATTGTGAATGTTAGCAAGTCCCGCACTTAGAACTGTGAATATCAGCATGTGCCACACTTGGACAGGATTGTGAACATTAGCCTGCGTCGCATGTAGATAGGACTATGAAGGTTGGCAAGTGCCACATTTGGATAGAATTGTGAACGTCAGCCTGCGTCGCACCTGAATAGGACTGTGAATGTTAGCAAGTGCCACACTTGGAGCTGTGAATGTTGGCACGTGCCACATTTGGATAGAATTACAAGTCCCAGCAGATCGGGTGGTAAGGTGTCAGTAAATGTAAATCCACATTCCCATGAAGCCCCATGGGAGTGCGGAGACAGAAGCACCGGCACCATTGGTAACAGTGCTGGTGCTTCCGTGGAAATGCTGCGTGCAGGTGCCATTGCGGTCAAACTTGCCGGCCGCAACGCACCCCGCCCACAGAGTTGTAGTGTGGCGGCCCAGAATGGGTGCCGGTACGTTGCTACCGGCTCCCTCAATTACGGACCGCCACACTCATAATGAGGCTCATTGTGCTGTTCGGTCCACTGCAAGCAATATTAAACAAAAGTAAAAAACAAGGCAAAATAACCTTTACTCTTCACTTTTATTCTTGCTTTTGCAAAAAAAGTAAACGCCACCTGCTAATTATGCTTTTCAGGTGGCGCTTACTGTTGGATTTCTATGGAATCCACCTGCTCATTAGCAAGTGCAAGTGCAAAGCCGATTCCTTAGTAAGGCATTGCTTTTACACTTGCATATTGTGGCATGGGTGGAGAGTAGAGCAATTACTCTACTCCAGAAAATCCTGCCACTCTACATTACCCCACATCGGAACTGTGAATGTTACCAAGTGCCACACTCCGATAGAATTGTGAATGTTAGCAAGTGCCACACTTAGAACCGTGATTATTAACATGTGCCACATTTAGATAGAATTGTGAACATTAGCCTGCGTCGCATCTAGATAGGACTGTGAAGGTTACCAAGTGCCACACTCGGACAGAATTGTGAATGTTGGCAAGTTCCACACTTAGAACTGTTTATTATCATGTGCCACACTTGGATAGATCTGTGAACATTAGCCTGCGTCGCATCTGGATAGGACTATGAAGGTTAGCAAGTGCCACACTTGGACAGAATTGTGAATGTTAGCAAGTCCCGCACTTAGAACTGTGAATATCAGCATGTGGAACACTTGGACAGGATTGTGAGCATTAGCATGCGTCGCATCTAGATAGGACTGTGAAGGTTGGCATGCGCCACATTTGGATAGAATTGTGAACATTAGCCTGCGTCGCATCTGGATAGGACTATGAAGGTTAGCAAGTGCCACACTTGGACAGAATTGTGAATGTTAGCAAGTCCCGCACTTAGAACTGTGAATATCAGCATGTGGAACACTTGGACAGGATTGTGAGCATTAGCATGCGTCGCATCTAGATAGGACTGTGAAGGTTGGCAAGTGCCACATTTGGATAGAATTGTGAACGTCAGCCTGCGTCGCACCTGGATAGGACTGTGAATGTTAGCAAGTGCCACACTTGGAACTGTGAATGTTGGCATGCGCCACATTTGGATAGAATTGTGAACATTAGCCTGCGTCGCATCTAGATAGGACTGTGAAGGTTACCAAGTGCCACACTCGGACAGAATTGTGAATGTTGGCAAGTGCCACACTTAGAACTGTTTATTATCATGTGCCACACTTGGATAGATCTGTGAACATTAGCCTGCGTCGCATCTGGATAGGACTATGAAGGTTAGCAAGTGCCACACTTGGACAGAATTGTGAATGTTAGCAAGTTCCACACTTAGAACTGTGAATATCAGCATGTGGCACACTTGGACAGGATTGTGAGCATTAGCATGCGTCGCATCTAGATAGGACTGTGAAGGTTGGCAAGTGCCACATTTGGATAGAATTGTGAACGTCAGCCTGCGTCGCACCTGGATAGGACTGTGAATGTTAGCAAGTGCCACACTTGGAACTGTGAATGTTGGCATGCGCCACATTTGGATAGAATTGTGAACATTAGCCTCTATTGTCATACCAATGTGAACATTAGCCTGCGTCGCATCCACTCTGCAGGATGCTCAAATCTAAGTGTAGCCTCCATCACTGTCTGTTATATGTTAAAACCCACTCACTGCGGAACCTAGGCCTTTCTTCCAGTATACAAGACACTCAAATCCAGGTACAGCGCCCATCAATGTCTACTGTATGGAGAAATATATTGTGAAACCTAGGCCTCTCCCCCTCTCTACAGAATCCTCGGATCCAGGTGTAGCCTCCATATCCGTCTATCATATGTGGAAAGATCCACTTACTGTTGAACCCGTGACTTTTACGTCACTTTGCAGCACTCTCAACTCTAGGTATAGCCTCCATCATTGTCTATTGTATGGTGAAACTTAGTGTAGTGTGAGACCTGGGCCTCTGCCCCACCTTACAGGATTCTTAACTCTAGGCATTTAGCCAAACTGTTAAAGCCAGCTGCGAGACATATAGCCCACTAACCAAATAAAGCGCAAAACCTCTGCATACCTGACTCATACAAAAACCTACACAACCACCTCTCGTACAGCAAGAAGCACGCACTTTACCACACTGCAACAACAAACACATGCGCCACACCAACAGCACACAAGGCATGACTTCGATCCGATACTCGCACCAAAGCTCAGCACACGGTGTACACCGAACTGAAGTCGCCAACAGGACACCACTTATCTCACTTTGCTACTCCCGCTTCACCTTACTAATCCAACCCGCCTTCTCGTTTACAGATCTGCCTGAGCGCCTAGGCACCAATTCCATTGGTGGCGGTCCGCTGTACAAATACTTTTAACATTAACATTAACATAAAAATCTTATTCAGGTTTAAAGCTTGGTGCTCTTCCAAGACGAGGAAAAAAGGAAAGCAGATTCAAAATCCCCGTTGTGCCCCTCTTACCCCACAAAATGGCATACTTTTAAGATGGAGCACAAAAAGAGTGTGTAAAAGCTTTTCGCCTTGTTTTTACGCTTTCGTTTTGCACTTTGCTCAGGGAGTGCTTGGAGGTTGATGGTGCTTGGTCCTTCTGAACTTTGCTGGTTGCCCATTTTACAACCTGACCTAAGATGGCAAACTTGTTTAGGCCAGTGGCTAGAGGTCAAAGTACAAAAAGAGTAAACAAGCATAGGCATAATAACAGTAGCTTGAAATGCCAGCCACATGTAGGATTATGGATGGGTATCTGTCCAATATGGGGATATATTTCACACAGGGGCTCAGATTCACATCAGATAGAGAGGGAGGGTGAAGCTCGAGCTGTCCATGCATGATGTCCTATGGACAGGGTCGGATTGGCCCCTCTGCCGGGCCGAAATCGTCCCTAGGGTGTGGGGGCCGGTTTCTGGCCGGTTTTGAAAAAAGAAAATGAAAAGAAAAATATATTTTTTCCACATTTATTTTTCAAAAAGCCTTTCATCCTTCTTAGGTCGATTAAATGAGTACCAACACAGGTTGGGTGATATTGTATGCATATTTGTTCTATAAAAAAGAGCTTAAGCGTAAGTGCTATACAATAACATATTATCATTTGGCCTTAGACGTCTGCTTGGATTCACAGTGATTTAGTGTACTTAGGAACAATGCTATTTGATGACACTTCCTGTTTTTTCAAGGATCGTGTTTCATCGCTTACTGGGATGTCACTTTGGGGTGGCAATGGCATCACTTCCGGTGATGTTATCAGAGGTCATGGTTTGTGAGGCGAGGGGTGGGACACTTTTTTGAGGCGAGGGGTGGGCCACTTTTTTTTGGGTAACCCGGCCTATGTCTTGTCCCAGTCCGACCCTGCCTACTGAAGCCCAAGAGGAAAACACACCCTAGTTAAAAGCTACCCCTTTAGGGTGTGTATGGATTCCAGCAGTGCAGGGAGTGGAGGGGAGGAATGAGCTAACTATATACAATATGGACATACAGGGTTCGCAAACCCCACAGCAAGCCAAAAAGAAAGAAAAAAAAATAGCGGGCAGAGAAAAAGTCAAAATCCCCTTCTGTGAGCAGTTGATTATGAATTCCTGAAACCCCTGCCATGACGTCACCCTCAGCCTTCAGAAAAAAAAGTATTTGCTAAAGCTTTACACAACATTGCTGTCCTAGTAGACATCGAAGAAGCAATATTAGTAAACTGTGGTAATATTGAAGGTAAGAAGAAAAAAATATGATTGTAAAATCCCACGTAGCACTTCTATCATGCTGACACAGAACGTTTTAGCTCTGCCCTCACAGTCGCAGGAGGCTGGCGCTGGTGTCACAACTCGGTGTAGGCAGGGAGGTGTCGAACAAGGAGACAGCCAATGAGCCCAGGAATGTGCTGACGGGCGCCAAACCTTAATGACGCAGTCCAGCTGTGCAGCAGTAACAGCAACTGTTCCGACAGCTTATTCCGCAGTATGACTTGAATGCGTAGGTGCTGTGAATGACTATATGCTCAAGACGTCATCAATACAAGCATGACATGGATGTATTCACTGGTTGTGAGGTGCGTGTGTCCCTCCGTCTTATTACTTACCCATAGTTAGTTCACTTGTCTGTGTCCTCGTTTTGGCTTCCGCAGAAGGATTCGGACCCGTGATTTAGCTTAATTGCCTCGTGCGCTTCTATCATGTAGAATATAAACCTTTCCAACAGTTGTAAGTCACACCGGCAAAAAGAGTAGCCATTACTCCTCTGAAGAACGGTCGACGTACACGGAGCTCACAGCACTGAGAGCACAACCGTCATCTTGAAGAGTGGAATGCAAGCACTGATGTGCTTAAACATACATGTTAATATTGTGTCACTGGACTTCAGGAGGCAGACTTACACTGAAATGTTTTCCAATCACATCTCTAAGACATATTTTGGAGGAACTATAATGGGGTTTGAACTGTACAGTTCTGCACTTCTGTCAATCGTGTGCAACACTAACCAATGCATTGAAGACAAATTCATATGCCAACGATGCACATGATACTGAGAAAGAAATGCAGTTTTACAAATGTTTGAAGATTCACAAAGGAATAAGAAAATAAAAGCATTTACAATGACAGAGGGATAACACTGATTATTCAAAAAGCGAATAAGCAAGGGCAAAACAACAAATCAAACAATGTTTCTGGTTCTGAAATAAATAAGAAATGGCAGGCTGGGCTGTGGCCTAGATGCTGAAGTGACTCAGCATTTCTCTCCACCGTTTGTGCCTAATGAGTCTGGCCCGCACACATGCTCTGCTCCCCCTGCAGGTACCAAATTCATAGTGGGCGAGTGAACCCCTGTTGTCTGGCCGACCCCCAGCTGCATTTTGTAACGTTATCTAGAAGTGATGTACTGAGGTCAGACAAATCCAGCAATGACTGCACCCACCTCTAAAATGGCTGCCCATGGCTAGGTAGCATGAGATCCTCACCTCCCCAGAAGTATAAATCCAGCGCCACATTTCCACATTGCAGGGAGCATGGGCCTCTAGGAGAGCTGGAAGGGTGGCCGACTCTGGCAGTACACAAGCTGGGTGTAGAAGACAGAGGGGCCTGCTGTGACGCCATGGCATCAGAGGGTTGATAACCAATCCTGATGTGCTCCAAGAGCTGACACATCCTGTGTGGTGTCCTGTGCAGACTCCTCCCCACGAGACAGAGGGACTTGCAGTGCCCCCATTACATCAGAGGGTTCATAACCAATCCTGATGTGCTCCAAGAGCTGACACATCCCTGCAGGGTGTCCTGTGCAGTCTTCCCCCCACACTGGGAGTTTCACTGGCACAGCTCAGAGTTCAGAAAATGGACGATGTGCAGAGAGCCCTTCTTCTCTGGCCTCAGTGCTGGTAGGAGCTGGTTCCCAGGCCAGGTGCCAAAATGGAAGGACCAGAGAGGCGGACCTCTCCTGTTGAGAATTGCGAGTTTGGGGAGAATCTTGGTGATGTTGGGGATCAAATGACATGCGTAATCTGCTTCCAAATGGTCAGGGAATCTCTCAATGAGAAGACGACCTTGGAGTTAGTTTAGTGGAAAGTAAAAGTCTTGCAAAAAGAAGTAGGTGCTGTATTACTTTTAAGCAAACTCTAAAGCGCTAAAGAACTGGCGAGAGAGCGCTAGTTTGACTCTACAAGAAATCGGATCCTCAGAAGACGAACTAGTGCTTAACCCAACAAAAGTGGCGACAAAGTTGGAAACTTGGGACTGGATAAAGACTCAAGACTTAGCAGGAGCCTACAAACTGGCTGCTCATATAACTTCAGCTAGCAGAAAAATAAACTACACAAGGAAATACTTAGAGACTTCCCCAAACAAGCAATATCGTCAAACCTTCATGAGAGCCCGCCTCAACATTCTGACAACGAATGAAATACGAGCAATTAGAGGCACATCATATTCAGATGGATGTCGATTTTGTGGGAGAGTTGATCTTAAGGAATCCCTGAGACATCTTCTATTAAACTGTATTGGTCTCACGAAAGAAAGAAACATTCACATGATCCACATCTTTAAGGGCCTCTACCACTATGAAGAAGAGAATTTGTGGAATCGTCTAATGGAGGGCGACAACGTCAGCGAATCCATTGCAGTAGGTCAATTTCTACATCACATTGACTTTTCAAAACCACAGAAATAGGTTTACACTCGAGCCCTGTAGGATTACAAGTGGATAAACCCTCTGTGAAAGCCCTTGGAGGTTGGGCAGGAAGCGCCCCCACTCTCTTCCCCCAAGCCGGACTTTGCCTCCCTCTGGGTGGACAGGTTTGATGTATCAGGACCAGGTAAACCGATCAAATATGTCAATAGACCCTGTGTCATGTGGAACTATGTGGAACTCCCACGTGGTTCGCTTTTTAGTTTTTCTCCAAACCAACCGGACCACGAGGAGGCATATTGGGAAGACATTGGGAAAATCTGGACAGAAAATGCTTGTATAGAGATTGTAAAAGAATGTGTAAACATTTTGAGTCAATAAAAAAAAATTACTTTTAACCACATCAAAGAAATCTCTAGGATTTACTTGGATTTAAAATAACGTAAAACTGGACATCTTATTTATTTGGGGCTTCCAGTTACCGCCAAACCCAGTCCTATATTTGTGACTTTCTTTTGCCACAAGGCTAAAATCTTAGCCGGTCAGATGTGTAAAACCAATACAAAATACAGTACATGTTCAGCGTTACTACTAATTCAATTTTATGAAGATAAGGTGGTCCTGAATTTAGTCTATGGCGCTGATATCTTGCAACCTTGGGTCATGGATGAATTGGAGTGCCTTGAATTAATGATGATATTTCGTAAAACACTTGAACTCCCTAATTTTGCTCCGGCAGCTGTCATTTGTTTTGAGTGTGGACTTTTATCCTTGTGAGCGAGAGTAAAAGTGGAAGAAATTGCTGCTTTACCGCATTTCTTGATCCACCTGAGGAGTCCTTATTTAAGGATCTTCAGAAATTATTGATGGCCTCCGTAATGAACTCCTCATTATGAGTTTCTCTTTTTTGTGCCTTAACATTCTCTAAGAGGCTGAAACCACTAGTGAGATATTGGTGCCGACCCCATGTGGTGTTAAACTAGCCTCAAAACGTAAGGGTTGGGCGAATACGTGTAATATAACCCACAACTACAAACATTATTTTCAATTAAAGAATAACCACAAACATATAGGAGGTTTGGCATCGTACCTTAGGTGTTTTCCAAATGCCATCTATGGGGGCATTTGATGAGGTTTAGATTTATCCTTTTACCCACCAGAGACATTTTAAGTATTTGCAGTCAGCTGCCAAAAGATATTTCTTATGACCGATGTTGCAGTTATGAAAATTTAATTGACAATTTGACACACCTAGTCATGAAATGCCCAGCTTTTCTTCCACTTCACATTTTGTATTGTATACATTTCTATGTAACTGTGACTTCATAGATGTGGAAAAGTTGTGGCAATGTGTGTTGGGGGAAACTATATTTCAATGGCTTTATCTGTTCTTAGATATCTTGCGCAACTAAAGCTTTTTATGATGTATGATTTGGATATGGAATTTTAGTTATAAATATTTATGACTCTTTTTTTCTCTCTTTTCATTGTATTAATCTTTCTCAACTTACTTTTGATATGACTTGTAAAAGGTGGATATAAAAAATAATCTAGGTTCCTGGATGGAACAGAGGAGTATAAGGAAGAATGTGATTCAAATAAATATACTATAGAATCCCTCATTGAGCAACTATGCTAAGCTTCACGTGTTCACAGTGAAGATCCACTGTGAAGTTTCTCTAATCAGCTACCAGGCAGCTACTCGCTGACATGTGCACATCGGGTCCAGACATTCATGGAATCCATCCATCTAGGCTTTCTGATTAATCAGTGATTTCCAACACTCCAGAGATAATCAAGCGACTTGCAGCAACACATAGTGCAAGCAGGTTTGGCAGAAACATCCAGGGCACAGCTCTGATTTAGCAAATCCTATAGAATTAATTTAAGAATGTGAAAGAAGACCTGAGCGATATATTCCACAAAAGAACTTGGTAGGCTGAGAGCTGATGTGCCACCATCAAATAATGAGAACAAACGGAGTATCATGGAATGTGGAGACAAAGTTAAAAGAGCAACTCCCTCCTCCAAATGTGTGACCACTTCCAACTGAAGTATGAGGACCTACAAAATAGGTCCGAGTGCAAGGATGCCTGAATCAAATTTGTGTAACGCTCACCTGATTCCCGTAGAGGCGCCGGTCTTGACTGGGCGTATACCGTATCTTCAAAGGTGATGTGTAACACACGGCTGGGTCTTTGGGCTGGTAAGATGTCTGCAGATAGAAAATATGGGATTAATGAACTGGGTTATTGAATGTCTCTCTCTTCTTCCCTTTCTCTTCTCCTGTAGAACCCCGAAGGTTAACGCTCTCACCTTAGGTAAGTGAACGCCGTGCTCTCCATCTGCCTCGGGGCAGGGTGCTGTAACCAGTTTCTTCACTGGATAAGGGGAGCAGGCCTCTTGACTTCAGAGGACTGCTGTCCGTCGTTTACTGCACGAACGGTAAGTTTCGAGTAATTCTAATGTCTTTAAAGTCTTTAGTAATGATGTCTCTTGTTTTGCAGGGTTCCGGCGATGGTGGATGACGGGCTGAAGTGAGTTGAAGATGGAGCCCGTGTGATGAATAGAAGCGCCTGGAAGCACGTAAGTAAGCGCTTGTTGCCTGCTTCACGATGCGCTCTAACTGTCTTTTTATTTTGCAGGTACACGTTCGGAGCGGCTGCAGGGTGCAGGAATACCCACTGGGTTAGATGTGGAAAGGAGTAATGGCACGTGAGTATTAAAGTTCCCCAATGTCTTTAAACGCACCTTGTTTTGTCTTTCAGATGCGGGATGCAGCGCCGAACGCCTCCGGAGCGTGCGAAGAGTTGGTAAGCTTTTGTCTTTCAGATGCCGGAATGCAGTGTGAAGACCTCCGGAGCGCACGAAGAGTAGGTAAGCCTTTGTCTTTCAGATGTCGGAATGCAGCGCGAGGCATTGGTGACAGCCGATGGACCAGGTAAGTGAAGAGCTGTCACTGAAGACCGTAATGCTAACCTGTTCTTTCTTGTCTTTATAGGTGTTGCTGAAGACTGGATTCAGGATGGTAAGCCTTTTTCCTTAGGCCCAGGATCAGATGCAGAAGACACGATGAGCGTTCTGCTGCAGAGGATGCAGAATAACACAAAGCAAGATTCATCCATCGGGTGTGGTTTAAATAGCCTCCTGTAGTGCTTAGGTGTCTCCTTCCACAGCCACGCCTAGGTAAGAAAAGAGTTCCTGCTTTCCAGAAGAGTTCCAGTGTTCTGAACCTAGGGAGTGGCTCCTGCCCCACCCAACAGGAAAAGTAGTTCCAAACAGAAGAGGATCAGAGGCTCAACTGGCAGGCAAGTAAGCAGCATGGTCTGCTGCAGGTAAGTCCACCCAAGCATTATGAGCCCGGCGCTTCCAGCGCTGGGACTGGGCATATTTATGAGCCTGGTGCCACTGGCGCCAGGACTGGGTCCAAAAGGTCCCAATTGGGACTGGTTGGCACTCGGAACCTGGGTTATGGATCTGCTTCCAAGGGAGTTGGGAAAACCCTGACCTTTTGGAAGCAGAGATCATGACAATTTGTAAACGAGGAAACAGAGGGAGTGAACATCTTGGTCTGTGTCCAGGACGTATTTAAACTATTTCTACTGTATTGATTTTCATCATACCCTGCTTACCAGAATGTAACAACCAACCCAAAGGTAGTTAAAATGTCAACCTATAGCTGTGACAGGGTTTGTGGCAGACAACAATGCTGTACTGCTGAGCACTTTACAGGTTTACCAGTGGACAGTAATATTGTCATGGGCTATCCCCAGAGCATATATGAATCAATGTCTATTACCCTTGTGTGAATAATAACATTAGATATTATCAATAGTGTCCCACCACAGTTTATCACTAAAAGGTCAAGTATTTACACTTGTCATATAGTGCCGTGTATACTCATAATTAGAAACACACCAATAATGCTTCACCCATTTTGTTTACCATGTGCACATACTTATTCTCTTGTAGAGATGATAGATTAGAGTTAAAAATTGTATAGTCAAACAATATGGAATTTTTGACATTGGCAATAATGTATTGGAACATAGTCCTAGCATCCCACCCTTCACATATGGACTTCTAGAAAATCAAAGCAATCTACAGCCAATTTGATTTATTTAATTTATTTATTTATTTGCATTTATAAAGCGCACAGTCGGCCCGGGGCATCGAGGCGCTGTTATAGAAGGCTTTTTCTTATGAAACATGCGTGACATGGTTTCTCAAATTACACACATACATTACAGTCATCAGATGTGTAGTTACTTAGGATGCAGTTTACGACGTCGTTTCAATACATGTGGTTCTAGCAGAATAGTTTTGTTTTCAGCAGTTTGCGGAATGTGGGGTAGAATTTCTTCGTTTCTTAGTGAGGTAGGCAGGGCATTCCAGTTCTTGGGTGCCAGGTGCTGAAAACTGGACCCTCCCGCTTTGGTTCTTTTGAACGTGGGTACGTTTATCTGATTGGAAAGATGTGATCTAATGGGTCTTGTAGAAGAGCGGAGGGTGATTCTTTCCGACAGGTAAGGTGGGGCTTCCCTGGAGATGCACCTGTGCGTAATGGCCATTGTTTTAAAGAGAATGCGTTTTTTAACTGGTAGCCAGTGGGCATCTTTCCTGGCATGAGAGATGTGTTCCCTCTTAGGAATGCTGAGGGCTGCTCTAAGAGCACTATTTTGAATGACTTTAAGTTTATGCAGGTTTTTGGCCGAGGTACACCAATCAATTAAGGTGTATAGACATGTAAATCATGGTACAGTACACTTTAGAATTATACCCAAAGTAAGAAGTCTGTCAGGATTGGAGAGTGTGGAGAAAGGTGACATTATACCAGCCCATGTAAAACCATTAAATGGAAAAGGCTAAAAACTCTGTCAAAGGTCCATGGCTTCTACGGGCAGTTACCTAAAACAATCTAAAGCAATCTAAAGTTATGGATTAAAAAATACAGGTAAAGTATGTTAAATTGACCGGTTTAAATTCTTCTCTTCCATCTTCCAGTGCTGTGATTGGTTGACATATGCTGGCCAATGAAATGCTGGTCGGGCAAAGGTTTCAATGTGTTTAGCCCAAACTCATATCACAATAAACTCAGTGTTTCAAAGTTTTGTTTTTTGTGTTTTTAAATGTATTTTTATTGATTTATTTATTTATATAGAGGAGGAACAATGCTCTTTTGAATACAAAAAAACATACAATTGATAAGAAATCAGATTTGACGGGAAACAGTGAGCCTCTTACAATGGGATGAGTTTGAGGGACATTCTGACCAGGTTGTGGACGGGAAATAAATGGAACAGTCACTCGGTATAATTCATAAGTGGACATTCATAGATTAAGGACTACGAACATTGGACATTTTTTAATGCAGGTAGGCGGCACGGCCAGCTGTGCTTGGGATGTGCTCATGCTGGATTAAGTGCTAGAGTGGAGGCAGAGGAAGAGAGGGACAGCGGCAGGTTAGAGGTGGGGGGGGTTAGCTAGCCGGATGATGAGAGGTAGCTTAAGGGGGTTACTCAGATTCAAAGAGGTAGTTTTGTTTTGAACAAATCCGTTTGGACTGTTTCTCGGATGTCTGGGGGAAGAGAATTCCATGCAAGAGGAGCCGGAAGAGAGAAGGAGCGGAAGCAAGAGTAAGCACAGGGAGGGCGAGGAGCCACAAGGGTCGAGGTCGCAGATTAAAGATTATGAGAAGGCTTGTAGAGTTGGATAGGTGAGGATAGATACAGTGGTGCCTTTCCATGGATAGATTTGTGAACCAGGAGAAGACATTTAAATCTGGCCCTGTTCACCATCGCCGGCCATCCAGCTTGGTGACAGTACGAGGAAGTAGGTGTGAAGTGAGGGAGTTCAAAGTGAGTCCAGTTAGCAAAGTTAATGTTCTTGTCGAGAGGAGGGAAAGCATAGTTGGGGAGACCAAGGAAGATGCTGGCACAGTAGTCCAGTGTAGCGAAGACATGAGTGGTTAAGAGATGCTTGGCGGTGTTAAAGGAAGGAGGTGCCTGATTTTCCTAATATTTAGGAGGTTGATGCAACCTGCTGTTCCAGTTCTGGAGCTAAATGTAGAGAAGATGTGAGGAGGGTCATAAATGACACTGAGGTTTCTAGCTGAAGAAGAGTAGGAGAGAGTGTCAGGTGGGAACTGGATAGGCAGAGGAAGTTATGAGAGAGTGCTTTTGGCAGGGAAGAAGAACATCTCTATTTTGGTAGAGTTTTACATCAGAGAGTGCGTAGCCATCCAATATTTAATGGCAGAGAGACAGTTGGAAATTTGGATAGAGAGATCCGAGGAGAGTTCAGGAAAAGTAAAGAAGATGTGGTTGTTGTCCACAAAATGTTTGCACAAGACCCCAAAGGAGGAGATTAGTGTGCCAGGTGCAGAGGTGTATAGTGTAAAGAGGAACAGAGCCAAGACAGAGCTTTGTGGAATACCAATAGTTAGGTGTGAATTGAGAGGTGTTGTTTCTCCAGGAGACAGAGAATTGACAAGGTGCAGGTACGACTCAATCCAGGCATGGGCTCAATCGCGAATCCAAAGCAGAAAGAGAGGTTTAAGGAGATTAGAGTGAGCGACAGTGTCAAAGTGCTGTGTGGCTTGTGTCCAGGCAGACACACAGGTGCTCGAGGAGGCTGCCATGGAGACGGGGAGGAATTTTCAGTGAAATTTTACAGCAGAGGGTTGGAAAGACAGAGACAAGGACAAGGGAGCAGGCAGGGCTAATGCCATAGATAATTACTTTAAAAGAAATATACTCAACAACTGGCCCCCTCTCTGCCGTGTGTATACACTGCAAACGTGGTGGTGATTGCTCGTGAATCCACTGAGCCCCGCAGCTGGTCCTGGATGGCACTGGGACGTTGGAGCTCAGAGCAGGAGTCTCCAGATGAGCCAACCCCTTAATCTCTGTGTCCCTGCGCATAATCATTTAACTACCTCCAGTCCACTGTGTTTTTGGGAAGTATCTGGCCCGCTGTCACAGTCGCGAGCACCAGCAATTGCCTTAAAGTGAAAGGAGGATACATCGACACGCACAAGTACAGTCGTACCGTATTGCCTTGAATACGTGCACACTCTGCAAGGGGAAACACTGCTGCTACCGTAACTCTCAGTGTGTGTATGGCAGGGAAACCCGCCCTGTTGCTGGTTTGCCTGCTGTTTAATAGGCTCAAGAGGTGGAATCTGCTGGCCCAACATCCAACTTCCAGCAGCCTCACTGTCAAGTGGAGATTAGAGTGGGACATCAATACCTTTATTTCAACACTTCCAACATAAAGGCTTTCATTTTGGCACTTCGTTCCACAAGGAGGAACTAATATTGTATTGTCAGTGAAATTGAACAGCATTATCATATTGCCTGCCTGATCATCACCATATCCTGCTGACATGGCCTTTAATAGTGTTCCTCCACCAGCTTTCTTCCTCCAGGAAATTGAAGAGCCTGCTGTACCCTGGAAAAGGTGGATAAAGTCTTTTGAGCCCTATGCAAATGTTCTATGTGGTGGCAATTATACTGTTGACAGGAAGACATCTCTCCTACTGCACTGTTTGGGTTCTGCAGGACTGGGCAAATTTGAGGATCTTCCTGACCTCTGAGAAAATGTTACTCCTAGGATATGAACGAATATGAAAAATCTGTTAAGAAAACGAGTAAGCACTAGGAAAAGAAGTTGAGTACTATATTGGAGCGAATAAAATTTGGGAGGAGTACACAATAGGAGGGAGACAGTGTGGAACAATATATCACTGCTCTTAGGAAATTAGCCAGGACATGCAACTTTAGAACTCAACTGGATTAATGCCTAAGGTTAGAGACAAAATGTGGTCAGAAGATGATCCCCCATTGGAAACAGTTTTGAGAGTCGTCAAGGAAGTGGAGCATACAGAGAGATGTGTCAAGGTCCTGGAGGACTGGATAAGGGATACAAATGTAAGGGGGCAAATCACACCGCAACCAGTGGTGGTGCCCAAGGTTAATGATGAAGTATCTGCAGTGGGCAATAATTCATCTGGAAAGAAGAAGCCAGGAGGTAGAAAACCAGAGGGGTGGATGGAAGGACGATGGGAAGAGCAAACCAGTCTTCCATCTGAGGAAGCGGAGTAGTCCAAGATGGAGTAGCCCAAGAAGATGTCTCAGATGCGACAGCGCAACCCACTGGGCAGAAAATCTGGAATGTCCAGTTTTAAGGATCATCTATTTGATTTGTAAGATGTTGTAGGAACAGAAAAACGGCCACACATTGGATTGGCAGTGATCACAGTGAAGAGGAAGGTGAGGAATGTATATTGATTGTGGTAGATGAAGATGAAGATGAAGAAGAAGAACTAGACAGTGCCAAAGCTCCAGTAGCTGTTGATGCCATCAAGATGTCCATGGTGATTGGTCTGGTACTAAATATATGCTCTTGCCCTGAGTCAATGGGAACATTTGGGGCACCAGTATCTCAATAAGGCTGACATTAATCCAAGAGCCTTTGGAGGAGCAAGAGTTGATTTACTTGTACGGTTTTGGGCCACTCTGAAGTTCAAGGATAGAGAAGCCAGGGGCAAAGTTTACGTGTCAAAGAAAGGTACCACTGCCCTATTGAGCTGGACGCATCAAAGGAAACTTTGTGTAGGACTAGATCACAATGCAGATGGGGCGGTGCTGACCATTGAGAATGCAGGTGGCAGAAGTCGTTTGCTGGATGAGGTATTTCAAGACAAGATTGGATGTCTGTGTGGATTTGTACTTAAAATAAAGATGAAAGACAACTGTGTACGGGTTGCGTAAAAATTGCGTAACATCCCCTTATCTATGAGAGAGAAGGTCAAACAAGAGATAAGAAAATTAGAAGACCAGGGAATCGTAGAGAGTATAGATGCATCAGAATGGGTAGTTATGGGTAGTTCTGAGGATGAGTGCTGGCAAACTCAGGATTTGTATGGATATGAGAGAACTAAACAAGCTATCTCGGGAGGATAGCTCAGGGGGCAAGGTGCTCACCTTGGAAACAAGAGGACATGGAGCAACACAGTTTCGATCCCCGGGTCCGCGCTTAGAAACCTCGGGGTATTAAGTGTGTTATAAATACCCTGTCATATCATATCATGTCAAGTGTATGGTCCCGGAGAGACACCCATTGCCAAACATTCAAGAGATTATATCGACCATGGGTGCAGCAAGATATTTCTCCACGTTAAACCTCACTTCTGCCTATCATCAGGTGAGACTGCATTTCATCACCCCGGAGGGGCTGTTTCAATACAAACGCATGCAGTTTGGTCTTGTGTCGGGGGCCTCAGTCTTTCAGAAACGTATGCATAAGCTGTTTGATGGAGATGAGGGCATTCTGTGTTTCCAGGGCAATGTCTTTGAGTATGCAGATGACCTCAAAGTTCATGATGAAAGGTTAAATGGGGTGTTCAAGAAATTGTGTGCTGCAGGGATGACGTTGAGTCACAAGAAGTGAAAGATCAATATACAGGAGATTGAATATCTGGGGCATGTCACTTCGGCAGATGGCATAAATCATAAGAGACATCTAGCAGAAGTCATTGAGTGAATGCCAAGTCACAAATGCTGTGAACAAGTCTGGACATTCCTAGGGATGGCCGAGTATTATTCTAAATGTATTCGTGACTTTGCAAAGCCTACTGTGGCCATGTGTGAATCAACCATGATGAAAGGGGCTTTGGGGCATGCTGGGTGGCAAATGTGTTTCAGGTGGAACGGGTAATATGGAAAAAGATTCTCAGTAGCTTACATGTCGGGGGATTATATAGTAGGGACTTGCCCTGGAGTGTGGACCGAACCTCCGCTTGGCACTTGGATGGTAGGGATCTCTGGGTTGGGGGGGCGAGGGGGTCTTGAACAGTGGGTGATCTGTTTGAGGATGGGAGATTACTGCTGTTTGAGGGGTGGACGGCTCGCTATGGGGTTTTGAAGGGACACTTTTTGATGTATGGGACAGTCACCAGGAGATTGATGGCTATGTGGAAGGACATTCCTGATGAACCGAGCGTGAGCCTGTTGATGCAGGCATTTCTCACACATGACAGGGGAAGGGCTAAAATCTCCCGCATCTACCAGGCAGTGTGGAATGAGTTCCTGTTGAAGGAACTGGGAGTCAAGAGTAAGTGGGAGAGGGATATGGGCAGCCAGATGTGACGAGGGGGAGTGGACAAAGGTTTGGGAACGGGCCCGTAAGGTTTAGAGAAACACATGGTTTCTACTCATACAATTTAACATATCACACAGAGTCTACATGACCCCGGCCAAACTGCATGCAATGAACAACAACCTTACTCAGGACTGCCCTCAGTGTGGGACTGGGCCAGCAGGGTACTGGCATATTGTATGGGAATGCTTGGTCATAACACACTACTGGGGAGCGGTGGTATCCAAGACACAGGGCCTCATTCCGAGTATGGCGGTAAGGGATACCGGTCACCGTTAACGAGACCGGTGCCGGTAATCCCTTACCGCCACATTCCGAGTTCCCTTTGCGCCCTCGTCCTTAACGCCTGCTTTTAGCAGGCGTTAGGGACGAGGGCGCAATGGGGCTTTTTAGCCAATAACGGTGACCGTAAAGTACGGACACCGTTATTTGCAATTTCCCCATTCCCATTGAGTCCTATGGGGGCTCATTTGGGAATGGGGAAGGGCCCTGGGGAATGGGAAATTACCGCCCTGGTCAACTCGGAATAGGGCGGTAATTTCCCATTCCACCAGGGCGGTGCCGGTACGGGTCCGGTGCCGACCAAGACGCTACTACCGCCATTGGTTAGCGCCGGACTCGGAATGAGGCCCACAAAGTATTAAATCAAATGGACCAGTTTATGTTGATACTAGGCAAACAGAGGATGGCCATTACCTGGATGAAGCCGCAGTGTCCATCGGTAGAGTGGTGGATGGAATATATCCGCAGGAGGGGATGGTGGAGTTAGATATTTTGCAGAAAGCTAGGGATCCTGGGCAGGAGGAAGGGGTTACGGTGGACTGGAGCCAGATGTTAAAAGATCTATGGTCGTCAGCAGACATGAATCCCCTGTGAATGGGACAGGTGGGACAGTAGGCGGTATGGAGGAGGTGGGGGTTGGATCATGGGGGAAAAGGGTGGGTAACTTTAGGGATGGGAGACTCTTAGAGGAGGAGGGATGAGTAGGGACGTCATTTCATCAAAATGCATGGGGTAGAGGAAGTGACATCACATGACCATTGACCTCAGATGACATCACAGGAAGTGATGGAACACAACATTTCACCCCTTGACAAAACAGGAAGTGGCATCACATACATAGCATTGTTTCTAAGTACACTACAATAAATATGGTTACGATATCACTGTAATTCGATATATATTTCATACAAGAATGGATCACCATAAGTATCGTAAATATCAGTGTTTATAGGCCCACATTAGCAAATTACTGTGAATGCAAGCAGACGTCCAAGGCCAAACGATAATGATGTGCTATTATATAGCACTTACGCTTAAGTGCTTTACGTAGTACAAAAATACATACAATATCACCCAACCTGTGTTGGTACTCATTTATAGACCTCAGAAGAATGAAAGGCGGAGTTGGACATGCCAGGATTCTAACCTGCAACCTGCAGATCACACACACATCGCAGCAGCGAGCACTCAGCTGGCTGAGCTGTCTTACCAGCTATAGCTATCTTTCCGGCTATAGTAAAATGAGCAAATACATGTCGGAATGTTCTCAAAGTCAGAAAGCAAATTACACTCTGTAGTGGATACCATTAAACTGGTAACTGAGATTCAACATCAGGCCAGTTCATTTGCACGTCTGGTGCAAAGTTGGCCATATGTCAAGCCTGCGTGGATCTACTTTTCAGGCTTCAGAGGTTGACAATATATATATACCCCTGGGAGGGCTCATAACTGTGTATTAAATAATTTAGAGTAGTGCAGGGAAAGCATGGCACTCACTCAGCATCCCTTTCTCTGGGCCCTCGTTACTACATACATGCAAACAAACATCCTGAACAGCATGCCAGGAAAGATAGGCACATTACAACTAAGCATTAATTGTGGAACAATGAAATCAAGTGCCACTTGATGTGCTATGGTCAAACATTTCTACACTGTACACAAGCTTTTAAGCAAAAGGATTTGGTCAAGTAACCGAGGACAGCGAGATGGAATGTCTTGTGATGATTGTAACAGAGACAACGGAAGAAATAAACACGCTATAAATGCAACTTGCGAAAAGCAAAATGCATATAGTTTTTGTCTGCATTGTGAATTTGAGGTGTTTAAGAACAGACTAAATCAGACTAAATCAGTGACTCACCCCTGAAGTGTGCCTAAAATAAACCTTTAATGAGTCTAGCAATTATTGTATAGAATTCCAGAAAGACTATTTGTTATTCCTATTCTTTCTTATTTAGAGTCACTGCTCAAAGTGTTGCACTTGTGAAAACCCCTGTTTTCTTCAAGAGGCCTGAACAAGAAAGCCAGCCACTCGAGAAACAAAGAGCCACATGGCACTGGCCACAGCCCAGGAGCTTCCATTAAAAGAAAAAAGGGGTAAGGGTAGCAAGGGAAACCACAGTGGTCGCATTTGCGACCCCTGGTGATCCCCAAATGACATTCCTGGGGATGAGGGATAGGTGATTACGGAGCTTTACCCTTAACCGAAGGTGAACAACACTTTTTGCTTCCTGATTGGTGAGACCTGTATGCTAAGGAAAGACTTGAATGCCTAACAGTTCAAGTAGACTGAAGGGGTTGAGGGGGCTGTTGTGATGGGACTGGGGCAAAGGGGGGTTGTTGCTGTTTGTTTTTCATGCAAAATGCCAATACAATACATACATTAAAAAAGAATGAACAGGGGGCGTGGCCTGCAGCACCAGCGATGTGGCAGCTCCATTGATCGCCTCCGCATGGGTCCACGTCCTTTGATATAATTCCTCCGGTTCCTGCCATGCCACTCGCCTGCACGACCTGTTATGAGATGCTGGAGCCTCCCCTGCGTCGCTGACCGCATTCTGGGCACTTATCGGACCCGGGTTTGCTGAAACGCGGCAGGGCCGCTCTCCGGAGCCGGCGTTATGGTTCCCCAAGATGGCATCTGCTACTGTGTACCCTTCCCCCCATGGCTCATTGGCCGCATTAAGCCCGCCGGGGCCTGGCTTCGGGGACCGATCCCCCTCCAGCTTCAACCAACGGTGCACCGATGTGGGCACTGCCTATCTCTCGAGTGGCCCCTGCCTTCATCATCGGCTGGCCTGGGACTTTTGGCCCGGCGGTGGTGCGGCGGTCCTCCGCGCGGACGAGCCTGCCTGCGGGACCTGAGCCGCCCGGCTCTATCTCTCGGCCCCCCCGCTACCTCCCTTCAGCAGGGCTGCCTGGAGTTTGCGCAGAGTCTGCCTGCGTCCAACATTTGCGCAGGGCTGCCCGCGCCCCCATTTACCCGGCCCGTCCGTTGACGGATCTGACTGCACGGCCGCCAGCTGTTCCGGGTCTTCTGGCCCAGCTGCGACGCAGCAGACCTCCGTGCGGCAGACCTCGCCTCCTGGCCTTGAGCCTCTCCGGCTCCATCTCCCTCTCTCTACCGGCTGCCTCCCCTGACAACACCCTCCAGCAGTCTTGCGGGGCCCGCCCGCATTCATCATTCGTGTGGGGCCGCCCGCTCACCTAGCTGCCCGGCCCTTCAGTGGTGGACCTGATCTTCACTCTTCCTGTGGTCGCGGAGTCAGCCCGTTGACTCCTCTGGCTGGGGCCTTAATCCTGAGGGACCTCGCCGGGGCTGCTCCCCCCTCCTTCCACCGGAGTCTACTGCCTGCCTGGGCCTTGGCCCCATTGGGTCCACCTTACAGGAGCGCTATACATCCCCCATTGGAGTCGGGGCCACACATCACCTGCTATTAGGCTCCCTCACGGCGTCGGCTGCCCCCGGCTCCATGTCATCAGCGCTGGAGCTGTCCGGATGGGAGCGGGCCACCCCATACCTTTAGCAGCCGTCTCCTGACCGCTGCACTCCTGGTGCGGACCGGCATCAGCCCCAAGTCGATAAGGAGACATATTTCATTCCTGGACTCCCGCTGCTCATCGCCCTCTGGGGCAAGGAACCCACCCTGCTCCTAGGCAGGACCACCATCGTCTGGGACAAGGGGGTGCTGATAGGCATCCGGGCCTGTGGCTGCTCGGGAGATCCAGGTCCCACATGAGAAGGGGCAAACCCAGCATAGCCGCCCTTCCCCGCAATAATCAGTCTCCTTCTTCTCTTGGCGCAGGGCCCCCGCTCTCCGCGGTGACCCCCCAATCTGCAAGCCTCCTCCTTGGGGCCCCTCTGCCAGGTGCATTCTGATTCTCTATGGCCCAGAGGAGCCGCTCCCCCCATCCTGCAGTCTAAGCTACGCCACTGACTTCCTGGGGTGCCCCTGCCCACCCCCATTTCTACAGCCAAAGGGAGCATGCCTACGACCCCTGCAGCCTGGACTAATCTGCGGAGGGTGACCTCTGGACCTGCAACCACTCTGCCTCACGGATCGGCGCCACCAAGGTATTTGATCGCTCTTGAGGGGATTTAACCACTTACTATCCGCACAGCCTCCTGGGGCGCCCCGGCCTACTCCACCTCCCTAGCCCTCGCCATCCCCGGAACCTGCAGTCGGCACCCAGAATCCCTGTGCGCAGTTGTCGTGCCGAGCCCCCTGAAGCTGTCCTTCACCTTAGAGCTATGTCTAAAGCTTTAAAAAGCACTAAATCTGTTGACATTTCCACCATGCTGCTGGCCCCGGAGAGGGGGAAGAAGACCGACCCCCCCCAAACTCACCCCCCAGAAATCCACTGAAGATAAAGGGTCGCTTGCAACCAAAGAGGACCTCCAGGCTTTCATGACCGACATCAAGTCAGAATTCAGGTTCTGCATGGCCGAACCTACGACCAAACTGAAGCAAATCGAACAACGAGTCAGCAACATCGAACGTAGGTTGGGGGAATCTGAGGAGCTGGCTACGGATCACTCTAACACATTAACGGAGGTCCAGCCCTCCATCCAGGCACTAATGGACAGAACCGAAATCATCGAGTTTAAGCAGGAGGATTTGGAGAATCGCTTCTGGCGCAACAACCTCCGCATTCGCGGGGTGCCCTTCACGATCTCTGATAAGGAGCTTCCCAGATACATAAGCCTCGTCCTTCAATCCCTGCTGCCAGACCTGGATGAGACGCAGCTCCTGCTTGACCGCACTCACCGGTTGTGCCCCCACAGATACAGATCCCCCTCCAGACGTCATCACAAGAATGCACTTCTACACCACCAAGGAAGCCATCTCAGCGATAGGCCACTCAAAAGATGAACTCTCTTTCAAGGGTTCCCCATTACAGATTTTCCAGGATCTCTCCCCCTTAACCCTTCAGAAGCGCAGGTTGCTGCACCCTCTCTCTCTCTTCCTGCGAGACCAACAGATCCGCTACCGCTGGTTGTTCCCCATGGCACTACAGTTTTCGTACTGCATGCGGAACACGACAGGGATGTCCTCTATCCACCCTGCTTTTCGCCTTGGCTATGGAACCGTTGGCCCAGCGAGTTCGCCGAGATCCCCTGATCTCTGGCCCTAGGATCGGCACGACCCACCACAAAATTGCTCTCTATGTGGACGATGTTCTGCTGACCATCACAAACATCAGAAACTCCATGAGGGCGGCCCTGGCTGAATTCCGGGCCTTCAGGAGAGTCTCAGGTTCCGCTATTAATTTCCACAAATCGATTGCACTCGGAGTGGGCCTGCCTCCAGGCGAAAGGGAAGCCCTAGAGAACCACAGTCCGTTTCAATGGAGCACCCAAGTTATCACATACCTGGTGGTCTGGATCCTCGTCGACCCAACGAAGGTCTACCAGGTCAACTTCCCCCCACTTTTTGCGGAATTGGAAAAGGACCTAGCCTGCTGGCAGACACAGGAGATTTCGCTGCTGGGGTGTATAACGACGAGCAACATTAATCTCCTTCCTCGCTTTCTCTACATGTGCGCTGCCCTCCCAACCGCAATTCCCCTCCCCCCCTTTGCAACGACTTCAAAGGAAAATCAGTGGCTTTATCTGGAAGGGCAGGATCCCTCGGAGAACGTTGATGGTCAGCACGAGATTGGGTGGGCTCGGGGTGCCGGACCTTCGAAAATACTACATTGCACCGCAGCTGGCCCACTTTCAAGCATGGGACCTCGCCTCCGGATGCCCGAAATGGGTAGAGATTGAACTCCCTCTCCGCTTCCTCCCGTTCATCCCTACCGCGCTACGCCGCAGCTGGCCAGATGTGCTGACCGCCACAAAGCAATTGATAAAGGCATGGGAGTGGGCCCGCAGACGGGGAGGTATCACAGGAGGCTTCAGCGCATCCTCCCTGATTTTCCTCAACCCCGCCTTCGCCCCGGGAGCCCGCCCACGGAACTTTAGGAACTGGGTGGCAGGAGGCCTCGAAACTCTGGGGCAACTCTTTGAAGGGGGGGCCCCCCTCACCTTCGAGCGCTGTAAATCAATCTTCCAGCTAACGGAGGCATACAGATTTACCTATGCTCAGCTGAGGCACTGGTGCTCCCACCCCCAGACTCGGGCAGCCGCAACAAGGCCCCTGGCCCCGCTGGAGCTCACGATGAAGGACCTGCCAGCCCGGGGAAAGATCTCGGCCCTCTACAAGCTATTGCAGGATGATCCCCTCCGCTTCAGGCCCTCCGATATGGGCCACTGGGAGTCGGACCTGTGTCATGCGATCGAGGACCACACATGGGTGGATGTTTGGACTAGAACACGCACAGCATCTCGGTGCGTCACCAACTCGGAATGCGCCCACAAACTCCTGTTGCATTGGTACTACCCTCCCCTACGCCTCCACCGCTTTCAGAGCGCCTTGGACCCCCACTGCTGGCGCCTCTGTGGCAACCCAGGCTCCTACTTCCACATGTGGTGGACTTGCCCTAGGGTGAAGGAATTTTGGACCCAGTGTCTGGCCACCATTCGGGACATCACCCAGGTCAAAATCCCCTTGATGCCTGAGCAGGTCCTCCTGGGAATCCCACTCCCGGGCTTATACCCGAGAACGGGGAGCAGGGAGGCGCTGATATCCCGACTCCTGTTGGCCGCCAAAACCACAGTGGCTCGCACCTGGAAGTCGGCGGACTGACCACTGATGACCCTATGGTGGCTTAAATTATGGGACATATTGATAGCAGAAAAGGTCACAGCAGCCAAAGCGGGACTGCTCTACCGATTTACCGACATTTGGGCCCCGGTCCTGGACTATGACCAGAACTACCCGGCCCAGACCTTCAAACCACGCTTGATTGCGAGAGCCCTTCATACGATGGGGGAGGACTCGCCGCCTGCCCAGGCCGAATGAGGCACGTATCACCGTCTTTCCGGGAAATTTGAGGTGGGGGACGGGACACTGTTGTCTGATATGCTCTGTGAGATGTAATCATCGTTAATGCTCTGTTATCCTGTGTGTTGAATTATAAATAAACAATTTAAAAAAATCAAAAAATAAAAAGAATGAACTGTGCAAAAATCAATTATGGTCTGCAATCTAGATATCCTCCCTAGAACTCTAATCTTTTCTCCTAACAAAATTGAGCCAACCCGCCACAAATATTTAGACTGCCAACTATCAAAAACTGAATAGTGCCCAAGAGATCTGTTTCCTATAGATTTGCAATTGATTTAGCAAAAATGACCATGCAAAGGCAATCAGAAGCTAGTCTAAAGTGTTTCCCACAGTACAATTCTAGCCAGCCACAGAAAAGCAAACTTAGCCATACAATTGCTTTATTTAGGTTTAACATGAAACCTCTAATATTAAATCTCAATTGGCATTAGGTACACAATTTCTCCCATGGGGTAACATTGTCTTTCTGAATATGAAAGGGCCAACTAAATGACATGGCAAAAAATAGCCTACTCATGCATTATCCAAATGTAAATTTACAAAGTGGTTGAAATTACATTTCACAAGTCCTCTTATAATGGTGTGACAAGGTTAGTAGCCAAGCCTTTTCACAAGGGGATGGGAAACTGTCTCAGCCAGGGTCGAGAAACCTACCTGGGACCAATCCAGAGCCAGCTCTGCCCCTGAGTTGGATGGCAGTAGAGAGGGCCCCAATTCCTGCCTCCCCCCACTACTAGGTTGAGGGTGTACATCACTGTAGGGAATGCTTCGGTTCTTGAGGGAATGGGGAGATCTGAGTGTGATCCCTTACAGGTTGATAACTGATAGATATGCTGAGTTATGGGGGCACTGATAACTTCAGGTGGTGCCTGATAAAACATGCCCTCATGGAAATTACTAATATGTGGATGATGAGTGGCGGTTGAGGGGGGCAACAAGTAGCTTGTATCAACAAGCTACTTGTCGCATGACTTTGTCATGAGGCCAAGAGGTGTTACAACAGTCGAAATAGCTGACATTTTTTAGACTAGCTGACAACTAGGGTCCAGGAAAGTCTAACTTGGGAATGTAAGGGAATGTTTGGGAATTGGAAACTTACAGTTTGCGGATTGGGGGATTTGTGGCAGGCTTCCCAGGTAGCATTTTGGTTTCACTAAATTCTCGGGCGTAGGCGATAGACATTTTCTATATTACATATAAGCATTTTACATCACACCATATATTTCAAATTATGGTCTTCAAATGTTAAAGGATTGGATTTGTCAAACAAACAACAGGTAAGGATATAGAAGGAGATGAAGGATGCAGGGGCTTCATCGGTGGTGCTCCAGGAAAACACATCAAAGGTTATGATCAGAAGAGACTCAGACACAGTGACATCACACAAAAGCATGAGTAGATGTTTTGTTTTAGAGGAACCTTCATTTTCGGGTCCTGGATTCTAGAAGGGATAGAGAA
This sequence comes from Ambystoma mexicanum, assembly GCF_040938575.1. Taxonomy (NCBI): domain Eukaryota; kingdom Metazoa; phylum Chordata; class Amphibia; order Caudata; family Ambystomatidae; genus Ambystoma; species Ambystoma mexicanum. The sequence goes on along the minus strand of NC_090933.1, from coordinate 418,461,814 downwards.
GGAATATATACCATGATTAAGGGTGATATAGGCCCAGTTCTTCTTACAATTGTTTAATTTTATGCCCCAGATTTAGGGCAAGATGCTTTTATGCACACTCTGTAAAAGGAGCTGTTAGCATTTGGAAAGGAATATGGATCCTGGCATGAACTTAGTCATAGACCCAGATATGGATAGATCCTATGTTCACATTTGCCACTCAGTTGGTGGGACCTCTGCTAAATTGAAGGACAAACCTAGGGAACTAGGCTTGGGTGACCTATTGCACACCCTTTAACCTGAAATTAAATATTTTAGCGTAACTCTTATTCAAGAATTGATTATTCTACATGACAACGTCACTACTCATTAAGACTGAGGGGGTAACGATGGAGGGCATCGGACTTTCCAGCCATGCTCTGTTACTTCCATTGTCTAACATGGGAGAGACCCTACACAGAACAAACATTGGGCACTGGAAGAAAACCATAAAAAATTTAGGGTTAATGAAGAGCTTAAAGAAGCAGTTTAATAAACTGGGTGAAAAATCCCTGAGCAATATTTGAGATGTCCTAAAGGTGGTCACAGCGGGGACGTTATTAGTGCTGGCTGCATCTATGAGAAGAGTGTGACGTCTGTCTGAGAATGCTTTTCAGAAAAAGCTGAAGAAATTGGAACCAGAATGGATCTCATGGCACACATCCACCATCTCTATTATCCAGGGCGGCACACAGACAATTGGCTTTGGTGACGGGACAATCGTAAGCAATCCAAATTAATAATGCAGAAGATTTCCTTCTCAAACTCAGGCAGTCATTTATGAGTTGGGCAGCAGGGCAGAGTGACCACAAACGCAAGAAGAACGAGGGGAGGGAGGACAAACATGCACTATTTCTGCACTTTTATGAAGCTTTGTATCAAGCAGTCTCTTTAGATGACGCAGCCCACACTATATAGTTAAGCTTCACATATCTGCCTTCAATGACTGAATCCTGGAAAATTCACTAGACAGACCTATTGCCTCACATGAGGTTCTAGATGCCATGAAGCACCTGAAAGCCCACAAATTACTTAGCCTAGAGGTACTAATGTAGCTAGAAATCCTGTTAAGTGCAGAAAATAGACTCAGAGGAGGCATCAAGGTGCTAGAAACAGATCTCAGTTGTGGGCTGCCAGAAAAAGCCAAACTCTAGGCAACAGCCAGGACTTCCAAGTGTCTCCTGAAAATGAAGTAGTCAGACTCATCCGAATTGTAAAGGGTAAAGAGTTCAGTCGAAGCCGGGACAGCAAAGGTGCAGCCAACCCATCTATGTCTATAATCTGGACTAAGAGACCTCTTTAATTACTCAGACTCTCACAAAGCCCATTTATTCATTCAGGGATGGGGAGAGCATAGCTCCATCTATGACTTATGCGCACATGGAAATCATCCCTAAACAAGGTAAGGACCTTAAAGAATGGGCTTTGTACCACCCAATAGAACTTATAAACTTAGACATGAAACTATTCACAAGAGTATTAACTCAAAGTCTGGACTCAGTGCTTCCTAGGATGATAGAGGCCAACCAGTCAGACAAATGTAGCCAATCCTAACACCTTAAATAAGAAAGAGAAGGTTTTTATTTGATAGACAATGCACGCAGAACAGTCAACCCTACCATACAATTGGTCTTAGATATCAAAAGGGCATTTGGCATGTTGACTAGGAGTTACTGGGGAATGTACTTTAGCAATTCAGTTTTAGGGCATTCATAATACAAATGATTTTGACCAACTATTCTAAGCCATTGTCATACATAGCGGTAAACGGCAGAGGTTTAGCTTGTGGATTGGTGCAATACATGGCTGCCCTTGTTTCCACAACTATTTGCCCTGATCATGGAGCCTGTTGCAACTGTAATCAGAAAGAATGCCTCCATAAGGGTCTTAACGATTGGCAAGATCTGCATACATTTTTCCTGATTGTAGACAACATGGTTTTAGTGGTATCAGATCTGGAAAACTCCTTGGTAGCCATAACCAAAGAAATTAAGGCATCCTTTTCAGTGTCAGATTTTAAGTGGGGCCATTAGAAATTGTGAGATTTCGCATTCCTATACTTTGTGAAGTTTACTGCAAAATCTGTTTTCCACCAGTACCATTAAATGCCTGCAGAGTGGTTTGCTCTGAAGGCATATAAGTATGTATATGTGATTATTATCCGGATAAAGGATGCTCTGAATGTGCTGCACCCCCTCCCACTCGCAAACAGATTTCTCTAGCATATTACCTGCCAAATGAAAGAATTGGGTGAGTAGAAATATTCATGTAAAGCACTGTTTTCTGAAATTATTTCTCACAGAACAATTACTTCCAGGTGAAAGGGATGGAAGAGAAGACCATGGGCTTCATTAGAAGTCCAGCAGCCGTACCAGACTTGCTTTGCAGCCCCGGCGGTCCGTGAAGCCAGGCGCCGGAATATGAAATTCCCCATTCCCATTGAGTCCAGCAGGACTCAATGGGAATAGGGAGCACGGAAACATTGGCACCGTGTACAACAGTGCCGGTGCTTCCGTGTAAGTCTGCGGGCGGTTGCGGTCCCGCCCGCCAGGTCAGACCATGGCTGGCGGGATGGCACCCGCCCGCAGACTCGTAGCGTGCCGGTCCGGTAACAACGGTGCCGGTAGGCTTACCGCACCGTTGTTACTGGACGGGCACACTTATAATGAGGCCCCATGCCATGCATTGAAGGCAGCAAGCAGGATAAAGAGTAAACCACTTCCACTTCCTGTTTTTCTCTTGGGCTGATCTAAGAATGAGACTGTGTAAAGAAAAGGTGTTCTACTGCACACCTAAAGTGAACTTTATAGAAAATTCCATTTGATTTCTTCTTGTCTTAAAGATAACGAGTATCCAAATTTCAAGCACGCTAAAGGGTCTCTAACAAGAAAGGTTTGATCAATGCAGTTCTACGAACTTCAGATAATACACTTTCTTGCTCCAGATGAAGGGATTATATTCCTGAAACGCGTTGAGCTCATCTTTTTATTTGAAAGAAGACAACTACTGAATAATAAAAGTAAATTCTCCAATAACGAGACAATGGAATTATGGATCACATTTATTGAAAGGATTGAAGGTACAATGAATGGCATCATCAATTACATTGGTTTATAGCAACTTTGCCTGTGAATTTACAGTAAATTACTTAATTCATATGCAAACATCGAATTATAAATAAGAATTGACTGGTTTAACCTGTACAAAGGTGTGCAGGGGATAGGGGTATCCTCACCTTAGGATATCATTTTCTTATATTTTTTTTAAACTGTTTTTATTTACTTTTTTGCAGAGCAATCAAAACAAAAGGCAAATACAAAACATAGCCCCAACCTTGGACAATACCCCCCACCCCACCCACCTTCTTCCGTGTCATGTAATTATTTAACCGTTGCACATCTATACACCACTGTCATGAAATGAAACGTAACTTATATCGATCACGCACCAAAGAGTGAACACAATCTCAACCAAAGTTGCATCGGGATACCATGCTCAGCCAGTCCCAGAGAGCTTTACCCTCGGGCGCAGTGCCTGGGGATCGTCCAAGTTGGCCTGTGTTCACCTCATTGGACATGTAGCTCCTGAAGGCTGTCCAGTAGTCCCTGGGTCTGCTGTTAAGAGGAAGTGTTTGGTTATTTAGCGTCTCCCTTCGTTCACAGCTTGACATAGTATTGACCCACTGTTGTAGGGTAGGTGCCGTGGCTGACCCCCACAAGCGTGCTATCAAAGATCTGGCAACAACAGAAGCCATACCAACCTGGCGTTTCTCAGTGCAAGACTTCACATCTACCATTGCCAACAACCATGTTTCAGGGGTGAAGGGAATAGAATCCTCCACAATCCTCCTCATAACCCCAGCTATAGCAGACCAATAAGATTGAATTTGAGTACAAGACCAGGCCATATGATAAAAGTCAGCCGAATTATGTTGACATCTCTTACAATTCGGGGATCTAGGAGGAAACAGTTTATGTAGGTGTACGGGGGAGTGATACAACTGGTGTAAAAGTTTGAAGTGGATCAGGCGAAATCTATTATTAGCAGAAATAAACTTGGACTGGGTGAGAATGGAACACCACTGGTCCTCTGACATCGACTTCTCCATATAACCCTCCTATTTGATCTTATATTGGGTTGTGGGTGGAGGCCCAAGAGATCGGGTCAAGCCATATAGAGACGAAATCACCCTTCTAAAAGAAGTTGGAGCTATAATATATTCCAGCACAGGTAATATCTGAGGTGCGTTAGGGAAGTCCGGACATTTTACTCTCAATACCTCCTGGAGACGGTAGTTTAACAGCAGGGTAACTGGGGACCAGTCTCCTCTACCCTTAAGCACCTTCCATGTCATGAATTTACCACCCATGGCCAAATCCCCCAATATGAAGATCTGCAGGTTGCGGAAGTGTTGAAGGAATATGTGCTCGTGTGTGAGGGAAATCCTGTGGACCTTATATATGGCCATTGAGGGTGAGTACCAAGGACCCAGTCCGGCCCACTTCGCCAACTGGCCCCAGGCCCTGAGGGTGATCTCCAAGGGTTGTACCTCTGCCCTCAAGTGACGATCCTGAACAGCCCACAGCTGTCCTCTAAGGTCATCGGGCTGAGTAACAGCTCTCTCGAGGCAAGAATGAGGAAACTCATTCGTGGGGGACCACCACCAAATGGAATATTGAAGTTGGGCTACAAGATAATACAGAAAAAGATTGGGAACCTCCAGACCACCATTGGCATACGGGCAACACATAGTATGCAGAGAGATACAGGGATGATTCCCGGCCCATATCAACTTGGACATAATTGAGTTTACACGTTTCCAAAAGGATACAGGAGGCCAAACCGGAACATTGTTAAAAATGTATAGTAATTTCGGCAGAATGACCATTTTGGATAAGGATATACGAGCCGCTTGAGACAGATGTAGCCAAATCCATGTGTCTACTCTATGTTCCAGGTGTTGCAGGGACGCAACATAATTCTCCTCGAATAATTGAGAAGGGGAGTTGGAAACCTGTACACCCAGGTAGCGAATGCCCCTTGGACACCATACTAAATTCTCCCCAACATCTAGCGGGGAAACCCCCGCTTTGAGTGGGAGCAACTCTGATTTAGACCAGTAAATTTGAAAGCCGGAGAGGGCACCAAACACCGAGATCTCCTCCATGAGGGGGAATACATTTGTCTGAGGATTATTCACATATAACAACATATCGTCCGCATAAAGTGAGACGATAGAAGTGTAAGAACGAATCGCCACCCCGCGATGCGAATGGAATTCCCTCAAGACGCAGGCCACCGGTTCGATGGCTAGAGCAAACAAGAGAGCAGAAAAAAGGCACCCCAGCCTAGTACCACGCGATGGGTGTATAGGAGTTGACTGGATCCCGTTGTTGTACACTAGGGCACGTGGGGCTGTATAAAGAAGTCTAATCCAATAAAGAAACGTGGTGGCTACACCTGTATGTCGGATGACCTCAAACAGGAAAGGCCATTTCACTGAGTTGAACGTCCAAAGCCCCAACCGCAATAGGAATGTCAGAGTTCACATTGTGCATCAAAGTGAATAGTCTACGTAAATTATTTTGAGTAGATGGGCCAGAAATAAACCCTGCCTGATCAGGAAGGACCAAGGCGGGCATGTGAGGATTAAGCCGGTTAGCGAGTAAAGTTGCAAAGATTTTGTTATCTGTATTTGTCAGCGACAAGGGCCGATAAGAGGAGCATTTTTTTGGGGTCCTTGTTAGGTTTAAGCAGTACCCTCACCAGGGCTGTCCTGATGGATTCGGGAGAACCCCAGAAGAAGTAGCCTCCTCAAACATACTGCGTAATTGGGGGATGAGCAGGTCGGGATACCATCCGTTCCCGGCGCCGTACCGTCAGGTAACAAATTTATCACCTCAAGGAGTTCCTCCTCCGTAGGGGGGTTGTTAACAGGCACCCCGGACTCCGGGTCTAACCATCCCAAGGCAATCCTATCAAGGTATTGGGTGATGTCATCGTGCCCCACGGTACTTTGGGTAGTGTACAGTCTTTCATAATATTGGTGGACAATTTCATTTATCTCCCCTGTATCTCTAGTGAGCACCCCATCCAAGGATTCCACTTTCAATATAGGGTCACGACGGTGTTGCTGCCTAATTACCCAAGCTAGGGTTCTACTGGGGCGGTCCCCCTCCCCATATCTCGCAGCCGTGATGGGGTCCCCCAGGTGCCTTTTCTCCCCTCCATCAATGAGCCGATTTCCCGTCTTTTCGCAGACAGGTCGGCCTGCAGCTCGGGGGAATCCATCCCAGCCTGTAGGAGTTCCAGGTCCCTAATTTCCTTTTCTTTAAGAGCAATGGCCCTACGAATACTTTTCAGGACTCCACCCTCCTGGCACATACAGCAGTCCCGCAGGAACACCTTAAACGCCTCCCAAACAACCCCCAAGCTCGGGACAGAATCCTTGCTGAACTGAAAGAACTCTATAATGGCTTGGCGCATGTCCTCCTGGAACACCACATCCTCGAGTGCACAAGCTTGAAACCTCCATCTGGGTTGTTTTGGAGGGGACAATGGACCCTTGAATTTTACCAGAACCGGGGAATGATCCGATAGGGTAGGAGGAAGAATCATACCCCACCTGTCACCCGCACAAGTCCCGGAGACAAGTAGACATAGTCTATCCTGGAGGAGCTCCCATGCACGCTAGAGTGAAAAGTTAATTCCTGGTCATTCAGGTGGAGAAATCTCCAAATATCAGTCAGGGAATAGTCTGCAGCGATGGATTGCCAGGTTTGGGCCGCTTTGGGACCACCTCATATCCCGGGAATGACTGCAGGTGCTCCGAACACGCTAGAAAGAAATCAGGGAAATCATAGTTGGGGGCGTAGATATTTATAAATAGGACAGACCAAGTCGCGATTACCCCCCCCCACTAAGACGAACCCCCCTTCATCATCGGACACCTGACTATGCAGTTTAAATTCCAATGAGTGGTGTATATGAATAGCAACACCCCGAAAGTATGTGGAGTAGGAAGACCCATACCTGTGGACACCCCAGCCGGCTAAGGCAGGAATTTTGTGCTCCTTCCTGAGATGGTACTCCTGAATACATAAGACATTAACAGGATGTTTTTTGACATAATTAGAAATAAGACAAGTCTTTTTCCCATTAGTAAAACCTCGTATATTCCACGCAAGCAAAGTGATGTTGGAATTTATGGAAGCAGGAAGCCCCTGAGGAAGAGTCACGGTATCTCTAGAGGTATATTTATTGTTTGATATGTAACACCTGGTGCGTCACATGGTACATCACCAAGTGGACATATTACAAAAACTTGATGCGATTATGATACCATGGATCAGGAAGAAAAATCCCACCCACCCCACCCCTCAAAACTAAGAATATCAACCTGAATGCATCTGTTCCCACCCACCCTCCACCCACGCCAGAAACAACAACCTACAGGCCATCGTAATCCTCCCCCCACCCATATACCCACCAACAGAAACATCTTAACCCAAACAAACGCCGCTAGACATGGGGGGTGCCGGCGGCCGCTGTGCCACTCGTGTCAGGAGGCCAGTTACCAAGTATGTCACACCACATTTACGCTCCAAACATTTCAAGTAGTCTTGAGAGCAGCCCAGTGGGAAGCAAGTCCTTACCCTCGCCTCGAGGTGCCACCCGGTAGGAGAAATGACATAACTTCCTTATGTACTATGTCACGGGGAGAAACCCCAGAGTCTGGGATTTCTACTGCGAAGCGTTCTGCCGCCTCTGGAGAGGTGAAGAAGAATGTCTTTCCGTCATGTACTTTTCTGAGCTTGCCCGGATACAGCATTGCATATCGTATACCTTTCTTCCGAATATTTTTGGCATTTTGAAATGGTTTCCTCTGGTCCTGAACCTGCTGGCTGAAATCTGGAAACGGGCCTATCGTCGCACAGCCCCACCTCAGTGTCTTTTTCTCTCTTGCAACATGTAACAGAGTGTCTCGGTCACGGTAATTGAAAATACGTGCAATGATGGCTCTCTCAGGTGCACCCGGGGGGGTCTGGTTGCTAGCGATCGGTGGGCCCGCTCTACCATGAAGTGCCTCGTGACCGGGGGGTTGTCAAGGATCTCAATGAGTAATTTCTCTACAAACAGCTCCATATTGTCTATCGAGGTGCTTTCTGCCACCCGAGTAATCCGTATATTATTACGCCTGGATCTCCCTTGCAGATCATCATTTTTGGCCACAACTCTCTGCACCGTCTGTCGGAGAACAGCGACTTCACTTTGTAATGTGGTGATGTTATCTTCACTGAGACCCATTCCTTTCTCCGCCTCCGACACCCTGCCGCAAAGTTTATCTACTTGGACTGCTGATACGTCAACCTTGCAGGTTAATGCATCAATTTTGGCACCAAGACTATCTGTACTGCCTTTCAGGGCCAGTAGGGTCTGATTAAGCACCGGGATGTCCAGTTGCGAGGAGCCCGGGTGTTCCCCTGTGGCGGGGAGTCTCAATCCGATCTCGTGAATTCCTCCATCCTGGATTGCTTCTTCTGGTTTCCCATCCCCCATAGAGCTCCCTATAGTCAAGTGGTTGCGGAGATCAAGAGTGCTACGATGGCAGTTTGGGCTCCCACCTCAGAGCTAGGTGCTCCTGCCAGTTGCTGAGTCAAACCGAATGGGCAAGAGGGAAAAGGCGCTCACAGCACTGGAAAGGTAAAACGAAATGCGATAGCCCAAAAGCCAGCTCGAAAGACCATATGGGCAACAGAGGTGGGGAGCGAGTGGAACCCCCACGAGGACATCAAGAAGCTCAGGTAGTGAGGGCTGGTTGATGCGTGTACCAAGTAGATTAATAAGGAGTCCACCTTGGAGGCAAAACACATGCTACCTTATCAGGCCAGTCCCCCTTTCACAGTAGGGGCCCTCTCCCTCTGCTGGGTGAGAGCTCTGGGGCCTGAATGAATGCTCTGCGGGAAACCCGGGGGTCCCGGGGGCAGATGCCGCTCATCAGATGAGGAATGTATCGGGTGGTGCCTCTTCAGGTCACGGGGCCCCCTCCCCATCAACGCCAGTTAATCCGGGCAACACCTTCCTCCCGATCCCTGGCGATCTGCTCCCCAGAGGCAAGCGGGACCGCTAAGCTTGAGCTTGAGCGGTCATGGAAGGCTGCAAATGTCACTGCCGGGCTGTGGGTAGACCCGCGGCCGCCTCAGCAATGGCCCCGCAGCTCGTTACTCTCGGCGTTCAGGCCAAGGAACACACTGCGACCCAAATGGGTCCCAGGCAGTGTGCGTGGCGGGTCGGTCCCGGGGAGCCACGGTCGCCACAGGCCACTTCCAGCGCCCGGCCCTCAGCTCTGATGCGTCCGCCCCGCTGCCACCGATGAGAAGGCCGGTGGGGGATGGGCTCCTCACTGCCTCGTGGTCTCACAGTTTGTCGCTGAAATATTGGAAGCCATAGCCCAATGGGGACCGGAGTGGCTCCGGTCGATGCAGCAGGTATTCAAGCAGGCCCGGAGTGCAAAATCCGCATCAACAGCTGTTCCAATCTGTGAAGAATAAAGCCATATATTCCGGCCCCTAACAGGACACTCACAGGTTGCGGCCATCTTACGCGCTGCACAACAGTGACCCCCCATTTCCTTATATCTAAGAATGAGATTAACCTCGTCCTCATGATTGGAAGAATCTAGATTCCCCCTTTGGTCTGATGTGTGTTCTCACACTGTTTTTCGTACTAAAACAGAGGTGGTTATTGATTACATTTATTAGAACTAATGTGTTATTTCTTGGTGATTTCTTTTCGAATTGTTTTGGGAGGGATGTGTGGTGGGGAGTATGCAGAGGCCCCAATCATGGTGATTTAATTGCATATTGCATTTGCAATGTATGATTTGTGTGTGGGTACACGGTGTGCAGCACAAGAGAGGAGGCAGAGAAACAGAAAGACAGACTGTGCCTAAGGATGGCGGAGAGGGGGTGCAGAGGGTGCATTCACAATTCTGGCCAGCACCTTCCTTTGTGATTTGCGGATGATGGGGAGACATTGGGGGCTTGAAATGAAAGTACATTATTTAGAAAGTATTCAACTGTGTGAAACAATGAAATAATACATGCCCTGTATATTTTTTAATTTGTTGTAACTGTCTAAAAAAATAAATCTAAACCATTTATTTTATTTGAACTGCAATTTTCTAAAAATGTGTTACACTATATATAACATGTATGATATTTTACACTTTGCAATGATATTTTTGTGAATTTGATTGCCAGTAAATCTGTGTGCCCAGTGTAAAAAATCTGATATTGTGTTCAAATTCAATGCTCAAAAAACGGAAACTCTTTTATGCGCTCCTCCCGTGCCCGCCCATCCGTTTGGTGAAATGGAAGGTGTTCTGGCCCCAGAGCCTTTTTGTAACTCCTCTTTGGTCAGAGGCGCTGGGAGAGTGTCCAGCCCTGTTTCAAACGTGAGGAACCTTGGTGTCTGGTTGGAGACTTCCCTCTTTAGAGAGCTAGGTTGCCTTGGTGGCTAGTTCCTGCTTCTATCATCTTCGATCACTTAAGAGACTGCTGGACTATTTACCTTTCCCGCACAAGATTGAACTGCTGAATGCGCCCATCTCTGGTAGATTTGATTTTTCTAATGCGATTTACCAGGGATTACTCAATCAGACTCTTCGCCGACTGCAGATTATCCAGAATGCGTCTGGAAAGATCATTTTCCATTTTGGTCAGAGAGATCATATTTCGTCATCGCTATGGCCAGTACACTGGCTCCCTGTGGCTCAACTGGTCAAATTTAAGACACTGGGCCTCATTCCGAGTCTGGCGGTAACCCTGCCGGGGCTACTAGCGGGTTGTCGCCGGACTTGGAATGAATTACCGCCACCTGACTTCCCGGTAACACCAGGGGATTACAACCCTGGCAGTCCGGGAAGTCAGGCGCTGGCAATTTGTAAATCCTCAATCCCATAGAGTCCAATGTGACTCTATGGGAATGGGGACCACAGGAGCACTGGCACCGTTGTTAACAGTGCTGGTGCTTCCGTGATGGTCTGCCTACCGTGGCTGCTGTTCACAGCAGGGTCAGCCCTGTTGGGCACAAGGGCTCCAGCTGGCAAACCCGTAGTGTGACGGTCCGGAAAAAATGGTGTGGATAAGCTTACCGGCACTGTTGTTTCCGGACCGGAACACTTGTAATGAGGCCTATTCTGCCTTATGCATAAAGTCTTTTATAATACTGCTCTCCTGTTCTTCAGAGCCAGATTTCTTCGGTACACTCCTTCTAGAGCACTGCGTCATCTTCTGCTGTTTTTTTTTGTGCCACCAAGATTCAGATTTGAAAGATGGTGCGGACGTTCATTCGATGTCCAGGTAACCAAATTGTGGAATGGACTTCTTTTGTCCGTATGCCTCATTAGCGATGACCTCCTGCTGCCTCATCACGCGTTTGGCAGAAACCCTTAAATGCGGCGGTAACGCTATTACCACAGCATTTAAGGGTCCGCCAAATCACAGGCTCAGCGGATTTACCCCTAGCTCTGATCAAATCTGCTGCGATTATGCCGATTTTCGGCACTATTACCGCCGGCGGTAATAGCGCTGAACATTCCCCATTGGACCCAATGGGGAATGGAAAATTCCGAATGGGCCCAATGTGGAATGGGGACTTACCGTTCTGCTGAACCCGTGATCCGGCGTTAATAGTGCCGGGGGTTTGGCGGTAGGGCTAATAGCGGCCAACTCGTGATGAGGCCTGTGAAGACCCTTCTGTTTCCCTAGTCATTATTTTTCTCGAGGGCAATTTTCAGGATAGCTCTGTCAGTTGAGTCTTTTCAGCACTGTGATACCTTGATAAGGTATATGTTTCACTTTGTAAGTCTCGCTCACATACCATACCATACCATTTATTTATTATTCATTATTTATTGGTCTAATAATTGCCAATTTAATTTTGTATTCATATTTTTTATTGTTCATGTATTACGTTTTGCATTTTTATTAATCTTGTTTATTCTAATTTCTGATCAAAATGTTTTATCACTATAGTATTTTTCATGTATGACAGCGACTTCTTTTTTCAACTTGATTATTATTATTTGTGATCAATATGGTCATTTTCATGAATTATTACAATGTTTTAATCACCTTGAAAATCAGGAATTCTGATATATGTATGTATTTATTTGCATATTTATTGGCCTTTGTAGTTCACACATGCAAACAAGTTCACCTCAGAGCACAAGGAGGAAAGTGGACCGTCAAGAAGAGGGTGCAGGAGACGTTCAGCAGTCATAGGAGAAGAGGTAGGTAGGTCTTCAGGTGTTTGTGGAACCAAGCCCGGTTGTCTCCACTTTGGAGGTAGGTGGAACGGTTGTTCCAGATATTTGACGCTAGAACTACAAATCTTCGGCATCAACTTCTTGTTTTCTTAAAAGTAAGGACTTGAAGGAGTGTGGTGTCAACAGACCACCGAGTACAGGTCGACAGTATTTGTTATGGTCCTGCAGATAAGTAGGTTCTGATCCATGGAAGCCTTTGGGGGTAAAAGGTAGAGCCTTAAACTTGATTCAAGCCTCGAAAGGTAGCCAATTAAATTGTTTCACGACTGACATAGTATGGTTGTGGGGCAGTAACTAGAAGATGAGCCTTGCCACTTTGCTCTGATTTCCTTGGAGTATGTTCATTATAATATTAAGGAGGATGATATATAGGGCATTGTAAAATTGCGTCTTGCTAGGATTTTCACTCTGGATAATTGGGCTCTGTGGTGGTTTGGAAGGTAGTGGGTGATGTTTTTGTTGAGCCTAAGATGGTAGCAGCAGCTATTTACAACAGAGTTCAGTTATCTCACTAATTCATGTTTGTCGTCAAACAGTGCTCCAAGGTTCATGACAGGGATGATATCAGACAGCAGTGAAAAGTGATGTCCCAGTGGGGACGTGGCATATGATTAATTGTGCATCATTCCCATACATTTGAATATAGACTGAATCTTCTGATGAGAAACTAGAGAGTGTGCCTGTGGGTGTTAAAGAGAAGGGGGGCCTTTGTGGGCCCCATGATCTAGGGAGGGAGAGAGGGAGAATAAAGGGCCCAATCTGACCTCTTGCAATCTTTGGTCTAAGAAGGAGATGACCCAGTCTACAGCATGACGGGTGACGCTGGATGCACTTCCAAATGCTCATAAGAATTGGGTGGGTAGAGGCAGACAGTGTGGCATCAAGTTGTTCTAGGATATGTTCTATAACGTCGAGCAATAAATATTCTCTTCTGTGAACTGCTCTGAAACCTGATTGATGTGGAGGTCGTTGTGTTGGAGATTAGCTAGAAGTTGTTTGATCACCAGCTTTTTCCATAAGGTTTACCAGGCGAAACAAATTGGACATGGGGTAGTAATTCTCAGGATGGTCCAGGGCTAGAGAAGCTTTCTTTAGGAGTGGGGTGATTCAGGCCTATTTAAGTATAGTTGGGAATCATCCTTCTTAGACAGATGTGTTGATTATCTTGGAGAAGACATGGAGAATACTGCCAGTCAGACAGATTCGACTCAAATGTTTTCAGTTACCGATTTTTCTGTAATGATGGGTCTATTTAACAGGCTGATGCTTTCTGAATTAAGAAAGCAAACTGATGCTATTACAGGTCTGACTGCAGAAATAACTTTATTACCATCAAGATTTACAGAATCATTAACCAAAATAGTATCCAACCAGGTTAGGTTAACCCACAAGGAAGGTCTGGATATTATTGACACTGAGAATTGGAGATTAACCCACGTTTTGTCACCTGACGAGATCATTGTCATTCCTGCAACCCAGGAAGAATTATCTGAGTTAGCTTTTGAATGAATGAAAAAAGTACCCGAAGAACTTGATAAACTAGTTCAGGTGGCCTGTGAAACTCATAAACAAAATGAAACTGGAATTCAAGAACCAAAAATGTCTAAGAGACAGGGAAAAAATTTGCAAAAATGAAGAAAAAAACAACAACAATAAAAATGGGGCACTTAAAAAAAACTCAAGAAAGTTCTTGAGGGATTGTGATCCTATTAAGGACTATGATGAAGTTATAGTAGTTTCCGAACAGAAAAAAATTAAATGCAAAGAGTCTTTAATAAATAACGAATATTCCTCGAACCTGAACAGGTGTAAAGATCAAGCAACACAGAGCGTTTATACGGAGGGGGACCTTGCACTCTGTGATATTATGAAAAAAAAAAAAATAAGAGTTGATATGTTAAAAATTTTCTGTAACAAATCCTTATATGTTAATACTTTAGACTCTCATAAATCCCCACACGAGAATGGCCCAATCAACCAAATAAATCACGGGGTAGTCATGACGGAGAGAACGACTAACTCCATGGGTGACAGTGGGGTCATCTCAGACTTTGCAAGGAAGCATGTGGGTATTAATATCAATACTGGCTTAGGCAATATCGACTGGAAGGTCCCGCTAGGAAAGGCATGTAGTGATACATCTATTGGCACCAACTCCAATGCTACCTCCAATAATCTCACAAGTTGTGATACACCTTCATCTAGCCTAACTAAAGACGTAGCCACATCACAAACCATTAAAGATGATGAGCTATATCAATCAATTATTAAGGTTTTGAAAGAAAAACATCTGCAAAGAATTTATGCACCTTCTGGCTGGGCAACCTCCTGACAGTAAACCAGTTTCAACTTATGAGGAGTATTGTGCAGACACTGGTAGTTCAAAGCAAGTAACCAATCTTGCGAGCTTGAAAATACAGGGTGGGGGAAGAGAACAACTTGCGGACCACCGGGTTTCTGATCTGAAAGACCCTGTACACCCTGATCTACCCGGGCTAATTTTGACATCCTTATTCAAAGACTCAGGTAATACACCTCTAAACAGGCCTTATATTCTATCTTTATTGGGTTAAATTGCAGACTTAAGTCTTATATCATCGGCAGACATAGAGCTAGTCGACTTTATACATAAGTACAGACTAGACTATGTACGATTGGTGATTCTCTCGCCACTGGTGAGAAATCTGCTATTGAAAGAGGCTGAACAGTTACAATGTAGAGGCTTCGACATTTTCGAATTTGTTCACACTCTGCCTAACACCAAACAAAGACTCTTGAAATCGAGTACATATGAGAAGGAAGTTCCATCTCTTTCAAACTCTAGAGCAAACCACTGCACAGATGATAACTTGGAAAAACAGGACTGGAGGTGGCTAGCCCTGTCGTTACGCGAGTCCATAGATACCCTTAAACAACTGGGGAAGCCCCTGTAGTGCCTTTTCAAATCGTAAAATTACTTAGTTGGAACTCAAGAGGATCTGTGAATTTGTTGCACAATGTGAATCTTATGAAGGAACTCTCACAATATGACTATGCTTTCATTCAAGAATCATGGTCAAGGGTTCATTTATGTTGGGAGGGTTACACTGTTTCTTTGTTATGTGCACAAGGTGGCAAGGTGGGCTGTCCTAAGGGAGGCATCATCATTGCTCTCAAGAATGTACGAAATCTGAGATTTACTGGGGAATGGTGCTTTGCCAATCACTTCTTACAAGTTGGGTATATACTGACGTTCAATGCAGTTGACACCTCTTTTCTGTTTGTCAATATTTATTGGAATCCCTCTGAACAACCGGACCATCAACACTGGAAGGAATGGTGTAACCTAGGCTCACTAATAGAAACTTGCTAGTAGCAAATCCGGGGGGTAACCTTGTAATTGTGGGGGATTTGAATGCAGATTGCCTGGATGACCCTTTAGTCGGTGACCTATATATCTCCAATTTAGATCCGTTGACCAGAACAGGGAGAAATTCTAAGCTCCGCTGTAGAATCTGGTCACACTTTGCTGAGGTATGGGGACTTGAACTATTGATAAATAATCATCTTACTTGGAAGGCTAGAGGATATGAATCTATTATTGATTACATCTTTTGTTCTGTGGGTTTGTTCAACTGTATGGGGACGTTTGATACAATTGAAAATAATTTTAGTGACCACTGTATGCTTACAATTGAAATCTATTCTTTTGTCCAACAATCTGTAAAAATGAGTTATAAACATGGTGTGGTAACGAACTGTGTAGGTAACAGAATAAAATGGACTCGAAAAAAAACGCTAACTTTATCGCCACTATGGTAAAAGATCACGAGAGCCTCTCCTACTATCAGCGGGCGGACCAATACTCCGCCCTAAAGTTTACAGACTATATAAGTATGTCCCTTTCTAAAATGGAGGAGTTATTCAGCCACAAGACTATTTCTAGGAACTCAAATGCCCATCTTTTTGACAGGGAAGTTTGGGATCGTAAACGCCAGTTGAGGAAAGAGATTAGAATCATCAATAAATCAGGATACCCTACAGTTTGTATGGCCAGTATGAAAAAGAAATTAAAACAAGGTTATAAAAATTGGTCAATCCATCATAGAAGTATTAGATTTCAGCGAGACGGTGAAGCTATGTTAAGATCCTTATGAGGATCTAACTCCGCCAACGTCTGGAACCTAATCAATGAACTTGACAATCCACAGAAAGAGGCTTTCTTTAACCCCATAAGTAAAAACACCTGGTTGGGGCACTTTTCCAAACTTTACTTTTCCAAACTTGTCCCGGGAGGATAGCACAGCGGCAGCGTGCGCGTCTTGGAAGCAAGACGACACAAAGCCACAACAGGTTCGATCCCCGGGTCCGCGCTTAGAAACCTCCGAGTGTTTAAGCGCGTTATAAATACGTAACTAAGACAAATAAAAAAAAAAATCTAATCTTAATCTGTGTTTCCTCTGTAACAGCGCCTCGATGCCTCATGGGCTGCAAGTGCGCTTAACAAATGCAAATAAATAAAAAAAAAAAATTTACGGTACTAAAGGACCAAATGTTTCTGTAAATCCGAATAGGAAACCCACATGGCTTTTGGACTTCACGAAGAAGGACATTGCAGATCTGATTATCAACAATCTATCAAACAAAATCCTTAAGCTTGAACCGGATATATGGGCCAAAATTCTGTTTGTTTTGTTTAATAATATTCAAATTACTAAATGAATCCCTCAGTCGTGGAGGGTTTCTATAATTATTCCAATGTTTAAGAAAGGTTCTAGACAATGTCCGTCTAGTTACAGGCCCATCGACATCACAGACCCGAAATCTAAATTGTTTTCTTCTTTGGTGCTTAGAGATATTCAGAAGTGGATTCAAGAGAAACAAATTTTGGATCTGAGGCAAATAGGATTAAAAAAAAATATAGGTACCGACTGCAGTGGTTTAATTATAAAATGTTTGATGGCAAAATCCTTGACAAAGGGAGCAAGATTGACCTTTGCCGCATCTATGGATTTGAGTTTGGCATTCGATCTTGTAGACAGAAAAACTCTGTGGCAGGTGCTAAGAAATCTGGATATGCCCCCGACCCTTTTGGATATTGTAATGGCCATTTACTCCGATATTGGAATGAAGGTCAGACTGGATTCTGAAGGTACTCTTTCTAAAGAGCTTAAAACGTATAATGGCCTCCGTCAAGGTTGTATGTTGGCACCTACGATTTTCAACCTTTACGTCAGTGACACCGACATAGCTGTCCAATAATGGTCTAGTGTCTCCTAGATTGTCTGATGTTTACCTTCCTTGGATGGCTTATGCGGATGATTTTCTGCTTATGGACAACACCAAGTTTGGCTTGCAAAGACTGCTAAAAGTATTTGAAGAATTTGTCTGTGATATTTCACTCAAAATCAACCCATTAAAAACAATGATAGTTCGCCTTGGAAGAGCAAATAAGAAGGAGAATTCATATACTTGGTTGTGTGGTAACAAAAGAATTAAAGCACAGCCTGTATTCAAATACTTGGGTTTTTCTATATCATGTACTAACTCTAGGACTTTGTTGAAGACACAACTAAAACTAAAGGCGGACATAGCCATAAGACAAATGCGTGCTCTGGAAGCTAAATTCAGCAAATTTTCGATGGTACCACTCAGGGAATTCTATCTTAAAAAAATAATTCCCTGGCTAATGTATGGTATTGAACTCCAATCGAATAAATGCTGATCTGACATATATTGAGAGTTATATCTGGAAGTCGGTTCTTTTCTTTTTACCGAAATGTATCCCATATGACTTGATAAATTATGAATTTGGATTAATTTCCCTTTCGGCTCATGCAAGATGGAAAAGAATGGGTTTGTGTCGGAAAAGTAATTCTGGGGAGGAAAGGTCACTGTATTTATGTGCAGGTGGGGATTCCGCTAACCCTTTTATTCAGAATCTAAATTCAGAGACTTTGAACTATCTAAAAGCTTTAGGTATGTCAGTAAATACTTTACTGAACAAACCAAGAAGCGTGTGTTGGGTTTCGACTGGTTAAAAATCAAAAATAAAAATCAAAAATAAAATTTTGGAATACATTTTGTATAATCAAGTGTGTTCGACACTGAAATGGTATCCTGTAATGGAAAGCTATTTACTAAAATATCCAAGTAAACAAATCTGTCATGACCGTAGTAACTCTGGAGCTTGGACTTGGTGTAGATTCTGTTTAGTAGAAGGGATAGTGGAATCTCTACAACACATCTTGTTGGTATGTCCGGCATTGAAGTCCAATAGGTTTATTTACTTTGCACAATACATACAAAATGCTGATAATGTAAATAGAGAATTCATTTGGACCAGAATGTTACGTAACAGCGGTGATAATCTAACCATTTGTGTAGCCACCTTTCTGAGGAATGTTTGTGCTCTATACTAGTTTTAAAGACGTCTTTTTTGTTGAATTTTAGCTAGTAAGGAAGACTGAAATGCTCACTGTTATTGCTGTTAATTCTAGTTTGATCTAAGTCAAAATGTTTATTGTTTTGTTAGTATTTGTCTGTTTTGTTCTTTTTTCTTCTATGTGCTTTTAAATATGGATTTCTTTGTACATTTTACGGTTTATAGTAAAAAGAATTAAGGAAATTGTTCTTACAACTTTGTAAAGGTTTAACATAAACCAAAACAAATAATAATAAAAAAAGAAATACTGCCAGCTGATTTGGTGAGTCGTTGGTGGGCGCCAAAGTTCCTGCATTCTTAATTCAGTATTGAAGAGATTGAAGCAGGGGCGGTAGAGGTGGCTCAAGGGGGCATGGACGACGTTGGCCCAGGTGGGGAGTTGGCAATTCTATCTTTGAGCTTCTCGATTTTTTAGATAAAAACGTTGTGTATGAGGTTAAGCTGATACTTTGTATGTATGTGTAAACATTAGTGTGAAGTGGATTGTTGAGTGAGCTGGGAGGCTCAATTTGTAAGTCTAGATTCAGTTAAAGGAGTATAAAACCAAGGTGAAAAGGCTCACACCTGCGTTTACACTGATTTGTTAGCTGTGGGACAATTTCTACACGTTTTGCAGACAGAGTAGGAGAAAGGAGGGGAAATACACTGTCTGCAAAACCACCTACTTTTACGCCTGGGTGAGATTTTCATGCAGGAATAAAACAAATGGGATTCCTATGGAATCCGGCCTGCATTTACTGCTGGCTAAAAAAAAGCAGGCAAATACACTGGGAATCCATTGTGAATGCTGCTCGCAAAGCATAATTGACAGGAGGCATTTACATTGTTCACAAAATGGAGAGTAAAAGAAAAGAGTAAAGGTGATTTTTATGCTTTCCCTTTAAACTCCATTTTGTGAAAATGAGAAATTGCCTTCAGGGGATCCGACAGTAAGTGCCAACGCTGGCGGTCCTTTACATGCAATTACCATTTTTGATCAAATGAGGCCGTGGCTCTTTACAGAGCAGGCAACTGTGGAATTGCATATGGACGAGCTGTAACCTCAAAAATGTACATGCTAATCCTATCAGTAGGGTCCTCCTAGAGTTGTGGACAATGTGGCCAAAAAGCGTGGGCTTATCTCTTTTCCATCCGCCTTAGCCCTCTTTCTTCCGAAGAACGACTTCACCCAAATGGGATAGGAGTTGCGAGTGCTGGAAAGAGAGGAACTGCGCTATAATAGGGAACTGGTCTACAAAGCTGCTCTCAAACCTTTAAATCAATGGTACTAGGGTGCGGGATTTAGTGAGAGATAGAGGGTGCAGTGCCATCAGGTCAGGCCCTAGGTATCACACAGAGAGGTAAAAAGAGCAGTGTCCCAAAAACTGATGTCCTCTAAACCTCTTATACGGAGAGCAACCCTGTCTAATTTTTTAGGTATCCAGTGATGTTACCGAAACGAAAACAGAGAATGGGCCTCATTACACGGTAGGCGGTAACCATGGCGCTATTAGCGCCATGGTTGCCGCCGGTACCGTACCGAGTCCGCCATGGTGAATGGCGGAATTACCGCCACATTCCAAGGTGTGTGGGGGCGGTAATTCCCCATTCACCATGGCACTTCCCCATTCCCATTTGAGCCCCCATAGGGTTCAATGGGAATGGGGAAGACGGCAATTACGGTACCGCAAATTGCGGTACCGTAATTGCCTCCAAGGTCCCTTTGCGGGCCCGTTCCTTAACGGCTGGTAAAACCAGCCGTTGAGGTCGGGTCCCGCAAAGGGACCTCGTAGCAAGGCGGTAATGGTTTACCGGTACCGGTACCCTTACCGGTAACGGTAAACCCTTACCGCATTGCGTGTAATGAGGCCCAATGACCTTTTTACCGAAACCGAAATAACGAAAACATATCACATTTCTTTACAAAAAATGTATATAGGTGTGGGGTAAAGGGGTAGAGGTGGCGGTTGCAGGAGGGTTTTGAAGCACGGGGGATTTGGGGAGACCCCCAATTTAAAAAAAAGAACAAAAAATATATTTTTGCAGTAAAAAAGGTTTGGTAAAAATGTATTCTCTGATATGTCATTCGTTAACATCACATAGATCCCGCACTGTGAAATGTGAATCGCCACCATTTCAAAAAATCTCTAAGAACCACTGTCTGTGTAAATACGTCCTATGTCCTTGTTGACACCTCCCAACTGTCCTCTTTCTTCCCCATCACACTGCTCATGGTGCGAGGCTAGCAAGCTTTCGGGAAATGTGTATGGTTCCCAGCTTTACCATTACAAGAGAAATGCTGTTTAGGTCCCATCGCGTGCGGATTAAATGTTATATAGCTCTTTACAGTGCATTTATATTATCTTATGTTTTATTATGCTACGTCACTGGGATTTAAACCAAGCATCAATGTCATTTGCGTGGTCTCGGGGCGCTGTGCCTATGCTATAGAAGATGTATTCAACTAATATCACTAATATTGTAGCATGAAAAAACGGTGTGTTCACATGCAGGAAAATATATAGAAAAAGCCCAAAGATAAATACAGTGAAGATTGCGGTCAAACAGAATGCACAATATGCTGACATGTGTACAATGCCAGAGACCCATATGGGAGCAGCCATGCTGTATAGTAGACATGTGCAGCGTGCCTCCTGCCTGCTGCTGGCGCATATCATGTTCGCGTGTGTATTGAGTGCAGAGGGCCCAGGCGGCGGCTCCCCGGGGAGCCGTAATGCAGCTCCTGCTTTTGCTGCTGCTGCAGCAATGACTGCTGGTAAGAGAGAGGCTCGGCTGCCAGCTTCCGCAGACTCCACAGCCGCACCGCGCAGCCTGTCCTGGGCTGACACTCTATGGACTGGAGGCTGACACTCTATGGACTGGAAGGCGGGGAAGAAGCAGCCGCCGCCGCCGCCGGGGAGGCTGCCCCATGCATTTCTCGTGCGCCCTGACTGGGAATGAGGCGTCGCTGAGATGTGCAGAATGTCCTTCAAGGTAACGTGCTGCGTATGCCCTCCCGCGCGCTGGGGGCCATTGTGTGAGGTGCCACCCGGGCCTTGGTGCGGCATGGGCAGGGTCTTTACAAAGTGACGGCATCTGTCGCTCTTCGTGCTCACGCAAAGCCACGTTTTAACGCTTCCCCGTGAGTGGTCCTTTTGCATGGTATACCCACGTTCACTGTGTAGGTGTTCTCACTAAAATGTTCCCTGTCTGTGATTCTTAGCCGAGTTACTGGGGCTGTTCCATTACAGCGCGAGCCGTCAATACCCTTTTCCAACACTCCTGTGGGCGGGGGTCTGAAAGCACACAGCCACTGCTGCCCTGAGTGATGTTAGCCTGGATAATCACATACATTATTGGGTCTGTGGAGCCTCGCCTTTAATATTGGAATCCTCCGACTCTTCTTCGCACTCTTGCACATGTACTGCCTGCCCTCTTCTAATATCCTTGAATCTTTAGAAAAAAAGAAAAGAAACGTGACTACTTCCACCCCACCCATCAAGACAGCACTACCCCGCCCCAGCTAGCCGAACACATTCCCCACAGACCACCCAGGTCGGTTCTTGGGCAAAGCAAGACTAGTTGGCTTCCTAGAGCACCACTGGCAGTGGTCCCTGGATTTGTCTGTATAGTCTGCAGGGGGTGCCTCTGTGCCAAGTGGAAGGGATGGTAGACATATTTGCCCCCTCCTGGCGCGCAACACTCCACCAAGTCAGAGCACACCCCTACCCTCAACCCTGCTCCCATCAACACTCTGCCCCTTAGATTGGGCTTCCTCATCAGAGCAGAGGCAAGTAAAAGGCAGCACACACAACTCACTGCATACATGGAAGTCACTGCCATGCTTCCGGGTCAGTTGCTATGTCACGTGGGAATGCAGAGCATCAACAAGACATTGCACGTGTGCATGCTTTTGTGAGCGTGCGGGTGCTGAGGGTGCTGGCACTTGTTGGTAATCCCGTCAGGGGGGGCGAGGGTTGACTGGGCCAGCATATCGATGTTCCCTTGCAAGGAGGCTGCGATCCACCCTGATGTGCAGCGTGAGAAGTTGTCAGCCCTTTTCAGCAGGACTACGAGACCGTGTACCCACAGTTGTCAGAAGGTTCCAAATGTCAGTGGCCACCATCCTTTCCTGCTATGAGGCATACATCTGGTCAGTGAAAATGAGCCAGATCTTATATCCAAAACTACAAAGCGTACACTCATCACTTTAACAAACCCCTTCCCGTCACCTCAACAAATCCCCTAGTCCCGGGCAGCGCTACTGTGCCATTTCTGCAGGACTGAGGCATTCAATTTTTGATAGGCTCTATCTTTTGGGGTAACACGCATACACATGCTCCAGATTAACCTGTGGTAGAAACAACTGTTGGATCTTCCTCCATTCACAATTGACTCAAACGATTGACACCATGGCCCTCATTCCAAGGTTGGTGGTAGTCATGGCGCTATTAGCGCCATGACAACCACCAACAACGGGACCGTGTTCAATGGGGACTTACCGGTCCAGTCCGACCTTGGTGGGACCGGTAAGTCCCCATTGAAAAAGCCATTCCCCATTCCCATTTGAGCCCCCATAGGGCTCAATGGGAACGGGGAAGGTGCTAATAACGGTACCTCATATTGCGGTACCGCTATTAGCTCTGAAGTCCCTTAACGGGCACTGTCCATAACGCCTGGTAAAACCAGGCATTAAGGAAGGGACCCGCTAAGGGACCTCGGAATAGGGCGCAAAGGGATTACCGGTACCGATGTCCTTAACGGTGCCCTGTATCCCTTTGCGTCCACCTCGTAATGAGGCCCCATGAATTTATTGCAAGCAGTGATTGGAAAAAACAATACACGTCTGAAATTGGATTGCTTTTGTGTGTGCAACATGAACAATGAAAACAGCTCTTGTCATAAGAGCTAGCCTCACCTATGTCAATGTCAGCATTGATCCTTTCCTCAATCTCATTCATTGACATGGGACGCAACCCGACCTGGCGTTGAGGTACTGCAGCCCTACTGCTGCTTTCAAACCTTTTACATTGTATTCCCCAATTCCTTGGCCCCTTCCCACCTCCCCCGCCCTCCTTCCTCAGAAAATGAGTGTTTTCTGTGAGCTGGTTGCATCCATGCCCACTGCACTCTGCCTTTATACTCATCCTCCACCCTGGTTGCATCTTTTCGTGGTGGACATAAAAAAGGGACTCTTGGGCTAGAGGGTATTGTCTGCACTGCCTGGGAAAGAAAGAGGACTTGGTGTGCCAGTCCCTAAATCCTTTGCCTTTCTTGTTTTTATTTTACATTGTTCTGGATCGGTCAGCCGGGCGAGCTACCAGTAACTCATGAGCTACCTGTTGGAGACTACTGCCCCATCCAGTTACTGCCCTTCTTAGAATCACTGTAGTGCTTTTAATTGTTAATTATCGCTTCTCGGTGGTAAATTGTTTTCATAATGCAGCAGGACAATCACTTTCCAGCATGGCGGCTACCATTTTAATCTGACAGCAGCAACACTTAGGTGGCTATACCTTTGAAAGGGTTTTGTGAGCAACTGCCAGGGACAAGAGTAGTATTTCCCAGTGGTGCTCCTATCCCTTTCATGAGACAGTATCACACCCTCATCAGTGGTATAATAATGTTATTGGGAAAGTACCAGAACATCTCAGCAGGGAACAGGGTGCACATTCGCCAGTAGCAGTACTTTTCAACAGGGCCATTTTTTGGGGTGCTTCATTTGAATTACAGCTTGGCTGCTATAATTTGAGAAAGGGGCAGTACTGAACTTCTGCCAATGTCTTTTTCTTCTGACAGTAGAGTTCTGCTGCGTGTTAGCCATCTCAGAAAAATGGCCACTGTTTGAAAGATGGGCGCTTCCAAACACAATTCACTTGCTGTATAAGCGCCTTACACATGCACAATAAAAAATAAATAAATAAAAAGATCCTGCAAAACTCCCGACCTAAACTCCCGACCTGCTGTGATCCGCTATAAACATGGCAGGATCTAGGGACAGGCACATTTTCCCATGCACCACCCAGTTTGTAGATGTACACAAAACATCTCTCTCTCTCTCTCTCTCTCTCTCTCTCTCTCTCTCTCTCTCTCTCTCTCTCTCTCTCTTTCTTTCTCTCTCTCTCTCTCTCTCTCTTTCTCTTTCTCTCTCACTGTCTCTCAATTCTCTCTCCTTTTTCCTCCAAACCAGTGCCTCTGTCGTGCAGAGTCTCGGAAGGCTCAGCTCTGTCACCTGTTCAACATATTGTCATGACCACTGTGAGGGGGCACAAGTTGTGCCACAAGCAGGCTCCCACCAGAACCCTGAGGGCCTTAAAACCACTGCAAAAGGGCTCCTGGAGCCAGTCCTGGCTCCTTTGGCACCAGGCTCATATGTAGGAAGGAAGGGCTGTTCAAACTAGGTCCCATTTATGTACATGGGCCTTTAAATCCAACATGGAAGCACCCACACAGTCTAGTTCTATGAACCAAGCCATGCGGTCTAGTGTTTTGGGTGTGGCAGGCCTGGAACTACTTTCCCTGGTGGTACTACTTTACCTGGGGCTATATAAACCACACCCTGACTGCAGAACATGCTTCGTGTTATTCTGCAACCAGCAGCGTGACGCTCACCGTGTCCAGCTCCTGGTCTTCAGCATCTTCCTGTAATCCTGCAAGAACAAGATTATTCTGTTTTACCTGAGAAAACACCATCCAGCCCGCAGCATCTCAACTGGACTGCAATCTGTGGAAACCGAGAGAAGAAGAAACATCACTCACCTGTGAGTACTAGCTTAAGGCCTTCCGGCGAACCGCTACCACAGCTGCTGTTCGAACATTGCGACCTGCAATAACGAGAAAGGGAAAAACAATATTAGAACGCGCGCTTCCAAAACATTGAATTCCATCAGTCTTACCTGAATTCCATCGCGCTACGCCACGCTTCCATCCGGAGCACCACAGCAACATCTGCAAAGGAAAAGAGACATATTCAGGTTTGCTTTCAATATCAGACAACCGCACAGCGCTGTACTTACCTTAACGGATTCCGGGGGCCTGTTTTTCATCGCGCTCTCATCCACTCGCAGCACCACAGCGGCCTGTGAGGAGAAGAAGAAGAAAACACAGGTTAGCTTTAAAAGACAATAAAGGCGCTGCGCTTTGTGCTTTCTCTTACCTAGAAACGCGCCTCTCTATCCGGCACGCCAGCATCAAGACCTTCACACCAGAAAAGAAGGAGACAAAGACATTAACAAATTTCCACCATAAGCAGAACAAAGACTTACAATTAACAAACCTACCTGCCTACCAGCAGATTCGGGATAACAGTAGGCCTGGGCCCAAGGAAGGCGTACTGCACCAGTGAAGCAACTCGGGCAGCTCGCCAACAAACGTCAAGCGCCCCTGCACAAGAAAACACAGGACGGATAGCTCACCCTACAAATAACTAAGATTCATTATTCAGCACTGGGCAACTACGCATCCAGGGTTCCAGATCTCAGAGCCTTCCAGGCGCCCCCGGGGATATCAGGTGAGCATAACAGAACACAAAGCCTTTAAACCTTATCCACCTGGGCGTCATGGAGACATATGAAACTGATCAGTTAGCCCAGCTTTTGGGACAATTACGCACCGAGGTACACGCAGCCCGGCAGGAAACCAATGCCTTAAGACGAGAGTTAATAGTCACAAAAGACCGTACTGATGAACTAAGCAAACAGCTACTACAAACACAGGCGGGGCAGGCTCCATTACCCGGATTTGCCCCATCCGTCGCTACACCATCATCAGTCAATCCAGTACAGATATCGTTGCCGTGGCACGACCAGAACGGTTTAATGGAGACCACAGAAGGTACGCAACATTCGTGAACCAGTGCCGCCTCCATTTTCTTTGTAGGCCTGGGGCTTTCCCAAACGACCAGGCGAGGGTGGCCTTCGTGTTATCATATTTGAGTGGAAGTGCCGCAGACTGGTCGGTACATTTAGTGAGTCGGGATGACCCATTACTGCAGAACTTCAGGGGTTTTCAACAGGAGATGGAAAAGTTATTAGCTCGACACTTGCATGGAGATGCTCTTGATAACGAACTCCTGTCCTTCCGCCAAGGTAATCAAGATTTGCTGACTTATATTGCCACCTTTAATAGACTGGTTGTAGAAGCAGGGTGGCCAGAAGATAAAAGAACCACGTTGTTTCATCGGGGCCTACGAGGAGACCTGAAGGATGTCCTTGCTCAAGTGGTAGACCCACCTAAAGACTGTGCAGAGTTTATCAACCTGGTAGTTCAGTTGCACCACAGATTACAAGATCGAAGAACAGACCGAAGTAGACTCGAAAATCGTGCCACATACGTACGTTCAAAAGATAATGTTCAACGCCCATCAGAAAATACCACAGAACCCATGCAGATTGGAGGAATACGACCCCCTTTAACCAAGGTTGAAAGAGACAAGAGGTGACAGCTACAGTTATGCCTATACTGCGGTAAATCGGGTCACTACCTCAAAGAATGCCCAGTGAAACCTCCAAGGAAAGCGGTAGGCGCTACAGAGAAAGAAGATGATGGAAAGGATTTGGAAAACTACCAGGCCCGGCAAGCGTAGAGGTCTGCTTATCGAGCGAGAAGGATGAGTCACAGACCTCACATTTCGCCCTACCAGTAACCTTGATCAATCACCAAGGACTGTCACGGATGCATGCCATAGAGGCATATATAGACAGCACAGCAGTTGGTAATTACATAGATCGAGATCTGGCAACAGAAATGGGACTTCCCTTATGCACAAAACCAACAACTGAAAAGGTAACTACTGTTGACGGTACAGAAATTGCTTTGGGACCAGTAACCCAATGCAGAACAGAATTAACCCTTCTGTGTCAGGATGGACATCAAGAAGCAATCACGTTTGACCTCATCAAAGCTCCTCAGTTCCGGTTGATCTTAAGGATGCCATGGTTAGTAACTCATAATCCCCACATAGACTAGCAGGCTAACACATTACCGCCACATAGGCCCTATGACTGTCAGATCGACCTGATACCTGGCGCACTGGTTCCTTGTGGTCGAATTTATGCACTTACGGAAACCGAAAATCTCCACTTGAAGTCCTATCTGGATCAATACCTGGCTAATGGGTTTATCCGCCCTTCAAAGTCACTGGCAGCCTCTCACTTATTCTTCGTACCCAAGAAGGAAGGAGATTTGAGGACTTGCATCGATTACTGCGCACTTAATCAAATCACAGTAAAAAAACTGCTACCCTTTGCCCCTTATCCTGGAACTGTTGGACCAACTCAAGGATGCCCGAATCTACACCAAACTAGACCTCTGAGGAGCATACCATCTTGTACGTGTTAAGAAAGGGGATGAATGGAAAACCGTGTTTCGCACCAAGTATGGCCTATATGAATATCAGGTAATGCCTTTCGGGCTGTGCAACGCTCCCGCAGCGTTCCAATACTTCATGAATGATGTATTACGGGAATTAATCGATGTCTGTGCCCTGGTCTATATTGACGACATCCTAGTGTATTCCCCCTCTGAAAGAGATCATGTAGAACATGTTCGCCCAGTCCTTGCAAAACTTCGCCAGCACAAACTGTACACTAAACTCGAGAAATGCTCCTTCCATGTCACCAAAGTTGAGTTCCTCGGTTTTGTTCTCTCGCCAAAGGGAGTCAAGATGGATTTACACAAAGTAGATGCCATCCTTAATTGGCCGTCACCTTCTTCACTTAAAGGAACCCAAAGCATGCTCGGCTTTGCGAATTTATATCGCTGATTTATTCCAGATTTCTCACGGATAGTCCACCCAATCACATCGTTCTGAGAAAAAACAACAAAAAATTCCAATGGACTGAAGAGGCGGAACAGGCCTATCAAGAACTCAAGAAAAGATTCACCTCTGCGCCAATTTTACGACATCCTCACCCTGATCTCCCCTATATAGTGGAAAATGATGCTTCCAGCATAGTTATGGGAGCAGTTCTCTCTCAAAGAGATCCAGGGACAGGCCAATTACACCCGTGGCCTTTTGGTCATGTAAATCCTCCCCACCAGAACTTAACTATGCAATTACAGACAACGAATTGTTGGCAATAAAATCATCCTTCAAAGCCTGGCGGCGGTATCTATTAGGTGCCAGACATACCATCACAGTAATCACAGATCACCGAAACCTTCAACACCTAAAGTCACTAAAAGCCCAAACATCACGACAGTTGCGGTGGGCTCTATTCTTCACATAATTACGTATAACATACCGACCGGGAGTTCGGAATAGGAAGGCCGGTGCCTTGTCTCATATGGGTGTTGAAGAGAAAATGAACAGTACCCTGGACTCTGTTGCCATCATCCCAAGTGATAAACTACTGGGACTCACTACCACATTGACTCTGAGTGAACTTCAAGATAAGATTTGAACCTTAATGA
Organism: Ambystoma mexicanum; assembly: GCF_040938575.1. Lineage (NCBI taxonomy): Eukaryota > Metazoa > Chordata > Amphibia > Caudata > Ambystomatidae > Ambystoma > Ambystoma mexicanum. The sequence goes on along the minus strand of NC_090933.1, from coordinate 418,432,649 downwards.
ACCCTGAGATTTTGCAGAAATGGAATTCCCAAAATGAACATCACACGGTTCTGGATGGATGACCCTACTTCAGGGAACAACTATATCTACCAAGTAAAGATCTGCAAGAATTGGTCATGTCTGGTTATCCGATTCCCTGATCGAAGGCCGTCCCGGAATTGCTAAGACTCTAGCCAAGGTTAAACGGAATTATTGGTGGCCAGCCTGGCGTAAGGACATTGCTTGATTCGTTCTATCCTGTGGGATGTGTGCACATAATAAATCACAAAAACAGAAACCAGCTGGCCTCTTACAACCACTGGATATTCCACCGGCTCCCTGGCATACTCTTTCTCTTGATTTTATTACGGACTTACCTCCCTGTCAAGGTTTTAATACCATTCTGGTGGTTGTAGACCTGTTCTCTAAAATGGCACATTTCATTCCATTCAAAGGATTTCCTAACGCTACCGGTCTGGCAAAAGCATTTCTTGAACAGATTATAAAACTGCATGGTATCCCCTCAGTCCTAATCTCAGATTGTGGAAGCCAATTTGTATCCAACTTCTGGAGGAAATGTTGTACCATGGCACAAATCGATGTTCGATTATCCACTAGCCATCACCCCCAAATGGATGGGCAAACAGAAAGAACAAACCAGACATTAGAACAGTATCTATGTTGCATGCTGCATCGAGTGGAAGAGAATTGGAAAGACTTGTTATGGATAGCGGAATACGCATACAATAACTCCATACACACCAGCACGGAACAAAGCCCGTTCTAAACAATATACGGAAGACATCCACGTACCTCTGAACTAGACTCTCCCACGACCTTGGAAATGCCAATGGTAAAGACTCTACACACAAGTATAACCCAAGCCTTCAAAAGGGCAAATGAACATTTACTGCAAGCCAAAGACAGACAAAATAAATTCTCGGACCGACATCCAAAGAAAGCTCCCGATTACCAACTTGGAGACGAAGTCTGGTTGGCATCAAAACATGTGCCCATAAAAGGTACCCGGACCTTTCGTCCAAGATATCTAGGACCCTATACCATTGAATCGGTGATAAATCCGGTGGCCTTCAAGTTAACTTTACCACCAAGCATGCAAATTCATCCGGTGTTCCATGTGTCACTTGTAAAACCTGTACAACCAGGAACCTGAGTCTTAACACCAACAAAACCTGTGCTAGTTGATGGAGAGCCTGAATTTGAAGTTAAAAAGTTCCTGGATTTGAAACGTACCAGATCTAAGCTATACTATTTAGTGGACTGGAAAGGGTACGAGCCTCAAGACAGAACTTGGGAACCAAGTGGACATATTCACGCAGCACATCTGATTAAGAAGTTTCACCTGGATAACCCCACCAAACCCGGACCGGACAGGAAAGATACCATGAGACGGAGCTTGGGGGTGGAGTGCTGTCATGACCACTATGAGGGGCACAAGTTGTGCCACAAGCAGGTTCCCATCAGAACCCTGGAGGCCTTAAAACCACTGCAAAAGGGCTCCTAGAGCAAGTCCTGGCGCCTTTGGTCCCAGGCTCATATGTAGGAAGGAAGGGCTGTTCAAACTAGGTCCCATCTATGTACATGGGCCTTTAAATCCAACATGGAAGCACCTACACAGTCTAGTTCTAAGAACCAAGCCATGTGGTCTAGTGATTTGCGTGTGGCAGGCCTGGAACTACTTTCCCTGGTGGTGCTAATTTACCTGGGCTACATAAACCACACCCTGACTGCAGAACACGCTTCGTGTTATTCTGCAACCAGCAGTGTGACGCTCACCGTGTCCAGCTCCTGGTCTTCAGTATCTTCCTGTAATCCTGCAAGAACAAGAACAAGATTATTCTGTCTTACCTGAGAAAACACCATCCGGCCCGCAGCATCTCAACTGGGCTGCAATCTGTGGAAACCGACAGAAGAAGAAACATCACTCACCTGTGAGTACTAGGACGGATAGGTGGACGCGCATTTTCCGTTGCTGCAACAAAAGCTTGGAATTCTCTTCTATTTTCCCTCTGGGCTATGGACAATCATTTCTCCTTTCGCTCTTCCCTGAAGCCATTGTTTTCTAATTCAGATCTAAACCTGTCCTTGCTGGTTACTTAGGGTCCCTTTAGTGCCAAGATGCCCTCGGGCGGCCGTCGCACTTATCAAATTCCGTTAACATAACATAACATTGGCCCTGCCTTATACATCAGCCTTTCAAACATATTCTGCAAGAAGGGTGTGGCCAAAAAGATGGCGTAGCAGCTACTCTTCATGCTCCTCCACAAACCCTTCATTTTCCCCTTAAAGGAATGTAACACCTAGATCCTGAAGAAACTTGAAAAACAAACAGATCCCAGATTTGGAGCATAAAATGTGAGAAGAATCATTAAAGATAAGTGAGTCGTATGTGAGATGCATCCTAAAAGTTATAAGGGTCCAAGACCGCGCAACCTCCTTCACAAATGAAAAGGTACCATCAGCAGCGAAACCAGTGTCTCAAATGCACACAAACAGAACTGCCACAACATGTGCAGTGTTAATGCAACCACCCTTCAAAGAGACACCAGACAGCTGCAGAACAGGCCCTCGCTCCCTTCCCTACACAAAGCAGTGCTCCAAACCTTCTTCACACAAAGAGAAGGTTTGGAAGGGCCTGCAGCTTCAATCACACACATAAAAGCAACTCTCATGAACTGAACAGCTATAATATGGACAGCAGCAGTGCAAGATTCCCTGAAAGACATGGCACAGACACAGTTTAGGCAGTAGAACCTGTCCACTGCGCACTGAAGTGATGACTGAGAGGCAGCAGCTGTAGGAGCTTATTTGAAGTTGTCACTCACACGCAAAAACATGTGCAGAATGTGGAGAAGCTGTGCAGGTTCAACTGTCACACAACTGTCACACAAAAGAGTCAGTTCATGCCCAGCTGCTTCCCTCACACACCCAATAGGGGCAGGTCAGGAATAGTACACTCTTCCTCAAAACACAGAGCAACAAGCAAGGTCCTGTCACACAGCTGCATCATGGCCAGCCACAGTCCAAGCTTGTATCGTAAATACACAACGCATAAGCACGTGGATCACAGCCAGGTGCAGGGCAATCTTCGAATACACACTGAATATGCTGCAATGTAAACGTCATTCATAAAATAAACACCTACAGTAAAAGGAACGGCATCACAACATCTCTCTCAGGCACAATGAACATGTACAACATGAGCAAAACATCACACACTGAAAAGGTACAGCACTAATCCGACTGCCCTGTGCACGTTCCTTCAACCAGACATTTAGCAGTGACAATCACAAGATTCCAATTTCCCCCAAACAATGTAAATAATAGTGAATTACATATTGCTGACGGGATGTGTTCCGAATCAGAAGAAGGACTTGGACTACATTGGGTCATAGTGAATGAAGTTTATTTAAATAAAAAGAAAAACGCCTAACGTGTCCTATATATGAGGGAAATTCCCAGCCTAGCAAAACAAAAGCTAAGAATGCACGTCAAGTCCAACGTAAAAAGTCTTCTGTCCGAATCCTAAACAACTAACTTGCCCTACCACTTTAGAAAGCACCTAACTAAAAGGAAAAAGGTGAGGCTTGCACATTGCCTCGGTATGGGCTTCTGCCTGGCCCAAGTTATGCTTGACTTTTTCTCAGTCTTCAAAGTTCCTTGTCACAGAAGGATATTCTTCACAGTCTTTGCATGAAGTTATAGGTTTCACTCTACTTTTAATAAAATAAATGGTCTCTTGGTGCAAACATTTCCATCCCTCCAGAATTGCTTGGAAATAAAACACGTTCACCTTCAAGGCGTTGGGACTCTCCCAAAGTCCTGAAGTCCTCCGAAAGGTTGTTTTTCTTTCACCCAAGTTATTTGCAAAGGGCGGCTATCCACTCAGGTTTGTCAGACTTTTATAGCTTCTCAGCCCTAATTCAAAGTGTTCATGTCTCTTTCTTTTCCCCTTAAATAGGGTATTCAGACATTCAGGTTTTTCAGGCTACCGTCACCTTGAAAGCTTTCGCAGAAGTTATTCACAATGTTCACATCTCTCTCATTCCCTCCATCACAGGGTTTTTGCACATTCGGATTTCCCAGGTTCCCGTAACCTTGATAGCTTTCTTAGCCGTTGCTCACAATGTACGTACCTTGTAGCGGTATGCTCTACGTCGGGTTTCTCAGGCTCCTGTAACTTCGTTGATCTTTGTAGCTTTCACTCCAGGCACTGGTACATCTAAGCGGAACGCTCTCCCTCGGGTCTCTCAGGCTCCTGTAAATTCATAGGCTTCCCCCTTGGTTACTTGTCTCGCTAGCTATGGGCCGACTTGTGCAGAGCTCAGTGATCTGAACCCCCTCATACGATCTGGTCTCTGAATCCATTACTGGCCCACCACAACTCCTTCATGGTTGCAACACCAGGTGAGACTGGGGTGTTTCCCTCTCTGCCTCTTATTTGACCTCAGCTCCTCGATTAGGTATAATGCCAAGCTTCAGGCGTTCGGCCAGCGTTCCGCTCACCTTCATCACAGCAAATGGCTCTGCATCCCAGCATGGCTCTGCCCCTCCAGGACATTGATGCTGTGGATGTTAGCCTCTGCGTAGCCATTCTCCTTACTCCATAGAAGTCCATCTTCCCATTACACCACGTTCTGCTCTTACACACGATACAGGAATAAACAAAATGTGTTGATTGTGACATTCAAGTTGTGTTCAGTATTACCTGTAGCCAATAGAGGTATAGAAGGATCTTTGTGAAATACGGTAATTACAGGAGATATTAAAGTCTTTTCCACATCCCTATATACAGACCAGGTGGTTTGGACTGTGAGTTCCTCTCTGGAATGGGAGTCCTTCTCCCCAAGAGGGGAGTCAGTCCCATTGAGTTCCCACTAGCCCAGACCCCTCGCGAGGGTCTTGTGTAGCGGGCTCAACTCACTTGCCTCGCAGAGAGTGACTCCCCTGTGGCGAGAAAGGACGAATTGTCCAGATTTGTCACATATATTAAAAGGACGCACACCTGATTAATTTCAGACAGAGTTAGTTTACAGCCGATCCAGCCATAATTAGTGTGATAATTCTAAGAAATCAGCCGATTAACCACTCTCAGAATGTACACTTTTTTCCAAATTCACTCCCGGACAATATTGTTCCAGGAAAGGGTCACTACTGTAAAGGTTCCTTCCGCTGTGTATTACTTTTTATGACCTGGCCTGACCCATTTGTTAGTCAGTGGTTTTGACTGTCCTCTCTGCTAGGGCCATAGTGTAGTTGCGTTCTTCCTGAGGCCAACCGTTGTGGCTCTGCTGCAGCCGCATGTTATGTGAATGCAGCACCCTCACCTTGGAATTTGTTATGGTAGCTTCTTATTGTGCCTCTGACCACCGTGCAACTCTGCCAAGGCTCTTTGGAAGCTAACTGATGAGTAAGTGCCCGTCACCTGCAACCCATGCCCCAAACCTATTTGCACCCATTTCTCTCCAGTGCCCCCCATATGTACAACATGAACAGGTAGTTACCAGCTCCAGATAGGTGGACTCCATCTGGCAAAAAAAAACCTGTACCGTTAGTAAAACTGTGTCTGATAAAACCCAGACATCTGAGTATTTTTCCAAGTTTATGTCCAAATAATGACTACACAATTCACTGCCAAACTTTGTCCCGTTTTAATCTACCCTATGTGTGATCTCAGACCAAATTAAGTCTGTTGTTCCTAGGATGGAGGTTAGGTATATTAGAGTACCTTTTATTTTTTGGAGTACTAGGGTGCTGACAAGATCTGTCAGACCATTACACCCCAGATGAGTTACTATTATGTTTTGGCCAGGCTACCTTGCCAGCCTTGAACTTACTGCACCCAATAAGGCATCCCATTTCATGCCAGGGGAACCCAACTATGTCATCTTAGATTCCATGAAACCGAGGCAGTGACCTTTGGGACGCCTCCAGCTTTGCTGTGCCACTCTAACAATATAAGAGTGTTCACTGTCCCAAATATGCATCATTGAGGAGAACATAAAAGGGGGCAGCCTTCAATTTCGGTCAAAATTAGTTAAGTCACACCATAGCATACGGACACATTGTGCCTGAAAAAGAGGCTGAGTCAAGGGGACAGACCCTAGTAAAGGGGATCTTGAACTGCCCTACCCACCTGTCATGATGCACATGAAAACCCAGAAAAGGAGGAGAGTCAGGTGGAAGCAGTGTAGATAAAACAAAAAGGTCTAAGGTCTAATGTTGGTCGGAAGCATAACAGTCCAAGGCACACTGGTAGAAGGTCAGTGCACACATGCTCCTCTGCATGATCAAGGGGAGGGCTGGCTGCAGTATACCAGAAGAAGGCACAGGTCTGTGTTTGTGCAACCCATGGAAGTAGCTGAACAGGGAACCAAAGGAGGCACAAAGCACAACGACGTATTATCTTGTGTGCTTTGCACATGAATGCACAAGCCTGGCCTCACTATGCAATCACGCATTCTCTCCAGATGAAACAAAGCAGAAGGCCCTATTTTGGAAGGCACATGTGAGTCAGCTGCTTCCCCACTGCCATGATTGACTGTGTTTTCTTCCTTGCAGATATTTCTTGCCCCACTCATGAAGCTCCATCCTCAGAAGGCATGCTACTTTCTGCAGCAACACATAGAAAGGGGGGTTTGACAAATTCTGTCAATCTAAAATTTTATTCTTGGGTTTATCTAGATTGCACATTTCTATCAGCATCCAAGCGATTTATAGTCAAGGAAATGATTTTTATATAAGATCAAATTGTAGACGTAAATCTAGAGCGATCATTAGAGCTGATGATATAGTAAGGGTAAGAGCATTGGGATGCGGCAGTAGATTTGAGGTTTCAAATACTTTGGATGAGAATGATTGACTGGCGACAACCAGGAGGCCCCTTGCAGTTTGTGCAACAGTGCATATGAAAGGGGGGCGTGGCCAACGGACGTGCGATGCAGACGTGATCTCTAATCGCTCCCGGGCCGCCAGCCTGATCCTGCGTCCATCCTGCTTTAAAACTATATGGGAGATACCCAAATACACCTCAGCGAAGCTTGATATCCTGCTCCAGCGAAACGTGGCACTGCGGACTACAATCGGTGTGTATATCAGGAGATGCACCATTTGAAACTACGGACGTTTGCCCGTGGATGGACCGTCCAAGATGGCCACCGGGAACCCAACATAGGAGCGAAGCGTGGCGACGCAGCGAGGGAGTCAACTGGTGCTGAGACAGAGACGTCCTTGGCGGCGTTGCCACCGTGAGCACAAGAAACAGCCTGTGCATTGACCCCCCGTCTCGCGGGGTTGTGCGGTGTGCGCGGGCGAGCAGAGTTGGACTGAGCCCGCCGCCCTCCGAGGCGGACTCGAGGCAGATCACCATACTCGCGCTGCGCAGCGGCGGAGAACAAGGCCTGTGCCGGAGAGGCCCTTCCCCTCGCCGCCACATAACAACAAAGAGCGGACACATTCCAGGGACTCGAGGGAGCGCGATCAACATCCATACCCCCAAGGCCCGAGAAGACCGGAGAACCGTGGTGCGACCTCTCCCCTTCCCCGTGATACGGCGCAGGCACTCCGCTTCGCGTAGAGCTCCTGCCAACTCCCCATCACAGCGGCAACATCCCCCGGAACTGCAAGGAGCTGTAACTGAAACCACCAGTAAGGAGGAGGCGGGGAGGCTGACGGGGGGCGGTGGTCATGGATGCGGGTCCGGGTCTGGGTCCCTGCCCGCTTCCTGGCTATACCAGCGCTGCTACAGAGCTACAGAGCCACAGAGCCCTCGCAAACCCCGGCAGCCTCTGCTCGGGTACGTTGGGATCAAGACATTGGGCCTCCTATTAACTTGGACACACAGGCACCTGTCCTTAAGTAAACTAAGTGTCATAACGATCCCTTGAGGCACTGAAACTGTGATGTGGAGGACAGTAAACAACCCCAAAATACGCTGCAGCCCATTCCGCGCGGCTCCGGCCGTTGATACCCAGCATTATCGGAGGCGATCCAGCACGTGCGCTTCACAGCCAGTCTGGATGACGCACCACACCTCTAAACAAACTAGCCAACAGCCATAATCAGAACAACTGTGACCACGCACTTGCGACAGCCGCAATCCCAAACGGAGCCCTATGGCTGGTGATTACCCCATGCACACAGCGGAGACGGAACATAGGTGTCTTGCATGATTTTGGTCCACAAGACTAACCATACACTGCAATCAGAACCAGGAGCAATTGCCCCCACTGCCACAAAATCAGCTGCTTACCCGAGTTGTCGCTACCTTCCCCCCCTCCAGGCGGGGCCTCCAACTCCAACGCCGCCTTGCCAAATAAGCAAAATGGGGAAGGATAAACCTAGGAAAACATCGACACAAAGCAGGATCGAGCAATACGCTACAACACCAGTGTCCCGCTCCCCGGGGAGGCTGTCGTCTACGGAGGCGGACTGCGTGGAGGATAATATCTCCCTCAGAGACATAATGAGTGCCATTGCCAGCTCCAGAACATCGATGGAAAAGAAGATAGACAGTATTGGTGCGGACGTGTCCCTGCTAAGGCACGATCTGTAGAAACTAACTTCACGCACAGGTGAAGCAGAGGCACGGATCTCAGAGACTGAAGACAACATGCGAGGGGTAAACCGTCAAATGTCCAACATGCTAGCCCGAATCAAAACCCTGGAAGCAAGAGCAGATGACAGTGAGGGCAGATCCCGGCAAAACAATATTCGCATTCTTGGCCTTCCCGAGAAAGCAGAAGGAGACTGCATGGAACTGTTTCTTGAAGAATGGCTGATAAGCACATATGACGCAGAATCCTTCTCCAGGTTCTTCTCCATCGAGCGGGCACACTGCATACCAAGTGGCAAAGTCATACCTGGCAAACCACCACGCACAGTTATTGCGAGATTCCTGAACTACAGGGATAGGGACACTGTGCCACAATTAGCAAGATCGAAGGGAACAGTTAAGTACAATGGATCAAAAATCGCTTTCTTCTCTGACTTCACCAGAGAGGTCCAGAAGGTGCGCCAGTCCTTTGACCTGCTCAAAAGACGCTTACACTCATTGGGAGTCAAATATGGGTTAATCTTCCCTGCCCAGCTCACAATTTTCCATAAAGGCACGACAGTACATTTCACTGATCCGAAAGAGGCGTGGAACTGGGCTGAGACACATATAGATGGTGACTGGAGTGGCGAGGGGAGAAGGAGAAGAAAACATAACAGACCACAACCTGAACGACCACCAGACCAGGAACCCCAGCAGCACCCACTACCTGGGATCCCGCAACAAGAAAATGAATAACGAGTCCTGATACCACCCAAGTAAATCTTAATGCACCAATTGTGAACTAAAGTGCCCACGTCCTGCACTATAACTCAACCATGAAGCACACGATGGCTGGCGGCCACCCAGCAGCCACCCCCCTAGACGAAGTAACGAACTCATAGCACCGATAGGAGCCACTATACCACCCAGTCTCAAGTTGTTTCCAGACTGGAGAGCCCGGCTACGGCAAAGCGGGCACATGCAAGCGAAAGTTTAACTGTTTATGAGTTTGCGTTGGGCCGACAGATGCTTCAGTTGTGGGCGAAGTATGGGGAGTGGGGAGTTGGTACTAATATTTTTATTCAATATTTAGCATACAATGACACCATGAGCACATTATACGAGGCATTTGCTGCGACAATACCTGCCTTGTTGTGTCCAGCACAAATACAACCTACAGAATGCATCTGGGAACCTCACAACCAATTGCCTGATGGCGCCTGCATCGACTCCAAATAACAAACGCCTAAAAGCTCCTGACATGGAATGTGAATGGACTGGGCTCCAGCATCAAAAGAAGACTTAATCTGCAATACATAAACAGGCACTCCCTGGATATAGTCCTCCTAACAGAAACGCACCTGGCGAGAACCACAAAACTATTCCAGAGATCCGACTACCGCACAGCGATACATGTGGGTTTCTCCATGGGGCGAGAGGAGTACTGATACTGATCCATAAAAGACTACCACTTGAGATCAAACATGTAAACGAGACAGTGGTGGACGATACGTACAGTTGCAGGCTACACTATGGAATCAAACTCTGGCGATTATGGCAATATACTCTCCACCGGCTCTCCTCAATACTTTGCTAGCTGACATTACCCCCATCCTAGCGACAAGTATGGCAGACACATGCGTGACAGGAGGGGACTTCAATGAAGTAATGAACAACGCCCTATATCATACGCATTTGAGGGCCAGAAACCCCACCACTGTCACCAGACTCGCCGCCTTTGCGTCCGCACTGGGGCTCTGAGACACGTGGCGAGATCTACATACAGAGGAACGTGAATACTCCTTCCACTCAGGAGCGCATGCCTCAATGTCTAGGATAGACTACTTTTTTTCTTCCATCCCAGAACATTCATAAAACCTGTAATGCATCCTTCCTTCCACGAGGCATATCCGATCACTCTCCACTATTATTAGAACTGGAAATGGAGAGACCACGCCCACTGCCCACTTGGCGTCTTAACTCCTACTATTTGGGGTTTCCAGACCTACAAGAGAAAATAGAAGCTGCCACCTCCAACTATTTCGAGTTAAACACAGGCTCAACAGATGACCCTGCTGTTCTATGGGAAGCATACAAGCCAGTCCTCCGAGGAGAGATCATATCATGGACTTCCGCGAAGAAAAAGATGCAATGTGAAATGATTACTGAAGCCGAAAAAGAAGTTGTGACCAAAGAAGCAGAACATATCTCCGGCAACACCCATCAGACACATAGAGCCTTAATGCTGGCACAGAAAAAGTTACATAATCTGTCATTAGATTGTGCCAAAAAAGCGCACAGTGCCATGAAAACACGGCTATATGAAACAGGGGAAAAAGCAGGCAAGATGCTCGCATGGTTAGAAAAATGCGATGAAGGACAGCGTACAGTAAAGAACATTAAGACAAGAGATGCCAAAATAGGCTCCACCGATGCAGAAATAGCAGAACGCTTTGCTGACTTCTACAAAGGACTCTATGCGTCCCAAATTGGCACAGCAGACAGCTACATACTGGATAATACCAATCTTCCAATCCTCACCACGGAACAAGCTGAGGCGCTAGATAGCAAAATAACAGAAGAAGAGATCTCAACAGCCATTGCACAACTCCAAGCAGGCAAGACCCCAGGCCCCAATGGTTTCCCAATCCACATTTGGAAATGATTAAACCACCTAGACTTACCCACCCACCTACTCAACCTGTTCGAACACTTCTTAATAAAAGGCGAGCTCCCGCCAGACCTTCACAAAGCCACAATAATAGTGATTCCCAAAAAAGACAAACCCCCAGATGAATGTAGCTCCCACAGGCCCATATCATTGATCAACAGCGAAGCAAAAATACTGGTGAAAGTGTTAGCGAATAGACTCCAAACGGTCATCAGGGCACTGATCCACCCGGACCAATGGGGCTTTATGCCCCAAAGATCAACAAGAATGAACATCCGCAGGCTGCACCTGGCATTGGAGGGAGCACCCACACTACAGCAGTCTGGGGCACTGTTGGCCATAGATTTTGAAAAAGCCTTCGATTCGGTGTACTGGGAGGCGCTATGGGCAATCTTGAGAAAGATGAACTTCGGTGAACCGTTCATACAATGTGTCCAGCTTCTATACAACAACCCGCTGGCAGAGGTGAGAGTGAGCGGATGGCACTCGCGCATTTTTCAATTGGGGAAAGGCACCAGGCAAGGATGTCCCCTCTCGGCAATGCTGTTCGCCGTAATAATTGAACCAATGGCAGTCATTCTGCGAGACGCAACCACATGGACAGGTTTCCGCTGGAATTCGGAATGGGAAGATAGGATATCCCTATACGCGGAGGGCCTCCTGATATACTTAGGTGACCCGGCAATCTCAGGCCCCATAGTCACTGAAATTCTAATAAAATACGGAGCCTTTAGCGGGCCTCAGGGTGAACTGGCCCAAATCTGTGCTTTTCCCAGTGAAGGGTGTAGACTGTATACCATCACACGGCTCCCCATACCAAATTGAACTCACACAGTTCCGGTATCTAGGCATCATAATCACCAATACACTCGATACTTACATATCCTGAAATCTATACCCACTAGTTAACAAAATTGCTCAAGATGTGGTCCACTGGGAAGCATTACCGCTGACACTACTAGGCAGAGCAGCGCTCTCCAAGATGTTGGCTTTACCCCGGTTCTAGTACATCCTTCAAAATGCCCCTCTTCACATCCCCACGGAGGAATTCCAAAAAATAGACGAAACAACACGTAAACTGCTGTGGGGAGAGAAACATCCGAGGATAGCTCTCAGAACCCTCCAACGTTCAATCTGGGAGGGGGGAATAGGTCTCCCCAACATCCAAGTCTACAACTGGGCGACCCAAATGGCGATAGTAAATGATATACTTCATGGCAATCCAAAACTCCCCCACATACAGGTGGAAATAGCTGCACGACACGACATGTCCCTGATCGAAAGCCTTTACAGAAAGAAGTGTTACTCTCCCGAGTGCTCAATAGTGGCGCAGACAGCCCAAATATGGAAAGAGGCACACAAACATATTGGCTGGGATAATAGAATCACCCCAGTCCAGCCCATCTGGAATAACGCCTATCTTACAGGCCTCAGTAAACGCCCCAAATTGCCTAGCTGGAAAGCAGCCGGTATACAAACTTTACAACACATATATGTGAATAACCAGCTCATGCCATTTGCCGAGATCTCTGTTAAATATGGCCTCCCAGCCACCGAGTGCTATCATTACGGATAGCTGCATCATGCACTCTCAGCACAAAGGGACCAAATGGCTGACATGCCGGAATGCACACCAATAGAAAGAAACATAGTCATAGATAGTGTAGACAACAAAGTCACATCCGCCATGTATAACGCCATCTGCTCATTTGCCACACCAGAATTATCAGGCCTGAAGCTGAAATGGGAAAAGAGATGTGGGCCCAATTCTACCCGCAGAATGGATTTCGACCCTAATGTACCCCAGAGACATTGCAATCTCGGCCAGAATCAGGCTCATTCAACTGAAGATCCTTCACAGGATACCCGCGATTAACACTATAGAATTGGGGAAAAGCGACTCACCCTAACTGCTTACGCTGTAAACAGTAGGAAGGAACCTTCTACCACATCCTATGGCAGTGCACACAAATACAAGACTTTTGGCGACAATGCAGTGAAAGACTCTCGAGGGTCATGGGCCGCCCGATACCAACCGACCCCAAACTCCTCCTCCTGGGGATCAAATAAGAAGGAGAACTGTCTCGTTTTGAAAAGCTGCTACTCTCAATGTCCGCAGGGATTGCCAAAAGAAACATTGCACAACTGTGGGGATCATAAACAACCCCAAGCTATGATCAATGGACTGCGGACGTAGATGCTATCATCCTAATGGAATGCCGAATATACCAAGCACGTGGCTGCCCAGGCAAGGCGGATAAAATATGGGGAAAATGGGAACAAATATCATGAACATGCAGGGATCGTGCGAATGTACTTCCTCACGTATCTTCGCCACCACTCCAGGACACAATACAACTACCTGTTAACACCCGGTTGTGAGAATCAAGAATATGCTGTAGTTGGCCATGTATATGTATAATCCCTCTTTGTATATGTATATATACACGCACACAGCAACTATGCACAATGCTCTTTCATACTTATGCACAGTTATATTTCTTTTGTTTGTTTGGATATTGAATGTTTTGGATGTTTTGAAACTCAATAAAAATGTGTTATTAAAATAAAAACTGCATATGAAAATGGCATGGTATAAAAATGTGCCCTTTAATGATTGGATACCAGAACATAGCTTGCCTTTCGTCTTGTATCAAAACTGAGTTTTTTTGGTCTTTTGTCGACATCTTTCATATTTGTATGCTCAGAGAGACCTTGTAGGATTGCACAATAGAGTGTGGCACGTAAAAATGTAGAGTCTGTCTGCTTGATGTCCATGTTGGCAGACTGTATAAAGTTGAATGAAAAAAAAGTTTCACAATTCAAAGCAGCACAACGTCTGTAAAATGTACAGATTTTTTTGAAGTTCAAAGATGGACACTTGGTTTCATGGAATTATTTGCATGTAAAACAGGGATTTGCGTGCCATTCTGCCCGCACATCCCTGTTTGGCGAATGGGGATTTGCGGGCAGAATGGCACGCAAATCTCTGTTTTACACAGAAATAATTCCATGAATCAAATAGGTGCCAACAAGGCAATGCATCAGTCAGCTGGAAACAGAAGTGGTTCTATTGCTTTGCCTAGACTGCACAGCTTTTCTCTGAAGTAATTAGGACATAGGCCCGGGTTTGGTAAATGGTGCAATGGGTACAGCAGTAAAGCCATGCCCCAAGCAAGATGAGATTCAGTTTGTCACTGTCAAGCTTAACAAATGTCATTGAACCAAACTAACTGCTCACACATGTGCATGTGTCTTACTTTATAAAGATATGTATGATATACTATGATTGGTTATTTATAACGTGCTTAATACCCAGAGGTTTCTAAGCACGGACCCGGGAATCGAACCTGTGTTGCTCTGTGTCGTCTTGCTTCCAAGGCGAGCACGTTGCCGCTGAGCTATCCTCTTGAGACACATAAAAGAGTATAAAAGAGAACAGTTGCCCCTTTCTCTGGCATGCACAGTTAGTACGTAAAAGTCACAAGGCCTCAGCCTTGACCATGCTCTTGTGGATGTAAGCCACACGATTTTCAAAGAAAGTATACGTTAAGTGGCACTGCCAAGAGTTTACACACTAGCAAGTCTCTAATTACTAGACTTTGATGCAAGAAAAGTCTATGTTAGCATCCCTTGCACTGTTGACTATAACAGAATTCATTTTGATACACTCCACATGCATACACGTATTGAGTGCCCAAAAAGCATACACCTCTGAAAAACGTACAAACCTGAAATTGCACAAGTCCCTACTCAAGCTGATAAAAAATATTTAAAAACACACAATTTAAAGCACACGTTGTTCCTTTTCAGAAAACACTACCAGAGTCAACTGCTCTGCAAAAGTTTACAGTTTCAGCTGTCACCATGTGTAGCCAACATTTATTGCATGCTGAAGGACAGCCAAACTCAACCAAAAATCCAGCTGTACATTCTGATGTATTTTCCGTAAGAGATTGGTTTAGTGGCTAAATGTGGAGGAATTGGTCGAATTCACCTTGAACTCATAAGAGGATCCTCAAGACTTCCTACTTAGTTTCTAGTTGTTGTATAAAGTGGACGCATTTCTGTGAAGGGTATTCTGGAGATTGCCTGTACATGGAAGCATTCATACAGCCTCTGCAGCCATGTTTTAAAAGCCACTGTGCCTTTTGGCAATTAAAGAAGCAGAGAGGCAGGCGGCAGCAGTCCCTGACAATGGAAAGTGTGGGGGTTTGGACTCATGGGGGAGAACTGAAGGAGGGGCATTTAAGGGGCAGCCAGAGCAAAGGGCATGAAGTGGCAGAGAAGCAGCCAGAGAGCTTGGACAACATTAGATTACTTATGAATTACTCTGACTAGTCAGCTCATGAGTTCTTGGTAATCTAACCTTTAGAGTACAGAGTACTGCCCTGCATTACTGCTGACACAACTACTAGTAACCCAAATACTGCTAGAGGCTACAAAGATGAATCATATCAAACCTGATTGTTTAATGGCTGTTTCCATGGTTGAGTACCTTATTGGTTACATAAGGAGTTGTAATTTGTAATTGGGTATTTATAACGCGCTTAATACCCAGAGGTTTCTAAGCACGTACCCGTTGCTCCGCGTCATCTTGCTTTCAAGCTGAGCGCGTTGCCCCTGAGCTATCCTCCCGTCTCACCGCCTGTCTATTGGGTTATGTAGTTTTAAGACTTTTCTTTCCAATGCTTTCAGTGCAGTAATCTTGGTTTGTGGCCTCGGATGCATATACATCTTTAACACCTCACACAGCTGCGGCTTCACATTTTATGATAAGCTACATGTTAGAGCTGATTAGAGATTACAGACTGCTGAGTACTGTATCTGGAATAGCACAGGAGTAACCACCAGGACTCCTAAAATACCATCTATGAAGTGTTCAATGTCTTGTCTCGGTGGCATTAGATTTTGGTGGAGTCACCCTTCTGCAAGGCAGCGGATAGATAACTGTACAGGAACCGTGGGAGAAGTCAGACTTTAGCTGCCTCTGTAGCCAGTCAGTGTCTTGATTTCTTTTGAATTTTTCTTTTGATTTTTGGATGATATGTGCTGATTCCTCAGATATGGTGCACTGTTTGTGCTGCTTGCTGCACATATGAAGTCATCAATTGTCAGAATGTATTCTAATACATGACGTGTATGTTTTTAGATTCTTCTTAATTGCTACTGCTTTTATGCGACTGAATGATTAGTTGGGTTTACCTCCGATTTCAAATGATGTTTTAGCTAGGTTGGTTAACTCGTTTTATTGAAATGTTGCTAAATTAGAGCCAAGAGATTTACTTGTGACAAGGAAAGTCACTTGGGTCAGTTCATATGGCAAAAACATAAGTGGGGATTGGATTGGCATGGCATTTCTTTCACTATATTTAACTAAATTACTAATGAGCTGTTATTTTGAACAAGGTTTGGGAGTAGCAAGAATGAAATTGTACATTTTCATGGATGTTTATCAACCGTAAGGGAGATATGCAACACTAGGTGTAGTTGTTTCAACAAGTGCACTAAACCACAATAACATAGTGAAAACCACATTAATATCATCTAGCAAACCCTCTACAAAAGGATAAGCAAATGCAAGGGGTTTATACTGTAGACAACCCAAAAGAATTTAAGGATGATTCACACCCATGCATGAATGTGTACATTGATATACAATGCTTTTCTTACTGGAGGTTAATGAGTGACTTGAATCAGAGAGTAATAACCAAATAGACACAAAGCAAAATAATCAGAGGCCCTACATTTTTTTTTTATCATGAAGCATAACAGAAATAATAAATATATTAACAGACATGAATGGAATTTCCTTTTTCCAATTTTATGCAATAAAATGACTGGAAACTTGGGCTAATTAAGCTCCACCCATTGGGGATGAAACGTTGGTTGCAGAGGACACACAAAATAAACATGATAGGAACTCTGGGTGGCCTTTGCATCTGGAAATTATTAATGCTGGGCTGTTCATTTGGTAAAGTTGCGATAGGGCTGTCTAGTAATATTTAATTGTGGCTAGCATGCTGTGTAATTATAAAATGTTCCATTCGAAACATCTTTACTACACTCCTAAGAGGAAAGCTCACTCTGACCTTGTTGGAATCGCTCTGTAAATAATAATGGATTTTATTATGGGGCAAGCTAGGTAACAGAATTATCAAGATATTGTGAAACAACTTTATGTATTTCGTCGAGACAGACAGAGTACAATTAAACCAAGCATTTGTGTCATTGCAAAACGTACATAATATATGATATTACATTGATACAGTGGTCGAAGTGTACGAAAAGAAGTAGTGGAGCTATTCTGCTGGTCTGCCCCGCTCCCCACAAACCCCTTTCCTGCACCCCCTCCCACACACAATCCAAACCCCCAAAAAACACACCTGCTATTTATCGGAATAGGCAATGCAGTGCGCTGAAGTGCAAGCTTCAACTTCTTCCTACAATTATATTTTAAAACTAAACCATTGCAGAAAGGTTTCTTTTTAAAATAAAAGTATAGGAACAGTGAAACTTAAAATTAAAAAGTATGGGAGCACCGCTCCCGCCCACTTCGACCTCTGGATATTACATTGCACATTCCCCAATCCTGACCTCATCTGATTTACACCACTTTAAAGCAGATTTGGCCCACATCTTGCTATACCCTTCACTTCCCAAGTTCACCTTTACAACAAGGCAGTAAAACAACCAATATTGAAGGAAGACAAACAGAAGGTGGATGAATTGGAGTGAATCCATGGAAGGATTTCTTTGAAAAGAATAAGAGTAGAATTAGAAAAAATTGTCCTGATGAGGACCTTGTACAGACAGAAACAGGTAGAAATACGTGCCAGCTGTTGTTGGACAGGAAATAGCTGTAGTTGGACATCAAATCTTGAAATAATCTATTATCAAACTAATGTGTCTATGTGTATGGCGCTAAGGGGAGCATGTGTTTCAGCTACATAGTGAGTAACTAAGACGCCATCAGCCTATATGGAGTTCTTATATTCCCTATCTTTGTGGGGTATTCCCCTAATGCTTTTGTTCTTAAGCACATGAGAAGCTAAAGGTTCCATTGAAAGATCAAACACCAGAGGGGACAAAGAACATCCCTGCCTTGTCCCTCTAGTCACTGGGATAGGGAGCGTCCCTTTACCATGAACCCATATTTTCGTAGGGGGGTAGCGTAATGGGCTAAAATATGTTGCTGAAATGTTGGGACAAGGCCACTTCTCTGAAACAGCTTTTTAAGATAGGTCCAATCTAACTGATCTAAAACATTATGGGCATCCAATGTGTTTACTCCTGCTTTCATACTCATATTTGCTGCTATTTCCTCCTTATTAAGAACCCTTCTAATATTGTCCTGCATGTTTCTATTGACAATAAAACCTGTTTGATCACGCGGGATCAGGGCAGAAAGTACCATCATAAGACGGTTGGCTAAAATGTTTGTGTAGATCTTAGCATCTTTATTCATGAAAGTAATCGGATGGTATGAATCAAGCAAAGCAGGGTCTTTATTTGGCTTAAAGATTAATATAGGTGATGTCTCTTGCATTGTTGCTGCTGTATGCCCTGTTTCAGGGACTGTATTAAATAGTTTTTTTAGGTGTTGAACGAATAAGCTGCAAAATGTTTTGAAGAACTGAGATGTGAAACCATCTGGGCCAGGAGTGGTGTTCTTAAGCGATGTGATGGCTGCTTCCACCTCCTCCTCAAGGATTGGTTGTTCCAGTTGTTTAAATACGTCCAGAGGGGGAGCATGAAAAACTCCAGCTCTTGGGTACTGCCTCTGGCCGACCTGATTTAGGGCTGAGCCGGTCATGGCTGCTGAGGAATGCTGATGAACAAGGTTAAGCTTACTGTTGTTGTCATAACACATCGACACCGATTGACCTTTAAGCGCAGCAATATTATTACCGGATTGTCGCTTAGCTATAGTTTATTCGCCTTGTTACCCCTGGTATAATAGTATTGTTTAGTCTTTAGAAGTGCTTGCGAGGTACACTCTGCTAAATGGGCCTCCAGTTGAGCCCTAGCAATTCTCAATTGGCGCATTGCTTTCAGTGAACTGGTTGATCTATAGAGTTCCTCCCTTTTTTGGACCTCATCCTCCAAGACTGTTCTAAAACTTTCCCTTGTTTTGAAATAGGCGGTTGTGAGTTTTATTATTTCACCTCTTATGACCACTCTGATGAATCTTGTGATGTCATCACTCCCTCTCCAGAGAAACATTCTCCTCATATGGCCAGGGAAAGGCAGCCGTTACCTGTCCATGACTCTGAGGGTGGCTGCCTGAGGGATGACCATATGGGGGAAACAACCCTCGGAGGAGGGAAGGAGACACGCTAGCAGCTACATGGTATCCCCCTTTTCATTCAGGATATGGTATTCACCACTGTAATTCCCAATCCTGTATGGCCTATTGTAGAATAGTAACAGACCATCCAATATGTACTGATACTAAGACTCTTTCAAATACCTTTAATAAAAAGAATGGGTCGTGGAAGAGCACAAGAGTAATGCTGAGCGCTGAAGCCACAGAACCAAAGATGTGCTCTAGTTGTTGGATGGATCCAAAATGCGCCGGGACATTTAAAAGCCTGTCAAAGTGAGAAAGATGGAGGACCACTACTCCTGACGCAGGTCGTGGAGCGAGGGAGAAACCAGCTGCATTAGGGAGTAGAAGAGCTCCAAGCAACATCGTCACGAGAGGCTCAGAGATACGCCGCACAGAGGTATTCAGCAGGAGAAGCTGTGGAGAGAAAGCGGGGACAGAGCGGGTACCGCAGAGCAGACAGATCGCCAACAGAACGAAGAGGCACCTCGCTGGTGGGCCTGCAGACTGCGGAGAACACAGAAGCCACCACCAGAGACCGGTGAGCCCAGAAAGGGGAATTGGAATGCCAGGGCGCTTTGCAGAGTACACCGCACAACAATAAGAGACACCAACATTGATGGGGTGAACCTGAGCAAGGGAGCAGGGATGCCAAGTTTACTACAAACGGAAGCAGATGAAAGAAGGTCAAAGCCCCAATGCTTGAATGACTGTTATATGTTGTGAAAGTCCTGGCAGGAGAGTTTACCAGGCAACCTGTTTGCGAATCTGGAACCTGCACCCAAATATGAGATTACACTGAGAAAGTCCTGGCAGGAGGGTATATCAGGCAATCTGTTCGCGAGGCTGGGACCTGCACCCAAATATAAGAGAACAGTTAGGAAGACCTGGCAGGAGAGGGTGCCAGGCAATCTGTTTTGCGAGTCTGGGACCCACACCTACAATTGAGGGAAGAGAATACCAAAGAGTATACCAGGTGAAATGATTGCAAATCTGTGACCTGCAGCTAATGATGTGAAATCCAGGGGAAAAGAAGCTTACCCCCTGTACTGGAAAGTGGAATAGAATGTGAAATTGTGAAAGTCAGCTGTGAAATTGTGGAAGTCAAGGCAACCCTTTTAGTGTGTAAAATCCAGGGGAGGGGAACCTTGCCCCCTAGGCTGGAAAGTTGCATATTGTGGAAAAGAGAAATTGAGAATCAGAACAAACATACCTCGTAAAGTACTGTGAACTGTAAAGTGCCTGAGAAACTCAGGGAGAGAGAAGCACCTCCCAAGAATTGTGATTGTGAACCATAAATGCTGGAGAAACCTAGGTGGAAGGAAGCCCCTCCTGTGAATTGTGATTGTGAACCATAAAGTATCTGAGAAACTCAGGGGAAGGGAAGCACCTCCTGAGAGTTGTGATTGTGAACTATAAAGTGCCAGAGAATCTCAGGGGAAGGGGACCCCACCCCTTCCTGAGAACTGGGAAACTTTGATTATTCGTTTCCTTTTGTACTTTTGGGAATTTGTTGCTGGAAATGCTGAACAATCCACAGATGGTCAGCTGAGAGTCTTTATCCCTTTTCACTTTATCTTGAGTTTAGTATGTTAGGGTCGGGTTCGTTTTCTGACACAGGACGGAGAACTCTTTACTTTTGGACATTTTGAAATAGGCATCCTTTAGTTTTGTTGAGGCAGCGAAACCCCTCATAGCAATAGGGTGAGATAGGTCTTTCTCTTTTTACTTTAATAAAAGTCTATAGCAATCATCACAATGCTGTTGTGTCTGAGTCTTACTCCTGAATCCTTACACAGTCTTATTCACGTCCCATGGCTACTCCCACCGGCTAGTCATCTTTAAGATTTATATGAAAATACATTTTCAATGGCTTGTGTAAGTTCCTTCCTGACCCACCAGATTACCTATTAGCACTGGATCAAATAATCTCTGAAGTTTATGAGTTGGAGGTTCCGATCCAGTAACAAAGAGAGCAGAAAAAACAGATCATGACCGGAAAGAGTAGTTATTTCTGTATTGGAATCTGGAATTAAGGGGATCAGCAGCAAGGACACTAAAATAAATATGAAATAACCGCTGTAGACATGTGAGTAGCGTGTATAGTCTTTCTGGGTATTGTTCCTAAAACTCCAAATATCTATAGCGGCCCATTTCCCTAAGAATGTTTGCGAAGGCTATTGAATTCCTAAAATCCGCCCGGGTAGTGGGTAGCATTTTATCCACCATGGAGTCGGGGGCTAGGTTAAAGTCTCCCCAATCACTACAGCTCCCTTTAGCAAACATCTGAGCATGCTGCAGGAACTCCGTTAAGAAGAGCTCCTGCCTATCATTCGGGGGTGTATAGAAAAATAAATGTGATTCTGTGACTCATAAAGGTTCCCTTGAAACATTAGGATCCCGTAAGTTCCGTGATTTCACAAACACAATAGACCTTGAAAAGAGTATTGCAACCCCTCTTTTCTTTACCCCACTTGATGTGAAGTAACCTGTGAAAACTGCAGTGCTTTAGTCTTCCTTCATCCGCCTTTACAAGGTGGGTCTCCTGCAGAAATACCACTGAAAGGGACATGCCACTCAATTTAATTCAGACGGATCTCCACTTAATGAGGGAGTTCCATCCCTGGACATTCGAGGTCAAGAACTGCAGGGAATCCTCCAGTTTACAATCTGGGGGTCTGTAATAGGATCTCTGAATCAGATTGGTAAATTTCAGAAGCCCCCCCATCAAAGTGTCCCAGTTTGCGATCACTTCTCGTGACTTGTCTGTCTCAAAAGTTTCTGCTCTTAAAACATTTCCCCACTTCCACCCTCCCAACATTACCCATCAAACAGATTACCACAGCCGTCATAAATTGACTTAACCATTAGACAATCATAGAGTCAACCTGGGGAACACAGCAAATGGCCCCTCAACTACAGCCATAAACCTCAATTTGACACCCCAAGATAACTCCCAGTGGATGCAAGGATTACATTCAAAACCCTCTGCATTGTCCACAAGGCTTTCTGGGGCCTGGGACCAAAATACCTTCAGCTATCCCTGCGCAAATACCTCCCCTCTCGAGTTCTTCGCTCCTCTACCTCCAACTCCCTCAGGGTCAGTCGTTTTTCAAAGAAACAAGCTGGGGGTAGATCTCTATCTTCGGCTGGGGCCTCCCTCTGGAACAGACTCCCTGCCACTCTAAAACTTGAGGAGAACCATCTCCGGTTCCGGAAGCACCTCAAGACCTTCCTCTTTTCTTCTGCTTTCGCTCCCCCTCTCCCTTGCTGATCTGTTCTCACTTGGCACCGTGCCCCTGGCCACACTCTATCCTCTGGGCCCAGGTACCTGCTCACCCTACCACTCTCCCGCACTGCCTCCGGGCCACCCCTTGCACTGGGGTCTGTATCTGTACCCATACAGCCCCCCTTTTTCTTCCTGCACTTATCAGACCTACCCTGTCTGCTACCTTAAACCTAGCACTTGCAAATTGCTGGCTGCACTACCACTGTTTGTTGCCTTTATTATTTATTTATTGTTATTTATCTGTTTCTCCTCTGCTTCGCACTTTCCACTTCTCGCCCCTTCCATGTACTTTTCCCCTTCCCCTCTCCCATGCACTTGCGCGTTCTCAATGTCACTGGGCCCTCCCTTGCCTTGTTGCGCTCTGAAACACTTGTGTACGAGCACGATAGAAATAAAATATCAATATCAATATGAACAGTTTTCCCGTTGGAACTAGAATTTAAAGCGTTACGTTTCCAATTATGAATATGTGTCCGGAGGACTCTTCCTTCACAATTCAGTTGTGTTTTCTTCATCACTCAGAGTGAGTCGTTACGGCTCTGCATAGTCTTTTTCACTTCACGACTTCTTCTTTCTTTTGTCCACGGACCCACTCTTGTAGTGCTACACATGGACGAGGAGAGTGACAAGTATTTGCCAACAGATATTTCATAAAACGATAACAGTTGCTCCGCTTCCTGCATTGACTTTATGATCTGATTGCGGTCCATGTAGGCAAACAGCAGTGCCGTAGGGAAGCCCCATCTATAACAGATCTTTTTCTTGCCCAGCCATTCCATCATCGGTATCAGAGCTTTACGTTTAGCCAAGGTCACTGCAGCCAGATCTTGGCAAAGTCTGATTGCTGTCCCTCTAAAGATTATCTCGTTGAGTTGTCGTGCTTTAACCAGGATCAGAGTCACTTAGTATCCAGTAAGTCTTCTTAACCGGCTCCAACAGCGAAGCTGATGATGGGACAGCAGTGCACGTCCACACAGAGAGCTCCAGCCTCTGGGTCACTACAGCACTCCTAAGTGGGAGCCGGGTAGCCCTTCCGCAACTATTATGGCTGGAACCACTAGACACGCATCTCGAGTGGCCTGCTGATAATGCTGGTAAGACACTTCAACCTTTGATCTAGCTCCTCCCTTTTATTTCAGGCTCTGAGAGAGGAAGGACCGATCTGACAGGCTTCTCTGGCCTGCAACCAGCGTTGGGCCGCTGTGCAAGGCCCCGATTCTACAGTGGCAGTGCCACTATCCTTCTGCCTTCTGTGTCAGACTGCATGGCCTCACTCCCAAGGAACTCCTGCTGAGCTGCAAGTCCAAGGCTAAATCTTCACCAGACAGGACTCTGCTGTATCAGCTGATGAGCTGTTCAGATTATTCTTCCGTTGAGCGTCAATAAGGAAGCTTAATTCAGGCCCTTATCGCTCGATTTGCCATGTTGTGTTCAGGCTTGATACTCAATAGAGTATTTGGGCTTTGATATTCCGCTTCTAAACTCCAAGTGTCTGAAAGTTTGTACTGAGGGGGTTAACATGTTTATTCTTTTTAAAAGGATCATATATTTACACACTAAAAGGAAGAGTTAAAGGCAACACTCCTGTTAGACCAACGTATCTGCATAACAATTGGGGATCAGCAATAGATTATATCCTTGTCCAGGGAGAGGATTGGTTTATGATCGAGGAATTGAAGGTTGGTTTGCAAAACAGAAGCAATAATTTGCTAATGGAATTGATTATGGCTTAAAGCCCAGTTAGGGGGGGGGGGGGCACGATTTGAAAAAATATGAAGAAAATGTAACAACTATTAATAATGTGAAAAATGTGAGATGGCTTAACCATGACTAAAAATCTATCTTTGTGTAGTAAGGTTTAATAGATCTGAAATTGAGAGTTGTTTGGATAGGAATCTCGATCCTGTGAAGGTGATTGCAGATTTGGTTCAACTAATGAAGCCATTTGTTTCTGTTCCAGATGGCAAGAGAGCATCTCAGCAAAGGATAGGGTGGCACAGAAAAGAATGTAAAGCACTGAAAAGGTCTCTTCTTAATGCATTGAAAGCACCACAATCTCTTGTGTGTAGATTTCTTCTCAGGAGAGATTGTAAAAACATGTGTGCAGTGAAGAAAAAAGAGTTTGAGTTGAACACCTGGGATTAGTTAAGAAAGTCAACTGATGATCGAGACTGCAGAAATTCTTGCCATTGTTAGCCAAAGCTTACTCAGAGAATCACGATAATACCTGTGTTGACAACCAGGTGGTTGTAAAAGAGTTTGTAGGGTATTTATTTAGTATTATGATAAGTCGGAGGGCACACCACTAAGTTCACAGCAGCAGTTGGTCATGAAAGTGAATTAAAGCACTGTGGTTGATAGTGGGGAAGCCATCTGAAACTCAAACAGGACAGTATAAAAAAGTACTTTTTTGTCTATTTACCCCAAATGGAGTTTGGAAACAATTAGAATCCCAGAGGCTGATGAATTAAAATATAACTAGCTGTTCCTGGCATAACATACGCTGTTTAAGCATGTCTTAAATGTCAGTATCAGTCGATAATTCATAGGGTCACTTCTGTACCCTTTCTTAAAAATTGGAATTACAACTGAGTGCTCCGAGGATGTGGGTGTAGGTCCCTCTGACTTGTCATTGAAAAGGCTACATGTATCAGATGGAATGAGAGGTATGTGCGGTATAAGAACAGTATCTAAGTTTCATAGATCACACAGGCCTCCATTATGTGTCTTTGTAGACACGTAATGGTCAACCGTGTTCCTTTGCAGAGTCCCTGTTATGGCATAAGATTGTGTAGTAGCATAATTACAGCACCTACTTTCAATTTTAGCTTGTGAGGAGTCATTTGTTCTACAGAGTTTTGCTCTTTAGAGATTGAAACGTTGAGCCAGTAATTAACTATTTATTGACACTGAAACCGCTGTGCCCTCTGTGAAGAGAAGTGGCGGTGGAAAGAAGTAACTTCTAAATGTTTGCAATAGTGGAAGGTGAAGATGACTGCTGGACGGCAGAGGGCAACCTAACACTGCTAAATTGCATCCGTATGTTGAAATGATAGCTGTTGTTGAAGTAGGTGCACTTTGTCATTTGGACATCAGAGGGCAACCTAACACTGATCAATTGCATCAGCTGAGTACGGAATCATACCTAAGCATTTTATATATAGAGATTTCTGTTATAATTCTCCCATCCTGGAGACAAGTAGTGATTGTTCTGATATTTCAGAGAGGAAATAAGACAAAACCATGGTCATACAGCCCATTGTCGCTAATTGCCATATTGGTAAAAAATGTGTTGGAAAAACATCGGAAGTGAACACACTAAAAGTTCAAATCCATTGCCTTGATAAAGACCCCTGGTCGAAACATGCGTTGGCAAAACCACAGCAGAAATATTGACACAAAAAAAACAAATAACATTTTCTTCTCACTTACTAATTGGGAGTGAAAATAGGATCATCATGGAATTTTCAAAAAAAGTAATATAATTAATAAGATAGTTTTTGCGTGATGTCTTCTCACAATTTGATACTTCATACTTGATGTCTTACCACAATCTGAATTGAACAACATGTAATTTCGATATTGTGCTTTACACTGTCTATTTATATTTGGTGGATGCCGTAAACAACAAAATGTATCATTTACAGAATAGAACGTATACTATAACTGTATGTGGAATTGACTTAAGTAACATTAGAAAGCTCATTTTCTATTGATAGGCTGAGTGCTCCTTCTCACTTTTTGAATTTGTTTTCCTTATGACATCTGGCTAGGTGTTGTGAGTGGTCAGTAATGGGAGCGGACAATTGCTTGTAGATTTCTCAAAATATGCCATTTCATTAAGGAAATTATAGACAGAAAATATGTTACTTGCTTTACTCTAGAGATAAATTCCCTGCCTAGTCTAACAGGTAAGGGAACATTCTCTAGCATGAGATAAACGACCCTCACATTAAACAACAAACATATACAGAAAATATATATAGCAACACAATATTCTAAACAATATTAAAACAATGTCTAAATGGCCGCCTGTCCTGTGTAAGATCCCTTCCCAAGTATTCAAAGTCAACTCAAAATGTTAAACAAAAAAAAGGTTGAATCAGCTCTTGGTGTTCCAAGTCAAAGAAAAAAGTTAATCAAACAAAAACCCACTGGTAATAAATCCTTGTTCCTGGATGAAAGGTCCACTTCCAATTTACAGAAAAGAAATAGCACCAATGGTAATCCTGGTTATGATAAATTGCCTCTTCTTCCAGATAGTTTGCCACACTTCAAAAGAAGGTGACATTCCCCTGTCTGTCAACAACACTCAGTTCTTACTCAAAAGTTAGGACTTTGATATTTACAACTTTACATTGATATATTTGTCAGAATGCTTTCTTTGTGCTGCTGCTTCCACTTCAATAACCAACTTCTACTGTTGGTACCATGAGAAAAGTCACCTTTGTCCCACAGTACGTTACTAGTTCATACCACTTCAATGCTACATCTACTGACAACTTATTACACCACTACAGTTTAAGTACTATTACCACAGCTCAGTACTTTGAATTGTTAGGCAGGCTTTGACAAGACTCTACGACCTCTTCAGGAAGGCAAGGCACTCTTCCTTTTAATAACTTTCTCAAAGGGGCAGCCTCTTTGCCTCTCCTATCTGTCTGCCATAATAACAACCTGGTCCTGCCCACAAGACTCACTTCTCTCTGGCTTCCACAGTCTTTGGCACTACAGGTTGTGTCTACCTTCAGAATATTCTTCACAAGCAATTATTTACCCATCCCCTGCTTTACTCACACTTTTCTGTTAGTTATCAGCCCCAAGTAATTACCAAATTGCGGTACCGTAATTAGCACCCTGGTCCCTTTGCGGGTTGGTTTTTAACGCCTGCAAAAAGCAGGCGTTAAAGTCTCCAACCCGCAAAGGGACCTCGTATTAAGGCGGTAAGGGTTAACGGTCACCGGTACCATTAACGGTGACCATTAACCCTTACCGCCGTCCGTGTAATGAGGCCCAAAGTCTTTTCCCTAAAATGAAGTCTCTTGTTCGCAAGATGCCTGGACACATACAAAACAAAACAAAGTTCCTTCTCTTCTTCAGGTTTTTTCAAAGTTCAGAAGTTTAAGGGTTCACGGTTTCCAATGGATCTCCCTCAGCCGGGCTTGGAACCCGGGTCTCCCTCAGCCGGGCTCAGACCTGTCGTTTAGGCTCGGACCTCTTTATCACAATGTTCACAATTGGTCTCTCTCTTTCGGGCATTGGACCCCTTAAGCACAATGTTCACAATTGGTCTTCCTCATTCAGGTGCCGACCCCTTAAATATAATGTTCACAATTGGTCTCCCTCATTCGGGCATGGACCCCTTAAGCGCAATGTTCACAAATGATCCCCCTCGTTCGGGCTTAGACCCCTTATTCACACATTTACAGATCTCCCTCAGCCTGGCTCGGACCCGTTATTCACAATTCCTTCTTCCTTAGATAATCGAAGACTTTCAACTGTGCAAGGCCTTTGCTTAATCTCCGGATGATCAATAAGATTTATTTCACATTCATTCCTTTGACACTTGAACACACTGGGGTTCTTTCATTCTCAGAAACTCACTGGTTGCCGTGTTCACAGTTCTCCTGTACTTTGCCTGCATCGCCAGCAGCTTGCAGCCTCTCCCCAGCACTGAGCCAGCGTCTCAGCTCCACGTTGCCCTCCGGTGTCTCAAGGCTTCTTTCTGCACACTAGCTTTCCGGGTCCTCTCCGTGATTTCGTCTTCTTCCCAAAAGGTCTTTGGGTTCTCAGACGGTATGCAGTGATAAAATCGCAGCAAAAATGTCACCTATACAAAAAATCACTGCAAAAATGCTGTGGTTTGACCCGGTGAAGGTGAACCCTGTTATACCATTTAAGGGGAGAGGGGGTTGCGGGGGTGTCCCCCGCTCCCCTTAAATAGTATAATGGGTCTGGGGGTTGCAGGGGTGTCCCCCGCATCCTTTACATGGATTGCGGCAGCAAAAACACAGCATTTTTGCCGCAATATTTTGTAACCATAGCAATTTTTCCCGCGATTTTAACACATGGAACCTCTCAGAACCCTCCTTAATGCTCACATACAAGGGTCTCCCTCAGCCGGGCTCGGACCCCTCTCTGTTTAAAAAAAAATGTTTTTGGACTTCCAGACACAGAATGCAGCTCCTTATATTTTTCTCCCACTTCACCAGCTCCCCGAAAATGGCATTCTTTCAGTTTGGGAGCAACAGGAGCACAAGGGAGTGTTTGACTGAGGTCAGGTTCCTACCATCTGCCCCTCAAAGGCCTGGGCTCTCCAGCTTCACCCAGGGGAGGACCTCTGATGTGGGTGCCCCCAGGCAACCCCAGCTGCCCCTGGTTTGGCTCCCTGGAGGCACATCTCCCACTTCACACTGCAGCCTCCCCTGCACTTGCAGGTCCAGAGTCTGGGCAGTTCTCCCTCCTCCAGGCATTTCAGGTTGTCCCCAGCTCGATTGGTCGCCCTCCGGCTTCTCCGCACCCTCCAGCATCCCCAGCTCACTCAGAACGTGTTCCTGTGCTCTGCATTTTATACTGGTAGGGAGGTTTAACCAGTTTCAGGTGTGGGTGGTTGAAAAGGGAGGCCTGACTCTGCCTGTCCTCGTTCAGGGGACAAGATGGAGACTGCCCATAGGGATCCTTGGTACATTGGTTCCTATGGACAATCTTCATAGCTCTGTTACTCTTCTTCTTCGTCCAAGTGGTTTTCGAAATTGGGGAGGGGGAGACAGGGTAAGATTCACAATATCCCAATTGGGTTGGGAAAGAATCAGATTTTTGGTAATTAGGAAAAGGGGAATACCGCGTCTCACCCATCGGCATCCCACTCCCAATTCTCAAGGTCCTTCACTCAGGTGATCCTCCCGCACTGGACCACCCCCAGGGTCTGGATCCAAAGGCAATGGCCGAGCCCTGGCCACCTGAGCAGAGGATCCAGGGGAAAAAGAAGTTAGAATACCCTCTGGTTTCTCACAAGTTGCACTGCTTTCTCGACTTCCATTACCACTTCGACTGCTTCTGGCTCGCTGGGGACTCACACCCTTCTCCTGCATGGGTGTCTCTGGTTACGCTACTCGAATTGGTAGTTCCTTTTCCTCCCGAGAGCTTTCACTTGCCTCTTGCTTCTCGCCGCAGTCTCCTGCACGTTCACAGCTCTGCAATCACAGCAATACAGCTCAAATGGGGAAAACCTAGACTTCTGCAGGTCTTCCACTCCGCAGCCTCTGCATTTTAGATTTTGGGAGAACATGACTCTCTCAGAACGTGCAGGTGAAATCAGATGTATCCAGGTTCTGGTGTTCCTCTTAACAATTCTCAGGTGTGGGCTGTTAGGCTCAATTTCCTGACTATGGCCACTAGGCCTAATCGCCTGAGTGCTAAATAAGCACGCCTCTTCCTCATCCTAGTGCCTGGGATTCCGGGACTTGTAGTCCCCTTCAACAAAATTAGTTCTTCTGACATCTGAGTTCTTTTAACGGGTAGATTTAATTTCCCTGTACTCTTTGAGAGAAGGACTGTTAGAATTAGTTGTCATAGAGGAAGGTAATTTATTAAAGACAACATTGCCATATTCCTATACATTGTACTCTTGGCAGTAAGGAGGAGTTTTGATTTGGTATACTAAGAAGGCATCATGAAGAAGGACAGAGACAACAGATTCTAAATTCAAAATAACTGAGTTTATTAACTTAAATGTCAGGATGGAAAAAGCCCTAACTTTCCCTATAATAAGGTGCAATTTCCCTTACTAAATTCAACTAAGGAAAGTCTGAGTCAAAGATTTCAATTGAGGAATCTGTATCCAAAACCTATGTTTGCCCTCAGAACTATAACTATACAATGTGCAGGGATGTTAGCAACCAAAAAGAAAACAGTGTTCTACACAAAGTCCTGAACTTCTTCCAGCTGCTAGCTCTTTTTCAGCTCCCTTCCCCAAGTATAAAACAGTTCAGCAGAGTAAAGTCTAAAAATCCAGTTTCTGAGAAGAAGTACAATAGTCTCTTAAGGTCTCAGGGTTTCCTCCCACAAGTTAAGACTCAGGGTTCCCTTCTCCAAGTCCCAAATCGCACTATTTAAATGATCTTCAAATGAAAGGATTCTAGTTAGGACCCAGGGATAACCTTCCAAAGTTCAAAGTGCCACAATTCCAAAAGAAACCCAAATTGTCCTTGTATTTAATAGTTTAGTTGGAGTGTAAAGTTCGAGATAATGTTATAGCTTTCTTACAGTTTGAAAATGTCACTGAAAATTAGGCCTTCAGTATTCATTGTTTGCCTGTTCTTTTCACATGCTTTTATATTGAAGCATACAGTGATTGGTTAATAATATATATTCGTTTTAGCACTTCAATGTGTGATGATTTGTATTCATTTAAACTTTATTTCCTCCTTTAGATTTCACCTGTTTAAATCTGTTTAGTAGCAAAGTCTTAGTTCTGTGTAACGGCGAAGTCTTAAGTCAATTTGGTGTTCAATAATTAGACCTCTGGTTTAGGGTTTGTTTTCCCTTCATATGGAGGTCAATAATTGTTTGTTTTACTTTAAATGCAAAGTTCAATGTGCACAGACCTTCGAAAACATGATTCTTGCTACACGCGACTACTCCAATGCAAGAGATTCCCTTTTATTTAATATTGAACAATGTAACTGATTGTTGCACTTTAATTAATTAGTTTGGGGTTCAGAGACTTTCAAAAACATGTTCTTTGTCACAGGCGACCACTCTGATACAAAGTATTTCCCTTTGTTGTATTGTTAACATATATAGTTGTTAGTTTCCCTTTAATTGAACAATTTGCTGTTCAGAGACCTTCAAAAACGTGCATCGTGCTACACGTGACCACTCCGATACAATGTATTTTAGGAAATGCTTCAGTTCACACCCGCACACCGGATTTCTCAAGCATTAGAAACTCACTGGTCACTCTGAATGCTTGTGCTGCCGCACGGATCACACAGCCTTCTTACGTCTGTGTCAGGGCTTCAGTTCCTGCTCCTCAGACACTCATGGGGCGGTCCACCACCCCAGGGGAATGGAAAGGAACGGCCAGGCTTCATTCACGGCTCCCTTCAACTTTCCTATTCTGTTCCAGGGAGCCCCCACTCCTATGCAATACAGTCTGGTTCTCTGCTGCCTGCACCGACCTCCTGCTCCTGCCCCTGTCAATTCCCCCTGCCCTCGGTTGGGCTCCATTTATACACCTGCAGCGCCTTGACAGGCTGCAGGTGTGGATGATTATTCAGCCCTGCCTGACTCTCATTAATGGGACATGCCTGACATTTACTACTCTTAGCAGGCAGCTTCTTCAACCTAGTATTAGAGTGGTAAAAGGGCACAGTCTTCATTGCTCTTAGTTGCCTCTTCTTCGTCCCAGTACTGTCAAAGGTAAATTGTGGAGAAATGAGCGGAACTGGCCTACAATAGCCCATAAAGATTGCAGAACGGTTGGGTTGATTATCACTATGGAAAGGTGGGATACCATGTCTTGTCCAAGGGTATCCCACGTTTTCTCACCCTCCTCCTAGGTTTTCGTGGCTTGTCTTTTCTACTGATGATAATTTGATCAAAGGGAATGGGATGACAATATCCCTCAAAAGGTTCTGGGACTAGGTTTCATCATGGGGTGAAAAGGGGAAGTACTGCGTCCCACCTGATGACATTTCCTTCCCTCTCCCTGAGAATCCTCCACCCAGGTGATCCTCCCTCACTTCTCCACACCCTGGGCCAGGATCCAAAAGTGATGGCCTCTCCGTGGCCACCTACACAGAGGATCTAATTGGGGAAGATGTGAGAACACCCTCAGGTTTCTCACAATACCTTAAAAGATATTTCCTTTGCTAAGTCTTGTTCAGTTTTTTTATAAAACTTGTGTCCACATTTCTAATTTAATATAGGGGTCAGGGACATTACAACGACAATAAGCTATTACCTCTTTAGATACATTTGGAAGAGTCTTACTATCAGAGGACAAATACTGTGCCTTATCCCACGGAATCTCCTCACCACCCTGGGCCCTGTTTCCTCCCAGCTGATCCTCCCGCAGAACACCACCCCCAGGGTTGAAATCAAGAAGCGTCTGCCTTCAACTAGCCACCTGGGAGGAGACTTTAGGCAGGGTTTCAGTGAGGGATCTGTAGGATTCTTCACAATGTCGGGCAACTAGAAACAGCTAATTTGTCTCACAATTTAGAGCCTATTCAACTGTTAACTTGATACGTCTTGTCGCCAGTCATTTTAGGTACTGCCAATTTCCTTTTATTTCTTAACTGCACTGCACTTTAGCTGTACCTTGGGACAAACATCACCGTTCTCACGTATGTTGGTAACTGGTACCAAATTATGTGAGTTTACCTGCTCAGCCAGGACCAGGCTAAGCATAGCCCCGACCTGTTGCCCTTCCAGGGTGATGGTGTTGTAATAGGTAGCCTGTGTGCAACAAGAAGCTGGGAATTAGAATATGAGGAAAGTGGACAGCCTGGAGACTCCACTCGTTACCATAGGCTACATGCTAAGTGTTATGAGAGGCACAACATTGTGATTCAAAGAAAGGGTTGCTTGTTTTATGAAGGCTTCAGACACCCATTTCAATCATTTTCCTCAGTATGTTTGTTGGCAGAGCGAGAACCACCTCAATCCTGACTCTAACTTGCTTATATACTGTACTCAGTGACGGTTGAGACTTTGGTCAATCAGGGCAATGTCTGTCAGGGTAGTGAAAAGCAATTGTCCAGCATTTATCAGGTGATTGAGGTACCTGCCAGAACCTGCAGTCTTTTTTTCCAGAGGATTACCCTACTGTCTGCCAAAAGTCACAAACACTGCTTACACAGTGCACACAGTCAAGGACAAATTGAAATTCCACCCGCCCCCACTGAACACCAATCACCTGGTATTGTGGCAGCTACATAACTTTGGTTTCAAAATGATGGACTGTGGATATTCTTGAAGTGCCCCAAAATGCGGCGCACACCATCATTTGACCTAAATTGGTACCTTGGCTGCAGGAAAGTAAAGAAAAGCATGTTGATAAGCAAAGAAGGGGTGTTGGAGCTGGGGATAGGATGGCCAGTCCAAATACATTGGAATATTGAATTTGCAGAATTTCGGGCCCCTTACTGGGTACTCATCATCTTCTTAAGCTCATGGGAAAGTGTTCTGGAAGAGCTAAATAATGAAACGAGGGCACAAGCAGCTATGTAGCATTAGTCTGATTTTAGGGGTTGTCCTTCCAAAGATAAGTAGGGGCTCTCAGGAATATCATACGCACAAACTTTGAACTATCCCCACAAGGAGGCTTCAAGAGCCACAAAGGAACCTCCTCACCCATGAAAACCTATTTGCACTACAAAGGAGCAGGAAAGGAGAGAGGGGCTGTCTTTCTGGACTAAGGTTGGCTTCACTGATTTGGACCCTAATATTTAGACTTTTAAGCAATTTGGTTTGATTTCTGGGATTAGAATCAAAGATTGTATTTCCATAGTTTTGAAGCTGGTTCCAAAAGCTATGAAAAGACAGATGCGTTGGCAATCTGGTTTCCCTTTGGTTGCCTTGCCATGCTCTGCTTTATTATTGCATGCAGGCCCTTCAGAGTCCCCAATATTTTCGATTTACAAGACAACTCTGTGTCTAAAACCTGATTCTGTGCACTGCAGTATGTGAGATTTAAGGGCATCACCCTGTTGTCTAAAGCTTGATCATGTAAGGTGAAGTATATGCAAATAAGCAGATAGATTTGCTGTATAGAGCCTGATCCTGTAGGGGGCAATATACACAATTTAGGAGGATAGCTCTGCTGTCTAAAACCTGGCCCTGTAGGATATGGTAGATGTAATTTAGGCGATAGCTCTTCTGTCTAAAGATTGTGTTAGGTACAATATATGCAGTTTAGGGGGATACTTCTGCTGTCTAACAGCTGTCCTGTAGGCAGTGGCAGAACCACCCTGAAAATGTTGGGGGGGGTCTAACCTACAGTTTTGAAAGCTGGTCATGAGCAGGGCTGCCGACGTCCCCTTCCTCTAAGCCCAGGCAGCTGAATAGTCGGCACACCTTGCTTTGACCCAGTAGTTGCATCTTTTACCCTAAATCAGAGATTATAAAGCAATGCTAATCATTAGAGGCATGGGCCAGCTGAGCCCAGCAGTTAAGCCTTTGGCTGCATCATAGGGAGTGTATTGATATAATCGCCGGGCAGACACTTGTCCTCTATCTCTGTACATTTGCTGCTGCTAATGCCACATTAATGATTGTTTAAATATTTCCCCCTCCCAGGTGAGAAATTGACATTGTCTCTTGTTCTCAGATGTAGGGTTGCCAGCACATTTCTTCCTTGCAAAAGTCCATACTAGGTTCCCAAACCCTACTTCTCAAGGTCCCTGGGCTAATAGGGGTCCCTGAGCCCTTGCTCTCTGCCTTGAGCTTCACTCTCCTACTGTGGTGTCTCCGGTTTTAGGAGGAGTTGGCATTCAGGTGTCAGGTGGAGCCATGGACCATGGGCTCTTTGTATCTTTAGAGGCTAGGCACACATGTCTCTCTCTCTCTCTCTCTCTCTCTCTCTCTCTCTCTCTCCCTCTCTCTCTCTCTCTCTCTCTCTCTCTTTCTCCAGTCCTTGATCTTGCACCTGTCCTTTGCGGCTCTGGGCCTCTACTAAATTCTCTGCTGAGTGCTCCTTCCTCCTCCAATCTCAAGCATATGCCTAGGTCAAACCAAGTACACCAGAACCTTCATGAGCTGACTAGCTATTGGGATTTCTTTTTTCACTTACTCTTGACTTCTTACAACCATCTCCTTCTCCTTCTTGTTTCCAACCCTCTCTAAACTATTATTATCAAATTATTGATGGTTCTCCACTTCCCGCCACCACCTCCTTATAGTCTCCAAACCTATTCTGAGGTGCTCCAACTTCCTTCTGTCCTTCTCCACCTCCTCCTGATGATTCTCCATCTCCTCTTGATCTTCACAATCCTCCTATCTGCCTTCACCAACCTCCAAACTGACACTCCCCATCAACCTCTCTTTATGTTTCCTAACCTACTCCTTGCCATCACCAACCTTCTCCAGATATTTTTCACCAGTCCCCTCCTGATGCCTTCTACCAACTGCATTCTGATGTTTTGGCACCTCCTTCTATCACCAACCTACTCCTGACACACTTCTCCAAGCCCCTCTGGATATTTCCCAACCTCCTCTCACTATCAATACCCTTCTCCTGATGTTTTTCAGCCATCTGCTTTCTATCCCAAACCTCCTCCTAATGCCTTCCATCATTCTCTGTATGATGTTTCCCAATCTCTTCCTCAATGTCACATATTTCCTCCTGATGTTTCCCATATTTCTCCTCACTAACATCAAGCTCCTCATTAACCACAGCCTTCTCCCCCTCTGGTCTCTCAATACCCCCTTCTCACCTTCAGTCTTATTTCTAGCTCCACTTTCATGTGTGTGCTTATCCGTACTTGCTTCTCTACCCACACCCCCTGCCTCCTCTTCAGCTCCTTCTCCTTCAAACTTGCTGAAGCGCCCATACCACCAGATTGAGCTTGCAGGCTGGTAAGGGACTTCGCTGCACATTTCAACCACACTCTGGTGTTAGGGGACTCAGCTTTGACAGCTGACTGGGAAATGACATTTCAGAGCCACTCCTGAGGATGGCCTATTGCCCTGAGGTAAAACCTCCACTTCCAATACCTGACAATATCTTCCTCCATCTTGGGGTAAACCCCTGCGTCTGCACTCTAATTCCCACCACCTCCTCTCTACTCCTAGGCCCCGCTTTTGTCCCTTGCCCATGTACGTCTTCTTCTTCCCCTTGATTCTAAAAACCTCCTCCTGCCTTTCTCCTTCTTTCCTTTAACTGCCTCCTCCTTCAACTTCCAATTACCCAACTCATTGTTCTGCCAACTCCCCCCTGAGGTTACCACCTCCTCTTTCAGCTCCTTTTGCCCCACCACCACCTTCTGTCCACTCTGAATCCCCAATCTTACCAAATCCTCCTACACGCTGATAGCTCTTACCACCTTAAAGTGTGCTGGCAAGGACACAGATAACAGAGACGCGGAGACAATGGCAACGAGGATGGGATGCAGGTGCAAGGAGAGACCTTGTGAGACATGTTAGGCAAGTGACAGGAATATCTCTATCGCCCTCCACCTCTACAGATGTCACCCAAAAGGATTAAGTTTATACAATGAACGGAATGACCCCAGCATCGGAGGGAGACATCATGTTACTGGTGGGTGATCAACAGGCTAAGTTCCTCATGGATACCAGCGCCACCCTAAACATCATGTGTATATCAGAATATCGCAGGATGACGTCTCCAACCCAGTTGAAGTTATCTGATCTCAGAGTTTTTCAGTCGGCTGTGAGAGGACCGGTGCAGAATCACAGGAAATTCTCCACAACAATCCGCTACAAGGAGAAGTGTGGGGAATTTCACGTACTGCAAGGGGAAGTCCCTGGGAGCAACCTAATGGGGTGCACCACTGCTCTTGAGATGGAAAATTCTGCAGTGTCCTACACCGTGTAACATAGACTGTCAATCAAGCAAGCCTTCCCGACTTTGTTCGAGGGCATCGGATGCCTCAAGGAAGACCCTGTGACGCTTCACACTGATGACTCCATATCGCCCCTGGCTCAGCACCCGAGGAGAATACCAGTTCATTTGTAATCACTCGTCTAAGAAGAGTTACAGTGTTTGCTGAAGGAAGGAATAATCAAACAGGCCGATGGTTTGAACCCCTGGGTGTCCCCCATAGTGGCTGTACCCAAGAGAGTATCACGCGTGAAAGGCATCCCGGAATGCACCTGGATGATATGATCAGCCTGCTGAACGGGGCAAAAGTCTTCTCGAAGCTCGACTTGAACAAAGGCTATACTCAGATCATGATAGACCAACAGTCCCGATACATCACCACGTTTGCCACACAAATTGAGCTCTTCAGATACAAGAAACTCAGATTTGGCATCTGCTCGGCAGCTGAAATACTTCAAGAGAAGGTGCGGGGAGTGATTTGGCATGTGAATAACTGCTTCAACTACATCCTGGTGTTTGGAGCCACCATTGCTCAGCACAATCAAGCTCTTCACCAAGTCTACACAGCACTAGGAGAGGCTGGCCTGACACTGAACAATGTGTGTTTTACAAGTCTCGCCTTAAATTCTATGGATACGTTTTCTGACACGAAGGCATGGCCCCTGTTCCAGGCAAAGTGGCCCCATCTCCATGATTTCAGCTCCCCAGGATATCATGTGAAGTCAGGTCCTTCCTAAGGATGGCCAGCAACTGCTGCCAATATCTCTGAGACTTTGCGACCACCAGTGCCCCTCTCTGCGAACTTACCAAGCAGGGCAGGGCTTTCCGATGGCCTCAGCAGTGTGAGGAGGTATTCGCACAAATAAAAAAATACATACTTTGGCTGAACGCATGGCCTACTTCAACCCAAACATGTGAACGTGAGTGACTGTAGATGCCAGTCCAGTTGGTCTAGGGGCTATTCTGGCGCAACATCAACCTAGGTGAGAATCCCCCAGAACAGTGATTTCCTATGCCATTAAGAGCCTGTCAGAGGTAGAAACAAGATATTCGTAACCTGAAATGAAGAGGATGGCTGTTGTATGGGTTTGCCGGCATTTTCAGATGTCTCTTCTTGGCAAGCCCTTCATGATTGTGATGGATCACCAAGCCCTGGTGACCATCTATGGAAGCTCTAAATGCAAGATGACGCCACGGATAGAGAGATGGGGCCTGTGATTGCAGGATTTTGACTTCACAATTGTTTGCAAGCTTGGGAAGGAATGCAAACCAGCTGATTTTATGTCGCGGCACCCCCCAATTGGACACTTCCACCAATAACTCAATGGCAGAGGAGTACGTGAACTTCTTCACCCATCACGGACCCCAAGGGCCATCACGCCAACAAAGATCCTGGTACACACTGAACAGGATGTCACACTGAAGCGAGTACAGGACCAGATTAGGTCCGGAAGGTGGAGGGACACAAACTACACAAACAGAAATGTAAGGGAATTGTGCCATAACAGAACTTCAGGGCTTCAGGAACATAAGAGAGGAATTATCAGTATTTGCAGAAGGGCTTGTCATATGAGTGCACAGAATAGTGATCCCCATGGATTTGCGACAGCAGCTCATAGAGCTAGCTCATGAAGGAATGAAGGACACCGGGGGGTGGTGGCCACGAACAGACAGGTGAGAGACACCATGTGGGTCCCAGGACTAGATCAGATGGTAGAACGCACGCTTGGCACCTGCCACCTGTGTCAATGCACATCCAAGCCTAATAACCCTGAGACTCTAAAGATGTCCGACATGCCAGAGCTCCCATGGACTCACCTGGCGATTGACTTCTTCAGTTCCTTTGGGGAGAGCAAGTGCTGGCTGGTCATCATGGATGAGTATTTATGATTCCCTCTAGTAAACATGATATCATCCACGGCTGCCAGTGCTGTCATACCAGTGCTAGATAGCATCTTCTCTGCATGGGGTATTCCCGAACTCCTCGAGTCGGACAACTATCCGCCATTCAGCAGCCCGGAGTTCGCAAAATTCATGCAATACATGGGTATCCACCACAGAAAGATTACTCCCCTATGGTCAAAAGCAAACAGCATGGTGGAGTGATTAATGGGCAGCCTGACGAGAGTCCTCCGACAGAAAGAGCTACGATCTCTGTCACGCAGTCAAGCCCTGTGCAACATGTTGCATGACTACAGGAACTCCCCGCATGGCATGACAGGAAAGTGTCCCTCAGAGTCTCTATTCGGCAGGAGAATTAGAACCAAGCTTCCTTACCTGATAAGTGATCCAAATGAGGATTCTGAACAGGCCAGAGCGACGGACGCACACAAGAAACAAGACATCAAGGCATATGCCGATAGCAGGAGGCAAGCCAAGAGCTCCAACCTGCAAATAGGAGACAAGGTGCTTGTATGTAGATGGCAGGAAAGGAAACCAGACTCGAGATTTGATCCAGACTACCTGACAATATCCCACGTCAATGGAACCATGATGACTGCCCAGTCTCCTACCAAGGTGGTCACTCAAAATGTCTCCCAGTTCAAGCTGTACAAGGAAGAGGATCAAGAACAGGATGAGAGAGATACCTCGGTGGCCTCAGGTAATGAGCCAGTGAGAGAAGAGACTGAAGAGGAGCCAGAAGGATGTTGAGCAAGGCTGGCCAAATGCATTAGAAGACCTGTGCATCAAATTGAAGAAATGTAAAGACAGAACAGTGACTCTTGTTTTGCTCAATGGGGGGAGATGTAGTGTCGGTAGCCTCGGAGTTCCGTCATATGGGCCAATTGGCATGCGCAGTAGGGAGCCTGGGGAGCAGCAGTTCACTGCAGGGAAAGAATAAAGAAGGTTCAACCTACTGAATGCTCCTGTTATTATTGCAAGCCCTGGCCTGCCTTTATATATGTGTGTGTGCCTGCATTTCCCTATGCATGCTGTACTCTGACGAGAGTCAAAGTTGAAAGAACCCAAAAGAATCAGACACACCTCTTCCTGATCTCGACTGCTGTCGCTTTCCAGTCTTTTCCGGCTCACCAGGCTCTTTCCTCTCCAGCACTTTCTAGTCTAAAGTCTTCTCCAAAAGCAAACCTACTGTAGTCCACAATCAGCAACATTGGCTGGGTGCTTTCACACAGTGCTCCCTACTCCTCCTGGATGTGACTTTCATTGAGGGTCTGCACTTGTGACGGTTGTATGTGATTTTTAAAAAATGTTATATGTAAATTTCTTAGTTTATTACAAACTTTACTTTACATATATACATGCTTTCAATAGGTTCCGGACAACATAAGCTAATTTATTAGAATTTTATCAAGATAGTCTATTACTGCACAGACTAACATGAAGTTTTGTCCAGACAGAATTGCCAGCCACCACATTTCCAAATCGTCATTTTTGGGTGCATATTTGCTCAAAAACAGGCTTCTTTGGGATCTCAACATTGAACATTTGATGAACAGATGTTAAACTGATTCTACCGCACAGAATCAACAGTGATTGTTTTGAGTCTCTACTGATGTCTTGTCAATAGCATCTCTTTCTTAGGATAAAGATTTAGACAAAGCCGCAGAAATTGA
Organism: Ambystoma mexicanum; assembly: GCF_040938575.1. NCBI lineage: Eukaryota > Metazoa > Chordata > Amphibia > Caudata > Ambystomatidae > Ambystoma > Ambystoma mexicanum. Next base: position 418,391,680 of record NC_090933.1, on the reverse strand, counting down.
TCTCAGTGATATCTTGATGCAAACCTCTCCAAATATTTTACAGTTTTATTCACGCCCCTCGCCTCGCTAACCAGATCTAATGTAGTGGTATATTTCAGTCTTCCATTCTGGGTTGCTATCCAGTCGCAATATGAGCGTTTTTTCTTTGCAGTACTGGGGTTATTTAATAATGTTTCGATGTCAATGTTGGCATGTATTAGTTGGACATGTATCTTCACGATCCATTCCTTTAGCAATCCATAGAATGGCCTCTCGGCTATGGCACTAAAGATTTTATATGAGGGAACTGACATCTTTAAAGACATTTTTCTCATCATTGCAATAGATTTCCACAAGACAGTTGCAAACATGGGCTCGAGCCCAATTTCATAACGAATTGCAATTGGCACACATCTTGGTAATCGCAGGAGTTTACGCCAAAATTGGCTTTCCAAAACATCCCATACTACTCTGCTGATATTCAAACTCGCTTCGCTCCCAAACGTGATTGTAGCTACCACATTTTGACGATAGAACATTAAAATGCATGTTATTTTAACAAAAAACCAAAATACTCAAAAAATACCACATTGTTTTATTTGGGGGGGTCGCCCCCAAAAACGCCCCATTGTTTTAACCCATCCCAACCCCTCCCCACCTGTTTTAACCCCTTACCCCGACTGTATATATTTAATCTTTTTCTGTATTTTTTCTGTAGGTTGGTTTTGGTAAAACTTACCTCGTTAAAATGTTTTCATTAATATCACAGGATACCCTTGTGACATCTAACTAAGTGAGACCTCGGATTGTTTTTTTAATCTCTAAGTGCACCTGTGACTGCTTTAAGCGTAGGGGGTGGAACTAATCCTATAACTGGCCTTTCTGCCATCTTGGAAGAATCCCTCTGTGACCCTCTCCTGGGCTTCTAGTGCTATGCTGAAATCTCCTGCTTTCACACTAGGTATGTTTTCTACACGGAGCAGTCTACTGAATAGTCTGTGTGCTCAGAAAAATTGCAATATTGTATCATTGGCAGATACAGTCCCAGGTTGGAAAGCCGCAGACTTGAAACATTTTATCAAGAAGACTAGCTGGATTATTGAATGTCCATTCAAGTATTGCAATTACTTACCTGATATTCTGGATGAAGTTTTCAGAAGGTTGTAATACGCGGTGCCTGTGTCTAGTGAATGGAGATGTTTTCTCTTAAAGAAAAATTACCTTTTGCTACAATGGAGCTGGATGTTTGTTTAAAGAGAGCTGCAGTCTCTTTCACTTCAGGTGGGGGTGCCTTCTCTTTTTCCCGCAGGGTCTTACCAGGGGTTTGGGCAGGGGTAGTACTTCCATAACTAACCTGCCCTAGTGGACTGGTAGATTGTGACAAGGCTGAGGAAATGTCTCCTGCCATGTGTCCGTCACCACTAGGTCCAACTTCCATTGGTTTGGTTGGCACCGGGCCCCATGAATTATCATCTTGTCGGTCCCCAAAACCATGACAGCGCCTTAACCAGGGGCTGCCACGGATACCTGTATTGCTTACTTTTTATGTCATTTTTCTGTTTGAACTAACACCCCAATATTCAATAAATACAAAATATAGTACATATATAGCATGCAAGGAAACTTTGGATGACTTTATTTCCAGTATTCCTACTTCTCCTATGGCCGGCCTGGATCTTAAACCAATATACCCATTAAGGATAGAGTCCTTTGTAAAATATGCCAGTGTCTTCCCAAGATACCATGACATTTTTGAACTTTCTGACGTGTGTAGTGTTTAGTCTGGGTTGCGTTGATTTCGATTTTTCTGCTGGTCTCAGAAATAATCATTTCTGTCCGTCTGCAAGATTTTCCCCAATTTAATCCTGATCCGCTGTCACTGTTTTATAACTTCTTGTACAAAAGCACTGTCACATGTTATTAAGTATCTAGTCAAAGTCTAAATCCCACAAACACTGGTGTCTGGCCTGCAGAAATGATGCATAAAGGATATTTTGTAATGATGCTAGGTCGATTGTATGATAGTGCACGTGATATATTAGTACCTGCTGTGGGCTCCCTGTGCATAGTTGTGCATATCTCATTCATTATCACCTTGAGTCTGAGATCTAAGACATCATACTGGTTCTCATGATAAGTGACAGAGAACTGATTGGAGATTTTGAGGATTAGTATTTAGGAAATCAACAAAGAGAAGTAGGTCTGAAATGTGGCCTTTTCAAACTAAAACCATGTCATTGATATAACATAGCCATGCTATTCCTTATCTTTGCATGTGTATGTATGTAAAGAACAGACATGTCAATTTCAATCAGTAGGGACTTAATGTAACACATTATCAGTTGGCAGAGGCATTCCCCTGAAGGGTAGCTGTATATTAGAGAAAGATGAGAACAAGTGGTGAACCAGTTTATAATGGTGTGAACAAAACGAGGCATAGACCGGGGGAAAAACAAAACCAAAACACCACAGAAATATGTGACTTATGAAGGTAAAATTAACTTAGGTTGGCAAGTGCTTTAAAATATAGAGGAGTACTGTCCAAATAAATGACATTACACTATGAGACCACCCTGGAGTGAGCAGTGGTTTGAGAAGGTTAATACGTAAAGCAGTGGTGGTGGTAGAGTTGAATTGTTGCAATCTGAGGTCGCTATCAAATAGGACCCCAAGGTTGCTAGCCTTGGGCGAGGGAGGAAGCAGTTCGGGCAGGAAGATGACAGGAGAAGGGGGGGTAGGGATGATGTTGTCCATTTCTAAAGAGTTTAGCACGAGGGAGTAGAACAGCCATTCAGTAACCGATTGCAGTGAGACGTTGCTAATTAGCTCTAGGATGGTTTGGGTGAAGAGAAGAAAGGAGAAACAATTCAGTATTGTCAGCAACGAGGTGCTAGTGAAAGCCAAATGACAAGATAACTCTTCCTACTGTAGAAGTATAAAGGGTAAAGAGCAGAGGTCCAAGATCCAATCCCACCCCACAGGAAGAGGGGTGGGGTCAGAGGTCTGTGAGTTCCAGGAGCTTTTAAAGGAGTAACCTTGCAGATAGGAGGCAATCTAGGCTAGAGCAGATTGGAAAGCCCAAGGTCCTTGAGAGTGAGGAGGGTAGAGAAGTGGTTGACAGTGTCAAAAGTAGCAGAGAGGTCCAAAAGGGTGGGTATAGAGGAGATTTTGAAGTGGTGAGCATTATAGAGAAAGTTGGAGACATGTATGAGTGCTGTGTCGGTGGAGTGTTTACTATGGAAGCCAGATTGAATTAGCTCTCCCAGGCCATTATGCTCAAGGTACTTAGTGATCTGATGAAGACCACCGGCTAAAGGTCCTTGGAATAACAAAGTTGGAGGGAAACCGGATGATAGGCCAAATGGATGTTTGGGTCAGCAGAGGGTTTCTTCAAAATGGGTAGGACAGTTGCAGGTTTGAAGTAGGACCAGAAGAGTTCAGTGGAGAAAGAGCGGTTAAAGAATTCAGAGAGATATGTGCCTGTGATTGAGACTAAGGGCCTCATTCCGAGTATGGCTACCCCCATACCGGGTACAGTGTCCGGGTTCCTGGAATGGGGAAATACCGGGCCATTCCGACCTTGGAGGGCCCGGTATTTCCCCATTCAAGGAACCCGGACCCGGTACACTCCCATTCCCATTCGAGCCCCCATAGGGCAAAATGGGAATGGGGAGGATGCTAACAACGGGCCTGTTAATGACCGGCCTGTTGTTAGAAATCCTGGACTGCTCGCGGATGCCGCTAAGGACGCCTGGTTTTACCAGACATCCTTAGCGGGTCCCGTGAGCAGACCTCATAATGAGGTGGTAGAGGGTTAACGGTGTTGGCAGCTCTACCGGCACCATTAACCCTCTACCGCCTTCATCGTAATGAGGCCCTAAGTCTTTGATTGTTTGAGCTGCAGATGATGGGCTGGCACTGGAAAGGATCAGTACTAGCATGGGAGTAGAGGTAGGGGAGAAATAGTCAAGAGATGAAGGAGGAGGGGCAAGAGGTGATAGACAGAAGGAGGATGGAGGCGGGATAGTGGGCAGGGCTGTGAGAGTGTCATACATTTTAGAGATTTTAGGGGAAGATAGTGAGCAAAGATATTATCAGAGAGAGAGGGGGCAACAGATATTGGCTTGGAAGTGTGAGCATAGCTTGGCGGGTATATGAATGTTTTCAGGGGTGATTATGTAGGGAAGAGATTAGGTTTGTGAAGTTGGAGGATTTAGTAGACTCAAGTGCATAGGTGAGGGCAGTGTTAGGCCTGCCATGCGTATATGACTTGTGCGTGCGGCATGCCCTCACTTACCTACCGGCAGGGTCCTGGCAGGCATACCGTTGGCGGTGGCTCCTCCAGCGGTGGTCCACCATGAACCTAGCGCAACCTTGATGCCACACGCGGGGCACGCGTTGAACACCACACATCGGTGCCGCCATGTTGGTGTCTCTGAGGTGAGGTGGAGCACCGCCCCTTGGCTACCCAGTACTTCCATCAGCGCCCTGGGTTGCCAGGGCAATGTGTCTCCTGCTATGGCACGAAATTCCAGTAAAAAGGGCAGAGAAAGACTAGGAGTCCTTGCATATTAACGCTTCTTGCCAGTCCTGTCCCTATGTTAGTTCTGGCCTCATCTGCACCTTGCTCTGAGCCAGTCACTGGGGTTGTTCCCCTCTCCTCTCCACCACTTGCCTGCCTTTTGGATCCTGATTCTACCTTACCGGAACATCATCCATAGGATCAACTTGCAGCGCTCCACAGTACTTTGGCTACTATTTCACCTGCACCTCTGACAGTGTTCCACACTGTTCCTGTACCACGTAAATACAGGAGTGCTATACTTTGGTATAGGAAGCTTGTCCAAGAGGTCTGGGACTTCCTACTACTCCAGAGCCTACTGGGTGAGTCTCCTGTGATGCTTAGACTACAGGTTCAGTCACAGCTGCTCCTTCGAGATCATGAGATCCAAGAAAGACTTCAGGACCTCCACACAAAAAAACATGAGTTACACAAAAAAACATGAGTTACTCCTTGACAGGCAGAAGGGGAATTTTTTGTACAATAGCAGTGGTGTGGGAGTCAATGATTTGTAGGTCACAGTGCATGTTTGTTTTGAGGGTTTCGATTTCAAAGGTGATCTAGGGCTGATGGTGGGTGGTGCAATGGTGTGAATGTGCATGCAAGATAGTGTTGGTCAAAAGGAGACATAAGTGCATAGTGAAAGTTAACAAAAACACTATCAATGGAAGAAAGTTAACAAAAACACTGTCAACACTGTGTCCCCTCTCATTGGAGAAGGGAGAGAAGGCGTACAGGGTGGAGGGACGAGGACATTACAGAGAATGGTTAAGGGAGAGGAGTCAGAAGAGGAGAGTGAAGTAGAGAGAAAGGCATGGTAAAGAAATCTCCCACCAAAGTGGGTATGCTGATCATGAAGGGAGTACACAATCATTCCATATATTCCTCTCATTTTCAAAAACCTATGTTTCCTCCCAGTATCCCACGAGGAGGTTGGCATAGGACAGGGCAAACGTCACTCCTGTATCCATCCTTTTTGTCTGAGAAAGAAATGGTTGTTGAATAGAAAATAGCTATTGGTTGAAATAAAATCTATCTTTTGGACAAGCACGTGTGTATTGACAGTGAAACATTTATAATAATGTGTATAGGAAGGCGAGAAGTGACAAGAAACTATGCACATGAGCATGCATAGCTGACTCAGCAATCCCAGGGATGGGTGCCTTTCATTGGTAGATGAGATGCAGAGATGTCCTGCAGTCCTTTTAATGAAACAAAATGGGCAAATACAAATTAATCCAACCCATCCTGATGAATTTCTATACTGGCCATACATACATATGGTTATTACGGAAAAAAGGTAAATAAAAGTGGGCAAAAAAGGGAAAAAAGGGGCAAAAAAGGTTGAGGAGAGGAAGCATGGGTAGGGTTGGGCACGCCCATTAATAAAAGAAGGGTTGTCAAAAAAGATTGCTCATTTTGCTCTTTTTGTTAGGGCATTGAGAAAAATGCCAGTTTACATTTCAGACATACAGGCAGATGCAAAAAACGGGTAGAATACAGGCACTGGGGCTGCCTCAGGGAATGACTGTGGCATACAGTTCAATCTATAGATATTACAGAATTAACAATTTAGGGTCTATAAATATGCCACAAGATCACACTTTTCTGCATGTACCTCTATGCACGGGTAAAAGGGCAGGTTGCAGGATCGGGTATGATATGATAGGTTATTTATAACGCGCTTAATACCCAGAGGTTTCTAAGCGTGGACACAGGGATCGAACATGTGTTGCTCCGTTTCGTCTTCCTTCCATGGCGAGCACATTGCCGCTGAGCTATCCTCCCGAGACTAGGTAGTGGAATAGTGCAGTAAGACTCCTCGGGTGTCTTTCAGGGAAAGGAAGTTCCTATTCAGGGTAGTCTTGGAGCCAGATAGAGTTGGAATTGCCATCAGGTTGGGGGAAGGCGGGCTCGGTGATGGGTAGCACGTAGTGTGGAGGAGCGAAAACAAGAGGTAGCGCAGGGAGGAGGAGTGACAGAGAGGTTGCATGGGGGCGAGTAACAAGGGATGGAGTTACCTTGAGGCGGTGTGCAGAGGGGAGAGCATATGAAGGGATGTTGAATGGAAAGAGAACACAGGTAGAAACATGTAGTATCATTTTTAGGCAGGGTAAAGGATTAGAGAGAGCATTCCACAAGGAAGCTGGAGCAGTAGTCCACCTTCCCGAGGGTAGAGATAAGTGTTCTAGCGGAATGAAAGGGGTGCATGTTGAGTAGGTTAAATCTCCCCACTATAGAAGGAGAGGTAATACATTGTCGAAGCTTCAGATCGCTGTTAAAGAGATCCCAGCGGTTGCCAGCCATGGGAGTTGTGGTGAAGGTATCTGGGGATAGGTAGTGGAGAAGGAAGGAGGAGGAGGTATCAGAAGCAGTAGGTAGATAACTTGAGTTTTAGAGGAATTAAGGGCCATGCAGTGAAAGGAAATCCTGTTATATATGGTAGTCAGGCTGTCGGTCATGTGGAAGACAGATCTGGGGTAAAAGAGGGAGGAAAGAAATGATGGGTGTCTCATCAGCAAATACATGATATGAGAACTCAAAGGAAGAGATGAGCTTGCCAAAAGTTGAGGCTTTGAGAGTGAACAGGAGATGGCCAAAGTCAGGCCCTTGAGCGACCGTATCGGGTAGAAAGGTTACAGTGAATGTTTCAGAATTCCAGAAAATTGGAAATGAGTAACCAGCTAAGTTGGATGCAAGCCAGGCAGGGCTTCTGCCCTGTAATATGAGGTAGGAGAGAGTCAGGGAATAGATGAATGATCAACAGATTTGAAGGCAGCTGATAGATCAAGAAAGATTACGAGAGAAGATAGGTGGGAGTGGTTGGCAATAGCAAGAACACACCGAGAAATTACCCTTTAGCAGTGATCAATAGACCAATTCATGAAACATGTATTCATGTTTTTTTTATTTTTAAATGGTTTCTGTTAATTCTCAGATTTTTTATACATGGAATTCATTCTCAATATAACATAATCATAACTCATAATCATAAATCAATATTTGTAACCTGGAGCAAAAACCTGCTCCCACACATTCATGGGTGTCAAAACAACCCCTTCTATATTTCTATCATCCACATACTTACCACATGCATACCATTCAGACATAATACGTTGTAAGGAAAACCAAAAAGATACAAAACAGAGATCCAATGTACATATAGTAATGGTTTTGCTCATTCGTCAGAAACGGGGGTGTCACAAAATGATGGACATTACTCCACCTCTTCTTTCAATCTGGAAGTTTAGCAAACAATGAAACTGAACTTAAGGTAAGTAGTGATCTGAACAGTTATCTCCATACAGAGCTTGATTGAAAACATGTTTGTATCTAATGTCGTCGACTCGAGTTTCGGCTTGAGTGCTCCTCAAGATGACAATTGGACCAGCCTCATCAGGGCGAGATGAATTAAGGTGTAGACAGAGAAGGGTCCTAACAACCATGAAGGTGAGTCTCAGAAGGAAATCGTCGTTGAATTGTGTAGTGTTCAACAGGGCTCAGTGAAGATTCCTGAACAAAGGACGTCGGCCCAGCGGTGCCGATACAATTTTGTGTGTTGACAGGGCAGCGACTGGAAAGAATTCCAATGGCCAAACTGTGTCACAGACTTAATCTTGCTATTTAAGGATCGCGCGTGCCGCGGTCTAAACTAATGCCATGACGGACTAGCGAGTTGTGAATCTGAGGTAGGAAAGAGTCAGGGGAATAGATGAATGATCAAAGGCGCTGAAGGCAGCAGATAGATCAACAAGGATCAGGAGAGAAGATAGGTGGGAGTAGTGAACAGTAGCGAGAAATCACTTAGAGATATAAGTAAGCATTGTTTCTGTTGTGGGACAACTGTAGAACTCAGCCTGAGGAGTTTTGGAGGGGGGGTGTGACAGAGTCTGTGTGTTTCCAGGAAATTGGGTGTGTGGTTGACCGTCCTGTGCTCTAGATCTCTAGACTAGTTTGGGAGAAGAGAAACAGGTCAGTGATGCTGGGATCAGCTATGAATCTTTCTAAGAGGGGTAAGATGGTTACCACTTTATAACAAGCTGGGAAGAGCCATGAGGACACGCGAGTTTGGGAAGAGGGAGAGGTAGGCGCAGGTCAGGGGTGCCAGTCCCTTAGCGGACTAGAGATTAAAGGGGTCTGGAGGACTCCAAGAAGGGTTGTCTGGCCAGATGTTCAGATGTAGAGCTAATAGACCCGAGAGTCAGAAATCACCACCACATGGACCCACCCTTTATTGCCTCCAAAGAGGTCACCTGTAAACCATGCTGTACACTAAAGACGTGATGGCCAGCTGCATATCAAACACATTCTTGTGACTGAACTGCAGTGATTATGGATGTTAAAGGTGGACACTGAGCTATGTTACAATGTTACAATGTTTCATACTGGACTTATAAGGTGCATCACGCAATGAGCAGCCAGCAGTGTGTGAATGGCTCCTACCATAGCAAGGAACTGGTATCATTTTTTTTCTCATACTTGAAAAAAACATCATGGGGGTCATTCCGAGGTTGGAGGTAAGGGATCACCGGCGCCTGTAAGGGCACCGATGGCGGTAATCCCTTACCTCCGTATTCCGAGTTCCCTTTGCGGGTCCCTCTTTACCTCCTGCTTTTAGCAGGGGTAAATTACGGGACCCGCAAAGTGACCTTGGAGTAAATTACGGCACCGTAATTTACGGTGCCGTAATTACCTCCTTCCCCATTCCCATTGAGCCCTATGGGGGCAGAAATAGGGATGGGGAAGGGCTATGGTGAATGGGGAATTACCGGTCCATCCAACCTTGGAATGGACTGGAAATTACTCCATTCACCATGCCGGTATTCCATGGAGTAAATAGCTCCATGGTTGCCAATCATGGAGCTATTTACTCCATGGTGTACTCCTGACTCGGAATGAGGGCCCATTTTCTTCTTAATTTCTTCCCATTGGTTAACTGCATTTGCATACTCTCAATCATTTGTTTGTTATAGTCTCATAATACATTTAAACTTAACTTAGACATCGTTCCATAGAATCTTCAAGAGTGTCTGGTCATTGGGGAATATTGATAACTGAAAAGAAACACGACGTTCCAGAAAAGAAATCTTACGCTATGCCATAAACTCCCATTAGACAAACTCTGATCCTCCTTTTATGTCTGTGATTGATCCTGAGAATAAAGCCATACTTCTCCTTTACTTTCTTTTGATATTCTATATGCTACCATAGTGATGTAGACTGGTACTTGGCTGGATGACATTGTGGATTGTTGCTCCTCTAGGCATCATTGCTCAGCGTCCAGGTGTTGCTTGGGAAAAATGCCTCCTCAGGTTTTATTACCTGAAGAAGGGTCTGTAGTTTCCTGGCAAGGACACAGTTAACAGAGCTCTGGAGCTCTGCTGGCTGAGCCAATGAGCATGTGCGAGGCTTACGCATGCAGGGTGAAGAGCCCAGGAAGCTGCAGTTCGCCACAGCGATCGAATAAAGACAGTTCAGCCAGCTGCAGGCTCCTGGTCTTATTACAGGCTTGGGCCTGATGAGTGTGAGTGCATGCTGTTTTCCCCTATTGCATGCTGTCTTCCCTCAAGGAGCAAATTAAAAGGCAAAGGTGGAATTTCTCTACTACAAATAAAGGAGGACAGGAACATTTGTCACAACGTGCCCTGTAGAGGAGGTCATGAGCTTGCGCCAAAATTCTGCTAACTGTCGGAATGTCAGAAAATGAAGAATAAGGTAGTGCCGCAGCTTTTCGCTGGCCTGGACCATTCGATATGGGTGATCAGCAGGCGTTGGGGCCTCGATGGGAAAGATGGATTTGGAGATTTGAAAATTACTTCCATGCCCACAACCAGACTGCACCTGACAAATCTGCAAGGCGACTACTGGTAAATCTAGTAAGAGATGAGGTGGAGGATCTCATTCCCACTTTCCCGCCTGAAGCCATTGGAACATGCGATGGTCTCAAAGCAGCGCTGAGCAACTACTTTCACAAGCAGCACAACATTGACCATGAGAGGCCCACCTTCAAAGTAGCCTGCCAGATGACGAGCGAGTCCATGGATGCCTTCGCAACCCGCCTTCGAAAACTAGTGGCGCATTGTAAATTTCACAAGTTCACAAATGAGGAAGCCATCAGACTGAGGATTATAGGAGGATGCCTGTCCTCGTTCAGGAAGAAGTTACTCTGGGAGCCACTTCCACTGACAACGATATTACAAACATGAGCAGACATGCAAGCTTTGCAATTCGAGATCGATAAGACTCTGAGCCGAGAACAAGCCTAACAGATATCATCGATGGGGCCGGCTCGGACAAAGCCTACCAGCAACATCACACCCAGAGGGTTCCCCTTGTCCGGAAGATGCTACAGGTACGGCCTTCAATTTCCTCACCAGGAAGGTGTGAAATGTCCTGCCTTTGGACAAGCATGTACCAAGTGGGGTTGGGAGAACCACCTAGCAGTTGTCTGCCACTTCCCACCAGGATGGTCACAGGGATATGGCTCCACGACATACCGGTCAGAGTCCAAAGCATGCAGTGGTGCTGGAAAAAGAGATGCTGTTGCAAGGAGAGACTGTGTGAGACACGTCAGGCAAGTGTCTGCCATCTACAGAGGGTGTCCCACGGGAAAATGTATACATGGTGAACAGAGTGACCTCGACCTTCGGAGGGCGATATCACCTTACTAGTGGGCGATCACCAGGCCAAATTCCTCATTGACACTGGCGCAACCCTCAACATAATGTGCATATCGGAATATCACAAAATTACGTCTCCACCCTAGCTAAGGTCATCGGACGTCAGAGTCTTGCAGTGGGCCAGGAGATGTCCTGTGCAGAACCAAGGGAAATTTGTCACGACCATCCGCTACAGGGAAAAGTGTGCGGAAGCTGAATTTCATGTCTTACAAGGGGAAGTACCCGGAAGTAATCTGCAAGGGCGTCCCTCTGCCCTTGAGATGGAAATTGCGGCTATGTCATACACCATGCAACACAGACTATCAGTCACACAAGCTTTCCCGGCGCTGTTTGAAGGCATTGGATGCCTCAAAGAAGACCCTGTGACACTTCACATCGATGAGTCCATAACGCCAGTGGCTCAGCACCCGAGGAGAATTCCAGTTCACCTGCAACCTCTCATTGACAAAGAGATACAGTGGTTGCTAAAGGAATACATATTTGAACTGGCTGATGGTCCGACCCCCTGGGTTTCTCCCATAGTGGCTGTACCCAAAGGAGGATACTCTGACAAAATATGCATCTGCGTGGTTAAACGACAGGTGAACAAGGCTACATTCGCTATGCCGATCGTACTCTTCAGTTACAAGAGACTCAGCTTCGGCATCTGCTCGGCAGCCAAAATATTTCAGGAGAGGGTACGAAGAGTGATTAAACATGTTGGCAACTATTTCAACCACAGTGATGATATCCTGGTATTTGGAGCCACCCTTGCTCAACACATCCAGGCACTTCACCAAGTCTGCATGGCACTCGGAGAACCTGTCCTGATGCTGAACAAGGACAAATGTGTGTTTCACAAATCTCGCCTCAAATTTTATGGACACATTTTCTCACATGAAGGTATGACCCCCCACCCAGGGAAAGTGACAGCCATATCTCAAATCTCAGTTCTATAGGATGTCATTGAGGTGAGGTCTTTCCTGGGGATGGCCAGCTATTACAGCCAATATCTTCAAGATTTTGTGACCATCAATGCCCCGCTTAGGGAGCTCACCAAACAGGGCAGGTGAACTGGATAGCCCAGCCCCTTTGATAAGTAGCAATTACCCTTGAGATGGATGGGGATGCAGATTTTATTCATACATCAGTAATCAAAACGACTCAGGTAGTTTGGCAAAAGGAAATCTGTTTTAATGTCAATTATCTAAAACGGAGTACAACGAACATCAGCACTCGCTCGATCCTCTTACTCAACAAATCTTACAAAAAACTGAGGTTATATTAAGCAAAATCGTCATCAGTGGCGTGTTGACCTGCGTCATTACCAACGTCATCCTCTGTGACAAGCTACAAAAACCTATTGAAGGAAGTGATAGGCTCGAAGTGAATATTTAAGTATAAGTTCCATATCAGTATAGAACACTGAAGGAAAGTGATAGGGTACTTAACATCAGGTGGGGCAACTAAGCACTCCCCTTAAAATGGCCACTATGAACGTCACTAAATACACGACGTCCTATTGGCTACACAAACTATAGGACCCTTAATTATGCAGTCCTCTACAATTGGTTGGCTTCTAACCCTTGTCAGTACTTTTCCACCTATGTCCAGCAGCTTGCAGACTGAACATCCAGGTGCTGGTGAGCTCGTCTTAACACTAGCTTCCCACCAATTACAAATTAATCCATCATCACTTCAATGGTCCAGTGTCAATTAGGGCTTTGAAGCCTGGCCTTGAGTTTGTACTGTGCTCTGAGAAATTTTAAGGAGTGTGGGCACACTCTGTCCTTGTGCGTAGGTGTGACCACCTGGTTCTTCCAACTTCATTCTTCCACGTGACTGGAGACCATGGAATAGAGCCTTTTAGTGTATTAAAATACTATTTTCTAATAGTCCTCTGACGTCTTTTATTTTGATCAAGCCTTCTGAACAAGAGTTTCTGTTCTTTCACATGAATTATATCCAGTCTCAGTTCACTCCAGTTTGATAAGACCTTGGCTTCTTTTGCTCATCCAACTCCTCTGCTGAGATTAATTTTGTAATTCAATTTGATTTTTAACTGAGACACACTGAAATGAGGCATTCTTGCTAATGTCTAGCACTGCTTATAATTCGTTGTGGAAACGTCCATCCTTTACTCGTCCATATGCATTTATATATATATATATTGGCGCTTGCCGCAATCTACGATAAAGCTATCCTCAAGATTGCTTTGTCTGCTTGCATTTCTTTTGCATCTGTACACAAATAAACTAGCTTACTATCTTCATCTGGTTCTAAGGCATAAGCTTTTTCACCTTGATCGAAAGCTCTCACTTATCCTTGATACTTTCTTGATGCCTTATAGAATATCTGCATTTCTGGTCACTGCATCTCTTCTATAGACATCAGCTCAATTCTGTGTGACGTCACCATTCTTCTTGGCCATTCATTTGCTCTGCTTCTTCAGGAATTTCATTCAAATGGCCATCATATTTTCTTGTATGCAGATACAGTTTTCTCAATGGGTACCTTGCCTCCCAGATCTTCTTAGGTATTGGTACTTTCCCTGGTACTGCAGAGTCCATACTCTGCTCTTTGTCTGTTCAACTGCTCCGTGTATGTCTCATACTCTAGTTTCCAGGCGGGGCAGGGCAGTTGGAGTAGGTGTACTTGGCTCTACACAGGGCATTCCACAGGTCTCACCAATGTGAGGAGGCCTTCATGCAAATTAAAAGGGACATTGCTCCAGCTGAGCGCATGGCCTACTTCAATACAAACCTATGCTCAGAGGTGACTGTCAATGCCAGTCCACTTGGCCTGGGGGGGGGATCCTAGCACAACATAGACCTGGGCGAGAATCCCCCAGAACGGTGATCGCATATGCCAGCAAGAGCCTGTCAGAGGTTGAAACACGATATTCACAACCAGAAAAGAGGGGCCTGACTGTTGTGTGGGCTTGTGAGCTTTCAGATGTTTCTACTCGGCAAGACCTTCACAACTGATCATCAAGACCTGGTGACTATCTATGGCAGCTCCAAACGCAAGATGCTGCCTCAAATAGAGAGGTGGGTCCTGCCACTGCAAGATTTTGACTTCACAATTGTTCACAAACCGGGGAGGGAGTACAACCCGGCGGACCTTATGTCACGGCATACTGTGTCAACCATCAAATCGATAGCCAAAGAATACATTTTCTCACTCACAATGGGCCTCCAAGGGCCATCACACCAGAAGTAATCTGGGGACACATGGAACAGGACGCTATGATGTTGCGAATACAAGACCTAATTAGGTCTAGAAGGTGGAGAAATGCAGATTTCGCCATCATAGAAATGGGCGACTGGGCCGTGACAGAACTGCAAGCCTTCAAAAATATAAGAGAAGAACTATCAGTATTGGCAGAAGGGCTTGTCTTGCTAGGTCACAGAGTAGTGATCCCTCTGGACCTGTGGCAGCAAATCATAGACCTGGCCCATGAAGGACACAGGGGAGTGGTGGCCGCGAAGAGACGGGTGAGAGACACCATGTGGTTCCTGGAACTCGATCAGATGGTGGAGCGCTCAATCGGTGCCTGACACTTATGTCAGTGCACATCCAGGCCAAATAATCTGTAACCCCTAAAGATGTCGAACATGCCAGAACTCCCATGGACCCACCTGGCGATAGATTTCTTCGGCCTGTTTGGGGAAAGCAAATACTGGCTGGTTATCATGGGTGAGTATTCATAATTTCCTATGGTACACCTGGTATCCACCAGAGCCGCCAATGCCATAATACCATTGTTGGACAACATTTTCTCTGCATGGGGCATCCCGGATGTCCTTAAGTGAAACAATGGCCGGCCATTCAGCAGTCTAGAGTTTGCGAAATTCATGGAATATATGGGCATCCGCCATCGAAAGATTACTCCCCTAGGACCACAGGCCAATGGCATGGTGGAGCGATTCATGGGAAGCCTCAAGAAAGTACTCTGACAGAACAAGTTACGTGCCATCTTGCTCAATCAGGCCCTGTGCAACATGCTACGTGACTATCGGATCTCCCCTCATGGCATGATGGGAAGGTGTCCCTCGGAATTGCTGTTCGGCAGGAGAATCAGAGCCAGACTAATTCACCTGGCAAGCACTCTGAGAGGAGATGGGGAACGGGTGCGAAAAAGGATGCCCGCAAGAAGGAGGACAGGAAGGCCTATGCTAACAGCCGCAGGGGAGCTAAGAGCTCCAGCCTACAAGTGGGAGACAAGGTGATCGTCTGCAGAAGGTAGGAGAGGAAACCGGGTTTGAAATATGATCCAGAATACCTAACAGTATCCAGCGTCAAGGGGACAATGGTGACTGCTCGATCTTCTAACAAGGTGGTCACTCAAAATACCTCCTAGTTTAAACAGTACAAGGAAGAGGATCAAGAACAAGATGAAAGAGACACCTCAGGAAGTGAGCCAGTGAGAGAAGAGACAGAGGAAGAGCCAGAAGAACGTCGAGTGAGACCGGCTAGGTGCATCAGGAGACCTGTGTGTCTAATTGAAGAAATATAAAGACAGAACTGTAAATGACTGATATGTTTGTTCGACAGGGGGAGATGTAGTGTCCTGGCAAGGACACAGTTAACAGAGCTATGGAGCTTTGCTGGCTGAGCCAATGAGCATGCGCGATGCTCGCGCATGCAGGTTAAAGATCGCACGTGCAGAGTGAAGAGCCCGGAAAGCAGCAGTTCACCACAGGGATCAAAAAAGATAGTTCAACCTGCTGCAGGCTCCTGGTTCTATTTCAGGCTTGTGCCTGTTGAATGTGAGTGAGTGCTGTTTTCCCCTCTTGCATGCTGTCTTCCCTCAACGAGCAAATCAAAATAACCCCAGGCAATCTGACAGGGTCTACATTCCTTACAAACCAGTCCTCCCTGGATAGGTGCACAAATGCCTTTGCTAAACGTTTTGTGAGTGTGTAGACAGTGGCATCATTTATTGGCTTGTGGGCACATGCCACGAGTGACAGATCTTTGTAATGTTGCATATGTCCCTCTAAAGAGTCCTGATGATTCATTAGTCTACTCAAGTCAGATGGTTATGATTCTTAAGGCAATACAGAAATCCTTTGAGCTTCTCAACCTTGCATGAAGACAAAGCATAGTTAATGGCCATGATCGCCCATATGGGGCTGACTCCCAGTATTCCCATTAAAATCCCTTTCTTCCAGATCTAGCATTCGCCATCCATGTTACCGTGGATTTTTAAAAAGCAAGAAATGTCACATGCTAACTGCTGTGTGATAGTAGAATAGGGCACTCCAGCTAAAAAGCCACAAATGCACATGCATTGCAAGCGGTGGGCACTTAGGCGTATGATACGGCCCACTAAACCAACCCACACACTCACAGGATATACAGTACCACTGATATATGATGTAATGGTGCACGAGCTTACCCAGTGTGACTGTACACCACACCTTGACGGTGCTGCAAGAGTGCCATGTTTCCACACAGTGCACAGCCCATTAGAAACCACGATCTTTGTCCATAAACTGCATTACTGAGGCGCAATGGTGCAGTCACATAAGCAGTACTTTAGGCCATGAAGTGTTGAACGAGGACATATTCCCATTACCCTCCGAGCTATGGGTGTGTAGAGCGTCCACGCTAGACATAATAGCGATTATTACAAACCTAAAAAAAATCACGTGTCTTAGGGCCTGATGGGGTGTGCAATTTGCTATTAAAAAAGCAACCAGAGTTTTGGGCTGCAGCTCTGCACCTATTATTTGTTCAAATAGGCACATTAGGAACTATTCCTAAATCCTGGCAGTCTAGCCACATATTAACTGTACACAAAAAAAGGTGCTTGGGATTGCCCGAGTAACTTTTGCATGTTAGCAATGCTCGACACTTCATCTAAGATATTTGCCCGTGTCCTATTGCAGGAACTGAATGTGTGGATCAGAGAAAAAAAGATCTTGCCACCCAACCAAATTGGATTTCGAGAGGTGTCTAGCACTGTGCATGGTCTGCTGGTACTATCCACCACGGTTGAACACTCCTGGGAGAAACTTAATCTTGATGTGTACTGTGCATATATCGATTTCTCTGCAGCGTTCGATACGGTGCAGAGAAATAGACTATGGAAGAAGTTCTATGCATGGGGCATCCCAATGGGTCTCCTTAAGATGCTCATGTTGCTGCATACTGACACTGCAGTGCGGATTCGTTTAAACGCAGAGGGCAAATTATCAGCATCTATGGAGACGTCCAGTGGTGTAAAACAGGGGTGTATGGTCGCTGCAGTATTATTCAATCTTTATTTGGCGGACATGCAAACTGCATTCCTTCTTAATACTGCTAATCCTGTGAAGATCACCGATGTCATCATCGGATGGCTATCACATGCCGATGATCTTGTACTTTTAGAACACCCGCAGGTCTCCAGCATATGCTAGATGCTCTTGTCAAATATTGTGTTGATAATGGATTGTCAATCAATATTGACAAAAGCAAA
Organism: Ambystoma mexicanum; assembly: GCF_040938575.1. NCBI lineage: Eukaryota > Metazoa > Chordata > Amphibia > Caudata > Ambystomatidae > Ambystoma > Ambystoma mexicanum. The sequence goes on along the minus strand of NC_090933.1, from coordinate 418,374,012 downwards.
GTGATGGCTTTTACAAAAAAAATGAAAGCCAAAAAATATATGTGTGGTCGCTGTATGGGAAAACAGTGGAACAAGTGACGACCTATAAATATCTGGGAATTATTGTGGATGATCGATTGACATGGGCCGCACACTGGGCCTCTCTTCAAGCTTGGTGTTTAACCTCCACTAATGCACTGAGTATATTTATTGGAAGAAATTGTGGATATTCTGTTTCTGCAGTGTTGACCATATATATAGCAAAAATAAGATCAATTGTACTGTATGCTATTATTGTATGGGGCACAATTTAAGCAGGCGGGTGGAGTGTTTTGAAGCTCGCTTGTTGCGTAAACTGCTCCGCTTACCATTGAATGTAAGTGTGGAGTATCTTTACTTGGAATTTGACCTGCTTGGGATCTCATACGCATTTATCAATCACTGTGTGATGGGTTTTGAGAAGCTAAATAGGCTAGAAATGGACACAATTACGGCACCCTATGTTGCAGCGTTTCTGAGTCTGGGTGGTAAAGTACCGATTGGCAGAATGGGTAAATTTAAAATGTTATACACCAAGTGGGTTGGTGTATCTTTAATTCCTGGACAAACTAGTATATATAGTATGAAACACATGCTAAAACGTAAACTGAAAGTAGTTACGAACAATACCTAACTAACCTAGCAACAAAATCACATAGTAGCACTTATTGTCAAAAACGCATTGCCAGATGCTCCCCCCGGGCTACATCAATGCCTATCCCAGTCCACACACTGTCCGGCTATATTTGCTGCTGAAATTTAATACATCTGAAGCGCTGGAAACAAAAGGTGCCCAGATAGGTATACAGCGCGATAGGCGAATGTGGTAACGAAGTAATCGAGTCAATACATCATCTTTTGATTGTGTGCGACAGTTTGAATACTTTGCGTCATAAGTACATGAAGTCATACAATAATCTCTTGGATCTTGATGAAGTAGATGTATTATTGAAGCAATTCATGAGTGGAAACGACATCAACTTGATATATTTTTTGGTTGTATGGGCCTCATTACGACCCAGGCGTTGGACCATGGTGCTAACAGCACCATGGTCCATGCCGGTAACTTACCGACTACGCCATGGCGGAATGGGGAATTACCACCCCATTCTGAGGTTGGCGGAGCGGTAATTCCCCATGCCGCCATGGCCCTTCCCCATTCCCATTTTTGCCCCATAGGGCTCAATGGGAAAGGGGAAGGCGCTAAGTACGGTACCGCTAATTGCAGTACCGTGCTTAGGACCAAGGTCCCTTTGCGGCACCCTACTTTAACGGCTGGTCTGTACCAGCCGTTAAGGTCGGGTCCCGCAAAGGGACCTCGTAATCAGGCGCTAAGTCTTTACAACAGCCCGGTGGCCTTTTACGGCTCCGTTAAACACTCAGCGCCAGGGTCATAATGACCCACAATGTATTGAATTGTAAATTGATGAGAGATGTGATTGTTTTAAATTCTGTTTGGTTTTAATATTGGTGATGTGCATGTTTAATCTGTGTTATACAAAGCATTTTTTTGCTATAAGTATACAAATAAACTTTGAAACTTTATATGATGTAATGGTGCACGAGCTTACCCAGTGTGACTGTACACCACACCTTGACGGTGCTGCAAGAGTGCCAATGTTTCCACACAGTGCACAGGCCATAAGAAACCACGCCCTTGGTGAAATCAACCCGTCCCCGCCTGTCTACTCGCTGGCGTGTGTGAACAGGCTCGGAATGTGCATTGGCCCTTCTGATGGGTATCTCTGCGCTTACAGAACATATTACATTATCAAAATGACTAATTCAGGAGGCGTGCTGGAAGGAGAACATTCTTAAAATAGCCGCGAGTCTGCAGAACAATCGCCTGATGAATGTGACAGTGAAACGGGCGCATTGTTTGCAGCGCACCTGTCAACATTACGCCCCTGTTGCCAGCCGTGCTACTCGGCAAAGCAAGACGCGGCACCGCTGTTTGATTTGGAAAGAACACTGCTTCGGTCTGTATGCCTCAAAATAGCTTTTCATTATGGTCGTCGAGACACTGACTGACCATGTTTTTTTTTCTTCTTTTATTGTGATATTAGTCGACATTTTTGACTTTTTACACAAACAAACATTACAAACACTAACTGACTGACCATGTTCTTTGCAAGTCATTGCTAAATGTAGCCTTTGACGAGAAATGTTTTCTGGGCATTCGGTACGTGTAGGCCTCGTTACGAGTGTGGCAGTAATTCCTGATGAACCAAATTTAAACATTGTTAATGCCACTTGGTCTGGTGGGTTTAGCGCAGGATTACGAATGGGGTAACGGCATTGTTAGTCCCCATTTGCGGAGTCCGTGTGGCATTTGGAGGAATAATCGGGAGTGTTCATCCACCTTTTGACAGTAAAGTGGAGGCCATACCTTCTTTATCACGAAACTCATCATGTGGCGTTGCGAAAAAGTAGCCGCAAAGTGCGGAATGGAATTACCAGAACGTTTTACTGGCCCGACAAACTTGGAATTAATCCCTATGTATCGCACGATTCATGTTGCACGTTGACTTTGCGCAAATCTCTCTTTGATGATTGGCTGTTAATATTCTGATGAAATTGACAGAGGAGTAATTAGTGCTTTACACTAGCATGTGGAAGAAGTCAAGTTGATTTCTTCATTACATTCATGTAACGTGGACATGCATGTAAAGTGTGGCTTCAAAGGGTGAAAGAAGTATTGGGGTGACACATTATTGTGAGGTTGAGGCACAAGGTCCACCGTAGGGATGACGCTTAGCTCTGAAGGAACCCTGTCTTGAGGCCCTTTCAGAATTTCAGGCAGGTTGTTCGCAGGCAGAGTGTGGTTAGGAGTGAGTTCCAGCGTGTGCCACCATGAAACGAGAAAGCCCTGCCTCCTTTGGTAATGGGCAACCAGAGGAGAACAGACGGGCCTCATTACATGGAGGTAGCCAGGCCCTTAATAAGGGCATGGCTGCCTCCACACCTGGTTTCAGGTCCGAGTTCCTTCAATGAGGAATTACCGGGCCCTTCCAACCTTGGAGGACCCGGTAATTCCTCATTGAAAAAACCCATCCCCATTCCCATTTGAGCCCCCATAGGGCTCAATGGGAATGGGGAGGGAGCTAATAACGGGCCCTTTAATAATGGGCCCGTTATTAGCTCCCTGGTCCCCTTGCGGGACCCACTAAGGACGTCTGGTCTGACCAGACGCTCTGAGCGGGTCCCGCAAGGGAACCTCGTAATAGGGCGGAATGGATTTACCGGCACCAATACCAGTGCCGTTAAACCCATTCTGCCCACCTCGTAATGAGGCCCATGGTCGTGGGATGTGCCCCATTACCTTGTGCACACAACTGAATTCACAGAAGTGTTTTATAATGACAAAACCCCATTGGAAAACGCTCTGTGAATCAAGGCTCTTGTGTGTGCATAGGAAAGGATAATTGCCTTCTGAAGTAGAAAAATGATAAAATTATCATTCTTTCAGAACCCTAGATCAGGGGGGCACCGGGGAGGATTAATGTTTGTCTTGGTAATTGGCTTGGCAATTCTGCATCTTATTATATATTTATCTATTTATTTATTGTTACTTATTAAAATGTATAAAGCCATTTCATCAAAGCACTGTACATTAGTTAAACGTTTGCCATAACTAAAGAGAAATTGCAGAATTTATCAGACATGAAGAACGATTTCATTTAAGTAGAAGGAAGACTTTTTTTTGAGAGAAGAACAGAAAGTAACCAACCTGGAATGACCGGAGAAAGAAAGGCCATTCCAAAGTTTGGGCGCCAAGGGGGCGAATGACCCAAAACGAGGATGCGAACACGGTGGGCGAGATACTGTCATTGAGATCAAGGACGAAGTGTCTGAGGTGGAGCATATACTGAGAGCGAGGAAGCCAAGTAAGGAGGAGTACGATCATGGAGGCATTTATATAAGATGCAGATGAAATGAATGTGGAGGCACAACAAACATGGGGACCTCTTTGGAAATGTATTCTATTTGATATTATTTGAAGTCACCCATTAATTACTAACATCACTTGAGTTTTTGATGTGCATTATTGAGATATAAATACCCTAATAAGCACAGTCGTGCTATAGAACCAGTTTTTGTTCTTTGCCATATTGTGTTTCATGTTGTCACATGTGCTTTTTAGAAAAAGGACCAATGGTGTCCATTTTACTATGTGTTATAGAATAAAATGAAATATATGTTTGTAACCCAAACCTCTTTTTCATCTTTTGCTATTTGTTCCACATAAGATGATATTTTTGGTTCAAACACTGTGAGTTTGAATTTCCAACCTAAATGTGACATCAGTAGGTAGCTTGCTGTGGACTCCTTGTTTCTCCACTGTTTTGCAGTCCTCTCCCAATGAGCCACTAACAAAAAAGAGGACAAACCTTGCTCTGTAGGCAATTTCCGGCAGGCAGGGAAAGGAGGCCAATGAAGTGAAGCAGGAGACGGGGGCAAAGAGAGCAAAGCAAGCAAACAGCAGGAGTAAAAGTAGACTGAAGAGGAGTGGGAACACAGACAGGTTTACCCGCAGGAAGACAAGAGCATTAGTCAAGATGCGAAAACATCCTGGCAAGGAGGAGAGCCTTAAGGTCATTCTGAGTCATAATGTGAGAAACCACAGGTGGATGATTTGGCCTCGCAAGCATTAACCTCACTGGCCATCTTGCTGTAAAAATGCAAACAGAAAAATGAAACTAGTACATGAAGATGGGCAGGCTGACAAAACAGGAGCGGTGATAGTAGCATCCGAGAAAGTTCAAATAGCCCCACTTTAGCAATGCTCCCTCTGTGAGGATGTGAGGAAACTCAATGCAGAACCTGTCATGTCTAACAGCACACATTACCTGAGTGGCCTATTTCCTCTAGAAATATGGCCTGGCTCCCTTGCTCCTACCGCTTCCGGTAACCGCCATTTTATGGTTGATTTCCAGTCCTCCGTAAAGTTATCACCTAGTTTTGAATCCCATTGGACTCCAACGGGGAAATGTTGTATTGCTGCCTGGGTAATACCGCATCTGTTAATGCATTTGTGCGGAGGTCATTTCCTCTACACAAAAGCAGGTGCATTTTTGGGAAAAAGTGATAGTAGTGTGGAGCGGTAAAGCATGCAGTATTTCCACACTACTCGTAACGAGGCTCTAAGATGCTCATTATAGAAGAATCACCGTCCACCTTGGCGGACAGTGATTCTTCCCGCCATGTAGGGAGCCCAAGCGCAGTGGAATTAAATACAATAAGCCCGTTCTATCTTCGGTGGGCAGGGAAATGGTCAAAACGCCCACATTTCCTAAAACCGCCTCCCCAATGCCATCGCAGGGTCCTCCGGCCCTAATTCTTGGCAGACTGTTACCACCCATACTCTAAAGAGGTCTTCAGTACATCTGGGATGGCCCAAATATCAAAACAAGACCCGGCGCACATAACAGCTTCCAACATATCTATTGCACGTGAATGCCAACAGAACACAAGAGAAGAAGGATTTGGTATACAATAGGTGAATGAATGTTCATCATACCTCAGACGTTAGCCAATAGACGTGCTCGCCATGATACAGAACGTGTCCTTCAAAGTATTTCACATTTCAATGAGACATGATTGGTTTCGTAATTAGAAAGTGATAACACGCAAGAGCAGGGCAGCCCTTAACTAAATAAATAGAGCAATACTCCATGCTGTGTTCCACAAGGCATGGCTAACTGAGGATACCAGCCTTTCCTTTGTGTGCAGCGAAAACACGGCAATATGAATTCATGTGCATGGAGATCCACGCGATATGGGTCTGATGAAGATACCATTGGTGTGAAAACAGCCCTTATTACGAAACAGCTCTAGACCCAGGGTTTCTGGCTTCCCAAAGACCTATACATTGTGCACCAGGGCCTTTAGGGGGATACCAAGGTGTGTGGGTGACTGCACATTCCTCCCGTGCTTCCACAACAATGCCCACCTGTGACAAGGCCAGTACCCTGACCTTGTCAGCGTCAGGGTGGGGCAAAAGCCCCACTCCACAGGAGGTTGAAGAAGTTAGGGGGGAAAGTAGAAAATAAGGGCACCTGGCGGAGTCCTGATTTACCCAGCTGGGTACATGTATACATATCAAAAATAATCAGGATGAAAGATCCTACAAGCGGTTTGTCGTTCTGAATGTTGATATTTATTTCAAAACAACAGAGAGCATTATTAGTGACTCAATGTTTACTTTACATTACTTTCAATAAGCACGAACGTTTAGAGCAAAACAGACAAGGGTGATTGTATTCAGTGGTAACACAGGTAAGTGTCAACCTCAGAGATATTGAGGTCAAAACTTCACATAGAGACACATTCAGAAATGAGGTAGGAAGGACGTACAATTCGAAGAGGGTGCGCCTGGGACAGAACGTGGTCTCAGGCATGGTTTACACAAGGTGTACACAACAGTTTTTACAAAAACATACACAAGAGGGGGATGGTCCAGTTGTGTCACAGGGGATCGACACAGGTGTGTTTCGGCCAGATAGGGCTTGATTGGAGCCTGTCTGAGTTTTGGCCTTCGTCAGGATTGACACCAGTTGCTCTGTAGTCCGTGGTACCTGTGGGTGAGAGAAGGCTGTAAGGATCTTGGAACGTGGTTGACTTGTTTAAGAGATTACTTAATAATGGCTGAGTGGTGCCGTGATGACACATCACATGGTGTATCAGAGTACAGCTTACCTGCTGCTGCTGTAGCAATGAGAGGCTGTGGGCAATCCTCAAGTGGTTGCTGGTTGCCAGGTGCCTGTTGCACTTAGAGTGGTCTCCTGAAGGCCGAAGTCCCTCAGTGAGCCGGATAGGGCCAGAGTGGGTCCCAATTCTGAGAGAAAAACAAAAGTGGACCATGAAGCGTGAGGCGGTCCAAATTCTAAATGAGTAATCTAGCTTGATGGATTCTCTGCTTTAATAAGAATGCATCAGGGGTCAGAGACCTCAATACTCCGTTGTGGGTGATCGTCGTAAGCCAGGGCAGAGCGCTGACCCTGATGAGGAGTGAGGGTGGATGGAAGCGAAGTCTACTTATGTGCTTGGCCGTGGTGATGTCCAAAGGTGTAAGTGGGGTGAGCTGGTGTAAATCCAGGTGAGGACGGGCGCTTTAATGGCAAGCGTAATCCTACAGCTGTGCAGAGCCGTGCAGAATTTGTTGTAGCAATTGGTGTGAGTGGTGGTAGTGCTGACCATGTTCAATGGGACTGAACACAGTGGTCTAATAATTGGCTGATCCGGGAAGCGGTGTAAAAGGACTTCAATCTGTAGGTGCAGCGTTTATTGAAAACTGGCACATACAGAGTGGTGGTGGTGAGTGGTGGTAGTGCTGACCATGTTCTATAGGACTGAACTCTGTGGTCTAATAAATGGCTGATCCGGGAAGCGGTGTAAAATGACTTCCCTCCGTAGGTGCAGCGTTTAAGTGAACACTGGAACGTTCAGAGTAGTGACAGTACCCGGATGCGCGAGGGACCTGTGGTAGTGGTGAGCTGGAACACGGGGCGCAATTGTGCCTAGGGGTCTCTAGTCAAAGCACGTAGACATAGTGGAATAGTAAAAGTCGGTGGCAGCTATGCTACAATACATCCGAAATTATAGGAGCCAACAATAAAAGACTGGGAGGATCTAAAACAACGGGTTGAGCCAAAAAACGTCAAACAACTCGGTTCGTGGTGCTAGCTAAACATGAGGAAGATAATACGGCGCTCCATGGGGTCAAACTTACCGCACTGTGTCCGGAGCGAGCGTCTACACAGGGTCCTCAGCAGGCAGAGGTTGCTGTGTGCGGTGGACCGGCTTCCGGGTGTTTTGAACATTAACACTGGAAGCAGGTCAACCAATGGGGGAGCGTGGTGGATTGGGAGGCGGCCGCTTCAACGAATCCCCACGGACTCCAGGGGTCAGCTTATTAGGTGCGGGCTGGTTCATTGCAGGGAGGCGTGGACAAACACTCGAGGTGTTTGGACTACTCAATATCCAAGGCATCATGGGAAAGGTAGTCTCATGTGTAAAGCCTGTATACTCTGAGCAAATTATGAGTAAATCAGCCGGGGGAACAGGTGCGCAAACGTGGCGTGTGATGTGGGCGCACTAGAGGGAATGCTCTGGTTGAGTGGGCCACGTACCTCTAATTGCCAAAAGAATGTGTACGAACACTTATGGAACCTATACTGATTTGGGACGGTACCTCTAATTGTCAAAAAAATGTGTACAAACACGTATGGAACCTATACTGATTTGGAACGGTAGTCCAAAGAATGGAAAAACACTGGTGGGTACCAGGGTCGGATTGGCCCCTTGGACTTTCGGCCCGTGGCCGGGCCGAAAATCGTCCCTGGGGAGTGGGGGCCGGTTTCTGGCCATGCATGGGCCGGTTTGGAAGAAACAAAAAGAAAAAAAGAAAAAAGAAAAAAATGTCAATTTCTTTTTTTTTTTTCAGAAAGCCTTTCATCCTTCTTAGGTCGATAAATGAGTACCAACACAGGTTGGGTGATATTATATGCATATTTGTTCTATAAAAAAGTGCTTAAGCGTAAGTGTTATACAATAACATTATCATTTGGCCTTGGACCTCTGCTTGGGTTCACAGCATTTTAGTGTACTTATGAACAATGCTATTTGATGCCACTTCCTGTTTTGTCAAGGGGTGAAAGGTCGTGTTTCATCGCTTCCCAGGATGTCACTTTGGGGTGGGGTCAAATTACATCATTTCTGGTGATGTCATCAGAGGTCAAGGGTTGTGCGGCGAGGGGTGGGCCACTTTTTTGAGGCGAGGGGTGGGCCACTTTTTTTTGGGTGACCGGGCCTATTTCTTGTCCCAGTCCGACCCTGGGGGGTACATGCAGTACTATGCATGTGTGACATAAGGGAATACTGGATTGCGTACTCATAAACCGCAACAGGAAAAGTAGTTCATAAAGACACAGTTGTGGTCACATTCAAGTGATGCAGCGCCATACCAAAGCATATTGGGTATTGGTGGTGTGTCAAGTCAGCCTCTGAAAGGTCCTGTTATGATGCCCTTTCAAACCATTTTCTGTGTCCCTTGCCTGAGTATGCATTTTAATTTTCTTAAATGTCACACATTTTAATCAATGTATGCACCTTTCTTGTTCTGCCGTTGCTGGGACAGGACCAGTATTCCCTTATGTCACACATGCATAGTACTGCATGTACCCCCAGTGTTTTTCCATTCTTTGGACTACCGTTCCAAATCAGTATAGGCTCCATGCGTGTTTGTACACATTTTTTTGACGATTAGAGGTACCATCCCAAATCAGTATAGGTTCCATACGTGTTTGTACACATTTTTTTGACAATTAGAGGTACGTGGCCCACTCAACCAGAGCATTCCCTCTAGTGCGCCCACTCACACGCCCCGTTTGTACACCTGTTCCCCGGCTGATTTACTCAGAATTTGCTCAGAGTATACAGGCTTTACACATGAGACCACCTTTCCCATGATGCCTTGGATACGGAGTAGTCCAAACACCTCGAGTGTTTGTCCACGCCTCCCCGCAATGAACCAGCCCGCACCTAATAGGCTGACCCCTGGAGTCCATGGGGATTGGTTGAAGCGGCCGCCTCCCAATCCACCACGCTCCCCCATTGGTTGACCTGCTTCCAGTGTTAATGTTCAAAACACACGGAAGCCGGTCCACCGCACACAGCAACCTCTGCCTGCTGAGGACCCTGTGTAGACGCTCGCTCCGGACAACGCGGTAAGTTTGACCCCATGGAGCGCCGCATTATCTTCCTCATATTCAGCTAGCAACACGAACCGAGTTGTTTGACGTTTTTTCGCTCAACCCGTTGTTTTAGATCCTCCCAGTCTTTTATTGTTGGCTCCTACAATTTCGGATGTATTGTAGCATAGCTGCTACCGACTTATACTATTCCACTATGCCTACGTGCTTTGACTAGAGACCCCTAGGCACAATTGCGCCCCGGGTTCCAGCTCACCACTACCACGGGTCCCTCACTCATCTGGTTACTGTCACTACTCTGAACGTGCCAGTGTTCACTTAAACGATGCACCTATGGGTGGGAGTCATTTTACACCGCTTCCCGGATCAGCCATTTATTTGACCACAGAGTTCAGTCCTATAGAACATGGTCAGCACTACCACCGCTCACCACCACCACTCTGTATGTGCCAGTTTCCAATAAATGCTGCACCTACAGATTGAAGTCCTTTTACACCGCTTCCCGGATCAGCCAATTATTAGACCACTGTGTTAAGTCCCATTGAACATGGGCAGCACTACCACCACTCACACCGATTGCTACAACAAATTCTGCACGGCTCTGCACAACTGTAGGATTACGCTTGCCATTAAAGTGCCTGTCCTCACCTGGATCTACACCAGCTCACCCCACTTACACCTTTGGACATCACCACGGGCAAGCACGTAAGTAGACTTCGCTTCCATCCACAGTCAGCTGATTTTATGGAAATCACTTCCACCCTCACTCCTCATCAGGGCCAGCACTCTGCCCTGGCTTACGACGATCACCCACAACGGAGTATTGAGGTCTCTGACCCCTGATGCATTCTTATTCATGCAGAGAATCCATCAAGCTAGATTACTCATTTAGAATTTGGACCGCCTCACGCTTCATGGTCCACCTTTGTTTTTCTCTCAGAATTGGGACCCACTCTGGCCCTATCCGGCTCACTGAGGGACTTCGGCCTTCAGGAGACCACTCTAAGTGCAACACACACCCGCAATCCAGCAACCACTTGAGGATTGCCCACAGCCTCCCATTGCTACAGCAGCAGCAGGTAAGCTGTACTCTGATACACCATGTGATGTACCTTCACGGCACCACTCAGCCATTATTAAGTAATCTCTTAAACAAGTCAACCACGTTCCAAGATCCTTACAGACCTCTCTCACCCACAGATACCACGGACTACACCGCAACTGGTGTCAATCCTGACGAAGGCCAACACTCAGACAGGCTCCAATCAAGCCCTATCTGGCCGAAACACACCTGTGTCGATCCCCCGTGACACAACTGTACCATCCCCCTCTTGTGTATGTTTTTGTAAAAACTGTTGTGTACAACTTGTGTAAACCATGCCTGAGACCACGTTCTGTCCCAGGCGCACCCTCTTCTAATTGTAGGTCCTTCCTACCTCATTTCTGAATATGCCTCTGTGTGAGGTTTTGACCTCAATATCTCTGAGGTTGACACTTACCTGTGTTACCACTGAATACAATCACCCATGTCCATTTTGCTCTAAACTTTCGTGCTTATCAAAAGTAATGTAAAGTAATCTTTGAGTCACTAATAATGTTCTCTGTTGTTTTGAAATAAATATCAACATTCAGAATGACGAACCGCTTGTAGGATCTTTCATCCTGATTATTTTTTATATGTATATATGGAGTTAGGGGGGATCCAAGCCAGCCCCATGGACAGGATATTGTGAAAGGACCCCGAATTCCATCCTTCCTTTGTGCGGAAGTGTTTCTGTGTAGGCAACTCCCATCTCAGGTCATACCTTAAATGACCTTATATCTGTGAGGGTGTCTCTAATTTTTCCAGAAAGACATTATTCTACCAGTCAGGAACCAATAAAAAGCATCAAAGGCGTAACCCAGTGTAACACAGTCCCAGTGCCAAATGGTTGGGAAGAAAGTATCAGCAAACAGAGGAGAGAGAGAGAGAGAGAGAGAGAGAGAGAGAGAGAGAGAGAGAGAGAGATTTCACCTCCTATGCAGCCCAGTGCTGCTGGCAAGCCCCAGCGAATAGAGAGAAAGTCACAAGGGAAAGCTGCAGTCAGGCGAGATCAGCAGCAGGACCACCCAGCACCACCACAAGACCGGCTACCAAGAAGAAAGGCTTAAATAGTCCCTAGACCACCAGGGACAAAAGAAGCGGGCCCTCTGTGTGCCAGCCCTGATTTGTCATTATTTTTTTTTATTTTTTTTATATGTGTGTGCACCAGCATGTGTAGTGTGCTTGTCCTAGGTACATGGTTGCTAGCGCACCTGACCTGCTCTACTCCTTCCAGGGTGCGCTTGCTGGATTTGTTCCCACCTGGTGTGTTTGCCTGGCCCTGAAGCGAAGACCAATAGGTAAGTGTGAAATGTATGTTTGTGCACCTGTTTGATTGTAACGAGTGCACTCTGAGAGAGAGAGAGTGTGTGTGTGTGTGTGTGTGTGTGTGTCTGTGTGTGTGTGTGTGTGTGTGTGTATGACTGTGTGGGTGTCTGGGTGTGAGTGTGAACATGAATGCAATTCATTCATGTGTTTGTATGGCCAGAGGAAATCAGCATTGCTCTGTCCCCCCGACCATATGTGGGTCTTGCACTTGCACCAGTGTCAAGTTTCTGTAATCTGGCACCTGATAGGCAGACCCACTCACACTACCATGGTGCTAGCTCTGCCAATGCTTTCCCTATGTATTATCTACCTCTATTGTACCGCGCTTTATTGCGTCCTAGCTTTATGTAGATGCATAGCTAGTTCCTGAAACAGTGACTGGGGCAAGTGTGACAAATCAACTTCCGGGGCACCAGCGGTCTAGGGATGAATATCGGTTTCTAAACCATCAATCTACCTATCCGAATAGATTGGAATACAAGTACAGTATAAGACCTCCTTGTCCAATTTCTGGTAATGTGGGTGTCCACAGTTCAGGATGAAACCGCTGCAGCCACAAGAGACCTGGCCACCATTAAAAGAGCAATTAAAGAGTTAACTGAGAAGCAGGATGACCTCGAATCAAGATCTCGAAGGAACAATCTGCGCATCATAGGGGTGCCCGAGTCGGCGGATCAGTGGGACATGGAGGGTGGAATCCCTGTTGAAAGAGATCCGGGAGGCGAGGCGTTCTCAGCTGTGTTTATAGTGGAGAGAGCCCATCGCATACCAAGTGCCAGAAAACCTGTGCCGGGTGCCCCAGCTCGGCCACTGATCGCCTGACTTCTCAACTACCAGGACAGAGACCTGGTGCTGCGCAGGGCCAGGGAAAAAGGTTCCTTGTCATACCAGAACTCCCTGATTCGTTTATTTCCGTACTTCTTAGACAAAGTTCAAACATCCAGGAAAACCTTTCTAGACGTCAAAAGACAATGCAGGGAAAGGAACTTAAAATATACAATGCTATTCCCGGCCAAACTCTGGGTGGAACACAATGGAAACATGCTTTTATTCCACACCCTGGAAGAGGTGAATGCCTTCCTGGAGACTTTGCCTACGGCGCCACACCGATGAAGGATCGATAGGTTACGATGAATGAATCCTTGGAAAGTGCACCAGAGATCAAGCACAACACGGAACTATGGGTACTTGAACACCATCTACAGTCTGGAGACAAGCACAGTTACAGGTTGCCCGGATAACTGGGCCCAGGTGAGCCCCCAAGCGGGAGCACAAGTTGGTTATTATGGTTGTGATAGTTAAGGGGGCGGGGGAGCTGGCAGGTTGGGGTTGCTGGTCGGGGTGTGGGGAGGGAAGACAAGGGAGGTGGCCTTGTGGGTTTTATGGTGGACAAAGAGTTTAAGCGAAGGTGGTACATTGAAGACTGGGACTACAGAACAAACTGGTGGTTGGGAGGGCATAATGTAATTATAAGAGCAATAGGGCTCGGTCACTTAGATACTTAACCTGGAATGTCAGGGGCCTGAACTGTCCATCCAAGCATTTCAGGGTTTTGTTGTACATGCAACGTCACCAAATAGATGTGGCGCTTCTCCAGGAGACTCACTTGACCTGGGAGGGGAAACAACATTTGGGAAAAGCTGGGGGTGTCACTGGTACTTCTCCTCCTATTCCTCATACTCGTAGAGGGTATGCATTTTCCTGCTTGCTACTGTGGCGTTTTGCCTGGACCCGGTCGCCAAGGACGAGGAGGGCAGAGGTCTCTTGGTAAGGGGCTCTATACAAGGTCGACAAATCACTTTAATAAATTACTATGGGCCTAAGCAAGACACACTGGAATCCGTGGGGTGGATAGATCAACAACTCGAGAGTGCACCCCACAGGGAAATGATCTGGGGAGGGGGTTTTAATGTCGTCATGGACCCAGACGGGGACAGGATGGTGGGAGCCTGTAATTCGCCACCCAAGGCAACTAGCAAGTTGAAGGATATGTGCTGGACATGGGAAGTTGGGGACATTTGGAGATCCAGGCCCCTTGGCGATACTGGGTACACATTTCAGTTGTCAGTCCACAACTCATCCTCCCGGTTGGATTACTTCCTGGTCTCTGACCCAGCTGCAGGACGCGTCTCAGGTATCCATTCTGGCACGCACATTATCGGACCATGCCCCTGTGTCGTTGACTGTAGGAGTCCCTGGCCGAGAGACCGGGAGACCGCCATAGGTGTTAAAAGTGAAGGGCTATCGGATGGGGTGTTCCGAGAGGTCCTAAGCAAGGCTATAGATACCTTTCTTGAGCTTAACATGGGATTGGTGGAGTCTTGGGTGACACTATGGAAGATCTTCAAATGTGTTATAAGGGGGGAATGCATTTCAAAAGAGGCCGGGGTACTTAAGCAAATCCGTAGCCAAATAGCCGAATTAGAGACACACATTCAACAGCTGCATTCAAAGGCACCCATACCTACACTAGTAGAAGAGGCTAAGATTAAGGAACAGTTACAAAGATTTAGGGAGTTAGCAAATAGGGAAGTGAAGCCAAGGTAGCGAGAGCGGACAAGTCAAATGGTTGTGTTACATTTGGGGTCCGTACATACACTATTTGATGGCCTCCTCTCAGGCACGACAAGTGAGTATCAAGTACCCCCCTCCCTCCTCTGTGAGAATGTGCAAGACTGGGATGGGTATGTTAATTTGTAGGAGAAGGGGTGATGGGGACAGACCCAATGCCACTACTGAGAGGCACATGCCGAACTACCAAGGCCAGGGAGATGTTGGGAGGCTGTGATGTACTATTGTTGAGAAGTATAAACAACTTGAGGAAGTGGAGGGCTCTGAAAACCACCAAGGCACTCTCCAGGGGTTGTTAGTACTTATTGTAATGTGCCGTAAGGGATGATGTATGGCGCTGTTTATGATGTGAAATATTAATAAAAAGAATTTCAACAAAGAAAAAATGGTTTGGCAAACACACAGCGATCCTGGCTCTTCTGTCTCGTAGGTTGCTATGAGCCCCAATCCAGGGGTTCAGGGACAAGACAGTTCTTTTTTGTTCTCCCAAACATGGGGGAGGCTGGGAAACACCTCATTGAGGTGCAGGATACCAGTGTAGCAACCAGTGTAGCTGGCAGTGAGTCTTGCTCCAGCAGAAGGCCATGCCCAATGTGTTCTGGGGGTGGTTAGGGAGCAGCACCTGCCTCATCCTTGGACACTCAATCTTCGCCTCACTGGCAGAGGGGTTTGTAAAGTCAACTCTCCCAAAAGAGGTGGAGAATGAATTCTTTATTCTGCCTGGATGGTTCAAAGGTGAATCAAAGAAGGAGCGGGAAACCCCCTCTTTTATAGGCTTTCTGTCTGCTTTCTCCATCACATCCGATTTCCAACATACTGCGACACCCAACATAACTCATCTGATTCTTGTGCCTTATATTTGACCCTTCAGAGCCCCATGTTTGTTTCCTGCTTAGTGATTGGCCTGTTATTGCTCTGCCCTGTTTGTGGGATGCCTGGATGGTGGAGCTTCATGTCACTCAATTTGCACTCTCTTTGCACGTCCCTGGGTGGTGAAGTTATAAAATGCCTGTGAGACATTGTGAGGTCAGGCAAAATGTGTGCCCCTCTCGTTTCATATGTGTTCTTTAATGTGAGTCCAGAATTCGCACGTTTCCATTGTACCCTATCTGTGGCACTCCTAACCTGTTTATGTAGGGTTTTTACCTGGTTCCTTCTTCTGTTCACAGTCTAGATTCATCTCCATCTCTCTCTCTTTATCTCTCTCTCTCTGCCCCTCTCTGCTTCTCCTACCTGCAGAGGACCAATCCTACAGATGCAATCCTACAGGTCCTTTGATTATAGTATACCTGGTTCCATCAAAAGCAGCCTATTTCGGGGCACAGTAGCTCTGCGCTAGTAGTGAACGTAGTCACAGATTCCACTTGTATGTAGATTCCTGCCACCATTGCCAATAGCACTATGGCCGGGATCTACAGTGCCTTGAACCTACCAATAATCACTATGGGGGTGGTAGGTGTTAGCCACACAACACAAGACTGACTCTTTCTTGGGGATATTGACATTATAGCCTGGGGAAGACAATAGATGTGGCGGTGGTCCCTGGATTTCCCACGCTTGTCCGGCTCCAGTTATCGCACAGCCCTGGATAGACCACCTTATAGGCTGGCTTTCCTGGGCTGCAGAGCAACCTCCAGGCCTGCTGACGGAGCCAGACCTTTGCCGTGTCACCATTTCCAAAGTTCCCATTTTCAGGGAAGCACTTGCCGCACACATAGACAGAGCAGCCTGTACTGCTTACTGTAGTGGTTACTGTGGTGATAACACTAATGGTCAAGCATTTTTCACTTCTTCGAACAACAGTTGCTGCTAAACACTTCAACTGTAAAGCATATTACAGGTTTCAAGGATGACATACTTTTGGAATATGGAAGAGCGTATCTTCCATTTCCCAAAAATATGTCATCCTTGAAATCTGTAATATGTTTTCCATTTCCACGTTTGTGACAAAATAGGTTGGCATTGCTGAGCATGATGTAACCAGCAAAAGAACACAACATCAGTTCCCTGTATTTGCCCCAGTGGAGTGCGCTGCTTTATCCCTTCCTTATCATCTGCAATGTGTTTTATGGATACACAAGCAAATAGTTCCCAGCAAGGGAGATGTGGGAATGAAGGAATTAGGATGTTGCCGAGAAGTCTGTTTTGTGAGGGAATGGAATTGAAACCTAAATCAAGTATAAAGTACTTTAGTTCATTGGCGCCACCAAAGGTGTGTTGATGACAAAGTTGGAAAAAGAGACTAAATAATTTAAGGTGACAAAATGTCTCTCTAGTAGCAGTTTCCTGGAGATGGACAATGTAGCGGGGGGGGTGGGGGGTTGTTATGCATTATGGCCTTTTTGATGGTCAGGCTGCTCCTTTTCCGAGCAAATCTGGCAGGCTTTATAATTTGAGCAGTGAGAGTACCAAGAACAACCATGTTCCCCACCCCCAACACTACCTCCTGCAGCACCAGAAATACATCAGCGCCTTTGCCATCATCATTCCTCTGCCAGGCATCTCAGCTGGGAGCATAGCACTGTCGCCATGCCTGAGCAGGTTCTGGTAGCCACAGCAAAGATGCCAGCCTGACGTCCTTGTCATTCCACATGCACAACTCACTGTGGTGGGAGACCTTGCAGATCAAAGGGTATGCTTCCAGAATCACTGCAGTCTTTAGGTGACATGATCATTGACTAAATCAGGGTAAGACAGCATAAGGCCAGGCATCATTGTAGAGTATACCAGAATTGCAGCCCCCCCGAGCCCCCCAGCCACACCATTTGAGCCCCTGTTGGCTGTGAGGCATACCAAGTGTCTTGTCTATTCCAGAAGAAGCCCTGCCCAATACGATAAAAGGACATTGATTTTTGAATTTCTAGAATTTATTTTTTTATACAAGTTATTAACACCGACATGACTGTAAGACACTCTTGTATCATGCAACATCTGTTTAAATGAAACAGAATTCAAATGGACTAAACGTTCATTTGTTCTCGCTTCATACAAAGCGAGATGTGTTGTTTTCTACATTAACTGGGTGCCTGTAAGTATATGAAATGAACGCGGAGCCGCCGGTGGGAGACATTGGCTGAGCCAGGGTTCTGCCCGTGGGCAGAGCCACTCCACCAGCCTGCAAACCTAGAACTGCAGAGTCTGTCCAGACAGCATGCATGCTCTAGCATTCACCTCTGGATGCATGCCAGGAGACACTCATGGTGTGGCATGTTGGATTCCCTTGTGCATGTCTTCCTACCAGGTCTGGCGGCAGTTAGAACTTTCAACACAGGATGCACCTGTTTCTGATGTGTACAATGGAATAAATGGCCCTGAGCTCTCACCCGTACAATTGTGTTGGCTCAATCTTCACCAATCTGCTTCAATATTTCCATTATTTATGGATGGATTTTAATGTCTAATGTCTCATTTGAAAGATATTTTAAGGCCTAAAAAAGCAGTCCTAATAAGTGGCAAGTGCATGGAGCGGACCGACATCTTTAACTGATTTCAAAGAAATACGCTGTGATTGGTTCTTGGAGACAGGATTGCTGAATACTACATCCATGTCAAAAAAATAATTTTAAATGTTTTCAGGGATGTTTGCGATATTATATCTTCATCTTTCGCACCCTTTGAGTAACAGATTTCCTTCTAGGGTTGCCCAGCATCTGCCATAGTTCCTGAATTGTACCCGACTTACACATTCTGGCACATTTGGTGGCATCTCAGGAGGGTTTTCATCCCTTGCCGAGGCATTGTGTACATTCTTCACATGTCTTTGTGGAATACTTAGTGGTATGCATGAGCATCTCTGGCTTGATGCACCCGCTCAATGTCAGTTTCCATTGGCTATGTTCACTCAGCAGCATTGCGCATCTTCTGACTTGTTTCCTCGGTGTAAACAGTGTGCAGTGGACACCTCCCAGGTCTCTTGCAAAAGATGCAGGCTTTTCTTGTCACTTCTTAGCAGCAGTGCTTTGGGATCCTGTACAGGGAAACGCCTTCCTGCTCACTGTGCTCCCATCAGCATCTTCAGGCTCTGCTTGTTGTATCTGGCCCGCGGTTTATCAAGATTACCAGTGTGTGCCCATGTCTTGTAAAAGGACGAATGCCACCTGGTATTTTAGTGGTTTATTTCTTCTGCAGAGGTATTTTCAAAGTGTTCTGCGAGGTGTTTATAATCACTTTCTTCGCGCTCATTTAGAATTCTTAGAGCTTCAGGTCTTTTTTGGTAGATTTTGTGCTTTGAACTAAAGCCTCGTTTTGTTGGCGTTAACACAATAATCACAGGTGAAAGGCTGTACCACTCATGCACTCGCGTTTGGACAGCGATGGGTGATCTAGCTGCATTGCACCATCCATAACTTCACACTGTTGCACCTGAAACAGATATTAAAAGTCAATCATTGAAAAAATATGAAGAACTGAACATATAGCACTGATGCTGTAGTCGCACATCTGTACTATCAATATGAAGAACTGAACATATAGCACTGATGCTGTAGTCGCACATCTGTACTATCAATATGAAGAACTGAACATATAGCACTGATGCTGTAGTCGCACATCTGTACTATCAATATGAAGAACTGAACATATAGCACCGATGTGCTTCTGCCATCCAAATACACAATAAGTCCTTGCAGCATCATCACAAGCAATGATTCCTTTTGTTAAACTCTATGAATCAATGAAACAATCCATCCGTGACCAGGCTGCCATCTTGATCACCTTAACCACCAAAATGGAACAAATTGATAACTTCATCGTATTTCTGAAACAACAAATGCAGGCCGAAGCTGAATCGACGATGCAATGGCAACTACGGCTTGCTGATCTAGTAGCACGCCATCACTGTCAAAATGACAGTCTGACTTCCGGCCTGCTAGATGCAGTCAAATGGATGAGGAAGCAGACAAACTCAGTGGATGATTCATGTGGATGCCAGCATAAATAATCGGGAGAAGGAAACCTAGCAAACCTGGGTGCTCAAAGACCCTCTGATGTGAATCCATCAGTTACGAACACCACGGAAGCTTCCGTCTCAAGTGATGTATCAAGCACGCCACCAGGAGAACCTCTGATAGCATTGACTTAGTCGCTTCTGACTTGCCAACGCGCTCCAATAGTGGTGTGGCTCAGTCCATACCCGGGGTCAAAAAATCTTTAGACAGGTCAGGTTTACCGGTTTCCTTCACTGGGCCTGAAAAGCCTCCCCAAGGTCAGCTCAAACTGGACCCGCAAGCACCCCAATGTGCCTCATTTGGCATTTTTGTCGGTCCTGCAAAATCAGGCAATGTTGGTATTTCAGCGAAAGTAATAATTGCCGTTCCCTCAGTCAAACTGACGGCGCCGTCCAAGAAGCAAAAGTGTGTACGGCTACAAGGTCCTACAAAAATAAAGCCAGCAGCTCTGGTCACTCTAACACAAAAAAATGTGTAAGGAACTTGACGACTCCCCCAAGACTGGGGTTATTTCTACGCAACGATGGTGCTGGTGGAGGTGCCCGTTCCAAAGTGCTTGATGGCACTGTGCCGCCTTCGAAACTACTCTCAAAAAGAAGGCGAATTAGCTCTGATGACTGTTAATCAGTGACGTCTGTGGTGTCTGTTTCAACGGAGCTTTGTGACTTATCCATGTATCCTTGTTCTGATGAAGATGACAGTCCTCAGATTCCTGATGCTAATCTAACTTCGGACACTACACATACAAATCGTCAAGCAAAAGGTGCCAATGGTCCTGCTTCTTCCAATGGCCATGTCAAGTTCCAACCTAAATCCGGAGCGGATATCGGAAGGTTGCCGATAACAAGTCCGATTGCCCCGAGTCTAAATCCAAAACTTACTCTGAATCAACGTAAACAACTTACGCATTTCAAATCTCGTGTTCACGATTCTAAATCAACCCAACTGGCTGGGAATAGCTGTAAGCTAAGGCTCCAGAACATCCACAGTGACGATAAAGAGCTGAATCTCAATAGAGGTAATGTGTTGAGGCTGTTTAAGTGTATTCCGCCACTCCGCTCGATAACTTCAGATGACATTAAAATCGTTGAATACGTTACGGAGCAGTGCTCTGACTCAGTTTTGCTTCACATTGATTCAGCGGGGGTGCGTAATTCGATTCTCAAAGCTGCAGACAACCCATTGTTTTTTGGCTTTGACATTTCCTTAGAACCTGTGAAAGCCACTGGAACTCGTTCCTTTGACTGTGTTGATTACAAGCTGAAGACCAGGAAAAGTTCGGATGTGTCTCATGTGCGGACTCTTATGTGCACTGCTCCAACTCAGAGTCGCTTTTATAGCTCAAATGCAAGCCATGAAAATTCTAACAGACTCTATGCACAGGCCTAGCCATGATTGATCCCCTTGGAAACGCAAAACTTTATTCTATCATGGAACACCCGCGGATTTAAACATTTAATAACTTTGAGGTCTCCTTAGATCAAGTTTTCGCAATTTGCCTGCAGGAGACGTGGTTATTAGACACTCCTTGGAGAGATGGCTACACTATGTCAGTTAACCCTGCAGTTAAAAATGCCCAAGGAAGACCAAGTGCTGGGCTAATAATAATGACTCGCATTACTCAAAACTGGTCATCTCCGATCTGTTCAAATCCTAACCATTATGTACAAGGAATCATTATGCACACAACGAATTCCAATTTAGCGATGAGAAAATATCTTCTAATTGTCAACAGCTATTGGAACCCTGTAAAAATCAGTGCAAAGGTTTTTGTTAAGACTGTATGTAAATTAATAGATGATGCAATGCTGTTATATAACAACTTAACAATTATTTGTTGTGGGGATTTTTACTGTTCTTGGTTCCAATTTGATCAGCCAAACAACTGTTACAAGCGGCGTCCATTGAGGGATGTGGTGGCCAGATGGCAAATGTGGGCTGAGGCAATGAAATCGTGTGACTGCATTATGTTAAACGGTGCTGTCCGCGGCGACATCCCTGCCCAGCCAACCTGGCATCGTGAGCCCCACCACAGCATCATAGATTACTTTTGGGTCTCAAGGAATTTTGAGTTGAAGCTCTTAAGTCTTCAAATCCAAAATAAGACCAATAGTGATCATAAGCTTTTGAAACTTATCTGTCTTCTAGACACTACTATTTCTGGTCAAGTATATAATCCTCCAGTTGAATCTAATAATGTGGGTAATCATCTTCGAATAAATGCCTCGCAGATTAGCCGCTTGACCGACAGATTTATCGGCTTATTGAATGGCGTTGATTATCCCACATTATTAACTGATCATCAATTCGCCATTAGGGTTCAGGGCCAAAAGCACACCCAACACAACCATGCGTTCAGCTTAGTTATGCACGAGAAAAAAAAAGCTTTGAGTCGAGATTTGCGCCTAATAAAAAATAACTCACTAAAAAGCAAGGTACTAGATGCTGTGAGAGTTAGAAGAGCCATCTATAGGAACTGGGTTACCTCACATAAAGCCATTATCGAACAAGATCGTGCCGAGTTGATGATAAATCTTATAATCACTAAGAATACTCAGGAAATTTGGCAGATATTGAATATGGGCACAGTCGACCGTTTAGCCACACCTCAAAATACCATCTTTGGTGACAGATGGTCCATACACTTCTCTGGTGTTTTTGCTAGCTCAACTACCCCCTTAGTGTGTCACTTGGTTGTAAGTTATGGTTCTTGGGCTGTAGAAATGTCACTCGAGGAAATTGAATCAGCAATCAAGCGTCTAAAGAACTCTCGTGCTGCTGGCCCTGACCTGATTAGCAATGTGATGCTTAAAGAGAATCTAACGGTCTGTGCCCTCTTTATTGAACGGTTATTTGCCAGTATTGCTTTGCAAAAACGTCTACCTATGTCATGGCTAACAGCCATTATAGTCCCCGTCCACAAGAAAGGTAGCTGGGACCTTCCTGACAACTACCGACCAATTGCCATCCTAGATTCAATCGGAAAGATCTTTGGCTCTCAGTTGCGACTGAAGCTTGTTCAATGGGCACAGTTAGCTGGCATGATGTACGGCAAACCAACTTCGCAAAAGGCGTGGGTGTCGATGTTAATCTTTTGATTCTCACAATCCTGAAACTTGAAGCCCAGAAAGCTAGGCATAACATTTACCTAGCATTTATTGACATGAAGCAGGCCTTCGACTGTATAAATCGAGGCCTCCTCTGGAATAAATTAAGAAAGTGGAATTGTCCATCAAATATTCATGATCCAACAATGGCTCTTCACTCGAACACCTCGATCCGGGTATGCCTAAATAGAAGTGGTGAACTGTCCTATTCTATTCTGACGGCAAGGGGTGTAAAGCAGGGGTGCCTGCTTGCCGCGGATTTGTTCAAACTATTTTTGGCGGATTTACCGGGTCATCTTGCACATGCCCATTGCTTTCCTCCAAAGATTAATCGAGTTCCAGTAAGTTGTATTGCCTACGCGGATGACGTAGTGTTGATTGATAGAACTCAAATTGGTCTTCAAGGGCTCTTCAGTTCTCTACATGAGTATCTATTGATCAATGAGCTCACAATTAACACTGAAAAAACTAAAATTATGTAAATCGGCATTGTCTCAAGCAAAAAGGCTAAGGCGTTCAGATGGGCTGTATGTGGCCAGTTCCTCGATACTGTGGACTCTATAAGATACTTGGGTGTGCAGTTCAACAACTCCATCTGTGAACACCAATGGGTGAAAGATCTGAAAATAAAAACCATGAGTCTTGCTTTCCAAGCAGCAAAAATAAACAAAAGTTATGGTAAATTTTCTTTATCACCGGTTCTGACGTTCTACTTACAAAAGGTAGTTCCCATACTCACTTTTGGAGCTGACGCCAGCTGGAACATCAGTGAGCAAACTTGGAATTCTTTAGAACAGCGTTTTTGGCGCTATGTCCTCCGCCTACCACAATGTGTTTCAATGATATCCTTACGAGATGAATTGTCACTGAACTCTTTGTACAGCCATGTGATCTGGAAATCAATTACATTAATGTGAAAAATGTCTGTTGAAAATCCAGCACCCGCCTATCAAATATTCAATAAAACCTATGCTGATAATAATGTCACCTTACTAGACATGTGGCGACTCAGAGTACAAGCCTGCGTTGATGCTGCAGGAATCTCTGAGTTCGATCTTCTTATTAGACCACAACACGCAAAAAAGAAATTTGATTCTTGGGCTTGGATCGTCAACATAGACAAACAGGAAAAACTGTCCTCAGCAAATTGGTTAGGCATTGAACAAAAAAAGCTAAATATCCGGTCGCATTATTTAATACATTCTCCCTCTCGCTACTATCGTGAGCAATTCCTCAGATTTCGATTGAAAATCTTGAAATCCAAGGAAATTCTCTGGCAACGAAAAGACAAACTGGTAAAAGACAATTTATGTCGTTTTTGCTCCTTGCCAGTTGAAT
The DNA here is from genome assembly GCF_040938575.1 of Ambystoma mexicanum. Lineage (NCBI taxonomy): Eukaryota > Metazoa > Chordata > Amphibia > Caudata > Ambystomatidae > Ambystoma > Ambystoma mexicanum. The sequence continues at coordinate 418,349,909 of NC_090933.1, read as the reverse complement.
CATTGAAACACTTAGTCATTGAGTGCGAAAACCATTGCTCTGCGTTCTGTACACTTTAGTCAATTTGCTCCTCTAGACGATGATTGACCGCTTGGTGGCACAAGATTTCATCCGGTGCAAATGTAAAACATGTTGGTGCAATTGTGAACTATTTAGATGCACTTCTGAAATGTCCACTTTGAGCAGTGATCCGATAGTTTTGTTTTTGTGTTCTGGAGGAAACTAATTGAAAAAGAAACGATACTTCTCCAGCATGGGGTCTGGCATGGATTCACATGCTCATGAATATTCCCCGTCGTCAGGCTGGGAATCCTCGGTAAAGAAAAAATCAGTATCAGTTTCGTTTCTGATCTGTCTGGGTCATACTGCCCCCAGCCAATGACTGCCCTCTCCCTAAGCCCCGCCTCTGGCAGCCATCCTCAGATTTTTAACGCACGCTCAAGTGTTGGGCGTCCTCGTGTTTAGCTCTCGAGTTTTTTTACTGCGTTTTCACGTTTTTTCAGGAGAATTTCTCATTTTTTCAGTTTAATCGAGCCTCAAGCTCCACCGTTTCTACTTCCGATAACGTGGACCCGTTTCGGAATTCTTCTACGCCCCTCAAGGGTGAAGTTTTCATCGAGTTCACACTTCTCGGAGGATTCCGGAAGATCTGCGGCCTACCTCAAGGACATGGCCCAGGACAAAGGGAGCTCGACGCCTGGATCCAAGCTGTTCAGGAACTGCCCTGCATGCAGATTATATAACGTTTTCAAGGAGGACGAGCATTTGCGATGTCTCTACTGCCTCCATGGGGACAAGACGCACGTGGAGAAGGACTGTGCATTCTGCAAGAACCTTTCTGAACGGACCAAACAAGATCGTCGTTCCCGCCTCGCCACCTGGCTGGAGAAGGGCACAGCAAGTGAGAAGGCGAAGAAGAAGTCTGAGCGGGCTTCTAAGCCTTTTGATGGCGCCCCGGCGATGGGGGCCCAACAGAAGGCCAAGCACCGTGAGTCCGCGGGCTCCAGGAGTGCCGAAAGGTCGGGCTCTTCGGTTGCCAAACAGGGCGCTACTTCCCCGGCACGTTCGACCACGAGCCAGCGCTCTGGGCCGGGGAAGAGGAAGTCCGAAAACCCGGGTAGGCCGCTGGAGCGGACCCGGTCGATCTTGAAGGGGGAGCGAGGCGTTGACCCTCCCCCCAAGGCGAAGGCCCAGGACGCACCTAAGGTGGTGAGGGCCTTGATCCACCCGGCTAAGGCCTCTACCGAAGTGGTCTCTGCGACCCTGGCGGAGCCGGCTGAGACTACTCCAATGGAAACGGTCTCTGGGCCCAGAGTATCCCTGCCGCCGCGGAGGAAATCCTCTTTCCAGCCCATCGCTAAGACCCCCGTGAAGCCCCCGGCTGAAAAAGAGGGGGGGGCGGTGGCCGTTACAGACTTGGAATCAGCCTCTGAGCAGGAACTGTTGGAAACCGAGAGGGGCCTCAACGAAAGGTCCATAGGCCTCAACGAGAGGTTCATAAACCTCAACGAGAGGTTCGAGAAGGTTCGATCCCAGGGGACGGTCCCTGCTGACGTGATCGAGGATAGCGACGAGGACGACGAACAGGGCCCACTGGAGCGGCCATCCTGTCCGTCGCAGCCATTGCCCGAGCCCCAGGATAGCTCGGCGGCCATTTTGTTGGCAATCCAATCCTTATGTACCGAGATAAGGACGAGATTACCACGCACCCCGATGGAGGAGCCAGAACCAGGCCCGTCGGGAAGCCCTCCGAACAAGCGGAGGAGAGTCCACCCCGCTCCACCCTTCGTGACTGCGAGACCGGTGGACCCCTCATCCCCCTTGCCGGGAGAGGATACGGCGACGGATACAGCGACTGGGACGGACGATGACGGCGGCGATGACACAGTAGACATCCCGTCGTCATCCCCCCCGTGGGCGTCCCCAGCCAACGAGGTTGGCTCTTTCCACGCCATGATAACCAGGGCATCTGAGCTCTTCCAGCTCTGCCCTGAAGAACAGAAAAAGGAGGGGTTTCTGTACCAACGACGGCAGGCTAAGAGGAAGACGGTCCTCGTGGTGCCTTTACTCGACGACATCTGGGACGAGGGGCTTGCTGTCCTCAAGAACCCTGCCACGACACCGGCCAAGAGGGACAGGTACGAGAAGAAGTACCGAGTCCCCGATGCCGCCCCCTTGTGCCTCAGGGCCCAGCCCACGCCGGACTCGGTCGTCTCGGCAGCGGCTAAGAAGAAGGCAGCAGGCACGGAGGCCTCAACTTCCACTTCCCCGCTGGACAGGGAGGGTAATAAGTTGGACTCTATGGGACGACGAGTCATCTCGTCTGCGGTGACGACGATTAAGGCGGGCAATGCCTTAGCGATCATGGCCCGCTAGGACAGGGAGCTCTGGTTCAAGATATCTCCCGGGCTAGATTTCCTGCCTGATGACAAAAGGGCGGAGGCCCTAGAAATTCTGCAGGAGGGCGAGGTGGCGTCGGATCACGCCATCACGGTGGCAACAGACATTGCCGATACCGGATTTTGCCAACTGGGCAACAGGGTTTGCCCCCCGACGACGAGGATGGCTCAAGACGACAGACTTTCGCCAGGACGTCCAGACCAGAGTGTTGGACTTGCCGTTCGACAGCAACAACCTCTTTGGTAAGGCGGTGGATGAGCCTCTACAGGCCATCAAGACCGACTCGGAGATGGCCCCGGCCCTTGGGGTGCTTCAGCAGCGACGGCCCTTTCGGAGCTCTGGAGGCAGACAGGGTGGCTCCAAAGGATCCAGCGGTGGCTCCTCCACCTACCGCCAGGCAGCCCGCTCCTCTTCCCAGGAGGCCTACATAGGTCACGGCAAGCAAGGGGGTTCCCGCCATCGTCGCCAAGGAGGCCAAGGCGGCAAGGCTGCTTCCAAGCAAGACTGACCCGGCCGGGTGGTCGGGCCTCCACCGAAGCACCCCAGTGGGAGGCCGACTGGCGAAGTTTGTCAGGGTGTGGGAGTCCATTCCCACCGATCGTTGGGTGTTGGACACCCTGGCCAACGGGCACTCACTGGAATTCCTAAAGAAGTGCCCTCGCATTCCTCCCGTGGCCAGGAAGGAGAATCACGTCCCTCAACTGCTGTTGGAGGTAAAGGCGATGCTCAAGAAAGGTGCCATCGAGCTCGTCCCCAGGAGGCTCCGGGGCTCCGGAGTATACTCAAGGTACTTCCTTGTCAGGAAGAAGACAGGCGGTTGGCGCCCCATCCTAGACCTGCGTCGGTTAAACAAATACATCAAGGCGCAGAAATTCAGGATGGTCACCCTCCAGCACGTACTGGGGCAGCTGGAGGAAGGCGACTTCCTATCATCGCTGGACCTGGAGGATGCTTACTTCCACATCCCCATTCTAAAAAGGCACAGGAAGTTCCTCAGGTTTGTGGTTCAAGGACGCCACTACCAATTCAGAGCCCTACCGTTTGGATTAATGTCGGCACCCAGGGTTTTCACCAAGTGTCTGGCACCAGTGGTGGCGCGGCTGTGCCTGCAGGGGATCCACGTCTACCCCCACCTGGACGACTGGCTAATCCGGGCAAGGTCAAAGGAACTCGCCTTTGATCATATGGCGAGGACCGTCCGGTTGCTCACGGAGCTGGGGTTCTCCATCAACTACCCCAAATCCCACCTGGTTCCGTCGCAAGTAGCACTGTTTTTGGGGGCGAAGCTCGATACAGTGGAGCAATTGGCCTCCCCTTCAGAGGAGAGGACCAAAACCATCCTGGGCAAGGTACGGCGACTGTTAGCCACGGACGTGGCCAGGGTGAGGTCCATCAAGTTCAAGTCCCTTCTCGGGATGATGTCCTCATGCATCTACATTGTGCCCCTTTGCAGACTTCGGATGCATCCGCTACAGGAGTTCCTCGACGCCCGCTGGTTTCAGGCGGGGGGCTGCTTCGAGGACAGGATCCCCCTCGACGACGAGTTCCGTCGGGCGATGCTATGGTGGGGCACCCGGGCTCACCTCACGACGGGCACGGACTTTCAAACCCAGGCGTTTCAGGAGACGGTGACTACGGACGCCTCTCTGGAGGGTTGGGGGGCCCACACCGGAGATCTCCACGCAAGAAGCCTTTGGCTCCCGGAGGAGAGGTCTCTTCACATCAACATCTTGGAGCTCCGTGCAGACGGAAGCAGGGGGACACCAGATCCCCAGCCCTATCCAAGGAAGCCCAGGATCTGTGGCACTGGGCCGTCGGCCATCGGATGTTTCTGGTTCCCTTCCACCTGGCAGGAATAAAAAACACCATCGCCGACTCACTCAGCAGGGAGCTGCGCTCGTGCCACGAGTGGGAACTGCGCCTGGATCAAGTGGATCGACTCTTCCAATGATGGGGCAAACCCCAGATCGACCTGTTCGCGAAGGCGACAAACTCCAAGTGCCAGAGGTTCGCCAGCAGGTTCCCACAGCCGAGGAGCATGGGAGATGCTTTCTCGTTCCCTTGGGATGGCCTGTTTCTATATGTGTTCCCTCCATCGCCGTTGCTGCTCCGCCTCATCAGCCAGCTCAAGAAGTCCAGGTGCAGGATGATCCTCGTCGCACCGGCGTGGCCGAGGCAGGTCTGGTTCCCGGACCTCCTGGACTTGTCAACGTCCCCGCCAGTCAGGCTGCCGGCGGACGCTGATCTTCTCTCCAGAGAAGGAGGCACCATTCTACATCACGACCCACAGTCGCTGAACTTGCAGGCCTGGCTCCTGCAGCACTAGAGTTTGGAGGGTACGATATCCCGGCTGATTGCAGAGAGGTTCTTGCAAAAGCCAGGGAGTCCTCAACTCTCAAGTGTTACGGTCATAAATGGAAGAGGTTCTCTGTCTGGTGCCGTGCACAGAAGATTAACCCTCTGCGGATTACGGCCCCTCAAGTGCTGCCGTACTTACTGTCGCTGGCCAAAGCTGGACTGGCTCACGCCTCCATAAAAATTAATCTGGCTGCCATCTCCCGATATACCAGGACTACGGGACGGGCGTCCTTGTGGTCTCATCGCCTGGTAAAGGAATTTATGAAGGGACTATTCCGATCATTCCCGCCGGTGAAGGCCCCTGCCACGGCGTGGGAACTTAATGTGGTGCTGACCAGGCTCATGGGAGCCCCATTCGAGCCTATGCATTCGGCGCCTTTGAAGTTGCTGTCATGGAAGACAGCGTTCCTCGTGGCCATCACCTCTGCACGACGAGTGGGAGAGATTCAGGCCCTATCTTGCAAGCCTCCATACTTGACTTTTCATGACACAAGGGTAGTGCTTAGGACGCACCCCTCCTTCATGCCCAAGGTGCCGTCGGACTTCCACCTCAACGAGCCCTTGGTGCTACCAGTTTTCTTCCCGTCGCCTTCGACGCCGGCCGAGAGGACTTTGCACTCGCTGGATGTAGCTAGAGCGCTGAAGTTCTACGTGGACCGCACAAAGAGTTTTCGGAAGACGTCACAGCTATTCGTGAACATTTGGGTCTGTGAATCAAGAGAATGCTCTCTCGAAGGCTTCCATTTCCAGATGGCTCTCCGGCTGCATCATGCATTGTCACCGGTTGGCAAACCGACCGCTGCCCGGCCGTCCGAGAGCCCATTCGACCACAGCGATCGCTGCTATCATGGCGTTCCTGTCTGGTGTGCCCCTGCTGGACATCTGCAGGGCTGCTACGTGGAGGTCATCGCACACCTTCACAAGATTCTACTGCGTCGATCGGGACTCCAGGGAGGAGTCCAGGGTCGGCCAAGCAGTGCTGTGCAACCTATTCGCTTAAGGTGAGCCTGGTGAGGAGGTAAGAGATGCTTAATGTTGAGTTGTTGTATTGCTTAATGTTGAGCCTGTTGCCACCTCCCGTGGTTGTGCATGTGTATACTGCTATGTATTCTTTTATTCATGAGCATGTGAATCCATGCCAGACCCCATGCTGGAGAAGGAACAAGTTACTTACCTGTAACTGTTGTTCTCCAGCATGGGTCTGGCATGGATTCACATGCGAACCCTCCCACCTACCCCTCTGCGGCTCTTCACTTGGTCATACTGCCACTTGGCATGCTACCAAATCTGAGGATGGCTGCCAGAGGCGGGGCTTAGGGAGAGGGCAGTCATTGGCTGGGGGCAGTATGACCCAGAGATCAGTGATTGGTTACTACTAAGAAAGACAGATCAGAAACGAAACTGATACTGTTTTTTTCTTTACAGAGGATTCCCAGCCTGACGACGGGGAATATTCATGAGCATGTGAATCCATGCCAGACCCATGATGGAGAACAACAGTTACAGGTAAGTAACTTGTTCCTTCTCATGCTCTGTACAAACTGGTTGACGTGTCCTTCTTCTTGTTTTTGCTCATTTACCTCCTTTCTCTGATGTGCAGGGCTGCTGGTCTTCTAAGAGCTTTTTGAGTTTTGAGTTGGGCCAGCAGAATTGAAACAAAATTTTTGTTACGTATGTTAAAACTGTAGATTTTTTCAATAAACAAAAAGACAAATAACTACACCTCTGCACGGTGTGGACCTAGATGCAAACCTCACCGCCCTCGTGCAAGGTTTCAGCCATAACGAAAATGTTGCATTATCCACTGTCCTTCAGAGTAGCCATCCAACACTATCCCTTTGGGCCCAGGTACCTGCTCACCCTGCCACCCTCCCGCACTGCCTCTGGGCCACCCCTTGCACTAGGGTCTGTATCTGTACCCATACAGCCCTCCACCCACCTTTCTTCTGTACTTATCAGATACACCCTATCTGACTTACCTAGCACTTGAGACTTGCTGGATGCACTACCACTGTTTATCGCCTTTATTTATTTATTTATTTATTTGTTTGTTTTACTTATTATTTATTCTGTTCTCTCCTCTGCTTCCACACTTTCCACTTCTCCCCCCCTTTTCCCTTTCCTATGAACTTGCGCGCTCTTAATGTCACTGGGCCTAGTAAGGTCATTGTTTTTGTTCTCCCCTATCCCCCTCCCTTTGCCTGGTCACGCTCTGAAACACTCATTTCACTATCCACATGACGGCCCTTAGCACATAGTGACCTGCCATGCTTAGCATTTAAGCTTCTATATGCTTTCGTAGGCATCCTGAACCAGGCATGGTGGCATCAAAGTGTGAACACGTGACTTGATAAAGGGAGCCGCCGTGAGAACTGAGTTTGAGCGCTCATTGAATGCCATTTTTAATGTGAACTGTTGCGCCCTGGAATGGCAGGCAGTGGACTGCAGATAAAACAAAGTACTAGGAGTATAAAAAGTTGCATAAAGTATCATTTTCCTTTTTAAACAAATCGACACCGGGCAATTTACTTTTGAATGACTGAACTGTCACGTCACAATGGTCTACACTTTAAGAGCACTGCTTGATGAAAAGGTGTTGCACTGTTTGTAGAGTGAACTTCATATCCAGCAGGTCTCACAATGAATTGGCAGAGAATGGGGGGGGGGTGTCTGCGGCTTGAGGGAGTTTTCAGGGGGTGCACTGATCATTTCAAATGTGTGCTATTGGTTGGCCAAATACAAAACGAAACAAAGATATTAAAGTAAGGGTTAACTACGGCGAAGTCCTAAAAATCTGAGGAGCAAAAAGTGACCACCTGCTAGGTGGCTGTCACTAAGCAATGCAAGCATGACACAATAACAGCACCATTTTCTTTGCAGTGGCAATGACCCTCATCTGGCTGCTTCAATTGTCACAGGCCCTCATTACGACCCTGGCGGAAAGTGACTGACCTGACCGCCACAGCGTAAATAGCGTTTCCGCCATTGCACGACGGAGCAAAGTGCGGCTAATTCCGACCCATCGGGCACGAGCACTACTCCATGGCGGAAGTGCAATGTCCGCGATGGCGGAAATGTCCCCAAAACGCCCCCCACCGCCGTCGTACGGCGCCCTAGGTGCAATTCCGCCACCCATCTTAGCGGTCACCGTAATGAGCGGCAATCGGAAAGTACGGTGACCGTAAATATACGGAAACGGAAGTAAAAACATGGTCCCGGAACGGGAAACAGCACGCCGTACACCTATAAAATCAGAATTCCCACACAACCATTAAAAATACTACCCTGAGACGCATCACAACCCGTCATCCACCCTAGTGAAAACAATAACAATGGGAAAAGTAGCGAAAAAAGAGTGCGACCGCAAGCGGCAGGTCCACTTCTCCCGTGAGGAACTCACCGTGCTCACAGAGACCCTCCAGGAGAATGCTGCCGTCGTCTTCTCGACGCAAATGACCAGGACGGCACTTGCGAACAAGAAGGCCATATGGGCCCTGGTGGCACAGCGGGTAAGTGCGGTGGGGACCGCACCCCGCAACCCACAGCAATGCAGAAAGCGATGGGACGACCTGCGGATACGCGTCCGGAGCATACTTTCTGCCAACCGAAACATTGCCACAGCTACCGGGGGAGGATCGGAATCACCCATCAAGTTGACCCCCTGGGAAGAAATCTGTGCCTCCACCATTGGAATGGAGAGTATAGAGGGAGTCGGAGGGATGGAGAAAGGAGTGCAGACATCCGAAGAATCAGGTAGGTGGGCCAAATAAAACAATGCTAAATCCACAATGTCCAATCATGTGAAGTACCATGTGTCCACATAGTCCAACAGTAACACATGTCCAGGAGAACGTCCACATACATCGGCCTGATAGCGCACTTCAATACTCACAATAAATACATAAATAATTAAAAACCCTAAAAACACCCTCTACACGTGCAGCATGCACACCCTAACTGCAGGCTGCAAAACAACTGCATCCTCAATCCACACAAAAATGAAACCACCTCCAAGGCCCCGACCCAAATCACCCTCAGGTACCACCCCAATGCATCTGATACATTGCCATTCCAATTTCAACAGACCCATTAATAACGCTCGCCCTCCTTTACTCCACCACAGGGTCCGATTCAAACGACGAGCTCCAGGACACCCCTACCAGCACACCTGCAAAGAGGGCCAAGACCAACGGCCAAAGACCCTCCACCTCAGCTGCACGCATCAAGACACGGCAGCAGCACAAATCAAGTGACAGCACACAGGAGGGAACTTCAACAGGCACCCCAGCAGCCAGCATGCCCACAACAGCACCACCACAGGTCCCCCCAATGGATGCCACAGAAGGCACTGCATCTGGTGGCAGCAGCACCATAGGTGACACTGCATTAATGGCAGCATGCTCCGACACAGAAAACGGGGATGTCGAAGTAAGATCCATCCATGACCTGTCTCAATCCCCCTGTTTGTTCCATCCCGTACACCATGAGGATAGCACGCAGGGGCACCCACAAGACGACGACTGGCCATCCCCCACAAGCCCTGTGGCAAGGCAACATGAGGTGACCAGCCCTTCTGTGACACCACCGCAAATGGCCATGGCCCAGCAGAGGCAACAGTCCCTCGACCAGGTGATCGTGCAACAGCAGCAACTGGCCACGCTCCTCAAGGACCATGCTGATGAATGTGGGGGTACTAAGGCAGCCATAGAAACATCTACTGAGACACTAAGGGCACAAATGGAGAGTAGCACCGAGAGCCTGAGAGTACAAATGGAGAGAAGCACCAAGAGCCTGAGAGTACAAATGGAGAGAAGCACCGAGAGCCTGAGGGGTGAACTGCATGCGACGTCCAAAGACGTATGTGCTGAACTTGCCGCTGTGCGCCGTGTGCTCACTGAGCTCTCACAAACCCTTAGGGACATGCATGGACGTGAGCAGGCAGAGACATCATCCGCTGCAAGTTCCGTCCAGGGCAGCCCCCAACGTAGATCTGGGAGGAACCTGCGCTCCACAGGCAGGGGTGCCCCTGATACCCGGAGAGGGGGCTTGCAATAGCCTCTGCCCACTGACAATGAGCATCTTTGGACACTGGTGTTCGGGGGGGAGGTAGGAGGGTGGAGGGGGTGTGTTGGGCTTACTTGGGTGGCGGGTCGATGGGGTGTGTAACATAATTTCACATATGCGATAAACATTTCACTATCATCCAATGAGATGTGTGGACATTGATCTTTGTGTACGAGGCCATTATAGGCGTACAGTCCATATTGTGCATGTTCCAGACACACACAGTGCCACAAGTCCCGTGTCCATGTATCAGCCACCAGGCGTGAGTGCTAGAAGCATGAATCTATGAGAATCTGACGAATGTCTCGGCCCTCCTGTGCCTCGCGGACTCCTTGAGGTGCTGCCACATCCCCACCCTCATCATGACCATCTTCAGGTGCTTGCAGTTCTGCGTCAGGGGGCATGGGCACATTTCTACGTACGCACATGTTGTGTAGCATGACACATGCCATGACCATCTTTGCCACCTTCACATGGCGGTACAGGAGTGCCCCGCCAGACCTGCTGAGGCAGCGGAAACGAGTCTTCAGTAGGCCGAATGCCTGCTCTATGACTACACGGGTACGTGAGTGGGCATGGTTGTAGTCCTCCTCATGCTGGTTCTGTGGGTTCCGGAGTGGTGTAAGGAGCCATCTCTTCAGTGGATACCCGGCATCACCTGTATGTGGACAATAAAGGATGTTTGTGGAATGACATTGCTACGTACGGCCCCCCCCCCCTTCCTGCCAGGTCATTGCCGCATCACATACCCCACATTATCATGCATGAAATGAGACTCACCGAGTAGCCAGGATCTGTTCCCTGCGTGTTGCTCCATGTAGCGTGGTATTGTAGAGTTCCTCAAAACCATAGAATCATGGGTTGATCCAGGAAATCGTGCACAACAATGTGTAATGATCCTGTTGGAGTCACACACCATTTGTACATTCAGAGAATGAAATTGTTTTCATTCTCTGAATGTACAAATGGCGGTTGGGCTATCTATCATGCTGACAAGGTCAGCCTGTGTCATGTCCACAATGGCGGTTATGGTGTCCCGGTCCAAACGGTAGAGGGTGTGGATCTGCTCATCCGTGAGGTCGAACGGATGTGCTCGGAGGCGTGGGATTGCGGGCTGCCTGCGTGGTGGTAGTGGCTGTGCTGGCGGGCCTTGCTGGCCCTGCCTTGCCCTCCTCCTCCTCCTGCGTCTCCTCTGTGCGGCCGGTTGTTGTAGTAGTTGCTGTTCGTCTTCTTCTTGAAGTTGGAGTACTTGCAGTGCAATCAGGTCCCCCAGGGCCAACATCGCTAGTCCTGCCGGTAGCATTTTGGTGTGGGTGTGGGAGGGGGTTGGGTGTGCAATTTATGTGTTTTCAAGCTGTATTGCCTCCACCTGTGGTGATTCATTCCACCTGCGCAAGCTGCAATCCCCTTTGGGCGAGCACGTCCCGCACACAACGCTGCAATTCGACGCATGGCATCTTGCTATTACAATCATGTATATGATCCCGATGGCAGTGAAATATTGGTTCATATGTTCATTCTGCTATGGTTCCATTGTTTCACATACTATCTTTGCAGTCGCGAACAAACTTGTGAAGTGTCAGTGGAATGTAGTACTCGATTAACGGTGGACCCTCATGCAGCACTGTACCGCGGTTCACCGACGGGCGGGGCGTCCCATTTGTGAGTGAAGCCAGTTTGCATTTACACACAATGCTGCACTACATGGATGGATTTGTGATTTCAAGCGGTCACAGATGCCTTTTCGACGTGATGTTGCAAATGAGGTATTCGAAGGACGGCGCTTTCGGTCTTCAGCTAGCGGCGAGGAGACGCCCACAGGTCTGACTGCAAATATAACGTTCTATTGTTTAGTGTCCTTGGGACAGGGGCCATGGCGAGAATGCAATGATTGATATGAATAGTATGGGATGCGCAATAGCGTAGTGGACGATGAGGCAGGACGTTCCCAAATACATCTTACTTCACAACACTGGAATCCCGGCCTGGAGCACAGTGGATTTTGCAGACTGCATTACGCACAGACTCAATGGAAATTTCACATGTGATGTGAGTAAATAATCAGGCATTTTCATACCGGGATGAGGAAATGATGTATGGATGCATGGACAGATGATTTGATGGAGAGTTTGCCATGTACAGGGCTTTTTGGAATCTATTCACCTCCCCTGCGCTATGTGATGCAGAGCTGCCATAGTGGGACCATCGTCTATCTGCCCTTGTTGTACCCTCCCTGTCTCGACGCGCCTTCATACACTTGTGTCTATGCACGTTACTAATCCCATCGAATGGATTCTGTTTTGACAGACGCATGCACACAAGCACTCGTGTGTAATAGTGTTTCCAGCTCGATTTTTATAGTTATGATTCGCAAGTGATTTTTGGGTGGGAATAATCCTTTGGAGTGGGCTAGCATGCATATGGCTGTAGATTTAGTGTGATCATTGAAGTGAGTAATACGAATCAAGTTCTGATGGCCTACTATTCTTTTTCATTTCATTTGGGTGACAGGTATCTCCTCCCCTTTTGCCGCTGCCATCTGTATGCCACTCCTGCAGATGGCTTTTACTCCCGACACCTGCTGCTTCGAGTTAATCAGTGGAGCACCATTACGATCTTATGGGACGATCGCCAATGGGCCACATGCCCTTACGCAGTACTAGTGGCTAGGAGCAACATTTCGAGCTTTCAGCTGGACTAGTGCCTACCTAATGGGACGGCCCTGCGGTTCTAGGCGCTTCCATGTTGCCTTTTTGAACGTGAATGTAGCCCCTGTGTACCATGAAGGAACAGGGCGTCACACAAGAAGAAGCTGGTCATTTATTGCGGATGCAGCCCACAATGATGAAATGTATTTTGGGGTTCATGACCTAATGGCTGTATGGGCTTGGTGATTTTGTGGTGCATTAAATGTCTATTCTGATATTAACCGTGTAGCGTTCTTCTTTGCAAGTAATGTAGCATATTCCTATTTGTGGTGCGATGTTTTGTGAGAAGATCTGCATTGGGTTCCGGCTTATGAGTATAGTTGCGTGGTACTGTACTGGCCGCGTTTGCCTACGAAGCCCAGTGTGGTCAGGGATAGGGGCTACCATTGTGACTGTTTTAATGATGTCCTGCTCATGGGCGGGGGATTTGCTTTTGTGTAACAGATGCCGGTCAGCCAGGTGGATTGGTGGAATGATGTGATTATCTGAATATGGCTGGTCACAGGTGCCTGTGTTTGCGTGCGTTTCTTGGAGGGAGACTGAGGTCATGTCCATTGGAATAGCTTCTGTATTCGTGCCATCTGTGCCCTGCAGCTCCCATTGGCCCCTCTTGAGATGTGCCTGGCTGCTCAGTCACTCTGCCAACTTGTGTGGTCCATGCTTATGCTGATGGTTGGTTGGTTTACTGGCAGGAGTACAGGGCTGCTGCAGTCTCCCTCAGGATACTGCTTTGTATGTTGCCTTACACTGGTGTCAGTCGATGGGGGGGCCTGTTTTTGTTTGTCTCATTTTTCTGCTCATGTTGCTGTACTTGAACCTTCACATGCCTGTGCTGCATCAGTGCGGCAATGGTGCCATGGCAAATATGGATGGCCACTCACAAGGCACTTGGAGCCCCTAGATTCATTTGTTCGTTGGCATGCATGGGTGGCTTGTACATTTCACTGGTTGCATTTGTGTCTTCATTGTGCAATGTGGCCAGGGAGTGGTGTACAGGCACTCAGTAGGGCCGTTTACGGTTGATTCGCGAAGCCGTACTTCTCACCATGGCGGAATGGTACTTTCCGCCATGCTTGATGGCGTTAGGTACATGTCCGCTTGGATCGGAATTCGCGTATCATTACGCCATGGTGGTAATTACGGTTTGGCATGGCGCGCGTGCGCGTACTTGGTGCAGTTAGCGTTGGCGTTCACTACGGTGTCGCTAATGGCATCGTAATTTACGGTGTCGGGTCATAATCGCACCGAGCGCTATTCGATGGCGGTATTGCATTTCCGCCATCGTTTTTCGATTTCCGCCAGGGTCGTAATGAGGGCCACAGACATTAGAAAACAACACAGGGAAAAGAGAGATAAAGCATCACTGCTCGGCTCGGGCTTCTATCTTCACTGTCCTGACCAATGGAGAGACTACCTCTAGCAATTCCAGTGGCAGGCCTGCTCGGCTGTTAATGCCTTATTTCATAAGTGATCATTATGAGATAATTATTATGCTTAGCAGTTCCACCCACATGAGCTACACATACATTTGACACAGAGCCAGAGCTTCCCAAAAATACATATAACACAATAGGAACATTGGCTGACTGTCCAATGACCCATGGAAGTAGCGTGTTCAGATGCTGCTCTTTTGTCCCCATGGAGAATGCAATCAAGAATTGGTGACATTATTGTAAACGGAGCTCAGCACATAGTGGCATTCCATGCTCAGCTTTTGAATGTGTGTGTGCACTTTGTGAGCACAGCATTGGTAGTGTAGAGGTCTGAGCACTCGACGTAGAAAGAGGGTAGGCATGGGTGCTGGATGCATACCTCTCATTCAAGGCCTTTTTTTTCTTTGAACGCATATGGCTTGAAATGGCTCATAACGGCCTATTGTAAAAGCAAATGAATAATATGGTGAGTTATATGGTTTTTCTATATTCGGCTATTAACACTGGAATTCCTACACTGCGGCTGTACAGTGGCCTACACATCAAGCACACTGCTTGATTGAAATGTGTGCTACTGTTGGTAGAGCAATTTTAGGGAGCAACAAACGTGATCTACGGAGGAATGTGTACATTTCGATCATGTGCTGTAAGGACTACATCCTCCAAAAGAAATAGGTCAGAGAAATGAAAGCCCCGATTGCTGTACTGCCAGTGTGGGGGGGATAAGGAACGGATAGCCACGCCCGGGCCATGGATGACTGGCCAGCAGTGGGAATGCCCATAGCATACCGTACCATAGAAAGAATTAAAATGCATATTACACATGCTCCTTCACTGTACTGTATGTCAGGAATGCAACCAGAAATAAGATACACATTCTCTGTATCTGAAAATCAAGTTTAATGGGTCCTACACAGGAATTGCACTGGCTGCTGTGGCCTAAAATAGCCTGTGCCTGCATGAAAGGGGGCTGTATTCAACGCTCTGCTTTTGATAAGGCCAGTAATCATGTGCAAAAGAGCCCATGACTGCATTATGACTTGTTGTTCCCTAGCCTCTTGCAAGGGGCTGGTTTGCTGTTTTCATGTGGGTGCTTGCTGTCTCCCTGGGATGCAGGGACCTATTGGCTCTTGATTGTTGTGAAATGACTGCCGATGAACACATACGCAGTGGCAAATATACGTCATCTATTCTTTCTGATGTGCTCTCAATGCTGTGTTCCGGTCCGTCCTTGGACTATTCGAGATCGTGTAACTCTATTAAAGCAGTAAGGTGAAACATTGGAAGTAATGTGCTCTCACTGCTTTGTTCCGGTCCGTCCTGGGACTATTCGAGATCGTGTAACTCTATTAAAGTGGCAAGGTGAAACATTGGAAGTGATGTGCTCTCACTGCTGTTTTCTGGTCCGTCCTGGGACTATTCGAGATCATGTAACTCTATTAAAGTGGTAAGGTGAAACATTGGAAGTGATTTGCTCTCACTGCTGTGTTCTGGTCCATCCTTGGACTGTTCGAGATCGTTTAACTCTATTAAAGCAGTAAGGAAACATTGGAAGTGATGTGCTCTCACTGCTGTGTTCCTGTCCGTCCTGGGACTATTCGAGATCGTGTAACTCTATTACACCGGTAAGGTGAAACATTGGAAGTGATGTGCTCTCACTGCTGTGTTCCGGTCCGTCCTGGGACTATTCGAGATTGTGTAACTCTATTAAAGTGGCAAGGTAAAACATTGGAAGTGATGTGCTCTCACTGCTGTGTTCCAGTCCGTCCTGGGACTATTCAAGATCGTGTAACTCTATTAAAGCAGTAAGATGAAACATTGGAAGTGATGTGCTCTCACTGCTGTATTCCAGTCCGTCCTGGGACTATTCGAGATCGTGTAACTCTATTACAGCGGTAAGGTGAAACATTGGAAGTGATGTGCTCTCACTGCTGTGTTCCGGTCCGTCCTGGGACTATTCGAGATCGTGTAACTCTATTACAGCGGTAAGGTGAAACATTGGAAGTGATGTGCTCTCACTGCTGTGTTCCGGTCCGTCCTGGGGCTATTCGAGATTGTGTAACTCTATTACAGCATTAAGGTGAAACATTGGAAGTGATGTTTGTTTTTTGTTTGTTTGTTTGTTTGTTTGTTTATTTATTTGGTAATGCGCTCCAAGCCCTTGGGCAGCTGGGCGCAACACTACAAGTAGACTCGTAACTTAGTTACAATGCCTGACACAGGCTATTACAAAACAGTGGTAACTTACAACAAATGATACAGGTGATACAGTACATATTGGATCAAGATGGGTAAGCGCAGAAGAATACCATGTTAACAAATGTATAATGTGATCAGTTAGATAAGGGTGAATATCGTTACATATCATTGTTATGCAGCCATTTGAGAGCGTTGGATCTAAATCTAGTGTAGGGTAATGGTTGCCTAAGGTCAGGTGGGAGTATGTTCCATGATTGTGCAGCTCTAACTGGGAAGCTAGATCCACCTGCCGTGGAAAGTTTGAATCTCGGAACTTCAAGTAGGAAGGTGTTGGCAGATCTCGTCAGTCGGTTAGAGGGTCTCCAGTTGATTCTTTCAGCTAGGTATGGGGGTGCTAGATTGTTGAGACATTTGGATGTGAGAGAAATGGTTTTAAGGAGGATTCTGTCCTTTATCTTTAGCCAGTGGGCCTCGGTCCGGTGTTTGGAGATATGCTCTCTACGTGGGATGTTCAAAGCTGCTCTTAGAGCGTTATTTTGTAGTCTATGGAGTTTGTCTATGACCGACTTATTTGCACCTGAGTATAAGGCGTTGCAATAGTCCAGTCTGGACATGACAAGGGCATTGGCCAAGGTGAGCCACTGGCACTGGACAGGAAGGGTCTGGCAGCACGGATGAGTTTACACGTGTAGGTGGTAGTAGAGGCGAGGGAGTTCACTTGCTTTTTGAGGGTGAGCGCTGAGTCGAGGTAAAAACCTAGAGTTTTAACCTCTCGCATAACCTTAATAGTATTATTGTAGATGTTAAATGAGGCATAGTCCGGGGTGAGTTTAGATAGGTTATGGTCTGATCCGAGGAGCAGGATTTCAGTTTTATCGTCGTTCAGGCAGAGGCCATGGGTGGCCATCCATGCCTGAATGAGGATGTAGATTTTATTCACCAAGGCCAGGTCCGCTCTATAGTTGCCCAGAAAGGGGTATGAGGATCTGGGTGTCATCTGCATAATTTGTGTAGGTGACACCCAGTCTGTCCAACTTGTCGAACAATGGCTTGGTGAAGTGTTGTACATGGTGAGTGAGACACAGGAGCCCTGTGGGACTCCACATGTAATTTGGATGGGATCGGCACAAGTGGAGGTGGAGAACACCCTCATGGTCCGGTTGGCTTGAAAGGATTGGACCCATGCTATAGCTTCTCCTGTGAAATTGGCAGCAAGCTTGAGGTGGTTGCATAGAACTGCATGATCCACCAGATCAAAAGCTGCTGACAAGTCCAATAGGAGTAGCAACGCTATTTTCACACTATCCTTGAATTCCTCCATTTTAGTTTTAAGATCTATCAGGGCCTTTTCAGTGCCGTGGAGAGGGCGAAAGCCCGATTGGTGCGAACCTAGTAGATGGTTAGCTTCTAAGTAATCTTGAATTTGGAGATAGGCTACTCTATCAAAATTTTTTAGTAGGATAGGTACAGTGGTGATAGGCCTATAGTTGGTTGGGATGGATGGATCAAGGGTTTGTTTTTTAAGAAGGGGGAGGACCCAGGATTCTTTTAGGTTGGCTGGCACTGTGCTGGATTTGAAGGAGGAGTTAATGAGCTTCAAGATGAATGGGGCTAAATCTCTGGCTGCGTCCTTTATTATTTGAGCTGGGCAACTGTCGCCCTTTCAGTTGGAGGGCTTCAGTGAGAGGATCACCTTTTCCGTGTCGATAATGGAGATAGGTTTGAAGCTAAAGGGGGGGATAGTGGTAGGTTCAGTCACTAGAGGTGCTTGTTGATCAGTAGGAGTGAGGGCGTCTTTTTTATTAGTTATTTTAAGTTGGAGGGTGGAAATTATATTCGATAGGGCGTTCTGTATATTAGTGCACCATATCTTGTCCTTGGGGACCGTGTCAGTTGGTTGAATGGGAGATTCCATTTCCCAGAGGATGGCAAAAAGTTCCTTGGTATTAGATTTGGCATTGTTAATTCTGTCATTGAATACGTTTTTTTTTGTATTGATGATTTCAGTCTTGTAATATTTGGTGAATTGGGTTAAATTCGCTTTGTTGTCGTCGGTAGGCGAATTACGCCAGATAGTTTGGAGTTTTCGTTTCTGTTTTCTAAGGTCCTTAAGCTGGGGTGTGAACCCAGCATTAAGGTGGGCTTCTTGTTTAGCTTTACGTAGTTTTGGAGGTGCAATAGTATCTAGTGCATGAGACATAGCTTTATTAAAGGTGTCTACTAGGGTGTCTTGGTCAGTAATGTTCTTCAGGCCATTAATAGTGGGCAGGAGGAGGGGGATGAGATTTTCTGTAGTAATGTTTTTTTTACTTCTGGTGGGGAGTGGTGGTATCATTTTGATAATTTTAGGGCTGAGGAGGTCAAGTGTGGCAGTGAAATTTATTAGATAGTGGTCGGTCCATGGCTGAGGGGTGATGTCAGTAATGACTATGTTGCAGTTAAGTTCAGATACCCAGTCAAGGGTTCTGCCTTTGGCATGTGTGGGGGAGAGGACTTTTTGGGTAAGGCTGTGGTCATTTAGGATAGCTGTTATAGAGAGGGCATTTTTGTTATCTGGCTCATTAAAGCCGATGTTAAAGTCACCCATCAGCAGCGTTTGCGAATGTTTTTGGGTATTGTTCGCTATGAGGGTGGTAAGGTCATCTTCGAAGGTTCCCAAGGGACCTGGGGGCCTATAGATCAAATGAATAGTTAGCGTGCGGTTATTGGAGAGTAGCAATTTTGCAGAGAGTACTTTGCAGGAAGCACAGGGAGGTGAGGTGGTGAGTCTGATAGGCAAAGTGGTTTTAGCGATGATGGCTAGGCCACCACCTTTAGCATTAGGTCTATCTACTCTATGGATCTGGTAATTGTCAGGTACGGCTAACATCAGGGAGGGTCCTGCTGCCTCGTGGAGCCAGGTTTCTGTTACGGCAAGGAGGTCAATACTGCTGTTGTTTAGTATGTCAGCAATTTCAGTTGCATGGGCTACCATGGATCTAGCGTTGATAAGGGATCCAGTAAGTGATAGGGTATTCTTAGGACTAGGATAGCTTACAGATTTATCTGTGTGCTTGTTTTGACTCGGGTGTTTCTTTTTATCAGAGTGAGTGGGATTTGGAGTCGGAGTTAAGGGTTTCGTGGCTTGAGTTTGCTTATCCAAGTGCGTCTGTATAGTTGGAAATCTAACAGTATTGTTTATGCTGTTTCTTTTGGGTTCGTATATGCAAGGTAGTCTTGCCCTAAGTCTCAAGTTTCTGTCTGTGGGGGGCTAGTGCTGTAGGTAGCAAAGGCCATGATTGTGGTTAAGAGGGTCAGGGAGGTCAGGTTTCTGCACATGGTAGTTAGAGTAGTTAACTGGTACAATTTACTTCCCTTACTTCGCTAGGATGTCTGGCTAGGGTGACGCAATATAGATTGCGGGTGGGTGGTTGTAACCGGGGGTTCACCTAGTGATATGGAGCATGATATTCAAGAATCACAATATGAACTAAAATGCATAGTCTGTTAGCGACCATGAGGCACAACGCAATCAAAGTGGTCTGTTAATGACCATAAGGCACAACACAATCAAAGTGGTCTGTTAGCGACCATAAGGCACAAATACAATCAAAGGTGGTCTGTTAGCGACCATAAGGTACAACACGATCAAAGTGGTCTGTTAGCAAACATAAGGCACAACACAATCAAAGTGGTCTGTTAGCGACCATAAGGCACAACACAATCACCGTGGTCAGTTAATGACCATAAGGCACAACACAATCACTGTGGTCAGTTAATGACCATAAGGCAAAACACAATCAAAGTGGTCTGTTAATGACCATAAGGTACAACACAATCAAAGGTGGTCTGTTAGCGACCATAAGGTACAACACGATCAAAGTGGTCTGTTAGCGACCATAAGGCACAACACAATCAAATGTGGTCTGTTAATGGCTATGAGACGCACTAAGGGGCAATCAACAGGCATATGTGGCATAGAGCAGCTATAATGTGCAATCGGAAGGCAAATGTGGCCTGCGACTATGAGGTGCAATTTTTTTATTTTTTCGGGGGTTTAGGGGTATGCAGCATTTATACTTTCTCTCCCCGGGGATAGGACACTACTAGTGGAGCGGAGGCTGAAAGCCGACAGTGCACAGATAATATGCCATACGTGCAATGTGCAGGTGCATTTCGTTTAGTTTAGATCACAGAGCCTATCCTGTGTGTGTGTGTGTGTGTGTGTGTGTGTGTGTGTTTTCTCGATAGTTAAATGGGAAGTTCTTCTTAAGTAAATCCATCTGGCAGGACCTTCTTCATTCATCTGATGTACCCTCCTTATCCCGTTGTCCACATCTTGTATTATCACATAGGCGTATTATGCAGTATGCAGCACGTCAGGACGATGCAATGCACCTTGTCTGTGCCATTCGTCAGGACCCCCTACTCCGGGTGGTGTCGGTTAGTAATGCTTCAGAAATCTGCCCAGTCATGGAGCGCGCCCTGACGAGGGCCCTTCGGTTGCATTGTAATCGTTTCCCAGAGGTCTTAGCGGGTAGCTCCCTAGGAAGAGCAGCCATGTTAGTGCGCAGTGAGTTCCCAGTCCCCTCCATGCAATGGCACAGCAGGACACGGTTTACCTAATAACATTAAAGCACAGAGTACATGTCACTGTTGCTTAGATGTGTGCAGTGCATGTGCATTGCCCTCTTCTTCGGGCGAGTCCACACATGCAGTCTCAAAGCAGCAAGCACACGTTTCACATCAGGTCATATGCACATGGGTAGTTAATCAAGAAGCTGAATGCATTTCTATGATAGTGAAGTTTGAATGACGGCCCGGTGCCCCGCCTGCAGACCATGCTTTAGTACATTCACCACAAAGGTAGGTCACAGAGAAACACTTTCTGATGTATATTCATTTGGGAACAGATCAGAAAGGGCATGACACTACCTTTGGAGGCACCAACCTGTACTGCTGGTGGTGTATTGGAGTGTGTGTGTGTGTGTGTGTGTGTGTGTGTGTGTGTGTGTGTGTGTGTCTGTGGGTGCGTGTATTAATTCATCTTGATCCAAACATAAGACCAGTCTTTTCCACATGGGTTACTCCTTCACCGGGCATGGAATCCATCATGTACCTTTCTCTTGTGATGCTGTATGAGGTTGCAAATGCAGCATGTGTTCATGTGCCCTCAGTGTACATTCCACAAACATGGCACCATATGACTGTATCTTCAATGTCCTCTCTGGCTAGTCACTGCCATGATGTCTAGGCCCCCTGTCTTGGGTGCAAACAGGGTGTATGAGTTGACAGATGACACATGGCACTGGAGAGTAAGACCAAGCATGAATGCGCCTCGATGCCTCTGGGCTGTGGGAGCGCTTTATAAATGTAAATAAATAAATAAATAAAGCTTTAGCGAGGCCCTCAGCTTACTACCCTACACTCTGCCTGAGCAGAGGTAGATTTTCCGCTGTGCCATCTCCTCAGCACTAGTCTCTGTGAGATCTGAAGTACGCTTGCATGTGGGTCGTGACCAATGTCTCATTCCCGTTGTGTCTGCCCCAAACCCCGTCTCTTTTTCACTTCTCCTCCATCCACATAACGCTTCAAAGCTGCCTGCTCGCAGCGCAATTCATTACACCATCCCGATAAACTAAAACAAAATCATCGAATGAATTAAAGCTATTTTCTGACTCTTAAGTATTAAAAGCATGTCTCCATCACAGATCACCTGCATACAACTGTGCCCTCCATGCAACTTCTCTAGCATTGAATTGTATTAGGTCTTTGTGTGTGCATTCAATGTCACAAGCCATATCTGTAAAGCCTGTTATGCCATGAAAGTTGGCTTTAATCACATTGGCAGCACCACTTTACAAATATATACGTGGCTTCATACATACATTGCATCCTGACAGCCCACAACTACTCTGAAATGATGCTGAATGTGGGATTTTGTATTCACCTAGCAATTACAACACTAGTACAACAAACAGAGGCAGTAGCCGTATAATGCAGGATAGTCAACACCTTCACTATGGACACTTTCCCAAGGTTTACTAGCTACCACCACTTGCGCAAGTGTCGCCAACGATGGAGCCAAGAAGCCCAACTCAAGTGGGACCATATTAGATGACGTTGTGTGTGTGTGTGTGTGTGTGTGTGTGTGTGTGTGTGTGTGTGTGGAACTGTGCACCAGGATCAGGAAGTATTTAATGAGATGCTATATATCACAAAACATATAGCGTCTGTGGAAGTGGCCTGAAGGTGACAGTCGGGCAGTGGAGGCTGTTATTTTTGACCGAGATATGTACTGACTGAATCTGGAGCCCAGTGTGCTCAGTGAGGTGGGAAGCATTTACCTCTGTCTGTGATGATCAGCGTTCTTTGGAGTGGACTGCTACTGCTTTAAAAATGGAAAAGAGCGCGTCAGCGGGCGTGTCTGTGGAAGTGCCCTGAAAGTGGCAGTTGGGCAGGCAGCTGTTCGACAGCTTGGCAGTTGGTTAATCTCTCCAAAGACCACTCCATAAACCGTCAGTAACATATTTTTGATACGCGCTTATTAACTGCGCATTTGCCTTACGTTGGGGCAAAACTGCCGGTCATCTCTGCCTTTGCCTACTGTGAAAATAGTTCTGAACACAATAAGGGCAAATTTTGCTAAAAAATGTACTGTAATTTAAGGCACAAACCCCCACAGAGCAAAAGTAAGGTTATCAATATTGACAACGCCAAGAAAAAGGCGACAGAAGAAATGGTAACAATGAATTCACCGACCAGTAAAATGCTGCTTGGGAGAAGGAAAATGTGAATGGAATTCATTGTAATGCTGAAACAGCGGACACGTCTTTGGCACCAATTGACAATAATTCCCTTTGAGATCTATGCTATCCTTTGCAAAGCATCATTGGAAGTGGAACAACGACAACAGAGCCAGCGACAGAGCCAGCAACCATAAGCAGTAGATCAACAGAGATGCCACAAGCTAAAAATGCCAAAGAAGTTAGGGCTCCCAAGGTGATGTTACAGAGATTATCAGCTTCTCTCAATCTTTCTGTAAATATAAGCACAAGTAGCAGCACAACTAGTAACACTACCTTAGATGCCCCGAACAGTGAACTGCAGGCAACAATGGCATCAATACAATTTGCCATGAAAGTGCTCCTAAGGTTATGTTACAGAATCCTGGAGAAGATCAGGGACAATAAAAAAGAAAATCACATAGACCCAGATGCACTCGATGGAGTAAAATCCGCGGCACATTCTATTAGACCTATGACACCCACAAATCAGGAAGTAGATCAGCAAATTTGCAATAACTTAAGTAATACTGTTGGAGGGAGTGGTGTGTCCTTGGGATTATCAGTTATCTATCTGACTAGGATACAGAAAAGACAGATGAGAAAACGGCAAAACCTGCGTGCAAAGCAATTGAAAAAATCAGTTCCCGAAGCTGATGCTATCAGCGAATGCCCTAGCAAGAAAGTCTTTAAAAAAGCCAGGTAAAAAGGCAAACCAGAAACGCAGAACAGCCAACCAACAATTTATAGTTTTGACCAGCTGGCTCATCAAAAACAGCGCAGTGGGCTCTACTGGTGAACTAAATAATATAAACGAATCTACGGAGGTAGAGTCTGATTGCAGTGGGGTATCAGAGGATGAACTACCCTGCCTGAACACAGTAAATAGAGTACTCGTGGAGCCTGAGATACAAATAACGGGGGTAACATCTGGCCCCTCTACTGTTCCCAAGACCAAGACATCAGAACATTTGTCTCCAGTGTTCTCAATAAAATGGCTGACCCAACGCAATCCTAAAAAAAGCCTAAATAGTTCAGATCTGTTGGAATTGCTTCAAATGACCCCCCCCCCCGCTTCGTGTTCTTGATACTGCTGATTTCGACTTGGTAGAGCCCTTAAGTGTGTGAATAAAAACATATAACACATACATTACGTGACTAAAGAGACGTCCCACATGATACACGATTACAGAGTCAGAATACGTGAGCTGGGTTATGAACTTGACGTGGAGGAAGGACCTATAATATCTGAGATGTCGAGACTGGCGGGACACTTAGTACTAAAAGCGATCTAACTGGGAGTAAAAAGACCAGTGACATAACCTGGGTGACATCAGAGGAGTTTTGAAATGACTGCTTGATGCTGTAAGAGCCAAAGGTGAAGCTTGAGATTGAACCTGCAGTTTGATTTCGTGTAACACACGCAGCTTTATGCATCTACTCAGTGAACAAGGCTCTGTCAGGGCTAATAGCACTGCCGCCAAACCACCCAGCGCTATTAGCGTCGATCATGGGTTTGGCGGAACGGTAATTCCCCATTGGGCCCATTCGGGAATTCTCCATTCCCCATTGGACCCAATGGGGAATTTTCAGCACAACTACTCTCGGCGGTATTACCGCGTGGTTATTGTGCCAAAAATCAGCAAATCCCTGGCACATTTACCCCCAGCTCAGCTCAGAGCTGGGGGTAAATACAGCCAAACCCGTGATTTGGCTGACCCTTAAATGCAGCAGTAATAGCGTTACCGCCACTTTTAAGGGTTACCGCCAGACTCGTGAAGAGGCCAGATGTCTTTCTCCTCCAAGAAACTTGGTTGACTACCCCAATAAAAGTTGATGGATATCAACTGCATCAAAGACTGGCAAAGAAGGGGGAAAGAGGTTGACCAAGTGTGGGCCTTATAATTCGGGTATCATTTCACAAGGGTCGGCATATAAATACCAGGTTTGGATGCTAATCTTCTAGCCATAGCTATTGTAAGCCCGAGTAGCAGATCATGACTGGTGGTAAAAAATCGATATTATCCTCCTGGTGGCACCCAAAGTGAATTTATATTTAAAACCATTGCCTCCCTGCATTCTGACGGAACCTGCATTGATGGAAATGATATGATCATCATTGGAGGGGACCTCAACGCCCGCTGCACAAGTCTGAAAGGGTGCGAGGAACCGAGTGTGTTAATACCAAGAGCGTGATGAAACAATGCAATGCAAATCACCAAGGGAGACACTGGTGTGATTACCTGTATGACTGAGGCCTTACTATGATGAATGGCAGAACATATGGTGGTCCTCCTGGTGATAACACATGGCATGCAGGTAACCAAGTCGCAACATTCAACTACATTTCTGTAAATCAGAACCTATTGACCCTCGTATGATCTCTAATGATCACTAATAATGAACACAGTGATCATAGTATTCTTAAATTAAAATGTGAGAGTTGGAGTATGGTTAATACACAAGAGGAAATTGGAGACCTTGATATCACTCCTGGCAGAAACAGGATTAGCTGGACCCATAGAAATGTAGAAAAAGCACAAAACGTTGTCTGCAATCCTTCGACCATGGACCTGGAAAGGTCTGGTAGCCTGTCGGTTGACGGGATGGAAGACTGGCTAAAAGATTTGGTTGCAATTATAGCAATTCAAAAAGGCAGCTTTATGCTGTCAACCAAAGGTGTCCCTCAACATTATTTCAACAAGGAAGTTAGAGATGCCAAGAGGGAGAAGC
This sequence comes from Ambystoma mexicanum, assembly GCF_040938575.1. Taxonomy (NCBI): domain Eukaryota; kingdom Metazoa; phylum Chordata; class Amphibia; order Caudata; family Ambystomatidae; genus Ambystoma; species Ambystoma mexicanum. The sequence goes on along the minus strand of NC_090933.1, from coordinate 418,324,250 downwards.
GCAAGGCCATCCGGGCCATTAAGTCCAATACTCCCATAACATACATAAAGATCAAAGCAATTAAGCAGATAAAGAACAAATATGGGAGGTGGATAAAATGATGGCGCGCATCACATAGAATTGCACAGTGGCAGCACTTAGTCGAGGTGGCCAAATTGAGAGATTACAAGAAAATGTGGAAACTCATGAGTAAGACCAGAGGCTGCAGAGAAAACCAGATAGTCAATCCCGTCAGCTCAGTACAATGGCTGAGAATTCTGTGTGCCCACCAGTCCCTCTCAATCCCACAAATAAGGGGCTTGGTGGATTTAACATGGTAATTAAGAAAGAAGATATCATACATATGATATCTAAGTTGAAAAGCTTCAGAGCCCCGCACCCTAACAACCTTGCAAATGTGGTATTAAAAAGAGACCCAGAGACTTGGGCCACAATATTAGAAGTCCCGTATAACAAGGTTTGCACAGAGGGCAAAATACCAGCTTTCTGGAAGAAAGCTTTATTAATTCCGGTCTTCAAGAGAAGCAAACACAGATCCGTCAAATTACAGGTTGTTGTCTCTCCTTGACATTACAGGCAAAATATTTGCATCTTTTTTGCTCGATGAAATTCAAAGGTGGCATACAATTGTTGGATACATTTCAAACAGGCTTCAGACCTGGCACGGTGGTAATTAATAATTTAAGACTCATGGATAAGAGGATATCTCACGCCGGAAAGAAAGAAAGCCCGGAACTCTATTGAGCATTGGTGGACTTTCACGCTACTTTTGACTATGTTGACCGATGGAGACTTTGGTAGAAAATGGAAGCATTGGGGTGTCCAGGATCCATACTAAGTGCTATTAAGATCTCACACAAAAACACCAGTAGACAGGGTAAGATGGACAGCAGGGGAGCCACTATGGACCCGATAACTATCAATGAAGGTGTAAAAAAAGGATACGTGCTGGCTCCCCTGCTGTTCAACATATATTTGTCGGATTTGCCTGTTTTTCTGCGAGATATTGACAATTGTTCACCCACAACTGCCAGTGAAAAGATCTGCTGCCTCTCATATGCAGATGATCTGGTGATATTTGATCATACATATGTGGGGGAAAACATATTACTGGATGCCCTGTATAAATATGCAGATCAAAATGCGCCATCCATTAATTTTGAGAAAACTAAGATAATGTATTTCACTGGCAAGAAAACTGGAAAGCCAAAATGTGTTGTAAATGGGAATCATATCAAGTATGTTGCTAGCTACAGATATCTAGGGTTTGAATTGACAACCAGTGGAAACTATGCCGAAATCATCTGAACCAAAAGTAGGAAGGCTGTTGTGTTAACATCTCTTATTGCAAAATGTGTGGCAGAGTCCTCAGGCTTCAGCTTTGTGGGCATCCTGACATTGTCTAAACAGTGCTTCTGTGCCACTATGCTTTATGGCTTAGAGGCATAAACGATGCAGGATCTCACAAGTGACTGAAGGTGCGCAAGGGTACCTTTTGGAGGAGGATTCTCGGAATAGCTCTTTGTGTCCCCATTGAGTTGCTCCAATTAGAATTGGGCTTGATGTCACTCCCAGCCATGGCATTCAAATGGAGAGGTTTGTTCTTTATAAAATCAAGAACTAATCCCAAATGCCCCTTATTAAAATGCTTGGGTAGGTATGTGAAGTGGGACCGGGGTCGGACTGGGACAAGAAATAGACGCGGTCACTCAAAAAAAAGAGGCCCACCCCTCGCCTCACGACCCTTGACCTCTGATGACATCACTGGAAATTATGTAATTTGACCCCACCCCAAAATGACATCCTGGGAAGCGATGAAACACAACCTTTCACCCCTTGACAAAACAGGAAGTGGTATCAAATAGCATTGTTCCTAAGTACACTAAATTACTGTGAATCCAAGCAAACGTCCAAGGCCAAATGATATGTTATTGTATAGCACTTACGCTTAAGCTCTTTTTATAGAACAAATATGCATACAATATCACGCAACCTGTGTTGGTACTGATTTATCGACCTAAGAAGGATGAAAGGCTTTTTGAAAAAAAAGAAAAAGAAAATGTGAAAAAAAAAATCTTCCAAACCGGCCCAGGCATTGGCCAGAAACCGGCCCCCATTCCCCAGGGACGATTTCGGCTCGGTCACAGGCCGAAAGGCCAAGGGGCCAATCCAACCCTGAGTGGGACAGCTCGAGAAGTATACGCTAATGGTGCAAACAACTTTTCAGATGATTGAATGGTGCCCCAATTGGGGGAGTGAATATTATGAGCTGGAGAAACAATTCACTCAAAAACTAAAAAAGTGGGACTGGGTGAATAATATGGCCATATGGACAGCTTCAGACAATATAAAGCCATATCAGTGGTAATTTACAACTTTAATAAGCCTCACAAGTACCTTTTGTTATGCCCTGCTCTGAGTTTGCGTAGATTTATACTGCTCCTGTGCACAAAAAGGCTTCCTGTGTTGGCTGCCAAAGGGGCTGAAAGGGGTATTCCCAACTCTGAAAGAACGTGCCATGTTCGTCAATTACCAACTATGGAGGAATCTGCAAAGCACGTTCTGGTCGAATGTAGGGGCAAGGGGCCACTATACATGTCTCTAGGGGGGTTGGGGGGGTTGTCGATTATTATGATAGCCTGAAAGATGCTCATTTCTGGACGTGCTGCCGGAACGCTGAGAACAAGCTGCTGCACATTGCTTTGCACTGTATATGGGAGCAGGCAGAAATGCTGTTGTTGAATAGAAGATTATAAGGAATTTTATGATAAGAATTACTAGAATGTACTAAATTCTCCATTTCAAGCTGAACTATCATTTTAATGTTAATGGACGTATTATAGTGGAAGTGAATATGATGAATAACTATGTATAACTCTTAGTCAATATGTATGGATTATTCTATATATTTTATGGGTGTATATGTAGTACAGTGATTCAGTGTGCCTAGATGAATTGTATTGAATTTGATGTATTATGCATCTGATATGTGTAAAGCTCAATACGAGCTAATCACATTAATAATAAATAAATAAAATAGTGGGACTTGCGTTGCTGAAGATCACAGTCTTAAAGAAGGCTGTGTTTGTCACATATTTATTTCTTCTGATCTGCTAAATGTAAGGCTCTGGTAAATGGGTTATTTCTGCTGAGAAGTATGTCATTTAACTTTCACCAGGAATACACAGTATGCATGCAACCCCCTGGTGATGAATTAGAGGAGCACTAACACCCCTTCACTGGATACCAGCAAAAGAAAGAGTTGCTGTCGAAGCAGTGTATCAGATTGGTATAAACTACGCACACAAAACATTTCACAGGTGCCCTTACAAGCGTAGGTACCATCCTTAATGTCCCTTCACCCCAAGATCCATTGCCCTTTCCACCTGCCCTACATACACTCAGATCAGGAATAAGCAATATAGGGCAGGGACCAGTATTGCCTAACATAGCCCACTATGCCTATTGAATCACCTACTTTTGCTTTTGTTACAGTCTCTTCTACTCTTATCTTATCCTAATCCTATTACGCCCGAAGGCATCATGGCGCTGAAGCACAGCAAGGGTAGTAACTAACAGAGGAACCACATTAGACCAAACACGTCTTCAAGAGACAACAAAAAGATAAATGATCCTTGGTGGCACGCAGCGGTTGCGGACGTGCACGCGACGGCTTTGCTGCTAGCACAGAGAAAGCACGACCCCCCACAGGAGTTAGTGGATTCGAGGTACTTGGATAGTGAGAGATTTTTGAGAACGCAAAGGACGACTAGGCACAAAGGGGCGGAATTTAAGCTGTAAGTATTCCGGCCCGTGCCGTAGAAGGCCCAATGAACTTAGCACATGGCCTTAAATTGAACTCTCTGAGCAACTGGGAGCCAATGCAGTAGTCTCAGGGCAGGGGAGATATGCACACAGAAGGGAGTCTGGATTTGCAGCCTAGATGCAGCATTTTGCAGGAGCTGTTTTAAGTTACTTTCCAGGGCTTACTAGCATAAAAAAGAATTCCCATGTAATGAAATGATTTACCCGGCTGATGCTTTTCCTACATATAAAACCAATCTCGTTCACCCAATGCCCCAGGGGGATTTATCATGCTTTCATTAGATTTACTTTCCAAACATTGGTTTTTATTGAGATTTCTGGTAAAATCATATTTTGCTGCGTCCTGTACATTTGGCACTGTTTCCTTTTAATTGGGATCAAACACCATCATCAGCACATGGCCAGTATGGAACTTTAGGCTTGTTGAGTACCTTTTGGCTCCACAGTTCCAAAAGGGCAGATAGGAAGGGGTTAAAGGAAACCACAGCCATGCGGCAGCTTTTTATATGTCCCTCAGACAATATACCCCAAGAAGTTCGATACTTCCCTTCTTCTCATTTATTTAGTCATTCAGCGTGTCGCACCACAGTGTCGATCATAGCCTTTCTCGATTTACGAAACGTACTCTCACCGTTAGCATCCCATTGGGTATCCCAAAACCTCTTAGATTGCCACATAATTTATTTAGCTCTATTCTTTCTGTTTTATCAAAGGAGCATGAACACGCTTTCGATTGTCTTAACCAGTAGATTTGTTTGCCAGACATGATAAGACTCCATTGATATCGGTAGAGTTTCCTTGGCAGAAGCCAATGTTCCTTATTGGAAATGTTTGTTATTCCTGGAATGCCTTTCATAAATACCTCAATCCCATCTCATTCACATTTTGTCCTGGGCAACAGAGAATGTAGCAATCCCTAGAGTATATTTTGTGGGTATATCTTTTGCAGATATGCGCTTATCTGCCGAACTTGAACAAGTGCTCCACACTGTTGGGCCAAATCCATTGCGTTACTAGGACTGCTTGACTGTGGCGCGCGCGCCGACTTAACTCCATGTCAACTAGTGGTGGTTGCTTATATGAGCTTTCTGGCCGCATATGCCCACATGCACACCGTCCGTGCATACATGGCCGCTCCTTGCTTTCTGCATGGTGTAGTTTATGTGTGGGCCAGCATCTTTGCTTGTGCACTGTATTCATTATGTGGGCTTATGGTCCGGAGCCGGTGGGGTACAGTCTTGTAATTGTGCCATGTCCAAGCCAAGGATGCCATACACACTGGCTGTAGTGATACATGCTGCTGGTTGACTGCCAGCCAATGTTGGCACGGGATGCTGTGTATCAATGCTCATCTAGATAATAATCCAGAAGCGGGTCACTATGCCCACTGATGTCCTGATCTGATGAAGGAAGCAACAGTGAGCCTTGGCAGCTTGCTCGGCAGGCTCTCCTGGCTGGCAACTCATCCCGGAGGTGATGCTCTGCCTTTGCCACAAACGGTGCCATTCACCTGTCATGGTTTCTCAGCCTCTGTGGTTGTAATGCCAGGTCAAGCAAGGGCAGCAGACATACTGTGCCTGATTGACACGAAATGTGGTAGTGGTCTGAGCAGAACAAGAAAAAAGAACATATTAACACAAGCAGGAATGGGTGAAAGAGAGAGACACATTCTGTGCGAAAACAACAATTCCCAACGCAAAGTGTAATGCAGTTAGCATCAGAACAGGGCGAAAAGAGGAAGTCACACAGAGAGAGCATGCAGTGTGCTGCAAAAAAAGGCCTACCAAAGAACAACAGGTTACATTTACCCTTTACCCCATTGGTTTCAAGTCCTTAAGGGAAAATAATTGAACAATGTCTAACTGTATACACATTTATTGGGGTCCATGTAAATCAATTTCTCCTTAAATAATGAAACCGGTGATGCCATCTTACTTTGAGTATTGGATTGTGGAAACTGAGTGGGTGCTGTGGAAGTGGATGGGGTGCCTTGGGTGTCTTGGTCTTGGTCGCGGCCTTCTACAACGGGGTCCTTGGCAAAAGAGAAAAGGTCAAAAGGGAGAGAAGAGCGCAAACAAAAATGACAGCGGAAATAATTGGGAAAAGCACCAATTGGCACATTTTACAAACTCTACAGAATCCCTTGGCTACCATTTGTAAACCTCAAAAATCAAAAACAAACATTTTTCAATAAAATAGAGCAATTATAATAATAATAAGTCAAATATTATTGGGTAAGATACATAATATCAAGGAAGCTCATGACAGGAAGCCAGCTAAGCCCTTAAGAGTTAAGCCCCTTAAACAGTTAAAAGGGGGAGCAGGGGGGGCCTTCTACAGTCATCCGTGAATGTTGCCTTTCCTCCTCCAACTCTGAGGAAATGAGTCAATAAGCTCAAAGTTCGGCCTCCCCTATTATATATACTATAACGCATTCAGGCCAAACAACAATTTAAAAATGATTTTCGTAAGAGAGGAGATGTAAAGAATAAAGAGAAAGGTACAGAGGACTGACCATCAAGGTGCTTGTCCCGAAAGAAGGTTGGCTGACCACCAAGGTGCTTGTCCAGAAAGAGGGTTGGCTGACCATCAAGGTGCTTGTCCCGAAAGAGGGTTGGCTGACCATCAAGGTGCTTGTCCCGAAAGAGGGTTGGCTGACCATCAAGGCGCTTTTCCCGAAAGAGGGTTGGCTGACCATCAAGGCGCTTTTCCCGAAAGAGGGTTGGCTGACCATCAAGGCGTTTTTCCCGAAAGAGGGTTGGCTGACCATCAAGGCGCTTTTCCCGAACGAGGGTTGGCTGACCATCAAGGCGCTTTTCCCGAAAGAGGGGTGGCTGACCACCAAGGCGCTTGTCCCGAAAGAGGGTTGGCTGACCATCAAGGCGCTTGTCCCGAAAGAGGGTTGGCTGACCATCAAGGTGCTTGTCCCGAAAGAGGGTTGTCTGACCACTAAGGTGCTTGTCCCGAAAGAGGGTTGGCTGACCATCAAGGCGCTTTTCCCGAAAGAGAGTTGGCTGACCATCAAGGTGCTTTTCACGAAAGAGGGTTGACTGACCATCAAGGTGCTTGTCCCGAAAGAGGGTTGGCTGACCATCAAGGTCCTTGTCCCGAAAGAGGGTTGGCTGACCAGCAAGGCGTTTGTCCCGAAAGAGGGTTGGCTGACCATCAAGGTATTTTCCCGAAAGAGGGTTGGCTGACCATCAAGGTGCTTGTCCCAAAAGAGGGTTGGCTGACCATCAAGGTGCTTTTCCCGAAAGAGGGTTGGCTGACCACCAAGGTGCTTGTCCCGAAAGAGGGTTGGCTGGCCACCAAGGTGCTTGTCCCGAAAGAGGGTTGACTAACCATCAAGGTGCTTGTCCCGAAAGAGGGTTGGCTGACCACCAAGGTGCTTGTCCCAAAAGAGGGTTACCAGAAGAAGTACTAGCATTACAGGAGATGGAAAAGGTACTGTCAGCCAGCTAGGTGGTGGCCCAAGCAGGCGCTTCATCCTAGAAGCCAAGCTGGGCGAGAGTTTAGAGGAGAGAGCAGCAGAGATTGCAAGGAGGGTGGGGTGGTGCATTGGAGACAAGTGGGGAGAAAGATGGAGACATGAGTGGGCTCCAGCTTTTGTGGACAATCTTGTACAACTCCCAGATTGGAAAGGGTCCTTCAGTCAGATCAGATCAGGAAATACGTGTATTTGGATAATTGAAATTACATCCATAATACTTAAAAGAAAAGAAAAAGAATAGCAAAGCACGGCACACAATAACATTCGGTCAAAAGATCATGAAAGTGGGTCCTTATGGCCACGTAAAACGACTAAATGCTATGCGCAAGGTGTGTTACAATGAAGTTGAGTAGGCACATTAATAAGCAGCAACATATAACACCATCTCCTCCAGTACACCTAAACATTGGCTATCTGCTACTCAGGCTAGTCAGCCTTACTCAATTATATGACAAAAGTCCACATAAAGTATTAAAATGCTGATTGTAAAACGTAGCCCCGATGAATAGTTTCCATCTGGGATTTTGGAATGTGCTTTTAATAAGAGTGATAGGACCTTTATTGCAATTGGTTGTGTGTGTCATTTGTATGCTTTCTTGGTAGTATGTGCAGGCTTAAGGGTAATTTATGTTGCACCTTTTCATGACTTGGTCACAAAGTGAAATAATGGTTTGACTCGGTTTAAATCATTAACTGTACACAGATGGAGAATAGCTATGGTCAGTTTGATCCATGGGTCAGTCTATGAACTGAATTTTCCCGTTGGATTGAATTTGGGATAGAATTATGTTAGGAGGGAGAAAGTAAAAAAAATTGACATTTTTTAATAGAAAATTTGGGAGTCTCCCACCTAAATCTGGAGGGTTGACATGTATGACACAAAACATGGCTGCAGTGTGGGATACAGGAAGGAATCTGCTGGCATTTGCTGGAACCTGCTATAATGTGCAGGGTGATTGACCTTCTGATTGGCTGAGGTGCCTGTATTAATTCGAATTTTGAATTCTTGAGGAAATCAACAGGACTGATGGCTAGGTACCCAGCCACGACAGAGACGGTTATTTGAATAAGTGTGTCTTTAGTGCCTTCTGGGAACTGAGGAAGTAAGCTAACACTTGATAGCACTTCGACTGTCTAGTGGCACCCAGAGATTTGGCAGCGGTTTAGATGGGGATTAGGTTTCCGTCGATGTTGAAGGAGTTTACCCTTGAGTTCAGGCCAGTGGCGTTCTCTTCAGCGGGTCAATCAGAGACACCAGGCCTGGATTAGTGTTCTCTGGGTGGTTCAGGGACCTATGAAAGAAACAGCTCACATTTACTTTCTCTTTGTGGGTTTTGGTCGGAGTCTACTGGGCAAGGTGGTGGATTTTGAAGGGGTTTGGTAATCTTTCATGACCGTGCATTAGATGGTATTGCTTTTTGATTCTTGATTGCCCCCCTTTGGGTGTTTATGGGGTCCCCTTTGTTGCTTTCCCCCCCTTTCCCCTTACTTTCCCTCATAAAAAATAAAAAGAAACACTAAAAAAGTTTCTTTTGTCTTTTCTCCTATTTCTTTTCCGCATTGTATTACTCCATAAAGTTAAAAAAAACAAAAACCCATTAGGCGGTATGTTTGTCCCACTAGGCCTTGTGTGACTTCTTCCATTTGTTTTCCAAATCTTGCTGTTAACGCCCCCAAAAATATAAACATTAAAATACTGGTCACTTTTGTATTGCTACTTGTTTGTAAACATTGGAAAAAGCCCTAGATGTGTGTGTGACTCGGGAGTGTCTGCAGGTTTGTCCCAGGAGGACACACCTGCTCATGCCCCATCCTGGGCACACCAGCTCAAGCATCCCTCAGTCCTCTTGCAGTCTCAGGCTGACCAAGCACCCTGTCCTCCATGTGTACTGTGCCAGAAGCAACGTCCACCAGCAGGCATTCTCTACAGTCAGCAGCAGCACCACACCTCGCCATTGGTCTTGCGGGTGGTAGACATGCAGGTGTCCAGCTATTTGGGTAGGCACGAAGTGACCGAATGATGCATCATGCTGGCATGTATTGCCCGGTGGCCATCAGTCATGGGAAGCTGAACACCATGGCAGTGGTTCTATGTCATTCCATCGCCCGTTTTCTTTGACGCTGTTTTTTTGCTGCAAAAACTCATTGTTTTTGGGGGGGGAGTTTTCCCCCAAACGCCCCTTCCCAGCTATTTACAAACTCGTCCCCACACCCCCCATCCCATTATATTCCCTTTACCGGCCACAAATCGGCGGCAAAACATTGAGCAAAAGAAAACGGGTGATGAACGAATGTCGTACCCATGGCAGTGGAGGATGACATGGAGCATCACATGCGACCCTCTTGCAAGTGACTGAGGGGTCATTGGGCAAGAGGAAATAAAACGGCAGATGGAGCGACTGCCTTTGGACACAGAGGCATACGAATAGTTCCCCAAATGTTGAGGCAGTGCTCTCCAGCTGTGTGATAGGGTCGCAATGAGTTCAAGATGCAGCTTATTTGCACCATTGTCTATAGACATGGGTTTAAACACGTTGAGAAAGGAGTTAAGGAGTTAAGGCATTATTGAGATTCAATTATTAAAGGATATAAACTTAGGCCTGTGATAGTGCATGGCTGCATTTTGAACGTGCAACAGTGTCATAAAAACCCATGGAGGCAGTAATCCAAATACTTCTACTCCACCTGTTCTACAATATGTGCCATTGTCAACTAGCGCATGCACAATGCTGATCCCCATGTTAGTCAATATGTTGCATGGTAAAAGGAAAATGCACAAGGCAACCACTGAATTCAATGTAAATATTCCCTGAGCTGGATGAAGTAGCACCCGAAAACATAAGGCCTTGAAGAGGCTGTCATGTGGCATCACACAACAGGTCATCTACTAAGACAGCGAGACCATCATGCTTGGTTAGTTCTATGAATTCTTCATCTCGACATTGATGGCCTGGAAATGATGTCATGTTCTCTACAACACCTGTTTAGATGAGGGATGGGTGAACCTGCTCGAAAAAGATTCACGCCTATCCAAACAATGGGGACTCCAAAGGTTTGAGCCATTTGATGCTGCGGCTTGAAATGATTTGGCATTTTTGGATAGGAATTTGAGCCACTCGTATTGATGTGAGTATTTGATAGTTTGACTCGACTCAACGACAGCTCTTTGGTCATTCTGGATTCTAGGCTACTGCTCCAGCATCCTAGAATTCAGTTTTACTTGTGCCTGAGGAAATTACACAAAACTGACAAAAAGACTGCAAATAAAACAAGCTCAGAGCATGCACTTTTTTCATTTGTGTTCATTTTAGAAATGTGCAGATCACCTTATCCACAAAGTACATTTCACCCAGGCTTTGTGGCAGCGCAAATGATGTGCTAGCCAGCCCCCTTGTGTACATTAGTCACGATTGCACGCTCCTGGCACTAATGTATGACAGGCTCCCAGCACCCATGTCGATGCCGGGACCACATTTCGCAATGGCATGCCCTTAAAAGGCGTGATACCATGAAATGTCAAAGAGAAAGGAAAGTGTCTGCACACAATGTGATGCACACATTCAGACGCCCTTTGAAAGTCAAGGGATGAGATGTGCAAGCATATCTAATCACTTGCACCAACAATGTTTTTAGTATCTGCCCCATCCTTTCTTACACTGCACATGGATTTTAAATGTTTCTAACTTAACCCAGCACATAATGCCCTATGGCTCGAACTGGGTCAAACCAATTCGACCTGAAATCAGACATTTACCAACCGTGCCCGATTCGACTCGCAAGCTGTCTATATGGCGGCTCGGAGAAGTTGAGCCGATTCAAACCTTTTCTTCAAAGGTCCTCACCCGCATTCAAGTCAAGCACTTTAAGGCTCACACATCCCTAGTTTAGATCTTTCTAGTTCTGCTAAATCACGTGATAGCAGTGGCAATAGAACATGAAAATGCACCCAAGCAATGTATTGCAGTTGCAACTCTTGCCATTTGTTTCTGGATGCCATGCAGTCATGAAGCAGGGACTGGCAAATTCAAAAATGCCCATCTTTTCAGCTCTCATTGGACAGGGAGAACTGATCAAATTGCCTAGGGCACTTCAGTTTATCATGTTAGAAGGTGGCTCTCTGTGCACCACTTGGGTTCTAAAATAGCTGGAGCAGCACTCAAACATAGAACTGTAGCATCACAAACAGTAATGGCATCATTAAATATTATGGTCAGTCATCAACACAGCAGTCAGTCACTGGAGCGAGCTGTGGGACAACAGCAGCAACATTTTCTGGGGCAAGACCACCGGCTGGCTACGGATGAGAGAGCTGCATTAAAAGTCTTCTGGATTAATTCCCGACATGTGCATGGTGTCGCCTCATATAATAACCACAAAGATGTAGTACCGACTTGGCCACCCTGGCACCCAGTATTAAAGCACAGAGTGCAGGTGAAAGATTCTGTTTTTGGTTGCCCTATAGTTTTCAGAACATCTACACTTTGCAGGTTTTGGTGGACCATGAAGCCATGCCCTGCTACACTCATCTGGCTACAAAGGTGGTGATGGTGGTGTTGGTAGTGAGGCTGCCACACACTGATGTTTTGACAACCCTATAGAAAGGTGTAAGGGTAGCTTTATAGCTTTATCCTTGCCTCCTGTCTCTGTAACTCTGGCATTGGCCACCTTCTTCCCCTCCTCGGGTTCTCTGGTTTCCAATGTCATATTCTGTGGCCTGGACTCAGGTGGGTTAGTTTTACCTTGGCCATCATCATGGTCATCATCAACATTAACCTCAGACTGATCATCAGTGAATGTGGATGGTATGAAAAGAGAAACATCCCATATGCTGTACTCTGTGTGTTGTTTTATTCTGGCTAATCAGATGAAATAATCTGCAAACCCTATTCCCTTTCTGTCCCAGAGACAGGATTTAGCTTAGGATCCGACTAGAGACTGACCTGTGCTTCAGTGCGTATTTTAGGCGCTTCTCCTCTGGCAGCGGGTCTGCAATGAAGTCTTAATTGCGTGTCCCGAAGACAGGGAAGATCCTCTCTGGAATCCACCCTTTAAGGGAACAGAGAACATGGTGACAGGCAGGCCGACCCCCAAGACTGAGGAAAATCCCAAAGTGAAAAACCCCTGGGTGATGACTGCAGAAGGTGGTGTCAAAGGGTTAGCTGAAGAACGGTTTGACAGGAATACCAATTCCGAAAGCTGGGATACGTAGAAGGTAAGCAGCCAGGCACTCACTTCAAGGGGATAGGAACAGAAGGTAGGTCCAGGAACGAAGCGCACAACAAGGACGGAAAGAAAAAAACAGGGAATGAACCTACAGGAAAACAATGTGGCAACAGATAAGGATTACCTGAAGTTGCAATGCAAAGCTGCAATGGAGAACGAGCAAGATAGCAGCTCCAGCACCGGAATGGGAGCTGCACCGTGGATGTAGGTAGCCATCCTGGACAACAACGTAACGTGCACACAAAGCACGTTACAGTAGTCACCTTGGTTGAGGCTAATACGGCTGTACAGGCAGTCGCAGCTGGGAGCTTCCAGCGTAGCGTTGCCTGCTTCCTCCAGGATCCATCCAATGTCGGCATCGATGTAGGACACCTCCTCCACATGCCTCCCAGTCCTACTTTCACTCACTTCTAGGTATTCCGGATATGTTTACACCCAACATGGTTACTTTTCCTTAGCCACATGAAGATGGCATGTGTCTTGTGCACTTTACAGCCACTGACTATAACCTGCCCCTACCTCCAAATCACTATAAGACTTTTTCTATGCAAGCAGCAAGTATTTTCTGTGGCCACAAAAAGAGGGCAAACTTAGTTATAGACAGTTAATCTTCGATGAGTTATTAAACCATTTCTACACAAGCAACTAACAGGCTGCCTCACCACTAAAAGATGGGACAAAAATGTACAGCCACTCAAAGCATTTTCCTTCTAAGTAAGAATTCCATACATTTGCAACTTCACAAGCAACAAGCATTGTGTATACCAACAAAAAGATGACACACTCAGTTACAGTCACTGAATGCAGTACCCTACCTGCAAAGAATGATATGACTTTTTCTATGCAAGTACCACATTTTTTCTCTGGCCAGAAAATGTCAATGCACTCAGTTACAGACAATGAATCCTCTCTCAACTATAAATAGCTATATGATGTTTTTCTATTCTAGCAGCAAACATTTTCCATGGTGACAAGAAGATGACATGCTCGGGTGCAGACAGTCAATGCAATTTCCTGCCTCCAAAGAATTATACGACTTACTCTGTAAGCAAATAATGGATCTTTCCAGTAAAGGAAGATATACTGGTTTACAGTCATTAAATGGAATGTCCTGCTTGCTCCCATACAACTCTGTTATGTTTTTATCCTCACAATAACAAGAAAATGGCACATGTGTCTTTGCTATGCAATGTGATCACTGGGACTCTCTCCTTCCTAATACTAAAATGGCACAATCACTTTCAGCCTCTGAATAAAATCTTCTCCTGGTTACCAACAAATATTAGACTTTTTCTCAGAAACGAGTATTTCCCCTAACCTCAAAAATACAGTGCACTCTCCCTCCTCCAAATAATTATAAAATGTTTCAATACAAGCCACACTAAATTTCCCTGTCCACAGAAAGACAGCACACAGTTCTCGAACCTCCAAAGAGTTGTACAATGTTTTCTACGCAGGGAGCTAATGTTTTGTCTTGCTACTAACAGATGGCGCACTGGTTTACATCCACTGAACATAATCTCCTCCCTCCCTCTAAACGGAGGAGAAATGTCCATGAGTTTACATCATGCAAGGTGGTTGCTGGGATGTATTAGCAGTAGTCACACGCGCATAGCATTTATTATTTCACTTTTGACTCCTCCGCCTTCACTAAATCTAATCTAAATTTTCTGCCTGTCCCTTTGAAGTCTATTTTACTTTTTCTAACTTCCCTTAACATATCAACATAATCTTATTAATGTCACACCTATCCTTCCACTAAAGCCTATTCCCTCCTCTTTCTGTAGCAACCTTGCGCCTCTGCCCCTATCTAATAAGAATGAATCCTGAATCGATCCATGCATGTAAATATTAAACAAATTTAGCCCCAACTATGGAAGATATTTTGCAAAAACCACTGATAATGTTGAGAAAAACTTGATTTGCCAAAAATACCCAATAATGGGATTTTTAAAACAATGATTCAATATTTTTCACAGGCTTACCTGCCCATGCAAACATAAGCACAGAAGACCAAATGGACAGAGGTGTGAACTTAAAATGAGCCTATCGGGTGGTGTTAGTTTAAAAATCAGTCGATGTTGAGCGTGAACCTCTGCCTGGGTAGCACCATGTGTGCCTGCTCCAATCCCATCCGAGCTGCTAGGCTCTATGAATAGGTAGAAGCTGGGAGGGCCAATGAGAAATACAAATAAGAACAGCCAACAGCAGCTGCTGGATGTAAGATAGGAACAGTCCGAAAAAGAGCCAATAAGAGATGACGAAAGAGGAAAATCTCACAAAGGCGCGCGAGAGAATGAGAGTAAACACGTGCATTGAACACCGACAGCGTCCGCCCTTCTGCTGCTCTTCCCGACAGCACACACCGCGCTAGCGGGCCAAGGCCCCCGATCACATAGCGACCCAGAGTGCCCCAACACACAGCACCTGCTACCAGCGCGTCAAAGTGTCAACCCAGGACCACGAGATACTTCTTGGCCTGATGTTGAGGTGCCGCTAGGATGGGGGCCTACACAGCGTCAACCGACACCCGCTAGCTTACACAGAGGAACAGGGTGTTGCTACAAGAGAGACACGATCCGAGGGCCAGACGGAGGCATTCTTTAATGCACCCGAAACATCCATGGACACAGCAACTTTCTGCTTACACAGTCCATAATACATCGAGGGAAACATACCCCGGCGTAGTCCCAGGATTGGTCTTTATTCGTTCATCTGCAGAAAAACATGACACACATACAAATTCATCCATGTTATGGTTGTGTGGTATTATGTTTAAAAACGCCAAGTTCTGTGTGATAATAATTAGTTCACAGTGATAAATTATGTACCAGCACTGAAGTGCAAATAAGTGTCTATGCGATTTAACTTAATGTTACCGATGTTTGTATCACAATTGTACATTTTGTTTGAAATGTCTTCCAAAAGTAACTGTTAAAAAAGAAATGCTGAAAAAAAGTTAACAGCAATATGATAAAATATGAGAAAAAATTCAAACATTGCCTGAGATGAATGCAAGAAAATACTTTTACCAATGGAGAAGTACATGGTAAATACCAATAAAAGTGTCTTGCCCAACTTTGAAAAAGTCTAACTGCATGATAATTTAGTGCAATTTATACAACCTCACTTGGACAACCGGTCGCAATCGTTGTTGTAGGATTATCGGTGGGCTGACTTACTCCAGCCACTCTTATGAAGAACTATTACATAAATGATTTATAGTATATCTAACTTGCAAGTGACAGGACTTCTTCCATTTCCTTAGCCTTGTTTGGCCCTTATCCCTCCCACTCAGGGGCACCCCTCTAGTTTTCTACTAGTAAACATGTTACTGGCAAGCCCTTTCATTTTTACCATTTGTACCTTGTATCACTAGGTTCAATTTTTATTTTGTATTTTTACACTTTTCAGTGACATTCAAAGTAAAGAGAATATTGTAGTGTGCAGTAGAAAAGACACACGTATGTGATGATTCTTTCCACTTAGCTCTCCTAATAGTGGGGCATCATAACAACCCTATTGTGCCTTTTATCATAAAGGTGCCATATATGGCACATATACACCTTGACATGTATTATTATTATTGTATTTATTGAACGCAGACCTAGCTTCGAGAAGCAACAGTGCGCTTTACAAAGGTATTCAACAGTACAGATGCATTACAGAGTGCTTTTTAGACGTAACAACAGAACAGATATACAGCGAGGGTGGGATACAGAGGGGCACAGAGGAGAGCTACTGCTGTACTGGGTGGTGGGGTGGAGTGGGGAGGACGGCGTCTAGCGAGTCAGGTGGCACGAGGGGTGATGTGATGGCCTAGGTGTTGAAGCAGAGAGATTCCTAGAAGAGGTGGGTCTTGAGTTCTTTTCTGAAGTGTAGGAGCGTGGGGGCGAGTCTGGTGTTGACAGGGAGTGGGTTCCATAGTCTTGGGGCGTATGCAGAGAATGCTTGCTTCTTGGTCTTTTCCTTTTTGCATCGGCGGATTTCAAGTCTGCACGTGTCCTGGCTTGTGGTGGTGTGCTGTCCACCGGAGATGCAGAATTTCTTCCCAAGGGAGCTGGGTGACTTGAGAGCGACTGCCTTATAGATGATGAAGCAAGACTTGGAGGTGATTTGTCTGTGCAGTGGGAGCCAGTGAAACTCGATGAAGGCCGGGGTGATGTGGTCGTATCTGCGTAGACCCTTGATGAGGCGTGTGACCGCATGTAGGATACTTCTCAGAGGCACAAGGGAGGACTACGGGAGGCCTTCGAGGAGTGCAGTGCCCCATCCAGGTGTTATAGGACTAGTGCTTGAACGGTGGATCTAAAGCTGTCCAGAGGGAGGACTTGACTTTTCGTAGGAGGGAGAGCTGATACCAAGCTGTCTGAGTTTTCTTAGCTATGTGTGTCTTGAAGGAGAGGTGTTTGTCGAGGTGGAACCCAAGGGACTTGGTGCAGGAGATGAGCTCAGGTGTGAATCCCTCAGAGTTCATGGGTGATAGCCAGGTCTATATGTCTGGGTGTTCGATGTTGTTGGTGAGGAGTATTAAACAGATTCAAATAGGAACCCACTGCATATTTGGTCAAGGCTATTGTGGGCATTTTCCAAAATGGCAACCCAGGAAAGTAAATCTGTGGTTACAACAGCCAATTTCTGAACACCTATGTAACTTCAGGTTTAGGTAGTTGAAATCAAAGCTATTAGCAGGTTGTGTAAAATAATTTGCAGCAGGGTATTGCTGTTGTTTGACTCATTTAATGGTTAAATAAAAGATGAAAAACAATTGCTTGCACACATTTGTACCATAATAAACTAAGAAAATATCATTTTTAAAACCAAACTTGCCTCTGAAGTAACCTAAAACAATCAGCGTCGCTTCTTTTGCAGGTTTAGATAAACATTTAGATGACGCCCAATTCCCACAAATAAATGCATATTATCACATTGTCTGCAACTACAACACTGGCATGGGGATAATCCGATGTGCATTCAAAATCTCAGTAGGGCACAATCATAATAATAGAAGACTCAGGCTCAAAGGATCAGTCAAAATAATTGGTCGTTATCAGCAACGAGACATTTTTCCAACCGTTCATATAAGTAAGCATCATTCTCCCACTCAGTGACCAAGGAGTTAACTTTGTGAACACTCACCTTCACAGACACATGGAGCTGCGCAATCAAGTGCAGCCTTTTTTCACTTGCATCTTATCAGGCAATTCTTTGTGCGCGCTTGCATGGCACACGCTTAGGGGAGGTTTTTGCTGTTTCTGGAAGTCTTGTCCAGTTTAGTTCATACAATCCCTCATCAGTTTTGTCCCAGCCCCAGTTAATTGGCAGAGCCAGTTTGGGTCCTGGGGGGAGTATCTGACCCCCAAACATGGCTTGCATGGTAGACTGTCTTCTTCACTTGCTCCTCAAGAGCGTCCTTGGTTGGTTGATTCTCCTATCCGCTGGAACCAGTCATAAAAAGCAGGTACTTCTCCACCATCAGCAGTTCTCAGCCATTCTCTCTCATAAGCCCTATGCTGCAAGTTATATAGTGCTGCTGTGGTGATCCGGTGAGCTGTCCTTCTGAGAGCCACATGTCCAGCTCAGAGGAATGGGTCTGCTCTCCCTGGTGTTACAATCTCAGCCTGAACCAGTGCTTGCACTCACCGCTTCCTTGGAGCCAGTCTCCTAGTCTCCTCCATGCTGCCATCTCGATATGTAGTCCACCGAGCATAAATACTACTTTGTCCTCACCATAACTGTCTGGCCACTTCCATTGAATTTGTTAGCCAAGGCAAGCAAGGGTTGGTCGCAGGTGTGTGTCCTGGATCTAAATGCTGGGCTGCATCTTTTAAGACAGGAAACGAGTATCTGATCACAGGTAGTATATGCACACTTTTGAGTAACAGTGGACGCTGGACTGTGATATGGCTCAATCGTCTACTTGTTGGTGGCTAGCATGACAAGCTCAACACGCTATGTTGCCTTATGTCCCAATTTTGTTTTCCAAGACTTGTCTTGAATGCTCTAACCACATTTGTTCTTTATCAGTCTGCTATTTGGAGCCATCCCGGGTCAGTGTCACCACCATAACTGGTGGGAGAGAAACTACGTGATGTTTCTGGTAACAGGAGGCACGTCAGTGTATTGGTGTGGTGACTGGTTGCTAGCTTTAGCAGCCAGTTGCCACACCAATACACTGAGCTTGCAGCCCCATATCCTCCAACAATGACAGAGCCTTGATACACTCCTTCACTGGGGAAAGAGGGATACTGAATTAGGGAGATAGCAGTGCCGTGGAAGGACTCCTTTGCTGTTGTTGCCCTCAGATTGTGTTCTATATTGTCTACAGCAGCAGTTGTGAAGACGTTGCCATACATCTTCTGGGGAAAGACCACTTGTTCCCTGAGAAACTGCAGACAGACACTATATCCCACCTGAGACGAGAGTCGAAGAATGCGGTCATAGGAGATACCCAAGCCCAGCTGTGACAGTCTCGCTACCAGTTCCCACTTGCATCTGTGAGCATGTAACATCAGTCCTGTATATCCGGGTACTGCCGTCTCTTGTGTAATGCTGGGTCAAACAAGGCTTGTTGCAGTCCCACGTGTCCACTTGAGTTTGATGCTATTGTTCTTCATGTGGTCGATAAGAGGGCTGCAGAGAGTGTATCTGCCATTAGATATTTGATACTTGGACCATCTGCGATCATGTGCACCAGGGCAAGCTGTATTGAAGGCACCCCTTTAGGGAAGCCATTGAATGGCTTGGCTTCTCCAAACATACTGCTAGGCACAATTTGTGCAGCATGTGCAGGATGAACTGTGAGGCTAACATGGTGCAGCGCACATGTTTTGCTGAGAGCCACACCTATGTTCTCTTCAAATGTAGTCATCTCTTCCCTCACTCTGTGCCTGCATGCCTGGAAACTAAGAAAACAGGCTTTCCTTGAATTGGGTAGAGTGGACCCTGGTGCAAGCCTGCGCCTCAGCTGTTCCATCCTGGACTGATAGTGGTGGGTGGGATCAGCCATCTTCCTGGTGGTGTTTCTACATCTAACCTGGTCTCCTTAGAGTGGGAAACCAGTTCAGCAAAGGCGACTGCTGGTGCTTCTCTTTCTTGATCAATGTCCGTGGATACAATAAACTTGACTTTTCTTGCACAGGTGTACAGATCCAGTGAGAATGCTGTGTGAGATTTGGCTTCAGTAGCTATTGTGTCTCCATCACAGAGTCAATCCAGCAGTACCGTGTCTCAAAGCATCTCTGCACAGCAGTCCCTCTTGTGTTTGTCCTTTTTTAATGTTGCTGCTTCATAGTCATTGTGGCATTCATAGTCAAAATACTGCCTAGACAAAGTGTTTAGATTTGAAATCAAAAAGAATTATCTACTGTGGACACAGAACTGTTTGTTTGTTATGGAAACCAGTGGAAAGATTTTTGTAAAAATTGTATATCAATTAAAGCAAATTAAAAAAGTGTTTAAAAAAATGTTGCTGCTTTATGTGGACCTTCTGCCCAAGCAGGCTACCCGCTGAAATAAAACATCTTAGACTTCTTTCTAGGTACTTCTCGAACGTGAATGTGACCTGCTTTGTTTACATAAAGTGAGTGCATACTCACTGTCACCTTCTATCTAGAATGCTTGTTTTTCTTCTCTTTTAAGTTTAGTATTGTTGCACATTTGTCTGCATGTATTACGGATACCTAACCAAACTAAGGTTCTCGTCATCTGTAGTGAGGAGGAGTTGCTGCAGAGTTTCTGCAGTCATTGCAGTGAGCGGTGTGCTGTGAAACAGACTTGGAGTCTTTCTACGCTTGCTGTCATGGCGTGCGTGGAGCCCTTCATAAACCCTGCGATGCCGCGGAGCTGCCGCAGAGTTGCTGCAGAATTTCTGCAGTCATTGCAGTGAGCGGTGTGCTGTGAAACAGACTTGGAGTCTTCCTACGCTTGCTGCCTTGCCGTGGGTGTGGCCCTTCATAATCCCTGCGAGGCCGCAGAGCGGCCACAGAGTTGCTGCAGAGTTTCTGCAGTCATTGCAGTCTCTGCCGCAATGGCGGCTTTGGCGGGCCCGCCCCCTGATCCATTGCTTGAAGAAGAATCACTTAGCAGACTGCGGAGCGGTCGCCTGAGATAAGAAGTGACGACTCTGCCGCTTAAGCTGGATCTCGACTCCGAGCTTACTGCTCCCCACTGTAAGATTCACCCACCACTGACGACGATTTGCGACTCACAAGGTACACAATATACGCATGTACAGTCGCACAAAACCAGCGACTCGGATCAGTTTTTTCTTGCAACAAAATCAAGGTCGGAGCGGGTGTCTGCATCCACCCCTCCTACCTTGACTTCTTTTGCCGGAACTCTGCTGACCCAGAACCTCCTGCCTCGAGCACTACCTCTCCCCCGCTGGACACCGGAGACGTAATAAGGGAGACAGGGGAAGAGGGAGCTGGGGATCATCGTATGTGCCAGAGCATGGGAGGCTGTGATACACCGGCACCCCCCTGCGTGCAGCGGAGTAGACTCAGTGTTTATGCACAGCAGGGCTCGGGCTGAGTCTTTCCCTGTTCCAGAGATGGTCTGCAAACGCCCTCACGTCCAGAGACGGCGACACTCACATGCACCAGCGGGGGCCCATTAACAGTGGCGCAAATAGACGGGGAGACTTATCTTCCGACTTTGCAGACTTCGGATAAAGAATGCAACCGGAATATTGACTCACCTAGTTTCACCCTAGAAGCTGGAGGGTCAACAGACATAAAGAACCCAGTTGCTATACAGCCTCAAAACTCGATTGAAACACACCCTGTCTTAGCTATGGCAGAACTGGAGACCCCCCTAGAGGACCTGAGCATGTCTAACACATCGTTCAGAGCTATGATTACTTCATACTCAACCGACGATGAGTCTGACACCTCTATGACTCAAAAAATGTATCAAAAGGAAACTCCTGTGCAAATGAGGAAATTCCAACTTCCTAACAAACTGGAACTAAACAAAGCAAAATGGCAGAAAAAAACGCAGGATGGCTTGAAATCTGGGAGACCTATCAAAAGGAAGAGAAAAACAAACTCGCAACCTCCCAAATCTTTATGCCAACGGATAAAACTGAGCAAAGACATGGAAGACACAGGTGCTGAACTGACTACGCCATTAGACCCGAATAAAGAAAACGGCCCGCAGACTGACAAAGCTGACGAACAGGCAAAATTGAATGAATCAAATGTGAAAATACTCGGGCCACTTGATAACTTTTTTCACAAACGAAAAAAATGTTAACATCCTCAAATGAACTGTTGGATGCAGAACTTTTAGAAGGTGCAACAGTCTCCCCAATAAAACTAACATCAAGTCAAAATTACGAGGACGAACAAAATAAAAAAAGAAAGGAGCAACACAAGAAAATAGAAGGGAGTGTCACAGTAACCCCGGCCAGATGGCACTTTGGAAAACCCCGGGAGCGGGCTACCACAAGCAAGACCAGACAAACATAACTCAGCCACTTAACACTGGATCCATGCCCAGAGACTTAGGAGACCAAAACAACCCTCCAAGTGAACAAGAAAAAAAACTTATGGTGGACAAGAGAAAAAAACAAGAAAACCAGAGCACGATACTCCAACTAAATATCACAGTTGATCAAACACAGAAGTTGAAACCATCAAAAAGGTGCGTGAGTGAACTAATAATAGACTCACCGACCAAACGAAGAGGCATTGTTACGGATAATCAAGCTTTGTACGATGAACTCCTTCTGGTGCCTCAAGAAGGGCATAACGGCAAATCTAAATCAGCCTCAACACCTACACCAGAAAACTTTGACACACCATTCAAAAACAAAAGACTCATTGTAGCTCAACAACTAGTATCCTAAGAGTCCCCAAGCAAAAAACCAGACCTGCTGGCCATAATGTTCACAGTGACCATAGCGTTGGCACCCTTCAATAAACTATATGAATCAATTAACAACACATTAAAGGATCAATCAACAATGGTCTCCTATGTTCAAACTAAACTTACATTCTTGGAAGGCTACCTCATTCACTAGAGGCCTACAAACTAGAGATTGGGGAACTCAAACAAATAAGGAAAATACAGAAAAAGCCAGATCTGTGGCCTCACAAAGTGATCATTACCGTAATAACCCGGTCACCAACCTGGTTGGAGCACCGTCAAGACCTCCCACAAACCCCTCTTATGTAGATCTTACTCAAGAAAATATGGAAGTCCCACAAGATAAAAGTGCAATGGATAAAACACAGATCCCTGCAAAATTGCCAAAAGAGGTCTGGACTAAAACAAGCAAGACCCAGACTGGCGGGCCTATTGGAATAAGTCACAATAAAAACACAGGGCTGAAAGATGGGAAAAAAATGACAGAAGCGAGCCCTTATAACTCATCGAACTTAGAACCAATCCTAAGATTGACTAAAACCACAAATCAACTAAAGACATACAATGGTCCCATGGCTCAACAAACGACCAAACAACAAACATTGAAATGGTCAACGAAGGCCTCAAGAAATGAAGAAGACCATCCAGCGCACCAGCATGAGGAAACGAGATCCTTCCAAAAATCGAATTTTAGAATCGGGGAACCTCAAGGTATCATACAAACCCCAGAGCAACCCAAACTAGATGAGGGTTCCTTAAAAGATAAGGATGGATCGATAACAGACTTATTGGACATCAGCCAATACCCGATAGACGACCCTGAAAACAATTTACCAGAGAAAAAGGAAGAAGAAAAGAAGCTGACAGCTACAAAAGAAAACTTACCAGGACCTATACTGGCTAAAACTCCAAAAATTGCGGTCCCAGACTCTCCAATTTTCTTAACTCTTGAGAAATGTAAGAGAGCAATTAACCACAAGACGCTAGACAAACAGGAGGGTAATAAGTGCCAAGAAAGGTCTTGTGGTCAAACAGGAAGTAGAAGAGAGACAAAGGCAAACTCAAACTGGGACAAAAAGACACGGACAAACAGCGACACCCGGAAAGACGGGTTTAATGCTAAACAACCAGGAAGACCAAATACCTGGGAAAACCACAAACTCAACTCTACATCTTCACAATCCCACTTAAATAACAACTGGAGTGGTTCAAGATCTAATATAAAGACGGTGTCAAGTCAACATAGCTAACAAGACGTGAACCATTCAAGGCACTCAACAAGACACAATAGGTCGGAAAATCACAAACCTAATTCCACTCCTATACAAAGGAATCCAAACATTTGGAGTGATGCAACAACAAACATTTCCAGGGACACTAAAAGAGCGCAAATGACGAGAACCCTGCGGACAACAAACACCCATTCCTTTAAACTAGAGAAAATACTTGAAGAAGGAGGAAACATCAGTTTAAACAGAAAAACAACAATGAAGCTCTTTACTAACATCCAAAACTTGAAATCTCTCAGAACAGACAACATTGATATCATTGAATTTACGGATAATAATCATATGGACAGTGTCTACCTCCCTATATTATCATCACGAGACACTTGTTATCAGCGACCACAGACAAACTGCGATCTTTGGGCTAAGATCATGCCCGTCAACAGGATAAAGAGCGGCCACACAACTACTTTAAAAGGGCCCGCTCACTCAGTACAGAAAAAGAGCGACATAGAAACCAAAGAAACCACTGACTTACCCGGACCCAAGAAAAAGCGGCAAACTCGCGCTGTGAAAACCAGAGTGACACTGGCCTTGAACAGGGCAATAAAAGATCTTCAAGATATACTCCACCATCGAGACGAACGGCATACAAGAAAAAATGTGTTTCTAGAATGGAACACCAACGCCAACAGGATACACACAAGGACTCTAACAATGTAGACACGAGTACACAGACATTGACGAAGATCGACTTCCCCAGGGGACACTCCCAAATTGGAACATCACCATCACCAGGGAAAAACCGAATGCAAAAACTGACGAATTAACCCAAAAAAACAAGTAGGGTACAGAAGATATGGATCTTAAAAGATGGGCTTAGTTATCGGAAACGTTAGCTCACTCTGCGAGATTCTAGCGACAAAAACAAAATCGAGAGATTGAACGAAACATATCAGAGAAGGTAAAAACCTGGCAAAACTCTAACCTAGTGACCTTGGGATCCTGGAATACGCGAGGTTTTTCTCACCGCACTCAATCAGGATAAGTAAACCTAGGAGCTTTCGACTTGCTGTGTCTCCAGGAGAGGATTTGAGATCATTACTTCTCTAGCTATTAAAGGTCCAAAGGGGAGACCAGCGACTGGACTACTGATAGCTATACGTTCAGGCAGTGGCTTCACGCTCGAATACATCGTGAGGAGTGATACATTTTTTTTAGCCATAACGATCTCGGGACACCAGCCACCGCCAGCAGAGGGAAGAAAGAGAAAAGTCCTTCTACTGTTAATCACCATTTACTGGAACCCAAAAGCTCAAACCGACAAGTGCTTCTTAAACAAGCTTGAATGTACTATCGATGAAGTGACAGCCAGACAGAACATTGGTCAAATTGTGATATGTGGAGATATGAATGTTACCTGCCTACACTCCACAAAAGACACTGGAAAGGACGCTTATGACCTAGGGAGCTCAGACCCTGCACTGATAACAAGATCACTGCAGCAGGCCAGAGGGGTATTAAGTTGGAACACCTCCTGTCATCCCGAGACCTTCACAACCTCCACACCACAAGGTCAAAAGAAAATCTCACTGTCTCGACTTGGGAACAGGAAGGTATGAGAGCAAGCATCGACCATATCTACGTCTCTAGGTCCATACTAGTGCTGATCACCAACCTGGAGGTTAGACGCACGACAAATAGTGATCACAATATCCTAATCACAGACTGGGAGATACCACCTAAACCCGTCATTCAATATATGGAACATCAGATCAAATTAGCAACACAGAGCACAAGACTAAAGCTAACCAGTACAGCAATAACAAATGTCACAGCCCAATACTACAGATCTAAAGGAGAAATAACAACAATCTCAGATCTAGCAAAGCTGGATTACAGACCGCTACTACAACCATACCTTCAATCCATACAGAAGAAACATCTTAAAATCAAAACTCATTTACACACCAGGAATAAACTGCTAGTGGAAAAAAGAAGGTTTATGAGACAAGTAACAAGAACGGCTAAAACCTGGCTGACTTTAAGGAACAAACAAATTGCAAAACAGGCAAAAAGAAACTACAAATCCTGGCTGAAAGATAACAGACTGACTCTATATCAAGATAACAGACTGACTCTATATCAAGAAGATTCGGAGGCCATGTTGAGATGTTTAAGTGGAAGGCGAACAAAAGTCTTCTGGTCCCTCATCGATTCAACAGGCAACTCTACTCAGGACGCCTTGGTGAACAACGTCGGAGAGCAAAAATGGATAGACCATTTTTCAAAGTGCTTTAAGAAGTCTGAAAAAGCAAAACCACACAGAGGCTCCTAGCCTACCACAATATGGACACTTGAATATGACCAGTTAAAATCAAGAAACTAAAATCATCCGTGCTCCGGGACCAGACAGGATAACTAATCAGGACCTTAAAAACAACTGGGAAACATGGGCCCCCTTAATATCCAACATCATTGGCACGTGTGGCAGGTCAAACAGTATCCTGCCTTCTTGGAAAACCTCAAATGTAGTCCCCATCTACAAGAAGAATGAAAAAACTGACCCTGGGAACTACCGCCCTATAGCATTGCTGGATGTGACGGGCAAACTCTTTGATTGCCTATTGCTGGAAAAATTTCAATCATGGGTGAAAACCTCAGACTGCCTGGATCCATTCCAGTCAGGCTTCGTCAAAAGCTCAGGGACCCAAGCTAACATTCTGATATTGAGTGTTATGAAGGCAAAGATCCTGGATGGTGGCCGAAGAATATTCTTGGCTTTTGTGGACGTAAGCCAAGCCTTTGATCGTGTGAACAGGGACAAGTTATGGGAGAAATTAACAACATGGAACTGCCCTAACTCTATCATAGAACCGATTAAATGTCTATACTCGGAGACCTCAATGCGAGTGCGCCTTAGTGGCGCGGGTCAGCTGTCTAAAGAAATTCAGACCTCGCGAGGAGTCAAACAAGGCTGCCCGTTAGCACCTGCTTTGTATAACACTTATACAGGTGACATCGGACTCCACGAAATCAACTTAAGAATCTTCCTGCCAAAATTAGGCAATGACAAAATCAGTCAGCTACTGTATGCAGACGACATCATTCTGCTCGATCAGACCGCAATCGGTCTTCAACAGAGACTAAATGGTCTCCAAGAATATGTATGCGAAAACGACCTGGAAATTAACATCAACAAAACAAACATTTTGATCTTGGAAAAACATTGCAAACACAAAGGAACCGGACAATGGTTCATTGAGGGGAAAACGTTAGAAAATGTGACATCCTTTACATACTTAGGAGTGACCATTAACTGTAATCCGCAAGAAAAAACAATGCAGGAAACTCTATGGACCAAAACAAAAGCCTTGACATCACAAGAAAGAAAAATTGACAGAAAATACGGTCGATTTTCTATGCAAGCGGCTATCAACTTTTACAAAGCGAAAGCCACCCCGGCCATTACTTATGGCACTGAAGCAATGCCAGACATCCCAGACAGTATTTGGCCGAGACTGGAAGGTTTCTATTGGAAAGAAACGCAGAACTTACCGCAATCAAACCCAATTGCCTCAGTGAGGAGTGAACTAACCCTGGTTTCCCTCAAAGCGACTGTAATGTTAAATGGGTTGATGCTGTACCGCAAAACCAGAATTTCCAAACTTGAACTATTCAAACTAATCAGAGAGGAAACCAAAACCAAACGCCATGTTCTTTCTGGAGAGGAGCGCCTGCTACCTTTTTTGAAACAAGATGTTGACAGCCTGGTCCAGGAAAAATCAGGAACTGCTCCAGGAGATTGGAAGCTCGGAGACGGAGCTAGAAGAAAATCCCAACAAAGCAAATGCCAGACTAAAAGACTGGGACTGGATCCAAACTCTCCAAGACGCCAACAAAAACAAACTCACTCAACATCTTCCAGTGAATTTACAAAAAGTCAACAAACGGTTGAATACCTGCTTAAGTTCCCAGACAAAGGTACTCGATCAACCTTCCTAAGAGCTCGCTTAAATCTGTTAAAAACAAACG
Source organism: Ambystoma mexicanum (assembly GCF_040938575.1). NCBI lineage: Eukaryota > Metazoa > Chordata > Amphibia > Caudata > Ambystomatidae > Ambystoma > Ambystoma mexicanum. The sequence goes on along the minus strand of NC_090933.1, from coordinate 418,296,578 downwards.
AGATTTTAGCGATACGAGGAATCTCCCAAAACAACACATGCCAATTTTGCAAGGGAGTAGAAATCGTGGAAACATTAAGACATCGGGCCTCATTACACGTTGTGCGGTAAGAACCGGAAATTAGCGGCATGGCGCTATTAATGTGTCCGCCCTCGCAAAAGGGCGCTAATAGCGCACGATCACGAGTACGCGGACACGAGCATAGCGCCATGCCGTTAATGACCCTACCGCCATGCCGGTAAAGTCCCCTAAAAGTCCCTTACCGGCTTCCATGATAGTGCAGATAGCACCTCCGCCCTCGCGCTACATGCAAATAGCGGTCACCGCTATTAGCGCTGACCGTTAAATTGCGGAACCGGAAATAGCGTCATCGCACAGGAACGGGAAAGAGCACGGCGGCCATCTTTAAAAACACAATCCATTGCCATCCTCTGCCCCCAGGACCTGTTTCGAGTTGTGAGCAGTGCAAAATCATCTGGGACACCTGCATCATGCCCAAGGCACTAAAAAAAACCTCCGACAGGCAGCGCAAAGAGAAATATATGCCAGGGGAACTGAACATGCTAACACAGACCCTGGCTGAGAATGCTGAGGTAGTGTTTGCTAATGACATGCGCCGGCCAACTTTATTGAAAAAAAAGCCATCTGGGAGGAGGTAGCTGTCAAAGTCAGTGCTGTGGGCACCAGCACGCGCACTGTGCGCGAATGCAGGAAGAGGTGGGACGACCTCAGACTGCGGGTGAGGGGCATCCTGGCTGAAAACCATCGCATTGCCAGTGCCGGTGGAGATGGTTCACCTATCCGAATGAAGGAATGGGAGGAGACATGTTCCAACCTGATTGCCGTCGAATCCATTGAAGGAGTGGGCAGCATGGAGTTCGGCGTGGGTACCACTTCAGATGCAGGTGAGTGTACACATGACAGGATGCGATGTGAATGTACTGCCCCCCCATATGTGAGCACAGACTCCTCTCATGCATGGACACACATCCACACATGCATCCATCCCTCACCAAGTCAGTGTCAGACCCAAACACACACACATGCACACATCACCAGAGACAAGTTCAAAACACAACCATGCATGGATGAGGCACTGAACTGGCACATCACCTGCATCCACAACTACTAAGTCCCAATGGCCACAACTGCACCATTTACGTAATCTGCATTAAGTATATTGAAACGCAACCAATGCCATCCCCCTTCTCGTCCCTGACAGGCTCACATACAGATGGTGAGGATGCCACTGATGCATCACAGGCACCAGCTACGTGCAAGAGGCCAAGGGCACAGGAGCCAAAGGACACCCCAACAACATCCAGGGGCAAGGGTGGAAGGCCACACCTGACGAGCAGAAAACATCGCCACAGTGCCACTGCCAGGGCAGTAGTAGCTGCACCAGAAACTGCAGCTCCACCACCAATGCCTGCCACCGAGGGCCTACCATCAGCTGCGGCTAGCTCCGCTGGTAAGGCAGCCGCCACTGCCCCCCTATCCGATTCGGAGGACACCCTAGTGGAGCCTATGGTGATGCACACCCCAAGCCCCCCTAGAACCCCAGAGCCAGCCCCAACCCAGACCCCTGGGTCTGATGTGACTGTTGAGGACAACTACCCAGCAATTATGTCCCCCATGTTACCTTCACCTGCTGCAGTGGGTGCATCAGAGGGTACAGCATCCAGTGCACGGTCACCCAGCACTGCCCCACAACTGACCACCATCCTGGAGCGACAAAATGAGCTGACTGTGCTGGTTGGCCAGCATGTCAAGGAGGCTGCCCGACTCAGGGAGAACATTGTGGAGACGGTGAGGCACTCCACTGAGAGAATGGATGCTAACACCGACAGGCTATGCAATGAGATAGCGATGCTCAGGGAGGTCCTTGTTCGCATGGCCAACACCATGGACCGCCACTTTTCACAGCCAGCCCAGTCTGCCCCATCATCATCTTCGGGATCGAGACAGACAAGCCCCCTCAGGCGTTCTACACGCACCACCAGGCGCACGACTGACCGTCCCCAAAATCCTGCCAAAGACAATGGCAAATAGGGTGCCAATGGAGATTCATCTGTGTGCATTGGCCAGGGCAAACATGCCAGACACATGAGGGACTGTTGGTGCGGGGTGGGGGGTAGGGTGTTATGGGTCTGTTGTGGGGGGTGGGGGGTAGGGTGTTATGGGTCTGTTGTGGGGGGTGGGGGGTTGGGTGTTATGGGTCTGTTATGGGGGGTGGGGGTAGGGTGGTGGGATGTTTTGTTACTTGCACTTCTACACCTTTCTGTTTCTCAATACACTGGTTAATGATCAAAACACAGGCTTGGACATCTTCATTGTGTATGTGTACTTTATTGGCGACAGGGTCCATTGCATGCTCCCAAACATACACCAGGGCATTGATACCCATATCCATGTGACAGTACGTAAACATGTTCCTCAGAATATTTGGTTGATCAGATGCTGTCTCACAGCACGTCCCTCCTGCCGATCCCCTCTTCAAGACCTGCATCCCCTTCACCTCCGTCCTCATCACCATCATCATCCTCATCAGGTGCTTCTATATCAACCTCAGGGGGCAGTGGCACATTCCGTCTGATACACATATTGTGCAGCATGACACATACCGTGGTGATCTTGCCCACCTTTTCATGTCCATACAGGAGAGCACCGCCAGACCTGCTAATGCACCTAAACCGTGACTTCGAAAGGCCAAAAGTCTGCTCGATCACGATGCGGGTACGGGTATGTGCACAATTGTATTCCTCCTCGTGCCTGTTCTGTGGGTTCCGTACAGGTGTGAGGAGCCAGGTCTTCAGGGGATAGCCCGCATCACCTGTGTGGGGGAAGGAACGGGGTCCTGTTACTGTTCACCTCAAGAGCGGCCTGTTCATATCACTCAAATTGATATTGCATTGTGATTCAAGTACACAATTGACAGCATACATGCAGATGGTCTGGGTGGCAGCAACGTGCAAGGGGGAGGTTGACCCTGCAAGTAGACATGCCACATTGATGCCTCAAACATTAATTGACATGTCCTGGGTGATGCGAGGTCTTCGGTGTCCCTGGGCCCAGGCAGATATGTTTCCACACTGCTGGTGTACTGCCATTCCAACATTGATGTTGCCATGCAGAGAGGCATCTCTTCAGTGGTGGAATAGCTGCGTGGGGAAATGCTATGGCTAGTGGCGATCCCTTTGCATGCATTATAGGGCACATTGCATTATTGATGTTGTGCTGGACTAATTCATGATGCAATCTTGATGGCATGTGTGGAATTTTTGTATTTTGTGGCATGGAATGTTGTGCAATATGTATGTGGATGGATGTTTAATGTTACTAGACCTGGAATGTCATCTGTGTTGTGTAGCCTATACTTGTATGTCGGTTCATCTCAAGTACGTTGGCGCCTTCCCAGATGGACATTGCCGTACATCTGTATGTGCATTTTGCCCACATACGACAGGCTACACCCAGTTGGAGTACGTATCTCCCCCCCCGCCCCTCTTCACACCCAGTTGGAGTACGTATCTCTCCGCCCCCCTTCACACCCAGTTGGAGTACGTATCTCCTCCCCCTTCACACCCAATTGGAGTACGTATCTCTCCCCCCCCCAGTCACATTGCCATGTACTTGCCCTGCTACTCACCAAGTAGCCACGAACGTTGTCCGGTGTGTTGCTCCATGTAGCGTGGGATAGTTGAGTTCCGCAGGACCATGGAATCATGGGTTGATCTGGGAAATCGTGCACAGCAATGTGTGATTATCTTGTTGGCGTCACATACCATTTGGACATTGATAGAGTGGAATTGCTTCCTGTTTCGGTAGACTACTTCATTGTGATGTGGGACCACCAATTCCACATGGGTACAGTCGATGGCCCCGATGCAACTTGGGATGCCTGCCAGTGAATAGAAGCCAACTTTTGTGTTTGCAATCTCCTGGGCAGTCCGTGGCATGGATATGTGTTCAGGTGCATGCTTCAGGAGGGCATCGAGTACCTGGTTCAGCGTGCGGGAGAATACTGGTTGTGAGATGCCATGCATCTGTCCCACTGTATGCTGGTAGGTGCCTGTGGCCAGGAAGTGCAGCACATTCACCACCTTCAGTAGCGGGGGTATGGCAGTTCTGATGTCTATGAGGCTCACAATGTCGTCGTGGATCATGCTGGTGATGGTAGCCCTGTCCAGACGGTACAGGGTGTGTATCTGCTCAGGGGTTAGGTTAAATGGACTGGCTCTGATCCTGGGGATTGGTGGGTGCCTCTGTGGTATGATTGGGTGCCGTGGTGGTGCTTGCTGTGCCTGTCTTGCCCTCCTCCTCCTCCTGTGTCTCCTTTGTGCTGCCTGTTGTTGTTGCAGCTGCACTGCAATGAGGTCCTCCAGGCCATGTAATTCTGCCAATATTGGAACCATCTTGGTGTTGGAAGGGGTGTGGGAAGGGGTGTGGTGTGCTCCTTTTGAGCTGCCACAGTCTCCATTGCCTCCACCTGTGCTGATTTTCTCCACCTGTGGCAGGTGGGAACACTGCTCAGTTCTCTTAGCGGGTGGTTCGCGATGGCGGTATTAGCGCCATGGCGGTAAGGAGTTTTAGGTGCTTTACCATGCCGCTATTAGCATGGCCGCTTGACTCGTGATAGTGTGCTATTGGCGGCATGGCGCTATTTACGGGATGGTGGGTCGCGCGCACGCGTACTGCCCGCTATTAGTGGCAGCCTACTTAGCGGTGCCGCTAATAGCGGTGAGCCGGGTCGTGATCCGCATGGGGATTTAACGTTACCGGTATTCCATTACCGGTAACGTTAAATCCCTACCGCCTACCGTGTAATGAGGCCCATCTACTCCTATCATGCAAAGGAACCACTATAAACATGCAAATCCACGTGGGAGACCTGTTTAAAGACGCCTATATTCTAGACGAAACATACTGGTGGAACCATTTAAAGAGTGGTAAAACCACGAAAACAGTGATTGCTGTAGCAAGATTTTTCAAATGTCTGGGTCTGGATTCAGAACCTACAAGAGCAGCGGATCATGAAGCATCCACATAGCTGAGGAATGAACTTAGTGTTGACTTTATTTCAACAAAAAGAAAATGGAGTAAAGGACCGTTTAACCGAATCGACGCACACATCTTGTGAAAACTGTAACAAACAGTTAAACCAAGAAATAAAAAAAATAAAAAAATAAAAATTATGGCACTGTATAGTGTTTGCAATAAAGGCTGCTTCAATGCCGTGACCCTCGGGAATCTTTTCAACTGGAGAGTTTGTGGAACTTGTCCTAGTTCTTTCACCTTGATCAGGTTCCATTCTAGGGAATTATACCCACTTGGCCTACCTTTCCATGTGGACTGTGGAGGGCATGACAGAGGGTTGTCTGTCTTGAATTCTTGGGAAATGAGGCGTAGCTTCCACTTATTGTGAGCTGGATGGTGATGGCATAGGGTGCTTAAGATCAACTAGCTGGAAGCTCTAGGGCATTATTTCCTTACTACCTGATATCAGTCCTGGGCAACACTTTGTTTAGTATAAAGCCATCAGCAACCACCACCATCAGTCAAAGGGCTTGGACTAGGTTCGAATTTCTAAGCAACTGCAATGACTAGGGCCTAAGTATATGGCCAGATTCTGCTGATCAGCATCCACAGCCAGCAACTTCTGGAGGAACCTACAAAGATGAAGAAATATGAATATGTTAATGCTAGCAATGTTGCAACCACATAACCTCCAGCAAGTCACTGCAACAGCAGCAACAGCACCCTATACAACCCCTACTACTCATCAACCACTGGATGCTGAGCAAGCAATTTATTTCTATATGTATTGCACTGTTTTATTTTAAAACTTTTTATATAATAGAATATTTACAACAAAGCTACCATTGGTGATTTAAGAGGCAAAGTCAATGGCAGTACTGCATTAAGATGTTTCTGGTGTTGGATGACATCAACCAGTTGCTGGTGCCACCAAGATATTTTACACATCAATCACTGGTGGCAACCATATTGTCAGTTGAGGGGTTAGTCTTAAATAGATAATATTAGTTTTTCCTGTAACAAATGGATAGAGATAAATAGCAATTGCTTCTCCAGGGTCTCGATGGACATCCATAGTATGCATAATAGCCCCCTCTCGACATGCAAGGCTCCCCATTTCAACAAGTATGTGAAGTCACAGTAGCTGGAAGTAGCCATTTTTAAAAATGGGTGCTACAGCTGACCGACGACCACATCTGTAATGGCTTGCTATCCAAATCAATGCACCCTATAAGTACCTACATTTGTGCCAATTGTATTGATTTTATTAGAAAATGCACAATTGTCATGGATGTTGGGGCTATGCGGCTACACTCTCAGGTTTGTAATACAGCCATATTTGACTTAAGGCATGACACTAAAAGGCCACGTGGGTAGTGAATCTCCAGTGTACAACTCTATTTAACCTAGTCTGACATGCACACTATATAGATTCTTTGCAGTCAAACCAAAAAGAAAGCATAAGCTATGCAATGCACACATCTCGCGTTGTCACTCTGATGGTATAAAGGGCTGCATGCTGACACCTTTTTCAGCAGGAAGCACCAACTGAGATGATATATTGAGCACGTTAAATACATGTTTTTGTTTCATCTGCTCAGCATTTGGTACTAACTGCGCTAAACTAACTCAACATTTTAAGCCAACCGCGGTACTCATCTGTTGGCGGATTGTCCCTAAAGTCCCTCAGTTGGTCAACTTAATAAAACTGTCACAGGAACCCCCAGACGAGGTGTTCGCCCCCTCGTGTACAAGCTCATTAGCATTAGAGACATTGTCATCGTGCTCTATTGTGTCCTTGGTGGCCTTCAAGGCACTTGCCTTAGACTCAGGACCAATAAGTTGGGCGGTGGTTAAGCGCCACACAATAGAGCCCAATGGTGTCATTCTTATCCTCCAATGGTGAATTATTTTAAGTGGTTCAGTATTGTCAGTGGCTCAGTGTTATCTCAGATACATCAGTGGCTTAGTGTCTTCAGTGGCTCAGTGTCATCAATGAGCAAGAATCTGGCAGCCTGGGAGAGCTCACTCGCCCATTAGCTGTCCATTTCTGTGCCTCTACCTTATGCAATAAAGTTCCTGTTTGTGAAGCGCCCTCCACTTAGCTGTAATGTAAAATACTACGTGGTCTGAAGCAAGTTGGGCCAGGCTAAGAAAGGTATCTTCCAATCTTGATATGCAAGCTAGGGTGCTCCACGGCTCTGGCGCGACCTGAGGTGAACCTACAGGTTCTGCGTCTGCCAAGATCACCTGAGGATAACGCTTGATGTCATAGCGTGTGGACTGAAAGGAAGACAAACTTCAATAAAACATGATGTTTAATTGGAGACGAATGAATGAACATAAAGTACAAGTAACAGGTCAAAGTTTAATCTGATTGCTACGGAGGCACTGCCTTAATTGGGTGTGTGCTTGGGCACTTCTCCTCTACACTCAAAGCACAGAAGAACAAAAATAATGTATGTTTTCCCAAGATTAGCAAAATTCTACTCAACCCTTGGTATTGTCTGAAAGATCTGTGCTGGACTCTTCCTGTTGTTATATAATAAGAAACGAAAACCTAGAGCAACATAGGAGATCTTTGTCATTCAATAAACTAATTCAGCACCTGAAGAGAGAGAGGGTGAGAGTGTGTGTGTTTGTGTGTGCGTGCCCATGTGTGTGCGCGTGTGCAATCCTGCATATGAAGGAAAATGTAAAGAAATGTATAAAAAGTTTAGTCATGTTTCCTTTTCTTTGTTTTGGCTCTTTGTTACTGCTTGTACCACCAAAGAACCAAAGAAAGGCTGTATGTGGGCAAATTTGCAGAAACCTGCAGATTTTTGTTCTAACCACAATGTGGTGTCCCTTTACGAGGACTGCAAGTGTAGTCACTTGTGTACGTCAATAAAGGCGGGTCCCTGCGGTGCATGCACCAGTTGGAGACCACCGACTACTGACCTGTGTCCGTGTCGGTCTGTTCACCACTCTGGGGCTGACCGGGACCAGGTCCCATACCTACCAAATTGGCAACGAGACAGGATCCCCGGTTTGTTAAGGCTCACTGCTGGTACTGCCACGGCAGGTTTCCTATGTCTGCCGGCAAACCTGGGTGAGTTTGTGGCCCCTCCCAAAACTCCCCTGCCCTGCCTCACAGCCTGTGTTACATGCTGGGCATGCAAGAGTACAGAGGGGGAGGCACGCATCCCCCGATTCGGTCCACTTAATGGGGACATTGTTCTTCTCCTTGAGGTGCAACCCCTCGTTGGGCATCTCGTTCCACTAGCCACCAGCTTTCAGCACAGGGCAATCCTGCCCCTAATCCAGCGCCATGTACTACCACCAGTCCAGTGCTACGCACTGCTCGTTGGGCACCTCATGCCACCAGCTTCCAGGACAAGGTTTTCCTGCCCCCAATCTAACGCCATGTGTTGCCACCAGTCAATGCCACGCACTGCCACCAATACAGTGGGCAGGGTTGCAGTTCAGGAGGTGAGTGCTTATGAGCCCTGACCCCATATTAGACTGTTGCTCTGGTGTATTCCTCACCAGTTGGCCTTGAACCTGCGTCTATGAAGAACCACCACAGTGCGTGATCATGGGGGAGGAAGAGGATGCACCGCAGGCTGCCAGACTACCATGCTCATTGGCACAACTCACCCCTTTACAAGAGTTTGACATTTCAGGAGCCCCGTCATTGCTGGGTCCAGATGGATTGCATGGGTGAAAAGGTTGGACATGTTCTTCAAGGCCACGGGCGAAGATGACGACAAAACAAGGCCCAGGTACAACACCTTTGAGACTCTACGACCCGTGGATGATTTGTTCGCAGCGGCCCAGTCTTAGAAGCACAAAAAGATCAGCAGAATCCACCTGGCGTAAATCACCCTCCATCTCCTACAAAACTGCATTTACATCTGCATCCGCTATTTACAAAGCTGCCATCTTTTCTGCAAAAAAAGAAACATACAATTCCAGAATCCAGGATGCCAAATCCAGTACGAAAGAACTCTTCAGCATACTAAAAGAAATCGAATCCCCTGCATGGCCCACACAAGACTGCATCAAAAACCATTATATCATTGGTGTGCTAAAATACAGCAAGCCCTTGCAGATAAAATCACCCTACTCTAAAATAAGATCAAAGCTAAAAAGGCAAGCATCACCATTGTCTCCCAGCCCACCCCTGACCCAGAAAAAACATCTCATCCTTGCACCCCTTTCTCCTTCTCGCAAGTAACGTCTAAGGAAGGCATCATAAAAAGCCTAAAACTATCCCACTGCCAAGGCGATATCTGCCCTGCCACCATCATTAAAGATGTAGCTAAAAAACTAGCCCCTTTCATCACCACACTGATAAACTCCTCATTCTCTTCCAATCAGGTACCTAACAATCTCAAGGTTATGCCTTTACTAAAAAAAAACAACCTTGATCCTAATGTCCCCACAAATACAGGCCCATCCCCACCGCACCGTTCCTTCTAAAAATTCTGGATCGTGTGGCCTATCTACAAATAATTCAGAAGCACTTAGAGGAGAATGATCTCCTAGGACTTAGACAATCAGGCTTCAGACCCAGACATGGAACTGAGATAGCCCTCCTAGATCTAAAGATCCAAATGGACGAGGCGAAGGACAAAGGCAAGCTAGCAATCCTCCTACTACTCGACCTATCTGCAGCCTTCGACCTCGTCGGCCACAAAATTCTCAACAAGCACCTTAACACAGCGGCAGCATTCTCCACTGATGCATCCGACTGGGTTAAATCCTTCTTATCAAACCGGACCAACAGAGTCTTCTCTCCCTCGGCCTCAGCAGACCCCACTCCGATATTGTGTGGTGTCCCTCAGGGATCTTGCGTGTCACCCACATTATACAATATATATACAAAGCTACAATTCGACCGCCTGGACAACATGGGTGTCGTCTACACTAACTATGCAGATGACACTCAAGTCCTTATCCGCCTCACTGGCTGCTACGATCACGATTCCAAACTGCTAAATAATATCTCTCTCGAAATCCAAGCCTGGATGGCCACCAACAGCCCTTGCCTCAATGACGATAAGACTGAGTTAATGATCGTGGGTACTCAGGCACGTCTGAATAAACTCGACACTAGATACTCATCTTGCGTCATTGACGGCAATATAATCAACGTCTCCAAAGAGATAAAAACATTGGGCGTCTACCTCGATTCAACTCTTTCTCTCAAAAAACAGGTTAACAGTGTGGCGTCCTCCGTGGCCTACACTAATAAACTTATCTACAGCTGCAAATCTTATCTATCTGCAAGTATTTGCTTAACACTGGCCAGAGCACTTGCTTTATCTAAAATCGACTACTGCAACACACTATTCCTTGGCTCCTCAGAACATAATCTAAACAAACTCCAGGTACTCCAGAATAACTCTCTGAGAGCAGCACTTAGTCTTTCCAGATCATGCCACATTTCCACTCACAGACAGAACGCCAACTGGCTACCCATCTGTGACAGAATCACACTACGCACCCTGGCCATCACGCACAAATGTCTCACAAACTCAGCCCCGAAATACCTGGTTGACAGAATTTGCAAACATCAACCCACACGCACTACCAGATCATCTCACTCCCACAACTTGGTGGTCCCAAGATACAATCTAAAAACAGCCGGAGGAGCCAGCTTCCCTATTCAAGCTGCCAAACGGTGGAACTCTATCCCCATCCCTCTTAGACAGGAACCCTCCTTACTCACCTTTAAAGCCAGTACAAAACATTGGCTGTGTAACAAGCCTCCTCATTAAAATGTACTCACCAGGCAAGCCGTTCACTGCCTATCTATGCTACTCCTCAGCATCTTGTTTAGCCATACTACTGTGCATTATCTCATGTATCTCATTATCTGACCCACCTGTAACCAGGGTCCTGATTGTTGATCGATTGTATTCTGCCTACCTGCCTATGTCTGTAACCTCTAAGTTTTTCAAGCGCCCAGTTACCTCAGGGTTTGGCGCGCGATACAAATATTAAACAAATACACAAATACAAAAATACAAAAATACAAAAGCAGCTCTGCTGGAGTACTTTGCACCCATGGCAAATGTGGACTATGAGAGGACCCTCATGAGGACTGCTGTGCAGAAAGAGGGAGAATCTCAACGCTTTTCACAGCAGGCTGTGTCTCATGTCAATGGCGTGTGCTTGGCTGGACGTGGAGCATGTGGTACACCATCAGGTCATACAGGGCTGCCCCGAGATCAAGCTGCAGTGCTAGATACTGCGTGAGCCTGGAATCACGCTCACGTGCATCCTGGAGCTTGGACACTCCCATGAGCTGGCAGATGTCTGGGCGAACAAGATGTGCTTGGTGCATGTGCGGTAGGACAGAGGCAGTTTCAAAGGAGTGACAGGTGCCAGCAGTGGAGCAAGAAAGAAGAAAGAGGGGGGGACACATACCAGTGCCTCAACTGCAGTTATGACATCCTCAAACCCCAAAGACTGACCCGCGAAAGGCCATGTGATCGGTCGCTTTGGTATAGCAAACCATTTTGCACTTGTCTGCAGAGCACCAGCACCATCAACTCATTCAAGAGGCTAGGTGTCCTCGAGACCGGTGACGCAGAGGTCACAGCGCAAGGTAGCCCGGTCGAACAAGGAGAGGGGACACATCCCAGTGCCTCAACTGCAGTTATGACCTGCTCCACCCCAAAGACTGTCCCGTGAAAGGCCATGTGTTCGGTCGCTGTGGTATAGCAAACCATTTTGCACTTGTCTGCAGGGGCCAGGTGTCCTCGAGACCGGTGACGCAGAGGTCACAGCACAAGGTAGCCCAGGTCGAACAACCATCAGCGGAGGAGGACGAGCCCGAGGAGCGGGAAGAAGATGAGGAGGATGTCTTCTTCATTTCGAGGATGTAGGTCCTGGAAAGGTTGAAACAGCGTCAGCCCAGGTGCGTAATTCACAACTGTGACACCCCGATACCCGTGTTGATCGACACTGGCGCCTCTGTGAGCATCATGGTGGAGGACCATTACCAACAGCTGGATAGCACAGCACCCCTAAGAAAGTCAAACGTGCACTTTTTTTACATTCAGCGGGAAACAACCGTTGCACCTGGAGGGCGCAGTCGTGGCCCTGGTCACTCAGGAAGACACGTCAATCAGGGCCCTTTTTTTGTCACCCAGGTGAGTGAGGTGACTCTACTGGGTTGCGCTGCTGCCGAGGCATTACACATTGTGAACTTTGCGTTTGGAGTGTATCTTGAGGACATCCAGACGCTGCTCACCAGATATGCGAAGGTATTCACTCGAATTGGGAAACTGGTGGGAGAACCAGTGTGGCTGCACATCGAAAAAACACGGTTCAACCGGTCACTTTGAAGCATTGCAGGGTGCCTTTTCGCCTGAGCTCGACAACCTGATCAAACCAGACATTATCGAGAAGGTAGAAAGTCCGACTCTATGTCTTTCACCTATGTCCAAGAAAGCCCAAACAACCAGACGGTATACGCATCTGCATGGGCATGTGTCTCCCGAACAGAGCAATCCGTCGGGAGCGTCACATCACGCCCTCCCTGCGCGACATCCTGACTGACCTACAGGGTGCACGTTATTTTTCCAAGTTGGATCTCCTTGCCGGATACCACCAGCTCGAGCTGGATCTGGAGTTGAACTATATTACCACCTTTAGCACACCTAAAGTCCTATACAGATATAAGTGCCAGAGATTCGGGATTTCCTCGGCTGCAGAGGTATTCCAAAACTCCATCAGCGGGGCGCTGGCTGGGCTACAACGAGCAATCAATATCAGCGACAACATCATGGTCTACGCAAAGTCAGATCTGAAGCATCTAGAGAGAGTGTTCTGCAGCGCATCCAACATTTAGGTCTCACCTTGCACCAAGACAAATGTGCGCTTATGCAAAGAAAGATCGAAGTCTTTGGATTTGTGTTCCAGGAGGGTGTCTTATCCCCTGACTCGGCGAAGGTGAAGGACATCAAGGAAGCATGTTCCCAGTAAACGTGTCAGAGGTTAATAGTTTGATGGGGTTGGCCACATACTGTGGCAGGTTTATACGGAACCTACCCACCCTTGCTGAACCACTCCAGAGTAAAACGAAGAAAGAATGCACATGGAGATGGACGGCGCTTGAGCAGAGCATGTTCGATGACTTCAAGGGGGCTTTGATGGCAGAGGACACAATGGCGTTTTTTAAACCAGAGAAAGGTTCAGAGATCATAGTGACGGCCAGCCTGTTCGGCTTAGGGGCCGTGCTTATTCAGCCGGGCGAAATCGGTGTGGACCGTCCAGTGGCTTTTGCCAGCCGGGTGCTCTCAGCGACCAAGCAGAGATACTCACAAATTGAAAAAGAAGCCCTGGCAGTGCTTTTGGGGTGAAGGCATTACCATTATTACATATATGGCAAACCCGTGAAGGTCATCACGGACCATAAACCCCTGATACCGATCATGACCGCTTTTTCTTCCAAGCCACCAGCGAGAATAGAGAAGTGGCTGCCTGCTCTACAGGAGTATGATGTTGAATTCACGTTCTGCCCAGGGATCACCAACGCTGCAGACTACTTGTCATGCCACCCTAGCCCGGGTATCGAAAGTACTGAAGAGGTGGAAACAGAGGAGTACATAAACAGTCTAGCAGATGTGATGACCCCAACCCTCATGGTGATCAACGACATTCGAAAGGCTTCAGTTAATGATGAATGCTTCAGAATTCTCCAGTGTGTTGGAGCAAAAGGAAAGTGGCGCAGAGTCCTCGAAAAGTTTGAGGCACGGAGCACAGAGGCAATAATGGCGCTGGAGCAGTTGGGGAGAGTAAGGGGAGAACTCACATTTCTGGAGGATGGCCTGGTACTAAGGGCACGAAGATGGTGGTTCCTGCTAGGCTTGTGAGCAAAGCACTGAAATTGGCACACAAAGGCCATCAGGGTGTTGCCAAGACCAAGGCATAGTTCTGTATGAAGGTGTGGTTTGCGGTCCTAGAAGAGCGAGTGGAAGACATGGTCTGCACTGTGTGTGGTTCCAGGTGGCACTGATGCACAGACGAGAGCCCCGGATCGAGTCTATGGAAAGGAGCCATATCCCATGGGGCACGGTACACATGGACTTCGGTTCGACCTGCAAAGACAACCACTTTGTGGTCCTCATCGATCAGTGGTCAAGATACCATGAGGTCCAGTTTGTTGAATCCAAAGCTCTGGAGGACGTAATCCCGGCGTTGGAGAGGGTATTTGCATTGCATGGTCTTTCAGTCGAAATATGCTCTGACAACGGGCCTCCGTTTCAAGGAAGAGGGTTCGCAGAGTATCTGCGCGACCACAGTATTACCCACCGGAAGATCATGCCACTGTGGCCGAGAGCAAACGGGGATGGTGAGAGAGTAATGAGGACATTGAATAAGGTCTTCTGGATAGCCCACGGACAAGGGGAGTGCGAGAGACGCACCCTATACAAGTTTTTGGCAGAGTATCGTGTGACTCCTCACTGCTGCATGGGGTGGCACCCGCTGAAGCACTATTTCAACGATGCCTGCAATGGTTACTCCCAGACCAAATGCCACGCACACCTGGAATCAATACAACGGTGACCAAGAATTCCTGTTTCTTCAGGAAGATGGGACAGTCCCCAGAGTCAAGCCCTGAGTGACGGGGGAACGACTCTGCATGGAGGTGGCCAAGCATAGACAGCGAAAAAGAAGAAAGGAGCCAGGAGGGCCCGACATACAGTGCCAGGGGTGATAGCGTCACGACCAAGGAGGAGGCTTGACCTCGGCAGAGAACGACCCGGGAGGGGAAAGGCGCTACCCTGTAAGAGAGCACCGCAGGCAGCACACCTACCTGCGTGAATTTGAAGTGGACTTTCCCTGATGCTGGAAGGCACCCGTTGGTGCAATTCTTCATTTGGTATAGTTGAACTGATATATCTGTGTTTGAAATTGATGTACTAGATTTACAAAGGTTGATGTTCTGTAATAAGTGGCCATATCATGTTTGCTTGAAAAAAGAAAATGAAACGGGAAGAGTGTGGTGTCCCTTTAAGTGGACTGCGAGTGCAGTCACGTGTGTACACCAATACCCTGGGAGACCACTGCTTGGGGCCTGACCAGGACCAGGCCCCATACCTACCAAACACAAGTCCCTTTGAATCCCTCATGCCTGACCAGACTCCACGACCCTGCTGCATCTGTCTCTTCAGCTTGTCCTGTGCGCTAGGCACAGCAAGGGTAGAACGCATGTTGCTCTATGAGGAAGGGTCACAGAGTCCCTTTTCTCCGACGGCAGCGAAAGTGGCATTGCATGCATCAGGAACGCAGCTAAAGGCCAAGGACCAGAGCCGGAGAGAAGCTATGCTCCTTGTCGGCTGCTGGCAAGCAGAAGGAAAGGGAGAATAGTCCAGTGGCCCTGCTTTTCTGGCCTCCAGGCTCACCACTCGTGCAAACAGTAGCTGCCATTTGATGGTTATAAGTAGGAAATAATGTGAGGAGCTGGGCATCTGAGAGCGATATATGGCAAATCATGTGCGTATCTGGGTATTCAATGACAAATGACATGAGTAAATGGGCAAGTGATGACAATGCTTGGGAAATGCTGTGAGCAAAGGGGCATTTTTGTGGCAAAACATAGTAAATGATGTGAATCTGGGCAACTGATAGCAAAATCTAACGTACGCTGTAAGTAGCTGATATGATATGGCATTCATAACACGCCTATACACAAGTGTTTCAAGGCGCGACGAGGCCAGGAAGGAGAACAGAGGGAAGACAGAGACAACGATCTTACTAGGCCAGGTGACATTGGGATCGTGCAAGTGCAGGGGGGAGGGTAAAAAGTGCGAGGGGCAAGGGAGAGGAGAAGTGCAGTACATAGGATAACAGTAAATAATAGAAACAATAAATAGGAACAATAAAATAAGAAGTGCGGCCAGCTGGTGGCAGGTGCAAGGATAAGTACAGACATCAGGTGTCAAGTGCTGTTAAGGGGCTGCAGGGATACAGAAGCAGCCCCAGAGTGCAAGGGTTGCCAGGGGGGCAGTGCAGGTGTGCAACTGGCGGCGAGGGGACCTGGCCCCAAGAACATAGGGTAGACAGGTGACCAGTGCAGTTTCAGATTCAGCCAGGAATTCAGCAGGGGAGAGGAGGAGAGAAAGCAGAAGCAAAGAGGAAGGTCTTGAGGTGCTTCCGCAACCGGAGATGGTTCTCCTCAAATTTCAGAGAGGCAAGGAGGCTGTTCCAGAGGGAGACCATAGCTGAAGAAAGAGATCTACCACCAACTCGGTGCTTGGAGAAGTGACTGAACCTGTGGGAGTTGGAGGCAGATGAGCGTAGAGCTCGAGAAGGAAGATATTTAGGAAAAGAGAGTTGAAGGTATTGAGGCCCCAGGCCCCAGAAGGACTTGAGGACAAAGCAGAGGGATTTGAACTTAATCCTCACATCCACTGGGAGCCAGTGCAGCAGAGATTTCAGTCCTGGAGAGATAGGATCCACGGGCTTGAGGCCAAGGACAAGTCTTGCAGTCCTGTTTTGGATGAGTTGTAGAGGGTGGAGAGTAGAGGCAGGCAGATGTAGAAAGAGGCTTTTGCAGTAGTCCAGCCTAGAGAGAACCAGAGCTCTGGAGACAGTGAGCTTCTGGGGGAAGGAGCAGAAAGGAAGAATACCTCTGAGGAGGTGCAGCTGGTAGTGTGACTTCTTAGAAACGTCAGAGATGTGTGGAGAGGAGAGTGTGGAGTCGAAGATGACCCTGAGGTTTTTAGCCTGGGAGCAGGAAGAGAGCCAAGGGAGGCAAGCCAGAGAGAGACAGGAAAGGAGGGAGCAGGTGTGCCGATGAGGAGAATCTCAGTCTTACTGGCATTAAGGCAGAGATCATTGGCGGCACACCTCTCCTGGACAGTTGGAGATGAGAGAGTGAGAGGTGATGGCTGAAAGGAGCCTGAAAATGCGCTGCACTGAAAGTTGGGGCAGCGAGCGGCAATGCAGTGGGTAACAAGTGCCAGGTATTGGTTGAACAGCCAGGCAGAGTGGTTAGACCCCTGGGGAACAGCATAGCTAGAGATAGAGAAAAAGGAGAGGAAGGACCCAAGTTGGACCTGGGAGGGTCGATCGGAGAGGAAAGAAGTCAGACAATTCAGGACCTGATCGGTGATACCCAGGTTATCAGGGAGACGTTTGAGCAGAATGGCATGGTTGACAGTTTCAAAGGCAGAGGAGTGATCAAGTAAGATGAGGACACAGGGGGTGTTGGAATCAAGGTTGGAGAGCAGGTCTTCACCGATGTTCAGGAGAGCAGTTTCCGTGCTTCTGGCAGCTTTGAAGCTAGGCTGATGGTCATGGAAACAACCAACAGATTCAGTGTGAAGATTAAGCTGGGAGATGGCCAGCTTTTCCAGGAGTTTGCCCAGGAAAGGAGTGATGGAGATTAGGCGATAGTTAGCCGGGCAGGACGGGTTGGCAGAGGGTTTCTTAAGAAGAGGGTGCACAAGGGAGTGCTTCAGGGGGCAAGGGAAGACTCCAGTGACGATGGAGTGGTTGCAGTAGTCAGCCAGAGCAGGAGCCAGGGTGTCAATGTGGTCCTTGATGGTTTTGGAGGAACAGGGGTGTACCTGTTTTGATGAGACTTTCATAGATCAGATGTGTCTAGAAACCTCGACTGGGGAGGACAGGGGCAAGGCAGAGAAGGAGGGAGGAGGGGTGGCTGAAGAAAGGCAAGAGGAAGAGCAGGATGTAGAGGGAGGAGGGGGAGAGGAAGAAATAGAGGATAAGATGTCCTGAGTTTTAGAGATGAAATGGGAAGCCAGAGCTGTGCAGAGGGCCGGGAGGGGACAGGAGAGGTAGAGACTGCAGCAGGATTGGCCAGTTCCTTGTATATATCCTTCCATTGTATATTTTAAACAGTTCGGCTGAGTTGTTAGATGCCACAGAGACGCAGGCTTGGATGTGAGCTCTCTTCTTGGTGCGGACAGAGAGCCAGTATTGCCATTGGAGCAGGCAGCAGGCAGCAGGCCAGTTTGTCAGAGGATGTACCGGAAGCCCGCCATTTCCTCTCAGCCACCCTGCACTTGCGTTTGACGGTGACAAAGTCTTAGTCATACCAAGAGTTGCACTTGGCTTTGCGCTTCAAGCGGATCCTCATGACAGGGGCAAGAACATCAAGAGTATCAGATATAGCAGCGTAGAGCATGGAAGGGGCTGTGTCAAGGTGTGAGTCAGCCAAAGGCAGAGGGGTAGGTGAGAAAGTAACGGCGGAAGCCTCAATTGACACACACTTCATGGGTCGGATAACCAAAACGGTGAGTGGTAGTGCTGGAGGTGGCTTGGCCTGAGGGGTAGAGAGGGTGAGCTGGGAGGAAAGGAGAAAGTGATCACTCCAGGAAAGAGGAGTGGTGAAAGGGATAGAAAGGGGAAGATCTGAAGAGATCAGAACATCCAGAGTGTACAGTGCAGATTGAGTCGGGCCAGAGGGGAGAATAGAGAGCACATGATGGCAATGCCTGGCATTTAGCATGAGTAGATGACATATACTGCCATTCGTAGCAAATTGTGTAAGTGCTTGAACAAATGATGGCAATACCTGGAATTTGATGTGAATAACTTTGGCATATTATGAAGTCACCCTCCTGGAAATGCATGGAAAAGGATGAGCGTGCATAAACATTTCGAGTTAACAATTTTTATTGAGGTCAGAAGAAATCCGAACAGGCATTGGTAATGCCAACAGTTTGGGCTTTTGGGTAGGCATGTGTAGGCATGGGAAAGTAATTTGCCAGGCACAGCCGTGGTGGTATTAACAGCCCATTGATGGTAGCAGGTGTAAAATGGTGTGAGTACCTGGGTATCTAATAGCAGTAGCATGTTCACAACTCCAATAAAGTCATTAACTCTCAGAAGACTGCTTTGAAAAAACACTGGCAGGCCCTTCGAGTGCAATGTTTGATGGTAAGGCTTGATTAAAACAATCTGAAAGAATTCCTTTTTTTATTATTAGGCTTGTTGGCTAATACAGCCTTTAACACCATTTATTACAACATCCACACATGGTTAAAAAATCATCATATAATAATAGAAAGAGAAATCATATAATCACAGATAAATACAATAAAATTCATAATATCATTCACAATAATATACATTACTGTACTAATAAGATTAAATTAAATATTTTTAAACTAGTTCTTGCCATATATAAAACGCAGCGAAATTGAGCATAAAAAGCCCAATATGGATCTGTTTGAACACTCTTCAAGTCTCTAACAAACTTCCCATAACCTTGCCTATGGATGGGAGTTAAATAAGAGCAGCTGGTTAAGAGATGGCATAAAGTTTCCACCTCTAGGCCACATATTTGACAAACTCTGAGCTGATATGGGGTTTTAACCCATGCACCTAAGCGATCATTTGTTGGCAATTGATCATAGCGCTGCTTCATCATGAATCGTCTAACTTTAGAGTTTTGAGACCTTACAATATTGGTAAAAAGAGCATTACTTGGAAACACTTGCCGTACAGAGTGTTTGAAAAGTTGATTTCATAGAAAGCCATTGTGTATTATTGCTTCTATACCCACCAGTCAGCTTCTTTTTCATTTCTTTGCAATAGAGACCTACATTTAGAGGTGGGGGGGTTCACTGTGAATCCAATCTCCTCATGGAATATTCTAACATCCTGTATCCACATCCTGTATCCAGTCTCCAAGTGCCCCACTAGGAGATTCATCCCTTACAATTTTAGAGAAATTGGAGTAAAGAGAAGCTCTATCATTAGATTCTAAAATAAAGAGGACTACAAGTAATGTTTTGCCACGTGAGAAGGGTGGTCATGCCCAGTCCGTTGCAAATTGCCTCTTTTGGGTGGGTTTTCAGTAGGCCTAGCGCAGCTTGCCACAATTTACCTTCCAAAACCTTTAACCACCGGGTTTCTTTATTGTGGAAAATGTCAAGTCCATATATGCTTGTTTTATATATCTTAAGGAGTCCCTCGATAAAATATTATCTGCTATTAGTCACAAAAGATTGAATTGCATTAAACCTTCTTTGCACTTTTGTGATGACATCATTAACAATTAAGGTGGAATTAAAGGAATCATAAATCGGAACCCCTAAGTAAATATATTTCTTTATGTTTTGTAATACATTGTTATCAATTTTCCAAACAAAGCCTGGTGTCTTTTTCCTTTTGGACTTAATATCCTTAATTTGTGTATTATTTAAATTAATGATCAAATTGTTTGCAATGGAATATTTTTGTTGAGCAGCCAAGCTACGCTGAAGGTCAGTGGGAGTGCGGTTGGATATAACAGTATGGGCCACATACGTAAGCCAGGCAATCGACTGCTGACCAATTTGGGGCTGAAAATTATGACATTCTTGCAGTCATCCAGATCAGAAACTTGGGGCCAGGACGGAGCCGTGTTTTAACCCGTAATTTGTACTAATCAGTGGGGCCAATTTGTCCTTCTTGATTTAATCTCGGTGAAGAAGAAGTTTCGGAATATAAGGATTACATAAAATATCAAATCCGGAGGTGAATGCTCTGAGGTTCGCCCAAACTCAGGATTGGATGGAGCGGTAATGCAGCGGTAATAGCATTACTGCTGCAATTTACCGCTCCACCCCTGATGAAGCCTATAGCCTCAGTGGAAGCACTGCTCTTAAAATATAAGTCATGTACATATTTACACCAAATTATTTCAGGAATAGGCTAAATATCTCATTTATCTGAGAGATAAATCATATGGCTATTATATAGCGCCATGGCTGTGAATAGTTTGTGAATCCTAAGCCAATTTTATATTTAGTTTTTAGCCTTGCCACTGCACCCTGTGCTTCCAGTGAGGTTAATGCTGATTTTTTAAATTTCTTAATATTCACCCTGAGTTTATTTTTTCTTTGGCAATAATCACATCATATGTTTTACCAGTTTGATTTTCAGAGCAAATATTTTTCCTTTGCGTCATTGCAATAATTACAAGACTCACTCTTCAAAGGAAGCATGCTGAACCATCAAATGAGTTTCTGCATTGCAAGCTTTTCTCCAACCAAAGAAGTCTATTTCCAGTCATGTTGCTTCTACACATACCAAGAGGACATTTTACAGTGGCATTATCTTGAAGCGGAAACATACATTTCACTACCAGATGATCACTTAAAGTGTTAGAAATACGTTTAAAATCTAACACATATTTAAAGAAGGTATTAGTCAATAAAAGATAGTAAATCCAGCAAGAATGCAGACCATCTGACCAAGTATGGAAAGGGTTGTGGGAAGGTTTTTATTTTATTTAATTTCGGCAATCCCTGTATTTCTCTTTGTTTCTATATTGGTTTGAATGATGTTTCTTTTCATTGTTAATGGATGAAATGATGAATGACGTTTTCCTTTAATTGGATGTAATAAAAGTTTTGTAAAAAAAACTAAAATTACACACAAAAAAACAAAAAAAATATTTTGGAATTTACAGAGCGCATCAAACCCAGAGGCATCAAGGCGCTAGTTAGAGAAAATCCGTATATCAGCTGGAATAATGTATGTGATAGTGTTCATAGTCAAAGGTGGTTAGATCAGGCAGTTAGACAGAGGTCGGGCCCTGGGAAACCAGCAAGGTCTTCGGATGTTTTTGAAAAGCCCAATAAGATTGTTCTGATCTTAAATTCAGTGGTAGAGAGTTGCAGGTTTTGGCAGCAATGACAAGGAAGCTCAGTACACTAGATTTATTTAATCTAAATCTAGGGGAGATAAGCCGGTGAGCATGTGCGGAGCGTGTCGATCTTAGTGAATGAGCTTTTTTGAGATTTTTCAAAAGTAGTATCCGAGAGGCATTTAAGTGATGGCTAGAGTTTTGAAAATAATATGCTAATTGATGGGAAGCCAGTGAGCATTTCTACTGACTACAGATATATGTTAACGCCTTGAGATGTTTAGTGCGGCTCTGAGAGCATTATTCTGAATGATCCGGAGTTTATTGATGTTGCGGGTGCAGGTGCCTGCAAATAGGACATTGCAATAATCAAGTCTAGAACCTAAAAGCACCCGGGCACGGGCGGGGCAGCTGTCTTTGGACAGGAAAGGTTGTTAGGTGTGGATTAGCTTAGCGGTGTATCCCAAAGAGGATGCAATCGTGTTGACCTGCCATGTTAGGGACAAGGTGGCATCTAGATAAACACCCAATGTCTTGACGTTACTGGAAACAGGGATGGTGTTGCTGTCAATGGAGAAAGAGTTGTAGGCAGGGTTGAGCTTGTTAAGTATAATTTATGAGCTGACCAGGAGGATTTCAGGCTTCTCATCATTGAGTCAAAGGAGATGGGAAGCCATCCAGGCCAAGATAGCTTGGTAGACTGATTGCAGAGTGTGAGAGTCCAAGGAGTGGAAGGAGGATCTGCGTATCATCAGTATCATTTGTGTAAGTTATGCCTAGGTTGTCCAGAAGTTCAAAGAGGGGTTTAGTAAAGATGTTGTAAAGGGTAAGGGAGACGCAGCAACCTTGGGAGATGCAGCAGGTGACAATGGTGGGGTAGGTGGACGAGTCAGTGTTCGAGAACGCTCTCATGGATCTGCTGTCCAGGAAGGAGAATATCCAAGAGATGGCTTAAGATGAGAAATGTGCAGCTGATGCGAGGTGATGGCATAGGATTTGGTGGTCCACAAAGTCAAAGGCAGCCAACAGGTCGAGCAAATAGAGGAGGGCTGACTTGCGCAGTCTTTGATCTCATCTAGGTTCAGCTTCAATATATAATTGGAGCAGGCAGAAACTCTCAATAAAGGAGGGCCGATCTCTATTGGACCCAAAATCAAACTGATCAGCGGAATGCATGTCACCTTTTACAATGCCATTTGAATTTTTAAACAGGTGGTAATAGAATATGGGTTTTTTAACAGTGGCTGAAAAAACCGCAGCAGAAAAGACCGTAGTGGTTTTGGCCAAAAATTTGGTTTGGCTGTTACGATAAAATAACCCAAATTAAATACATTACCCAATCCCACCCACCAGCCCTTACTGTGACGCCTCTTCCCATTCACTTCCATGATCGGAAACCGGCACTAATGTGTCCTTTTCTTTTTTGTATATTTTTTTTTTAACTTTACGTGAACGGCTGTGGGGGGCTCCCCTGCTAACATTATAGTGAACAAGGTTGCAGGGGACATATCCGCAGTCTCTGCTGCCCTTGTTCACTATAATGCCACCGAATGGGGGATTTGGTTAAGATTTTCGTCCGTGTGAACTTTTCGGACAGCTGAAATTTGACCAAAACTCCCATTTGATAATTTATTTTCGATCAGTTTGGCCTTTTCCATTATGATAAGGATCCATTTTCAAATCTCCTACCTATAAGGGCAGCGTTGAAAATTCAAGTCTCCTGCAATAATGAAATGACCACCTGAGTTAAAATGAGACAATTCACTAAGCACTTATTCGATGTAGTCCAGAATATTAAAGTCTGAATACCTCCAGGTGGATCATTAACATCAATTATTTATATACACTGAAGCAAGGGAGCTAAATTAATAATTAAAACAGCGGCTAAGACACAATGATTCTTATTCAGAGGCATGAATTCTCTTAAACACAAATCGTTACTTGCACCTATGATCAGCCCTCCAAAAGGTCTACCTAAGAAATTATGCCGTGGCAGTCTCTGAATATTATAATAGCTATCCAATTGGTAACGATAAGTTAGCCATGTCTCCTGTAGAATAAAAATATCTAACTAATAAGAATCACTGGCCCTGCAAATTTGAAGTAAATGAATGAAAGTCCCTTGAATTCCATGTGATTTTTGCAAGAGACTTAGAATTTGTTTATATCGGTCAATGTATCCCCATCAAAATCTCCCTCCCTATTACTAGGAATTCTGGACTTAAGTGCATCTTCTGTGTAATCATTCAAGGCCAAGATCATTTTTTGAGCAATCAAGTTCAATTCATTGGAAGTAGGATTGGGAGATCTTTTCAAAATGTTGCAAAATCGTAGGGGGAGATAGAAGTGGAACATTTGCAGGCTTTTTATTAGTTCATACCCTATAAGTAGAAAATGTTGAGAATGAAACATTATTAGTTCTACAATGACAGGTGAAATGAAATGATATGATATGATATGATATGGCATTTATAACGCGCCTGTACACAAGTGTTTCAAGGCGTGGAATGCACAAGAGACTAGTTGACTTCATTTTCTGTAGCTAGAATTTCTACCAATGAGATGTTGTTTGAACTTATTACACGTAACTGTGGCAAACATGGTTACGATTCAAGAAAGGAACGACCAATGTAGCAAAATGTTCCACCATTTCTACTCTTTTACACACGTATTTGTCACCCCAGTTAGTGTCTATAGCTGCAGAAACTGTCTCTCTGGAACTTGCATAGCTGATCCAGTGGAGCTGCAGGTAATCATTTCTGATTCTCAGCTATCATTCCATCAATCACAACTTCTAGTGGAGACTGTTTGTGTCCATCAACAGGGTGGTCTATACTGCGAATAGTTGAACGCAACACCTTGCCTGTGTGGACAATCCAGGCGTCCAAAGGCGCCAGCTTGAGGCTTGGTAACAATTTGTTTGGGTCTTTACTCAGAGGAACTAATAGGTAATATTTCAAAGCGGTTGGAAGTTTCCGTACAAATATGGTTGAGAGGAGTTGTTATTGCCAATGACTGATTGCGTCCCAAGTTCACTTTCTGTTCTTTATGGTGGGGCGCGTTTAGTCTTTTTTTCTTTTTTCTTATTACAAAGTATTCTTCTCAGCTGCCATAAATGACATTTTAGTAATTAAACTAGTTCTATTGACGACATTTTCTTCGAGGGACTGACTAATCGGCGACATGGCCAGGGGCACATTTTCTGGCTGATACAAATTGCATTCCGTATATCATTAGAGTCAGGCACCAGCTGAGAAGTTTTATGCAGAATCTCATTACGTGCAATATTCTTATAATTGTCCCACTCCCCATCATGTTCTTCGGAGCTCGTGTCAATTTAAATCACATCATCAACCAATCTCATGCGTGCATACTTGATAATTTGTTGTTCTTTTTGCATGTTGTTGCAAATAGAAAAGAGCGCTTTCAATATTATTGGTGATTCAGAATCCATTTGTTCAACATCAGATGAGTCGGAAGAAGTAAATTAATCGTCAATTTCCTGTAAAGAGGCATATGTACTCTCACCTATTTGTGGTAAGTCAGGCAATTTGGAGAGGTAAGATGAATTGTTGAATTGGTGGGAGCAGAACCAATAATAATATCTGATGGGTCTATCGTGTGACCTGGCGAAAATAAATGAGGAGCCCTCAAAGAGTTTTGTTGTGAGTTGACGCACATATTTAATAAAGAGTTGCCAATTGGGTTGAGAAGAGAGGTTTGCGCTGGTTTATGCGGCACCACGTCATCACTTCCAACCATTGCCTCAGCCTCATTCAATCTGGAAGCTCCGGCTGCTGGGGTTTGAGGAAAGCTGTAATTTTACCTTCCTCACTGTTCTCAAGGACCCTCTTCCCTGTCACATTATTGGTAGTATCAGCGCCTTCCAACTTGCTCTTTACACATTTCTTAGGGTTCCCATTATTGGGCAGCACCCCACTTCTAGCAGCGCAAGCAGCACTGCGTAGCTGATATATTTTATGAGTCACGGGCATAACAGCACTTTCTGAGCACTTACAAATGCTACGTGTAACACGTTTAACTTAAAAAAGGAACAGTAACAAAAGAGTTTCCAAATTAAAATAAGGAATAGCTAAAAAGCAAAAGACCTGAGTTCCTCCGTTCCACAACAGCCCATCTCTGTCGACTGGCTCGTGGGAGTGGACCGCCCAAAGGGCAAACCGCTCCGCAGTCACCACCCACGCCCACGTTAATTCAATGCAAATACAGAATTGTAGCAAATTGCATGAGCAAGATGTCTGCCAGGGTTTGTATGCAAACTCAAAAATATGAAGAAGTCTGTGATAGTGCTGAGCCAGCGTAGCCGTATAATCGAGTGGCAGAAGACCAATGGCACTTCATTTAGTGTACTAGGACCATCCACAGAGGCTCCCCGCTAGGGTGTACTCTGTTGTTGCCTCAGCACCAGAGTTATTCAGAAATGGGCCACCGGGAATAAGAATAAAGCAGCCCGACCCCTGGCAACCTCAGAGCAGCCCAGCACTGTCCGGCTCAGGTCTGCGACTAGAGGAAGGAACCAAGGAACGAGGAACAAACAAGAGTGAAGCGTCAAGCTGCACTGATCGTAATCCGACACTCTATTAACAATTTGCACTGAACTGTTGTAGCCAGCGCTGCGGAGGGGGCTCCCTGCAGCTCGAAAGCGCGAGGAAGTAACTTGGGAGGGCAAGAAGGGCACAGGGGCATGGGCGAACACATGGGGCAGACACATGGTCAGCCCATACCCCTCCCCTCTCCCTCAGCTACAAAGGAGCCAGGCAGGATGAGGGCACCTCAAAGGGGCGAAGCACATTAGCATTTCCCACACCCACACAACAAGAGAGCAGGAAGATAGGAAATAACAGCAGGTCACCAACAATGGTCACCATGAGGCGCTAACTACAGTTGGTGCCAGCCGGGCCGGGGGCACAGAAAGCCGCCCCCACACCCATGCAGTGCCTAGGAGGATTCTACAAGGATGTAAGGAGCTGCCTGTGCAGCAAAAAAACACAACCTTGGTGCTCCGTACGGAGCACCATGAGTCATCTGTGTACGCAGAGGATTTTTCCTTTTCCCCAAGAACCCACTCACCCAAGAAAAGAAAAAGGAGAAAAGGGAAGAAGAAAAGAAATACAGGGCCACGAATGGGGCCCGCGTCACAGGGCCACGAACGGGGCCCGCTTCGTCGTGGGAAGAGGAAGGCGGCACGGGCCAGAGGGCACAACCCTGAACCTCGTGCCCAAAAGTGTACTGCTCCTAAGTGTTCCTAGGGAACTGCTATTATATAGTACTTATGACACATCCACATTATGAATATTCCCATGCATTGGATTGGACATTAATTTTCTCCCCACCTCTCTAGAGCCCTGCCTTTGCCAGCCGATAGGGCAAGGGATTTAGGAGGTCTAGATTATAGATAGAGAGGGGAGGAGAGACATGCATCTGTTTAAAATGACATTTAAAGTTACTTTTATTGTCTCTCAGAAAGTCACACATGACACCTTTCTGCACTTTACAGATAACCACAATAATATATATACATATTCCGATTCAACAATTATGTTTGATATGGTTATTATTATTATGACTATTATGTTTGTGTAATATTACGTAATGTACAATAAAAACCACTGCCTTTTTATTGCCAACACTTATACAATGTTTCAGTGATCATTGGGGAAACACAACATGGGTAACAGTTGCCAAAGCATCTTGGCTCCACTGGTTATTGTTTCAGTCAAAGAGTTCTCTTGAGTAGGTGTTTGGACAGAGAATGGCCATAGGGATTACCATGGTCAGGGGCAGTCAATTGGGGGGGGGCAAATAACCAAACAAGACATACAAGCTGTAGTGTCTCTCTTTCTCCCTTTCTGTACTCTAACATGTCATGCTAAGCAAGAAAATGATATAATAAACACAACATACAAAGATAATAAACAATGATAAGAAATAACGTAGTAAGTGTTTTTGTTATACAAATGTACACATATTCTTTATTTATATTTATTTTATTGTTTAAAGAACAGACCTAACTTGAGAGCATTGGAGCGCTATAGAGTGTGGGTAGCCAGTGTTTGGGCTGGCATCTTTAAAAAGCAGCGCAGTACTGTGAGGTGTGGTCTCTGCATCTGTTGGGATTAGTCCATGGTCAGGTGTTGTTGAAAAAGGCACTTTTTGAGAGCTTTGCGAAATTGGAGAACTGCCGGGCATTCTGAGCTGACACTGGGATTGAGTTCCAGAGGGTGGGTGCATGAGAAGAAAAGGATTGTCTGCGGGTCCTCTCTTTGTGTACAGTTGTGATTCGAGATGGCTACTTGATTTGCTATGCGAGGAGCATGTACCACCTGATATGTGGAGCTTAGCTGCCAGGTACGGTGGTATGCCACTCGTAACTGCCTTGTAAATATTACATGCAGTCTTGAAAAGTATCCTGGCCTGGAGACAAAGCCAATATAGTTTGTGTACAACGGGGGTGTTTCGATCAAACCTCCGTGCACCCATAATAAGAAGTGCTGCAGTATGGTGGACTGCT
Organism: Ambystoma mexicanum; assembly: GCF_040938575.1. Taxonomy (NCBI): domain Eukaryota; kingdom Metazoa; phylum Chordata; class Amphibia; order Caudata; family Ambystomatidae; genus Ambystoma; species Ambystoma mexicanum. The sequence continues at coordinate 418,268,406 of NC_090933.1, read as the reverse complement.
TTTAGGGAAGCCAAGGGAGCGGCTGCAGGCCCTTTCAGGAGAGCATTTCCCCCAGCCATGTGCGAGACCAGAAGGGACTACACTACAGTCCAGAGTTCTGTGGCTGAATGAAGGGTTTTGATTTTGCGAAGGATGGCGATTTGGAGCCAGGCCATTTGGCTATGTGTTTCTGAAATTGCACGCTGCGGTCAATGTTGAAGCCGAAGGATTCATATATATTATTTAGTGTAACAAAGAATTCAACTCAAGTATTCTATTTTTTTTAAAGTGTGGCTGCGGACTCTCGAGTGGGACTTTCCCAAAGAATAGGCGATTTTTGCCGTGTTCGTTCTCGCAGAGGGGCGCCTATGACTAATTTTTGATTGTTTCAAGGTTCTTAGGTCTAGTCACCCTAAGTGTCCCAGGGTCATCCAGAGGTGGACCCCTTCCTCACTGTTCTCAGAGAGGCACAGCACCACCTCACTGATGAGGCCCAACAGGGCTGAAACACGTGTATGGGGTTGATGTTGGTACTGCTGTTCAGAAGGGAATTGCCATAGCATTTTGGACTGGACTGCCCATGTGAGCGGGACAAAGACTGATATGCAAATGGATATTTCCCTTCTGTGAAAGGTACAGTGAGCTAAAGTGTGGCTGCTGACTCTCGAGTGGGTACCTTCCCAAAGAACAGGTAGTTTCTGCTGTGTTCCTTCTCACAGAGGGACACCTACGACTCATATTCAAATATGTATTTGCTTCAAAAGTAAGGATATACAAGCAAATATCATAAAATTAACAACACAATTGGGCGGGGAAGAAACGCATCGAGATGCTATTGACATTTGATGCCAAAGCCTGGCTCATGGAATCGGTGCCTGGGCATACTATGGGAAAACCATGGCATATGGTAGGAGTACAGCGACACAGACATTTCACTGTACAAAAGTCCGAGCTATTGACCTTTACAATTCTATTTGCTTTTAGTTGCGCTGAGGCTTGTGGGCATGTAGCGCGCTATAAAAAATTAAATAAGCTAAACTAAACTTGCAGGCAATTTTCCTGTTTTATTGGATGACAACTTTTCTTTTATCCTGTATTTGACATAACAGTGGCAAGGCTGGTGAGAGAAACAATAGTTGAGCATTTTCTGAAATGTTCAGCAGAGGAGTAGAACGCAGAATGCAGATGCCAATTTTGCCAGTGGCGCTTGGATATACATTAGAGGCACCTTCTGCTTAACACAAGCAATTGCATCATTTTGGGTGGGACAGGCCCATAGCGAGAGGTATAATTACTGGGAATATCCGTTCCTTCTGGATTTCCTCTGGACGCTGTAGGGAAGGAAAACCCATGATATGAACTTGTCTGTCGGCAATTAAATGTGAACCGTAAACAACTGAGAATGAAAAACTTCATAATCACTACTTTAATGTGCTCATAAGATGTCACCTCAAGTGAACTGATTTGTAAAGTCACCGAAGCACGTAAACGCATCCAAATAAGCCCTTGCTAACGTGCATATCCATTTACATCAGTGGTATTCAAACTGTTTTAAGGCGAGTCCCCCTTGAGTACAAATGTTGTTGCCTAGCCCTCTCCATTCCCCCCAACCTGAGTAAAAATATTGCTGTTATGTGCTTTCTGCTTATATTTTCTATTTTAGAATCAGGCACCATACTCCATTTTAGAAGCACCTCGTGTCCCCCCCGGGCCACAATATGAGCCCCCGGGCAGGGGCAAACCCACAGTTTGAAGACCACTGATTTACACCAATGAATGTGCTAAATGTAGGATAGCACAGGGGCAACCCGCTGCTATTGGAAACAAGACCATTCAGAGCAACAGAGGTTTGAATCCCAGATCCGTGCTTAGAAACTGAACTCAGATATGGTATTATGTTTGTTATAAAAAAAAAAATAAAAATAAAAAAATCCCCAAACACTGATATATATATATATATATATATATATCGAAAGAAAAAGAGGAAAGGGGAACCGCACTCTCCGCGGACAGAATAAAGGTGCCCAAATAAGCAAAAAAATAGTGCAGCTCACAACGTAGGAATGGTCATCAGTTTAATTAAATGGGTAATACAAAAATAAGATAAAAACACCACCGGAAAGGCAGCAGCAAGAACAGAGGCAAGACGCCTAGAGGCACGACCCGCACACAACGCTTTTCACGCTCAACTGAGCGCTTGATCACGTACATATATAGTGCATAATGCAGAAATCTATAACACTCACCAAATGTCATAAACTACATACGCACACACATCTGAAAAATATTTCAACAGTCAAATATATATTTAAACATACATATATCAATAGGTGTGTTGGACGGTCGGGTGAGAATGGAAGCTATAGTTCATGTGTAACTTTCGTCCTGTGCTCTTGGTAGTCTTTTCTCCCAGGATATGGTAAGGTGATGCAGCCGGCAGCACTGCACCCGCTTGAAAACCCCATTCCAGATGAGAGGGTGGGTTCATCAGACCCTGCAGAATATTGCAGCATTAAATTGAAAATTCGGCAGCAAAAAAAGCAAATTTTGTGCAACAAAATTGTATTTATTGCAGCATTTTTGTGGCACATTTTCTATTGACTTCAGGATCTAAGATTGGCAGGTTGCAAGAAAGGGACAATGTGTGAGGCTACAAGAGAGCCAGGTTATCATTGTTGGCACCTTTTGTATGAATTTAATAGGAAAAGTCCCAGATGTCCTGGGTTGACAGAAAAGTGTTTGTTTTACTCTACTTTTTGGTTTGATGTGTGTGCCTGTTAATATTAATTATTTGTATTGATCATTATCAGTTGTAATTGTAAAAGTATTTCCCTTCTATGTCCTCCAAACACTCAAACACCTCACTCACCAACACCCCTCACATTCACCAATTCCCCATTTCAGTTTACAATCCTGAACCTCTCACCCTGTCAGTCATGTGCATATGCACGTGTTCTGTCATAATGCCAAGTAACAACTTGCACTCACTAATCCCAGCCACACTCCAAACCACACTCCCAATTCACTCCTTCCACTCTCCAGTTCCTCCTGCAGTCTACAGTCCTTCATTCTTTCAGACTCCTTCTACATCTAGCATCCTTTATCCCATTCTGTTGCACTTTCCGTGCATCCTTTCACCCAAATCTGCAGCTTCCTGCGTTTATCTGACCAACCGCTCCCTCTGCTTTCTGGCCCACCATCCCACCTCTGGCCCAATGCTCCCTCTCTAATCCCTTGACCATCACTTCACTCTCTGGTCAACTGCTCTCCCTCTCTGCTTTCTCACCCATTGCTCCCTCTCTGCTCTCTTCATTACTGCTTCACCCTTTGCTATCACTCTGCTTTCTTGCCCATCACTCCCCATCTGGTCCATTGCTTCCCTCTCTCCTTTCACCCTCATGTTGGGACTATTTTGTAATTCTGTTTTATAATGTAGGTGTTGGGCCAGGCCCTCAAAAAATGGAGCATCTAAAAATAGAGCAGAGGAGGTGCTGGTTTTAGATGCTCCATTTTTGGAAATTAGAAGGTCACCATATTCTCAAAGGTGAACTGCGTATTTCCAGGGGGCTGAGCTGTAGTGCAAATGATGTTCTTGCCAACAGCATTGTATACATTAGTGTTAGGAGCGCTGTCCACACTTAGAATTGAGAACATTAGCCTGCGCCGTATCTAGATAGGATTGTGAATGTTAGCATGTGCCACACCTAGAATTGAGAACATTAGCCTGCGCCATATCTAGATAGGATTGTGAATGTTAGCATGTGCCACACCAGAATTGAGAACATTAGCCTGCGCCGTATCTAGATAATTATTGTGAAGACTAGCGAGTGCCACACTCAGACGTAATTATGTAGATCAGCAAGTACTACACTTAGACAGAACTGTGAATGTCAGCATGTTAAATGTAATATAACCCACTAACCGATATAAGCTCAAACTCCCTGCATACTTATCTCACAAGAAACTCACACAACCATCTCTCGCACAACAAGAAGCACGCACTTCACCACGCCGCAACAACACATAAGCCGCACCAACAGCACACGCGGACTGACACCGATACAATATTCGCACCAAAGCTCAGCACCCGGTGTCTACCGAGTTGAAGCTGTCAACAGTACACCACTCCGCTCTCTATCGTACTCCCTCTTAACCTTACTAACCCAACCCACCTTCCCGTTTACAGATCTACCAGAGCGCCTGGGGACCGATTCCGTTGGTGACGGTGCGCTATAGAAGTACCATTAACATAACATAACAATGTTCTACAGGTTCCGAGCGCATTTCACTGTGATGTGCCCTTAAAGGACCTGTCACAATAAATTGTGATACAAAAATATATATAAATATTTCTATCCTGGGGCCAGATTATCTAATATTTTCACCTGTGCTAAAAATTGAGCGAATGCTTTGGCAATACGGAATGGGGTAAACAGGTTTTGATAATCTGGCCCCTGGCTGAGGAATAGAAATGCAAGTGAAAAAGCAGTCGTTAATACCGCTGCTGTCACACTTTAAACAAGAAGAACCTTACATGACACGGTATGAAAAGACCATGTCATGCAGTGAACACCCCCCTGCACTTACTCCAAGCAGGTGCATGGGATTGCCTTAGTTTTCTGCACATTTAAAAGCATATCCTTTTTGTAAATCTGGGCTGCATTGTAAATGTGTAGAGACGGCCCCTGATTTACGCAAAGAGGTAAAAAAGCCATTCGAATGTGCACATATGAGATGTTTTGACGCAAGAAATGTGCCAGCACTTTTCCTTATTTGCGGCAAAGAAAATGAGAGAACATGGCTATTTATTTCTTTTTATTAAATGATGGCAGTTTTTGCACTTAAAAAAAACCTCCCGTTTGTCAAAGCATTTTGCCGCATCACAGAATCGAAGAATTATTCTTAGCTATCAGAGGGAACTGGGAAAACAGTATTTAACTGATATTTTGCTTTGTGGAAAACAGAGCATTAACTCCCAGAGCGTACTGAGAAAACATGCATTGATCAACATGCTGCTTGTTGAGAAGTTACTGCATGCTGGGAAACTGGGTTCTAAGTCCCAAATGACTTGAGCAAAGATTTGTTGGCTGAAAGACTGCAGGATTGGAAGGTGAGTCTTAACTCCTAGAGGAAATAGAGAAAACATTCACTCAATCCTATTTCCCTCTCTGAAAATTCCACCCTGCCTTCCTCCCAATAGCCTTTTAACCCTGAACCATACATCGAAACCCCTGGGTGCCTCTCCTTTGTTCATTAGTCCATTATTTCCCAGCTAGGTTTGTGCTCTATAAATCATACACTGTAACAAATAGGTTCAATAGGTTGAATATTTATTGGGGGGCCTCTCTCAGCTCGGGGAGTTCCTTCCCTCCCAAATCAAGGTGTCGCACAGTAAAAAGCTTATCAGATTCAGTCTTGGTCAGGTTTCCAACCTGTCTAATACCATTCAGCTTCTACTCTCTGTGCCACCAATATGCCAGGAACCAGGCCAATGTATAGAAATAGAAATATATATTTATTTAAGTTACACAATGAATAATAGCTACACCACAATAACACAAGCCACCAACTCCGTGGCACAACACAATAATCACAGCACCTGAAAAATATTCTTACGTTAATAGATTGACATGTATTTCTTAATAGACTTTCATTTGCAAACACAAAACACAGGCTGAATTTTAAATTATATCAAACATAGAATTTCCCTGCACATTAACACATAGGAAACTTTAAAAACACACCATCATTACTTCATTTATCAACATGCTCTTTTCTCCCATCACTCACCCCATCTACCCCCATTGGCATCAGTTATCTGTGACACCCCTTGATTTAAAGGCACGGTTTGGGTAGTGGGAGTATATTGGGAATTTCGTTTGGTTTATCAATTTGAAAGGCAGGATTTTAGAAATGAAATCTATGGAAACAATGTTTTGGAACAGAACACATTCAATCGAAAAGAGGCAGGGTCTTGGGATTCTTGTTTTGGAATTAATGGAAACATTTGATTGTGAACACAATACATTGAAAATGAAAGCCAGGGTTTTTAGGATACTTGTTTTGGGACCAGGGACACCTCTCTTCTGTAAGGAAGTCAGGGTTTACAGGAAAATAGGGCCACCCAATTACTTTATTGGCTAGAGTAACTATAACACACTGGGAATAGGATTTGTTAATTTCAATTTTAACAAGAATCATCCCGTGATCTTTTCTACAGGGGAATTGATTACATTAATTATAATCAAATGGCCATGGGTCTACATAGTTTTGCTCCCCCACCCACAATTTAATGGAAAGGATTAAGGTGGGTAGTTTCCCCCCACACAATGGATAGCTTTAGGATATATCTACTTACATGGGAGATCTCTGTTCTTAGCTCTGGAGGCCAGTCATAATTTAGGACCCTCATTTGGTAACCGATAGGCAGCTCACACCTCAGGCCTCTATTCACAGCAAGGTCCCACCAGCCACAGGCCTTTTTCCATGCAAAAGTCCCCAGCAAGTGCCCAATTGCCTCCTTATCTCTCTCTGTCTACATTCTGCCTTTCTTTTTCTGTCCTTGTCTGTCTCTCCAGCTCTGTCCTAGGGAACTGCTATTATATAGTACTTATGACACATCCACATTATGAATATTCCCATGCATTGGATTGGACATTCATTTTCTCCCCACCTCTAGAGCCCTGCCTTTGCCAGTCGATAGGGCAAGGAGTTTAGGAGGTCTAGATTATAGATAGAGAGGGGAGGAGAGACATGCATCTGTTTAAAATGACATTTAAAGTTACTTTTATTGTCTCTCAGAAAGTCACACATGACACCTTTCTGCACTTTACAGATAACCACAATAATATATATACATATTCCGATTCAACAATTTCTGCCGGGTCTGGGGATACTACTTGGATCATGTCAGGACCTTCCTGGAGAGAGCTATCATTTTTCATTTTTTATTCATTCACCCCAATAGTTATGGCCATCAAACTTCACAGAACCAACATTAATTTTTCTGTCCATCACCTCACTGACTTTTACATTTTCTCTGATTTATGAGGAGGCCAGAATCACAGTTTTCTTATTAACTTAAATTCTACACATCACATAAAATTGGATTTACATGGGAATGACAGGCCTTTGGAGAATTTCGAAATGCACTCATTACAATGCACAGTTCTCCTGATGTTAATGAAATGGTGTCCCATGTTATTTAAATGGCAATACATTAATATGGGCCAACCTTGAGTTTCCATTTCTCAAACCCCAGGCAGTTTTGTTTTCTCCAAAGTCACATGACCTGGACATCTGCTTATCCATCTTGGCTGTTTATGTAATAGTCTTTGAAGTTCCATTACCATTCTCCATTTGAAGAGAGGCAGTTTATTGGGGCCATGACAGTCCTCAAAGCTCAGGCATGTCTTACCTCATATGTCTCTTCCACAATTTTAATCTGAAAACAGAGTATTTTTTAGCATTTTGCTGAAACAGACATGCATTCCTAGTAGGCCTCAGCCAAAGGTCTCTGGGGTCAGTGATCCCGCTGCACAGTCCAGTAATTCAATGGGGGGTCCTGCAAAAGCAAGCTACATGTATAATTCTGAAGGGAATGGCCTTTTAAATCAAAAGAGATTTTTTCCATGTAACAGTTTACATGTAATCTGAGCTTTCTGTCCATGTGTAATGTATTTTAGTCTAACAGTTGTAAAGACATGAGTATCCCATATGTATTGTCCACACATAGGCCATTATTTACCATGGGAAACCAATGTCCACTTTAAAACTTTAAAACTCCAAGTAGGCCTTTCCATTTAAATGTCAGTTTATATGTTGGAAAGTGTTTCTGTTCATGTCAAATGAAATGTGTCACTTGGCTTCACTTGCAGATATGTCACACCTTCTCTTTGATTTCTAGATCACAGTCTTATAGTGCATTAGAAGTCAATGTAACATGCTGTTGTTTGTCATCCTCAGTCAAAATGTGCCTTTTCCTATTTTACATGAAGTCCGCCTCTGCAGCGCCACATGTCTTTTTTGAATCCATTTGACACATATAGCAATAGTACAGTTCTTTCCTGCACCTGAGTGCCTTTCCATTTTGGTAAAGTTGAGTGAGGCACCTTTTCTCACATTTACTAGGTCTCGTGTTCCAATGGGTCTCATCCATCAGCCAGCTTTAATCTCACAGCAGTGGCCTTGCATCGCCTCTTAGTTCATATCATTCTGGGGCTGAATGTAAACCCCTCCAACACATACATGCATACACACACACTCATTCACTGATGTGCTGCATGCTGGGAAACTGAATCTTAACTTCCATCGAGAATTCAGAAACCATTTCTAGGTAGTATCTGTATGATTGTGATGTCATGTGAGTAGCAGTCTGGGGAGAATGCAAGTGGCAGCTCACTGGAACATTCCAGGACAGATAGTCAAGTTACCCGCAGGGATGGGTCTGCTACCGATGATTCTGTCCACCTAGATATGTTTCTTGCAACTGTACATACAGAATAAAGATACAGGTACAGTTCCAATTCTTATTGGAACTGAACCTTGGTAAACACTTCTGCTGTAGGGTCTAACATTTCAAGTGGCAACAAGTCGACCACATTTGAGACAAGGAATCAGACCTTTTCAAGTGCTGTGGTGTGTGAAGCATGTGGAGATGGCCCACCACGGCACTACCCTGAAAATGGATTAAAGCTTCATCCTTGTCTTTGTGCTCTGGTTTCACTGCTATGTGAAGGGTGCACTTGTTAGGAAGTGTACATGGTATGAACTATTCATCTCAAGATAGTAACTTATCACATATGAGTTTATTAGGAGGAGCCCCCAGGAGGCCAACATCTTCAATGCAACATCTTCGTGTATAGCTCCATCAACATTCTGGAACGATACACGAAGACGTTGTCAGGGTTACAGTGCGAATGCATCTAATGGATTAAAGAACTAAAACAGATTACAAATGTATGTAACATCACAAGAACACTTTTTTAGCAAGGTGGTTATCACGGTCCCCAGTGACCATGTTACTTAGTGCTTGCCACATTGTGGGAAAGGAGTGCTTATTTGGGGACTGTAATCACACCCCACAAATCCTCAGTGAGCGCTGCATTGGTGTGGGGTTGTGGGCACATGCATTGTGATAGTGTGAAGGGCTAGTCTGATGTAGTGGTTGTGCAGCGGTCATGGCTGTAAGTGCTTGGCAGCTTGGACAGTACGACCAACGGGGGTCTTCAGTGCACCCTGGCATCTGAACTGCTAATGATGACATCTCCCAGTGGGGATTTTACAAATGAATCGGATATTTGGGCTGAGAAATGCGCTTTCAAGAAATGTCTCCTTCCTGCAGAGAGAAACACCACAATGGAATGTTGTGGCATCTAAACCCTCCACTGGGGTCGCTGTGTGACAATTAACAGTGCATCGATGATGACTGGTGACAGTGCTGCCATTTTGGTGGATAGATGCAATCCTGAAATCACCATTCATAAATCAGGTGGTGGCAGACAGGTGCCGGATGAGGAGTCTGGGGTGGAGGACATCAGACTGTTCGCGGTACAGTCCATGCTGTTGAAGACTCTGGTTGTAATGCCTGCTAGTCAAGGAAAGACACTCAGGACCTGATGTTGGGATCTTTGGGGCCACCATTTGTGGATGTCAAGGTGTGTGTGCTCTGCACAGCCGGTGCTGCTACTGCAGTGCAGGACTGCAGCCATGCTACGTGGCAGGATCATTATGGAGTTTGCCCCTGAGTTCCTGGTTTTGCTTATGGATGTTAGGATGCTCGGAATGAGTGGAGTATGAGTGCGCCCCCTGTGTTCTTACTGTATTCTTCTGTAGCAGCATTCAAGTTCTGTTGTCAAATGAAGTGTGGATTCGTTTCGTCATGAGAGAGAGGCCAATGCATGTTGATAGTTGTATGAATGAGGCTGCCTTATGTTAAGTTTCGGGTTCCCCTGTTGTTATGCAGGGTCTGTTACATGCGTGGTATGCCCATGGGCCTATGACATGGCCCCATTCATGTTTCTTGAGGTTCTTAGGTAGAACTCCATTGCAGGGGCCAAGTGGCCAACATCTTTTGTTCACTGTTAGTGGATGTTAATGAGGGCACATGAGGTTGGAATCAGATTAAAGCACAACTCATTTTTGATTGATATGTGAGTCCTCCATTGTTAGTGTATTTCGTTGTTCTTTTTGTTAAATTCATATTGTTTGCAAAAAAGGTGTGGTTTGTGCAAAGTTTAGGAGTGGGGTCTGCAGTGAGTTCTGTGTCATTTTTTGTAGCATCAGTATTTTTAGTATCACTAGATTGTTCATCTCGTTCAGGACCACTAGGCTGTGGTCAGGTGTCTGCTTTGTGTGTGAGTGTACTCTGATAGTGTGTCCTCAAGCCTTCAGTGAATGGTTGCAGCCTACATTTAGTTGCATGCTGAGAGTGCAGTGGGTGTACCTCGTGGGAGTGATGGGTGTGTGCATGTATTGTTAGTGGCCGACATGTGATTGAGTACGATTGCTGCTTTTGTGTCTGAGCGGAGTGTCAGGTGTTTGCATGGTGTAACCTATATTTACTCAAGTACTGTGACTGCTACGGCTGTGCCCAGTGGGAGTGTCAAGCGTGCACCTGGATTCTTAGTGACCAAGAGCTGTTTGAGCATTTAGACTGCTGTGGTTGTGCTTGGTGGGATTGTCAGTTGCGTGCATGGTCTATTTTGTAGCCTAACTGGCTACTGTAGAGGTTGTGACAGGTGGGAGTGTCACCTCCATGCAGAGTATTCTGTAGCCTGTATATGGTACTGTGCAAACTGTGCCTGTTCCTGGTAGGAATGTCAGGTGTGTGCATGGATTGTTAGACACCAAATGGTACTTGTGAGGTTATTGCTGGTGTGAGTATCGGTACATGCACAGATTGCTAAGAGTCACTATGTGGTCTAGCAATGTGATTACTGTGGCTGGGTCTTGACTAGCAGTTGTGTGTGGGTGAGCAGAGTGTTAAGCATTGTGCTGGCATCTCAGTTGTTGATTGCATGATGTGGTTTATATGTATGTGGTGTAGACATGGTTTATGGAAGAGTGAAGCCATCTCTATGATGTATGGGTGTGAGTGTGATGTCATGGGTGATGGTAGGAATGTATGTGGGAGCTCACTGGAACATTTCATGAGAAGCAATTAGCTACATGGATGGGTTTGCTACCAGTGGGTCTGTTCACCTGTTCACCTACATACATATATTGTAACCTTGTACGTAGGGAATAAAGATTGTACATGAATTGGAATTTAAGCTTGGTGACTACGTCTCCTGAAAGGTCCAGTGTTTCACTTCCTTTACCGACCCCCTTCATGTTATCTCTCACAGCAAATTTTGAAAATCTATATTTTCGGATATATTGCATGATGGGGACAGAAGTCTTAATCCCAGAGTCAACTGAGAAAGCATTCATTGTTTGATCTTCTGCATACTTGGAAACTGATTTGGATATCGAGAAATTCACGTGAAAGGAGCGGGGAGTGCAACATTTGGGATGTTACAAGTGGGCAGAAGAGGAAATGAGAGCACACCCAAACAGAGAATTAGAAAATCCAAACATGAAAATGAGTTAAGGGAACAAGAATCACAGCGTATGAGCCAACAGAGAGAACATTTAGCCCGTTTGGCTGGCATTGAGAGACAGAAAATGCAACCCAAAAAGGATTTTTAATAGACCCTCTATCCGTGGCAAGGATTATGGGGGTACCCCAGAACCTCTAGGTAGATGGGGAAATACTATTCTGAGGGACAATATGACATATCAAACTATCCGCCCCTTAGAAAATATGAGTCCCATAACCCAGAAGACCAATGAGAAAGAGAGAAGAGAGAGAGTATCCCCTGTACTGAACTCCTGAATGATCATCACACAAGCTACAAGGATCTATGAAGTACAGAACCGAACAACCTGCAAAAACAAGAACAAGACCCTCAAACAAACGCCTACTTCAGTGGCCTTTACGGTAGCTGAGGTGGAGTGTACTCCTCAGTTGGATTTATAGACCGGGGTCAAAGACATAGTGTACACGGATGGCGGAGAACCATGGCGCTATTAGTAAAATACCGGCACCGCCTTGGCGGAAAGGGGAATTACCGCTCCATTCCAAGGTTGGCGGGGCGGTAATTCCCCCTTCCACCATTGCCCTTCCCCATTCCCATTTTTGCCCCATAGGGCATAATGGGAATGGGAAGGTGCTAATTACGGTACCGCAAATTGCGGTACCGTAATTAGCTCCCTGGGTCCCTTTGCGGGTTGGTTTTTAACGCCTGCAAAAAGCAGGCGTTAAATCCCCCAACCCGCAAAGGGACCTCGTAGTAAGGCGGTAAGGATTTACCGGTACCGGTATTTTACCGGTACCGGTAAATCGTTACCGCCATCCGTGTAATGAGGCCCATAGTCTTCTGATGTTAAGGAACCTAATAGACAGAGAAGACCCTCTGTTCAAAGCCAGCTCACAAGTGCTCCACCTGGCAGCCAAAATATTATCAAAATATTGTTAACATATTAAAAACATAGAAGCCCATTTGCCCATAGCCATAAAATGTCCTCTATCCCCTTGTGTCCAACACCCATGTCATCTGAAGCAGTGTGACACAATGTAGCACTTAGTAAAACACCAATAAAGTAACATAACTACAAATGATGAACCTGGTCCACGCTTAAAATCAAAATACTTTCCAGGGCAAAAGCAGAAGTCAGAGATGCGGATGCCAAGAAGGTGCCATGCTGCACATGGCTGCTGAGCGCCCGGAGATGGGGAAATGGCGTTCCACGCTCTTGGAAATGCACATTACATTTGGCTTGGAAGAAATGCCGACTAAGGTGGGAGACACACATTTTTCATTCCCTCTTTTTGGGATGATTAGATTGTAATTGACGAGTGTTTGCTTCTTCAGGGGTTCCTCTCACCCAAAGCCCTGATGAAGGTAGGAAGTATTGCACAATATCAACCTATATATAAATGTAGCATTCTGCAATGGGCTCTTGATTCCCAACCTCCAAAAATGTTATGCAATGTACCCATTTCTGATTTTTGTAATGGTCATATCAGGTATGGGTCTGATGATTTTGTAGTTATCAAAGACATGATTTTTCGAACAGAAACACATACAGTGCGTTAGACAGTAAGCTGGGCTGTCTTGCAGACCCATGTATGAACAGAGGCTCTGGTAGTGTCCAAAAGTCAGACATTGGAATGAATAGGAGGATTGGAGACATGAAGAGTCATTTTGGGGTTTAAGAAATGAAACATGGACTGCCCTTTTCTGGGACATAGTTGGGTATTTTGGTGGCAGAAAAGAGAGATGCTATGCACTGTTCGTGTCTCCCAAAGGGGCTCTGCACATCAGCGATGTATCTGGCAGACCATATGCTATATTGCTATGTTCCAGACACTGCCTTGCAACCATGTTCAGTGCAATTGTGTTGTAACTCAGTGCGCAGTCATCGCTCAAATACAGCACACAAAGCCACAGTCTTCCGCTGCAGACCTTGTTTGTGGCATGTGTGTATACTATCTGGCGCACCAAACATTAGAATCACCTTTCGCTGCCGATTATGTACCTGTATAGATATGATCAGTGAAATAATCACTAAGCTGGGAGACGCCTGTTGTGTAGTGAATAGTACTTCAGAATAACTCAAAAAAGGGTTTTTTAAATCATAAATTTGACTTGTCAGAAAAAATCCATCAGTTCCTGAAACCTCTGTAACGTAGTCTTCTTTATTTATTTTTCATTTACTTTCATGCAGAAGCCCCAGCCGATGCATTTCTGACTTATAGTCCTTCTTCAGGGTGGCTCTAAAAAATACAATAATTGCATTCTTATAGAGACAATTTCTTATAGCAGCTTTTACATAACAAATTCATCATCATTTGCTAATACACGACACAATGTCACAATGAATCCTATGTTCATACCTTTTCATTGCAATTTCTAGGTATGGCACACACAAAAGCATGGCCTGCAGCTAGGCACTATATACAGCACTCTTATGCATCAATCAAAACCCACAGCTTTACTGTGGATCATTTTTAGACATATGTGTGTGCGATACACAGCCTTGAACTGTTAACAATGTGTTCAGGTCAGATAAAACATGCAAAGCTGACAGCCTATGTTTGACTACCAGGCTTGGCGTATGTATGTATCACCCCGATAAAGTGGAAATGGCTTTCACCACTGGCCCAGGCTAATTGCACGTGGATGGCAGCCTGCGTGTGCGCATTGTGCTGCTCAGATACACACAACACTGCCCCTATTCCTTTCACTGTGGACCATGTTCAGTACAGGTATGAAGCTATGGTCCAGGGCCTGTGGCCAAGAAAACAGTCAGCAAACAGTTAGCTGAGTAAGCACATTGCTGAGTTTTCATTGCATTCCTTGCATTCCCATAAATACGTATTCTTTTTGCATCACGCCTCGGTTTAGACACATTGCCAGTTTCTACAATGCCCCATTACATTTCCAGATGTCTGAATGTTACGTCAGTGATATTCCAAGTTTCCATAATGCCCCGGAATGGCTAGATTCCCAATGTGTAGACATTACAGGTTTTGATTATGCCACACATTTACCATATGGCCAGTTTGCATAATGCCCCAGTGTGGCTTCATTATGAGAGTCAATAGGTCTTCAACTTGCCCACCTTACTTATTTTCATTATGCGCCAATAGGCACGCATTACAATGTTCTACAGTGTACCAGAAGTCCCACATAACCCGCTTCTAGTCAGTGCTCCTCCATAACCACTCCCATGATCCTCGACAATTCCCATATTACACGTTTGCCTAATGCCCCAATATGTCCACATTACCAATTCCTATCATGTCCAAGTATGCCCACGCTACTAGTCTTCATAACCCATCACAGTGATCTCTTACCAGATTCCATAATAGCCATTATCACCACATCATCAGTTTCCACGCTGCACTAATATGGCCGTGGGGGAATAGCACCCCAGTTTAGTGCTCGCATTGGGCCAGCCTGCGCTTGGCACGTTTGAATACTGTGGCATGGCCAACTCAACCACTCATCCTTCTGGGGTCGATACACTGAGTACCATTAATTAGGGTAATCATAACTCCAGTTATTACAGTGTTTAGACGCAATAGAAATCTGACATGAACGACTATATAAGAACACATATTATTATCACTGTTATTATTATTAATATTATTATTATTATTATGCCTAGCTTCAGTACTGCCACAATTGCCAGAGAGGTCCAATTTAAAAAATGTCTCAGTTTGCAAGGATTTTCAGTTCCCATAATAGTCCAGCATTCAGAGGAACATAGTATGCCCTAAAACCTGTTTTCACAATGCCTCAGTTTGCACAGATGATCAGTTACCATAATGCCCATATATACCAGCTTTGCTGCTGCCCTTGAGTCATTGTTGCGTTCAAGGGCCTTTTTATCCTAAGAATACCTTCCGTTGAATTGACTCTAGTTGTTCAGTAGCTCCGACTCCATACAGCCCCAGAACTGTCAATATCTAAAACAGATACCGTTGAATAGAAAATATAGTCTCTATAAGATCTAGACTTCCTTTAATCAACTAATGTCAAGAATTGCAAGATGTTTTTAAGCAACACTCTCTAGTAAAAGGAGATCAGCTCAGTAATCACATGGAAAAGCAGAACATCGCTATAGAGCTGCCTCTGTTATAGGCTCCTATGTTTAAAGAGACAAATATGTTAATTTATCTAGGATTTCCAATTTATTCCAAGCCATCCTCTAAATTACTGTGTGCCAGGTTAAAAAGAAAATTGGCTCTGTTATATGCCCAAACCAAGAAGTTTCTTTGGCATTATTGTAAGTTAACGTTCACCCCAGTGATCAGGTTTTATGTTCGAAAGGTGCTTTCCTCGATACTTTATGATCTGGAAATCTATAAGCTAGACTGGAGTAAACTGGAAGTGATCGAAGGGATGTTTTGGAAGACATTACTGTGTCTCCCTGAATTTTGCCCATATGTCATGCTGAGACATGAGTTAGGGATACTGTCCTGTAGGTCATATGTTTTTTTCAGCTAATTTAAAACTATAGTGGAAAATCCTTGATCCCTTATACGCTACATTGCACTCAGCGTGGCTTCAAGAATCATGTAAACCATTGGATCTTTACACACTGGAGTGTGATCATTTCTTGAGGGGCATCGACTCTTGTAGTATAACATTAAGGGGTAATTCTACAAGAACGTATAAGTCTATTAAGCTAACGGAATGGTGCAGGGATCAAAATACACACTCTACATACTCTATACAAAGAGTTTGCCAGATTGCATAGAGCTCAGGATACATTGCCCAAGTACGTAGTGCAATTTCCAGACCACTTTTTAATCAGGTTTTTATGCGTTGTTGCTTCAATTTACTAGGAACCTTGTAAGGGTGGGGGCTTATTAGGGGCCTCCCTTTGCATTCTATGAATTGTCGCTTTTGCATATATAGGGGTTCCTGTGAAACATTAAAGCATTTATTAACTGAGTGCCCTGCCATCTAAACTGTTTGGGAGGTTTGTGAACAGATATGAGAAAGGAAGGGCAGAAAGGATAGCTCAGGGGAAGTGTGTCTTGGAAGAATGACAATGCATCGCAACACAGGTTTGAATCCCCATCTTGTGCTTTGAAACCACTCGCTGGTATTAAGCGTGTTATAAACGAGCAATTATAATTATATGAGGATACATCGAGTGACAGTTTTTGGGAGCGACTGATGAGAGGGGACCATGGCACTGGTCCACTATTTAATTGGGATCCATGCTCTTTTAAGAGAAAATGTTTACATATGTTTATAAATGATTGCACTTTTAAAATAACCGGGTGTGTATACAAATGCTTAACCTGAAACCGTTTAATCAGAGACCATTTTTTTTCCTTTAAACTTGTTTTTATCAGGTGTTACATCATTTCCAAGAGACCCACATCAGCATTACACATTCATGTATCCCTCTGTCGTTGATTATGGCACCAAAACATTCCTCATTGCTCTACTTTTAATCCCTGACTTGAAAAATCATTCTTAGTGACCTTGGCTTGAAGCATCTCAGTCTCATGGAGCTCAGGTGTTGTATCAAGGGATTCTATATTGTGTCAAATGTTGACACATTGCCCCTGAGCAGGGCGGTATGTTTCTCCATGGCAGCTATTTCCCAGAGCTTTTGCAGCCATTGGCCCGGTGACGGGGCTTCCTTCTTGCCCCGCATTGAGGCGATCACTAACTTTGCAGCCAATATCCTACTCCGAACCAGTCGTAGCTGGATGTCCATTCCATCCCACTCGCCTTCTGAAGAAAGCCCCAACAGAATAAATTCCGGGTTAAGAGCACACCTCAGTCCCCCTACTTCATATATCACTTCCTCTATGGCTTTCCATAGCTCACCCATTTTTAAGCAGCTCCCCAAGATGTGCGTTAGAGTAGCCTCCTGCCACACAGCCTCTTCATGAACTGTCTGCATCCAAATGCCATACCTTTCTTCTCTTTCCAAGATCAACAGCAACGCCAGTCACGCGTTTCTGCCACAGGGTCCTTGTCACGCGTTTCTGCTACAGGGTCGCATTGCGCCTATTTCTTTAGAACAGGGGTCTCCAACCATTATGTTTTCAAGAGCTACTTGTAGTTAATGTCCAATAGACAGGAGCTACTGGCGAGAGCTACTGGGGTGGTGATGTCCATGAGTATGAGAATGTGTACCACAATGCTGGTGGGCAGTTTATTTGCTCTTTATATCAAAAAGGAATAACATATACATTTGCCATATTATCATTAAAGTTAAAAACATCTTTATTACATTATTTTTTATTAGTAGCTGTCTTCTAAGAAATTTTAAGCATTTCAGAATGTAGGAAACCAATCGAGATAAACCCACCACGGGGGAAAAAGGGAAGTTCATGGGAATAGAGCCATAGAATCAATCAATGGAATATACTGCCCACTGTGAGGGAGCTAAATAAGGGGACAGATCAGGTCAAGGAACATAGAGATATATTCAATCAATCTTTAATAAACACATATTCAATTACCGTACAATTAAAAACAGCATAAAAACACATAATTGATGCTAAGCATATCCAGTTAAAGTGCATAATATTTTACTGAACATCCTAGGATGTAAGCATAAGTGCATTGTGCCTAGCTTAATTCAAAAGTACATAACTTCCGTGGACAGCAAAGATCCTCAATTGAACCCCCAACTGTATTTAACCAGGGGGATGTATTATAACCAATCTCTATATATATGTAAGAGTTAGTTAGTGAGGCTTAAGGAGTTATGTAAGGCACTAAAGTCACGCAGATCAACAATAATCAATATTGTCTGCGAGATGAAAAGGGTTATGCCTTAGTCCAGCCCACCATTTCTTTATAGAGAACAAACAGCTAACCTGTGCTTGTCCCCAATCTGACCAAAATAGTCACCATTCCTTTATAGAGAACAAACAGCTAACCTGTGCTTGTCCCCAATCTGACCAAAATAGTCACCATTTCTTTATAGAGAACAAACAGCTAACCTGTGCTTGTCCCCAATCTGACCAAAATAGTCAACAACCGGTACCTAGTACAGCTCCCAAACGTATCGTGGGCTGTACTGGTATCTGAACATAGGTAGTTTCGACGATAAAAATAATAACAATGTTTCAGCTGTCTGTCTCTCGCCGTAGCAGGAGAGAGAAGACTTGACAATCGTCTTCCTCAGGACAGGGCAGATTAGGTGATACATTCTAAAATCTAAACATCCAAATACTCTGCATTTAAATAGTAAAGAGCCATCTGGGGCCACCTAGTACAAACAATGTCTTTCTAGGGCCACATAGTACAAACAGTGTCTTTTGAATTTATTCCATATATCCAATCTTCTTCAAAT
The DNA here is from genome assembly GCF_040938575.1 of Ambystoma mexicanum. NCBI lineage: Eukaryota > Metazoa > Chordata > Amphibia > Caudata > Ambystomatidae > Ambystoma > Ambystoma mexicanum. Next base: position 418,249,542 of record NC_090933.1, on the reverse strand, counting down.
AGTTCTTCCTTAATTCACCCAGATGTTCAATATATTCCCTCTTGTTGATATTCGGAAGTAAGGGTTGCATTGAAGGTGGATATATAAAAGACCAGAGGAGGGAAAAGAAAAAAAGGAAAAGAACAAATGTAAGGTAACACATAAATCAAAAATATGTATACAAAAAATGTTTTGATTAAAACATTCCTTGAACCGATCTAACAACCCCACATGTAGCATCCTCCACGCAGTTAAAAATCCTAGGTTCCTTAGTAATAATCCAGGATAAGCCCCATAAACTGTACGTAAATCAGACAAGGGGAACCCAATTGAATTAGTAAAAAGTGACAGAGGGGCTTATAGTCCCTATGTCAAAGCCGTGAATATACTAAAGAGATTATGTAATCCAACATGGCATAGCAGGGAGAGGGAAACCAGAGTCAATATGAGAATCCACTACCATCCCGGTGGCAATAAAGCTAAAATGCAGAGTGAGGGACCTCCCGGCAGTCCCATACATAGATAAATACCATTTCCATACCTTTAAAGGGAAAAATTTCCATTAGGTGTATTCGAAAAATAGCCATCAGGGTAGAGAGAAGAAATATTATTATTTCTCTTGATGATACTCCCCTGGAATCTTGTCCAGGTGCACAGTAGTTCAGGCTAAGTGGGGAAAATATCCCATCAACCGGTAATCCTGTGCAGATCCGATCCTGCATAGAAAAGAGGAAAAGAAATAAACAAGGAAAAATAGGAAGGGGTTATGAAAAGGAGCCATGAGAGAATCACATGCGCTCAAACATATCATTCCTTCCTAAAAATGGGCCCTCAGTCTCAACGGCATTAATAATAGACATACTAGATACAATAGGTACAATGCTGGAAGAGCCTCTGAATCTCATTCTCCTCAGGTAGTACAAATCTACTCTAGGAGATTTTCCTGGAAGCCGGCTACTCCACTCAAGCAATATGTCTCCTATAGTTCCAGAGGCCACTATATAGCGGGAAAGCCAGGAGACAAGGAGAGAGAAAGAAAAATGGAAAGGAAAAAGAAAGGGCGCCCACAATGGAGTCTGGCCCCCTCCCTTTCCTCCTCCTACACTAGTAAACACTAGGGAACAGGCCACGGAATCCGATAAAGTCGGCAAATAAGCAGTGACAGGAAAAAAGGTACAAAACAAAACAAAAACGATCTTACCGCGTCGGCATATAAGACGTAGTACAGGCGGTCGCAAAGCTGTCGCCGTTATGGAGCCAAGTTCCTCAGGCTAACGCCGGTTCCGTGTGCAGAATGGCCGCCGTAACGAAGCGCAGCTAAAAACAGCTGCTCACGCTGATTCCGTGTGCAGGATGGCCGCCGTAGCGAAGCGCAGCTCAAAATAGCTGCTTCAGCTAATTCCGTGTGCAGGGTGGCCGCCGTAACGAAACGCAGCTCAAAGCAGCTGCTTCCGAATTCAAGGAGGACTCTTGGCTAAATGAAATAACGCCTCATCGTGCCACGTGACTGACGCAAAATGTCATGTGACTTAGTTTCCTTAGTCTAGTGAATTTTAAAGGGGCAAAGCGCATATTTACGCCACCTAATAGCAGAGACCTCAATTGTCATACCGATATTGCAGCGAGGGCCCCAGATCACCGGAAACAATGCCGGGAAGCAAAAGGAACAAGAGAAAGTAAGTAGCAAACAGAAAAAAGGAAAGGCAAGCGATAGTAAGGCTAAAATGATCTCTAGTTTGGCATATAGACACCCGCACTGAATCTCAACATATACCAAGTGAATTTTTGATCCAGCTGTTGGAATTGGCACTTACCAAAAATTATTTTAGATTCAAGAATTCCTATTATGTACAGGTGAAGGGTACAGCAATGGGGGCATCTTTTGCCCCCAACTATGCTATCCTCTACATGTGGCAATTCGAGAAATCGCTCATTTTACATGAGTCCCACCCATTTTTTACAGCTATACGTCTATATAAAAGATATATAGACGATATTATCATGATTTGGGATACTACTAAAGGGGACCATACCACCTTTCTCCCCTGGATTAATTCTCTTAATCCGCATCTTAAATTTACTATGACCTCTAGCAACATCTCGCTTCCCTTTCTGGACTTAACAGTCAATACTGATGGTGAGCACATTTTTGTGGACTTATTCCTTAAAGCTACAGACCGCAATTCTATTTTGCGGTTTGATAGCTTTCATCCGAAAGCACTCAGAGAAAGTATCCCCTATGGGCAATTTCTGAGAGCAAGACGAAACTGTACCAAAGTAAGTGATTATTCTACTCAGGCTGATATCATCACTACCAGATTAAAAGCTAGAGGATATCCGGATCATTTACTCAGACAGGCTCGCAAGAGAGCTAGATATCAACATCGAGATATACTACTTACCAAACAGAATAAGCCAGATATTACTAATCAACGTATTGTCTGCGTAACTACTTTTAATTTGTATCATAAGGAGGTCAAAAAAATGATTTATAAACATTGGCACCTTCTACAACTTAATAATCCAGAATTGCGACGACCTTTGTTTGCCTTCAAAAAAGGAAAAAACCTTAAAAACTGGCTGTCACAGGCAGATCGAGTTAAACCTATCTCTCGACAACCCACATTAACTACACTATGGGGTTTTCAACCCATTATGGGACATTTCCCGTGTGGGTTTTGCAATGCTTGTAAGTCTACTACAGCATGTTCTAAAATATGCCTTAATGATAAAGTCTGGTCCCTTAAACAACATACGACATGCAACTCTTCTAATGTGATCTATGTTATAGTCTGCCCTTGTAATAAATCTTACATAGGTAAGACAGCAAGACCGGTTAAAACGAGAATTTCGGAGCATAAATCAAGAATTCGGACGAACACCCACAATGCTCCACTAGTGGCTCACTTCTTAGAATTGAATCACAACTTTGATGATTTCAAGTGGTGGGCATTGGAACGAGTTGTGGGTACTGATCGTCTCAATACTGCTACAAGATTGGCACAGAGGGAACAGTGGTGGATGTATCAGACCGACAGCTACCACAGTGGACTTAACCATCAGGAAGAATGGCTCCAGTGTGTGACTTGAGTACTATGGTTCATTTGTTCACCACCAATTATAAACAACCTCTTCCCCTCTTTTTGTACTGTCTTCATCTGTACTTAGAGGATGGTTTTCTACCGTTCAATATTGGGGTAGCCATTGATGGGCATATATCATTACACGCATCAGACAGTGATGCTGTAACAATTTAGAGAGTTTTATCAATTGTTTCTCTATCATCTTTTTGTGTTACAGCACCATGGCTGGTCATTTGATGGCTTTTTTCTAATAATGGCACGCTATTGAAGGTTCATGCTTCATACCATTACTTTTGTGTGTGTTGCCCCTGTGGAGGGGATTAACTAATGAAGCACTGTTGCATGACTTTTTGTGGTGGTCTATATGCCAAACTAGAGAGATCATTTTAGCCTTACTATCGCTTGCCTTTCCCTTTTTCTGTTTGCTACTTACTTTCTCTTGTTCCTTTTGCTTCCCGGCATTGTTTCCGGTGATCTGGGGGCCTCGCTGCAATATCGGTATGACAATTGAGGTCTCTGCTATTAGGTGGCGTAAATATGCGCTTTGCCCCTTTAAAATTCACTAGACTAAGGAAACTAAGTCACATGACAATTTGCGTCAGTCACGTGGCACGATGAGGCGTTATTTAATTTAGCCAAGAGTCCTCCTTGAATTCGGAAGCAGCTGCTTTGAGCTGCGTTTCGTTACGGCGGCCATCCTGCACACGGAATTAGCTGAAGCAGCTATTTTGAGCTGCGCTTCGCTACGGCGGCCATCCTGCACACAGAATCAGCGTGAGCAGCTGTTTTGAGCTGCGCTTCGTTACGGCGGCCATTCTGCACACGGAACCGGCGTTAGCCTGAGGAACTTGGCTCCATAACGGCGACAGCTTTGCGACCGCCCGTACTACGTCTTATATGCCGACGCGGTAAGATCGTTTTTGTTTTGAACCTTTTTTCCTGTCACTGCTTATTTGCCGACTTTATCGGATTCCGTGGCCTGTTCCCTAGTGTTTACTAGTGTAGGAGGAGGAAAGGGAGGGGGCCAGACTCCATTGTGGGCGCCCTTTCTTTTTCCTTTCCATTTTTCTTTCTCTCTCCTTGTCTCCTGGCTTTCCCGCTATATAGTGGCCTCTGGAACTATAGGAGACATATTGCTTGAGTGAAGTAGCCGGCTTCCAGGAAAATCTCCTAGAGTAGATTTGTACTACCTGAGGAGAATGAGATTTAGAGGCTCTTCCAGCATTGTACCTATTGTATCTATTATGTCTATTATTAATGCCGTTGAGACTGAGGGCCCATTTTTAGGAAGGAATGATATGTTTGAGCGCATGTGATTCTCTCATGGCTCCTTTTCATAACCCCTTCCTATTTTTCCTTGTTTATTTCTTTTCCTCTTTTCTATGCAGGATCGGATCTGCACAGGATTACCGGTTGATGGGATATTTTCCCCACTTAGCCTGAACTACTGTGCACCTGGACAAGATTCCAGGGGAGTATCATCAAGAGAAATAATAATATTTCTTCTCTCTACCCTGATGGCTATTTTTCGAATACACCTAATGGAAATTTTTCCCTTTAAAGGTATGGAAATGGTATTTATCTATGTATGGGACTGCCGGGAGGTCCCTCACTCTGCATTTTAGCTTTATTGCCACCGGGATGGTAGTGGATTCTCATATTGACTCTGGTTTCCCTCTCCCTGCTATGCCATGTTGGATTACATAATCTCTTTAGTATATTCACGGCTTTGACATAGGGACTATAAGCCCCTCTGTCACTTTTTACTAATTCAATTGGGTTCCCCTTGTCTGATTTACGTACAGTTTATGGGGCTTATCCTGGATTATTACTAAGGAACCTAGGATTTTTAACTGCGTGGAGGATGCTACATGTGGGGTTGTTAGATCGGTTCAAGGAATGTTTTAATCAAAAAAATTTTTGTATACATATTTTTGATTTATGTGTTACCTTACATTTGTTCTTTTCCTTTTTTTCTTTTCCCTCCTCTGGTCTTTTATATATCCACCTTCAATGCAACCCTTACTTCCGAATATCAACAAGAGGGTATATATTGAACATCTGGGTGAATTAAGGAAGAACTATTTGAAGAAGATTGGATATATGGAATAAATTCAAAAGACACTGTTTGTACTATGCGGCCCTAGAAAGACATTGTTTGTACTAGGTGGCCCCAGATGGCTCTTGACTATTTAAATGCAGAGTATTTGGATGTTTAGATTTTAGAATTTATCACCTAATCTGCCCTGTCCTGAGGAAGACGATTGTCAAGCCTTCTCTCTCCTGCTACGGCGAGAGACAGACAGCTTAGACATTGTTATTATTTTTATCGTCGAAACTACCTATGTTCAGATACCAGTACAGCCCACGATACGTTTGGGAGCTGTACTAGGTACCGGTTGTTGACTATTTTGGTCAGATTGGGGACAAGCACAGGTTAGCTGTTTGTTCTCTATAAAGAAATGGTGACTATTTTGGTCAGATTGGGGACAAGCACAGGTTAGCTGTTTGTTCTCTATAAAGAAATGGTGGGCTGGACTAAGGCATAACCCTTTTCATCTCGCAGACAATATTGATTATTGTTGATCTGCGTGACTTTAGTGCCTTACATAACTCCTTAAGCCTCACTAACTAACTCTTACATATATATAGAGATTGGTTATAATACATCCCCCTGGTTAAATACAGTTGGGGGTTCAATTGAGGATCTTTGCTGTCCACGGAAGTTATGTACTTTTGAATTAAGCTAGGCACAATGCACTTATGCTTACATCCTAGGATGTTCAGTAAAATATTATGCACTTTAACTGGATATGCTTAGCATCAATTATGTGTTTTTATGCTGTTTTTAATTGTACGGTAATTGAATATGTGTTTATTAAAGATTGATTGAATATATCTCTATGTTCCTTGACCTGATCTGTCCCCTTATTTAGCTCCCTCACAGTGGGCAGTATATTCCATTTATTGATTCTATGGCTCTATTCCCATGAACTTACCTTTTTCCCCCTTGGTGGGTTTGTCTTACTTTGGTTCTCCCCTGGGTTCATGGTGTTGGTGACGCCTATTTTTTTTTGATTACAGGAAACCAATCGAGAGATATTTAATGTAACACTGCAAGCTATCAATCAATGCTAAAAAATGGAGTATGTATCTTGAAACAACAACAGCACTCAGATGCTGCAGATGGAAACACAGTTTTGATTTCAGGAAATTCATGTTTAAAAAAGGTAGATTTGCAGAGATAGGCAATCACATTGGCTGATACACTACTTGCAATAGTGTTTGCCCTTCAGGCCCAGATGCAGCCCCTCAGCGTAGACACAGCTTTTGACTATTTTCTATGCAGTGCGTGACAAAGGACAGTGCACAGGAAGTGGCCCAGGGACTTCAGACACAAAAATAAATGCACAAAGCATTTTGGTGTCCGATGCAAGGAGCTAGTGGCTCACGATCTACTGTTTCGAAACACTGGGCGTCATTGCAAGTGTGGTGGTCTGTAAATAAGGGTGATGGTAGAAATGTACCGGCACCCTTTCCGGACCATCACACTACAAGCAGGAGCGGTTGCGGCTGGCAGGTCTGACCTACCTGGCGCAAAGGTTCCAGTAGGCAGACTTGTCATGGAAGCACCGGCACTGTTAGCAACGGTGCTAGTGCTTCCGTTTCCCCACTCCCATGGAGACCTATGGGACTCCAGAGGAATGGGGAACAACATTTTTCCAGCGCCTGACTTCCCGACGAGGACTTGTTATGTCCCGGTAGCACTAGGATATCAGGGGCCAGAAAAATGTACAAGTCCAGCGGCTATCCGCCGGTAGCACCGGTGGGTTGCCGCAGGACTCGGAATGAGGCCCACTGGCTTTAGAATATTTAATTACATTCACTCACCAAACTGATTGAAACCTTTTTCTTATCAGTCTTTATTTAAGCTGAGGATATGGAAATAGCTTTGCATTTTAATCCGGTAAGAAATCCCAAAATGGCATAATGCATCTGATGCATTAATTCTGAAATTGAGTAATAAAAATTTTAAAAAATGTAATCCGTCCTTGTCAGAAATCCTTCCAATCAGTGATTAGCAGTTGGACCGCTTAAATAGCGCCCAGCCAGAAACACTAGGGTCATACACTATTCCTTCGAAGATAGCAAAGAACATCGGAGTGTCCACTAACTCCAAGTTACCGCTGTCTACTTAATTTGGAAATGTGGTCAAAACAGAGTTGTTTTCTTTAGAACTGCCAGGAAGCCTCACCCATTGCATAGTATAGCCACAAGTGGACCAGCGAGGGCCCTGGTCCAGTCACGCCTTGGATATGCAAATGGGAGCTGCGAAAGAATGCTCTGGTCGCTTGGGGCAGTGCCTTAAATTATGGGTGAGGACAGTAAAGGGCTAAGTAGCCCAGATGAAGGATTATCTCCATTTAAATGCTAATACTGCTGGTAGAAGCAGGGACTGAGATTCAAAGGACTCCAGTGGGAATAGACTTCCCTCAATAAGATGAGAGGGTGGTGGAGGCACTTGGTAAACCACTATCAGAACAGGAAGTACTGGTGGCTGTGAAAGGATTGGGAACGTTATATTGCCAATGGAGCTTTACATATCAACTATAAAAAATTTAGAAAATAGGACCACCAATGTGGACGGAATTCCTAATGAAATCTACTTGATAACAGATTAAACAGGATTTTGGTGAGCTGTGTAGAGAACAACAGGGGAAACCTCAGAGTCTTAGCACCTTCAGAAGAAAGAACATAGCTTTGTCCCATTAAGAGAAACAACAAACTTACACATTTAAGGACCACCCAGGTTAATGTGGGTGTTTTCTTCGGGGTTCCCAGATGGTACTTACTAATCTGGGTACTCATGAGGATGGAGATTCCTGTGGGATTTCTGAAAATTGTGTCTGCCATGAAGAGCAACGTGGGCAAACCCCAGACTTTTTTGAGACATGTCAGTAGTCAAAAGGGCACCCTTGAAGGGTTCCCCCTAACCCAACCCATATCAGTTCATTATAATTGTAGCCTTTTGTTCATACAACTAAAAGATGTTAGATCATTACCCGGTTTAAATAGTTTGCAGAAGTTGAGGTTAAATAGCTCAGCACAATCTCACAACCACAACACTTGTGTATAGGCGCGTTATAAATGCCATATCATATCATATCATACCATGTTGAAATCATCCTTCTGGAAACATAGGGGCTGAATCATGGAATTATTTGTGCCGAAAAACGGGGATTTGTGTGCCATTCTGCCCGCAAATCCCCATTTGTGAAACAGGGATTTGCGGGCAGAATGGCGCACAAATCCCCGTTTTTCAGCGCAAATAATTCCATGAATCAGCCCCAGAATATCTTTCAAGGAGGAAGCTCTAGTCCAGTGACACAATCTCAAATTGCAGAGCACACCAAGAGGACCGGCCGCCTTATGGGGTATCCAAGCACGTGGTGGGGCACAGGTGGAGACTTATAGATAGGAAATGAGCTATTATGTGGATGTACACATGGGGGGACTCAGCCCATCAGCACAAGCACATTAAGAATCTCGGAAACAGTAAATACTCAGTTGAATGGGTATTGAGTTTGCAACACAACCACAATTATTGCAAACCACTAAGGATACCCTGGGGTTGATACTACAAAAAAACAGATTCATGACCCATTCTGGTTCCTAATGGGGGATGGCATGGTTGAGAGGATCATGGGCGTATGATACCATTATCAGTGGCAAGCAAATCAGAGGGTCCTGGATTTGTATTTATTTCTGATCACCAAACAACTTGTGACACAAAGTGCAGATTACTTTTTGGACCCTTAAAACCTGACAAATATCTCTTGTCAAGGAGCATTTGAAGTTTCCAGTTGAAATACAGATGCTATCAAGGCATCGAGGCAGGAGCTTCCATTCTGCTACTGGAAGAAGCATTCTCCTCATGGGGGATTCCAGAAATCCATGAGATGGACATTGGTCGCCCATTTAATGGACATGAGTTTGCACGGTTTGTCAAAAACATTGGCATTATCCACTGAAAATTCACTCCCCTGTGTCCCCAGAGAAAAGGGAGGGTGGTGTGCTTTATGGGAAGCTTTAAAAAAAAACCACTCCAACCCTGGAAAGTCAGTTGGGTAATTGGAAATCAAACTCTCTGTGTCACACTGCTGGCCTACCCAAACACACCACACAGTTCAACAGGTGAATGCCTAGCAGAGCTCATGCTAGGATGGTGGCCACACACGAGGCTACAAGGGATGACAACAGCCCCGCAACCATATCAGAAGGCATCAAAGCCACACGGTTTGTGACTTGTCAGAGACGGTCATGTGGGCACGTGATGTGACGGCGCAGGGAATCATCATGGTCATGTGACCATCAGTGGCGAGGGAGGAGTGTTGGAAAATAAATGGTGGTACAAGCCAGATCCTATACCTGTGTTGTGTGTTTATGTGAGGCGCCGGCATGCATGGGGGCTGCCCATCTATATAGAACATTGGCGACAAAGAGTTTCTCGAGTTTGCCAATCTAGCAAAGCGCTCAGGAGAGTGCAGTGCTCACGGGGGTGGTGACCGCCGGACCAGCTTTGTGAGGTAACCCAGACCCACCTCTTCACTAGTGCTAGTGTGGACGGTGCTGCTATTGCAGATCCCCACCTTCACTGCATGGCATTCCCGGGCCCCAAGCAGCTCTAACAAAGCTCTGCCATGCTCGCAGCAGGAGCGCGCCGTGGCACTGTCCCATGGGATCGGCGGGACCAGGTTCAAGATCGCAAGGAGCGCTTTGTGAGGGTTCCATGCCAGCGCAAGGAAGCTGGCCCTGCAGCTCTTAAGGTTGGTGCTGAGTCACAAAAACAACAAAAAAAATAAAAAAAGGCTTCATAGCATAACTGGTAACACGGACAGTGATATACAAGAGGGCCACAATCATAACTATGGGTGCTACTTCAGAAAAGACACAGCTCCCCACCTGTCACACCACAGTGCTGCCAGCGGCTGAGGCTACGCAGCTGCTGCACAATGGGATATACAAGGAGCACAGAGAGCCCACTATACTCTACCCAGGCAGGACCAGTAAGAGGAGTCACACTCACTGCCAGGTCCACAGCTACATATTGGACCAGCCCAATATCAAGGAAGTGAGCCGATAAGATGAGGGATCCGGATCCATCTCCTGTGCCACTGGCACAGCAGGTGAGGGACTCCTTCCCAGTACCCACACTCTTCCCGTTCAACACGGCGGACACCACGAAACTGGGCCCCAGGTGGTCCAGATAGATCAAAGAGTTTGGCCCTGAAGTCAGAGATATCTTATATTCGAATTACTGGAAGACGTCGAGAACACCTACCTAGACTTGAAACGCATCCTGAACGAATATTTTGTCATTCACAAAAACGTTGACTATGAGCGTCACGTGTTCCACACCACCAGGTAGCTGCCCAGCGTGGCCATGGACAAATTTGTGACACAGCTGAGAGCAAAAGTCAAACACTGCAACTTTCATTTGTACTCCAACGAGGAAGCCATTAAGTCGCACGTCATCGCAGGATGCGAATCCGTAACCCTCAAGAAGACGTTTCTGCAAAAACCACACAAACTGGCTGAAAATCTACTACTGGCTAGGACGTCCACGGCCCTAGAGCTCCAAGTATGGACCATGACTAACCTACACATCGGACCGCCGGTCACCATCAAGGAGGAAATCCTACACAAGGTAGCAACCCAGGCAGTCGTGACAAAGGACGACAGACGTCACTGCTTCAGGTGTCGGTATGAGTTCCCACATGACGGCACATGCCTGGCCATAGGGCAGGAATGCTCTGTGTTGAGAAGATCACTTAATGTCCATGTGTCCACACCAAGAACACCCCGACCAGGAACCTTGGAACACAGGACACTGAGATACAAGTCCCCTCTCCGTCCAGCAAGGGATGACAGACACAAGCAAACTGACAGAAAGTACCACGGCATAGAATAACGGGGCACCAGAACACGGCACTTACCGTCACCTGAGACGCGACAAAAAGGGATAAGGCATGTACACCACCTGCGCACTACTGCCTCCCCTCCACGAGCTAATCGGAATCACCATCAAGCTCACAATGGAGAAGGAGAGTGTACCTCTACGCCTTAGGTAATCCCAATGTGGCAGTCCACAGCCCAACACTACATCTCAGAGTACATGGAAAGTTATTTGACTACCTAATAGATTCGGGCGCATCCATCAATGTGATGCCAGAAGAAGAATGTTGAAAGCTAGCACAGCCCCCCATCCCAAGAAGGCACAAGTCGACATCTATGTCTATGGAGCCAAACAGCCGCTGCCTTGTACAGGAGCATTCACAGGAACCTGCACAGCCAAAGGGAAACAAGACCGCATCACCATCCACGTTATCGATGCTGAGGCATCCTCAGCTTACGGTCCGCAATCCAAATGGGACTCTTCCACATTCTCTACAACCTTATGGCTAGCAAAGACATCTCGCTAGCAGCCAAAGTCGAAGCAGTGTTACCAGCTTTCTTCAAAGGATTGGGAAACTGAAGGGTCGGCAAATGCAGCTTCATATTGACACATACATGAAGCAGACAGCACAACATTTTTGAGGAATACCATTTGACATCTGGCACCAATAGAAAGGGACCTACAGTCACTCCAGGATGCCGATGTCATTGAACCAGCCATTGGCTCTACCCCATGGGTCTCGCCGGTTGTGCTCATTCCAAAAAAGAGCCCAGAGGGACAGATACGGCTCTGCATTGACATGCGTGTCCCCAACCAGGCTATGTGGAGTGAACGCCACCAGTCACCACGCATCACAGATCACAGACATGATGCACCTATTGAACGGGGACAGAGTGTTCTCCAGACTCAACCTTAATAAAGGATACCACCAGGTGGCGTTGATTGAGGAATCCGGATACATCACCACATTCACCACCCACTTCGGTCTGTTGCGTTACAAAAGGTTACACTTTGCCATATCATCAGCATCCAAAATCTTTCAAGAAGAAATTCGAAGAGTAATATGTCATATACCACACTGCATCAGCTACAGTGACGACATTCTCATGTTGGGACAGTCACAGGAATCCCATGACACCACCCTACTAAAGGTTTGCAAGGTGCTCAACAAGGCAAACCATACCCTCAACAAAGAAAAATGTGCATTCAACAAATGAATGCTCACATCCTTCAGACGCATCTTTTCGGACAAGGGCCTAGAGTCAGACCAGACAAAATCAAGTCCTTGACCAAATCCCCAAGCCCTTCTAACGTGGCCCAAGTTTGCTCATTCCTAGGCTGGCAATCTGCTGCTCACGCTACCTCCCGGACTTTGCATCCACCAGCGCCCCACTACGAACCCTAACAAAGAAAGACCACAAGTTTACATGGACACACACCCATCAAGAAGACTTTGACAGGATTAGGAAGGAGATAGCGGCATCAGTGTGCATGTTATACTTTGACCCCCAACCTGCACACAGAAGTAACACTGGACACAATTCCAGTCGGTCTCAGCGCCATCTTGGCTCAACACTCAGGCGGCAACCATGCCCCAAGGAAAACTGTGTCATATTCCAGCAAGAGCCTGACAAGCAAAGATAGAGAGCCTTATTATCATCTGGACGTGCAAGCACTTCCAAGTATTCCTATATGGCAAACGTTCACTGCTGTCACAGATCACCAAGCCCTTGTTACCATATACGGCAAGCCTACTGCTCAAATGCCACCCTGCATCGCCCGATTGGGCCTTCGCTTACGAGCTTACCAATTAAATATTGTCCACAAACTGGGAAAAGAAGCTAACCTTGCAGACTTCCTGTCCTGGCATCCTCTGGCATGCACCTGACCAACCATTGATCGAGTGGATGGATATGTCAATTAGGTAGTACACCATGCAATACCACCGTCAATTTCTCTGAATGAACTACACCAGAACACGGCTGAGGACCCAACTCTTGAGTTAGCAGTGCCCTGCATTTGAGATGGGAGATGGAGGGCAGCGGAACACGTGGCAATGTCCAATCCAGCCGTCAACGGTAGGCTATGGAAGACGCTTATGAGGCTGAAAGATTAACTATCTCTCACTCCGTCAAATCTAATACTGAAGGGTGACAGGATAGTAACACCAGCACCGTTACAGCAGCGGGCGATCAGCATAGCACATCAGGGCCACCGCGGGATTGTGTCGACCAAAAGACAGCTAAGAAAGAAAGTATGCTTCTCCGGCATGGACAGCATGATCGGGAACACGCTCAAATTGTACCACTTAGGCCACAGCATACAACCGCATCTGGTTCCTGAGCCTCAGCAGACAATGCAGCTACCTAATCAGGTCTGAGAGGAGATAGCCATCGACTTCTTTGGGTCGCTCCGGGCGGGCGAAAACATCCTAATAGCCCTGAATGAGCACTCCCAGTTCCTTGATGTGGAAATCCTGCAGTCTATCACAGCCACCGCCGTGATTCCAGCACTGGACAGGATGTTCTTATCTTACAGCATACTGAAAGTGGTGAACTCTGACAATGGACCCCCTTTCACCAGCTCCCACTTCAAAGACTTTGCCCATTACATGGGTTTTCACCACAAGAAGGTCACCCCACTATGGCCCCAAGGAAATGGCAAAGTTGAACGCTTCATGGCCAATGTCAAGAGGGCAGTGAGGGTGGCCAACAACACGCAAACATCACTTTAACAAACACTCTACCAGCTCATGCCCCACTGAACTGATGTTCGGCCACCCAGTCCGCACAAGGCTTCCCCATGACGCAGTCCATCGGGCTGCGAGTGTACATGACCAAGAAATCAGAGAAAGAGATGAAGCGGCAAAGTCGAACATGAGAGAGTACGCTGACCTCTGCAGCAGGGCCCATGCCTCTGACTTTCAACTGGGAGAGAGTGTCATCATAAAATAAACAGTTACGCACAAGGACATGCCACCGTTTGACCCACGACCGTTGGTGATAAGGGACAAGAATGGATCCATGACCACCTCAGCACGGGCAGAGGAACGAATAACATGGAATGCCTCTTTCTTCCATAGAGTGAAGGAGGAACCTCGTGAAAAGGTGGAGAAGAGTGACTGTCAGAGTGAAGCGATAGAGGAGTCCGCGTTCACTGGTGGTGAAGTGGAATCGGCAACAGAGGGAAGTGTTGAGCAGAGCGAAGAATGTCCGCAAGCTGAGGGGCGACCTTGCCGGACCATAAAAAGACCCCGAAGATGGATTGAAGAAATGGGGTAGGACCTTGTTATTTTGGGGGGGAGATGTGATATCGTGTCAGGGACTGTCATGTGGACACGTGATGTGAGGCCACGGGGAATCATCATGGTCATGTGACCATCAGGGGTGAGAGAGGGGCATTGGAAAATAATAAAAGCCCGATCCTACATCTATGTGGTTGTGTGTTTATGTGCGGCGCCCGAATGCCTGGGGGCCGCCGATTAATACAGAACACGGTTGTGCATCATTAAAGAAAATGGAAATCTACCGAGACCGACAACGCAGAATGCATTCATCGACTATCGAGGAAGGAGACCAATTATTGGTACCAAAACATTAAACTATAAAACCCAACACCAAATTTCAAAGCGTGGCGCTGACGCTGCCAAATATCAATGGAACGGCAATGATGCACAAAATGTCTTACATTTGAAAAAGCTTCTCAAAGACATTAAGGGCGGGGGCTTAAAGAAGATTAACAATGGGAAGCGGGAGTGTCGCAAGGGCAACTTTCAGAATAGCTGAAGTACTGGTCGATTGAAAACCACCCGTAGAGACTGAGAGAATAAATGTGTGGCAAGGCGTTGACAAGGGATAAACCTGGCTAGGATCTGAAAAAACAAGAGCGTTCCCACACCAGAAACTAGGCTGACTGGGGACACTAGGCATACATCTTCTGAGGAGATAGGCAGGCCAGGAAGTTAGGGGTGGGGAGACACTGCAGTGGCAGAAATTATTAATAATTTGTGTTCTTAAATAGCACTTCTTGCCGCATTCCATAGGTTCGAAGAGTTGCAGTAGCAGGTGTATTATTACTCGATTTTTTAATAGTACTTGATTTATCAACCTCGGAAGGAGGAACAGCATTGTCGGCCCTGCCACAGGACTCGAACTTGTGAAGTGTAGGCTGCTCTCATGTCGGAGGAGAGCACCTAACTAGTGAGCTGCCCACCCCGCAACTAGCTCTCCATATAACTAGCTGTGTAGGACATGGAGGGATTAATAAAGAAAGTATTGGAACCTCTTATAAGCCTCAGTGTGGGCTTTGGCATTGCTGTCAATTGGCCAGAGACTGGACAATTATGTCCAGCAGTCATTAAGTTATACCATACATAGGAACATGTTGGTGCAGTGAAATGAACCCTTCATAAGTCACAACTTCCCCCTCCGTCTGCAATGTAATTCAAGACAATGGTTTGCCTGCGCCTTCCCTGATTTCCACCTACCAGCCTCTTGACATGGTTGGGCAGGCTGTTGTGTCTTGAGTCTCCCTTGCCTGCTGCTGAGTGAATGCATAGCTAGATGGAATGCCTGATGGAATGTTGATGTGGAGAATGTTGATGTGTGAATTCCCCTGAATGTTCCATGGATGTCAGTTGAAGCTGAGAGCCTGTGAGAGTGGGAGCCAGTGGATGTTTCCCTTACCTTCCTTTATAAGTACCTTGTAACTTACCTGCTTGCTATTACCTTGTCAACTGAAACTGAAGTAAAGGAGTTCACTTCCCTACCTGGTGTCTCTGAGGTCTTCTTCATTAAGAGCACACCCTTACTTACAATGGCGGCGAGCTGGCCTGGAGGGAAGAGCCAGGAACCTGCAGTAGCTGTCCAAGGGGAACAGCACCTGGAAGAAGGAAAGGGAGCATGAGACCACCTGAGGAACCATTCACCGGCCCCCGCACCATTTAAGGTGAGCTGACCCCCTGGCTAAAATTTTGGAGCAGCAGTGGCAGTGTAACAAGGGGTTGCTTTGGGGGCAAGATCGTAGCTGCAATGGGCAATGTGGGAGCAGTTTGGGCTGGTCTGTGTTGGCGCAGCACCTGTGGCGGCTTTAAAAACCTGGGAGAGACTCGGTGAGGCGGCTGGGACAGCCAGGCACCTGGAAATTGGCGGCTGTTATGGCCCGAGAGAGAAAAGAAACATGGATTGTAGTTTAACGCCGCGGTTCCAATGCCTGCGGTGTCTAAGGCCCACAGGAACATCAGGTACTGTTGCGAGGAGCTGGGGGTGGCACCAGCATTGTTGGGCAACAGGCATCACACACCTTTAAGTCGCGCTGCTTAGAGCGCAGTGCCCCTGGTGCTTTCCTTTTGTGTGATGTTGGAAGGGAGGAACTGCTTTCAGACCACATGTGGGACGCTCTGCTGTCCATACCAGCAGGTTTTTCCAGCATCTGTAGAGGCGCTTTGAGACAGTTGTCTTACTCGTGCAATCATCTTAGCGTAGCCATCAGTAGTTGCTATCTTGGTCACGTGAGGCCTGTGAACTGATTTTGAGATACTGGTGTATACAAGTTAGACATTTTCCATGTCATTTGTGTTGGATTGAATTAACATGTTTAATGGTGGTGAGCTATGGTTAGGTGTGAGTTTTGCTGTGGGGAATTTAGGATTTGAGTTTCAGTTGTGTTAAGTGACTCCGTTATGGGTGAGCAGTGAAGAGAAAATGATGTGGCCTCTATTTCGTAAACAATGATGATCCAATGGACAGCGATGTAGAATGTCAGATAAATGTGTGTGTTTTCATATATTTTGCGTACGCAGGACCTCCAAATATGATGGACTTGTAGCTCAGGGCAATGGACTCGGTAAGAGCAGGGACCTCTCGTTTACCATGTCTCATTGGGCTCATTGACCTATGTTTGTGTGGTGAGGCAATATGCGGTGTGTCTCATTATGTAAAATTCAGCTTCTGCCCTACAAAACCACCTGGTGAGTTTGTGGCGGCCCCACCCTGTTGAGTGTGTGTTTAGCAGTGATGTGTCCGCCAGAAGGCTCGACCTGACTGTTGTGTGGTGAACGGCCCGCTGGAGTGCCTGACCTGGCCACAGGCAGCCCGGGATGTTGGACACCTGGCACTTTGGTAGTCTTGGACCCATGCCTATTGTTTTGTTGTAGTGGTGGGTGTTGGACACCCGTAGAGTGTTGGATGGGTACCTGGGGGGTGTACATCCCTCTACTTTTGAAGACCTGCAGTTGGACACCCTGTACCCTTGTGCAGGTGGTCCCCTTTTTCCAATAGTGTGTCTGGGTGGGCACCTGTTGCCCTGTGTTCTGGCGTGTGTGGTTTACGTTAGCGCTTTTGGCGGTGTCGTTTTTCCAGGGTGTACTGTTCTCTCAGTGCACCGCAGTTTCTGGTGGTAGGATGTGAGATGGTTGTGGTTTGAGACTTTATGGACTTGTGGCGTTGGTCTGGTTTCCTTGGTTAGAGTGTCTCGTTGCGGGCCCGCAACAAGACTGTCATTAGTGTGTGGATGGGTTGCCCTGTTCATATGCAGGAGTTGAGGGTATTAGGTTTGAGGGAGTTTTGCTCCTTGTTCTCTGGATTGGAGTGAGTGGTTGTGGGAGCTTTTGCTTTCTGTCTGAGTGGGACTGGGAGTGTTGTCAGATTTCTGGTCGCTTTCTCAGATGGTTTTTCCTGTGTGCTCTGTTCCGTCCCCTTTTCCGTTGGTATGTGTTGAGGGGTGAGATGTGTTGTGTCTTGTGTCTCCCTTGCCTGGTGCTGAGTGAATGCATAGCTAGATGGAATGCCTGATGGAATGCTGATGTGGAGAATGTTGATGTGTGAGTTCCCCTGAAGGTTCCATGGATGTCAGTTGAAGCTGAAAGCCTGTCAGAGTGGGAGCCGGTGGATGTTTCCCTTACCTTCCTTTTATACTTACCTTGTAACTTACGTGCTTGTTATTAGCTTGTCAACTGGGACTGAAGTAAAGGAATTCACTTCCCTACCTGGTGTCTGTAAGGTGTTCTTCATTAAGAGCACATCCATACACAGGCACGTGCCAAAGTGAGAGAAAGAGCAGTAGCTCTTGTGTTAGCCCTATAGCCTGATTGCACCGCACCCTCTCTGAGTTCAGATACTAGTCTGGCTTATCATCGGTCAGTATTGGTAAGGAAGACCACATGTGAGTAGAGTGTGTGCTATTCCTTAGTTTTCTTTCTTTAATTAGCAAGCAGAGCCAGCAGGTATTATAAAGTGAAATAAAACACATCACACATACCGACATCTACACTGCATGAGTCCATTCGATGCAGTCTGGGGGTAAACAGTAAAGCACAGTCTCTATAGAATAAAGACTTGTTTGCGGCATCAAGTAGAATATGCCCTTCATTTCTCCATACCTTGGCTGTCAGAGCACCATACATGTGAGTGCCAAATGCATAGCTTTGTACACTGAGGGCCTCATCACGAGTTGGGCTGTATCCTGGCTGTAATACCGCCCGACTGTAATAGCAATAGCACCGACAGGTCCAGCGGTATTACCGCCGGATCGGATCACAGGTTGGAAGATAACGGTAAATCCCCATGCCCCAATGGGTCCATTGGTTTCAATGGGGCATTTTCAGCGCTAATTATGCGGGCTAATACAGCTGGCGGTAATACAGCCGAAAACAGAGGATTTTCACCTCGGGAGAAAGGCCGGAGGTAAAACATTCCATTTAGCGCCCAACTCGTGATAGGGCCAGTCCTTAAATGTGGCATTAATGATGAGGCCGTAAGTGCCATGTAGTTTAAGTGCCAAATGCACGTCTCTATACGCTAAGTGTACCATGTCAACTCTGATCTTTTGAGTTAAGTAGACTTGTCCATGAGCACTGGGTGGATCGGGGAACATACATGATACCATAAGCGGGAAAAAATGAGAGCTCTCATGTCATTTCGAGGGCCATCCTTTCACATGATGTGGATAATTCCTTGTGCTGTAGGTTGGCTAAAACTGGGATCTCTCTTTATAATGCCAAGCCAAGGCATTTGCCTTCTTGACTTAGCCAGCTAGGCCCAAGGAATTGAAGACTGAGAGGCATTGCGATGTTTACCTGTGGTTGGCAAAATCTTTATTCTGTATTTATTTATTTTTCCATTTATAGAAGCGCGCAAAGCCCCGGGCGTCTAGGTGCTGATCACAGACAAGAAATGATAGTGAGCAGAGCATATCTCGGATTAGTTGAAGAGGTGTGTTTTAGCCTTTTCCTGAACAGATGGTAGTGGAAGTGGTCTAGGAAGCAAAGCGGTGTTAGAAGCCGTATATGCACACGGCACTACAGCCTAAGTGTGTCGTGTGATCCCAGAAGCTCATCCCAGAAGCTCAGCAGGTGTTGATTAGCTATGGTCAGAAGTTAGAATTAACACTGCATGTGATTGGATGGTGTTGTTGTGTTTATTGCTTTATCTAATAGTAGGGATTAAGGGGAGAGCTGACACCTAGGGGCGGGCATGTGGATTAAAGACATGAGATGTAGTCTGATGACAGTATCCAATCACACTTTGGACTACTAGAAATTGGAAATTAAAAACTGCTTTTGTTTATTTTCCTCTTATCACTGCAGATCTTTAAAAATCCAAAGTGCAACACGCGTTGTAGTTTTACCTGGTAGTGGCCTGAATGTTCACATGCCTTCTCATCTCAGAAGCTAATTAGAGAGTTGAATTGTAAACTGTTGGATAAAAGCCCCCCTTATTATGCCTTTTTTAGTTTGGACTCTGTGGTGCTGAAAGCACTGCCTATAAGCAAAACGATTGTCAAGGGAAGTGAGGTTAGAGAGTGAGATGTGAGGAGGGAAACATAACCTGTGGATGTTGTTTGGTTGTTTACCCACCCGCGCATTGTCTGCCCATGGCCATGCTAGCCCGTACGGCCATGCCCATCCCCTACCTGCCCCTCCCTACCCAAAACACATCCCCCTGGGATCTCTTCAAGTCTAGTTCTGTCCTTTAAGAGCAGCCGTCTTGAAGGTAGCTGCATCACTGCAGCAATGCATCATGTTACGCTGGTCCTGATGTAATACAATTGTGTTAACCACGTATGCATTCAACGACTTCATTTATATGGGATATGGCTGTCCTTGCATCTGTCCCTTGCATGTAATTCTTGTTCAAAACAAGCATTGCCAAAGGCAACAGTTTTGGCCCTTGTACTGACATAAGATAGTTATTTTCCAGTCACTGCCATAATATTCCCAGGTACTAGCACCATGGGCCAGTTGTTGCCATACTGTGACCAGATAGTACCATTATGGCATTGCCTGGAAATGTGCATGCCATGCCTACAAAAAAACTGGCCAGCGCTTTGCCAATGCTTGGTGGTGTTGTTTGCACCAGTGGGCAAAGTTCAATAGACATCACATGGCAGAAAAGAGACCCTGCATAAGCGTTGGCTTTAGGTGATTAAGGTGTTATATGCGCAAAGCTAAGCATTGTCAGGAATGCTGATAACTTAAATAGGAAACCTCTTTATAGTAAGAAGGCATTGTTTCTTGTCTATATACCCTCTCAGTAGAATGTACCCTGCCCTCTCTAATTTAAGAAGTTAAGCAGAGTCGGTCCCGGTAAGTGGTAGATCGCAGAATGTATATCTGTAGCAAAGAGTTGTGGTAGTTTTTGCTTTCTTCTTACCCCAGTGAGAATAAGATGGCAGAATGGAATTTCAATGGGAAGGGAGAAAACGTATGCTTAGAACATGTTAAGTTTGTGTTGTTGACTACTTATACCAGCAGGATGAATGCTGGGCATCAATGGCCAAAAAACATATTCTCTGTCAGATATAGGTAGCCAACCTATCACCCTTCAGGTGCCTTGGCCTATAACTCCCATGAGCACTGACAATTGACTTGGCTGTCTGGAGCTGACGGGAGTTGGAGGCCAGGACACCTGGAGGGTTGCCCGTTGGATGCGCCACAGTCGGCTTGCACAAAGATGGGCATTACTTGGCTGAGAGGCTTTCAGGCAGGCACAGCAGAACGTGGCATGTGTGTGTTCCCGGAAAATGGGCAGACTGGATTGCGTTGCCTGCTTATGCTGCCCTTTAGAGTCTTCCTTCTTTCCTGCTTGGATCCAGGAGGAATCTGTGTGGATTACATTCTATTAATCGTCCTTTTGTCTTCTTTCAGAAAGAAACTCCACTGGCTAATGCTGCATTTTGGGCAGCAAGAAAAGGAAACTTGGCGCTTCTGCAGCTGCTGCTGAACAGTGGCCGTGTGGATGTGGACTGCCGAGACAGTGTACGGGCTAAGTATGCATTCTTTGATGTGAATGTTAATGAACTCTTATAAGGCGCAACTCGCCCGGAGGCCTAAGTGCACAGCAAGTAATAAAGAAAACAGAGACTAGAGAAGCCACGGAAAACAGACGCCAAAGACTAAGAAGATCTAATCATTGGAGTTGAAAAGAAATATTTTGAGAGATTTCTTAAAAGGAGGAAAGTCTGAGCCGAGACGTAGAGAGACAGGGAGAGAATTCCAAAGGCGTGGAGCAACATAATCGAAACTAGTGCCTCCAGAATGAGTAAACTTGTATAGTGGCTGCTCAAGTTTGTTTAAGTTTCTGGACCCAAGTGAGCGAGACGGGTGAGGAAGTTTAATCCTAGCTTTCAAATAGGATTGCGCATTTGTAGGTGAGGGATAGCACCTTTTGAGTAATGTGGTGCTTAACAGGAAGCCAGTGTAGAGAGCTACAAGCTTCAGTAACGTGGTTCCTTCTCAAGATGTCACATACAGCTCAAACAGCATTATTTTGCGCAACCTGTAAGGAGGCCAGGTTAGACTGAGTAGTGCCAGCCAAAAGGATATTGCCGTAGTCAAGTTTGGAATTACCAGAATAACAGCAAGGGCCGCAGTGTTAGAATTGGACATAAATGGTTTAATTTACCTAATAAGGCACACGAGGCCTTCAGCTGGCTGACAAGTTTTTTCATATTTAAGTTAGAGTCAAGACATATGTCAAGGGTCTTGATAATAACTCCAGAGATATTGAAAGCAGTGTATCTGAGTTCCAGCTTGGCAAGGCGTTGGGGAGTACCAACAAGCATTATCTCAGTTTTATTGCCATTGAGATCAAGGGAGTTCTTAATCATCCAATCTTCGATAGCAGCATAAACAGAAGTGATTTTTAGGAGGTCCAAATCGTAATTGCTAGTCAGTTTAATCACCACCTGGGTATCATCAGCGTAGTAAGTATAATTTACGTCGATGCTACCGAGAAGGTCAAAAAGAGGTCAAGTATATAATTTAAAAAGGTTAGGAGAGAGGCATGCTCCCTGCGGTACACCACATTTTAGCAATTCAATAGGAGATATAAAGCCCCTTAGAAGCAACACAGGCAGATCTGGGACCTAAAAATGAAGACAGCCAGCACATGGCATTGTTTGGGCAATTCGCAATGGCTCCTAATCTCTACACAGCAGTGAATGATCGACAAGGTCGAAAGCCGCAGAGAGAACCAGGAGCATCAAAAGTGCAATCTGTCCTGAATCAGCAATGTGACACAGATTGGCTTTTAAATCAGCCAAAGCTGTCTTAGTACCATGAAGAGCATGAAAGCTAGACTGTAAGGGACCCAAAGATAGTTGCTTTTGATATGCTGCTGTAATTGTGTATATGCAACCTTGCAAACCTTGTCTGAAATTTTCAAGAGGAAAGTGACATTAGTAATGGGGCGATAGTTATCCACAGAGGCAGGATCAAGCGTAGCCTTTTTCAACAAAACAGGGGACATAAAAAAAAAAATTAAGAGAAGCAGGAACAGTAGAGCTAGTAAAGGAAGAGTTAATCAGTCCGGTAACAAGAGAGGTCAGACAGCTAAAAACGTCCTTAATCTTAACAGGAGGGCAAATGTCATCAGGGCCGGGAGGTGGCTTAAGGTGCTGGGCAATGTCAGACAGTTCAGCTTCAGATATCTCTTTAAAGTAAAAGGTAGGAATTAAGGTATCAGAAGAATGATCGCCAGAGACCTCATCAGTTGAGGTGCTATGAGAATTAGTTAGTTTAGCTTGTAGTGAAACAATTTTATTAAAATACTGATTAAGTTTAGCATTGAAGCCCTGTTGGATGTCAAGACGCCACTGGTTACTTTCAGTGATAGTTGGGTAAGAGTTGACCTTGCCCTCAAACTCCTTAAGAATAACAAAAAGGTATTTTTGAGAGGACTCAGCATTACTAATCCGGTCATCGTAGAACTCATGTTTAGCAGCCAAGATGGCAGTTTTACAGTCAGAGGCAGCTTTACAATAAGAAGCAATATTGTCCTCAGAGAAATTCTTCCGCCATGCCTGCTCCTTTTTCCTTTTCAGTGATCCGAGTCCTAAAATTTCATCACAGAACCATGTTTTTGACAAATGTAACAGAAGAGGGGGAGAGGTTATCAGTAATAGAAGATATAATTGCTTTATATTGCTCTACTAAAGTAGTAGTACAATCTGAAGGTGGCAGGTTTAGTAACATGTATTGGGCAAGCTCCTTGAAGACAATAGTGGTAATCTTATGAATATTCCTGATCGTGTGTTCTACGCAAGGATTAGAATTCAGCCTAGTGACTTTGGCCGAAAGATCCATTAAAAAGGAAATGAGGCAATGATCAGACCCAGGACATGTAAGGACTTCAAGATTATTCAAAGATAAACGATGGGACAGCACCCAGTCCAAAACATGTCCTTCTCTGTGAGTGGGGGTCTTTATTAGTTGATGCAGGTCATAGGCCTCCAATGAAAGCATCACACTGATTGCTTCAGAGTCCTGCGCATTATATGCCCAATAATTGAAGTCACCAGGGATGACTACATAGGCGGAGGATTTAATGAAATCACCAAAGAGCATCAACAGCTGTTCTTCAAACAGGGGCATATATAAAGGTGGACGATATATGGTAAGAACACAAATAGAGGTGTTGGAATCAATAGCAATTTATTTTAATAAAGTGTATTGACAATCATCAATGGATGAGGAATTGCAAATATGTGATGTCAAGGAATCTCTAATAATGACTGTAGTGCCACCGCCCCGACCAGATTTGCGATCAGTCCTGAAGATTTGATAGCTGTTGGGAAGGGCTGTAGTAGCAACATGGTTAGTCATATCAGAGAGCCAAGTTTCAGTGAGGCATAAAATAGCGAAATGCTTTGTAAGTAATAGGTCAGAATTCTCGTCAGCATGTCTCACAAGAGATCGAGTACTCCAGAGCCCCACTTTATTTTAAAGCGGGAGAAAGTGGGAGGATTATTCACTGCATGATTAGCAGGGTTGGACTGGGACAACAAATAGGTCTGTACACCCAAAAAAAGTGGCCCACCCCTTGCCTCAAAAAAGTGGCCAACCCTTGCCTCACGACCCTTGACCTCTGATGACATCACTGGGAGTGATATCATTTGACCCCACCCCAAAATGACGTCCTGGGAAGAGACGAAACATGACCTTTTACCCCTTGACAAAACAGGAAGTGGCATCCAATAGCATTGTTCCTAAGTACACTACAAAAAATATGGTTATGATTTCACTAATGTGAAGTACATTTCATACAAGAATGGATCACCATATGTATCAATAATATATGTGTGTATAGATCCATGTTGTCAAATTACTGTGAATACAAGCAGATGTCCAAGGACAAATGATAATATGTTATTATATAGCACTTACGCTTAAGCTCTTTTTTATAGAACACATATGCATACAATATCACCCAAACTGTGGTGGTACTCATTTATCCATCTCAGAAGGATGAAAGGCTGAGATGGCCTTGCTGGGATTCGAACCTGCAACCGGCTGATCACACACACATCGCAGCAGTGAGCGCTCAACCCACTGAGCTATCATATTGCTATAGTAAAATGAGCAATTATTCTGCAGTGGATACAATAAAACTGATAACTGAGATTTAACAGCAGACCAGTTAAGTTCATCTGCAGGTCTGGTGCAAAGTTGCCCGCATGTCAAGTCTGCGTGCATCTATTTTCAGGCTTCAGAGGTTGGCAAAATAGGGAAAGCAGCGCACTCACAAGACATCCCATACTCTGAGCAGTCGTTACCTCATGCATGCAAACAAACATCCTGAACAGCATGCCAGGGAGATGGGAAAGAGACACATTACAACAAAGGATTAATGTGGCACAATGATGTCAATGGCCACTTGATGTGCTATGGTCAAATATTTCTACACAGTACAGAAGCTTTTAGGCACAAGAATTTTGTCAAGTGACCAAAGACACTGAGATGGAATGTCTTGTGATGATCGTAACAGGGACAACGGCATTAAAAAAAACATGCTATTACTACTTGCGAAAAGCAAAATACATTGGGAGTCATTACGAGTTTGGAGGTAGCCATGGTGCTATTAGTGCCATGGCTGCCTCCAAACTTGTGTCCAGGTTCTTTGAATGGGTACTTACCAGGCCATTCCAACCTTGGAGGACCCGGTAAGTCCCCATTCAAAATACCCATCCCCATTCCCATTCGAGCCCCCATCGGGCTCAATGGGAATGGGGAGGGAGCTAATAACGGGACCGTTAATAACAGGCCAGTTATTAGCTCCCTGGTCCCTTTGGGGGACCCGCAAAGGACGTCTGGTCTGACCAGACGTTCTGAGAGGGTTCCGCGAGAGAACCTCGTAATGCGGCGGTAAGGGGTTAACAGCACCGGCATCCTTACCGGCACCGTTAACCCCTTACCGCCGTACTCGTAATGACCCCCATAGTCCGAAATGGATGCTTATTCTATTCTAAAATTGGTCATTTATCACTAATACAACAGCACAAATGACCTTCGCGTAACTGAAAGCAGGAACTGGTCTCTCTCCCCCTCTCTCTCTCTCTCTTGCTTTCTTTCTTTCTCCCTCTCTCTTTCTCTCTGTCTCTTAAATTCACCCGCACTTTAGTAGGTCATCCAAAAAATGTTGTCCCCCGAAAGTTACTGCGCATGCTTATAATTTTTCCCTTGCCATTTGTTTGTTTAATCTCTCTAAGGTCTGAAAACTCAAGGTATTTTGGGAGCCATTTCCCTGCTTTCCAAAGAAACACATGCAGTTTCTGAACCAAAGTTATTCCTGATTTATCATTCAAATGAAAAGAAAAAACATCAGCACCATTAAAATCGAGTGTTTCGATAAGTAAAGGCCCTAGATGAATGTATAGCAAAATAAAAGATCAATTACCGCTGCATTTAAGGGCTGGCCCTATCACGAGTTGGGCGCTAAATCGGCTGCTTTACCTCCAGCTTTTTTCTGGAGGTGAAAATCCCTGTTTTCGGCGGTATTACAGCCGGCTGTATTAGCCCACAGTATTAGCACCGAAAATTTCCCATTGGATCCAATGGACCCAATCAGGAATGGGGATTTACCGTTAAGGCCCAACCCGTGATCCGGTGGTAATACCACCGGACCGGTCAGTGCTAGGGCTATTACAGTCTGCGGTATTACAGCCGGGAATTGTTCTGACTTGAGTGTCGTGTAGACCGATGAGACCTCCGTCCCCAAGTGACGCACAGGGGAACAAAATAGAAACCCGCTGTGCGACCCTTGAGGCCACAGGTGAGAGATGTCTTCCCAGATCCACGGAGCCTCTGGAACACCGATGCTGCTGTCAAGAAGGAATGAGGTTAAGCACCAGGCAATCACAATACAGGCAGGTAAACAAAAGAATCTAAAGTGTCTTACCTATCTGGTGTAAGGGAGACCCAGGTAACCTAGTAGGGAGGTTCGAGGCTCAACAAGATACAGCGGTCCCTGGAGTGGTAGAACCGCAGGTAAGCGTGGATCCAGGTAGGCCACCAGTAAGATAGGGCTTGACTTGGGCGTAGAAGTACAGCAAGATACTCAGGGATGATCCAAAGACAAGTCGATGTGCAGTCCAAAAATCCGGCAACAGGTAAACAGTTCCAGGCAAAGGTACAAAGGGGTGTCCAAGAGAGTCCAAGATAGAGTTCCGTGGTCGAGGTAGCAAGGAGCAAGTAATAACGCCAAACAGTGTCCGAAGCCAGCTGAGAAGCAATGATCGTCCTGCCTCTCAGTTCTTTATACTGCGTGTCCCTGGGTCATGTGACGTCTCTGGGCCATGTGACGTCCACCAGGATCACGTGAGGAACGCCACACTGTATCACGTGACCGACGTGATGACGTAACGCCGTCCCTTCTGCGATACATCCTCCAAGGCAGCTGCCAATGCAGGAAAGGTTGTAAACGAGCCCGTACACCAAAGAAGGTACGGTGTTTTCGGTTCTGTGGGTTCACCGAATCCCTTGAGCCTCGAAGCTGGGGTGGAGATGTTTGGGGAATGTGAGCAGTGTTCTGATGTGGGGAGGCCTGATGTGCTGAGGATCGCCTAACAGGAATACAGTCCGACTCGTGATGAGGCCCCAAGTGACCCCAGACCAGCCCCTCCCCCTGCCAGAGTACCAGGTCCGCCTTTCTGGGGCTGGCTGGCTGCTGGCGTGGCGAGTCGACACTGGCGGGTGAGTTGCTCGGGCCACGGCACACTGTCACACACTGGTGGACACTGGGCACGAGAGGGAGGGTAATCCCCGGGGCCCTGCCATCTCCATTCTATTTGTCCTCCAAAGCAATTTTTCCGGCTAACAGCCTAAACGTAAAACAGTAACTCTACTGCACACAGGACAAGGGAGTCTGTTCGATCCAACACACATGGCAGCCTCTTTGTACAATACATTGGGTAACTTGTTTCACATATTTGACAGTCTGCAGATGCTACCTAGATTAGGT
This sequence comes from Ambystoma mexicanum, assembly GCF_040938575.1. NCBI lineage: Eukaryota > Metazoa > Chordata > Amphibia > Caudata > Ambystomatidae > Ambystoma > Ambystoma mexicanum. The sequence goes on along the minus strand of NC_090933.1, from coordinate 418,221,787 downwards.
AATGGCAAAAACCGACTGTGTGGAGATATTTGCCTAATGCAGTATTTTTTTATGGTGTTCACCTTTAAATGCCTCCTAAAGCCATAATTATTTCGACATAATTTTAACTCCCTTATAAGGAGGTGAACCCTATTTTGCCCTCTGCAATATTAGATGATGGGGAGTACCAAAGGGGCTGCGAATGTGTTTATTCTGCGCAGACAACAAAGGTAGTGGGGTGTACTTCTCGTCTCATCAGCAGCGGGTTGTACCCCTGCTGAACCGGGTGCATTTCCTTCCCTCAACCGGAAGAAAATATACTTGTACATGTATACCATCAGACATGGGGCAATTCTCGAATACCTCATGCAGTCTCCTAAAAATGCTGTACTTCAAAATGAATGTAATGGTGGTGGTAACGTCATAAAAGGTGTTTTCTTCTGAGAATACCACATGTGGAAAGAATAATTACCGAATACGGTAAGCCACAGTGGAAGTACCTAAAACTCCTAATGTACCCCATGTTGCGCAGCATAGCTTCCAGTGGACTCACAATATGCATAGTGGATGCAATTTTCTGGCCAGCATTTCGGGGGTGGGAACAGAACAGTTCAAAACATGTTTTGTGACGCAGTTGAATTGTCTAGCGAGTAGGCCCCACTTCACCACATTTATTTACTCTTTCTTTATCCCCGCTCCCTCTTTCTCGTTCTTTTCCCCATCCCAACCTTCTTCATACCCCCTGTTTCTCCTCTCTTCCGTGTTGTGTTTCACTAACCGCGCTATACTCTCCCTGGCCCAGGGATAGCCTGGCCCTGTCTCTCTTTCCCTGGTTGTCAGCAAGCAGGGTTGCTTTCAGATCGGTGTCTCTTGCCCGCAATGGAGACAGACTGCGAGATAGGCACAAACCCGGCAGAACTTGGCTGGCAGCATTAATGAATGCCGCTGAAATCTAATCATATAGTGAAGCGATCCGAGAGAGAGTAGAGAAAGAGAGGGAGCCATTATTTTTCCATATTAATGGGCATTCTATGATGTGAGAGACCTATCCCTGGCAGGGGTACCGTGACCCGCTCCCAACCTGTAGGTGTCGGGATTTTTGCTAAATGAGACCTCCCTTCTTTAGCCCCCAGCCGCTCCCAAACCTCCTCCCTCACTCTATGCCTGGAAGCTTTTAATTCCCCAGCCCCTCCAGGGGACTGCTAAGGTTACACATCTGGCTCCCATGGGGATGTCCCGGCCACCAAAGCCAGGCTGACTGCAGCCCTTTGGGCCCGACGAGGAGAGAGCTAGGGAAAAGGGGAGGGAGGGAGCTGGTTTTCCTCGAACTTCAGAAATTTTACTCACTTCACTCACCTCCCGGACGTGGGGGCCCTTGCCATGTGGGGACCCCAGGGAGGTGCGGGCGTTGTAGAAAATCTACAAGTTCTCGCCCGTGGAGTAGTCCTCCTTCAGGCTGCTGTACCCGCAGCGCTGCTCATTCTGCTGTGTAGACATAGGGGGCAGAGCTAGAAGAGCGCTCATGTCCGCAATGAGCTGCTCCACCCCCCTACTCCATGCCGTTGCGGGTGCTTTTTTGTTTTTTCTCCTTTTCGCTAAACGACAACCCGGCCCAGGCAGGGACAGAAACCTGCCCTTAGGGACTAGTCCACATATAAAGGATTTCAGCACGCCCACAGGCCGAGTGGCCGATGGGCCAATCTGACCCTGATGATTAGCACAAGCAATATTTGAGTCACGAGAACTAGAAGATACAGGAGCAGGCATAAGCTGCAAAGTCTAAGAACCAGCAGAATTAGATTAGTCATAGGGGGTGACATTAAGGGAACGGTCCAAAGCCAGTGTACATTTCCAGCATGGGCAGTTGTGGCAAATGCTTGCATGGCGGAAACGGGGCAGGTGAACCGGAAGAGGAAGGACGGAACAGCACGGACCAGCACAGACCAAATAGTTCCTCTAAAATAACAAGTTCAGTTCAACAGTGAATGACAAAATCATTAACTCAGTATTCTAACACCTAGACTACAATAGAATAGGGAACTGTAGTTCTTAGGAACAGAGGAAGGCAAAATGCTAAAATGAATAGGTCACGGAACACAAAATAAGCAGCATCCTACAGAAATTAAAATAAACAGTTCAGTTCCGCTGTGAATTCTAAAATCATTAACTCAGTATTCTAAAATCTAGCAGAGTAGAATCTGATCTAAAATAATGAATAGAATATAAATCAAAGATTCGAGCAGCAGCAAGTAAATAATCAAAGTAAGCAGGGGGAAGGCAGCACTTCCTTATAAAGACCAGCACAGACCGGCGGGTTCCTCCACCGCCGGCTGTTCACGCGCATGGACAGGAAGATAAGGAACCAGAAGACTACAATAGAATAGGGAGTTGTCGTTCTTAAGAACAGAGGGAGGCAAAATGCTAAAATGAATAGGTCACATAACACAAAATAAGTGGCGTCCTACAGCAATTCAAATCATTTATAATATGCTAAATGTATGATATCAAATGCAGCACTACAATGTTTCCACTGTGAAATGGCGAAGTACCATGATTTAACCATGTTTCACATTAAGCAAACGATTATACTTTTGTACAGTCATTGGTAGCAATATTAGAAATCTCAGCCATAACGAGGCGTGGAGTTTTCCCTATTGAGACCATTGACTGTGGGGCACCCATTTGTTGTTCGTCCCCCACACCAGTGCCATATTATCCATTAGGCCAAGTAGTTACCGGCCTATGGGCCCCTCGACTTTTAGGGGCCCCACCACAAGAGATCAAAATAAAAAGGTGCAGAAAATTAAAAACATATTATGAGATAATTTGCGAGGGGGTGCCTTGACATTTCGACTGCTTAGAGGGCTTCATAGGGTTTAATCGGGCACTGTCCCACACCAAAGGATTGCTGAAATTAACCATATTGTATTTAGAATATCATTATAAATAAACACTGAGCCCTTATATGTGATGCAAGATTCTTTATGGTCACGCACTTCACGTTCCTATGTGCTCTTTCTGTCCCTCTCCAATCCCTATGATGTCACTTCCTTCTCCCATGACCAACACTCCTCATTGTAAACAATGATTTAATTATTTATTATAGTGTTTAACAGTTAACTATCAACCTTTCATGCTGTTATATATTAAAAAATATAAAATGTATTGTTCTAATTGAGAAGATAAAATAAAAACAAAATCAAGCAAAATTCATGCAATCATTATTCAAGTGTTTCTATTACAATTACAATTACAATGACATAAGCTATCAACTAATCCTGGCTAGTTGCATTTAACTGTTCATCTACTCATATGCATCATTTAATTATTGCTGAGGAAAGGGAAATAGGACGACTCATCAAGAATCTCCTCCAAAATTCTTCAGTCTTGTTGCAACCTTCCCAATGAACACATGTACCTAAATATGCAACATGCCAATGTTCGTTAGCAGAGCAGTGCGTGCAACCATGAGTTCAGATGGATCCATGTGATCTACGTAAAAAAATAGAAAAATATTAACGCGGTGTAAAAGACCGAGTTTTTTCAGGTCAAATTCCATACTTTTTTTTGGTTTTTTGCACTTATTTTTTTAATAATGTGGGGGGAGACCCCCAGACCCTCCCCAAGTTCCCTATACCTTAAGTTATACCCTTACCCCACCCCCATCTATTGTTTAGTAAAAATGTGTGAAAATCTTGCAAAAAATCGACCAAACAAACCACCTTGTTATTTTCTCATTCGTATTTTGGGGGTTATACCAGTTCAGATGGCAAGTGGTCAGTGCAAAAAAGTACGTTGGTGCCTTCAGCAAAAAACGAAATTTCTCCTCCTTGGGAGTCTGCAGGATTTTGTAAAAACCTGATATAAACAACAACTCTACCTGCTTGAGCAAGTAAGACCGATTCACAAGGATGTGTTGCCCTTCTCATGATAGTCACTGCTTCAAATGCACACTTGCCCTGAAGCTTCTGGATCCCCTCAGGTTCCATCTGATAATGCCACATTGACCGGTAGCTACTGATCCTAATTGGTGCTTCTTATACATGCATCTGATTAAATGGACTGCAATGGATTTGAAGTAGTACAAATAAATATTATGCAAGTGATCATGATGTGGGTAATTACAAAGCCCAGCTGTTTATGTGCATTCAGACATGCACCTGGAGAATGTTCCCAGCAGGGTTATTTGAGCAGTAAACGGGTGGGGCATTGGCAGGGCTCTCCCCAGCACCAACCTCTTGTTCGCTAATGGATACGCTGCTGATGCATAGTCCAACCCTTTAAAAAACTCTTTCCTGGAATGTGTGGGAGAGCCCTCCACATAAACATGGCGCCAATAGAAGTGCCACGCTATCTCGATTCACCTATCAATTGGTACTAGGATGCCAGCATGCGTTGGTAATCGAACTTTGCTGGTTTTATATTTATGCAATTCTTTCGTGATAAAAACACGGAGGAATGCCACAGCATACCTGTAATTACTGTCAGGGTGACATTTCATTTTAAAACATATGAGATAGGCCGGCCCGGGTGCAGTTAACTCATGATGTTTAGATTCGTTTGTAGAGAATTATCTAACATTCATCTGTCTTCTTCACTGATACATGTTCCAACATTTCACCCACACCCTAATGCTTTTTTAAGGGAAATTGAAACAGGAAACAATTCACCAATCAATTTAAAATCACGTAGGCCTCCCAATGCTGGACTCTATGGGAATGGGGATTAACAAAATTACCAGCACCTGACTTCCCAGCTGCCGGACCTGTAATGAGGCCCATGCACATGAATGTCCCTTTTCTGATGAGAGTTTGTAAATGTATGTCAATTTGTTGAAAATCCATTTTATATTAACACCAATTTAAAATGAATATGCTAAAAATGGGCATGATGTAATAGTCTATTCTATCTTCTGTGAAAATTGTACAAGTAATTATAACATAAGGAATAATTATCAAATCAAAACCGTGTTCATAGCCCCAACATGTATGAGCATACATCCAGAAAGATCCCCCAACAGATTTTGATGTCAATACTAATTGAGACCATACATCTGCTAAACCAGTTCATGAATGACATCCTGAGAAGCACTTTTTGGGTTCCATTTATTAAGTAGGGAGTCCCTACTTAATAAATGAAACCCAAAAAGTGCTTCTCAGGATGTCATTCAGGAACTGGTTCTGTCCTCAGTCCAAACCTAAACTATCTAGCTGGCCCTACCACTATTAAAGGAAAGGAAATTCGCATAAGGGACTCCCTCCCATAGCGATAGGGCTAAGTGAGGGACTTCCTTTTCCTATAATAATACTTAAGTATTTTCTCAAACATGTCCAGTTGTCCACGTCCTATCTCTGATCCATCGCAACAGTCTGCCTTGTATTATCTTTCTATTAACCATGAACAACAGAACTCCATTTCCTATACTTATTCACAACAAACACACATGTAAATGTTTATTCCATATAAGAAAGCTTAACATTAAATGTAAGAAGTTCACAGCATCATTATCAATCATTTTGCTTTTGGACCATCTTGGAAAACAAAAGCTAAGTTACAGTTGAATTGCTGCACAATCACAAGATTAGGAAATCAAAATAGCATTGGACTAAACCTGGAGCTATTATTATTATTACAAATCAGAGAGGGTATAACTGTGGGGTTGGTGCGCTCAAGCCCTTAAATCTATTGTTAAGGCCGGCTGCATAGCCATCACAAGGTGATAGAACCCTCACCAATCCCAAAATCAGAGTTAGAAAGTGTGATGCAAATCGCGGTCAGCCGAATAGTTAAAAGGAATACAAATATTGTTTGATAATAATTATCCTTGAAATGTATGAAAAAAGTCCATTGGTAGTTTTGCTGCGTGCTTTTATTTTGTGTTCGGGTTCACGTGTTTCTAGGTCGTTCTCAAGGCTAATGTTGATATTTTAGAAACCAAATTGCAGCCTTATAGTAGGAGTGATTGGGTAAGCTGTGCAGCGTCAGGTCGTAGCATCTGTGTCCCGGATGATTATCCAAATATCAAAATAAAATCGCTGTTTGGATCCCTGGCACCGCGCGTCGGATAGCACCGGACTCTAAAATATCAACATTAGCCTTGAGAACGACCTAGGGTCGAAACACTTGTCGGCTGAACACAAAATGTTAGATTATATATTGTTGCACTATGTTAGATTATATAGGACCGCATTACAGTTTTGGTGGCATCTCGGCAGTAAATCCACTGAGATACCATCAAATGGATTTACTGTTACCACCACTTGGTCTGGCCGAATTACCAACAGATTACAATTGGTGGCGTGGCAGTGTTTGTCCCCATTTAAGGAGTCCATAGGGCTCCATTAAGATTTTTGCGGATTTACCGTCGGAAGTAATTCCGCAGAAATTGCTGGTTTTTGGCGGTAAGGTGGCAGAATTATGTCCAGCATTTTGCTGGAGGTTTCTCCTCCACCTTACCTCCACACTCATAGTTGGGCGATGCAGTAATGTGGCGGTAATGCAACAGTAACTCCGCTCCCGCCGCCTAACCGCCGCTTTGAGATGCATCGCCCAACTTTTAATGAGACCCATAGTGCTGTAACTTTTAAATTTAAGGTTTATTCACTTGACACAGGGCAGCAGGAGGTTTTCGTTAATACTCCATGTCGGGGTGTTTTTTCTCTTATCATAAGACCACATATTCTTCTTAGTCATTGGTTACCAGAAACAGGCATGGTTCATTGTGTACTGGACTTAAAAAAGAATAAGTCACTGGTCTAGGCCATAACTAAATAGAAGGGTAAAGAATTGTAAAAGTCTGGCAATGCCACATCGCAGCAGTGGGTCGTGCTGTGAGCAGAGATCAACACTGCACTTTGAAGACATTTTCCAACGGACCAATAACTTATATCTTAATTGTATTGCTTCCTTTACTTTACACAGTGCATTCATTTTCTTTTATGTATTGTGAGATGGTTTGGATGTTTTTATCCAGAACATCATCACTTCCTGAACTGCTAAAAAAGTAGTTTTTTTTTTCTGTCGCATTGTAACCCGCCGCCAAGGACAATGCTGCCCCATCTCTGGCCTTTTTATACAAAAATAAAAAACAGAATGTATGTGCTTTCTCCCTTCACCCACCCCTTCGCACCTGCCTGCCCCTCTACCAATGTACCATGTCTACCATGGCTTAAAGGAGAACCTGCCCTATGGGCAATTCCTGTGAATTAGGAGAAACTGTACAGACCTGGACACCTTAAAAAAACACACCGAAGGAATACAGCAACGTCTCTTACAAAGAGGGTATCCTAGAAGAGCTGTAAAACACACTCGCAAACGGGCGGCCAACACACCGAGAGAAGCTTGGCAACAAAGAAAAGGAACAACTGAACAGGTTGGTGTGTGTGACCCTGTTTAGTCCTATAAGCAGCATTATCAAAAAAACTATCAATAAACATTGGTACCTCATCACGAACAATGGAATTCTGGCAAACAAACCGTTCTTTGCCTTCAAAAAGAACAGAAACCGCAGAGAACACCTGGTCCACACGTATCGCGAAACAAAGACCAAGAACACTTTGGCGGGAAACATGGTGATTACCACCTGTCAGAGGACAGCACAAATGCGGAAATTGCGTAGCATGCCAGTTCACTGATACTAAACTATCTTTTGATTGGCCATGTTCATTGGGACATGAAAAGGCATACGAATTGCAATAGCAAAATGGCTATATATGCCATCCTGTGCCCATACAATTTGGTATACATCAGGAAAACCAAGAGGCCCGTCAAACAGAGGATCTCTGAACATCGTTCATTTATTTGACACTCTGTGGCTGACAAACCACTAGTAGACTACTTCAAACAAATGGGACACACAGACCGGGACCTCAGATGGTTTATACTCCAAACAGTCAGTCCTAGTAAAAGAGGGGCCAACAGTGAAAAACACCTAGGGGAATTGGATTAGAGGTGGATTTATCGCCTGGACAGTGTCCAGCACGACCTCAATGTAGTGATAGAGTTTCAGGGATTATGGCACCAATAAACTAAATTGTACTACCTCCAGAAAGGGTTCGCATTTATCCCATACACTATTTTCACCTCGCTCTTTGACCCTGTATGAATTAGCCATCTATGACTTTACGATGGACTGGAATGAAACAGGTGATGCAATATGAATACGTGATTACACTTCTACAACCTGTGTGCATTCACATGGAGGAGGAGGTCTGTTCCAATGCATCTTTCAATGGACTGCTCCATGAGATGTGATATTATAGGAATATGTAAACCCAATTTTCTACACCATACACACACACATCCACATTCCGCTGTAATCCACCTCCCCTTCTCCCAAGGGGCTCACAGACGGGTCTACAGTGCGTTATTTACAGCTCCATGATCATGCCATATGCGATCGGCCTGTCCTTGCAATATTGAGCAGTTCCACACTATCCGCAGCCCCACCATATTCGGGCCTCCTAGGACCACGTGGGAGATGTACCTATCAAATTGGAATGCAACCCATGGCTAAGTCGCTAAGAGCTTGCACATTTTTAAAATATCCTCTAGTCCAGTGCTGATTCTGTACACTGAACGGCGCATTCCAAGATGGCCAACAGCATACGACCTCTGAAAGCATCGCCTTCGTTGCCATGATGCCTCTGCACACAACACGAGGCGATGACTGCCTCTGGATTTGTCAACTGCAACCAGGCGAGCAAGAAAACCCAAAATAGGAACATCTCCACGATTGGAGGTAAGAACAAATGGTCTCCTCCGCAACCTACATGGGCAGTTTTCAAATTACTCAAACACGCTGGCAGCACAGGGACACAACATCTCTCCTTGCGCTCGCACAGGCAGCTCACTATCACCATTGGAACCACTAGATTACCAAGGAGCGGGCACGATCTACCGCACAACCTACTCGGGTAGGTTTCCAATCATTCAAATGCACTGGCAGCACAGGGATTAAACATCTCTCCGTTTACTTGCACACGCAGCTCACAATTACCATTGGAACCACTAGATCACCAAGGAGCGTGCACAATCTCGATCACACTCACACCTCCAGGCCCCATATTTGTAATAGATCCATTGGATATCTGCAAATTATCATTTGAACAGCTGGGACCTGGAATTTATGCTCTACCATGTCATTTATTCAGACACAACCGCCAACGTGGCAAAATTGGGATCACGCATGGATATCCATCCACGTAGGTAACCAGTTGGTACCCACACTGATCTTGCAGGCCTTAGAGTGCTTACCAGTTGGGTAAGTGCTACATCTAGTTCCCTCAATAATGTGTGTGTGTATTATTACCACATAGGTGCGGATGCACGGAATCATGGCCACTATGTCTAATCACTTATAGATCTCCCAGATGGACTCCCACTGCAGGGGGATAGTCATGCCTATGGCGTACCTGAATCATTGAATCATTGAACGCACGTGCTCAATCATTAAGGCACAGTAAGCATGCCCTCCCGTACACAGACCCACACTCATTCACATTATATTTGTCTTGTAGGACAGCCAACCTGAGACCAGACATCAATTCCCCGTCCTGATGAAGGCCTACTAACTTGTAGCCAACAGAATGGGCTCTAGGCTAAAACACAGTCGTGTCGACTTTTAAACTGCACAGTCCCTGATTTAGAGAGCGGGCACTCACTGTGTTGGTGTAAAAACCTGTATGAACTTTCTTTCCCATACTAGCCTCTCAGGGTAAATAAATTAGCTATCAGAAACTCTTCTATGTACTAACAGGCCGATTCATGGAATAATTAGCGTGGCGCAAGTGGCCAAAAACGTGCGATTCGCAGTGGAATAGCGAAAATCGCAGTGCAAGTGCGAAAATCGCACGAAAAGCAGCGCACATCGATTCATGGAAGGCCGTGCGCGAGAAAAACATCGGATGTGCGCTAAAAAAGTGCGCGGCGCACGTTGGCGCACAGGCCATCTAACGGCGTGCGCCAGGTCACAGCGAAAATCGCACAGGCCACAGCGAAAATCGCACATAGCGCGGCGCACACAACAAAAGTAGGCGGAACACGGGGCGTAACACTCGGAATGGGGAACAACTTGACAAAATGTGGGCGTCACGGGGGAAGTACAGGGTGCAAGTGCGCGGAACGCCCACACGCTCGCCTACAACACGTATTCATGGAATCGAATAGGGCAAAAAAGCGCACGGTCAAACCAGCGCACAGGCACAAACACGACCGCCACAAGAAAGCAGGCGGTAGCGTCTCTGCGCCTGTAATAAATGTGCGCCAAAAGGTGCGCCAACAAATAGCACCTATATACAGCTATGATGAATGTCCTATACTGTGGCCCTCCAGGACAAATGACGTGCAAAGGGGTACCCACAAACACGGACACCCGCTGACTGAAAAATAACGTGTGTGTGTATTGCGGGGTGCGCGGGAACTTTCACACGCGATTTGGCAGGGTACGTGGATTTCAGGGGTGCGCAGGAAGTTCCACACGCGATTTGGCCAGGTACGTGCGCGGGAATTTCCACACGCGACTTGGCTGGGTACGTGGATCTCAGGGGTGCGCGGGAAGTCTCACACGCGATTTGGCAGGGTACGTGGATTTCAGGGGTGCGCGGGAAGTTCCACACGCGATTTGGCCGGGTACGTGCGCGGGAATTTCCACATGCGACTTGGCAGGGTACGTGGATCTCAGGGGTACGCGGGAAGTCCCACACGCGATTTGGCCGGGTACGTGCGCGGGAATTTCCACACGCGATTTGGCTGGGTACGTGTATTTCAGGGGTACGCGGGAAATTCTACACGCGATTTGGCTGTGTGCTCCCAGGTATTCCCTGTACACCCTCCACGGACCCTGCAGGCAGCCGACACCACAGGGGACTACCCTGCACACCTGCTCATGTCACCCAGCACCCCCACCCCCCAGCAGTGTGGGGCACCCTCCACCAGGCCCCCACTCATGTCTCCCACCACCCCCACCCCCCAGCAGCGCAGGGGCACCCTCCACCAGGCCCCCACTCATGTCCCCTATCACCCCCACCCCCCAGCATCCAGGGGCACCCTCCACCAGGCCCCCACTCATGTCCCCCTGCACCCCCACCTCCCAGCATCCAGGGGCACCCTCCACCAGGCCCCCACTCATGTCTCCCACCACCCGCACCCCCCAGCAGTGCAGGGCACCCTCCACCAGGCCCCCACTCATGTCCAACTCATGTCTCCCACCACCCCCACCCCTCAGCAGTGCAGGGGCACCCTCCACCAGGCCCCCACTCATGTCCCCCTGCACCCCCACCCCCAGCATCCAGGGGCACCCTCCACCAGGCCCCCACTCATGTCCAACTCATGTCCCCCTGCACCCCCACCACCCAGCATCCAGGGGCACCCTCCACCAGGCCCCCACTCATGTCTCCCACCACCCCCACCCCCCAGCATCCAGGGGCACCCTCCACCAGGCCCCCACTCATGTCTCCCACCACCCCCACCCCCCAGCAGTGCAGGGCACCCTCCACCAGGCCCCCACTCATGTCCAACTCATGTCTCCCACCACCCCCACCCCTCAGCAGTGCAGGGGCACCCTCCACCAGGCCCCCACTCATGTCCCCCTGCACCCCCACCCCCCAGCCACCATGGGTATCCCCCACCAGGCCCCCACTCATGTCCCCTATCACCCCCACCCCCCAGCAGTGCAGGGCACCCTCCACCAGGCCCCCACTCATGTCCAACTCATGTCTCCCACCACCCCCACCCCTCAGCAGTGCAGGGGCCCCCTCCACCAGGCCCCCACTCATGTCCAACTCATGTCCCCCTGCACCCCCACCCCCCAGCATCCAGGGCACCCTCCACCAGACCCCCACTCATGTCCCCTATCACCCCCACCCCCCAGCATCCAGGGGCACCCTCCACCAGGCCCCCACTCATGTCCCCCTGCACCCCCACCCCCCAGCCACCATGGGCATCCCCCACCAGGCCCCCACTCATGTCCCCTATCACCCCCACTCCACAGCAGTGCAGGGGCACCCTCCACCAGGCCCCCACTCATGTCTCCCACCACCCCCACCCCCAGCCACCATGGGCAGCCCCCACCAGGCCCCCACTCATGTCCCCTATCACCCCCACCCCCCAGCAGTGCAGGGCACCCTCCACCAGGCCCCCACTCATGTCCAACTCATGTCTCCCACCACCCCCACCCCTCAGCAGTGCAGGGGCACCCTCCACCAGACCCCCACTCATGTCCAACTCATGTCCCCCTGCACCCCCACCCCCCAGCATCCAGGGCACCCTCCACCAGGCCCCCACTCATGTCCCCTATCACCCCCACCCCCCAGCATCCAGGGGCACCCTCCACCAGGCCCCCACTCATGTCCCCCTGCACCCCCACCCCCCAGCCACCATGGGCATCCCCCACCAGGCCCCCACTCATGTCCCCTATCACCCCGACCCCCCAGCAGTGCAGGGGCAGCCTCCACCAGGCCCCCACTCATGTCTCCCACCACCCCCACCCCCAGCCACCATGGGCAGCCCCCACCAGGCCCCCACTCATGTCCCCCTGCACCCCCACCCCCCAGCAGTGCAGGGCACCCTCCACCAGGCCCCCACTCATGTCCAACTCATGTCCCCCTGCACCCCCACCCCCCAGCAGTGCAGGGCACCCTCCACCAGGCCCCCACTCATGTCCCCTATCACCCCCACCCCCCAGCATCCAGGGGCACCCTCCACCAGGCCCCCACTCATGTCCCCCTGCACCCCCACCCCCCAGCATCCAGGGGCACCCTCCACCAGGCCCCCACTCATGTCTCCCACCACCCCCACCCCCCAGCAGTGCAGGGCACCCTCCACCAGGCCCCCACTCATGTCCAACTCATGTCTCCCACCACCCCCACCTCTCAGCAGTGCAGGAGCACCCTCCACCAGGCCCCCACTCATGTCCCCCTGCACCCCCACCCCCCAGCATCCAGGGGCACCCTCCACCAGGCCCCCACTCATGTCCCCCTGCACCCAGCTCCTCACAATCCCCAATCATGTGCGTTATGGTCAGCCTCCACAGCCAAAAGGCCCTACCAAGTAACCCATTCACCCACATGGAAATGGAAATTACATGTTACACCCCCAATGTTCATAAAGCAAATGAACCCATGTCTGTCACACACAATGGTTGCAATTGAATGGGAAAACACCCAACATGACATGCATGAAACCAATGAGATGATACCACACAGTGAAGTATGAAAACAAAATTGTATTAAAAAAATTGAATGCAAATGAAATGAAACAAACTACAATGGCAATGAAAAAAAGATAAGCTGCATGTCCGTCCAAAAAAATCAAAACTACAAATCCAAATCCCAAAAAATGTTGTCCAAAGTCACATTAAAAATAAAATCAATCCGAGAGAGAAAAATAAATGCAAAGACGATTGCTCCATGGTGAATAAATAAAAACAAAATAATAAAACAATCCAATGAAGAACTATGTACAAAATATCCAAGGGTCCATGAGCCCAACTGAACAAAGGAAACCTACAAAAAACCCTAACTAAAATGCAATTATATACAAAAAGTGGAGCAGTGTCCGTCAACTACAAATCATAAGAAGAAACAAAGGAAACCTAAAACTAAAGAACTATATACAAAGGCGGCGGGCAAGTCCAGCGGCTCACTCCGTGGTGTTCCGGGCCAGGGCATCATCAAACTCCTCGTCTATGTCCCGGAGGCGGTCCTGTTCCATGGCCCCAAGGGTCCGCAGGGACGACGCCATCTGCTCCTCCAACCCCCTGCGGATTGCCTCGAGGCACTCGGCCCGCCTCAGGGCCCTCCGCATGGAGATCTCCGTCCTGACCATCGTGAGCCGCGCCTCTTCCGCCCGCCGCCGCTCCGCACCTATCTGCTGGCCCAACCGCAGCCACACGGAAGACACTTCCTGTCCTGGGTCCTCCTGCCCTCCGGCCGATGCCTGCCCCTCCGATGTTGATGGCCCCGAGCCATGATGCCTCCCACGTTGACTCTGCTGCTGCCTCCGACGCAACTGCCTCTGCCAGCACGACGGCATCCAGGCTGATGGAATCCGCCGACGCCGTCGTGCACGTGCCCTGCCTGATGATGCCGGCACATCCTCCATCTGCTGGGGTACAGTTGCTGTGGTGTCCACCCCTGCTGGACCTCCGACTCCCGACTGTGGCAGGGATGGGATCCCCACCGAGCTGGCTGCATTGGTCAGGGCAGGTCCACAGGGGGCCCTGGTGGCATCTGGGCCGGAAGACGGCAAGGAGAACAACCGGCTTATAGCCTCCACAGAGGAGGAGAGGGCCGCCAGATTGGCCGACACATGCAGGAAACACCCGAACATGGAAGATCCCAATTGGGCCACGTCGGCACGGTGCTCTTCGTGCTCCCTGCTGGTGCATGGTGGTGCACTCACAGGGTCAGGGACAGCGACATGCACAGGCCCCTCCACGGTGACCTGTGCTGCCTCCTGCCCCTGCCCCTGGACTGCACCACTTGCACCAGCAGGGATGCCCCCACCAGGCCCCATGTGTACCTCAGTGGCGGCCTCCTCCTCCTCTGTGGAAACCACCAACCTGGATGGCTCCTCACCGTCTTCCGCCGTAGCAGGCCCCTGTGGGGGCTCACCCACCCCTTCCGCTGCAGCCGTGGGGGCATCCACGCCGCCTTGCTCCACAGCGCCGTCTCCGCCCTCTTCTTCACTAGCCGCTGTGTAGAGGGAGACATAGAACACAAGCATCAGGGTACTGTACAATGGTCCCCTAGACAGGAAGCAATAGCAGATGAGTACCACTGTCAAAGTACACTTCCATCATGTCCCTCCACAACACATGGGTCAGTCCAGGCAAAACACACACAGTAACAGGCATGGTGCATCCCATGGACATTTCCATACATGTCCAATGGACTCTTGAAACATACAATGATATGGAACTCACATGCATCATGGGTCATGCCTATCACATGCACACACTTCACCTCAGTCACATCCATCTGGCCTCATACACCCCAAACACAGCGGATACAAGGATAACTAGGCTGCATCAGTGAATCTGTGCATTGTCACACACATGTGTCATGCATCCATGGCATTCACAAGTCACAGACAGGCAGATCAGGCACACAGACATGGCTACCATATATGTACCTGGCATCAGCACCCATCCCTCACCCATGTCCAGGAACGGAGACCGGCATGCTCTCATGTGTAAAATCTGCATAGGGCTCCCCATGTCGCATTTAAACACATGCAACAACCATGTGGTTCACACATCACTGGTCGCACATGCATTACCATGATGTCCCTGCACACATACATGCATACATGGCCTATGTCACACATACAGGCAAGTATCAGACAACCAGCACACCGCAACATGCCCTGTCTCACACAGCAATGCTTGGCCACTTACTGCTCAACTCCAGACGGGTCTCCCTCTCAAGGTTCTGGGCGTGGAGCGCTGGGCGTACGCGTTCCAGGACCCTCATCTGGATGGAACTCATGCGGCCCCGGCCCCCCTCCACGAGGCGCCGGGCCTTTACGAGGGTCCTGGTCCTCAAGTCCTCCCAGCGCTTCTTGATCTTCTGGACGTCGCGGGTTGCCACCCCCTCCTCGTTGATGGCAACCACACAGTCGGCCCAGATCCTCTCCCGTCCTTCCTTGCTGGCGCGGTATGATCCAAAGAGGGCATCATACTGCCCCAGGACATGCTCCACCAGGACACCAACTTTGGTGGCAGTGAAGCTGGTGCCCCTCTGCCCCTCTGGCCTGGGGTTGCCACTGGTGCCAGATGTTGAAGTGCCCTACATGGCAACCCCAGTGGCAGGAGTGGGTGGGCAACTGGGTCCTGGGGCTAGGCTGTGGAGCGATGTTATCCCAGTCGGGAGTCTTCTGTTCCAGCAGGGGTGGACACAGCAACTGGACCCCTGCAGATGGCTGATGTGCAGGCACCAAATGGCAGGGCACGGTGGCAGCAGGCAGGCAGGCAGGCAGGCAGCAGCAGATGGCACGTGGGAGGCTGCTCGGGGCACTGGGGGGCAGTAATTCGGCCTTCTGGGCAGGAGCGTAGTCTTCCGTGTGTTTTCGCGTGGCCAGCTTGATACGGAGTGATTTGGCACGTGAAAATCCTGCACGTCAGGGTGAAATTCGAGGAAAGGCCCTTAGCGCATAAGCGCGTCAGCACGCATACGCGATTCTATTGGACCAAAGGCCCTCAGCACGTAAGCGCGTCAGCACGCATACACGATTCTATTGGACAAAAAGCCCTCAGCGCGTAAGCGCGTCTGTGACGTGACCCGCACGGGTGTTTCCCTCATAGCACGTGATGCTGGAGCACACGTGGAAAGACTGCACGTCAGAGTGTCATCGCGTGTAATTGGACAAAAGTGCGCGTACACGCGATTGGCCTATGTACGTGTATTTCAGGGGTGCGCGGGCACTTACACACGCGAGTACATCAGCGCACGTGTATTCCGGGGTGCGCAGAAATTTCCACAAGCTATTGGCCTGGGTACTGGATTTCAGGGGTGCGCGGGAAGTTTCACACGCTCGCCTACAACACGCGCAAAGAAACACGTACATCAGTAGGAAACAGGCATACGTCGACCCGCGACGCATAAATTTGCGCGCAAAAAACTAACCAGCTCAGACGCCAGGATGAATATACCGTTCCTAGCAGCAGTGGCCGTGGGCTACCAAAGGAGGAGGAGGAGGATAGTCAGGGCCAGAATTTTCACACCCAGAACCAGCCTTTTCGGGATGCCTGATGACCAGGTGTATGGGAGATGCAGGTTTCCACCACACATAATACTGGACCTGGTGAGTGAGTGGGAGGATGACCTCACATCACCCACCCTGTGCTCCCAAGGAGAAGGTCCTCAATGTACTGCACTTCTTAGCCACTGGATCATTTCAGCGGACAAGTGCCATAGTGGGTGGGGTGTCACAGGCCACGCAGTCACGCTGCCTACACCAGGTCTTGAACATCATCACTGCACGCCCATCAGTCCGCAGGCACATATACCTGCCCAGAACACCTGCAGAAAGGCATGCTGCCGCCCTGGATTTTTACGGTGTGGCACGATTCCCCAAAGTGCTAGGTGCCATCGACTGCACCCATGTGGCTCTACGTCCCCCCAGGGCATCTGAGCACATTTATAGGAACCGCAAGCACTGGCATTCCATCAACGTGCAGGTAGTATGTAATGCCAAGGGAATCATCACCTCAGTATATGCCAACTATCCCGGGTCCACCCACGACAGCTTCATTTACCGAATGTCCACCCTAAGCCGGGACCTAGAAGCTGGGCGGCATGGCGATACATGGCTGCTTGGTGAGTATGAATGCCACTGCACATGCATGCATGTCAGATACTGAGCAAGGTCACAACCCCACCAATGATACCCATCACCACCTCCACAGGGTCAGTGCCTACCCTCTCAGCCCCCACATGATGACGCCAATTCGGAACCCCACCACGCCACCCGAGGTAAGATATAACACAGCCCACATTGCAACCCGGGGCATAGTGGAGCGCACATTCGGAGTGCTTAAGTCACACTTTCGCTCCCTTGACCGTTCTGGCGGGCAGCTGTTATACGCTCCCCCAGTAGTGTGCAGGATCATAGTGGCAGCATGTGTCCTGCACAACGTTGCAACACGCCGGGGCCTGGCCGTGGACATGGTGGTGCCCCCACATCCCCAACCACATGCACGCCCGCTGCGCATGGGAGGGGAAAGGGCACGGGGGGAGGCAGCCCGTACACAGCTAGTGGCTAATTACTTCACATAGAAATCACTGCCCTGGCACATACCATCTGACAATCAATGATGACTCAACCTGACACTGATCCTGAATGTCTGGAGAATCAACCGTCAAAACCATATTAGCCTGAGATTGTTCACCTGGAAGTGTTACAATGTGTGCATCCCTACCTACACAGACACCACCAATGCAGTTTCGTGAAAAAACACATTCATGCAGCTAAAATGAATACCCACTTGCAAAATGCAACATGAGGACAGTGCCATGTCACCCAACCCATCCCCAGCACCGCCACACGACACACCGTGCCATGTCATGCTATGTGCAGGTAAACAAAGTAATCCCCACAACATGACACAAGTGTCACAAAGTACAGTGTCCCTAATTGAAACTCGCTACACCTGAAATGCTCACAGTAATGCAGGACCAACAACACACTTGAGCAGGTATTTAGCAATAACACTTATCAGCTACTGACCCTCAAACCTACCATTAACATGACATTACGAATGTAAGGAATCAGTAGTCTCACCACCTGGAAATGCCTGCATTCCCACCACTTCCAACTGTACAGTGTTGCCGCCATGTAGAGTTGTCGGTGCACTGCTGCCAACATGGACCCCATCTCCAAAGTAGAGGGCCTTGTGTAGACATGAGGAAAGGACCTGCAAATTAGGAGGTAGACATGGATGATGAGTTACACATCAATGCAACATGCAGTGTACAACACAACAGCAATATGCACTAGGAATGTATACACAGTATTGACTAGACTACCCACACATGTAGTGGGAGTCCAATGTCACCATGTACGTCAATGTCACTTGGGCACACCCTTTGCAAGCCCATGGAAACGGGAAGCAGGAGGGGTGTGTGTGACAAAAACCCAAGCATCTGAACCAAATACATGACAAGCCTGCATGTGCCCAGCCACAATGCAGCGTATGCCCACGGGAGCCACACAAGGCAACACACTGTCCCAAAAAACTAAAATTCAAAAATGGCCATTAATGGGCCCGGGGGGGGTTGGGGAGGCCACCCAGGAGGTCCGAGGACAGGGTGCACACCAAAACCCACCTGTGTGGATCTTGCGAAAAAAAAACACCTCCATGGGCTCATGGCCCACACGGCTACCCTATTGTGGGAGTATCACTGCTGTCGCTATTATCACCCTGTACAGCTGCATCCGGAGGTGGTGGCACTATGGGAGGCAGCCCACGCAAGACCCTAGTCTGTTCCTCCATGGCTGCAAGCATGCGGGTGTGGTAGGTCTCGTTCTGGAGGATGAGTGTGCGGAGGTCCCCATGCAACAACTCACAGGATGCCCGGACCTCCGCCCTAGTTGCCTGCATCTCAGCTGAGAGCGTACGGGTGAGACGCTCCAGCTGCTGTTCTGTCCTTCGGTTTGTTGAAGCCTCAAGCTCAACAAGAGTCGTCCTGAGGTGAAGGAGTTCCAGCCTCAGGGCTTCCCTGTGGCCCTGGGACTCTATGGAGATGGCTTCCTGCAGAGTCGCCAGTGCCGCCCGCCTGTCCCTGTTGGACGCCAACATGTCCTCCCTGTGTGACTGGCAGATGGAGTCGGTTGCCTGCTGTAGTCGCTCCATCAGCCTTTCGGGGGGGACAATGGAAGTGGCCACCCTATCCATGGCCTGAGCCATCATCTCTGATGATGCTGCCTGTTGGGTTGCCATACCGTAAATGGATTGCTCCCATGCGTTATTGCCAGGTGGCGTACGGCCACCACCTCGGCGGGCACCACACCTGTCTGGGGCAAGGCGAACTGCGCCTTGCTGTGCCGGCACTGCCTGAGGCTGCAGGACTGCATTCCCCCTCTGATCTGCTGGCCCAGGAACAGGATCAGACGTCACGGAGTGTGACCCTGCATCCGTAACCACCAAAGGCGTAGCTTCCAACACTGACATCCCCATTGAGGGTTCTGACCCTGGTGCAGGTGGGTGGGACAGAACAGAATCCCTCCCAGGAACACTCACCTGCGACGGCACGTAGGTCTCATCATCCGAATCAACACCTGAGTACAGCTCGGGGGAGGTGCAGCCAGAGACACCCCTTGATAGCACGACCTGCAGCAGTTGTGGGTTCTCACCCACCACCACACCACTGGTGGTCGGTCGGCCCTCAGACCCCTCCTGGGTCTGCACCATCTCCACAACCCCAGCAGTATCAGGTGCGTCTTCCCCTGCAAAGACATAAAAGCAAACAAATGGAAACAGGCATTAGCACCATGGCACACAATGAGGGCTGAGAAGCAACAGAACCAGTACTTGATTGACACATGTCCCACATGACTAAAACCCTCCCATGCATGCACCCTCACTGCGTATGAAGGGTAGGCAAATGGCACACACTGATGACACCAAGATGGAAGATGAACACATTTTCTGCATGCTGCCTGGCAGTGGCATCACACATTGGCCTGTGATTGCCCGGTGAAATACACATGCCATCACACAGATGGCATGTACCATTGCTATTGAGTGAAGATGGAGAGAAGGGCAGCACTTATTCATTCAGTCCAGTTCCCTCATGTAATAGCTTTTCTAATTCAAACAGGTCTGATTTTTCACCTGAAGCTGCCAGTCCAAAATGGTCCGATTGCACAGGGACATGTCTAAACAAATGATATCCAGGTAACAAAGTCACTCCACTTTACCATAGCCATGTCAGACATGTGACTAGAGGACTGAGAAATGCCTAGTAAAAGTGGTGGAATGCAAACAATCTGCCTGAATGAACAGAGAAAATTAAGCAACAATGTTGTGGCAAGGTGACACTTCAAGGGCAACTGGCGTGCTGTTGGGCTAGATGTCTACTGTTGGCAGAAGGGATACTGCTATGGCCAAATGCTGCTGCGCAGAATGTATTGCATAAAGCACATGGGTGACCCAAACGACTCAGGCGCACACACCCTCACCTGGCACACAAACAGAAGCCCTCACACACACACCATGCACATGGATGACACACACATGCATGTGCACTCACCGGACAATGCCTCATAATCAGGCAGATCTCCCACGCCTTGGATCTGTTCCTCCGTGACGTAGGTCCCAGCGACTGACTCATGTGGAGTGAGTTCCATGTCTTCTACTGGAGACCCACCTCCAGTCACTAGAGTTGCGGCATGACTTGAGGCCAGCTTATTCTTTGCCCTGCGCTTTAGGTCATTCCAGCGCTTAGAGCAATCATTGGCTGTGCGCCTCACGATTCCAAGGGCACTTACGATGTCCGCAACGGTCTGCCAGTGTGCCTGGCGTTGTGCAGGTGTGGTCTTGGATCCTGCAACAATGACCATTTCGTTATCATGTGCGGACACATACTCGACAAGTGCATTCAGTTCGGCATCCGTGAAGCTGGGCTTCCTCGACGGGCCGGACTGTGTAGCCGTGTCTGGGGCATCAGTCTGTGCCGGACGAGCACTCTTCCTCTTCCGCTTGGAAGGTGGTGGTGATCCTGAGTGTCCTACGCCGCTCTGGACACTAGGGGCAGGAGCCCTGGTGAACTCTGTATCAGGAGTGTGGGATTGCACACTCAGCATGGGAGTTGGTGCAGGCATTGGCTCAAGTGTAATGGTGTCAGGGGGAATGTCAGCAGGATGGACTAGGACCGACACTGTCCTGGCTGGGTGTGTGAGAGCTGGGGTGGATGGAGCCGCAGCTGCCCCTGCAGCCTCTCCACCCTGCCTACTTGGAGCAGCAGATGACCTTGCTGCCCCTGATCCACGTGGCCTGATGACATCAACGTGCACCAGCGCACGTGTCATAGGCCTGCTGACCTGGAAGTCAGCCATGGAGTCAGCCAGGTCTGGTGCCACAATGGGCTGGTCCAACAAGGGCTGAGCATGGATGGTGTCAGCCACATCAGCCTCAACCAGGGGGGGTGGGGGGTGGGGGGGGATTATGGGTGCCCTTGACTTGTCCTCCACACATGGGGGGACAGGGTCACCCTGCAAGTAATGACCACGTCCCCTACCGGATCCACCACGGCCACCACTTGTGGCTCGTCCACCTTTGCCACCCTTACGGATTCCTCGCCTCCCAACCATGGCACTGATGTTAATGTGCGTATGGGAGTGGCTGTAAACTATTGTCCTGGGCAATTGGGGGTCAAAGGGGTTGGGTACCAGATGGTAATTGTACCCCAGTGCTCTAGCAAGGCTGAATGTGACCCCTGGGGAAAGATGACGGGTCACGCAACGCACAGGAAGCCCAAAAAAGGGAGATGACGTGCACGCAACCCCTCCTAGACCACGTGTGTGGAAAAAAAAACCTGCACTACGCTGTGGCACCCAGTAACACAAGAATGAACGTATGCGTGTCACACGCAGCCTAGATTGACCTCTGAAGGGGTAGGCTACACACGGGGCAAGAACAGATGTTAGATACGTGCGTGACTCACCGTCTGCCAGGAAAAAGAGCGTGAAAAAGAAGCGCGTGTGCGCGTTGGCAACACCCCCGCCAAAAGAAGAATTGTACTCTGTCTGAGGAGACAGGAAAACAGTAGAAGGGAACGCTGTTTGAGGGAACAGGCCCAGGAAAACCAGAAAAAGAGAAAAAAGAGAAAAAGCTGTCAGAGGTAACAGGGAGTACGAACTTGAAACGCCGTAAAGTAAATCGCGTGTGAAACGACAAGAAGTACGGATTTCACCCACTCGCTCTCCACGAAAAGCACGTACAAGGAAATGGTGTTCTAACGTACCTTTTATGCAGGCCCACACGTCCAGCGTCACTTCCGCGTGTACGCGCTAGGGCCATTTCCACCAATTACACGCTTTGTCACTTCCGCGTGTACGCGCTAGGGCCATTTCCACCAATTACACGCTTTGTCACTTCCGCGTGTACGCGCTAAGGCCATTTCCACCAATTACACGCTTTGACAGTCGGACGTGTCTTTCATTTTTTTAACACGCAACATTTCAAATATGTGCCATATTCAACGTGCACGTGACTTCATAGACGCGCATACGCTGGTGGCCTTTGGGCCAATGAATGTACAGACGCGTGCTGACGCGCTTACGCGCTAAGGGCCTTTCCTCGAATTACACGCAGACGTGCTGGATTTTCACGTGCAAAATCACTCCGTATCAAGCTGGCCACGCGTTCACACACGGAAGACCACGCTCCTGCCCAGAAGGCCGAATTACTGCCCCCCAGAGCCCTGAGCACGCTCCCACCTGCCATCTGCTGCTGCCTGACTGCCTGCTGCCCACGTGCCCTGCCATTTGCTGCCTGCACATCAGCCAGGGGTGCTGTTGCTGTGACCACCCCTGCTGGAACCGAAGACTCCCGACTGATTTTCCATCGCCCCACAGCCCAGCCCCAGGATCCAGTTGCCCACCCACTCCTGCCTCTGGGGTTACCATGTCGGGCACTGCAACATCTGGCACCAGTGGCAACCCCCGGCCAAGGAGGCAGAGGGGCACCAGCTTCACTGCCACCGAAGTTGGTGTCCTGGTGGAGCATGTCCTGTGGCAGTATGATGCCCTCTTCGGAAGGTTGCGCGCCGACAAGGAAGGACGGACTCGGATCTGGATGGACATCGTGACTGCCATCAACACGGAGGAGGTGGCAGTCCGCGACTACGAACGTGTCAGGAAGCGCTGGGAGGACTTCAGGTCCAGGACCCTCAACAAGGCCCGGCGCCTCCTGAAGGCAGCGGATGCTAAGGGGCGCCGGGGCCACTTGTCGGAAGATCAGATGAGGGTCCTGGAACGCATATCCCCAGCGCTCCACGTCCAGGTCCTTGAGAGGCAGACCCGTCTGGAGTCGAGTGGTAAGTGTACATGCATACTGATTGTAAGCTGTGCGTGTGGTGTGCCAGGAGTGTGCAGGTTGAACATGTATTTTTATGTGGGCAAGTAGGGGGGGGTGTACAGGGCCGTGAGGGTGACACATGCGAGGGGTCTCATGTGTGACACATGGATGGTGCTTGTGTGTGTGGGCTTGCATGGCACAGGATGTGGAGGAATGATTGTCAGGTGTGACATGGATGTCGATCGGAACACTGCGACAGTTGGTGGAGGTGTACACATGCATGCAAGTTTGGTGGTGTGTGTGCATGTGTAGTGTACTCCCTATGTTGCATGTGATGTGTGGATGACCTTTGGCTGCTCATGCTGTTGTATGTGAATGGATGGTGCTGGCTGTTGCAATATGGCTGTGGTATGGCTCATGTGTGCAGGTTGAAATGACATGTGTGTTGGGGATTGTGATGCCATGTCTGACGTTTACCAATGCCACTCATGTATGACTGTCATGTGTGTATTAGTCCATTGGACAGTGCCCTGATGCCTGTGTTTTCTTTCTCCCTGTCTGCAGCGTCAACTGATGAAGAGGGCGGAGAAGGTGCTGTGGAGCACAGCGGCAGGGGTCGCACCACCAGCCGGAGACGCAAGGCCCGGATCCTCTCCCAGGTTCTGATCTCGTCGGGGAGTGAGGAGTCCGGTGCCGTGTCCCAGGCCGCAGCTGCCGAGGGGAGGTCCAAGAGGCGGAGGTTGGAGTTGGACTCCTCGGCAGCAGAAGGGGCAGCTGGGACCCCACAGGGCCCAACGGAGGAAGATGGCATGGAGTCATCCAGGTTGGTGGGGGGTTTGGAGGAGGAGGAGGCCGTGCAAGCGACAGAGGCGGGGTCTGGAGGTGGGGATTCCACTGGTGCTAGTGGTGCAGTGCAGGATCTGGGACAGGAGGCAGCACAGGCCGCCGCGGAGGTGCCTGTGTGCAATCCTGTCCCTGCCCCTGTCACTGCATCATCTTGCACCAGCAGGGATGCCTACCTCCAGACCCGTTCTCAGGGAAGGGATTGGCTTACAACACCTGGCCTTCCTCTCCCTGCGGATGTGGCTATCCTGCACCAGGTTTAACCTGTCCAGGGTGGGGTGGCGTTGCGTCAACGGGCCATGCGAGCTGACCTGCAGTCTTTTCATGATGAGTCTGCACGTCTTCTCGCATGGCTCGTTGACTGCGTTGACCCACTGGGACAGCTCACCAGGGCTGGATTCCTCCGTTTCCTGGACCTTGTTCCGACCCCCTCCTCCACGGAACCCCCTATGCCCCAGTCGTCCTCCATGCCATCTTCCCACCCATGTGTCACCTGGGTGCCCTGTGGAGCTGCCTCCGACCGTGCGGCCAGGCTGGTGGACAACAGATCCCTGCCACAGTCGGGAGTCGGACGTCCAGCAGGGGTGGCCACATCAACGACTGCACCCCAGCTGGAGGAGGATGTGCAGGCACCATCGGACAGGGCACATGGACAGCAGCAGCTGCAGCAGCAGGAGGCTGTAGGTGGGAGCCATCGGAGGGGCAGGCATCGGCCGGAGGGCAGGAGGACCCTGGACGGGAAGTGTCTTCCGTGTGGCAGCGGTTGGGCCACGCCATAGATGCGGAGCGGCGGCGGGCGGAAGAGGCGCGGCTCACGATGGTCAGGGCGGAGAACTCCATGCGGAGGGCCCTGAGGCGGGCCGAGTGCCTGGAGGCAATCCGCAGGCAGTTGGAGGTGAACATTTCGGCGTCCCTGCAGACCCTCGGGCCATGGAACAGGACCGCCTCCGGGACATAGACGAGGAGTTCGATGATGCCCTGGCCCGGAACACCACTAAGTGAGCCGCTGGACTGGCCCGCCGCCATTTTATATAGTTATTTAGTGATAGGTTTCCTTTATAGTTTATTTTTATTTGGAGTTGACGGACACTGCTCCACCTTTTGTATATAGTCCCATTTTAGATAGGTTTTTTGGTAGGTTTCATTTCTTCTGTTGGGATGATGGACCCTGAATACTTTGTACATAGTTGGACTTTGGATTTGGACATTTTTTTTACTATGAATATTTTTTCCCATGGAGCAATGGTTTTCTATTTCTTTTTTCCCTTCATTTCCTTTTTATGGAGTTGAACTTTGGAAGTGATTTTTTTGGATTATCATTTATTGATTTTAATTTGAAAAGGGACAGCCAGCTTAATTTTGTTTTTTTTTTACTTGTGTATTTTGTTTAATTTTGTTTGCCATTACTGTTGTTATTAATACATTATTTGGATTTTTTCATTCTTCAATGTGTGGTTTCATCTCATTGTTTTCATGCATGTCATGATATGGGTTTTCAGGTTCACTTGCAACCATTGTGTGTGTGTGAGACACATGTGTTGATTTACATTGTTTCCATTGGAGTAGTATCATGGGCGCATGTAATACTTGGTTGTGTCTTTGGGCTGTGGTGGCTGGCCATGAGGCCCATGCTTGAGGATTGTCAGGGCCTGTGGGCAGGGGGACATGAGTGGGGGCCTGGTGGGGGCTGCCCATGGTGGCTGGTGGGTGGGGGTGGTGGGAGACATGAGTGGGGGCTGCCCATGGTGGCTGGGGGGTGGGGGTGATAGGGGACATGAGTGGGGGCCTGGTGGAGGGTGCCTACACACTGCTGGGGGGTGGGGGGTGGGAGACATGAGTGGGGGCCTGGTGGAGGCTGCCCATGGTGGCTGGGGGGTGGGGGTGGTGGGAGACATGAGTGGGGGCCTGGTGGAGGCTGCCCCTGCACTGCTGGGGGGTGGGGGTGATAGGGGACATGAGTGGGGGCCTGGTGGGGGCTGCCCATGGTGGCTGGATGGTGGGGGGGTGGTAGACATGGGTGGGAGCCTGGTGGGGGCTGCCCATGGTGGCTGGGGGATGGGGGTGATAGGGGACATGAGTGGGGGCTTGGTGGGGGCTGCCCATGGTGGCTGGGGGGTGGGGGTGGTGGGAGACATGAGTGGGGGCCTGGTGGAGGGTGCCCTACACTGCTGGGGGGGTGGGGGGGTGGGAGACATGAGTGGGGGCCTGGTGGAGGCTGCCCATCGTGGATGGGGGGTGGGGGTGGGCGGGAGACATGAGTGGGGCCTGGTGGGGGCTGCCCATGGTGGCTGGGGGGTGGGGGTGATAGAGGACATGAGTGGGGGCCTGGTGGGGGCTGCCCATGGTGGCTGGTGGTTGGGGGTGGTGGGAGACATGAGTGGGGGCCTGGTGGAGGCTGCCCATGGTGGCTGGGGGGTGGGGGTGGTGGGAGACATGAGTGGGGGCCTGGTGGAGGCTGCCCATGGTGGCTGGGGGGTGGGGTGGTGGGAGACATGAGTGGGGGCCTGGTGGAGGGTGCCCCACACTGCTGGGGGGGTGAGGGGGGGTGGGAGACATGAGTGGGGGCCTGGTGGAGGGTGCCCCACACTGCTAGGGGGGTGGGGGTGGTGGGAGACATGAGTGGGGGCCTGGTGGAGGCTGCCCATGGTGGCTGGGGGGTGGGGGTGATAGGGGACATGAGTGGGGGCCTGGTGGAGGCTGCCCATGGTGGCTGGGGGGTGGGGGTGATAGGGGACATGAGTGGGGGCCTGGTGGGGGCTGCCCCTGCACTGCTTGGGGTTGGGGTGATAGGGGACATGGGTGGGGGGCTGGTGGGGGATGCCCATGGTGGCT
This sequence comes from Ambystoma mexicanum, assembly GCF_040938575.1. NCBI lineage: Eukaryota > Metazoa > Chordata > Amphibia > Caudata > Ambystomatidae > Ambystoma > Ambystoma mexicanum. The sequence continues at coordinate 418,194,612 of NC_090933.1, read as the reverse complement.
GGGGTGTGGGGGTGGTGGGAGACATGGATGGGGGCCTGGTGGAGGGTGCCCCACACTGCTGGGGGGTGGGGGTGGTGGGAGACATGAGTGGGGGACTGGTGGAGGCTGCCCATGGTGGCTGAGGGGTGGGGTGGCTGGGAGACATGAGTGGGGGCCTGGTGGGGGCTGCCCATGGTGGCTGGGGGGTGGGGGTGATAGGGGACATGAGTGGGGGCCTGGTGGAGGCTGCCCATGGTGGCGGCTGGGGGGTGGGGGTGGTGGGAGACATGAGTGGGGGCCTGGTGGAGGCTGCCCCTGCACTGCTGGGGGGTGGGGGTGATAGAGGACATGGGTGGGAGCCTGGTGGGGGCTGCCCATGGTGGCTGGGGGGGGTGGGTGGGAGACATGAGTGGGGGCCTAGTGGGGGCTGCCCATGGTGGCTGGGGGGTGGGGGTGATAGGGGACATGAGTGGGGGCCTGGTGGGGGCTGCCCGTGGTGGCTGGGGGGGTGGGTGGGAGACATGAGTGGGGGCCTGGTGGGTGCTGCCCATGGTGGCTGGGGGGTGGGGGTGATAGGGGATATGAGTGGGGGCCTGGTGGGGGCTGCCCATGGTGGCTGGGGGGTGCGGTGGGTGGGCAACATGAGTGGGGGCCTGGTGGGGGCTGCCCATGGTGGCTGGGGGGTGGGGGTGGGTGGGAGACATGAGTGGGGGCCTGGTGGGGGCTGCCCATGGTGGCTGGGGGGTGGGGGTGGTGGGAGACATGGGTGGGGGCCTGGTGGAGGGTGCCCCACACTGCAGGGGGGTGGGGGTGGTGGGAGACATGAGTGGGGGCCTGGTGGAGGCTGCCCATGGTGGCTGGGGGGTGGGAGTGGGTGGGAGACATGAGTGGGGGCCTGGTGGGGGCTGCCCATGGTGGCTGGGGGGTGGGGGTAATAGGGGGCATGAGTGGGGGCCTGGTGGGGGCTGCCCATGGTGGCTGGTGGGTGGGGGTGGTGGGAGACATGAGTGGGGGCCTGGTGGAGGCTGCCCATGGTGGCTGGGGGGTGGGGGTGGGTGGGAGACATGAGTGGGGGCCTGGTGGAGACTGCCCATGGTGGCTGGGGGGTGGGGGTGGTGGGAGACATGAGTGGGGGCCTGGTGGAGGCTGCCCATGGTGGCTGGGGGGTGGGGGTGGGTGGGAGACATGAGTGGGGGCCTGGCGGAGGCTGCCCATGGTGGCTGGGGGGTGGGGGTGGTGGGAGACATGAGTGGGGGCCTGGTGGAGGCTGCCCCTGCACTGCTGGGGGGTGGGGGCGATAGGGGACATGAGTGGGGGCCTGGTGGGGGCTGCCCATGGTGGCTGGGGGGTGGGGGTGGGTGGGAGACATGAGTGGGGGCCTGGTGGGGGATGCCCATGGTGGCTGGGGGGTGGGGGTGGTGGGGGACATGGGTGGGGGCCTGGTGGAGGGTGCCCCACACTGCTGGGGGGTGGGGGTGGTGGGAGACATGAGTGGGGGACTGGTGGAGGCTGCCCATGGTGGCTGAGGGGTGGGGTGGCTGGGAGACATGAGTGGGGGCCTGGTGGGGGCTGCCCATGGTGGCTGGGGGGTGGGGGTGATAGGGGACATGAGTGGGGGCCTGGTGGAGGCTGCCCATGGTGGCGGCTGGGGGGTGGGGGTGGTGGGAGACATGAGTGGGGGCCTGGTGGAGGCTGCCCCTGCACTGCTGGGGGGTGGGGGTGATAGAGGACATGGGTGGGAGCCTGGTGGGGGCTGCCCATGGTGGCTGGGGGGGTGGGTGGGAGACATGAGTGGGGGCCTAGTGGGGGCTGCCCATGGTGGCTGGGGGGTGGGGGTGATAGGGGACATGAGTGGGGGCCTGGTGGGGGCTGCCCGTGGTGGCTGGGGGGGTGGGTGGGAGACATGAGTGGGGGCCTGGTGGGGGCTGCCCATGGTGGCTGGGGGGTGGGGGTGATAGGGGATATGAGTGGGGGCCTGGTGGGGGCTGCCCATGGTGGCTGGGGGGTGCGGTGGGTGGGCAACATGAGTGGGGGCCTGGTGGGGGCTGCCCATGGTGGCTGGGGGGTGGGGGTGGGTGGGAGACATGAGTGGGGGCCTGGTGGGGGCTGCCCATGGTGGCTGGGGGGTGGGGGTGGTGGGAGACATGGGTGGGGGCCTGGTGGAGGGTGCCCCACACTGCAGGGGGGGTGGGGGTGGTGGGAGACATGAGTGGGGGCCTGGTGGAGGCTGCCCATGGTGGCTGGGGGGTGGGAGTGGGTGGGAGACATGAGTGGGGGCCTGGTGGGGGCTGCCCATGGTGGCTGGGGGGTGGGGGTAATAGGGGGCATGAGTGGGGGCCTGGCTGGGGCTGCCCATGGTGGCTGGTGGGTGGGGGTGGTGGGAGACATGAGTGGGGGCCTGGTGGAGGCTGCCCATGGTGGCTGGGGGGTGGGGGTGGGTGGGAGACATGAGTGGGGGCCTGGTGGAGACTGCCCATGGTGGCTGGGGGGTGGGGGTGGTGGGAGACATGAGTGGGGGCCTGGTGGAGGCTGCCCATGGTGGCTGGGGGGTGGGGGTGGGTGGGAGACATGAGTGGGGGCCTGGTGGAGGCTGCCCATGGTGGCTGGGGTGTGGGGGTGGTGGGAGACATGAGTGGGGGCCTGGTGGAGGCTGCCCCTGCACTGCTGGGGGGTGGGGGCGATAGGGGACATGAGTGGGGGCCTGGTGGGGGCTGCCCATGGTGGCTGGGGGGTGGGAGTGGGTGGGAGACATGAGTGGGGGCCTGGTGGGGGATGCCCATGGTGGCTGGGGGGTGGGGGTGGTGGGGGACATGGGTGGGGGCTTGGTGGAGGGTGCCCCACACTGCTGGAGGGGTGGGGGGTGGGAAACATGAGCAGGTGTGCAGGGTAGACCCCTGTTTTGTGGGCTGCCTGCAGGGGCCGTGGAGGGTGTACAGGGAACACCTGTGAGGACCCACCCAGCCTAATCGCGTGTGATTATTCCCGCGCACCCCTGTAATACACGTACCCAGCCAAATCGCGTGTGATAATTCCCGCGCACCCCTGTAATACACATACCCAGCCAAATCGCGTGTGATTATTCCCGCGCACCCCTGTAATACACGTACCCTGGCTAATCGCGTGTAAAACTTCACGCGTACCCCTGTCATACACGTACCCAGCCAAATCGCGTGTGAAAATTCCCGCGTACCCCTGTCATACACGTACCCTGGCTAATCGCATGTAAAACTTCCCGCGTACCCCTGATATGAACGTTACCCGCTTTGCGTTCCTTGTTTGGCAGCCCTGTAAACTGGTCCAGGGTTAGCGCAGCCCTTTGCGATGATTTAGCGATTTTGATGGCTTTTCCTTGCGCGAGGGCGTTCTTGGGGGCGTTACTGGCGCTGCTGCAGGGTCGCTGCGATACTCTGCGCCACGGCTGGTTTGGGAGCCTGAAATCCATGAATACGCTGTGCGCGGAAATCTGTTTTGGCGCACGCGCCTTGCGCAGACAATCGCACGCGGACACTCTGCGCCAGCCGCTTGCGACACTTTTCTGCGTAATTCTATGAATTACCCTGTAAGTGTCACTATCACTATTTAGTACAGTGTATGTTAAATGTTGGGAATGTGTCAGTACCTACTGATCTATGGACTACATTGAACTGTTTAAATTACAAATGTTTGGTTATTGTAATAATCCACATTAAATTGTTTTTCTGGGTCATTGTGTTTACGGGCTCACCCCGATCTTTTGTTGTTTAAAATACCATGAAAATAGAAAATGGGTTCTTTCTAGAGCTGCCTTTTTTTTGGCAAGCATCTTTGTTTGTCTTCTTTTCACGTTAAACAGGTTTGTGCACCACACATTAACCTGTTTATCAAAAGAAAAGCCATAGCTGGTATTCTATTAGTATAAAAACTGGGGCCAAGCCATACTGGCTAGAAGCAGCATCATTGCCCTTTGTTATGGCGCTCACTTCACTCAGAAAACTAGCTTGGGGTGGTGCTAGCTGTAGATGAATGTCAGTGTATTTCTCCCCAGCTCCTCGCACATCAATCAATGTCCTCCAATCGACTAAAGTCTGCTTGGGAGAAATGTATTCCATAGCCCTTTAGGGTGGCAAACTTGTGCTTGTGCTGCCAAATTATGTCTGAACCATCGAGAATCTTCAATCCTTCCTCAAACAAGCTAAAATGTGTTTCTTTGCAAAATCCTACTATACAGTCTGAGTGTGTTGCCCTCTCCTACCCTGTCACATGATGTGTAAAGTCCCATCCACTTATACCCCGCTGTGCTTCCTACGTAATCTATATTATGTGTACATAATGCCTTGGAAAGATTGACAATATGATATCCTACAGGAACAGGGTAGATCTACTAAAAAACAAAGGTATTTTTCATAAAGCTGCATATTTGTTCTCCAATTAACATACAAGCTCAACTGCTCTTGGATTACATGACATACGATTGTTTATGGTACGGTGTCTGCTGTCAGAGACAACACAGAGTCAACCACATTCTGTTGGTCATGTATGAACTAACTTTATTTGCACCTCCTCATTTCCCAAGTCCCCTTTGGTCACATGACCTGATATGTCCCTTGCGCTTCTGACGTGCAGAGTGTCTACGACACTACAACCTCTCCGCAAAATGAAATAATGTCTTACGCTATCTCTTCAATCCACCTCTTGGGATGCCTTACGATTCTGCCAGGTCTGAACTCAGCTGCTGGAGCTACCTCGATTTCTCGTCCATTGACGAGCTCTGGTCCTTCATCAGTCAACTCATCTTCATCACCAGGGTAGCCGGAACCATCACACTCCCTTGGGGTGCCAATGCGTCAACTCTGCCTAAGGCAGGTTCAAACTTCCTGAAAAAAGAAACTTTCCTTGTTATGGTCTTGTCCAGGTGAGCTGCCGTGATCATTGACCCCTTTTTCCATGTCACTATTAAAGACTGCGTGCCAAACAGTGGCACTCCTTTATGAGCATTGGGTTGTCGCACCAGGATGCTTTGCCTTCACAAATGTCAGAGGGGCTTGCCCTGCGACGACAGCCCACATAATCCTTAATTTTTTCCTTTGCCTTCATGTAATTTGCTCTCATGCCCCCATCGCTGTCACCTGGCCCTTTCTGACATGGTGTTAGTGGCAGCCTTGTGCGCACTGTGCGTCCAAACATTAGTTCCCCATGGCAAACCCCTGTGGAGCTATGCGGTGTGTTCCTCTAGTCACGCAGAAGCTGATACAGAATTTGTTCCAGAGATCTGCAGGTAATATTAGATATGCGCCCTGCATGTTTCAAGTTGGCCATGAACCGCTCCACCTCCCCCTTGGTCTGTGGCCATAGCGGCATGACTCTCTGGGGTGTGAATCCCATGTAATCAGCAAACTCCTTGAAGTTATTTCCAGCAAACGGGTCGGGATGCCGTATATAGAGAAGATGCTTCCCAACGCTGGAATAACCGCTGTGGTAGCTGTCGACTGCAGCAGTTGCACATCCGGGTATCGCAAATGCTCACCCAGTGGTACCAGGATGTATGTGTCAGAGTGAATTGGTCCAAAGAAGTCAATCACCACTTCCTCCCACATGTGTTATAGTAGCGTTGTCATTTGTAGTGATTCTGGGAAGGTCTGCTGCTGCAGACTTATACAGATGTGGCATGACTTGAGGGTGTTCTCTAGTAGTCTGTCCATACCGGGGAAACACACTTTTTGCATGAGTAGCCTCTTGGTAGACACGATTCCCTGGTGCCCTTCATGTGCCACATCAATGGCCTGTTGATGTTGCAGACCTGGTACCACATTTGGGTTGCCTTTCAGTATGATGTCGGATTGGGTGACAGAGAGTTCATCCCTCAGTCGCACCAATGTTCTCCACAGTCTTGTGTCTATGGTCTGGCTCAGTGACACTGCGTTTGCTGCCGAGTGCCACTGCCCATTCTTGGTGCATGCCAACACCAGGCACAGTGTTTGGTCCCCCCTTGTCCACTTGCTGAGTTCTTCCAACGAGATTGTGTGCAGGTGGGCGTGGTGTACAACATAATTGATGTACCCTTCCATGCGGTTGCTCGAGCGTTCCTGGCTCTGCCATGGATGGCGGGAAAGGAAATCCACCAGATTGCCCTCTTTTACAGGTTTGTGAACTATATTGAACTTGTATTCCTGCAATCTTAGGCCCCACCGGGCGATGCGAGGGGGAATTTGCGCCGCCGGTTTGCCGTATATGGTAATCAGGGCTTGGTGATCTGTGATGACGGTAAAGGACTTACCGTACAAGAATAGATGCAAGTGCTCACATGCCCACACAACGGCAAGGCTCTCTTTCTCGGCCTTTGATTAGCGTTGTTCGGCTTCCTTTAGGCTCTTGCTGGCGTACTATTCTCTTCGATGCATGGTCAATTCCAGAATGTTGTGCAAGTATGACTCCCAGCCCGATGGGGCTGGTGTCTACCATGAGCTCGGTCATCAGGTTTTGGGGCGAAGTATGATGTGCATACAGCCTTAGCTATGTCATTTCTGATGCTGTCATATGCCTTTTGACATGGTGTATCCCATGTGAACATTTGACCCTTCTTCATGAGCTTGCGGAGAGGGATACAAACTCAGGGAGGTATCGCGTGCAGTAGCTCGCGAGACCTAAAAACTACTGCACTTGAGCCACAGTCATTGGGCGTGGGGCTTCTCTAAGCGATTTTATCTTGTCGGGATCTGGTTCTATTCCATGGGCTGAAAATATGTGTCTGAAAAACTTCAGCGTTGAATTGCTGAATGTGCATTTGTCCTTGTTGAGGGTCAGGTTGGTGTCTTCCAGTGCTCTGCATACCCTAAGTACTGTGGCGTCATTGGACTCTTGTGACTTGCCAAATATCAATATGTCATCACTATACTTTATACAGTCCGGGATGTGGCATATCACCCTCCTTATTTCTTCTTGGAAGATCTCAGCGGCTGAGGGTATCCTGAAATGTAGTCTTTTATAATGGAACAGCCATGCGTGAGTGGTGAAAGTCATTATGTAGCAGGATTCCTCACTTAGCTCTATTTGGTGATATCCCTTATTTAGGTCCAGCCGAAAGAAGGCAGTTGCTCCGTTCAGTAGGTACATCATATCTGTGATGCATGGTGTTTGGTGCGGCTCTCTCAGAGTCAATGCACAATGCAGACTCCTTCCGCCCCTTTCTTGGGTACTGGGACCACCAGTGATATCCATGGGGTAGGTCCCGTGGTGGGTTCAATGATGTCCTCTCTTATGAGTGCTTGCAGCTCCTTTTCCACCTGCAGCTGGATATTAAGAAGTATTCCCCTGTAATGCTGTGCCGCAGGTTTGACGGAGGAGTCTATGTGTAACTTTATCTGTCGTCCTTTGAGTTTCCCTATTTCCTTGAACGAGGATTGGAGGTTGCCTCTATCTTTGTGCTTGGAGTGATGTACTTGTTGGCCATTATGCAGTATAAAATGTGACTTAGTCCCATCTGGATGGCCAACCAGAAACTCAGTATACAGCCGCTCGTGGTCTCAGCATCAATGACATAGATCGTGATGCGATCCGAGTTGTCCTTGTAGTGACAAGTTGTGGTGAATATCCCTTTACATGACAATGGCTCCTTAGCGCCATAGGTGTATTTTTCTATCTGGGCTTTCTTCAGGCATGGTGGTTGTTTCAGTTTCATGAAATCATCTTTCGGCATCAAGTTCATTGTCGCTCCTGAGTCGATGAGGAAGTTGTGTGCCTTCCCTTGTATCACCAATGGAAGTACCGAATTATGAGCCATTGCTGTCGGATTGCCCAAAGTGTATAGGTTGCCTTTCACTTCTCTGTGCTTTACTGTGTATCTGACTCAATCGTTGACAGCGTTGTTTTACGCAAGTGATGAATCCACCTCTTTCCTTTCCTGCGTGCTTCGGGTGATTTCGAGTACCGCGGCTTGACGATGCGCATTCTCGGCATGTATATCTCTTATAGGGCATTTCAGTCTCTCATCTCGTTGCATATTGGGCATGTGATTTGTACCGATATGATCTGGATTCTTTATGGTATGTTCCTGATGCCTTAGTTGATCGACACGTAGATTTGAAATGGTCATCACCCCCAAACACTGAGCATTCTTGTCCCATTGCCGAACATGAGCCTTCGTGGGTGAACTCATACCTGCAATGGAAACATTGTTTCTTGTCCCTCTTTTCTTCTTTCACTGACGTGGCATAAGTTGCGAGTTTGTTCTCCTATTCCTCCTTTACCGCTGCCATGGGTGTTATCTGCGACTTGCTAAACGTCGACACTTGGTGTTCCAGCGCGGTGGTGGTTCTTACTAGCAGCAGTATTTCCACCAAAGTGTGTGTCTTCTGCAGTAATATTCTTCTTGAACATCATGGAGATGCAACCCGCAATAATCTGTGATCTGATTGCCTCTTCATTTGAATAGCAGAGAAAATCACAGTTATGGACTTTGGATCTTAGCCTCGTTACGAATGTGTCCATTGTCTCACCCTTCATCTGCATGGTAGTGTGGAAGATGTGACGCTCATAGTGAAAATGTTTGCATGTTGTGAAATGCTCATTCAGAATGTGCTTGAGCATCGGATAGGTATAGTCTAGGTCTTCAGGCAGCTCGAAGATAATGTCTCTCACTTCAGGGCCATCGTGAGCATGAGAAGTCCTTTTATTCGCTTGTCCTCTTATGGGCATAGGGCGTCCAGGTATACATCAAACTCCCTGATCCATCTAGACCATCTGGACCCCAGGTTTGTTATGTCCGTCATATCAAAAGGGAACATCGTGGGTATGGAAAATGTGTTCCCCACCTGTTGTGCAAGCCGCTGTGCCAGCCCTCCCGGCGCTGGGCCTGGGTTCGCTTGCATTTAATCCTGACCCTGCATTCTGCTTCTCTGAGTTGATGCACTTGTGCGGGTTCACCCTCACTGAATTTCCAAAAGGCGCTTGCCTTTATTCACCTTCTCTTTTCCCTTCTTTTGTATATTCTGACTCTACCTCAGCTCCTTCCCAGTCCCCCATGGCTTTGCCAGTCTTTACCCCTGTTCCGCCTAGCGATGCAGCAGCTCCTCACTGACTCGCAGCAGGGCTCGGACGCACTATTCAGGTGCGGTTGACATGGGTGCGACATGCTCAACTGCCTGCCTAGCCACAGCTGGGTTCAGTCTTTGTCGCTAGTGTGGTGTGGTGTCAGCCTTCTGGCCGACCCAAGTCAGAGACAACACACAGAAACGGCCACACTCAGTTTGTGTATATATGAACTAACTTTATTAGCGCCTCCTCGTTTCCCAAGTCCCCTTTGATCACATGACCTGATATGTCCGTTGTGCTTCTGGCATGCAGCGTATCTACAACACCACAGCCGGGTCATGTATACATTGACCTACTGGCTCCCAATGCAATTTTGGGTGTATTTTAACGTGATTACATTGCCAAAACTAAAATAACCACTCATGCTTCATGCTTCAGAGCACTTCCTCAAGACTGAATAATCTCAGGTCAGTGTCTGAGGCCGCCATCTATATTGTCTCGGGAGGATAGCTCAGGAGCAACGCGCTCGCCGTGGAAGCATGAAAACGTGGAGCAACATAGGTTCAACCTCACACGTCCGCGCTTAGAAACCTCTTGGTATAAGCACAAGGTAACATTTCATTTTTTGGCAATGTAATTACGTTACAAAACATCGCATTCTACTTGTATGAACCTTATTGCTCCATCAAAACTATCTTTAGTCAATATCATGTTGGATATTCTCACTGCAGAAAAACTAGTTCAGTTAAAATCACATTGGCAGTCATCGCGTTCATGTATAGCAATGTATTGCCAGTGGTCAAAGGGGGCGGCAGCGGTGCTCATCTACGTTTTAAAAAAAAGATTTACTGTTCCTATACTTTTATTTTGTTGTGGTTGTGGCTCTCCATTCTCAGGCATGATGGCCCTGCTGCTGCTGTCTTGAGCCCGGGACTCCTGCAACAATGTTTAAAAGTTGGTAAGGCAGGCGCTCTGTTACCAGTCATTAGCTTCTCCTCCAAAAGCACGTTGGCAACCATGGCTTTCCCCTTCCCCCCATCAAGGGGAAGATTTGTGCTATGGAGGGAGTTGTTTCTGGTCACCTGCCAGTAAAATCAAGTGTGAAAAATACAAGTACCAGAATCCTCAGAGTCAATTAACTTGCCACACCTGAAAAAGAAATGCAGAACACGCCTGAAAAAGCAAAGAAACATAGCCTCCCTGAAGACTGATGGAGTCATGAAAATGTGCGTTTGGAGGAGAAGCTAATGACTGGTAACAGAGCGCCTGCCTTACCAACTTTTAAACATTGTTCCAGGAGTCCCGGGCTCAAAGGCAGCAGGGCCATCATGCCTTACAATGGAGAGCCACAACCATCGCTTTCCCCCTCCCCCGATCAAGGGGGAAGATTTGTGATAATGACTGGTAACAGAGCGCCTGCCTTACCAACTTTTAAACCTTGTTCTGGAATGGTTTAGTTTTAAAATACAAGTGTAGGAAGAAGTTGAAACTTCCCATTCAGTGCACTGCACTGCACTGAACATTTCCTCAAACAGCAGGTGTGTTTGTTTGGGGGTTTGAATTGCGCGTAGGAGGGGCGTGGATGGGTTTTGGAGGAGCGGGTCAGGCCAGCAGGGAACATACTTCTGCTACTTCTTTTCATACACTCCGACCACTGTGTACAGCGATGTACAGCCTCCTCGACACTTTATAACCGGTAGGGCAGGAATACGCTCTGCTGTGCACCTTTTCCTTTGCTGCATGATTGTCCCAGGTGTTTACTGGCGCCTTGCTGCTTTGTGCCCTGAGACCTTGAAAAGCATGAACTGATTGCCAAAAGTCGACATTCCTTGTATTCCATGTTCATTTCAATAGCCTGGATAAAATTGTATGAGGTGGTGTGCTTTCTAATGTACCCACTACCTTTATAAATCTCCTGATGTACCTAAATCTGTGTGCGCGTGGGTGGGGCGGTTACGTCCTTTCTTGCATGGCTGCAACCAAATGCTGAGCTGGGTCTTGTTACAATAAGAAGCTACTTGCCGTTTCAACATTTTCCACAGGGTCCTGAGCTCAGCCGATGTGATGAGATCATCTGTTCGCTTCTATTATGTAAAGTTACGTTTCATTTGTGTTTCCACATGCCCAGCTTGGCTCTACTGCCCTCATGGTCGCCTCCTACTCTGGCCACATCGAATGTGTACGGGAGCTGGTACTACAAGGAGCAGACGTTAATCTCTGCAGGGAGGTAGGGATGCTTCGGCAGCTCATACCCACTTAAATTCCAGTGTTTGCTTGTGCATGTGTTTTCCTAACAAGAACAGAGCACCATTATCTAAGACGTTCTCACCAAGAACACGGCTCTCAGAAAGTGTTGACTGGCGTGGAAAGTAATTTATGTTTATGCTTATTAAGTTTATATAGCGCTTTAATCCAAAGCGCTTTACAATAAAACAACAAGATACAAAAATGGAAGAAGCAAGTTAACAATCATGAGACACACCAGCGTAACAATATGTAAAACAGTTTCCTTGCATATTGGAGGTGAGGGAAAGGTGAGAAGGAAGGTAGAGGGGGTAGAGAAGGGAAGGGGAACAAGATTCAATTATGTGATATAAAGTCAAGTGGATGTGAGGGGAAGGGAAGGTATGGGGACAGGTGAGAAGGGGAGGAGAGAAGGTAGGAGGTCAAGGGGGGAGTGAAGAAGAAGGGCTTTCGGGTGGAGCGGATAGAGAGCGGTAAGGAGTTCCAGTGTAGTGTAGAGGGGCTAGGAGCTGAAAGGAACCGAAGCGACAAGCAGCACATGGACACGCGGGAACAGTAAGTAAAAAGAGGTCAGCGGAGCGGAGAGAACGAGAGGGAGTGTAGAAGGAGAGGAGAGGAGAGAAGAGAGATAAGGAGGAGCAAGGTCATAGAGAGATTTGATGACCAAACAGAGGAATTGAAATTTGAGTTGGGAGGGGAAGGGAAGCCAGCCAAGTTGAGAGAGTGAAGCCAGCCAAGTTGAGAGAGTGAGGAGGAAATAGAGTTGCAAGTTTAAAGTACATAGCAATGAGTCTGCCAGTGCACATGTAATTCCCCCAAGTGGAAAAAGAAATAAACTTCAGAAGAGGCTTTTAGCATTCCCGATTGCTCGATTCATGATCTCAAGGGCATACGTTTGACTTTACTCAAAAGGTAGAAATTATGAGCCAGTGTATGTGTAGTGACCTAAGTCAGTAGTACTCGAATAGGACAGGGGGGATAATGCAGATTTCAAGATCAGCAGCAGTGGCTGCATTGTCTATACCTAGAACCAACTGGATCAATGGTGGAGAGCAAACTTGAATGGGTCAAACCTTTGAGAACTGAGGTCAAGAATGCCGATCCCGCCTCATCTGGCCCTAAATATTAAGTCTTCCACCACAATTGCTGAGCAAGATCAGGAACCTGAGAGTTATGTCTGTCAATAACATGCTGATGCAGTCACAATACAATGCCGTTCTTAGTGAAATATGGCAAGGAATATTGCATGCTAGCAAAAAGTACCCGTACTCCGCACAGGTTCTGTGGACAAACATGATAACACTCTCATCAATTGTTGAAAATCAATGATCCTGTAGGTCGCTGTTCCAAGCCGCTTATCGCTTGATGTGCTTTTCACCCTGAAGTAAACTACGCAGAGAATGGGTGTGTGTGGCTGGCTGACATACCCCAGAACAGACATGGAGGGGAGGCGAGAGTTGGCATGCTGCAGCATACTGGGACTTTCTCTGCATTCTCCCCACCTGTCCCCTCACCCTGGCGTGGTGCAGTGCGTTGTGGTGCAAAAGTCTCAGAAACGGTGTGTCCTTTGAAATATGGTTTTCAAGGTCCCACAGAAACCTCTGAGTTTTATTCTGTGCCTCAAGACGCTTAAAATGAGCTTTGTCCGGTCCTTCGGGCAACCGTCTGATCTGTGGAGGGGCTGAAATCTGGGGAAAGGGATGGGTGTCCAAATCTCATGTAGCCAGTAATGTCCAGAGGGTCCTAACAGGTAACTATACAACATTTGGTGCAGACTGGTGGAACAGTGTGGAATTGTATAAGGAACAACTAACAGATTTTCTGCTTTAAATATATAGAGAGAAGAGATTAAAAGAATATTGAAGGGACGAGGTAGGTTACTAATCATGAGGCTCACTGTATGCACACATTTCTGCCACCCAATGCATAAAGGCTCCACATAGAAGACACCCAGCGACCACCCGGGGTGTTCTAAAAAGGTAGGCAAAGGTAACAGGTAAAATCAGCTGTGAGTCACTTATTGGTACCAAAACAGCACCAACGCGGAGGGGGAGGTCTCTTTTTGGTATAAGGGTGCAACGTGATAGAGCATGCACCAGAACAGCAACCATGCTTTCAAAGGCAGAACAAGATGAACTGAAGGCTGAGAATATAATGTTGTTAGTTTGTTACATAACATCCTGAGGCTCCCACCCCTCACCACCCCAGCATACACAGAATATACTCCTTTTGGAGAAGTCTGACTGTCAGAGCGAACATCTGTGCCAGCCACTAATGTACATCTAATGTCAAACTTCTTGTTATATAATGGACTGTGAGGACACGTTGTTTAGCCTTATGATTCACTAACACAAGTACCAATCAAAAGGCTGCCTCTCAGATCTCATGTGAAACATGGAAGGATTGAAGGCACCGCAATGTGATTATGGCACCAGTGGCAGAGGGGCAGCCGAGGCATCCATCCCTTTTAGGGGCCCACCTCCATGTTCCAGTGCCCCCTCATGCACCCCTTCATCCTACTTGTCGAGCATCATGGCAAGCATGGCCTTGAGTATATGGGGAGCTTTGCCTGGTGGAAGGGGTCGGTTGAGCATCTGCACACAGGTTGCTTGACCACCAAGCTCAGTTCTGGGCTTGAGCCTCATGCATGTTCTTCTCCACCCCCTCTGCAGACCCACCACTCACCATCACTTGGGTACTGACTGACTCTTGTATGCAACATGCCATCCACAACAGACATCTTGGCCAAAATACGGCCTTTCTCCGTGCATTCAATGACCTCAATTACAGAAGGAAACAAGAAATCTGCACCCGATCACTGGAGTTGAGATTATTTTAGAAGGAAATATTGCCACCCACTGGTATTGGTAGCCTCACCCATGTGCAGGTAAATGTTCTTTGCCTTCAGGTGCCTTGAGGTATCTCGAGGTTGAGGAAAAGTTTCAAAAGGCATTTTAACAAATCAACTTCTTTCCATGATATCGAGTGGCGGAGACATTTTTGGTATCTACAATAGCTCCCAATGAAGAATTTCCTCATGGTGGTACACATGTGATTTCCACTGCATTCTGGCTCTCCTCTGTCTATCTTCGACAAGCAATTTTCGCTTGAGAATGTCAAACCATCACCTTACCTCTAACAGAACTGCACCTGATTTAGCATGCTAACCTTTCACAACCCCTCACTTTCTTACTAATTGTTTTCCCACTTTTATTAATGTGCCTGTCACATTTCTGATTTATTAATGATTCCAGAAACTGTGCCGGGACATCTACAACACATCGACATGCCCTGAAATGCAAAACACAATGATACAATCTACAATCTGAAGCCTATCCTCAGAACCCAAATGCCCCAAAAATATTGTTATATCCTCCAGTCCCCACCCGCACCCCTTCACCATGCGGTATGCGTCACTCAATGAAACAATTCTCTCATATTATTATTATTATTATTATTATTATTATTATTATTATTATATTTATTGAGCGCAGACCTAGTTTCGAGAAGCAACAGAGCGCTTTACAGAGGTATACAACAATACAGATATACAACAGAGCTTTTTACAGAGGTATACTCCATTACAGATGCATAACAGAGCGTTTTTCAGAGGAAACATCAGAACAGATATAAAGCGGGGGTAGGATACAGAGGGGGACAGAGGAGGGGTGCAGCTGTACAGGGTGGCGAGGAAGACGGGCAGACATGAGTCAGGTGGCATGGGGGAGACGTGATGGCCTAGAAGTTGAGGAGAGACTCCTTGAAGAAGTGGGTCTTGAGTTCATTTCTGAATTGTAGGAGCGTGGGGGCAAATCTGATGCTGACAGGGAGGAGGTTCCATAGTCTTGGGGCATAGACAGAGAAGGCTTTTTTTCTGGTCTGTTCCTTTTTGCAGTTTCGGATTTCAAGTCTACGCATGTCCTGGCTTCTGATGGGGTGCTGTCCATCGGAGATGCTGAATTTCTCCACAAGGTAGCTGGGTGACTTCAGGGCGACTGCCTTATAGATGATGCAGCAAGACTTGACAGTGATGCGTGCATGCAGTGGGAGCCAGCGATGGTCGATGAGGGCCAGGGCGATGTGGTTGTATCTGCGTAGGCCCTTGATGAGGCGTGTGACTGCATGTAGGACACTTCTCAGGGGCACATGTGAGGATGACGGGAGGCCTTTGGAGAGGGCATTGCCCGCATCCAGGA